>NW_026575143.1:2997332-4457248 GCF_905146905.1 Nyctereutes procyonoides
GGGAAAGTTTTCAGCTAGGATTTGTTCAAATACATATTCTGGCCCTCTGTCCCTTTCGGCGCCCTCGGGAACCCCAATTAAACGTAGGTTTTTCTGCCTCAGGCTGTCGTTTATTTGCCTTAATCTGTCTTCATGGTCCTTCAATTGTTTATCTCTTTTTTCCTCAGTTTCCCTCTTTGCCATTAACTTGTCTTCTATGTCACTCACTCGTTCTTCCACCTCGTTAACCCTCGTCGTTAGGACTTCTAGTTTGGATTGCATCTCATTCAATTGATTTTTAATTTCTGCCTGATTGGATCTAAATTCTGCAGTCATGAAGTCTCGTGAGGCCTTAATGCTTTTTTCTAGAGCCACCAGTAGCTGTATAATGGTGCTTCTGAATTGGCTTTCTGACATTGAAGTGTAATCCAGATTTTGTAACTCTGTGGGAGAGAGGGCTGTTTCTGATTCTTTCTTTTGAGTTGAGGTTTTCCTTCTAGTCATTTTGCTCAGTGCAGAGTGGCCAGAAACAAGTTGTATTGGAACACGGGGGAGTATCACTGGCCCTCTAGCTGGTCTTCTGGGGGAGGGGCCTGTTGCGTTGATTTTCAGGTGTTAGCACTTGGGGGAGCTGCTCTGCCCCTGCCTGCTGCAGGGCTCTGCGGGGGTTGTTTACCCCGCCAGGCCCCAGGAGGAACAGCAGCAGTTGCTATGGCAACTCTGGAAGCCTGGATTCAGCCTCCGCAGGAACTACGGGGCTCGGGGCTCTCGGCTCTCCGTCCGCAGGGCCTGGAGGCTCCGGGGCGGGGCCGCTGATCTGCTCAGCTCGGGGCAGGAGCGTCCTCGCTGTCTCGGGCCCTCCCGGCCTCTGCCTGTCCCGGGGGAGGCCGGATCCTGGGCTGTGTCCCGGCGCCCTGTGCTCCGGGGCCTGCGCTGTGGGATTCGCGCTCCCGCCCCGCAGCTCCCTCCCTGGAGCCGCCGCCCGAGCCCCTCCGAGCTGCTCCGGTCGGTCCCTCCGTGCGCGCTGCAGCCCTTAGGGAGCTCGGCGCACTCTCCCGCGCTCGCAGGTGTCTGTTAGTGTCCCAGGGAGCCCGAGGGCATCCCCGCCCTCCTGGGTCCTGCTCCAACTCCCTGCGAGCCCCTTTCCGCCCGCCCGGGAAGGTTGGTGCAGCTCCTGCTCCTCCGGGACGGGGCTCTCCTGTCCTGGGGACACTCGCCCCGGCCTCAGCCCGGCTCCTCGCGGGGCCCCTCCCCCTCGGAGGCCTTTTGTTCCTTTATTTCTTTTTCCCCGTCTTCCTACCTTGATAGAAGCGTGAACTCTTCTCACTGTAGCGTTCCAGCTGGTCTCTCTTTAAATCTCAGGCCGAATTCGTAGATTTTCAGGATGATTTGAAGGTTATCTAGGTAATTTGGTGGGGACAGGTGATTTGGGGACCCTGCTCTTCCGCCATCTTGCCCCTCCCCCCCCAGTGTTATCAAATATTATCAGAAATGTAGGTGTAAGTATGATGAGAGTTTCGAAGAGACAGAAATTATTTTCAATGTGGATAAATTGACTTATACATTGAGGAAGTGAAATCTGAGCTGTGTCTTTTTTTATTGATGTATAATTGACATATACCATTCTATTAGTTTAAGGTGTACAACATAATCATTTGATACGTGCATACGTTGCAACATTATAACCACAATAAGTCTAGTTAAATTCCACCCCCACACATAATTGGAATTTTTCTTTTCCTTGTGTTAGCTGGGTCTGGACAGATAATCTAGTGGACATTTATTGTTTTCCTTCCAAGCATCCATTTCCCTTTCTTCTTGTAACACCTCTGGATTCTTGGAGTAATCCAGCCTTTTTCCACTGTTGGTCCTTGTGGTCTGGGTTGCCTTCTGCCTCCTGCTCCACAGGTGGAATATGTAACTCCAACTAGAGCCATTTAGTACTTTTCATCCTCTTAGGTATTATTGGCTCCAGGGTAACATGTCACCTATGATGATCCAGTGAGAATGAATTCAAGAGTTTTTCAGGAACTTTGGGAAAAGACCTTCTATTTTCTCACTGATCTGAGTATTATGAAATCATAAGGCTGGAATTGTCACAGAACTTAGAGTTGGAGGGGCAAAACTGGGTCTGAAGGATGTTATATGAACCTCTACATCAAGCCTCACCCAAAGTCTGAAATACTCCTGGATTTAAAAATTATTTGAGCCAACAAATGATGTTATCATTTTGCCAGTCTATGTCTCTTGAAACAAAAAAAATATCTTAGCTAATCTATTCAGCTAGGATTTGGAGGAAGTAAAGGGATGAGGACAATCTAATCTAAGGCAACAAAATGAAAACAAAATGCCAACTGTAGAAAATGCAAGGATTGTTGAGGAAAGAGAGATGGCATAATAGAGTGGAGTTTTAGGATACCTGAAAGAGAATAGAAATATAGATGTTTTGGTTAGGATTTGGTTGTAGAAGGTTTTGAATTCTTGATCAAAAATTTTGGGGAGGCAATAGACAAGAGTAAAATATTATAAGCGAGGAAAAATGTATCTGAGTTTCATGGAGAATGTTGGGTGGATTTCATGAGGCAATACTTGGGGGTGAGCAGAGTAATCACACATTTGTAATAAGATGTAGAAAGTTAATAAAGTAAATGGGACTGCTCTGCAGAACCAGGATGGAACTTCATCCAAAATTTGGTTTTAATGTCAAGACTGATGCTGGTATACACACACACACACACACACACACACACACACACCATGGGGTATAAGAAATTTCATTACTCACATAATGAGGCTTTATGAGGGGGAGCAGGGCAGCTTTAAAGGACATGTGTACCTGACCTGAAGTTTGTAAGGTGATTAAGGGGTAGGATAATGGAAAGGATTTTTCTGTGTGGGGGTGAACTTCTCACTGGCACCAAGGAGAAATATCTGGACTTTCTTATCAGCTTTTTCAAATAAATAGATAAATGAATACAGCTGTTGGAATTTTTTTGTGTGAATAAGGAGATTTGGGGACACCTCTGTGGATATGCCTTATGGTCAGAAGCTTTTGTTTGAGCTTACTCTCAAAGATGTTGCAGAAGTATATTAAATGGCCAAAGGAGAGAAATAAGAGAGATAAGAAGGCCAAGAATAAAATTTTGGGAGACTGCCAAAAAATAGAAATCACCTAAGTGTGGACATAGAAGAATGTGGAGAAAAAAGAAGTACTGTGGGAGCAAGTGGCAGAGAATGTTTTATGGAGGAAGGATATGTATTTTCAATGCTGCAGAGAATTCAAGGGGCTGGGAATTGGAGAACTCATGGCTCATTGATTATCTCTCAGACAGAAGGTGATTTGGGAATGGTAGATGTAGGCAGTTTTAGGAAGAATAGAAGAATGAATGATTGGTAGATATTGATGATGGTAGATAAATAAAGTAGGCAGATGAAGAGATAATTTTTTTTAACTTTTGAAAAGTTATATAATAGATTTGGGCATATTTTGCAAAAAGTAAGGAAATTGATCCTGGCAGGAGAAAAAATATAGATAAGGGAAAGAAAATAATGAATTTAGATAGAACCAACAAGCAGAAAGGATTGGTTAGGATCATGAGAAATGGGATTGGTTTTGCGAAGAAATACTTCTTTTAAAATAAGAAGCACTAAAAAAAAATGTGTGTGTGTATAGTGTGTTAAGAAGAGGCCTAAGTATTTTTACAAATGTCACTATCAGAGTAGGGTTTGAGGACAACAGAAGGGATGTCAATGGGAACTTTGGGAAAGATGATATGAAATAAAGATAAATAAACATTACCAAACAAAGCAGATACTAAATAAAGGGAAATCATATGCATTTTCAATACTTTTCTCAGTAGATTCCTCTGATCTGAAAAACCAAACAAAACCAAACAAAAAAACAAACAAAAAAAGCAGGGGATCTACCTAAACTTAGGAATTTACAACATGAGAAGACAGAAGGACAAGTAAACAAGTGAGTTGAAGATTCTGCAAAAATGAATTCATTGAAATAATGGGAGAGGGAAGAGAGGAGAAGTAGATGAAGGAGAACAGAAGGAGCAGCTGACCAGGAAGAAAAAGGAAAAATCTAGATACTAGTGTTCATGAGTAAAAGTCAAGTTACTGTAACTAAAGGAAAGAGGTATATGGGAAGCAGGAAGACAGGAATTTCATAAATGGAGACTTGTAGGGAGGGTTCAGAGTATTGATGTGGTCCTAGTCTGCATAGTAGATGTGAACAAATATTGTTGACATTAAGAATGTTGAAGAACTGAGGAATTGTCACGGGCTATGTTGGAGGAACAGAAAGGTGGATTTTGAGCCAGAAGGTCAAACATAGAAGTGGTTGCCAGGGCTTAGCCAATATGGATGGAGTTAGCCTTCAGGGGATTAAAATGAGCATGATTAGGATTTAAGCACAGAAGTTCACATCAAAGCAGAGTTTAAATCTAGCTCATGGACGGTCATATATCAGAGAGATGAGGTCAGCTGAGAAGTGTTAGTTTTAGGGGATGAGTATGAAGAAGGGCTCAGGAGAAGGAACATACACAGTTGGAGGAACATATACAGTTAACTAACATCAAAGTTCCAAATGGAAGAGACAAGGGTTTTGGCTTAGACTACCAAGCTCTAAATACTTGAAGATGAAGTAGTGGGGGAGAGGATGGGATGCTGGAGAGATACCAGGAACAGGCCAGGGAGCAGTAGACCTCTGAAAACTTGTTTCCAAAGTTCACTTCATCAACATTTATTGAGTATCTACTTACCGTGTACTACTAGTAGTAGTACTAGAGATAGTAGCAGCAGTAATTCAGCATTTATGATGTCGCTTTTTGTAAGCCAGACATCATGTTGTACACTACCTCATTTAATGCTCTCTACTTCCTAGGAAGAAGAACTACTATTATTCCGTCTGATAGAACAAGGAACTAAGATTAGATAAACTAAGCCACCTGCCCAAGACCACACAGCCAGGACCAAACCGATTCTAGGTGGCTCCAAGCCCATGCTTTTACTTGTTGGATATTTTTGCTTTGCAAATGTTAAGTAGCAAGGGGAAAAGGATGAATGAATGTGACAATTTCCGTTTTTAAGAAAGTCATATCTAAGTGGTTGAGGGTTGGCTCTCTTTACATTAATCACCCATTTCAGGATATTTAGGAATATTTTGAACAACAATTAGCCTTTTTAAAACTTTTATTCCTTAACTAATGGCATTCTAAAATATCCTTTGGTTTGAAAGTCCAATTCACTCTGTAGACTGACTATAAACGCAAATAAGAGCATTGATTTCCTCTTTTCATCACCTCTAGAGAACAATTCATAAAGCATGGAAGTTCTAAATAGTCAATCAATAGTCACTACTTAAATCAGAGACTCAAAGTGTAGTCTATTATTAAAAAGTGTTCATCTGAAGATGATGTTAAATGAAAATAAAGGAACCAATCTGGCCTATGATCTGTATTCAGCTTCAGGAAATAATCTGGAGGAAAGGTCCTGTTAACTGTATTCAGAGCCTTTCCTGTTTCTGGTTCCTGCCCAAGGAGAGTGGGGAAAATTCAATTTCTCAAAAGCCACTTAAGTGTTATTAAGCAATTCATGGAAACAAGGCTAAGCTGTGCTATTGGCAGGGCTTTCCCCCTACTCTGATGTACAAACCAAAATTGGTATTCAGCTATCTGTCTCTTTTTGGCCTGTACTGGACTACAGAATAAATACAGATCTGTATGAAATGTTCACTGCATAGTACAAGACAACCAGATCATTAATTATTGGAAATGCTATTATCTAAGCCATTCTTTAATCCTATTTCTGAGATAGTTACGTAATTTTACCCGACACAGAAAAGGAAACTTTGACCTGAATTACATTTAAAATGAGCCTTTCACAAAATCAGGAAGAAATATTTTTTTCCTTCTTAATGAATCATAATTGGAGGGCTGTATTAGGTGCAAGTGTGAATATGTGGAAGAGGAAATAAGAATGTCATTCATTATTTCAAGTAATGCAAATATTTAAAAGTCATACTTTGTAGCTCCGAGTTGGGGTTTCAGGTCGATTCTTATTCATGTTTGTCTATTACTGGGTTCTTAAATTCCAGATGCTTTTCAGTGCTGGCAGTTCCATGATTTGAACTTAGAACTCTCATTCTCAGTCCACATTTATTCCATTCTACTGGCTTCTTTCTCCAGGGATGATTCTGAAAGTGGAAGGTTGACTTGGCAACCTTGTCAGGCCTGTGGAAATTGTATTGCTCTTTTTCATCAGTGAGATATCTGTAGATCAGGTAAGAGATCAGTGATATTGTTTGTAGTCTACAATTTTTTTCTCTTCCTTAGTTCATGGAAATTTCCTTTAAGACAAAGAACAAAATGTGTTAAGCATTTTGTTTTTTGTATTTTGGAAAAGCATAGAGAACAAGAATGTACATTCATAACCAAATAGCACCACATTTTTAAAAGGATTTATTTATTTATTTTAGAGAGAGAGCGTGTGAACTGGGAAGGGAGAAGAGAGAGAGAATCCTCAAGCCGACTCCCCACTGAGCATGGAGCCTGACATGGAGCTTCATCCCATGCCCCTGAGATCATGACCTAAGCCAAAATCAAGAGTCAGACGCTTAACCAATGAAGCCACCCAGATGCCCCTAGATTGCATAACACATTGCAAAGTTCTGTTCTACAATGTTAAATTAAAATAATAAATATATACCTATAAGTAATAGCTAGATTTATGCTTAAAATGGAGTGCTTTGCTGTTTTTGTAAGAGTCAGTCTCCATATTGACAGGAAAGCATAGTGGACAATGAAAGGTGCTATAAGGGGTTCGTTTGGACCAAATACTTCTCCTCTGGCCCGCCATTAGGACTTTACATCTCAAACTTACAGGCACTTTTTTTTTCTCCCCTTGGATTGTTAAAAATCCCTTATTAGTGTGCAAATATTCCTGGAAGAAGCAATCCTGAATATTTTGCTGCATTAGCTATAAATGCCTTAGTAAGTATGGGTCCAGCTTTCTTCACCAGGGGAAATGTCTACTGAAGAGGAAGGCACCAAAGATAAGTTTTGCCTGCTTAACAATTTTGCCTGAAGCTGAACTTGAGTATTACTATGAATAATAAGTGAAAATAGCTTAAATTCCATTAGTAACATGATTCTAGCCAATAGATTCTACACCAGGAGGGGATGCTATTATAAATCATTATTATTTTATGTTCAGAAAATGAATACACCGATGTTTACAGCAAGGGAAAATGCAAGCCAGCTTTCACCTTTCCTCCTGAGGAAAGTGATGAACTGGTATGGTATGCATTTAGAAAATGCTGAATGTCTTCTGAGTCTAACCAACTCCATCCCCTCCTAAAATGTCCATATGTGAATTAGGTACTTTGCAGATTTTTTTAACTCTGCATTTACTGATCTTAAAAAGAATTTCGGTGTAAAAATATACTTTACCTTTTGAAAGAAACCTGTTATAAGAAAAGATATGAACAAAATGCATTATGTTTGTCTGACATATTGGACGTGGCTTATTTCATTCAAAGGTGTTTATTTCAGTTGCAGGGAGTTTTACCGTAAACATCTGGGCCACAGGCATTTTTGCTGCATAACTAATTGGCCGTATGGCAATTTTGTTGTAAAAGGTAAAATCACAGAAAATAAAAGAGGCACATTCATGAAAAAGGACATTAATGAAATATGAAAAATGAATAACAATACTTTGTTGTGAAATTTTGAAGACATTAAAAATGTACAGTGTAGATTCATGGCAATATTGGGCAAATAGATTTCATTTTGTAGATTGTACCTAAGCTCTTGTTTTCAGGCTTTCATCATACCTTTTTGTTTTTTTGTTTTGTTTTGTTTTTTTTGCTTGTTGATTTGTCCCTTCATTCAGCATCACACTTTTTCTTTTTCCGCTAAAATTTTCTTCATAGTGGAAGGTATCAGTTCCCAAATACTAAGATGCATAATTGTCGGTGTGCTTTGTATTGTGTTGCGAAACCCTCCTACGTGAAACCCTCCTATACTGCCTGTTCTTGGCGTATCGTGGCACGTTTGTTGATTGGTGTTCCAAAGTTCTCTGGGAAGTGTGGGCTCAAACCTCTGAGCCACTGTATAGACCATTATGAAGACTGGGATTTATATAATATAAAATGGGTGTACTGCATCAATGGACAAATGGAACCAAACTGTTAACCAGTTTGATGAAACCAAACTATCAAACCAAACAGATAACCAGCTACTTTTTTACCTTTCATCGATTGGCAAAATGGCCAATTGGCTATGAAGTAAAAAAAAAAAAAATGTCTGCAGCAAAGATGTCTGTGGCAAAGATACTTATGGCAAAAATATTGGGCATATTTTCCTTCTCTTTTTTTCCTTCCTTCCTTCCTTCCTTCCTTCCTTCCATCCTTTTTTTTTTTAAAGTTCATGTGCAATGCAGTTTAATAAGCTGATAGCCAAATATCCTCCCCAGCAGTGCTCATTTTCTATGACTTCTTTCTCAACATTTCTCAGCATTTCCTGAAAGGACGCAGCACTAGCAACTAGATAATGGAAATGGTTTTCTGTGATTCATTTGCCAAAATTTACAAAACTTGAGAACCACAAAGTAATGGTCTTGGCTTGTGTGTTCATCATGGTAGAGGAAGGTGGCAAGCTGCTTTGTTCTTTTACTCAGTAAATCAACCTTACTGGGTAAAATAGGATAGAAATCAAGATACAAAGGACACGAGATATTTTTATGTCCTAGACATTTAAGTACATATCACTTCTCTCCTAAATAACATTCACAATTTTTCTTTGTGTCATTGAGACCCTTCCCGGGTCGCACGCGATTGATGAATAATGTATGGTGTCATGCCTCAGTGATTCACATAGTGAAACTCAGATAAATATTTGATGCAAAGATTTGATTTTTTGTTTTTTAACATATTAGGGCCTAAATGGGAAGAAGATTCTTAAGATGGGTGTTTGGAAGACAGTTTTAGCTAAGACACAAGTGCATGGATTGTCTTAGAACAAAAAGAATTTAAAAAGACCACCTTGTTTCATCTAATATGTTGAAGGCAGAATATTAGAGATAATAATGTTGACAGTGTCTGTAAATTTACAGTGTAGGTAATTGGACTGGGAGGGAGGGCCAACGGGAGAGTTGTTGATTCCAGATGCAAATAGTTGATAAAGTCAACTAATTTTGTAAATGCTACTTGTATCCAGGGGCTAGATCTAGTTCTTCTTATAAATAATCATTGTATGTGTCAGATATCAGAACACTTCATATTTAAGAAACCCAAAAATATGATTAGAGAAGGATAGCATACTTATACTGATATTTTTCTGTTATTTTCTGTGTTGGAGTAAATGGAGCCAAGAACAGAGAATGTATTCTTTAAAAGGGATCCGAGTCTAAAGTGAACACAATTCATGGTTTGGAATAGAAAGCAAAAGTTTCTTATCAGAGAAATATTTATTCAACTGATGTCAGCTGAGATGGTTTGAAAGTACCTATCATTTTAAGCCAGTTTGTAGGAAATGGCCACACTTTTTATTCCACCAAAGCCCACACAGAAGTAAAGATGAGTATAACTATTGTAGCCTGAGGGCATCTTTGAAAACAAAGACCAAATATTGATCCAATTGAAATGTGGCTGCTCCTTTTCCCTGGAGTAGCTTCTCTGGGTCATAGATTAGGTGCTGTGGCTTCCTTTACCTCTGCGTGTTCTTGGCTGTCTGTTGGAGGCAGCATTGGGCTGTAGCCTCTAGGGCTGGTAATCTGTCACTTTCTAGGATAACTCTATTTCAGAGGGATTGTAGAGTGGCCAGGGAGGCAGCAGGGCCACCCGCTGTGGCCTGATGTCTGAGCCTGACAAGACTCCTCCCTCCTGGCCAGGCACTGACCCTAAAGTCCTGTGCTTGAGGCAATCTTTAAAGAGAGCCAGGATGATCTGCATGTTGATTTGCTCTATTTCATATTGAAGTTGTACTCTTCTAAGTATGAGGTGATCCTGTGAGAACTGAAGAAAGAAGAGAACTGGGTAGTATGTGGGTAGAGTGGCATTTTGTTTAAAAAGTAAAAGATAAAATTTTTGCATTGTCTAGTCCAGTAATTTCCAAATTCTAAAAAAAATTTCTGGCATTCTTTGGCTTCATGATGCTTTTCATGCCACTCTTTTTTTTTTTTTTTTTTGGCAGGTGCTTTGTGAGACCTATAGTTGTACATGCACACACACACACACACACATTAAAATTAATTTGTCCTGAGAGATTTGAGATAATTACAAAATTTGAGTAGAGCCAATGATGTTTTCATTTAGTTCAAGCATCATCAAGTAGTTACTGCTGTTGTTTGATTGATTTTAAGGAATATTTCCTAACCACAAAGTTAATGTCGATAGGTAGGGTTTTCTCCTTTATGGGAATTTTAATGCCAAATCCACTTTGATTGGTTCCCTTCAACTCACACATCCGCATTCTACAGTGAATTTTAATCTGTGAGATCTTCCTGGTATCCATGAATTTTGCTGACAATGAGATGTTTGGAGGAGCTGACAACTGCTCATGTAGTAGATGGGAAAGAGAAGAACAGCCCTGTAACCATTGGAACTGTACTGCATTGCTTGCTGGGACATAGGATATAAGAACTTGAGTTGAGATATCAAAGTGCCTACATTAGCTTCTTTTTTTTTTTAAAGATTTTATTTATTTATTCATGATAGACACAGAGAGAGAGAGAGAGAGGCAGAGACACAGGCAGAGGGAGAAGCAGGGTCCACGCCGGGAGCCCGACGCGGAACTCGATCCCGAGACTCCAGGATCACACCCTGGGCCAGAGGCAGGCGCCAAACCGCTAAGCTACCCAGGGATCCCCATACATTAGCTTCTAAATAAAAATACCATCTTTCAGTGAGAACAAGGAAATGGGATAATTTTTCAGAGTTGAATCAAATTAAAAGGTTTTTGAGAAAGAGTCTTTTTGGCTGAAAAAAAAAAATAAGGCATTTATTTTACCATAAAAGCACAAATTTCATTCCTTTTTTGAGTTCATTACAGGCTCTATCCTTTATCAAAATGGACTAGACTACAATGTTAACAGCAGAGCAAGCTGCATTTTTGTCAGGGGTGTGGTAAAGAGGGCTCAGATAATAAATGGCACACCAGCATAGTGCTAAACAGTACTTATCACAATTTAAGATTGGTTGATTCCATTGCTTTTAATCAGATGTCAGGAACCAGGAATAAACATAAAAATAAGATTTCCAGGAAAGAAATATTTGCCAATTAAACTCAGTAAGGTGAAAATTATCATTTAAAGCCATCTTCATTCATGTGTGTATCTCATTTCCCAAATGGTACTTAAATTATCATTCTTGTTTACCACAGGACTCCAAATAGTACTTTGAACCAGATTTTAATCATTGGTTCTTACCTCCAGTCTTCTTCCTTTGCTTAGACTTGCCTTCTGAAACTGGTTGCACTAATACATGTCTACTTGTTCTGATCTTCACTGCGTTCCTAGGTACAGCCTCCCCAAACTGCTTCCTTGATATATTTCATACACATCTTTCCCAACTGTTCTCACATATATTCAGCTAGCCAATGCTTTTTAACTAAAGTGTCTTTAGAACATTTCTTGTGCTCAGCAGATGGAACACAACTGTTGCCTTTAGCTGTCCAACAACCTCCATGGTTGGTGAGGCGGGGGATGCATTGCTGAAGGAACAGGGGTAGAGTGAGGGGGAGAAGTTTCTAGAATTATCAGCAACAGTGTTGTGATTTTCAGATGTAGGGGAAAGAAAGAAGCGGCAAGGTGTGAAACAAAATGGATAGGTTAGTGCATATTTAATTAGGAATTTTCTATTTTAAAAACAGACTTACTCTGGATGGATGTTGGCTCGTATCAATGCTATGGAATTAGAGATAGATCAGGTGCTCTCTTGAGGTATGCACAGTATTTTTGTCATGACGTATCTCCTTCCTTTTGTTCCATTCTACTCTCTGTACTCATTGAACATTTCCTTTATGTCCAGCCCAAATCCCTCAAACCAGTCTGGTTACCTATTTACCACAGACCCTGTTGGTCAGGGGTGTTCATGACACAAAGCTGAACTCTGGATGGACTATATGTGTGTGCCTTCATTTGTCCTATGACTGGATATCTCTGGATAAAAAACAGTCCAAGTGCTGTGCTGCTGAGGATGGGGCAGTTAGTTTCAGGTGGAACACTGCTTCTACTGGCTTTCTCAACACCTGAACATTGTTTAATTCGGGGTGGATGTTCAATGTATCACACAAAGCAAAGAATGGAGAGAAAGCAGGCATTGAGATATTTGTGTCAAAGGAGTCAATGCTGGAAGTTTTGGCAATGAAAGAGATGAAGAATTAGATTGAGGCATATTCTGGAAGAGGTAAAGATGGTTGCATGGAACGGTTGAATTACATTCTAGATTAGGGAAAGGGGAGTTTCGACCATGCCGGGGAAGGGGATTTGAGGTATATTTTAGAGGCCAAGAAAAAAGAGGCATGTAGACCAAGAGAGAGGCTTAGAGATCAGGAGCAAAGAAGGATGCTACATCCTCTCTGGAGTACACATGGAGAATTTAGTCTCTACTGCATTCCATGCCATGAGTGCCTACAAGGGCAGGTGATTTATTCCCTATAACAATCTTCCACAGAAATAGTGGAGAGTGAATATTTTCACTTCTAAATATCTCAAGGGTTTGCAGCTATATTCTATAAAGGAAATTGAAAAAGAGCAGGAGAGTTTCTTTGGGTGGACCATTTTTACCATTTTCTTTGGTGTGGTGGATTGAGTGATTGCCACAACCTTTCACATATTGGGTCCTTCTCTAGGCTGGGGCTGTGATTCAATGAACTATCCTGACTTCCTCTCAAATGAGGACAGATCTTTCATAATTAAGGAGTACAAGAGCTTTAACCAACCCATCATAGGTAACTAAGACATAAGTTCTCACATAGTCATTCTATTAGTATAAAGCCCTAAGATCTTGATAAAAGAGTGCAATTTAAGTTTAAAAAATGGATAAGTCTGAATAGTATATGCCTTTTTACCTCTTCAGGATATTCTGGGAATAATATTTTGGTAGAGAAAATTCCTACCAAAAGATTTTATTTTTTTATTTTATTTTTTAAATTTATTTATAATAGAGAGAGAGAGAGAGAGAGAGAGAGAGAGAGAGAGAGGCAGAGACATAGGCAGAGAGAGAAGCAGGCTCCATGCACCAGGAGCCTGACGTGGGATCCGATCCCGGGTCTCCAGGATAGCGCCCAGGGTCAAAGGCAGGTGCTAAACCGCTGCGCCACCCAGGGATCCCCCTACCAAAAGATTTTAATGAAAAAATATTTCATTAAAAATTTAGTCTGCACATGAAAACTGAATTCCATGTGAACAAAATACGATCTTTGCCTGGTATATTGTTTTCAGGCACTGACATTTCAGTTTCCTCTGACACAAGTGAACTCTGCTCAGCACTCCAGACAGCCATATGTGCAGGTGGATTCTTAATAGATGTTCTTAGGTGAGGAACTCTATTGCTAAATGTGTAACTGTACACACTGCCTGGCCTTCTTCATATTAAAATGCAGAGTTGTAATGTAGATAACCTTACTTCCTATAAAGCAAATGATAAGTAGCTTAATATGGCCACATGTGTAATAGTTTACTGGGCACCTTAAAATGATAGGTATGCAGTCTAGATCAGACTGCATAGGATAGAATGTGGGAAAGAACTGGCACCCTTGAATAAATGTGCTTATATTATTTTATTTTCCTAATTTTGCATTTTAAAAATTCAGCACAACTGTTATAAGACCTATTTTTGTCTTATATGAAGCCAATTAAATTTTAAGCTGGACCAATTCAATAAAAATGAATTTTGAAAATATAATCAACTCAGAAAAAGGAAGCTAAATGTGCATTCAGTCAAAAAAATTACACATTTTCTTGCTCTGCTGAGAGAGGCTATTGGGGTGGGATATTCTTGGCATTTGTTCATTTAAAGATAAGGATAACTCTCTTCACACAGCCCTGCAAGCAGGATGCAATGAGAATTTCATCAAAGCCTGTGTAATTCTGTAAACATGTTCTTGGGAGTTATAGAAATTCTTACCCATCTTCTTGTAATTTTGCATGCAACCTTCATGGACGAGTCTCCTAATTTGTGTTGGATGAATGATGCCTTTTTCCAATTAGGCAGATGCTTTAGTTTTAGCTGAGGACCAGAAGACAATGTCTAATTGAGCTTTTTTTGTTGTTTTGTTTTGGACAGTGCTAGAATTAGCCTTAGAATTTAGTCTCCTGATTGACTCGTGTCCTAATTAAAGCCCAATTTGATTGATTCTGCTTGTGCCTTTCCATAGGAAACACAGAACAACTTCCCACATTTGCAACATGTTGGATTTGCTGACTGCTCTGGATCCCTCTGGTATGTTCTGACATTCACAACCCTCCACACAGAAGCCCAGTCTGCAGTCAGGTGTGTGTTTTCTTTAGCTCCAATACTGACAGATCATCTCACCGTACCTTTTATTGTTCCTCTGTTATAATATATATTCAAATACAATTACAAGACAGGATCTTATGGAATAAATACAGCGATATTGATAGTTTCCATTACCTTAATAGTTCACATAAGAGAGAAAAATCACTTCCAGAATCTGAGCAAGCCTAAGATGGTCTTTTTTCCTTTTCTTGTCTTTAGCTTTGAAGGCTTGGAAAATCCTATTATCTTAAAAATTAAATTGGCTTAGTTTAATGCATACAGATGGCAATGCCTTGTGCTAGGTACAGCTGTCGTTTTTGTTCTCAAAAGAGAAATGGGGAAGGTATCGTCAGCTCACCTGCAGCATAAGACTTACGTGACAAAGGTGAGCACAATGCAGATAGGAAGGAAGTCTGTCTCACGCAATGCATCTGCATAAAATAAGATCTCCTTTTCTTTTTTGGAAAAATGACTTTTCATTTTTCATTGAGTGTAACTCATCACTTGAGTTATTCCAACCTACTTTCAATTTTAGGGGAAAAAAAAACCCTTATATTTGTATCTCTGCTATGATACCATCATTTGAGAGCTTTCATGTTTGAATAAGGAAGGCATGACATCTGTAGAGTCACCTGGTTAGGTGACCTTTCCAATTTTTTACATTAAACATACTGAGAGTTCATCTAACTTCTGACCCAAGATAGAATCAACCTCTCTCCTGAGAGCTTAGAGCATGTCTGGCCCTCCATTCTACTCCAAGTTTACATCTTTCTACCAAAATGTAAGTCCTTACCTTGTCTTGTGTTTATTAAGTGTTTATTGAATAAATGCATGGACTATTTAAAGTAGATAAAGCATTTCATCAACACCTTCACATAATGTATATGCTATACTATTTTTTAATGTATATACGGTTGAAGATATCCAGACCGGGTCTGGCTTTTTGTTGCAGAGGTCTAATAAATCATAGGTTCCAATATATCCCAGTGTTGTGCATCTTTCATTAGATAATGCAAATGAGGTGAACAGAGAAATGATCACACTTCAGCTTACGGAGGGGAGAGATGCTCACTTCACAAGCACCTCCACCAGCAGATTGCTGAACATTCTCTGAGTTTATTTTATAGTATGCGTAGGCCCACTTTGCTGGAGGAAGGCAACTGACAAGCTTTGCCAGAAATCTGGATAAGGCTTATATCAGTGCCATAGAGGAAAGCTTTCTTTTAGGGCATCATGTAGATCTGTTTTGGCTGTTTTTCAAGCCTGCCTTTATACCTGGGTCAATAGCAAGAAAAAAAAAACTGTTATTAATTACTATAATCTGAAAGGAAGTTAAAACTGATCTCCAGCAATCTGACTTGGCAGTATCAAGAGTTTTACCACTCAAATTTTTAGAACTTACCTTAGCACAAATATCTGCCGACCATAGTGGGAAGTTTTTCTGCAGAGATACATCCCTCTCCATGTAATTACTATGTTCCAGGAAAGGTGATGTAAAATATTTTTTTCCTTTGTAAATAGAATCCTATTTCAGAATGGTTAAGAAATGTTCCTCTGCAAAGGAGTCAGCCCTATGGTATAGTAATAATTCACCTGAGTGTAAACTTAGATTTCCAAATATCAATTTTACCTGAAATGACATGCTTCTGTGCTTGAAGATAAATAACAGTTTTGTTACAGACAGCAAAATTAAGTAATTTCAGGAAATGAATTACCATATTGACCTTATGTAGACCTGGGATGACAGCTTGCCAAGATGGAGCCATTGCCAAGTTCCTGTCTCGTTTATGTAATTTCGACTGTACGTATTCTTCTGATTTACGATCAGCTTGCTTTGATAAAACAGATTGTTTGAGTTATTTAATTGAATACTCATTTCTTCTACTTCTCCTTTAAGTATGGGTAACTTAAAAAATCCAAGGATCTACTGGAAGATGCAGTAGAAAGGACACTTGTCCTTGAGCACTGACATAGGCTCAGAGATTGAAAAATCAAACAGATAATGATGCACTGAGTGGAAGTTTGTAATAGATGGTCCCCAGCTTCTTTTCCTGCCCTACAGTGCTGATCTCATATATTCTAGAAGTGTAAAACCCACCCATCACCAGAAATGGGAAGGCCATCCATACCCAGGCCTTATGCATTCATAGGAGCGCAGCATTCAAATCATTCCTAAAGCTGCCATCTTCCCAGCAGTGTGGGCAGGGAGGTGAAAACACTTTGTGGGCACACAAATATTCAAATTGGTTAGCAAAACTGTCCTAGCCTAAGTTGCCAGACAGGCAAGCAAGGGCAGAAACCTCCCTAACATAACATGATGTTCTCCTTATAATCCTGCCCTTCACTAAATTACCCCAGTATTTTGTTTGACCCTCTGTGACAGCATTTCTCATAGACTGCCCTGAATTAAAGCTATCTGCCTGTCTACCTCTCTCTCAGCTGCACTTTCACAGAGCAGGAGCCAGGTTTCACTCACATTTTTCACTCACAGACTCTAGGAGGTCTTCTTAGAGTAGATACTATATAAATGTCTAATAGGTTTTAGTTCTCTGATATTTCCTCGTTTTTTCTTCAACTTTCTTAAAAATTGTTTAAAATATGTTGTCATTATAATTAAAAATTTTAAGACAACATGTGAAGAACACAAGCAGATTTAATTTTGCTTAGTATAAATCTATTCCCTATTTTAACTGCATGATAGGGTATGCCAGCAGAGACCATGCTTCTCTTGCTTTTATATTCTCCAGCACAATGCACAGTTTGTGGCACATGGTAGCTACTCAAGATATATTAGTTAAATAAACAAAGGGACTTAGAGGTGCTATATGCCAGACATTGCACTAGGCTGGAGATATACTTCAAATGAATCCTGCCCTAAGGAATTCAGACTTTGCCAGATAGTTACCAGGGCATCAATAGATGGGTATTGTGCAGAGCTTTACCATGTATTTGTATAGTGCTTTTCATAAAAGTTGTTTTCAATAACATGGTTTCATTTGATCTCATAATCTAGTGAGGTTGTCAGTATAGTATCTTAATTTTTTGTTTGTCCAAAGTTTTAGCTCCTTTCTTTCTATTCCTTACATGGAAATGTTTTCCTATTATTTCCCATGTATCTTTATTATAGAAAACCAGGAATAAAAACTAAGGCAAAATACACACACTCACACACATATACATACACATATATATATATGTACACACACATACATATATACAAACACACATTCTATTCTATTCTATTCTATTCTATTCTATTCTATTCTATTCTATTCTATTCTATATTTTACTTTCAGGCATTTGTCCTGATGCCATCTTTGTTTTTTACAGAAACCCAGAGAGTTTCAGGTGTTGCCAGAGATTTTGGTGTATATAGTCAATAAGGAAGTTTCTGTTTCCAAACTTAGAGCAATTAAGGGAGTCCAAATTGAATCGATAATTATAATGCAGACTTTTGGAGAAGAAATTAAACTTTTTTATAGAAACAGAATGAATGTGATGTGGGATAGGGCAGAAACTAGAGGAAAGCTAATGTTGAAAGCCAAGAGAAAAGAAAGTTCAAGACTGAGAGTGTCAAGATCAACCCCTACCTCACACTATATATAAAAATTAACTCAAAATAAATCAAAGCCTCAAATGTGAGAGCTCAAAGTATAAACTCTAAGAAGAAAATATGGAGGAATATCTTTATGACACTAGATGAGGTAGTAGTTTCTTAGGATACAAGAGCACAAACAACAAAACAAAAAAAGATACATTGGACTTTGTCAAAATTAGACACTTTTGTTCTTAAAATGATACCATGAAAACAGTGACAACAGGATCCAGAGAACAGGACATAAAAATTGCAAATGATATATTTGATGGGAGATTTGGTTCTAGAATGTGTAAAGAATCTTACAACTCAATAATAAAAAGATCTACCAAAAAAAAGGTACTCAGCATCATTAGTTATTAGGGGAATGCGAACTGAAACCATGATGAGATGCCACTTCAACCTAGTAGGATGGCTGTAATAAAAAAGATGCTGGTGAGAATGTGGAGAAACTGGAATCCTATATGCTCCTAGTTAGAATGTAAAGTGGTGCAGCCACTTTTGAAAAGAGTCTGTCAGTTCCTCCAAAGGTTGAACACAGAGTTACCATATGACCCATCAATTACACTCTTAGGTATACAACTGAAATAAAAGAAAACATAAGTCCAAACAAAAACTTGTACACAAATGTTCATAGCAGCATTATTCATAATAGCTGAAAAGTGAAAACAACCCAAATGTACATTAACTGATGAATGAATAAATAGAATCCACATTCCATCCAAGAATGTGGTATATTCATACAATGAAATATTACTTGGCCATTAACAAGGAAAGAAATACTGATTCATACTACAACTTGGATGACTATTGGAAGCCTTGAGTTAATTAGTGGAAGTAGCTAGTTACAAAAAGATGCACATTGTATGATTTATTGTTTCATGCGATGTGCAGTATCCAGAAAAGGTGAATCCTATAGAGATGGAAAATGGATTAATGGTTGCCTTGGCTGAGTAGGAAGGATGAAGGGAAAAGGGGTGACAGCTACAGGGTCTGGGCCTTCTTTTGGGGGTGACAAAAATGTCTCAAAATTGATTGTGGTGATGAATTACACAACTCAGAGTAAACCAAAAATCATCAAAGTGTACTCTTTAAGCGGGCAAATTATATGGCATGTGAATAATATCTCAATAAAGCTGTTATCAAAAGAAACAAGAACAAAATAAGAAAACAACCAACCAAAAAATAATAAATGTCTACATGGTAGTCAATAAAATGAGAATTTTTCCATTGAGTTTAGCAAGAAGGTGGTCACTTAGTCATCTTAGAAAGTACAGATTTGAGATGTTGATAAGAATAAAAGGGTAAAAACTGGGGCCAAGTGTTGATTATTCTTTTAAAAAGCTTGGCTCTGAAAGGAAGCAAAGGATGGCAGCCAGAATGAACATGCAATATAAAGCATCTTTGTTGAGATGAAAGAGATTGAATACAAAAAAAGACTAAAGCTCCAAAGATGGGTAGTAATTGATAGAGAAGCATCCCAAGGAGTACAGCGAGATGGCTTGAGAGAGGGAGGGATGAGCTTGAGAAAGAGGAAGGACTCTGCTTCCAATGAAGTCAGCAAAGGAGGAGAAAAAGAGAGCGCCAATAATGTAGGAACTTTTTTTTTTTTCTGAGAGAATTAGTAGGAGGAGCATTTGGAATCAATGAGGAACACTGGATTCAGGGGAAGCTGGAAACCATGAGTCAGTAAAAGTCTGTATGACTAGGCAGATTGTTCTAGTAGTGCTTCACAGCCCAGGGGTAGAATCAAAGGACTCTGGTGTTTGATCAGTTCAAGGCTGGAGTTTCACAGGAGAGGAGGGATGGTGGACAAGGATCAGAAACCTGAAGGATTGCTGGAGAATAATGGGTATAGGAACTGGAGAGGGAGAAAAGGATAGTAAAGAATTGATGGGGGGTAAAATGGAGTGGTTAGGGGACCAGAGGAGAAATTGGTTTAAAGAATAGATGTGTGAGTAGTAAGAATATATAAGAAAATCATAATAATAGGAGATTTTAGTCAATAAATGGAATATCATATTTGGAAGACAAAAAAAAATTCTTGTAAGTAAGATCCAGATGATGCTGTAAGTAGGTTGCTAAGTAGGATGGAGGGTCACTGGAATTCCAGAAATCAAAGTACCATATACCAGATTAGTGGATGAATGTTAATCTAAGACAGTCATGCCATCCAGGAAGACTGAGAGGTGCCAACATGCTCCATAAATGTGTGAGACTAACTGAAAAAGTAGCAGATAAAGTGATAAGGATGGACAGAATGATCACGTTGCTTATGCCATCTGTGTTTTTAATTTTTCTCCCAATATTACAAACATTATTCTTGTTATTATCGACTGTATGAACATAACTTTTATGTTATGTTAACATAAAGGTGATCAGGTGGTGATCTCTATAGCTGGAACATAATTTATTTATCCCTTGCTGCATTTAAATTGTTTCCAATTTTTCACTATTAAAATTAATGCTGTGGCAAATACAATTTAGTACTTTTTCTAATTGTACACAATTTGCAAACAAATTTGAAGTCTATCTTTGAATCCAAACAGTCGTTTTGCTTTTTGTTTAACAACTGATCAAATTTGGTCAAATCACTTTATTGACTGGTTCAATTAACTTAATTTCAACCATCCAAGAACTAAGCCCTACCCAGGTTATAGTTACAGATCCCAAGTCTACTAAGAGAAAGTTGTATAGATAGGTAGATGGATCCGTAGGACCTCAAAATGCACAATTTCTGATTTCCAAACTAAGGAGAAAATTTTCTGACTTTCTTCTGACCAGGCAATCTGTCAGATCTGGTCTGTGAAGTAATTCAACTATAAATTAGAACTTCAGGGACAAATATATCTCAGTATGTGATAGCTTTTTGGAGCAGTGTATGATTAATGATTATGTCTTGATGAGAAATACTAAGTAAATTTTTGGGTTTACTTGCTGGAAAATCAGAATTGGGTTCTGTATTTCTAAAAGAGGCAAGTGAGTCCAGAAATCCCAGTAAGTCAATGGAAAGCTAGGCTTTAAAGAAGGAAGCAAAAAGTGGTGAGAGACATAGAAATTTATGTCAGAAACTAGACTGCTGAGATTGCCAGGGAGGAATTCTCAACTGGAAGTCAGAGAAAGAGGTCCTTTGGTGGTTTCATATGGGGAGGGAAGAGGGAAAAGGAGAGAGGGTCAGCAGAAGGTTAGCATGTTCCAGGAACAGAAACTGGATATTACTATATAAAAAGGGCCTAACCTTTACTGAGAGCCTGCTATATTGTCAGGCATATTAATAAATTACTTTGTTTTAACCTTACAATGACTATATAACAGAGGTACTCTCATCAATTAACATTAGGCTTGGCTGCCTATAAGAGAAAGCTCCGAAGGATGCTGACTTAACCAAACAAGGCTTATTCTCTTAGTTAAAACAGTGTGAATGAGGCAGTCCAAGGCAGGTGCAGCAACTCCTTGGTAGAGTGAGTAAGGTACCAATTTTTTTTCCCCTAATATTGTTAGAGTGTTGCTTCATTTTTAAGATTCTAAGATGACTGTTGGAGCTCCAGCCATCACATCTGAGTTCTAAGCATCAGAAATAAGGGATGCAAAAGGGGTTTTCTTCAACTATTCCTGTTTTTAAAAAGCCTTCCCAGAAGGTAATTTGGTATAGCCACTATGGAAAACAGTATGGAGTTTCCTTTAAAAGTGGAACTACCATGCAATCCAGCAATTCCAGTTCTGGATGTTTAGCTGAAGGAACTGAGGTCACTATCTGAAAGAGCTATCTGTAAGGTGGGGGTGGTGGTGGTGGTGGTGAAATGGGTGAAGGGAGTCAGAAGATACAAACTTATGGCTATAAATAAATCAGTCATGGGGATATGATGTACAGCATGGTAACTACAGTTAATAATAAGATTGGATTGCAAATTTGAAAGTTGCTAAGAGAGTAGATCTTAAAAGTTCTCATCATAAGAAAAAAATTCTACATGGTGACAGATGTTTGCTAGACTTGTTGTGATCATTTTATAATATACACTAATACTGAATCATTTGGTTGTACACCTGAAACTAATATGTTGTATGTTGATTATACCTCAACCAAAAAAATGAGAGAGAGAGGGAGAGAGAGAGAGAGAGAGAGAGAGAGAGAGAGAGATGCATTCTTGTATTAATTGCAGCATTATTCATAAGAGCCAGGACACAGAAACCGTCTAAGTGCACATCCATGGATGAATGGAGAAAGAAAATTATATATAGACATATATATGTCTATATATGATTTATTCAATGCCACATTTTTGTGTACACACACACACACAGAAAAATATTATTCAGCCATTTAAAAAAGTATTGCAGCATTATTCACAGTAGCCAAGCAAGACACAGAAACAATCCATGTACATCCATGGATGAATGAATAAAAAAGGAAATTCTACCACATACAACATCATGGATGAAACTTGAAGGCATTATACTAAGTAAAACAAGTTAGATAAAGAATGACAAATATGTATGGTATCACATGTGGATTCTAAAAATTCCAAAATCATTGAAATAGAGAACAGATTGGTGGTTACCAGGGGTAGGGAGTAGAGGAAAGCGGGGGGGGGGGGGGGGGCTGGGAGGATGTTAAAAGGCACAAACTCCTGGTTATTAGATGAATAAGTTCTAAGTTCTGGGGATTGGACGGATAACATGGTGACTATAGTTAATACTGTAGAGTTGAAAGTTGCTAACAGAGTAGATCTCAGTTGTTCTTATGACAAATTCAAAGAAAGGTAAGTGATGAATGTGTTAACTAATCTTATTGTGGTAATTATTTTATGACTGGTACCTGTACCAAAACATCAGGCTATACACCTTTAAACTTGGACAATGTTATGTGACAATTATATATCAGTAAAGCTGGAAAAAAGAAGTCTTCCCAGGTGTCCCCAATTTTCCCTTACATCTTATGATTAAGTACCATTATATAAAGTCACACCCAGCTGCAAGGAGAATTCGTCAGAAATTCACTAGAGTACAATGCCTCTCCAAATAAGAACCAGGGCTCTGCCAGAAGAATGAAGGCAAAAACAAATATTGAGTAGTTAACTAGCATTCTTCAAGACTCCATTCTCAGTGCATTGGCTAAAGTTGTGTGGAGAACAAATGGAGATATGGGGATTAGGACAATGGCCTGTCTGGCTTCAGGGCCCAGCTTCTTTTCATGATGTGATAATGACTTTCAGTAGAAGACAGTTTTCTCATAAAGCGGAAGATGGTAGGTAGATCCACAAACCAAAAAAGTCAGGGTTCAAAGGGGTCATGTCATGGGGCCAAGAGGTTGTTTGTTACCTGGTCCTCATGGGCCTGCATATCATTTTTCATCTTCAAAATTGTCTTGCTTTTTGTCTTTGACTGAACAATTCCACCTGCAGAAATTTTACGTATGGAAATAATTAAAATGGATGCAAAGATTTATGTACTAGGATGTTCACTGAAGCTTTATTTATAATAGTGGAAAATTAAAAACAACCAAAATACCTAACAAAGGAAATTGGTTAAATTACAGAATACTGGAATATCCATATGGTAGAACACATTGCAAACATTAGAAATCACGTTCTTCAAGAATATTTAAGGACATGCATGATAAAGCTCATAAGTTATGTTAAAAAGATTAAAAGTAGTAATCTCTGTGATCTCAATTTTGTAACATATGTGTAAAGAGGCATATTATTAAGAAACCTGGGAGAATAAGCATCAAAATTTTAACAGCGGTTCTTTTGTAGATGATGGAATTATTAATTATTGTATTTTTATTTACACTTTTCTGAATTTTCCAAATTTCTATAATGAATATGTATTACTTTTATCATCAGGAAAAAAAAAAAACCCTCACAAGTGTCATTTGGAAATATGCATCCTCCTTAGGAAAGCAGTTTTGTTATTCTCAAGATGACTGGCTTAGATGTTTAGCACTGTTGAAGTGCTAGCATGAAGAAGGTTATGGCAGATTGACTTCCATAAATATTTATTGAGCACCAGTCTTGTATAAGCCACTGTTGTGGGAACTGGGGAGCGGCTCGGGGGAGGGTCTGGGCTACAAAGATGAACAAGCCATGGTGTCTACCCCCAGAGAGGTCTCTCTCTGAGAACTGTGCTTATCATGTAGTGGTCATAGTTAAGGGTGTCAGGCCATTTTGGGGTGACAGCTGAGGCAGAAAGGCCATGATCTAAGACTGTGTTTAAAAATGCAATAAACATGTAATGTAGTTATTAAAAATGCACATTTCCCATTTGTCTACACATCAGGTGTAGTGCATGCACACTAAAGTCAGCCTGGGCTCCTTGTCAGCAGAACTACCCACCTGGTTTCCCCACTGGGGCCATAAAATCTCTGTCGTGAGAGCCAGCCTTCTCAGGTGAGATGGCCATCTCGATCGACTCCAGACAATAGCAGCAGCACCAGTTGATGACTGAACCCACTAATGGAATGAGGATGCTACGCAATTCTATATAGCTAGTCATGTCATTATGCAGCAAATGGGTTGATCTGTGTTCCAATCCTGATACTGCCATTCCCCGGGATTTTGCCCCCACATCCTTCCCATCCGATTTCTTTTCAGCTTGGATTGGTGGGAATACTGAGCCTAGTTTGGGTATGAGAACAAGCTCTGTTAGAATTTAACCTATATATCTCCCGTTTGAGCCCCCACCCCCACCCCAGATTTGTTTTTCTGTGAGTCTTTCATAGTTCTGCTTTTGGTCCTAGGATGCATGCTTCAGGAAACAGGGTCCTTAGAACCAGCTGGAAGAAATCTTATCCTTTGCTTCTGCTCTTATTCCAGGTTCCCCTTAAGGACCAGATCTTTAACAAATACCCTCTCAAGAAGGCTTTGCTTTCCCCACCCACTCTCAGTATCCCTGCCATCAGTGATTATGGCCTGGAAACTTCTTTCTCTATGTGCTCCATCTGGCTGCTTGCTCTTTCTCTCTGAGTATTCTCTAAGTTTTTGTCCACAGCGTTTGTGTTTTTATGTTAAGCTTTGGTAATGGGAAGAGTTTGAAAGCTCATCCCTTTGGGTGAATGGAGAGAAGTGTTCATCTTGCAGACCTCTGTCCTACCTTCTGCCTGGTTGTAGCAGTGGGGGATGGAGGTGGGTAAGGAAAAGGAGGTGGTGAGGCACCACCTTATCGCTTCCAATGTCAAGGGAATGGCACATTGACATGCATTTCCTTTTTAAGATTTTTTTTTAATGCGATCTGCTTTCCGGAAACATCGCACCTGGTCCAGCACACCTGTCTTTTAAAATTATTCTTTAAAACAATTTGGCCAGCTCACTACCCTGTTCAATACATTTTTCCTCTAAAAATAAATCGAGAACCCTTTGAACCCTTTCCTTCCATTCTTTCTTCCAGGAAATTAGACCATATGTTTTCTTGGCTTGGACTAGCTATCCTTGAGTTCTCTTTCACAACAGATGAGCAGCTTCTAACTTCGCTTGAAGTGCAGGAAAGGTCCAGGCATTTGCAGGAGGCCAAGGGGTAGGGAGGCAATATGGTGAGAATTGACGTGCAAATGTCATGCATGCTCCTGCAAGTGCTCAGTATATGGCCCTAGCTTACTGTATCTCAGGGCTTTGTGATCTACACTCACGAGCTTCAGGAGCAGGGCACCATCTTTACAGGATGCTCATTTGCAGCGAATGTTGCCAAGCTACAGGGCATTCAAGTGGGTGTCTTGGTTATCCTCAGACAGTTTTTTCATCTATTACATGGCGAAAATACCTTACGAGGTTGTCACGATGATCCACGTAGTGAACTTAGGAGGTACTTGTGTGGTGAAACAAACAGAGGCTTTGTCCAAATCAGGTCGAAGGCAAAGAGTTTTTTTTTTTTTTTTTTTTTATAAAGTAAAGCTCTGCTTTTAAACTACTAAATATTGCAAATTTGACATCTAATGAAATAAATGTTTTGTTGTTGTGTGATTGAAATATGCTATTTTCTTATGCTAAAGTGAAACCTCATTGTGAGCAGCCCTCAGGATTCCCAGTGGTGGAACAGACATAATTGGGGCTTCCAGGTTGGTTAGGCCTCAATCTTACACTTTCTTCCACCTCTTAGGAGCTGTGAGATCTCAGACAAGCTAAACCAACTTCACATCTGTTTCTTTCTCTGTAAAATGTGTTTTCAACATTCCATCTTTTTTCTCTGTGGGCTGGGGCTGTGCTATCCCAAACTGTGTTTCCAGTAAGAAGTGTCCCAAGGCTTCCTGCTTCGGCAGCCCCAGGCAGCCCCAAGCAGCCGGAGCATTCATACTGAGGGCTACAACCCACATCCAGGGCTCCAGCAGCCACCAGGGCTATTTGCCCTCAGATGGGCACATAATCCTCCTGAAAATTAACTTTATACTGATTGTGGCTGGTAGCCGGGTGGGTCTTTATTTGAACAGGTAAAATGTCATCTTGATAGCTCAGGGATTCAAAATAAACCAGTTTTTTATATTTGATTGTAATCATTTTGCATTGTCCTTTATGCTTGCGTAAAGGATAAAGAGCATTCAAGTTTCTTGGAATGTGTTCTAAATCAGAGGGGGAAGGAAATGGGAGAGGGGGCCCTCAGGAGGAAATGTTCCAAGTTAATTTGGGTGGAAAAGGCAGCACATGGCATCCCAGAGTACCATGTGGCTCCAATCAGAGCATGGTGGCTGTTAGCACTTTGTTTTTTTAAGCCGAGTTGCCTTTCTGTTTGTGTGGGTAACGTTTGGCATGACACTGTTCCAAAGCATTTGTTTGAGACATTTCAAACATAGCAATTTAATGAGTGGCAATAAAAATATCTTTATTCAAGCAAAGTCTTTGGTTATTCATACAGTATATATATATATATATATATATATATATATATATATATATATACACACACATATATATGTATTCATATTTTGCG
Source organism: Nyctereutes procyonoides (assembly GCF_905146905.1). Lineage (NCBI taxonomy): Eukaryota > Metazoa > Chordata > Mammalia > Carnivora > Canidae > Nyctereutes > Nyctereutes procyonoides. The sequence goes on from NW_026575143.1 coordinate 3,024,329, forward strand.
GCTTTCTGGATGTGAAACAATTTGAGTTCTGAGTGTAATTGCAGGAACATGCACCATAGGAAGTCACTAGGAGCTAGGAAAAAAAGACCAGGGCTGCTGTTATAACACTGCTACAGATGGTTAATGTCTTAAAAAGCACTCCCCTTTGTATATGAAGGTTGCACTTTTGAAGCATTGCAGTGCCAGTCCTGACCACTTACCTGTAAGTTTCCTCATCAGGCAGTGTGGAGGTGTATATTTTCCTCCTAACACATCTATTCAACTTGTGTTACCATTGGTACTGTGAATAAATTGCTTTGATATGAGATTTTTTTAAATGCCATGTTAACTGAAGGATGATAATATGTTTTTGTTTAATTCTGAAAGAGTAGGTTAAATTTTTGGAAAACTGTCATATGTAGACAAGGACTACACTAGAATTGTGCCATCGCTAAAAAGACTAGTGTTTATTATTCTTACTTATGCAAGTGTCACTCAGCCCTAGGCATATATCAAGCGGCTAGATAATGCTAGAGGCATAGATCACTGGATAGAATGGGGGGTAAGTTACTTAATCCTTAGTTTTTAAGTGCATTGAATGGTTTGGAGGTATCCAGGGGCATATCCAGGCAATCCACTGCAGATTTTTCTAGACATCTCTTGAGTAACCCTCATATGTCCTGGATGGGAAGACAGACGTTGATGATTTGCGTGCTGGCCTGACTTCACAGAATTTGGAGGACTGAGAACTGACCCTTCTCAATCTCAGGATGTGCCCTAGGAGACATGAATACAGGACCTGTCCCAGGCCTGGGGGTGAAGTGAATCCCTGGCTTTAGTTGGGCCAATAGATGGCCCCATCCCAGGAATTCGGGACCAAGACTGGGGAAACGAACTACCTTGAGCAGCCTAGAAAAAAGCAGTAGTGAAATATTTGGGCAACATTTTTCAAATCTGTGTCCCACAAACCATGAGGCCTGAAGGATACTAAAAAGGAGAGAAAAGGAGTAGGGTATCAGTATCCAGATAGATTTGGGAACTGCTGTATATTAGGTTCTTTTTTTTTTTTTTTTTTTTTTTTTTTTTTGGTATTCAAAAAGAACACTAACATAAGAAAGCTTCTGAGAAATCAAATGTAATGAAGGAATCAGTTTTATTTTGCTTAAGCTGTTATTTTCTAAGCTTATTTGACCCTGGAATCTTTTATTTGTGTAACCATATATTAGAATCCTATGGAATGTTTTTTGGAAAGGTCTGTACTTCGTATTTCACTTAAAGCTAGGAACAAGACAAAAATATTTGCTATCATCTCTAAAACTTCTTCCTTGTGCAGTAAGTTGGAGTTTGGCAGAGGGAGATATAGCTACTGGAAAGGAGAAAACAAGTAATCATTATCTGCAGAAACCCCCAGATAATCAACTGGAAAAAAAATTAAATGTAATAATGAAAACTATTGTAAAGTCCTGAGTGACAAAGTAATCACCAAAGTCAAAATCTTCCTTATATACCAAAGTGACAATCAGAAAAAAATATTTGGAGAAAGATTCTGATTCATAATAGCAACAAAAGAACCCCAACTTCTGTAAAGAAATTTCTTTACTGCAAGAAGTATGTGTGATTTACATGAAGAAGACAAGTAAATACTGCTGAGGGAACAGAAAGGCAGGTGTGAATCACTCCATGTTCTGGCTAGAGAGAGTTAAATATTATATAAAATATCACCTGTGCACACATCTGCTTAGAGATTGCACTCAATCCTAATCAAATCCCAGTGAATTTTGGATGCTGAATTGATCTGGGAAAATCCCATAAGTTATCAAATCCAATTGATTTTCTCTCCTAAATATCTTCTGGGTCTTTCCACATCATATCATCTCTTCAGAGCCCTGAGCAACTACTACTTCTTAGATTTCCTCCTAAATGGTCCACCTTTTGACTACTGCCTACCATAGACTCCATCCTTTATTTTTTCTTAAATGATAATAAGAGAAATATCTGGTCTTGTAACTCTACTGCTTACAATTCTTTCATAGCTTCCTATTACTATTAAAACAGAAGCTGGGTGGGTCCCAGGGTGCTGGAACAAGGCCCCCTCTCTGACCTCAGCAGTTGCATCTCGACTCCTTTCTCTGGAGTATTCCGTGCTCTGGGGATAGTGATTTTAGTTTACTAAATGCTAATGTGTTTGCACTTCAAGGTCTTTGCTATTCCTTCTGCTTGAATCTCTTTCTCTTCCTCTGGTTATGTCTTCCTTCTCCTCTAAGAACCAGTTCAATATCACGTATTTCAAGAAGGATTTCAGCCCATTATTCTTGTTTAATTTTACAGCTGCATACTTCTTCTTGGAATGTATCAAAATTCTAATTTGGCGTAATTAACCATTTAGGGACTGTATGTCCTGCTAGAATATAAGCCTCAAGTGTGCAGACAATCTTGTCCTCTTCAGCTGTATGTTATTTTGCTTATCCTAATTCTGTACATTAGCAGATACTCTAGTTTTTTGGAATATTGAATGACAATAATGGAAAAAATTATTAGAGTAGCAGAGGACCTACAGTAACATGTAAACACGGAAAAACTGTAAAGATTACAACTACAATGCTTGTGTCAGAACTGAAAGAAAGATCATTGAAACAGAATATGAACCACAGAAACAAACTCTATTATTGGGTAAATTTGATGTCTGATAAAGTTAACATACTACTAGGTAAAGTGAAATTTATTTAGTACATGCTGCTAGAACAGTTGCTTAACTCTGGATTAAAAATGTAAGATTCTATGATCAGTATAACAAAGTAAATTCCAAATAAGAGAAGATAGCATTTTCTAAATGTGTTCAAAGAAATACTAAGCTGTGGACTGTTAATAAGGTTAACATGAAAAAATAGTTCTCTGGCTATGGAAGTTTGAGTAGTGTCAAATTAAATGAAATTAAATTGGTTTCTTTACTGCAAAAATTCTAAAAATGCTGTTAATGTGCATTGTGAATTCATAAGCTATCTTATAATGCAACATTTGGCATAATTATGTAGAACTATTTTTATTTTCAAATAAAGCACTGATTTGGGAAATTTGGATTAAAAATTCTCAAAAATTTAGAACACAACTTCAAGTAACATTTTTATAATTTTGTGGTAGGAAGATCTTTCTGAACATTATATCAAAGGTAGAAGAAGTATGGATAAATATTTAAGTTCTGTCAGTTGGGGTCCTCTGAGGAGCTGAACTTTGTTACCAGGACAGAACTTGAGTAAGAAATGAACAAGGTGAGGTTTGTCAGGTTCTTTTTTGTTACTTTGGCATAGGCTGACTGGTTCATTAAGGAAAAAGATAGTCAATGAATTAATATCAGGAGTTTATAAGAGTGAATGCTCAGAAATAGGTGGGATTGGTAGATAGTAGTTACTGTAAGAACTTTGGAGACTAGGAAATCAATGTTACAGGAATGATTTTGTAGAAGGAAGCAGTATGGTCAGAGCACTGAAGTTGGGTGAACTCTAACCTTTTTCAACATTTAAGTTTTAAGTCACATATTCACTGTCTGGCTAAGAGAGGTGAAGCTTCTAATGACAGTCCCACAGATTATGTCCTTTGGGAGAGAAGAAAGGCAATTGGAGTGCTGCCAAGGAAGGAAATGGATGCTGGGAGGTCAGGGTATAAATATTTGCACACTTTGGCCATTAAAAATGAGTATATCAGAGAACACCTTTCATGCAATTAAAGAGAAAATGAAAATCATTTAGGATGTATGTGATATCCTAAAAATATAAATATACAATGAAAAGTAAAAGGAGGCTATCAGTAGAAAGAGAACCATGCCAAAGCAAAAGATAGAAACAATAATTTCCAAAATATGGGTGCACATGGGTAGCTTAGTCTGTTGAGTATCTCACTCTTGATTTTGGCTCAGGTCATGATCTCAGGGTTGTAAGATGGAGCCCTGCCTGAGCCCCACTGGGCTACACTTCGGGTGTGGAGTCTGCTTAGGATTCTTTCTTTTACCCACCCTCCATTTCTCCCCCTTATCCCTGCTCACTCATGTGTGCTCGCTTGCTCTCTCTCTCTCTCTCTCTCTCTCAAAGAAGAATCCAAAGTATGAATGATAAACAATCAGAAAATGAAAAAAAAAGTTTAATTCACCAGCATTCAAAGAAATCTGAATTCAAACTAAGAGGTATTTTTTTACCTATCAAATTTTTCAAAATTAATACTGTTCTGGTTTTTAAAGGAGGAAAACTTTTCTGGCTATAATCAGATTACAGAGAAAATACTGTTTTTCTCATACTCTGTGATAAGTGTAAATTACTCAATCTCTCTATAAAACCATTTGGCAGTGTATATATTCAGTGTATATAGATATGAAATTATGCTTAGACTCTATTCCACTCTGATCATTTAACTTGAGGAAATAGCCTTAGATTTAGGCAATTTATTCATAGAAATGTTTATTTCAGCATCATTTATAATAATGAAAAATTAGGAGTAACATTAATGACCAATGATAATTTGTAGAATAAATTATGGTTTATCTGTATACTGATGCAGCCATTAGAAATGGTGTTTTAGGAAACTATTTAATGAGATGGAAGACTATTTAAGTTGTATTATTAATTATGTCAAAAACTATGTTATAAAATAGGTATCACAAAATTGCAGTTAGATAGAAAATTACTATTTTGATGACATAAAAAATGATTACAAATTTATTTTGGGATATGGACTTTGGATGATGGTATAAAATTTCTTCTTTGTGTTTTTCCATATTTCTCAAGTGTTCTATAATGAATTGTAACGTTTGCCCACAAAGCAAAGCCTAATAAATGTTAATAAAATATATCATTTTTAGTACATTTTAAGAAGCTATTGATTAACATAGTAATTTTTACTGTATAGTTTATTAATACAAATAACACTGGCCACAATTTTGCCTTAACATGCACTCTCCAGTAATTAGTAATTGCAGTAATTGCAATCCATAAAAATATTTGTTATTGCTAGATTTCTATGTGAAAATTGAATTTAACAAGGATATTTAAAGTGCTTTTATGTGCCTGATACATAATATAAGATGGTATATGACTCCCTGGAGAAACCTACAGTAGAGAGATAGATCTACTATGCAGAGGAGGATCAACCTCATGGAAAGGAAGAGTTGATACAAGTTTTACCTGAAGTGGTATACCAATGAAAACCTGTAGAGTGCCAGCTCACAGTGTGGGATTATATTTAACTTTTCATTGTTGGCATACATGGCAGCCAACTTTTCTATGTGAGGTCTATAATGAAAGATCTATAGTTCTAGCAGTTTTATTTTCAGGTTTTCCCTTCCTCAGGAAACATTTTTTTTGCCCAATTTTTAAAAGACAGATACTCTTTAAAAAAATAACCTGATACTAGTTTTGGGAAATTTCCTTCTCCTTTGAAGAATGCCTATAGACTTGACATTTGTTTCTAGGAGTCCAGGACACCTATTTCTGCATGGACTCAGGTTTATATTCATTTTATACCTCTGATTTTATAACAATATGAGAATGAATGTTTCTCCAGAAATTTCCTGGTTTTGCTTGTTTTAGGTCAATGCTTCAGTCATTGTCGGTAAAGCAGATATACAGACAAATGTGGACCATATTCTACATTTAGTTATAATAATATGGTCATTGATATGTGTACATACTCATATACATTACATGAAAATGAAATAAACAATACAACGTTCCAGTTGATAAAGTGTGAAATAAATGACATATATGGTAGGGACTATTAGCATTCTGAGAAGATGGAGAGTAATCCAAAGGGACTTTAAAGACTACTGTTTCATAATATAGAAAGATAATTCAGGTTTCTGTTATAAGCAGAGCATAAGCTATATAATAGATTCTTAAAAATCACTGTTCCATGGCTGGTTCCAGAAGTGAGCTATATTGTCTAGGAGTAATTTACTTCAGGCGATAGATGCATTCCTAAAAAGTCAGGTAAAAGTGTTATTTGCTGAACTAAAATTATTTCCATAACAACAGCGTTTTAGAATAATAACTCCAGGTTATTCTGGTAGTCATATATGAACTTAAGAAGCCAATCTATTGTCATAATTAAAGAATAATGAAAATATAGAACCACATGATTAAACTTGCCCATTTCTCTTTCATCTTTAAGGCTAAAAATTATGGAGGGACTGTCCCTGATCTTTACCTAAAGCCAACTTCTCCACTTGTCCACTAGATCTTATTCTCTCTCAAACTAGGCAATTAAGACTTTTTTCTTTCTCTCCTGTCAAGTGGATTATTCTTATCTGCACACAAATATGTGATTATTTATTTCACCATAGAAAAAACATCCAAAGCAAACAAACAAAAAACATTTCTCTAGAAAACACTTCCTCTATTTGGACCACTCTGTTGCTCTGCTTTTCTCTAAACAAGTAATCAAGAGTTTTGCATACACACTGCAATTTCCTTCCATTCATTTTCTCTTCATCAGGCTTTTTTGTTCATACCATTTCACCAAAGCTTCCATTATCAAGGTCACCAATGACCTGACCTCCATGTTGCTAATCCCAATGGTTACATCTTGGTCACCATTTTACCTGATGAACAAGCAGCATTTGACACAGCTGACTATATTGTTCCTTGATGTTTTTTTTTGTAACTGAATTTTCATGTTCCACTACTGATTTTCCTCCTTCTTTAGTAGGCAATTCTTCTCTAACTCTTTTGCTGCTTTCTTTTTGGGTACAAACATTTCTGGGTATAAACATTCAAATATTTCCAGGTTCAGTTCCCAGATCATTCTTTCTACCTGTGAACATTGCCTTTGTAATCTCATTCAGTTCCATAGCTTTAAGGATCATCTATTCACTGATCATTCCCAATTTATATCTTCGGCTGTAACCTCTATCCTGAACTCTAGATTCTCTATTTGACTCTCTATGTAGCATTCTACTTATATGTTTGCTGTGTACATAAAACCAAACAAGTGAAAAACATAGTTCTCCTTATTTCCCTTCAAACCTATTCTCCTTACAGTCTTAACATCCCATCCAATAGACAACTGGGTGCTTCCTCCCAGTTGCTCCTCTTTAATTCTTCTCTTCTTCTCCTATTGCAGATCTTATCTGTAAGAAAACCTTTTTTTAAAAAAATTATTTAAAAAAATTTATTTAAATTTTAGTTAGTTAACATATAGTGCAATATTGGTTTTCAGTAGTAGAATTCAATGATTCATCACTTACATACAACACCCAATGCTCATGGCAATAAGTGCCCTCCTTAATAGTCATCACCCATCTAGCCCATCTGCCAACCACCTCCCTCAATCGACTCTCAGTTTTTTCTCTATTTTAAGAGTCTCTTGTGGTTTGTTTCCCTCTCTCCTCCCCCCACTCTTCTCCATATATTTTTCTGTTTTGTTTTTTAAATTCCACATGTGAGTGTGATCATATGGTATTTGTCTTTCTCTGATTGACTTATTTTCCTTAGCAAAATACATTCAATCTTCATACATGTCATTGCAAATGGCAAGATTTCATTCCTTTTGATGGCTGAGTAATATTCCATTATATATGTATAATGGAACATGATAGATGATAGATAGATACCACATCATCTTTATCTGTTCATCAGTCAATGGACATTTCCTTCTTTCTGGAGTTTGACTATTGTTGATAATGCTGTTACAAATATTGGGATGCATGTACCCCTTTGAATCTATATTTGTGTATCCTTTGGGAAAATACTTTGTGGTACAACTGCTGGATTGTGGGGTAGTTCTATTTTTAGATTTTTGAGGAAACTCCATACTGTTCTCCAGAGTGACTGTACCAGTTCCACAAGAGAATCTTACAGCTCTACTTTCACCATTGGTCTTGGATGTGACTAGTTCTCATTCATTCTACTATGCTGATCCATTCTACTATGCTGATCCAAGCCATTATCTCTTCTATCTAAGAAGCTTCTTAGATATGCTTTATATTCCTCTTCTACTTCTGCATCCCAACTACACTCAACATAGCAGCCAAAGTAATCAACAAATCCACTCATGCCATCTCTTTGCTCAAGCTCCTCAATCTTTTCTGTTCATGGAGACTAAGAGTCAAAGTGTATGAAAGGCCCTGGAAGATCATATGCCCTGTCCTTCCTCCTTGTTATCTCTTTGGCTTTATCTCCTGCTTCTCTCCCTGCTGCTTTCTTCATTTCAACCACACCAATTCCTTCTCACTCCTTTAACACACTGATCAGACTCCTGGATCAGAGCCCTTGTACCTGCTTTCCCTCCATCTGTAAAGTTCTTCCCTCAGACATCAAAGTGGGTCACTCCCTCACATTCTTTTCTTTATCATTATATCACATTCTTAGTGAGGCTTTCTTGGGTCATTCTAACTAAAATTACACATTTCAGCCCTAGGTTTCTTTTACCTCTTCCATATCTTTTTTAAAGCATCTATAATTGACTATATTCTCCAGAAAGGTAGAGATGTTAAGCTGCTTGTTCTTTTCATGAAATCATTCATTCATTTACATACTGGTTTTAAATCACCCAATGAGCTAAACATGGGGTTCCTTTTTTTAAAAAAAGATTTTATTTATTTATTTATTCATGAGAGACAGAGAGGGAGAGACAGAGAGAGAGAGGCAGAGACACAGGCAGAAGTCTCCCTGCATGGAGCCTGATGTGGGACTCGATCCCAGGTCTCCAGGATTATGCCCTGGGCTGAAGGTGGCGCTAAACCACTGAGCCACCTGGACTGCACTAACCATGGGGTTCCAAAGGTAAATAAGACACAATCGCTGCCTCTGAAAACTTTACAGTCTATTGGAAAAGAGTACCAAATAAATACAGAGTAGCATGATCTCAATTCCCACATGCTATCCCTACTATCAGATCTTTCCCTCATATAAGATTTCTAAAATAGATGTTAATATTATTATGAATAAATTGATGTTATTTTTATCGTTTGAACTTTTTTTGTGAGAATTTCTCTTGTAAAGTATTGTCATTCTCTGGTTTAATCATAGAGTCTTATACTGGATGGACCCTCAGATAGAGTCTCATACAATTATCTTATAAATCTGAGGAATTTGCTGCCCAGAAAAAATGTCATAATAATACAGTTGGGGCACCTGGGTGGCTCAGCCTATTAAAGTGACTGACTCTTGGTTCTGACTCAGGTCACCATCTCAGGGTCCTGGGATTGAGCTCCGTGTCAGGCTCTGTGCTCAGTGGGGAGTCTGCTTGAGGATTCTCTTTCCCTCTCTGTGCCTTCCTCTACTCACACTTTCTCTAAAATAAATAAATCTTTAAAGTAATGATAATAATAATGATACTGAGTTTTAGTGGATATCATTATCCACTAGGTATTATGCTAAGCATGTTGCATGTATTATTGCATGTAATATTTACAGCAGCCTCATGAGTGCCTATGAGAGACTATTACTGTCTCTCTTTTATAGATGAAAGTACACAGAGGGAAATTTATTCAGGGTCACACAGGTGTAGTTGTGTAATCTCTGGTCAAACTAAGGCCTTGAAAACTATTTATTTATTAAATAAACAATTAATAATTAATAAATTAATAATATTAATAAATTAATAATAAATTAATAATTTTCAAGCCCAGGCTCTTGAAAACTGAACAATAAAAGTAAGTAAGTATCCTTGCCCATGGAGTTTTGTAGGTAAGTGACAGATTGGGATCTGAAATCCTTTTTCTGGTTTTCAGTCCAGTGTTTTCCCACAGAAAATTAGTATTTTTGTTTCCAAAATTTGTTCCATGGTGATGTTATTTTTTTTGTATACTGACATTTACAGATTTAATAAGTCCTACATGAAAACAACTATGCTAGTAGGTATATCATGGCCACCCTTTATCATCCATTTTTTAATGATTTAAGAATAAGAGAGCAAATTGAGATGGAGTCACATCTTTATAACAATGTCAATAGCCTCTTTTGTTTATGTGCCATTAAGCCAACATTCTGCAGGACAGGAAGACATCTTAAACAGTTCAATAGTAAAAGAGCAATGAAGAAGCTCTAGCACATCAATGTATATTGCACATGACTGTTTACATGCAAACACATACTGTAAGCATGGAACAGTTTGCTATAGCCAGAGAAAATCATCATAAAAGTTTTCCTTTCCTCGCATCACTCAAAAGTCATTTACTCTTCTTAATGACAGAACAATCTGTGTATTTTTGCAATCACAGTAAGTAGCTCTAGAAAGCATTGTGATAACATCACTTAGAAGCACAGTATGGTAATGTAAAATTAATGAGTGAGATGGCAATCTCCTTTTTAGGCAAATCGTACTTTCTAACATAGCACACTCTCTCAATGAGTCTGTTTTCAGGAACTAGAGAGTGTGGGTATTGTGGTGAAGGGAGCATCTGAAGGGGTGGAAGTTGCTAGGGAAGATGGTTGTTATTGATAGTGTACAACGGCCGCTCATGAGATGCAAAGTCCTGTACCCTAGAGGCATATGTGGTGTCTTCCTTTCGAATGTATTTGTTGATTATCTCATAATGATGAGCAACATGATTGAAGCTTAACTGACTTGTATATAGTAACATAAATAACTAAATAAAGTAAGTAAACAAATATGTAAACACCCCCCAAATGTTTCAGCTTTCCAAAACTGGTGTGTATTCAATGAGTAGTAAAATGAGCACAATGCATAAAGATCTAGCCTTGCTTACCATAGTAATTATCATTTTCATCGTTGAGGCTGAGATTCAGATTTCTCTGCCTAGTGTCGAGATCCAGATCTCTTAATAAATACTTAACTGGAATTTCAAGGAGAAGGGCTCTAGCATGCCTTCAGATTCACTGTTCCAGAGGAGTCGATTTGCAGGAAATGAAAAGACATTGGGAGGAATCTTTAGAAAGCGACATTTGATAAACTGTATACAAATTGTGTGTTGCCTCAAAATAATCCAGGAGGTATGATCTGATTGAAGCACACAGAGCAGTGTAATGTGATAGTCCATCCAGGTTTGGTGTGGTTTTAAACAAAACACTATTCTGTAGAGCTTAATTGCCACTTAATTTTCTTGTTTAAATTATGGCCTGTGGACTGATAAAGATGTTGAAAACTGTTAATGAATGTAATCAAGTAGCTTTAAAATATTTGTTTTTTAAAATTTTATATGCCAACTGTAGGACATGGGGGGGGGAAGTGCGTGTGTAAATACAGTAGAAAATTATTTGTAATGTTACTGCCCAGAGAGAAGCACTCTTGATATTTTGGTATAGAAATCAAGTCATTTCACAAGATACTTGCATTCCAGATGGTGAAGTGTTTTCTTCCTTCTTCACATATACATGGACACTGGCCCATATAGGTTACAAGTTACACACAAAAAGAGATCTTTCATAAGACTGAGAAAAATAAGACAGTGAGTCTTAGCACATTGGAGTTATGCTAAAAGATGGTCCACTTCATAAGATTTTATGTTGTTTGTTTTTGAGCTTATAAATATTTTACTCTAAGGCTTGATTAAAATGGAAAAACCCAATTTGGAGGAAGAGCCTGGGGTCAGTACCATGTTTAAGTGACTCCCCAAGGGAGACAGGGGTTTGTGGTAGGGGAAGAGAGGGAAGCCTGGCTTATGTTCACACTCCCTGCCCCTAGGAGTTCTTTGTAGGGAGTTGTAGGTGGTGAGGGAAAGAAAGAAATCCCGTGCGCATCATTGTCTAAAATCTACTGTGTGCTTGAGAAACTAAAAATCAGAGCCACCTCTTAATGGGTTGTACCTTTAATCCATCCACATGTTAAATGCGTAGTAAGGAAATACATATGTGCTGCTTACAGATTTAATTTGCTCATCAAAAATACTCATGCAGTGCTTACTGCACATGAATCACTTGTCACTGACACATAGACAAGACCGTATGGCATAAAGCTACTGTCAAGAACTGGGTGTAGAGTGAGAGAAGGGAGACAGAGCAACGCCAGCAGGAGCCATCACTGGCCAATTGAGATCATGCTCTGCACACACGACCATGGACTTATTTTTTCTTAATTCAGCATGACATCATTAACATTTTCTCTTGTCTTAAGCTCTTCACAGGCACCACTTTAAAATAAGGCTGATTTTATAGATGTTGCAGAATTTATACAGTCATAACCTAACTGCTGAACCATAGAGTTTCTCTTAATTGTTTCTATATTGTTTGGTTATAATAAATAATTCCTTATTTTTTTAAAGATTTATTTTTATTTATTTATGATAGACAGAGAGAGAGAGAGAGAGAGAGAGGCAGAGACACAGGCAGAGGGAGAAGCAGGCTCCATGCCGGGAGCCCGACGCGGGACTCGATCCCGGGACTCCAGGATCGTGCCCTGGGCCAAAGGCAGGCGCGAAACTGCTGAGCCACCCAGGGATCCCCTAAATAATTCTTCATTAATAATCTTTTTGTTGATATCTTAGTTCACAAGAATAATTTTGAACATAGAAATTGCATTGTTGGGTCAAAGGATATACACCACTCTTTTTGGGTTTTTGGTTTTCTGATACACCTTGCCAGATTTCTTTCCTGAGAGGTTGTACCAAGGGGTATTCTTTGCAGCAGTATTCAGAATGACAAATGCTGCAGCAAGTGCTCTCCCCAGGGTCAGGCACAGCCAGAGTTCTCCATGTAAAGTAAGCACAGCCTCCTGGCATTTCTACTGACAAGGTAAACTTTTAGTTTACTCACACACAATGGCTCTTCTCTGGGATATATGGACCTTGGCTCATGTCTTCCCCAGCAACATTATGATTGCTCTAGATATGAATAAGTAAAGGTTACACTAGTGACTTGCCAGGTCATAGTCAATCTATGTCTTCATAGAAAACTGCTAGAGCTTTCCGGTCAAAACAACAACAACAAAATAAACAGACAACAGAACAACAAAATTTTAAAAATCTCTTTATCTGCGAATACTACTATTTAAAAATTCTAAATAATTAAAATACAAGTCATTCAGCATTACCAGCATACTAAACATGATTTAATTTTGGATGATTTAGAAAGTACATATTAAAAGCATTCTCTTATTCTCCATGCCTTAGTCACTTGACCTGTAATAGCCTTCCTTTCATTTGACAAAATCCTACTCATTTTTCATAACCCAACTCTGTGCTCCCCCTTGGGTGAAAATATGTGCAACTTCCCCCTCTTCATCTCTTTCCTTCCCTCCCTACTTCCCTGGCAGAGTTTGGGGCTAACTCCTTTGTGTCTTGCCATCACACCTGAAGCATGCCTCCATTAAGCAGCTCCCCTCATGCTAAGAACTAGTTTAGATGTCTATTTCTCAGCCTAGGATGAGAATTGCCTTAGGGCCATGTCTTGTCCATGTTTTTATTATTTAAACTTACTGCAATATCTGGCAGTTGTCAATTGCTTGGACAAATAACTGGTATCATACCACAGACACTAGAATTTACAGGCTTGGTTAAATAGCTACTGGGATGGCATTACCACAGTGTTGTTCTAAAAACTCAAGCAATATCATTGGTCTATATGTCATTGAGGTCTTAAATGCAGAGAAACTTTTTGGCATTTTGAACATGCCAGTTTTGATAGATGGTTCTTTACTTATCAAGCACAAGTAACATCTAATAAAAATCTCTTTTCAAGTTGATATTATCATAGTGGATAAACTTCCATGTCTTTGAGACAGAAGACAAGGAGTTGCTCAGCCAGCAACTATCTCTTTTATCAGGATGCCAGAGCAAAAAAAAAAAAAAACAAAAAAAAACAAAATGGTAAATCTTTTGAGAGTGGTGTAAAACGTACATGAGCATTTGTTAGCATGTCAAGTGATTGTGGAGATCTTGTTTCATTTATGTGCTGTGTGTCTTCATGTGTCTTGTTTTGCCTAGACTTAAGCTGACATTTTAAACTTAGTGTAGTATAATAATTTTTTGCAGAGAAGCTTACTAATTGCATCTAGAAATGATAAGATAGAAGTATACACATGTAGCTGCCTTGGTAACTCTAGATAATTGTGAATTAATTTATTGAAGGAAAACCTTGCTTTCACCCACTCTTTGTAAGTACCGCACTTAAAAAAACCAAAGAACTGTGCATTCACCATTGATAGTAATTAATATTAATATAACTAATTGATAGTAATTGATATTAATTATAATTAATTACCACATCTCAACTCTATTTGTCTATGTATAGAAGTCTTTTGAAACCAAAATACTTACCTCCCTCCAGGAATACTGAGAGAACAAAATTTGTAGCTATTTAGGAAAGAAGTCTATTATTAGCAAGAGTCGTTGGCAGGGAAGATTTATTCATTCATTAATTTAGTTCCCCAATGAAACTTTCAAATGCCTACTGCGTGTGAGATACTATTTAATACTGTGATGTACACAAAGAAGTATTAGAGCTCCAGGAAGTAAACTATAGGAAAAGCAAAGATACGTGCAAAAATCACACAAATCTGGTAATTATCATACTGTGGGAAGGTACTGTGGGCATGAAACACCATCATATCTTTAACATAACAATCTTAGGAGATAAACAAAGAGGAAGGGACCATTTCTGATTGAAACTGGGGAAGAAGCTTAGAAAACAAGGATATATTTGATTGGGTCTTTAAGAATGCACAACATCTTGATACCTGGAGGTGGTAGCAGGCCTGAAATTCAGTTCCATGGATGGTGGCGCCAAGTTAGAATGATTCAACCATTATGATAGTCAGGGACCATAAAAGAAACTTCACTAGGCAGAGAATTTGCTGGAAAAGAGCAGTGGAAGATATTTTGGAGGGCTTTAGTGAGGAGGCTTAAAATTTTAGACTCTATTCTATGAGAAATGGGAAGTCATTCACTGAGAATTTCTGAGTTGAAAATAAACACAAACAAATAAATATTTTATTAAGATTAATCTGGTATCAGTGCACACAATGGCTAAGAATTACAAGAGACTGGAAGGCAGTTGCAGTATCCTAAGAATGAGATAAACTCTGGTGGGATAATGAGTGAAAATGGAGTCTGATATAGTCTCACGTGAGGCTCCCAAGTACAGTGAAAAGATATTCCCTTTCCTTCTGGGTGAGAAGGGAAACAGATCTGGTTAAATACGTGAGAAATTTTGGGATAGCGAGAGAAAGTTGGAGAGTTTAGTTTGCTTAGGCAGTGCGGAGTGGGAGTAAACTTACCAAAGCAGACTGTCTGCATAGGGGTTCTGTAGACTCAGAAGCAGCAGAGAGTCTAGTCCCTTATTCTGAAGACAGAGCAGCTGGCTGGGGACTGAGGAGAGGCTGTGAGCCCACTGGCCCCCTTGCTTCCCTTCTCCATCTTTTCTCTTTCTTTTTAATGTTCATTTTATCCAAACTCATGCTAAGAGTCTTTACCTGCTGGTAAAATATATATATATATATATATTCCAGAGGTTCTGGCTCCAGTGTCATCCCAGATTCAGCTCAAAGGCATCAACTGCCTCAGCCTAATTTTGCTGCTAAGATGAGCCTGGGGGTGAGGGGAATGGAGAATAGGGGAGATTCAACAAGGTAGTACAGGAAAATCATAGAACTTGGCAACTAATTCAATGTGGAAAGAAAAGGAAAATAAGGCATAATGGTGATCCCATAATTTTGAATACAGGAGACCAGAAAAAAATTCAAGAGGAGATGCTGCTTTGCATAAAAAAGTAATGAATTATAGAATCTCATTGTTAATGGGACCTTAACTAAAGCTTATTTAGTCCAATCTTACTTCTAGTGTTCAGATCCCCTCTACATCATCTTGCCAAAAGAACATTCACATTAGGATAGACATCTCCAATAATAGGGAACATTCTATCTCTTAAACAGTGTATTCTACCTTTGGAGTTTTGTTTCAGATTTCCTGAGTTCATGGTGAGGAGAGGCTGTTCAGATTACTGGAAATGTAGAATTTTAAGTCAGTAAAAATTAGAGTTGGAAACAAAGATTTGAATCCAAGGAGATGAGGTGACATTGCGTCAAGTAGCTAGTCCATGGCGGAGGGAGAGAAGAGGTGGGGAGAGACCTATGGTTGACCTTTGAAAGAGAGAAGGATGGAAGAGGAACTGTAAAGGAGAAAGAGACAAAGGGAAGAAAAAATTAATGACTGTATATAAAGTACAGTGTCATGGAAGTCAGGAAAAAAGAGTTTCAAAAGAGGTCAAATAATGGCAAATCCTGCAGAAGATGGGCAAAAAGAACATGACCAAAAACTCCTCCTGGATTCCTCTGGATCAGATATTTGGTATATTACTCGGTCATCTCGTTAGAAGTCATTTCCTAGAATGCATCACACAACCATGTTTAAATGGAATGATTAGATCATATTCCCAATCCAAGTATAAACATAAATTCCCAATCCAAATGATAAATAAATGACTTATTATTTTAAATGGTTGGAAATTTGGGCATGTACAAGACTTAATACACAGTATACCTTCTGCCTTGTCCAAGATGAACATTTGAATGTTAAAATCAGGAAACCCTAGCATAAAAGTACATCATATCCAATTTGGACAATAGTGAGGGTTTGAGGATACTATGTATGTTTTTATATGACTGTTTTCTCAAGTACTTTTATACTGTTTTAGTGGACTCCATAGTCAAATGGTTTCAGTTATGAATGTACTTTTTGGGAGAGGCGGTTCAAGTCTGTCATAGGTCATCAGTGTAAGGCCTTTGATGATTTCATTTTAATCTATACTGAACATTTCTCTATATCACAGAATCACTGACCATGAAATTTGGCAGAAGTGGCAATTTTGTTCACTGCAGGGCTAGCATTAACAGGATACAGGATGTCACAGATCAGATGTAAAGTGCTTTATCGCCGCTGCCTGGGACAGCTCTGTGGTATCTGAGTACTTCTACAACCTGTTACCTAACCTATAGACCTGATAACCATGGCTAGATCATTTATCTTATATTATATGGAAAAAAATGCTGTTGGCTATAGGACCACTATGACGAGAGGATATAATTTGAGGGATTCAGAAAATGATCCTTTAGGGAAAGAAAAAAGTTCACCTCATCAACCTAGCTGTAAAGCCTTGAAATTCATACATTATTCTCATTTTTGGTGGGTTGAGTTAAGGAATCGACTCATGAGCGTGTTGATATGATTAGTTAACTTGGCAGATGATATTTCCTCCCAGGAGTGGGATGTGAGATAGTGATATTTTGATGGAAAGAAAGTTTGGGAAAGGCCCAGGGTTTGGGATGTCTTCTAGAAGGACATGCTGGGCTCCTGGGGAGTGGGTGAATGCCCAACGACAGGAGAGTGCAGGCAAGGCATACTATTTCTTTTTTTTTTTTTTCAGGCATACTATTTCAATCAACATTAGTGTTCCTCCTTCACTCTATTGAATAGGTTTATCTGTAGTGCCAAGAAGGGCCACTAAGAATGGGCTTTCCTGAGCCTACAGAAGACAACACGGGGGGCAGGCTGTGGGAGAAGCCAGACCAGGCTTCAAATACAATCACTATCACCTTCAAGTTGCCAAATTAAGGAATGTTACATTAGCAACATTCTTTGGTCTCCTCTATCTGTTAAACTGATAGATCTTCCTCAGAATGTTGTTACAGAGTTAAATACAATAGTAGGTATTGAATATAAGCACCCGTATAATGCCTGATGCTGATCGATATTCTGTTCCTTTCTTTTTGTGTCCAAAAAGCCTTCCCTACTAACAAAGAAGAGCACGTGAGGAGGCTGAGGGAGAGTAGCTGCTCACTTTTCTCACTTCTGTTCCCACCAAAGAGCCTCTCCTTGGCTGGCTTGTCAGTGGAACCTTGAGGTTCCAGCCCCACATGACAGGGGCTTCCTCTGCCAGAGGCAAGGGGGAATTCCAGGGTGTGTGATCTGAGCAGTCATGTAGGGCCTTGTGCTGATGCAAACCCTGGGCTGGGTTTCATGCTCCACTGTTGTCACCTGGAAACTCTTAATAATTTTTGAAGTAGAGGCCTAGTGTTTTACTTTAGTTTGTCCCACCCCCCACCACATCATGTTCTGGCCAGAGGACATTTCCTCATTCCCCTCGTTGGCACAGTCCTGTCCTCTATACTAGTGGGAGTGTTTTCTGCCTTTGATTTTTTTTTTTAAGATTTTATTTATTTATCTATGAGAGACACAGAGAGAGGCAGAGACACAGGCAGAGGGAGAAGCAGGCTCCATGCAGAGAGCCCGACGTGGTACTCGATCCCAGGTCTCCAGGATCATGCCCCCGGCGGAAGATGGCGCTAGACCGCTGAGCCACCGGGCTGACCTTTGATTTGTAAAGACTTGAGCCAGGCAGAGGTGAGACTAGACTAGCTGTCTGTTGGGATGAAAGTGAGGGAAGAGGATGAGAAAGGCTCTTGGAAAATCCTTTTTCTGGTGTGAAAGAATTTCTTTAAAAGCAAATGAAAGAAATATACTTTCTATTGAGATTTACTTGGTCAGTGGAAGCATAGTGGGAAGTCAGATGCATGTTTAGGTATATTCCTTCTCTACTTTTTTATATTCCATATTCGTAGCCTCAAAATTACATAGTCACATATCCTTAAACACAAACCAAATAATACAGCTGCCAAAGGATGTAGATATTTTAGGACACATTTGTTTCTCTTACATTTTGTTGATGTCTAAACACAGTCCTTCGAAGTGAAAATTTCCTCATCTAATTTAATTTATTCACATTTTTGCATTGACTATTTGAGCGGTTTTTATGATGGGTGATGCTGAAGTTGTTTCCAATTTCTAAAAGCAAAGACTAAGGCTCCGTGGAGCATTTTTACTGAAGAGACGAGACATGGGTGAATTTGCCACAATTGGCCATTTCTTTCGCCTTACCTGGGCCGGCCTCGCAGAAAAGTGTTTCTAGACTTATCCAATACTGGGAATCACCGTGCTTTTGAAGTTCTCACACCAGCTCCTGATCTGGGAGCAGACGTGCAAGCCGATGTGAAGTGAGTGTTGCTGTGGAGGAAGACCAGAGTCAAAAGGAAGAATCCGGAACCAGTAAACACAGCTGCCATGATCCGTAGCAGCACTGAAGCAATTGCGCTATAAGATATAAAGAGATGCTTTGTCAAGGTCTTTTTACTTTCCGTCTGGAGAAAATTTCAAAGACTTTGAATGGCCAGAAAAAGGCATCAAGATAAGTGTGAGTGCAGGAGCCTCCTGAGCTGGGCAGCTGTCCCTGCAGCTCCGGACACTGCTTCCCTGCCAAGATCCACAGGGGATGGGGCTGGAAGAAGAGAGAACCAGAGGTCTTCTGGGCAGGGCTTATCTCCTGTGAAGTGGAGCTCCGTGTAGGAGCAGAAGAAAGGAACAGGTGAAAGAGGTGATTTTAATTTTCCTCTAGGTTTTTGACCAGCTTGCGGATTGAGAAGCCAGAACTGCGGTGCCAAAGCTTAGGCTCCAGATACCGTCTCTCCTTTCGAGGCAAAACAACAAGAGACAGAGCCACGCACCTCTTTGCCATAGTTCGGAACACGGGAGATGCCGTCCTAAGCCGCAGAAGTCTGGATGAGCGTCTGACATTCTAATTGAATGAATTGCTGGGACGGGAGAGGACCTTGCAGAGAGCATAAAGTGCCATCTAATTGCCTGGTGTTATTATTATTAATCAAAGTCGATTAAACTTCTATCTGAGCCTTGTGTCCTTTCAAGGGAAATATGCAAATGGTTCTTAGATACAGTACTTGATTGGAGATCAAGTAGTCTCCGGCGGGGACCCACCGAGACCCAGGAAATCCGAATCACTGTGAAATTCAGAGACGAGTGGCGGCGGCGAAAGTCAAGCCCTGAAAACGAAGCGGCCAAGCATTCCTTCCTGATCTTAAAAACGGGGGGCGGGGGGGGGCAGGTTTTACACGGGCAGGCCCGCAAAGCCACAGGAGGCTGCGACCGGCTGGGAAGACCGGGAGCAAAGTCAGTCCGTGTTGCAGGCAGCAGGCGTCGGAGCGGAGTTCGCCCCCCTCCTCCCCGGCCCGGCGGGTGCTCGGTTTGGGTCTGACAGGTCCGGCCTGTTTATTCGCCCGTTCACTGTGAATGGGAAGGCCTGGTCTCCGAGCGGCCCAGAGCGGCCGGCTGAGCCGGGACGAGCCCGAGGGCTGGGCTGGGCCGCCCCGGGGCAGGGCGACGGCCCGGGGGGCAGGCGCAGGGGCAGGCGCAGGTGCAGGCGCAGGTGCAGGCGCAGGTGCAGGCGCAGCCCTGGCTGCCTCGTGCCCTGGAGGCGCAGAGGCTTTCAGTGACCCAGAGGGTTCCTACTTAGAGCTTCAAGTCTGAGAGAATTACACGTGACCAATAAAAACTTATCACAAAAGATAAAATGACTCGCTGAAGACAAATGGCAGGGAGGCTGGCAGCCAAGGCAGTGAAAAGTTGCCATTCGGTAAAAGGTCTGGGATGTGTGTTCCTGGGTCACGTGTCACAGGGGGCTGTCCCCTTGGGGGGCGTCACTTCACAGACACACAAGGCTGGCGGCTGTGCCAGTTCCAGGGGCTGCTGGTGCCCACCCCACAGCGGAGGGCCTGGAGGGCCTGGAGGGCGGCAGGTGAGGCGAAGCCTGACCTTTAGCGCAGGGAGCGGGCCTGGCCCAGGGCGCCGACCCTGTGGTCTCGGAGATGAAAGCCCCTCTGGGTCTCCCTCCCTACAGAGCCGCTTCATCAACTTTCCTAATGTGGAATCTGACTTAGAGCTGGAGGGAGGGAAGAAAAACACTTGCGGCGCTTGAGAAAAGGGGAGGATTTGATTAATGAACAGCGAGGGAGTAAACCAGCTCTCAGGGAAAAGACTCTGTGATCAACGGTATGAAGCAGAATCTTTCAGACCCTCCAGACTCCAGTCACTTTAAAAGGAACAAAAAGAAGCTGATTCAGAGCGCAGCTGTTGTTGTTAAAAACAAAACCAGAACAACAAGGCAGGGAAAAACTCTTCGAAATATCGTCTCGAATGGCTTATCCGCAGCAGGGCAAATGAGCAATGTTTCTCCTCAGAATTCCCCTCAGCACTGGAGGGCAACCCCTGGGCCCCTGTGTTGGAATGAACACGTTCGGGTCTTCTGGGAGAGCTAAGGGAGATTGTGTTACTGGTCATCCTGTTTTCCCTGGAAAGTAGTGCCTGGGTGTGCGGAGTGGATGTGCCCTAAAATAAGGCAGCTGACCCATCCAATGTCAGGAAGGAAGCGAACTTTGATTGGTTGCCTACTGTGTGCAGGCCACTCTCACCCGGATTATGTAATTTAAACAGTATATTTTTTTCCCCCCTGAGAGCTTATCTTTTATGGAATTGCTAAGAGAAATAGGGCTTCTGTGTGCTTTCATCAACAACTGATGGGCAGCTGCTCTAGAGAGTGGCCATCATTTCATGTGCTTGACGTCTAAGTCTGCCCAAATGTACTCTTTTGAATTCAAATGTCAGTTTTTCACGTCTGCTTTTCCTGAAGATATGTTTTGCCCCTTAATTATTTTCTTTCTGTTTAACAGCCCAGCATTAATTTACAGCTTTTGGACGTTCGACTTATCTGTTCCAATCCTCTCTGTGAAGTTTTGTGCATACTTGAAGATTTTTAAAAGCCACTTGTGATTTCTCTTCAGAAGATATCAAAGTAGAAGTCCAGGAACTGAGATTCCTTCACCTTCTGGGCCTGAGCGGGTCATCCATGTCTAGCTGCTAAAGTGTTACCGACTGCTACTCTCTCACTCTTTTCTTTCTTTCCTATTGTTTGCTAGACATTTGGTTCATTGGCTGTTGTGCCTCTCAAAACTCTTAAAGGGCTTTCAACTCTCCAGCAATACTGCACAGTATCTGTAAAGCCTGTTCTCCTTGCTGCTCAGAAGAAGGAAGTATGTCTGCATTATTCCATACCTGTCTGGTGAAACAAAGCTGAGTCTTAACCAGCAGAATTGTCACATTTGAGGGCTACCTGTGATAAGGACCCTGCCACTGATAATTCTCTGTTATCACTTACCCTGCTAGGTGCTTGATCTGCAGGGTGTCTTAGGCTGTGCCCAAATACTTGAAAGGATGGGGCTGCAGTGACTCCTCTGATCACAGCTGCCAGTCCAAGCAAGCTGGAGGGTGTGAGTAAAAGCACAAGGACAGCAGCCTATTTGATGAGCACCTCTGGGATCCCGCCTTGGTAGCAGCCTCAGCCTGAGTCCAAGAGAAGCTCTGGCTCACAGATGTGCATTGACTAGTCATGGCAGGCCTCCTTCACACGGAGCACCAGGCCCTGCACCAGGGCGCCATCCTGTTGGCTTTGAGGTGTGCTCTGTGCTGGTCAGCATTTCCCCAAGGACCTGTCATTGCCTTCATATGGTTTTCTACTCTGTTTCCTAGGGCATCGCTTGTCAGTGCCCTGCTGAGACAGCATAAATCAGTGACAGGTTTTATCTCCATCCTTTATCTCCAGCGAGGATCTCTGGTTATGCAAGGGCCTCTGGTTCATAACCAAATGCATTGATTAGGGCCTGCTGGAGTCTGGACTTAATGCGTGCGCTGAAATGGAGTTTGCCATTAAGTGTGGAGCTAAAGAGTTCATTTTCTTCTGTGAAATGGAATAAAATCACTCAAAGAAGCAGTTGGGATTGAAGATCACAGTAGCTGAAAAGTTATGCATGAAAAAAAACGAAGTTTTTCAGAATTGATTGCAGTATTTCTGAAGAAATTCTTTATCTTTTCACAAAATCAAACTTTCCCGGAGCTTTTAGGGAAACCCATGTTTAAGTTTCTTTTTGATTAACGGAAACGCGTCGTTTTATTTTTCTTCACCATAATAAAAAATCAAGCTGTCTTATGGGATCCTTCAAAATAGAAATCAAGAAATGATTTGAACAGATTATTAAAACTGTTCCTTTAACTCCTTTTTTTTAAACCTTGTTTTAATAAACTAAATTTTAAGCTGATCTCTTCAGAACACAATGGTCATTTTGTGAAAATATGAAACAAGCAAAAATTCACGACAGAACTCGATCACCTTTCCTATGTTCTGTCCTATTTACGGACAGCAGAGAGAAGTAAGGCTTCCACTCTCTCTTTTGTGTGGTGTATGCGCTTGAATAGACCCGGCAGAATGTATGATTAGGTGAATTTGGCACCTCAATCATTTTATTGTAGCTATTGTTATAGTTTAGAATTCATGGTGCATCATTTTTAATTCCGGAATACAGAATGGATTTCTCTCTTTTTAAAAAATGATCTCTCCATTTCCGGCGATAAGGCTTTTTAAGGCCTTGATCTAACGGAAAACACAGCGGAGTACACTTACCTATGCCTTGATTTAATTTAACCCCATCCTGCAGCTAATCCTGAAACTCTTGCCGATTATGATGTCTTCCAGAAGCTCTGAGGCCCTCCAGAATCTTTAGTGGGCATCAGTATTATTCTAATGGCTCTGCCTTAAAATCTCATTTATCTGGGCATTCTTTGCTTTTTCTGCCACCGAGTTAGCATCAGCTCAGTCCACTGAAATAGAGTTTCTCAACCTTTTTTTTTTTTCATTAAAAAAGCCTCTTTTCCCTTCTGTGAGCTTTTTAAGATATTTTTTTCTTAATTGTGCCTTCTCCTCATGAAATTGTAAAACCTCAGATATATCATATATCTGTTTTTCTACTGTGGCCCTCTGTCTGACTGAAAAACATTATAATAGCTAAGATTGTTTTGCCTCCCAAGAACCAATTTTTATCACCTTGGGGCAATATCACCTCCCCCCACCATCACGACATACACTACCAAGTAAATATTACATTATATTTCCTTAAGGCACTATATGTGAGTAAAGCCTTACGAAATGATTAGCTACTAATTGAAATGTGCTTTTACACTTAATGTGTATTTGCATTAAAAGATGATGCACGTTGAGCGTGTGTCTCCTCCTGGTAATGTTGGTACCGTAGCTGCTGGGCCATTAGGGGCAGTGAGGATATAACTGGACTTAGGCGGAACACCAGAAAATTGTTTTTGCCCTAAGGTGTATCATCAGAATTTAGCTCAACTCACGGTTGAGCTAAAGTGAAAGTACCTTCCGCTAATCCTACTCTGCACATTGCACTCCATTTTGTGGGGTTTCCATCATGACCTCAAGGTAACAATGATTTCCTCCTCCACAATCCTCTTCCTAGTGTTTCCAAATCAATCCTGACACCTTCAACCATAAAGATGCGAGTTCCCTCTCCCCTGCTCCAATGTTGAGTTCTGATGTTGAAGAGGGCAAAGCTGGAGATTAGGAATACAAGAGAGAGAGGAGCAGGAGAAATAGGTGATGTTAGGAAAACAATACTAAAGTGTCTGGTAAGAGGTAAATGGAAAAGTTTGGTATTATTCCAAAAACCTCATAGACACAGAATCTTCCCCATAAGCCTTACTTATCATCGAAACTGACATTTTACAAGGTGGGGACATACATAGGAAGAGGGTTCTGATAAGGAGGCAAAGTCACACGCCCAAGGTCACACAGCTAGTAACCTACAGTGCTAGGGTTTAAACCAACCCTGGTCCTGGAGGCCATGTTCATCATGGATGCTCTGTCTTTATAGCAAGCACCTGCCCAAGTTCCAGATAGCTCTCTTTCCCTAACAGCCCCTACTCTGAATTATCCAGGAGTTATTATTACTGAAACAGTGTTTTTCAGATTGCTCTTAGCAGAGCTTTGGGTATATCACTCAACTTTCCAAGCTTCAAAGAATTCCCCAAGGATCTCATTTAAAATGTGAAATCTCCTGTTCTTTGTCTGAAGACAAAAGATCCCAAGGTGCCTAGGGGAACCCAGAAATCTATCATTCGTATAAACATGCCTTCTGTACCTCCTTACCCTGGGTGCTTGGTCCTACTTTACTCAAAACAGCTCCATGTTTTGTCTTTTTCATTATTGAGTTTGTAAGGTTTTTTTTTAAGGAGAGGATTCTTCATGATAAGTCAGAATACCACTGGTCTCACTGGTTACACACCTGCCATAGTGTTCTTTTGGGGAACATTATGACAAATTGTTCTTGATGAATAAATCACCAACAATTTTAAGTACAGCAATATGAGTATAATGTGTATATTTTATTTGTATCCTGCCATCCTAGGCTAATGATCAAAATCCATTTAATATAATAATATTTTAAATGTGAGGAATACAATGTAAAGGGAAAAATTGATCAGAAAAATAAAATAAAGGTGGAATGTATTTATACAAAATATATGCTGTGTGACCTGAGCACACAATATCGAGCAATATGCTTGCTCAACCTGAGCAAATTGGTCTGTGAAATTTCTAACAGCTTAAGAGGAAAATTTATTAGCGTTAGGGTTCTTTTTGATGAACCACTTGCTTCGTGAAAGACTAGTTGTTTCCATGATCAGAACCCCAGGATAATTGTACCCACTGTAATAGGACACTGTATGATGCTTTGGAGGACATCTTCTCAGTAAATCCAATCACAAAGTTCATCTACTGTTTCTTACACTTTCCTTTGTGCAGTTTCATGGAGCTACAGCAAAGCCAATTTAGTAAATACAATTCATGGAAGGTCCAAAGTGAGGAAGTCAGGTACCCCTTCTCTATAGGTGAAGAATGCATTTCAAACCAGCTAGATTTTAGGATGGGGTTGGCAAACTACAAGCAATGGGTCAAACGTGAATTTTGGGGGCATTTATAAGTGGTTGAAAAAGAAGAAGAATATTTCATGACATGTGAAGATCATCTAAAATTTGAATTCCAATGTCCATAAGCATGATTTTATTGGAATATATCCTACTCATTTCTTCGCAAACAATATTTTATCTGCCTGCTTGTGTGCTCCAACAGCAGAGTTACATTGTTGTGACAGAGACAATATGGCTCACAAAACTTAAAATATTTACTAGCCAGTCCTTTACAGATAGTCTGCCCCTGCTTCACATTATGGAGAAAGGGATGGACTACATATCTTTCAGTCTTGTTTTTCTTGAGTGAGTTTTGCTCACCTCAGAGAGGCAAAGAGTTAAAAGCTCAAGTCCCTGATGAAAATGCAGAGTTTGCATATGCTATTTTTCTTCCTATTAAGGTAGACACATATTTTTTAAACAGTTGAGCCGTGGGCAGAGACATCTTGTGATATCATCCCTCTTTTGAAATTTGGAGGGCTTCATGGGAGCATGTTATACATTTGTGATATGAAATCACAACCAGGAACATGCAAGTACAAGGAAAATGAAACTCTGGAACCAGCAGGATCAGCCGTTACTGAGTTTCCCCTCTGACTATTTGCTCTTTGTTCATCCATTTTGTCAGCTGCCAGTGTTTCCTCATGGACATGTGTGTCGCAAGCACCAAAGGTTTCCAAAAATATATGTGAGAAAACCTTGACTGTCCTTAACTTGACCATCTTCCCTACAACTTTTTCCTAGGGGTCGTTTGGGTTGGACATTAGTGGGTATTACTTGGGGATATTTATCCCAGCTTATGGAGTGCTATAATTTTATGGAAACAGCTTGAGAGATATAAAATGGAAGTGGATGCTAACTCCTTTCTTGCAAGACTGGTGTCTGAAATTTTACAGGGCGGGAAGCGTCAATAAGTGACTGTCATCAACAAACAGCTCCATGATTTTATTATGAAGGAGGCATTTAGTACAGTCCAGGTGCCTGGATATGTATGTTCCTGCAAATTGTAAACATCACTAACAAGCCTGTTTTGGGTTCATTAAAGTAGCATATACCTGTCTTCTGAGCATATGAGTCAGCATGACAACGAAATTTATAAGAAGCTCTTTTTTTATATAGTAGATTAGAGAAGCTGGGTAGGGTATTTGCTCCTTAATCATTGTTCCAAAGATGTAGAGAAGACTGGCCTGGCTTCAGCTGCCAATCTGTGTTTAGAAATGTCACCAATAATTTGTAGCCTGGAAGTGCTTGACTTGTGGACCCCCGGTGCTAATTGGATCCACTGATTTCTGTAAAATCCCCACCTGTCATCAGCTCAGCGGTGGGTATGATATTGAAGCTCTAATGAACCCACGGAAAACATTAAATAGCCAGCCTGATTCCTTCTGATTTTATTTCTGGGCAAAAAATTTAGATTTCTAGGGAGGTAACTTTATTTTTATAGTCTCTTATAAGCTTTCATTAGGGTCCACACTGTTTAAGAAGGAGGTCAGGTTTTATCCTGGAGGACACTCTATTCCTGTAGAAAAGTTATTAGAATTTAAGAACTCCATCCGGTGGCACTTGCTTAGAACTTGCAAGGAAAGTGAATTGGAATTCTTGTTAACTAGAAACTGACTTGTTTCATAACAAACAGCAGAAAAATCCATTCTGGGGAAGTGGGGAGCAGGTGACCTAAGACTCAGTATTGCTGCCTGTGTGGTTTTGGCTTTGGTACCTATTTTCTTTAGTGCTTCAGTTTCAAAGCAGATTTCACTGGTAGGCCTGTTTTACAGTGCTATGGGAGTTCCCTGTCTCTAGAAGCAGAGACTGACTGTCCTGTCATAGAATACTGTCCTCCGGGGGAAACAGGAATACATTTGGAGGAGCTCCAGCATGCATTGCTGTTCTTTGATACCATGAATAAAGCTACCAGTGTCCTTTCACAGCAGGGCACTCAGGAGCTGTTTACAATGGAGGGGACTAGGGCCGCTCTGTCCACAGACTGTCACCACCTCCAGTTGCACTGAGCTGTGGTCTTCATCAGAACATTCTCCTTATATTACCCAGCTCAAGAAAATTCTGTTTCTGTTTAGCTAGATAGATAGGATGTGACATGCTTTCCTTCTCCAACCTGAATATCCTCACCCACCTGAATATCCCACGAGGACCCAATGTTTTTATGAACTTTGTGTCAATTGTGAAGAAGCAGTTTGCTTTTCCAGCAAAGGACTCTAATGCCAGCAGGCAAAACACACTCACATCAGACCATACTGTTTGCCCAAATTAGCTATTTTGTTACCCCAGCTCCATAAACCAAAGCCCAATCTCTATCAACCGAAATAATTTGGTCAAAGTTGTTCTTATTCTCCGAGCTCTAGGGCCCTCATAGCGGCCCTTAACCATGCACCAAAAGAGACAAACAAGGAAAGGGTTGTTGAATCCTGCCACCTGGTCATCTGCCCCCCCCCCCCCCGTGGATATTCCCGCTAGTATGTCTTTCTGAGGTCCTGACTCATCTGCCTTTGATTAATGCCAGCTCCAGGACTTCAGCGTCTTCCCGTGGGAGCTGCTGATCTACTCTTGTTTTGATTTCGGCATTCTCTCCTCCATTTCTTGATTTGTTCAATCATTCTCGGGAATGCTTGAGCTGGCGCCGTGCTTAGGGCACCTTCACTCATTCTCCTTTTGGTATTTTCTGAGATTTTCAGAACAGGTAGTTGTGGGGCATCTTATATTTCTGCTTCATAGCCAGGCTTTTGCTGAATGCAATCTGCTTTGAATTCCTTTGTGACATGAGCTCTCCTTCCCCCTCATTATTTCATTGCTGCAGATCTGTAAAGTATCTTTATTTTTTTCTGGGCTCCTTCCCTCATCATGCTATTGATATGTCGACATGAGTGAAAAGCAACAGGGGAGGAAAGATGTAGTGTGGGCAAGGAGAGCCTCCCACTATGGGCACAGGAGTGAATGGTTGGTCTCAGGGCTGATTTGGAATCAGAGATGCCAACATGGAGAAAAGACTAGAGCTGCTGGCTTTCCAAGATCTGGGATGGGAACTGTGAAGCTGAAAAAACAGGATCCTGCAATCCTACCACCTGCCATTTGTTTGGATCAAATTGCTGGCCTGGGTTTTTAGCTTGAACTAGTTTCCTTTCTGGCCACTGTCTCTTATCTTTGTTCTGTATTCTCCCCGTGGCTGTTTCTCTCCTCTAACCCCAAAACAGACTATTAGGATGCGGGTGGGGGTTTAGATCATCCTATGCAACCACCTTCAATGAGATGTGAAGAATCAGGCCCCAGAGAAGGGATGACTTCTTCAAGGTCACACAGCAAGCTGCTAGGGGAGCCGAGACTTGAAGCCTATCTCCCTGAATCGCAGGGCCAAAGCTGTCTTCTATAATGGATAGCTGCTTAAATCTGTGGAATTCAGCAAAAGGTAGCTGGGGCTGTAACAGCTGCCTCCAAGTGTGCTCAGAAAGTGATGGTGCGCATCAGTTTGCCAGAGAGAAATGGCAAGGGAAAGAACGCACAGCACTGAGAGAAGACACGTCAGATAAACCTTCAATTAGCCTTATTCTTCCGCAAGAAAACTGAAATTAGCTTAGTACGTAACACCAAATTAAGTGATTTGACTTGGAAGCTAGTCATTAACATCTTCTGGGGTCTCTCCCCTTCATAACTGAAGATATTTTTTTTCTCTTAGATTGTGAAAAGTAAAATTTTAAGACAGGCAGTCTAGGTATTAGTTCATCATCCAAAGTTTCTTTGCTGATAATCTCCTAGCTAGGTGATAAATATTGGCTAATTATACTGTGGGGTTTGGAATTAAGTCTTGCAAGTGGATACTATGGTAGGCAGCAGTATGTATGACTAATGACGAGGTTATAGCCCCTAGTTATAAATTCTGGTGCTTCTGTTACTGTTGATGATTTGCCCTTGAGCTGTTCCCCAGTCACTGTTCTGCTTCATTGACATGTGCATGTGAGAAGAGACCACAGATATGTGGGGTTCCGTACATTGAGACTCCTCTCAACCATAACTAGGGTGCTGATTATACAAGTTAGTGATTCTTAACTCTAAAGCACTATCCAATAATGGCAGTGAGTCCAAATAAAGGTAAGAAAAGGTGTCTGTCTTCTATTTTGGTCCTGAATACTGGAAACCACGAACCTAATCTAATTCTCATGTTATAAAATATAAAAAGGAAGAGGAAAAAGCAACTAGAAATTCTCCTGGAGATCTACATGGCTTCATACTCTAGCTGTGTTCCCTGTTTATTGTACTACTACTTCTAAAGCAGCTGGACACTGACACGGCCCTCTGCCTAAGAAACCAGAGAGCTGTAAAGCGGACTGAGTCAAACATCCAGACAAGAATGGCTTTGCTATTATGGCGGGGTGGGTGAAGAGGTGTTAGGATAGCATGATGGCTTCACCTGAGATGAGGATGTTCTTTCCAGAGATTTCACATAATTGATTATCAATAGATACGTGTGCATGTTGTTTCTGATCTGCATGTGTCTCCGTGCCTAAACAACTGTCTGTGTACTCATGGTTTTGGTTACAACCTTCCTGGAGAAGTCATCTGTAGTTAGAGTCAGATCCTTGTCACTGAGCACGACCTCTTTAAGTATTTGTATTGGACAGTGCCTGTTCACCCCCTCCAGGGCACACACTCTGTGCATCCGCCCAGACGCAGTGGGATAGTTTTATTAAACAAAGATATGAATAATGATCAATCTGTGGACTGAGTGTGGAAACTGAGAATTTTGGCGAGCAGTCTCAGTCTTTTAAAAGTCTGTCTCCCTCAGGCTCCTTCTTTGATCATTGAGTGTTTTCCTGCTTTGGGGCATTCTATTTTGCCAAGTGTGGTATTTCTGGGTTAGTACCCATATTGGGAGGATAGCAGCTTGGCCCTTGTAAGACTGCCCTTGTATACATACCCGGACATACAGATGCTAAAACCTCCAATGGACATTTTATACCATCTTACTCTGTGGCTGACGGGAGATCCTTTTATAACACCCCTACTTCACCCCTGCAGAGCGAAGCACCAAGCGGCTACTTTCCTGTCTTTCCTGCTTATCCCATTTTTTGATGACTCATCCAATTCCCATCCTAGGTATTCGATGCACAGCAGCTTGAGGATTGCCTCTTGTGTCATAGTGATCAACCCATCCTCATCTGTGAACTGCTGTCATGAGAAGCCCAGACACTTGGGCCAGGCCCCGCTCACAGGTAGGCCTAGATAGCTGAACCACGTCCCAGGTTTAGGCACATCCTTATTGTGAGATACGTTCAGTTGATTCTTTGAAAGTAGCCTCTAATAATGTTCATTCTTAGACTTTCTCATCTTCTCATGGCTCTCACCTCTCCATTATGAGAATCTCTATCCAGTTTACTGGCCAGAGTTCTCCAACGTGAGAGCTTGCAATTCTTCTGTAGCAAACCAACAGATATCCTCAAGACCACCTTGACTACCTAAAAGAAGGGTTTTTGGTTTTTTTCTTTTGTTTTGTTTTGTTTTTAGAGCATTAGGTGTGTTAAAATTAACAGAACCATAAGCATGTGCTTATGGCCCAAAATAATGATTTGGTGCTTTAGAACATCTTCCCAACAATGAATGGGCTCTGAAGTCAGTCAGATCAGCATTAAGCACCTAGCTTTGCCATGGGAGTGGCCTTAGACACACTCAGTGTTTCTGCACCTCACTTACCTCATCTGTAAGATGAGAATTTACCACACAGGGCTGTGAAGAGTAAATGAGGCAATTCTTGTGAGTACTAGCACAGTGCTCTGTAAATAGAATGTTATTATACCTTTTTCGTTACTAAATCCCGATGCACAAAATACAGCAGCAGGCTGTGCTGCTCCCTCACTGAGCCTGTCGTTGAAGAGAGGAGCATGCTGGAATGGCAGATGCAGAAAGGCATAAGAAAACCCCCAATAGTAATATTAATTAAATTGTTTTCATTTTCTGCCCAAGGTATGAAATGAAATATATGCCTCCTGTCAAGAAAGACCATCACAAGGTTTCTTGTGACCTCACACATCCTGCTGGGCATAAGACTCTAGAGGCTCCTTACCTGGGCCAGTTCTCATGGCTGCGTGGGAGGCTGACAACCTTTAGTCATAAGGGCCCATCTGCCACCACACAGTGAGGAGGCTGGCTTACAGTGTAAAAGCAGTGGATTCTCCAAACTCAGTGTCCCTCCCCTGTGATAAACCTGCTGTGTGCACAGTAGCCATCAGTAGCCACAAGACTGAGTGGGGCAAAGGAACCAATGAAAATGGGTGGTAGTAATGCTGTGTGTGAGTAGTGAGATATGTCATCTTGGGCTTAGGGAAGGGCTTTCTGTGAATATATCCATGACATAGGAATAAACTAATTGATGGTCTTGCAAATAAGGTAAAATCCCAGACCCAACGCCTTTGCTTTGGCAAGGTGTTAGGATTATAGCAAGAGTATGTCAGTACCAACCCATAAAATCTGATCCTCATTTTTTTGAGCTTCCTTTTGGAAAGGTTCCATCAAGGAAGGATGTGCCAGCACAGTAGTGCTCAAGGGCTATATATCCGGGGGCTGTCACATGAGTGTTGCTATGAATGTTTCTGCAGATAATTCTTTATAGCTTAGTGCTGCCTATAGAATAAACACAAATTCCTTCCAAGAGATACTTAAGTCTCTTTCTGACCCTCCCATTACAAAACCTCATCCATTAACCCTTCTTGCTCCCTGACTCTATGGTACAGATGTATAGAACAATTACGTGATTCATCACACTTGTATTCAGTAAGTGTCCACTGATGGCACTGGATATGGCCGACCTTGTGTTAAGACTGGGGCAAAGAGGTGGGCAAACTAGGCACATTGTTCTGTTCCCTCCAGAACAGGCACACTCCTTCTGATTTCTTTGTCATCTGCTCTGCCTTCTCCGATGAAGACTTGCGTATGTCCTACATGACTTCTCTTGAGGTCCACCTGCTCCCAGAAATCTTCCCTGACCCCGGGTCTTAGGTCTCCTTCTGTTGTGCTACTCCAGCACTGAAGGCATATCTCTGCCACAGCAACTGTCCCCCTGACTTTTACTGAATTGCTGACTTTCCAGACCTTTAAGGCCATTCCACAATCCACTCATGTTCAAAGTCCTTTGCAATTTTAATGCAGGATCCATTTTTTATTCATATTTTTATCTGTAGGGCCTTTACAGCATCTGACATACAGTAAACATTCAATAAATATGTTGCAGAATCAATGACTAATTAATTTTGGTTCCCCAATGGACAGAGTCATAGACATATGCAGCTGGAGGGCCAAGAGAGTTTTGCAAGACCACTTCTAACTCCCCATGTCATTGATAAGTCATTTCCTAGTTGAACCGCAGAAAGGAACAGAAATACCAGATACCCACCTTTTGGAGCTGCAGAAAATCTGTGAACAGAAGTAATAACTAAAGTAAGGAGAGATACTTCAGTTCAGCAGTTTGTCTACATGCTGGTTAGTAGAACAGGTAGGACTTTTGGGTAAAGATGATTGTGTTGAAGCTGGTTCTACCTCATTGAGCTCAAGCTTCAGAGTTAAAAGCTGCAAAACATTTACTCAATTGTGAGCTTGATGATGAATCATGTATTACTCATCTTCCATCTTACAAACCACATGTATGGAGATGTTCCATAAATGGCTACCAGGTGGGGTGAAAAGAATTTCTCAAGATCCGGGTAAAGTGCCTGGGACATATTCAAATGGGGGGTGAAGTGGTAAAGAGTGGTTTTTATTAGGCGACTGGAGGTGAGACTTGAGTCAGTGGTCTGTGGCAGGGCTGTCCTGGTTGGGGCACAGAGCCAGGCAGGAAGGAAAGGACTTTGTTCCCCCAGAGGACATTAACATTTTTTAATCCTCTGACGTATGCTCTCTTTTCATTATTATTATTATTATTATTTGCTTTTCTTTTTCTTTCCTCTTTGTGTTTCTTCCATGGAAATTCCTGCTTGTCTTTGGCATTAGTTTCATTCTTTAAGATGTAGCCACCTGTGAGTGTTAGGTAGCATATGCTTTTAAACTTCTCACAAGTTGCATTTAGAGTGAGTTAAGTTCTACCAGAGTGGAATCTGCCCAAGAAAACATCCAACAACTTGTAGAATATGATCAAACTTTGAAGACAACTGTTGAATTGGGAAGTGACTTTTCTCCCTGATAATTCCTGGCCAGGCTGATTTGATGTTTGAAGCATGCCCTCGACCTGGTAATTTACTTCTTTAGCTGATGGCTACTCTCCTCAGGCCTGTTAGCCCATCAGCCAACAATTGTTAAAAATGGCCAAAAAGTGAAAACGAAACACCATTTTGTGGGTCTAACTAAAAAAAAAAAAATGCTTCATGTGTTAGGACCTTGAGCCAGGACCATTAGACAACTTTATAAGATAGAAATAAAATAATCTTTATTTTATTATGGGTAGCAATAAGCAAGCATTTGTGTATAGCCTATATTCATCTATAAACTTACAAGTAATGGAAAGGAAGGTCATTTTTGATACATAGATATTTATAGTTCACTCCACTCCATAGAAATTTGACAAAATATTTTTATTCTAGTATTTTTATTCCAGTAAAACATTTTATGCCAGTAAACGTACTCCTTTGTTCATGTACAATTTCATTTCAAATTGTTGCTCTTCTCATTTTTCTAATTCTCCTTCCCTTCTTGGTTAGGACAATGTGTTTATTGATTAAAAGTCTACTGAATGCTGGGCTGCCCAAGGTCTGAGCTACCCAAGAGAAGAAAAGTGACTTTCAGGTTTTCTTTCCTTGTCAGGAAGCCGTCAAGATTTTCCTCTCAGAATTTGAAGCTAATGTGTCCGGCAAGGAAAATATTCTAACTCCTTTGGTTCTATATTTCCAACTTCTTTTTAATTATCATTAGTTTTATCAGAAATTTCTAATTTCCTTTAAATATGCAATTTTAACAGGCTTTGGCACATTCTTAAGTATTTCTACTCCATCTTCTACCAAGTATTTTTTCCTGAAGCTATGTCAAAATTTATAATGGAGTTTGATATAGTTTTAAATATTTGATGGATTATTAATTTTTCAATAGTTTATATATTATGTAGTAAAATATTCAAAGCATACAAAGGATATGCAGATATACATGAAAAA
Organism: Nyctereutes procyonoides; assembly: GCF_905146905.1. Taxonomy (NCBI): domain Eukaryota; kingdom Metazoa; phylum Chordata; class Mammalia; order Carnivora; family Canidae; genus Nyctereutes; species Nyctereutes procyonoides. The sequence goes on from NW_026575143.1 coordinate 3,059,039, forward strand.
TATGCCTTTCCCTTCCTTGGCCCTCAGTTTCCAGACTTCCTTTCCATGGACAAACAGAATTACTCATTCTTCTGTATCCTTGCAGACAAACACAGAGGTATATATGCTTGGTATTGACGCTTGCTCCTCCCCCTTTACACAAAGAGTTGTATATTGCACACTCTCTATTTGATTTTCCTCAGATATCTCTATATCTCAAAGGTGTTCCAAATCATTAAAGAAGTATGGCCTCGTTTTTATAGCTGAGCTTTATTCCATAGAAATACGATAATTTATCCAAACAATTCCTAGCTGATGAACATTGAGGTTGTTCCTAATATTTTGCTATTGTCCTCCATTCTGCAATGACTACATCTGTTCATATGTCTTTGTGCCCATATGTGAAATTATCTCTAGGATAAAGTCTCAGATTCAAATTGCTTGGTCAAAAAGGAATAGAGGCACACTTCAGTTTTGATAGGTGTTGCCAAATTGTCCTCCAAAGATGTTTCCCCAAGTTACATCCATAGAAACGTGATTTGAGAATGTGGGTTTCTTTTTCAAATGTGTACCATCTAGAAAGAGAGGTAACCTGCTCAATATTTGCCATCATGTCTTGCAATCAGCAGCTAAATGAATCTACTAGACACTAAATATAATTACGAGCCCATTACAGTTTCTATTGAAATTAGTCAGTATAATGCTTCTTTCCACCTTCTCCAGCTAATTAAATGTATACTTAATATCCATGCCTCAACTTGCAATCTTGAAAGTTTTTAGTGGCTGCACACAGAGCATTTGACAGCTATGCTCATCAATAGGAGCGAGAGTGTTCCATGTGTTTTAGACAAATAAAGGTCAATGTCTTAAGCCCGATGTTGTTCTGTTAGACGAGTATTTAAACTGTGATCTTATATCTCAAAATTCAGTACAATATTAAACATGATGGTGAGTTCAGCAGGTGTTTGCTATTCCTGCCTAGAACTGTCTACACTTTTGATCAATTTTGCTCAAGGAAAATTCTCCTTGAGCATAATGTTCCTATGGTTTTGATAATCAGATCATTTAGACGCAGCCTGAAACAATTCTGTCTGCTTTTAACATGTCAATAAAAAATAAAAATGGTTTCAACTTCTGATTTTAGAATTAGGAGTGTTAGTTTTGTTTCTATTATTAATGGAGTAAATATTTTATAATGAATTCTGTATACGTAATTATTTTTACCTATTTGGGAATTCACACTTCCTGCCATAAGGTTTCTTTTTTTCTCCCTGATGTGTTACAACCAAGCCCACCATTTGCTCTGAGAGCTGAGGTGAATTCCTGTACCTTGCTTTGTCAATCTGGCTCAGTGTTTTCCCCTCTCTGCATCTACATTTGAAGTCAGTGTTTTCTTGATAGACTGTAGCAGCTTATAATACAAAAACCTGATGATGTGAATCAAGAATTTTCAACTATGCAAAAGTAACAACATGAAAAGAATTCATTATGAAATATCTCCATCAATAAAAATCTTTAACATTCCTAATTCTAAAACCAGAAGTTGAAGCCAAAAAATGTATTTTTTGATATATTAGAAGTAGTCAGTATTGTCTGTGAAAGTTTTATGTTTCTAAGTGTCAAATAAGTGGCCCTTACAAATGAGAGTAGAAATGATGATACATAAAATCCCATAGAAAGGCATGATAATGATTCTTGTCTTCTGTTTCTATTCCTTATAACCTGGTTTCTTTTTTACTATTTCTTCTCCTAGCTTTATATTTTAATTAATCCCTCCTCACTTTCTAAATACTCTGGCTATCACAGTGAGATTGGACATCTCCCAAATTGATCTTATCTCACCTCCAGCCAGCTTCCCCTCCAGAGTTCCCTCCATCAGTGGGTAGTGTCACCATGCATCCCGTGACACCTGGGAACACTTTCTTCTCCCTCCTCTGCCCTTCCTGCACAGTCCATCAGTCACCAAATGTTGATGTTCTACTTCCTAAATATCTCTCAGACCTCTCCATTTCTTTCCATCTTAACTGCACCTAGTCTTACTGGACATGGCTTCCTAAATGTTATCCCCACATTCACTCTTGTTAATCTCTAGTTACTTTTCTACATAAAGAATATATGAAACAAAAGTCTGCGAGGAATTGGACATCAAGCCCCAGACAATAAAAGAGAGACAATTGAGACACAGGAAACAATAAGATAAGTCTCAGAATGACCTTGCTTATTAGCATGATGCAGGGAAGGGAAGCCACATGGAGCCTAGTAATCTTTCTGAGTTAAATAAAGGTGAGCTGGGAGCATAAGAAAATGGAGGGCATTGAATTTCACATGACAGTGTCAGAGAAGAGAGACGGGTAGATATAGAAAGCTCTGGAGAGTTCCTGGGTATTCTCTTCAAGTACTCAGGTGAATAGTGATTGGTGCAAATCTGCAAGGAAACTACCTGTGCTGGGGGAGGATCTAATCAAAAGGATGAGAATGAAAAATACTCAGAGTTCATTAGGACCTATAGTAACGCCCAATCCCTGCAATCAGAGTGGAAAACCTCATAATTTATGATTCATTGAATAGATTACTCAGGAAGGTATTGTCTAAGTAGCGAGGAAAATTCTCCTTGAGCATAATGTTCCTAAGGTTCTGATTTTATAAAAACTGGTTCAGCCTAACAATGTTTAAAAGCATGATCCAAGAGAATCCAACTATTTTGAGTTAGCTGACCACATCCCAAGAAACAACAACAACAACAACGAGAACATGTATAAGATTATAGAAAAATTCAGCAGCCAATTAAGGTAAGAATCACAATATCTGGTATCCAATCACAAATTAGCAGGCATTAGGGGAAGAAAATGAAACAAAACAAAATAAAACCACACAACACAAAACAGGGAAGTATAAAACACAATGAGAATAAAAATTAAAACTAACTCAGAATTGGCACAGATGACAGAATTAGTAGACAAGGATATTAAAATAGTTATCATGACCATTTAATGTGATCAAAAAGCTAGGAAATGAGTGTGTTAAGTAGAGATACAGAAAATATTTTTAAAAAGAACCAAATCAAGCTTCTAGAATGAAATCTACAATGTCTGAGATTAAAAAAATACACAGGATATGGCTAGCAGCAGATTAGACATTGCATAATAAAAGATTAGTGAACTTGGAAACATAGCAGTAGAAACTATTTGAAATGAAACAAAGAGAAACAGTGAAAGGAAAAAAATGAGAGCATCAGTGAGCTCTGGAACAATTTTAGTAGGTCTAATATTGTGTAATTGGTGTAGCACAGAAAAGTTATTTGTAGAAATAATGGCCAAAATATTTCCAAATTTGATGAAAAATAGAAACAAATGGATCCAAGCAACTTTAAAAACAAGAAACATGAAGAGAACTACATCAAGTCCCATCATAATCAAATTGTTTAAAACTAGTGATAAAGACAATATATTAAAAAGAACCAGAGTAAAAGGCCACATTAAATGCAAAGAAAAAAGAAAAATAGTTTTCTCCCCAGAAACAAAGCAAGTGAGAAGACAGAGGGGCAGCACCCTTAAAGTTCTCAAAGAAAAAAACAACACAGAGTCTTTACCAGTGAAAACACCATCTTTGAAAGATAAAAGCACATAAAAACTTATTCAGACAGTTAAAGCTAAAAAAACATTTATTAGCAACACACTTACACTGTAAGAAATGATAAAGGAAGTTCTTTAAGCAAAGTGACTCCACATGGAGATCGTATTCACAGAAAGAAATGAGGAGCCCCGGAAATGGCAATGTTGTTGATACTATAAAATAGAGTTTTTTCTTCTAATTTAAATCTCTTGAAAAGATAGTCAACGGCTTAAAGTAGTAACAGTGTATTGTGGAGTGTACATAATATATAGGAATAGAATGTGTGATGGCAAGAGCATGAAAGCTGGGAGAGAGAAATGGTGGTGTACTGTTGTAAGGTTCTTATACTATATGGGAAGGGTAGATTAGATTCTGATAAGGTAATGATGTATGGTGTACACTATACTATGGATCCTAGAACAATTACAAAAATAATGCCACAGAGAGTTATAGCTAATAAGAAAGCACAGAGGTAAATAGAATCATTAAACAAAATATTCTATCCAGGGACTCTGGTTTAGGCAAATTGGTATAGACTCACTTGTCTCTGTTGGGTACAACTATAAACCTTGGGGATAATGCAAGAGGCAACCAAAGGAGAATTCTGAATGGTAGAAAAAGGAAACCAACTGATTAGGGGCCTTAGAACTTCAGGAAAAGCAACATAATCCCCCTGCCTAGCAGAAGAAGACTCAGGCTTGTCATTTTCTGACCCCAAGCATCAGGTAGGTGGCTTTAGATGGCTCATTTGTCTCCTGAATTGAATGAGAGTCCTACCAGCAACAACAGGCAAGCTCAGCAACACCAGCATAGGGGATTGATTGAGAGCCTTGCTAACAAATATTTAGGGGAAGCACTCTCTCAGTGGGGACCTGAGACTCCTCTCTCTAACCAAAGAGGCTGGGAGACACTAACAAGGGAGATTCCACTGCAAAAAGTGGCTGGACCTGGAGGCACTCTCATTCCCTAGGCCTGAGACTCCCTCCCACCTTTCACCCAAGACACTGAATGGCTGGGTGGTACTAAGAAAGGGGACACACCACAATAAGGACCTAGTTCAGGAAGTCTCCTTGTCCTCTTGCCAGATAATCTCTTTCCCCACCCAGAGACACTGGATACCCTGGCTTGGGTAAACTATAGCCCATCACCTGAAGTAGTAGTAGCAGAAAGAAAACAGCAGTCAAAATAGTGCCCAATAGCTCTGAAAATTACATTGTCACATAGTTTACAAAATCAGGTCAGAACCTGTGGCTAAACCTAAATATGGTGACTGCCTGCTATCATAAAAGATCTAAATAAGGCCCAGAGTCTGCTTACATAGAAGCTTAAATATCCAAGATGTAATAAAAAGTTACCTGCATACCAAAAGCCAGGAATTTTAAAACAGTCACCATGAAAATGTTTCACCCAGGTATTATAAATTCTCTTGAAATAATTGAAAAAATAGAAAGTCTAAGCAAAAAAGTTAATTAAAAAAAAAAAAAAAGAACCAGGTGAAAAATGTAGAACTTCATAATGCAAAAGGAGAAATCAAAATGAGCTGGGTGAGCTCAATTGTAGGGGGGATATGACCAAGAATCAGTGAAATTGGGACAGGTCAATAGAATTTATCGAATTTGAACAACAGAGGGAAAATAGACTGAAGAAAAATGGGATTTATGGGACAGTAACAGGAGATCTAACATTTGTATCAGTGGAGTCCCATAATGAGTCCCAGAACAAGAAGAAAGCAAGTGTGACCAAAAGAGTGCTCCAGGAAATAATGGCTAAAAGTTTTGGCAAAAGAAGTAAACCTATGGGTTCAAGAAGCTAAACTGCAAATAGGATAAACTAAAAAAAAATTTAAAAAAAATATCCACATTAAGACATACCATAATTAAATTTCTGAAAACTAAAGACAAAGAAAAATCTTGGAAACAGAGAGAAACAACAGGTTACCTACAGGGAAATGTCAATTTGAATGACGTGGATTTGTAGTCTGACACCATTGGAGGCCAGAAAGAAGCAGCCCAACATTTTTCAAGTGCTGAAAGAAGAGAACTGTCAACCATGAATACTCTGGGTGAAACTACCCTTCAGGAATGAAAGGACAATAAAGACATCCTCAGATGAAGAAAAACTAAAAGGATTTGTCACTAGCAGACCTATCCTTAAGGACTGACTAAAGGAAGTTTTACAGACAGAAAGGAAACGATGAAAGAAGAAATTTTGAATTATCAGCAGAACAATGGGAAGAGTAGAAATAGATGTACATGCAATAGACTATCTTTCTGTTCATGAGCCTTATAAATCAAATTTGATGATTTAAATAAAAATTGTAATATCACCTGATGCTTAAGATAATGACACTGAAAAGAAGGAAGGTCAAGGGCTAAAGTTTCTAAACTTCACTGGAAGTGGATAAAAATGTTGACAAGAATTTATGGTAGAATATAAGGTAGATATATATACTTAGAGCAACCAACAGGAAAACTATACAGAAAGCACTCAAAAACACCATAAACCAGGGGTGCCTGGGTGGCTCAGTCAGTTAAGCATCTGCCTTCTGCCCAGGTCATGATCCCAGGGTCCTGGGATTGAGCTTTGTTTCAAGCTCAGTTGGGAGAGTCTGCTTCTCCCTCTGCTGCTTCCCCCACCCTCCTACTCATGCTCTCTTGCTCTCTCTAATAAATAGATAAAATCTTTAAAAAAAAAAAAAAACAAACCCACACAGTAAAAACAAATCAACAAGGTATTCTAAAGTTTGTTTGGGTAAGAATCCAGAAACTTCAATGATATAACTGTTACATGAAAACAGCTATATGCCCAATTCAGACAGTCAGAGAATTTAATGGTTGGAAGACCATTTAGTTCCGTGTTTCGCAATCATTAACATGTGTTTTAATCACTCAGTGATCTTGTTGCAATGCAAATTCTGATTGATTAGGTCTTAGGTGGGACCTAAGATTCTGTGTTCCAAAAAGCTGCTGATCCAAGGACCATGCTTTAAATAGCAAGAATTTGTTCCAATCCCTTTTTCTAACAGATGAGAAATAGATGGCCCTCTGGCTTTCTAGAACAGTGCAATGACTCTAGAGGGCCAAAAGCCATGGGACATGAGTTCTGTTGATAGCAATTCCTGAAGCACTTATCACAAAGCTCTCTAGCCGCGCTTTGGTTGCTGCCTTTCCCATGTCGTAGCTTTTATTATTCTTTTAGTTCTGAGGTTGTATTGAAAAATCCCTTTCAATTAATTTCTTTTTGCTGTAGCTATCCAGAGTCAGTTTCTGTTGCATGCGATCAAAAGAACCTTCACTAAGGGAGGGTGTGTGTTGGGCCTGAGTGCAATGAAACATACTGTATTTGCAACACAAGAATATGAATTGCCCCTCCTAAAATATAGCAATTGAGATATTCTTTTAAAAGTTTACACAAGCTCGCTGGTGACTCGAAAAAATTCCTCTCCAGCATGACCTCTCCTCTCCTCTTCCAGGCTGCTATCCAACCTCTTACTTGATCTCTCCATCTGAATATCTAATAAATATCTCTAACCTAATATGTCCAAAACAAAACCTAATCTTCAGCAGCAAATGGCACCGGCTTTCATGTAGTTGCTCAGATCACACTCTAGAAATCATCCCTTGTTTTTCTTTCTTCCTTTCCTTACTCCAGTTGCTCAGCAAGTTCAGTCGGTTCTACCTTAAAAGTGCAGCCAGGATCCAACCACTCACATCTGAACCACTTTATCCTCCCTGAAACCACCCTTCTCTGTCCCTTAGGAAACTGCAGCAGCCTCGTAGGTACACTTTCTGCTTCTGCTCTTGCTTTGCCACATGGCAGCCAGAGGGATTATTTTAAAATGTAAACCAGACCATGGTACTTTCATGCTCAAAACCTGTCAGTAGCTTCTCATCACACTGAAAATAAAATCCAAACACCCTAGGATCTCCAAGGCCTGATGTGAGCTGACCCTTGGCTGAACCTCTCACTTCAGTTTTGTCCAACTGTCCTCCTTGGACATCTTGTCCAGCCATGCTGGTCACCTTGTTGTCTCTCCACCTGGAGAAGGGACCTTAGAGGGCAAGGATTTCTTCTGTTTTACTCACTGTGGTATTTTCAGAGCCTAGCATAATGCCTGACACACAGTAGGTGTCAATCAATTGTTCTTAATAAGTGAGAAAAGTTTAAAAAATACAGACTCAAAAAGAAAGAAAAAAGGACAATGGGACAAGAAATAAATGGGGCAAATAAAAATAATGTAATGGTAGATATAATTTAATCAAATCTATAATTACATTAGATCACAATGGGCTAACACTGCAATTAAAGGGTAGAAATTTTTGAATGGGGGGGGAGGGGCAAGATGGCGGAAGAGCAGGGTCCCCAAATCACCTGTCCCCACCAAATTACCTAGATAACCTTCAAACCATCCTGAAAATTTACGAATTCGGCCTGAGATGTAAAGAGAGACCAGCTGGAACGCTACAGGGAGAAGAGTTCGCGCTTCTGTCAAGGTAGGAAGACGGAGAAAAAGAAATAAAGAAACAAAAGGCCTCCGAGGGGGAGGGGCCCCGCGAGGAGCCGGGCTGAGGCCGGGGCGAGTGTCCCCAGGACAGGAGAGCCCCGTCCCGGAGGAGCAGGAGCTGCACCAACCTTCCCGGGGGGAAAGGGGATCGCAGGGAGTTGGAGCAGGACCCAGGAGGGCGGGGATGCCCTCGGGCTCCCGGGGACACTAACAGACACCTGCGCCCCTGGGAGAGTGCCCCGAGCTCCCTAAGGGCTGCAGCGCGCACGGCGGGGCCGGAGCAGCTCGGAGGGGCTCGGGCGGCGGCTCCGCGGAGGGGGCTGCGGGGCGGGAGCGCGAATCCCACAGCGCAGGCCCCGGAGCACAGGGCGCCGGGACACAGCCCAGGATCCGGCCTCCCCCGGGACAGGCAGAGGCCGGGAGGGCCCGAGACAGCGAGGACGCTCCTGCCCCGAGCTGAGCAGATCAGCGGCCCCGCCCCGGAGCCTCCAGGCCCTGAGGACGGAGAACCGAGAGCCCCGAGCCCCGTAGTTCCTGCGGAGGCTGAATCCAGGCTTCCAGAGTTGTCATAGCAGCTGCGGCTCTTCCTCCTGGGGCCCCACGGGGTAAACAACCCCCGCTGAGCCCTGCAGCAGGCAGGGGCAGAGCAGCTCCCCCAAGTGCTAACACCTGAGAATCAGCACAGCAGGCCCCTCCCCCAGAAGACCAGCTGGACGGACCAGTGATACTCCCCCGTGTTCCAATACAACTTGTTTTTGGCCACTCTGCACTGAGCAAAATGACTAGAAGGAAAACCTCACCTCAAAAGAAAGAATCAGAAACAGTCCTTTCTCCCACAGAGTTACAAAATCTGGATTACACTTCAATGTCAGAAAGCCAATTCAGAAGCACCATTATACAGCTACTGGTGGCTCTAGAAAAAAGCATTAAGGACTCACGAGACTTCATGACTGCAGAATTTAGATCCAATCAGGCAGAAATTAAAAATCAATTGAATGAGATGCAATCCAAACTAGAAGTCCTAACGACGAGGGTTAACGAGGTGGAAGAACGAGTGAGTGACATAGAAGACAAGTTAATGGCAAAGAGGGAAACTGAGGAAAAAAGAGACAATCAATTAAGGGACCATGAAGACAGATTAAGGGAAATAAATGACAGTCTGAGGAAGAAAAACCTACGTTTAATTGGGGTTCCCGAGGGCGCCGAAAGGGACAGAGGGCCAGAATATGTATTTGAACAAATCCTAGCTGAAAACTTTCCCAATCTGGGAAGGGAAACAGGCATTCAGATCCAGGAAATAGAGAGATCCCCCCCTAAAATCAATAAAAACCGTTCAACACCTCAACATCTAATAGTGAAGCTTGCAAATTCCAAAGATAAAGAGAAGATCCTTAAAGCAGCAAGAGACAAGAAGTCCCTGACTTTCATGGGGAGGAATATTAGGGTAACAGCAGACCTCTCCACAGAGAGGTGGCAGGCCAGAAAGGGCTGGCAGGATATATTCAGGGTCCTAAATGAGAAGAACATGCAACCAAGAATACTTTATCCAGCAAGGCTCTCATTCAAAATGGAAGGAGAGATAAAGAGCTTCCAAGACAGGCAGGAACTGAAAGAATATGTGACCTCCAAACCAGTTCTGCAAGAAATTTTAAGGGGGACTCTTAAAATTCCCCTTTAAGAAGAAGTTCAGTGGAAAAATCCACAAAAAAAAGGACTAAATAGATATCATGATGACACTAAACTCATATCTGTCAATAGTAACTCTGAACGTGAACGGGCTTAATGACCCCGTCAAAAGGCGCAGGGTTTCAGACTGGATAAAAAAGCAGGACCCATCTATTTGCTGTCTACGAGAGACTCATTTTAGACAGAAGGACACCTACAACCTGAAAATAAAAGGTTGGAGAACCATTTACCATTCAAATGGTTCTCAAAATATACCCTAAAAACTATAGAACACTTCTGAAAGAAATTGAGGAAGACACAAAGAGATGGAAAAATATTCCATGCTCATGGATTGGCAGAATGAATATTGTGAAATTGTCAATGTTACCCAGGGCAATTTACACGTATAATGCAATCCCTATCAAAATACCATGGACTTTCTTCAGAGACTTAGAACAAATTATTTTAAGATTTGTGTGGAATCAGAAAAGACCCCGAACAGCCAGGGGAATTTTAAAAAAAGAAAACCATATCTGGGGGCATCACAATGCCAGATTTCAGGTTGTACTACAAAGCTGTGTTCATCAAGACAGTGTGGTACTGGCACAAAAACAGACACATAGACCAATGGAACAGAATAGAGAACCCAGAAGTGGACCCTGAACTTTATGGTCAACTAATATACGATAAAGGAGGAAAGACGATCCACTGGAAGAAAGACAGTCTCTTCAATAAATGGTGCTGGGAAAATTGGACATCCACATGCAGAAGAATGAAACTGGACCACTCTCTTGCACCATACACAAAGATAAACTCAAAATAGATGAAAGATCTAAATGTGAGACAAGATTCCATCAAAATCCCAGAGGAGAACTCAGGGATTTTGAACTTGAACCCTTTTTGAACTTGGCCACAGTAACCGGAGAAGGACAAACAGTGTATGTTCTCATTCATTTGGGGAATATGAATAATAGTGAAAGGGAATATAAGGGAAGGGAGAAGAAATGTGTGAGAAATATCAGAAAGGGAGACAGAACATAAAGACTTCTAACTCTGGGAAATGAACTAGGGGTGGTGGAGGGGGAGGAGGGCGGGGGGTGGGGGTGAATGGGTGACGGGCACTGAGGGGTACACTTGACGGGATGAGCACTGGGTGTTATTCTGTATGTTGGTAAATTGAACACCAATAAAATTAATTTATTAAAAAAAAAGAAATTTTTGAATGGAAAAACAAACAAACAAACAAACAATCACTACATCCTGCATGCAAAAAGTGCAGTTTAACTATAAAGATATAATTTAGGGTAAAAGTAAAGTATGGAAAAATATATCATGCTAACACTAATCATAACAAAGTTTCAATGGTTATATTAATATAAAGCTAAGCGGTTTTAGAGCAAAGGATATTAGCAGTGATAGAGAAGTCTATTTCATAATGATAACAGGGTCAACTTACTATAGAACACAGCCATTGTAAGTGTTAATTCATTTAATAACAGAACTTCAAAACATCAGAAGCAGAAACTAGTAGAACTGCAAGAATAAACAGATAAATCTTGAAGAGTGTCCATAAACAGACCCACACATATATGGTCAATGAATTTTTGACAAGGTTGCAAAGGCAATTCAGTGAGAAAAAGGATAATCTTCCCAACTAATTTTACTGGAACTATTGGATAACCATATATGCAAAAATGAACATCAGTTCACGTTCTGCATCATGTATAAAAATCAACTTTAAGTGCATCATATAACCTAAATATAAATCATAAAACTATAAAACTTCTAGAAGAAAATTATTTTCTTCATGGAAGAGAATCGTGGTGATGTTTGATTAGGCAAAGATTTCTTGGAGCATCTGGGTAGCTCAGTCAGTTAAGAATCCAACTCTTGGCTTCAGCTCAGCTCATGATCTCAGAATTGTGAGATCAAGCTCCACGGTGGGCTCTGTGCTGGGTGTGGAGCCTGCTTAAGATTCTTTCTCTGCTCTGCCTCCTTGCCTCTCCCTCTCAAAGAAAAAAAATAATTTCATACATATAACATCAAAGATACAACATATACAAATTAGATTTCATCAATTTAAGAACTCGGCTCTTTAAAAAAACTCCAAAGAATAAAAAGGTTGCCATTGATGGAGAAAAAATATTTGTAAATCACATATCAGCTAAGAGGCTTATATTTGGAAAATATAAAGAAGTTGTAAAACTCAATGATAAGAAGATAAAGAGCCAAAAACAAAATGAAGAAAAGATATGAATAGACATTTCACCCAAGGAATTACAAGGGTGGTAATAAGCTCATGGAAATACACTGAAACAGGGAAATGCAAATTAAAGCCACAGTAACATGCCATACACACTGGTTAGAATGTCCAACATTTTAAAAAAGACTGATGATACCAATGTTGGCACTGATGTGGAGCAACTGGAACTCTCACATTCTGCAGGTGAGAATATACAATGCCTTTGGAAAAAATCTATCAGCTACATGCAAAAGAAAGTTATGCCATATACAAAAATAAATACAAGTGGATTAAAGACCTAAATGTGATCTGAAACCATAAAAATCCTAGAAGAGAGCACAAGAGGTAACTTCTTTGACATCTGCAGTGCAATATTTTTCTAGATGTCTCCCGAGGCAAGGGAAATTAAAACAAAAATAAATTATTTGGATTATATCAAAATAAAAAGCTTCTACACAGTGAAGGAAACAATCAACAAAACTTAAAGACAATCTACTGAATGAAAGAAGATACTTGCAAATGACATATCCAATAAAGGATTAGTATTCAAAATATGCAAAGAACTGATAAAACTCAACACTCCTGAAGACATATACTCCAATTAAAAATAGGCAGAAAACATGCATCAGCATTTCTCCAAAGAAGACATCCAAATGACCAACAGACACACGAAAAGATGTTCAACATCACTCATAATCACAGCAATGGAAATCAAAACCACAAAGAAATACTATCTCACACTTGTCAGATGGGTAAAATAAAAAAAAAAAAACACAAGAAATGACAAGTGTTGGCAAAGATGTGGGGAAAAAGGAACCCTCGTGCACTGTTGGGAATGCAAACTGGTGCAGCCACTGTTGAAAAGGGTAAGGATCTTCCTTAAAAAAGTTAAAAATAGGGATCCCTAGGTGGCTCAGCGGTTGAGCATCTGCCTTTGGCCCAGGGCATGATCCTGGAGTCCTGGGACTGAGTTCCACATCGGGCTCCCTGCATGGAGCCTGCTTCTCCTTCTGCCTGTGTCTCTGCCTCTGTCTCTGTGTCTTTCATGAATAGATAAATAAAATATTAAAAAAAGTTAAAAACAGAATATCCTATGATCCAGTAATTGCACTACCAGGTATTTGCCAAAAAAAAAATAAAAACACTAATTCAAAGAGATATATGCACTTCTATGTTTATTGCAGCAATATTTACAAAAGCCCGATTACATAAACAGCCCAATTGTCCCTCGATAAATGAATGGATAAAGAAGTGGCGTGTGTGTGTGTGTGTGTGTGTGTGTGTGTGTGTGTATATACACATACATATATACAATATTCATTAATATTCATATATATGAATATATATGAATATAATATATACACACCATTCATATATATATGAATATTAAATATTCAGCCAGAAAAAAAGAATGAAATCTTGCCATTTGGAGAGTATAATGCTACATAAAATGTGAGAGACAAATACCATACAATTTTACTCATTTGTAGAATTTAAGCAACAGAAAGAAAAAAAAAAAGAGCAAGAGAGATAAACCAATAAACAGACTCTTAACTAATAGAGTACAATCTGATGGTTCTCAGAGGGGAGGTAGGTGGGGGATGGGTGAAATAGGTGATGGGGATTAAGGAGGACAGGTTGTGATGACCACTGGGTGATGTATGGAAGTGCTGAATCACAGTATTGTACATCTGAATATATATATATAATATATATATATATATTATATATATAACACAGTATGCTAACTATACTGGGATTAAACTAAAAAGTGTTATTAAAAAAACAAACAGCTACTGCTACTTGCTTAGTAAAATGAACACTAAGGCATTAGAGACAGAACTAGAAATCCAAGATTCCCTACCCTCCACTAGTTGAGCTCTTCTCACTTCATAATGTAGTTCTTTGTTAAAATTCAGACAATTTTGATTTTGTGTTTCTCAAAATCAACAAGAAAATAAATTGTTAATTATCAATAAAAGTATGTTTCAGATGTCTTAAGACACCTCCATGTTGGTCTTTATGGATTCAAACACAACATTTCTAGTTAAAGGAATTTCTCTCAAAAATAGAAAAATTATGTTGAGTGAAAAAAACTTGACAAAAATAATTCATACTATATGATTGTATTTATATAAAATTCTAGAAAATACAAACTAATCTACAGTGAAATAAAGCAGATCAGTGTTTGGAAATTGGAATGAGATTTGGGGCGGGGACAGGAAGAAGGGATTACAAAGGAACATGAGTAATTTATCCAGGGTCATGGATATATTCATTTCCTTGATTTTGGTGATGATGGGTATTACATAAGTCAAAACTTATCAAATTGTGCACTTTAATTATATGCAATTTATTATATGTTGTATGTCAATTATACCTCAATATGTATTTTCAATAAAAAAGAAAATAGGATTTGACTTATTTGAATGTTTCATGTGTTGCCATTTGACCTATGAAATAAAAACCTTTTTATTGTTTTAAGGCTGTGTGTTTTTGACTACAACACAATTATATACTCCTGAAAATATCAGTGGATCAAGTTTGTAATCTTTTAAACTATACAATCAAAGAGACTTTAGGAATTCTGTAGTAATTTTTTTTTAGTTGAAGAAACAAGACTACATGGGTAAATTGATGTGCTCCAACTTATGCAAGCAGGGTGTCTAACTAGCTTACAAAATGAAAGTTTGGGTTTCCTGCCACCCATGAAGCTAAGTCACAGTAACATTTTAATAAAGGGTCAAAATGTTGCATTCATGTGGTCTCAAACTTGACTGGCTAATAGTAAATCCACTGGTTGAAAAATTTAAACAATTTCTAATCATTGTTGAGTATAGCACAAAATAACCAAAAGTTTCAACTGACCATAAATCTCAATCAAAATATTGTGGTACATTTTGTAGCCCATACTGATGGTTTTAAATGGAATGTGTTTAATATATTTAGTATTTGCTTCTGTGTAAATTAGAAAAAGGCATAAATTCCTCAGGATTCTTTACTTTCCACTCACAGAAAATTGTCATTATATGCTGGTTTTGGTTTGTTTAAGATCAAAAGACTTTTATTCCATCTGCTGGAGAATGGTCGTAAAAAAATACTATGACTTTTTCAACATGAATGGCACCCTACAGAGGTTTGCAACTATCGAGGCCCAGATGTACATTTATCAGAAAAGAGAACTTACAACTAAGTTATTAGACATACAAATACTATAATTTCAAACACGATGTTTAAGTATTATTAACTTTGAGATTTTAATCTTGCTCAACTGGTAAATAGAAGTGTATTCTCCATGCGGATGTGAGTAAGTTACTTTTAAACTCATTTTATTTACATTGCATTCTTTTGGACTTTTGGGAGTTAGAGACAGGACTTAAGTTCATCTTTAGGAAAAAGATAAATAAAAAGTCTCAATTATATATTAGAAAAAATTTTTTTTTCTGCAGTAATACTCTTTCTAGTTTAGGATGACTAAGGATGAGGTAATCTTGTGGCTCAGCAACATGTTTTAGTTAAGATGGGACTCAAGAGAATTTCATTTGCTTTCCAGCCCTACAGTTGGGCCAAGAAAAGTAATTACAGTGATTAATAATAATATTTGATTTTCAAGTCCATGAGCCCACTCCTCAGAGCTGGTATTATCTGGGGGCAGAGAAACAAATTGCAGGAAGGAAATGAAAAGTATGTCCTACCATTTGAATTCTTAAGCATTATATAGTCCCAGAGCTGTCTCTGCAAACCCTGCTTGTGTCACCCCATGAATTTTTACACAGGATTCTCAGCATCTTGTTTTCCTGGTCACCCTAGAACAGGGCAGAGCAGAGGTGATGTTTTCCCTCTTTAGGGAAACATTTTAATTAATACTTCTTTAAGGAGCCCCTCCTCATGTTTGGAAGTGCTGTTAAGAAATTTGAAAGTGGTGATGGAGAGCAGATTTAAAAGAATCAGGGCCCCTGTTTTGAAAACGAAAAAATGAAACAAAACAAAAATAACACATCTTTTGTCCTTAAAAAGATCTCATGTTCTTATTTCTGGCAGGATTCTGATGGCCAACACAAGGAGAGTTCTAAGAGACCAGGTTTAATATAAACAAATAAATGTAAAGAGAGATAGAAAAGAAGAAAAAAAAATCCTGCCCAGGGCAGAGCTGGGTTTTAAGACTCTAGTAGCCTTCAGCTCAGCCACTACCAGGAGGAGTTGCTATGGGAACCATTGCAAAAGATTAAATATATCAAGAGTACATGATTGTGAGAAATGGGTGGGAAATGGAATTATATTAATGTTGAAATGATGGTTCTTCTATTTGTGGGGTTTTCACATTTTTTTCCCTAAATCACATACAAAAACTCCTTCACAAACAGAACTCATTAGCAAATAAGTCTTTGCTACATGCTAAACGTGGAGAAAATGGAATGTTCATATTTCACAGTGAAAATTAAAGGGTTACGATTTTTTGCAGTGCTTGTTTGTTTTTTAAGCCCAACATTGCTTTTGGAGTAAACTCTAACGTTTTACCTGGTCTGGTAAAATAATCTTATGGGGGCGCATTTGAAGAGGGGTCTGGAGCAGATCAATGCGAGGATCCCTTGTTTTCTTCCTCTCATCCTGTTGTACATCATGCATGCCATATTTATTTTGTCTCTAGGATCTGAAAAAAAAATTAACCCTCTTGCTTATTGGAATTCTCCTTAGAAAAAAATTATCAGGAAGTTCAAAGCTAGGAAGGTAAATCCCTTAAGAAAGTTCCTTAAAACAGTACAAATGCTGTTATTTGAATCAAGTATTCACACAATTCAGAAGCTTTCATCTTCTTCTTCTTCTTAGTGTGAAATTTTCTCAACCCATGAGAGAAGGCAGTTTTTGAATCTCACCTTGCCAAGTGATGAGAAAGTCTCAGCAGCATCCTGGAGTCCTGGTCACCCAGAGACAGAACTGAAACTCTGCATAGATGTGGCCAGTTCATGGTTTTGTCTTTAACCACATTTGTCCCTGGCCCCTGTTGGAAGAATTTATTTATTTTAAGAAGTAGGATTAAAATTAGAAAAGAATCCATTATTTCTTAATTTTAAATCAAGTGTTCAGATAAAGTAGGTTTCTAAAGAATTATGGGAAAGTATTTCCCTCTTTTGCAATTATTATAGGTCATGTTTCAAAGCAGATCTCTGCCAGGAACATACTGCACTTTTTGGTTTACTCTGCTTTTTCCCACAGCACTGAACTTCACCCTTTATTATTATTGTCACAGTTGGCTGAAGAAGAGCTGTATGTCCAATAAGATGATGCTCTCCAAAGATTTATTCTACACAAAAACTTTCTGTTTTAGAGAAATAGTCTAGCAATAAGAAATTCATTTTTATTTTTATTTAAAAAAAAATTTATCTTTTTAAAACTATAATACCTATCACATAGATGTATCTAATTTGAGGTTTTTAAAATTAAGGAGTAGGCTATGTGTTCATGCTTTTTAAAAGGTCGCCTCACTTTATTTCAAGTCCATATATTTCTTACTTAAAAAAAAAATTAACAACCAGAAGAAGGAAGAAGAACATAGTAGCCAGGAGGGAGCAGTGGGCTCTCCTCTTCCTTGCCACTCAAGTTTGGTTCTCTGGAATAAATTGGACCTCTGCTGCAACCCAAGGAGCCCAAAGCCTCCTTTCCTTAGCCCACTGCTGCTGTCTGGCTACTTTAGAAATATGGTAATGGTGACAGCAGGCATCAAAGACTGGAATTCAGGGGTACCTGGCTGGCTCACTCAGCTAATCCTCCCTCTTGGTCTCAGCTTAGGTCTTGAACTCAGGGTCATGTATGTGTTCAAGTCCTGTATTCAGCTCCAGGCTAGGTGTGGAGCCTACTTAAAAAAAAAAATACTGAAATTTAAAAGGCTGGGGATGATTCCCTGGGTGGGAGATGAGGTATAGATCTTTGGAATATTTGCATGGAAAATATGAATAGAGATCTTTTTGTTGGGAAAAAAAATTTCACCAAGTCTTCTGTTATTCAGTAAATAACACTAAACAACAACAAGCAATACCAAACCTCACATGGAGGAGAGGCCACTAGTTGCTATTTGCTTCTCAGACAAAAGCCTGTTGACCATCATCTTTTGAAGCCATGGGAGAATGTAAACTTTCATCTGAATCAAGGCTTTTGTATTTATGGATCGTAGAGCTCGCTTGCTAAGGGCAGCGGCAAACAAATGCCTCCAACTTACCTACAGTTTGAGAGGTGGCAGAAAGTGAAGTAACGTTAGTAATCTTTCATCTAATAACTGAGGATCTTTGAGGGTTGTGGGCAGTGGCAGCAGTGTTCTCCAAGTCAGGAGTCACCAGCTCTTTTCCCCTGTCCCCCTTTCATGAAGCACTTTTGTCTTTCCAGCACCAGAAACATGCCCATACTTATTTTAAGAGGATGAGAGTTTGGTAATTAAATTAATCCTACCACTACCCTTTGCTGTAGGGCTTTGACAAGAGCATATTAAATGTGCACACCTTGTTCCTTTTATAGATTGGTTCTGAATGATCTCACTGTGGAAGGAAATCAAATGCAAAGTCATATTTTAATGCATTTAAGACTAGAGGTTTATGTCCAACAAGCTTCTGTCTCATTTGTGGGTATTTTCCTCCTGAAGTGCTGTCAATTGCCACTTTGTTTGATTCTCTTCAAATGCAGCTTGGCAGTAATGCTGACCACATCAATTTCATATTCTCTTTTGTCTGACTCAAGGATATCAGACACTGCTTCATCTTAATGAGGTCTAGTTCAACTCCTATTACCAAGCTATTTTCCTCTGATAAATCACAGTGTCCTGTGGTGTCATTGCACCTGTAATAGCAGGCAGGTGAAGAGTGAATGATGTTCCCGAACCCCAGGCCTCTTTCCTCACTGAGCTGTTGCTCTTGTGCTGAAGCTGTCTGGTCTCGAGATCTTGAGCAAATTCCTATCCTGTGGATTCCCCTGTGTCATGAGTAGGCTTGCCCTCACAGATACTCTGATTCGTGGTGTGAAACAAGGTCTCCTTAGGAGAATACAATGTGAAGGGTTTTCTGCTTCCTGTGAAGGGTCACACATGAAAGCTTTCTTTCCTCTTTGGTTTTTAAGGAGTGACAAAGGCCAAAACGTCTGTTTTCCCCTGAAAGGATTGACTTAAATAAGTGGAAAATAATGAAAAAAAAAATCTCAACTTTACTGCATACTGAAGCCAAGAGAGGATTCTGAGATGAACATTTATCCATTCATCTGGTCACTCATTCATTCACTATTAATTGATCTCCAACTTTGGGAAGGACATTGTTCTAATTGACATGAGGAGTACACAGTTGACTGGCTTTGAACATGAGGTGGAATTAGGGCTGCATCGAGGGTGGGATCCGAGAGAGGTTTCACCAGAGGAAACAGTGGGAGCAATGACAAAGCTATGGGAAAGTGCAGAGTTTGCAAGGCACAAGGATATTTGAAAGAGCAGACTGACCTTCAAAGATGTCATAGTTTATTCCTGTAGATAAAAGAAAGCAAGACTTTTAAGTCAGGGGTGTGCTTTAAGAATCTAAATCTTAATTCTAACTAAACTATTCCAATGTGTCTTGAGATGTCTGCCCAAGGTGTTTCCAGACTGAGGGAGAGAGAGAAGCAATGATGACCGGAATGAAGGCAGTGGCAGAGAGAAGTTTTGTGGAGGCTGAGATACGGGATTAAGATTTCAGAAATATCACTAAGCATTTTTGAAAAGCTCCCCAAGTGGTATGTATGCAGGAGGAGGATTATGCGACATTGTTCAACATTTTTCAAAGGCTTGTTTTGGAGATAATAGCATCTAGGGAGGACTGCCTGAAGGACAGGCAGTCCATTCATTTTGTTAGATACACAAAATTTTCTTCTTAGTTAAAGCCAGATGAGGGTTCTGGAATTTTCTGGAAACCACCATTCTACTATTTCATGCCATTCCCTGAGCTCTTCTCTAGGGTTTAGCCATTGATCCACACTGAGGATTGTATAAAATGCAAGTTTTTTAAAAAGTCAACAATATAGCATGTAGGAAAGCTATTAAGAAAATAAGAGTATTTTCCCTATACCGACCCATGTAAAAATGTTTCACTCAGGTCTTACTAGTACCAATACCAGGGCCAAGGATACTTTTCCTGAGCAATTGTTTAAAAAAAAAAAAAAGACAAAAACAAAAAAACTTTCAAAAAGAATGTTTCTTTCTCTGGGTTGGCTGCTAGAAAATGCAGATCCCAAAATGGAGCAGACTTCCAGTGAAGTGTACTTAATGGCAATTCTTTTTTCTTTTTTTTTTTCATTTTCTTGGCTTCATTTTAAAAGCATTGTATATACTTATGTAAGTCACATCAAATCATTTGAGGGATAAGAAGTGACATAAATAATACCTAAAATATGAATTACAGAAAACACTTAATCTTTCAAAATATTCCAGGTTAAGAGTAGAATTGTCTCCCGTTTTTTTCCCTCAAGGGTTGAAGCTCTGAGTCATAGTATCATTGATTTACTGGAATCTCCAGCAGAAAAACAATATTTAAGAAAACTTCTAGACTTGTGGAGAAGCCGTATATGTTCCTAGTTCATATTGTCTCTTGGCATTGTCTTATGTGACCGGTTTCCAGATAGTTATTTAAAGAAAGTTCTCAAACATAAATATCAACCAGGGAAGAAAGGATTTGGCAACTTTGGAACTTAGGAATTCCAAACAAAATTGAGGATAGAACATTGCGTCCTTAAGTTTTCTGATGCAGAATTTCTTATATCAAGAACTATAAAATAATACAAATCTAAAAAAAAAATAAAAAAAGATGTGTCTCTTTTCTCACATACCGACAGAGAGACATGATACATGTAGGAGAAGAGGTTCACATTATTTATATTTAAACCAATTTTCCTCTTGCAGGCAAATTTCGTCAAAACTTTGCATACACAATTTCTCCTACAAAATATAGGCATTAATCCCAGAGTCAGATACATCTGTAAATAGTTGAAAATCAAACAGTTCATGCCACTTACACTGCCAAAGTGACACCCCATTTAAATTTTTCATAAATGTTTTCCAGATTTGCAAATCCTCTTTGATGTTTTAAATTTAATGAACAAGTGCTGAAATGGTTTTACAGTGGAAGTGAGGCTTTTCAACCAATAGCTAAAGTGACTGTTCTGCTCAGATCACCTGGCGACACAATCTTAGATGGCCAAACAGAATGTACCTGTCTGAGAGTCATTGACTTTTTTAGTTGAAAGTATTTGGTATATCCCTGCAATTTCCCTTTGAGAGCACCTGATCCCATCACCACCAAATCAAGTTCAACACGAACAAAGCCAATGCGTTGAACAATCTCAGCTCTCTTTCTGGAGTTAATGTGATTCGTGGTTCTCTTGACAGGTGTGCAAAGATCTCCAAGGACTTTTAATAGGCCTAGATATAAACCGTGGCTTACAAACACGGGAAGAAAAAATTTTTCTGGTATTATATACAGGGATATCTTGATTTGTCTTAAAGACTGAGGACACGAAGAAGTGGAATAACAGAGTAACACAGGTTTCCATTAATGTAACAAAGTGTTCAAAAAGCTGTGTATATATTTGAACCAAACCTTCCCCAAAATGACCCTTATGACAGAGATGGTTCTATCACAGAGGGCCAACACCTGGTGGTTAGCCCTCTCCACTGGTTCCTGGGAACATGGGCTCCACTGGACAGGCTGATACTTCTCACCTGTGAGCAAGTCAACATTATTTTCTACAGAGAAGCTTAACACAATATAGCAGTGCGTGGCCTTATAAAGGAACATGGAGTTTCCTATAATATTTTAGTTTTGAATGTCGACCACACTTTCCTGCAAAAATGTGTCTATCTACAGTACTGGCAGCACTGGCACCGTCCCAGGTGGTGACTTGCACACTTATTGGCCCCAGCCCAGACCTACCTAAATCAGTCTCTGAGGCTTGAGGCCCTCCTCCACCTCCAGGACCACCCCCAGCGTGATGACAGGTGATTCTGAAGGACACTCAACACTGATGAGAAGCCACCTTTTGCTCCCTGGGGTCTTTAAACCTTGGGTTTGGTCTCTGGCAATGCCTTGCTTCTAGCTCTTCTTGACTTGGAACCCTCCTTCACAGACTGCCCCTGGTGATGCCACAAGGAGCTCTTTCCTCCCCCTGGCCGATTTCTCCCATGCTACCAAAAATGTATTGTGTCCTCCACTGTCTCTTCTTAACATGAGGGCCACTTTATGCTTCCCTTTTTCCTACTGAAGGCAGAGAAGAACCCTTGAATTCTTTCTTTTTATTTCTCGCCTGTCAGTGCCATGTACTTCAATGGCCTTTTGTCACTTATTTTGTTCTTAGCCACACATTTGGATAACTTGCCTCCCTGAAGGTGAAGGCGGGGTCATTACCCAGATTAAAAACAGCATGAAAATCATCTTCTACACTGAGCACAGTTGTGCTAGTAACTCTTGACAGAGACTATGGTCATTCTTCCTCTGGCAGCCCAGGATTCTGCCCAGGTAAGAGTGGGGAAGAGGAACTGGCGGGAGGTGCATCTGGTTTCCATTCTGAGAGCCAAACCACTGGCCTGTTTTTCACCACTGCTCACTGTAGTGGAACTAGTTCTCTTGCTCCTGCATCCTGTCGCATTCGTATGTATATGTGTGCCTGCAAGGATGCGTGCAGGGTCACCAAGTGGAGAAAGAAATAGAAAAGCCAACAGTATTGTCAGTAAGCCTTCCTGATGTACATGCTGAGGCTAACAAGTTGAATCTTCAAAAGCGAATTCTGGGGGTTGTGTGGACATTTTGAATTCTGTGGCTGGACATTTTGAAGCAAAAGCTGTTTCCTGGACCTTTCGTTAGGACCTCAAATTGGTCATGGTTAAATAGAGTACTTCCAAACAGTTTCTGGAAGATCTTAAAGAATTTACCCCCTAAAAGAAAATATGGAGTAAGGTCAAAGGGCTAACTGTATTCCCTTTTTTGAATATACAAATTCAAGAATTTATTTCCTAAGAGCTGGCTTTAATTATTAGTCATATGGAGGATTTGGGATCCTAACTCCGGAATTAGGATATTACGTCGTCTTTCTATCAGGCTGTTTTGAACCTAAACAGACTGATCCAATTAATTGCTTCTTCCCACTTATTGCTGCCTTTTGTGAACCATTATTCTACCTCTTTTGAACTCCACATCCTGCTCACCACTCAACCTTCACAGTCACACACAGATACTCTTTTTTTTTCTTTCCCCTTTATCTTGAACTCTTTTGGTTTAAATATCTTTTCAAACTCTTGAAGAAACACTCAAATTGCATAAGGATGTCACCTGTGTGCTGTGTTTCCCAGAAAAAATGTGTTGTTCATTGCAACCCCAGTGCTAACTTTCTCTGACCATAATTAGCTCATCCACCAAGTGCAATTAAAACTGTCATCTTACTGGAGTCATAGAGCAGCTCTGTAGCTGATCCTACCTACCTCTGCCTGCAAGCTTTGAAACATGCTCAGCCCTGTTTATTTTTCTCAATACAATGTTCCTATCCAGCCCAGAAGACAAGAAAGTGCTTACGGTATCTCCCAACCAATTGGTTCTGTCCTGACTCCTCTCCTCATGAGCATGAAAGCCATCTCAAAGCTGATACCACAGATGATGTGCTACTTATTGTCATGAGTAGAGTATGATAAAGAGGGAGGTTTATTGGTTTAGGGCTGTTTTCTTAGTCCATTCAGGCTGTTATAGTGAAATACCATAGACTGGGTGGCTTATAAGCAACAGAAATCTATTTCTCGCAGTTCTGGAGGCTGGAAAGTCCAAGATCAGGGTGTTGACAGATTTGGTGTCTGGTGAAAGCCTGCTTCCTGTTCATAGATGGCTACTTTCTTGGTGCCTCACATGGAAGGAGGGGCAAGGGAGCTCCCTGAGGCCCTTTTTATAAGGCAACTAATCCCATGCCATATGACTCTACCCTCAGGACCTACTCCATCTCTCAGAGACCCCCACTTCCTAATACCATCACACTGGGGGCTGGATTTTAACATGAATTTTGAAGAGGTACAAACAAATATTGTGTCTATAGCAGTTTTTTTTTTTTTAGCAGTTGTATATTAACATGTGAATTACAGAGAATTAATGGATGCTCTGAGTGTAACCCTTTTGGTAGAAACGTGTTTAAGTATTTGAGGAAACCATGAATAAAACCAAAGGGGGAAACAAAGGAAGGAAAAGACCCTTGCTTGTAACTAACCCCCAGAAGCTTCTTGATGGTGAAATGGAGGGGAACCCAAGCCATACATATAACCACAGTTACACCAAGTATGACCTTCATGGTCTTTCTCTTTCTCCTTTCCATGTCTTACCATGGCCATTCCACTCAAGTATGGCCTCCTTGGGCCCCTCAAACCCCTACTTCATGCTGTCCACTTTAGATTCTCAGCCAACAATGGCTAAGTCCTAGGTGACTATATGCCAATTCTCCTTTCTCATATTTTTTTGCATTTTGACAAGAGAGTTCTTCTTTCTTGAGGCTTCCTGAAAGCAAGGAGCTTGGATCCATGAGGAGCACATAAATATGTATTGACTGCTGCAGTTGTGAATGCTCACTCTCCAGTGTGATATGGGGGTACATGTAGGGCAACCGAGGATCTTTGGGTTGTATTTTAGCTCATACTCAAAGTGGAGAAACTGCTTCTGTGTGTCAATGAGTAGTAAAATGCCCTCAGTGTGAGTCATCCTGGGGAAGGGGAGTTGGCTTTGGGAATCAGGTGAAGCAAGGAGGAAGGGACAGGAAAGTCCTATAGAATTCATGCTTGGCTTCCTCCCTTGTGGACTTCTTCATTTTGTCATTCTATTAAGCAATGGATTGGAAATAGAGAGGGGACCCAGACTGGGATTGGGGTTTCAGAAATGGAAATATGTTTCTTTCTGAAGTTTAGCCCGCAAGCTGGTTATTCTCAAAATCTTATCGGCTTGCAATTCACATATCTACCTTCTACCACCTTCACAGCCTATTTAGCCCACACTGGTCAGGCTGTTGGCAAGCTGCAGAGAAGGTCCACAGAAATCAAAGGGCCAAAAGAGTCCCGGGTCTGGGAAAGCTACTACTCTGCTGCCAACAAGAGAGCACCAACCAGGGATTTAAGAGGAGAAACAAGGTTCCCCTGCTGCTAGAATACCAGGAGGGTTTTTATGAATGGTTGTCATATGACATTTCTTTGTACTGAAGGCTACTCATTCTGCTCCTGGGGTTTGTACCTCACAGCCCCATTAACTGATTGGCTGGGATTGTCTCATGCTTTGTGTATGATGTATCAAATTTTAACCCTGCAGGCTTTCTGTATGTGTTTTTATTAGACACTGAAGCAACAATATACGGATTAAAATATTTATGTGCATTTTAGAGTACTGTGTGCGGATTATTATAATTATGAAGCACCTCGTTACATAGATCTCCAAAGACTAAGCCTGTTGAAAAGATAAACTGTTTTCTTCTCTTACTCATTTCATTTCAATCCTTACTGTCTCTAGGAAGATTTTATGTTCTTTCTTTGGTTGATGATGAAAAATGTTGTCTTTGGTCCTTTTGTGTGTGGGAGAATAAATTGTCTTGCATAATTATGGTTTAAATTTTTTATTGTGGCCGATTTTTTAATATAAATAGTTAAATTGCCACTCTGTGAACTTCACATCTGAAAGTGAACCTCAGCCATGGTTTGAACATTGGTTCAGAGCCTGCTGTCCCACAGAAATTTCTGCAAAGATGGAAATGTTCTTTGTTGTTCAAGGTGATGAGCTCTTGAAATATGGCTATAGTGATTGAAACTCTAAATTTTAAATTTCATTTAATTTTAATTAATTTAAATACAAACGGCCATGTGGCTACTGGGTACCATAATAATAGTGCAGGATAGCACAGGCTCAGAGGTTGAACAATAGATGTGCTCATGTGAATAAACTGATTTTCCAGGGATCAGGAAGGGCCTTCTCTCCAAAATTGCTGCCCCACCAACCAGCTCACAATTTGTGAAATAGTTTCAGTAGCAACAGAGCTGCTTGTAGACTGATTGTATCCTCTCCAAATTCATATGGAGAAAACCTAAACCCCATGTGATGATACTGGAAGGTGAAGCCTTTGGGAGGTCAGCCGGTCTTGAGGGTGGAGCCCTCATGTGATGGATTAAAGACCTCAGAAGAAGGGGCATGAAAGAGCTTCCTTCTCTCTGCTGTCCACCATGGGAGGACACAGCAAGAAGATGGCTGATGTGCAAACCATGAAGATGGCCCACACCAGAACCTGACGATGCTGGCATCTTGATCTCAGACTTCTCAACCTTCAGAAGTGTGAGAAATAAATGTTTGTTGTTTAAACAACTCAGCACGGTGATTTGTTACAGCAGCCCAAGTTGACTAAGACAGAAGTCTTGAATGCAGGCATCACTGGGACTTAAGTTCTTGCCAGGGTTGGAGGCGGTGGTGGCTCTAAAGTAATGGAGCACCTGGCTCTCTGTAGGTCATGCCAGAAAATCAGCGTCCTTAAGTTAGAGTGACTGCCCTTGTGAAAGATGCACTGCTGGGCTCTAATCACAAGAGAAATGTATGGCAGCTCTCACTGAATGATTGACTTCAGACCCTTTACCTAGAGAGAGAGAGAGGGAGGGAGGTGTGAGCTAGATGCTAGTGTGTCTGACGTGGCTAGGGCAGGGACAGCAAGCAGCACTGGAAGGAGAGAAAGGAGTGGGGCCAAGATGAACTAGGTAATTCACACTTTTGCCCTGTCACTTCACCTAGGCTGAGAAGAGGCCGTAGTAGGAGGACTGCAATAGCCCAGAGGGCCCTGAGCAGAGTCCCCCTGGCCTGCTATTTCCAATGGTGGCAACCGATGGGCAGTTTCCCTAATTCCTCCCTTGACCTAGTCTTCTGAAGGGAAGAGTTGCATTTTATTCATTTTTGAATCCCTCCAAAACTAGTTTTCCATGAATATCTGAGGACTAAATGGAAGGGTGTCTGAGCTGTGTTTTTTCAACTCCTTTTTCAAAACAGCAACTGATCCCGTCTCTGCTACCATCTGCCTGTGGGGAAATCCCTCAGTGGACCAGGAAGGCAGAAAAGTTCATCCCCCGTCTCCTCCTTCCTTTCAGGGTTTGTGGCAAGGAGGAAACAGTGGCTGAGAGGTATTTTAAATGCCTTCGCTGCCAACTTGTTTGAGAACCACACAAAAGAAATTGAAAGATACTCCTGCTTTAACAAATAATTGATGAATTTCATTAGTCGGAACTCATTTTACCTTATCCTTGGCGGCTGGCTTGAGAAAAGGTGAGGAGTAACTCAGAAATTTCTGGACTCTGCTGACAGAATTGGAATGCCCTTTTTCTCTTTTATTTGTTTGTTTGTTTGTTTATAAGTAAGAGCTGTTTTGCATATGGCAAAGCAGTTCCCATCTCTGCTTCCCCAGCTTACTCCCTCTTTTGTACCTCCATCCCCCACTATTACTTCTATAGTGAAATTATTTATTTCAAAAATGAAAGACCATGCTTCTTCAAATTATTAATCCTGTTTAGTTCTGCAGCCAAGAGAACTTTAGTGCAAATTATTTCAGATGATGTATTCATTATGGAGGTTTAGAAAGGAACTGACCAAAGAGGACTCAGGTTTAAAAGTTGACATCCTAGGGATCCCTGGGTGGCGCAGCGGTTTGGCGCCTGCCTTTGGCCCAGGGCGCGATCCTGGAGATCCGGGATCGAATCCCACATCGGGTTCCCGGTGCATGGAGCCTGCTTCTCCCTCTGCCTGTGTCTCTGCCTCTCTCTCTCTCTTGTGACTATAATAAAAAAAAAAAAAAGTTGACATCCTAGTAATACTCTTTATTGGTAGCATACAGAAAGTTTTATTGACCAAGCTAAAAAATGTATAACATGAATACCATAGGGATGCCTTGGTGGCTCAGTGGTTGAGCATCTGCCTTCGGCTCAGGTCATGATCCCGGGGACCTGGGACCGAGTCCTGCATTCTCCCTCTGCCTGTGTCTCTGCCTCCCTCTATGCGTCTCTCATGAATAAATGAATAAAATCTTTAAAAAACCATGATTACCATAATATTATCCACATATTCTGGTGTAATGAAATAGTTCAAAGATCATACTCAGCTCTTTCAAGTAAGGATGCTATATAAACACAAATGGATAATCTTCACACCATTCCCATTTCTTTTCTGCTACTGACAATTTTTTGGACAAGTACACACACTTATCTTCCATGAGCACCCAACCTCTCAAGAAATGAGAGAGGAGAAAACAAATCAAGTGCTTGGAGAAATAACCATTGTCTCCAACTTAGCTGCTTTAACATGCTGCTGGTTTAGGAGGGAAAAACAAACAAAACAAAACAATTTATAATGGTTGATGAACAGAAGCATCATTCTCATTGAGAAATTCAAACTATTGGACTTCCTGTGTAAGGAGCCACTTCTGGCAGCAGGGTGCTGGGATTCTCAAATTCAGAAATTCCACTACTTTAGAAGAATGCCATAGGTTCATTTGGATTACATAATTTATTGAGCAAAGGAGTATTCTTGGCACTTTAAAAAATATTCTTGCATTTTGTGAGTGGTTGCCATAGTTCATTAGTGCAAGTTCTGCTCTGTGATACAATTACATCATGGTATGTTTATTTTATTAAGCAAATTCTAGATGGCAGAAATACTCTCAATTTCAGTGTTTTAGAGCACCTGCTTCCTCAGGTCTTTCATACTTTTCAGGTTTTATCTGTATCTGAATATCATTGAGTTCAATCTTTGCTACAAGCAGGGCTTATAAATACATATTGACATATTTCTCCCCTTTTCTACTCTCATTCATTTAATTAACTGATACTTATTGATACTGATTAAGTGAGCAACACTATGTCAGTTGTCTTGGGGTCCCACGTGATCACAGACCCCTGCCTCATTGCCATTTCTGGCTCTCAACTCTTTTTCCTCCCGCAGTCCCCCATCTTCAAGACTGGACTTGGATGCCTGGATGTTCCTTTAAGTGAAATATATCTCCGACAAGTTCTGGTGACAGTCCTCAGTGACAGAGCCATCCTGGTCACATGGCCTCATAACCTCAGCATGGCCTCATGGTTGCCTCCTCCTTCTCCCTCAGGGCCAGCTCATATCCAGGTCTTTGTAACCCATCCTGTGTTCTGTTTCTCCCAGCTGCCCCCCATTCCCAGCACCCCACTGTCACCCATGACTGAGCCCTTCGCTTCACTTTGAGGATTACTGCTCCGATCACCTAGCTGCCATCTGCTTTATGTCCTTCCTCTCTCCAACCCAATCCACTCCCATGGCCACATTCATTTTCCTGAGAACGATGCTCTGATTATGGCAATCCCGTGCTCAGAAGCCTTTAAGGACTCTCTTTTGTCTACAGAATAGTCTACCTGCCTGGGTGTGGAAGTCAGACCAACAAAGGCGGGGCCTTCAAGCCGCTTTTCTGGCTTCTCTGCTCCTTGCTCACCACACCAGTTCCCTCCTCTGCCCCAGCCTTGGCTGCTACTGCTCCTTTCCACACCCTTTGGCCCTTTGGTGAGGAGCCCACATTCAGCCTCATCTTCAAAATCTTGCTTATGTGCTACCTTCTTCAGACAGTCTTTCAACTTTCTAGCCAGAAGTCATCTTATTTTTTTCTCTCTGGGTTTCTATAATACCTAGTTTTGAATACGTTAAACTTATCTGAATTGAAGCATTATTATTTGAGGGGACTTCAGACTTCGTGACGCTGCATTGTTTCTCCCACCAGCACTCCCTGGCTTTGTCTAAAACCCAAACTCACTTTATATTTATCTCCAAGGTCTGTTGGCAGGCAGATTGTGGGAAGAATATGTGTCATTCCTCAGTTTTCCCCCTGGTGCCACAGAGATGACTTCCACTTTGACCTGATTAACCGCTACATTACGACAACACACTTGCACCGTCATTATGAAGCAGTTAGGAGGAGACCGTCCTTTGGCAGCTGCTGGGCAAGCCTCGGCCATGAGCAGAGCAGACGGGGAGTCTTGGACTGTGGGGGATCAGAGGCCGGCAGAGGAAACCGGCCCGGGAGGAAGTCATGCTTGCAAGCCCGCAGCAAAAATTGAAAGGAGTAGCTGGCCAAGGACAATGCAAGTCCAGTGCCACAGAAAGTGTTTCTTCTGGGCAGATGGCTCTGTTGTCAGGTTTACTGAAACAAGTTCCTCTTTTAATAGGCTGACTCAGATCATCCTTTTTTGATCCATCTGGAGCCTTAGAGACCATATCTAGAAAAAGGAGACTTTCACGAGGAATGTATTTTTTTTAAGATTTTATTTATTTATTCATGACAGACACACACAAAAAGGGAAGGGGGGGCAAGGACACAGGCAGAGGGAGAAGCAGGCTCCATGCAGGAAACCCGACATGGGACTCGATCCCGGGGTCTCCAGGATCACACTGCGGTCCCAAGGCAGTTCTAAACCGCTGAGCCACCGGGGCTGCCCACAAGGAATGTATTTAACTTAAGCCAATTATCATCTGTCCATTAACAATGAGTGATGGCATAAAATACATCTCCAAAGGACGATGAGTCCAGTGCACTGAATGATACCGTAGTAATCAGGAAAAGTGATGGTCTCCTACAAGCCATCTGTGTGAGGAATCATGCAGAGTTCCTGGGACCACCTAGTATACAGAAGGATAGAGAGAACAAAAAAACCACCTTAGAAATATGGATTTAATTTTATTAACTATGGGTAAAAATAAAATGTTTAAGGCATTCTTTTATTTATGAAGGTAACTCCAACTAAGTTAATTTACCAAAGAAAGTCATGGGTGCAGTGTTTCTGAAAGGGCCACCTTGCGTTGTTAATGGATTGTTTATTTCTATGAAACTATTCTTTTCTTTCTGTCAGCCTTCCTCAAATTAAAGACTTTAGTAATTTCTACAGATATAGTGTTTGCCAGGTTAAAATATTCTCTTCCTAGCCTCTTTGCATCCCATGAGTGACTAATTTTATTGCAGAAATTTCTGCCACTTTTGTATTTTTGTTCAAAAGAAAACTTTCTTAAAAAAACAGAAGTTTTTGGTGAGGAAACCATGTACTTAATAGTCTACTTTCTTGAGTGAAATAGGGCTAAGTTCTCTTTAAAAGAAAAAAAAGAAGTAAGCATTTGGGCACTTCAAACCTCATCAACTACATTTGATCCCAGATATTATCTAGGCTTATCTTGAATAAGAAAATGCCAAAGGCTCAAGTGCTGGAAGACTCCGAGAGCATTTTCACTCATCAGGAGGCTGATTAAGCTTATTATTTGCTGTCCAAAAAGCTTCAGGTGCTTATTGACCTGGACTAAACCTGAAAACAGTAAAGGGAGAAAAGGAATGTGCTTCTAATTGAAGGCCCCAAGGAAACGGGTCAACAAAGTAGAGATGGTCACTTCTTAGTGCATGCTGGGGAGCTGAGCTTGTCTGCCAAGAGTGGCCTGGGAAGGCTCATTCCCATCGTCCCGGGAGACGAGGGATACCCAACACTACATTACAGAAGCCCAGCCATGTTTTCACACCTGGTTAAGTGTCCATATTTCCTTGCATCCAAACAAGAAGTGAGTTTTACACATATTTTTTTACTCAAATATTTGAACTCTCAGGAGAACCATCCAGCAGTCTGGTTCTAGAGTTGCTCAGCTTCGAAGCTCAGGTTTATTCAGTACCCACAAAGGATTGCAACATTTGCCAAGAAAAACAGCACAGCAGCTGCATCTTTGCGAGGGTGGTGCAAGCTTTAAAATACCCTACAGTCACCACTTATGAAAAGATATAGGATCTTCAGCCATGTTGGCATTTTTAACAAGAGGTAGTTAGTTAAATATCTTCCCCACAGATTGTCACTTTTTTGTTTCAGTGGTTATGATTTCCCCCAACTGATTAAACAGCTCACATTTTCTTCTACATAAATCACTTCAATTTTCCTACAGAGATTACCAAGGTCCTAAATTTACCAGAAAAAAAATGTAGATGAAAGAATTATTTGAAAGTCAGTTCTGTGATAAACTACTCTGTTGTTTTTATTATTTATTCACAATTGGGTATTGATGGTGGAAATTATAATTAACTCAGTATTATGATTGGGCAAAAGAGGCTGTTCTATGAAAAAAAAAAGTGTCATATTCTGAATGGTCCGAGACTGGTATAAATTCCCATCAATGAGTCTTACTAACACCTGTTTTGGAGGTGGCTAAAGTTGGGGGAAGCAACAGACGTAAGCAGACATTTAAGGAACATGCAAGTCTCTACTCGTTCTATGAAGTATCTGGTAAATCAAAGCGTATTTTCTTTATTTCATTCCAAAGGGCAACTTCTCTTATCTCTTCTGTGAGTTGAGTATTTTTCAACCTAAGAGAAGGTAAGAGATGACATGTGGAATTTTAGCAGCCAAGATAAACAATCTTCCATGAAACCAAAATATTCTGTGGCCCTGGCAAGCCTCCTCAGCTTACTGGGAGGTTTGCTAAGGGATGGTGGGAATGGAGAGTTCAATCAACCAGGGATTTCTAACTTGAGACTTTGCCAGTGTTTCTTTTGTATCAAACAATTGCCATTCAGAGCTTTTCAGCCAACTATAGCATCTTTACCTAAGTTATTCCATTATTTAACCTGAGTCACATGCTGCATGATTAACTGTATATTTTCCCTAGCTTGATCTTACAGTACATTGTTTCTTGGTAGAAAGGAAGTTGCCAAATAATTACTCTTTTGCATATGTCACCTCAAGGCTCTGCACTTGTGCTTTGTGGTTGTATCTTTGTCATTTCCTTACATTTTTTTTCTCTGCCCTTTCACTCCAGGGCTGAGAGCTTCTGCTTAAAACCAGTGGTTTTAGAGCATAGAATTCTTTTTTAGAGCACTTCCATCTCTGTAGCATATACATAAATAAATAAGCTGTAGAATTCTAAGTCAAGGGAAACATTCTGCAGAACAGAGATCTCACTTGCAGCAGAATTCCAGTTCTCTCTGCAAGATGATTATGCAGTACTTAGAGAGAAAGATGGAAACAGAACTGAATAGTGAAGATTTCTTCAGAAATTTGAGTCCCTGTATCTAAAGGTCTGTGGGGGGATTGCCAGTAATTCATATTCCAGGCAAAGAAGGATTTTGGCTTGTCCCACCAAACAACTCCAAGTTAGGAATGGGAGAAGTCATCCTTACCCCTCCGCATTCGAACAATCCAGGGCAGATGGGAGGTCTCCTGCTGAGCTCTATGAGACCTCAGTGCGGGACTTTATCTACAACCTCAGGTCACAGAACATTCTGGGTTCTCACCCCTCCAGGGATAATATGCCAATTTTTCCTTCTCTGCTTGCTTGCAGAATTATTGGAAATGTTTTGAAAAGCAATAGTTTGTTCTTCTTTTATAATTTCACTCCCATGTGGAGGCTTTTCTCTAGGGAGCTCAGGAACACATGCCACAATTAAAGGACTTAATTTGAAGTTCAATTCTTCTGCCTTGCTGGGTCAGTGATCTGTGAGCCAAATGATCAAGATCTGCAGTAAGCAGGTGAAGGAGATGTGGAAATGCTAAGAGGAGCCTGTAAAAGATGGACTTTCAAGGAACCAGAAGGCTACTGGGAGGTCAAAATGTAGTCAGGGGGCCTACTGAAAATTACTGTAGGAAAAGAAGCCAGAAAGCTTGGGGAAAGCCATGAAAAAGGTACAATTTAGTCAAAAGGGAGGAGGAAGAATTTTCCGTTGCTGAGCTATTCAGAGCCAGGCTGAGATACGCAAAACATGTCCATGTTTTTACTTTTCACCAACCGTACTTCCTTATTTTAACTTCTTCATATTCACGGTAACCAGAGGACATGAGCAATGATTATTATAATAGTAACATTAGCTAATAATATTGTTATGTATTAAGAACAATGACAGTAAAATATGTAACATTTTTAAATGCCATGGTAGACTGAATACACATGGCTGCCTGTTTTCCCTGCCAAGTGTTTCAAAGCTGACCATAAATAACTTTAAAAGGCTTAAGACCAAAGGACAAACAGCATAAGAGAGAACAAAGAGTAGACTAGAAGAATAAATGAAGTTCCAGAAGATGGGAAGCAGAGAGGGAGACTCAGAAGAGACTTGTTAGAGAGGAATGACAATGAGGAGTCCCTTTATTATTTTACAGAATCTGGGACAGGCTCAAGAGTTGGCAGGAAAGGTATTTCAGCAGGCTGGAAATTCTGTTTATGGAGCAGTTAGAACCTTGTCTCCCCTTTCTCATACCCAGCTGGGTGACTATTCCAGGCAACCAGAGCAGGAAGCAGGCATAATCTCTGTAGAAACCAGACCAGAGAACCTAGATTCTTGCTCAGCAAGGGAAGCTGAATATGTGGCATGTTGCAGTAATGCCAGGAGGGCATCCGGTGAGTATGTCTTACTTTCCTGAAAAGGTCCCAGCATCCTGGCAGTAACTGGACGTTGGACGATTTCTTTCTGGAGAAACTAGTCCAAGAAAAGATCAGTATCAATATTCGGGACCATACAGTGAAAAGACTGGTCCCCATTTGGCACTGGAATGCAAAGTTCATAAACCCCACTGAGACATATGGAGGTTAAAATTAGTGCCCCAGTTCCTCTCCCTTGAATATGAGTGACAGCTAAGCATCACTAATTCCTTAGGAGAGACTCCAACAGGAAAGGTGGAAAGTTAAAACAAACCAAAAGAGAGAAAACAGTTTCAAAAACAAAAGAGAAAAGGAAAGGAAAACTCAAACTAAAGCAAAACAAATGCCTCAATAAGTATTATCCTCAGTGAGAGAAGGAAGATACTGCATTTATAAAATTAGAGCAGTCAGCAACAGGAAAGAGCTTTGGAAATTAAATACAGAAAAATTAAAATAAGATATTTAATAGAAAAGCAAAGAGAAGTTGAAAATTGTTCAAAATGTGCAAGAAAGAAACAAAGTTAACTTTTATTATCATAAAAGGAGAAGATAAGAAATGAGGCTTAATCCAGTTAATAAAATATTGAATGAATAAGAATTCCAGAGAGATGGAGAAAATTATCAAAGATATAATTCAAGAAAAAGTTTTAAAGCTGAAGGACGTGAGTTTTTACACTTAGGTTTCAAAGTAATAAATTACAAATACAAACAATAAAACACCCAAGACTCATTATTATGAAATTTCAGAGCAAAAGGAATAAACAGAAAACCCCAGGAAGCTTCTACAGATTAAAAAACAAGTCAAACACCCCCGCCACACACACACACAACTGAGTTTGTGTGAACCAGACTTCTCAGTTAGAACAGTGGAAGCTAGGAAAAAAAAAAAAAAAAAAAAAAAAACGACAATGTCTTTAAAATTCTCAAGGAATGTTTTCAACCTGGAATTCTTTATCAAGTCAAATTAGCAAATAAAAGTGAGGAAATTTTTTAGAGAGAGAGAGCAAGACTGCATGCATGTGCTGGGAGTGGGGGAGCGAAGAAGAGGGGAAGAGAATCTCAAGCAGACTCCCTTCTGAGTGTGGAGACTTACTTGGAGTTTGATCTCATGACCCTGAGACCATGATGCAAGCCAAAATCAAGAGTTGGATGCTTAATCGACTGAAACACCCAAGCACCCCAAAAGTGAGGATATTTAAGGACATATCAGAGTCTCAAAATATGCATCTTTTCTACAGAAGTTACCAAAGGATTGGTCTAGTAAGACAAAGGGATAAATAAAGGAAAAGGAGGTCAGGAAAAGTGTGTATCTGGTACAGAAAAAGAGAAAAAATAGGTTCCCAGGTTGATGAAGAAAAGGCACAAAACAGAAGTTGTGTATAGAGTAAAATGGGTACCAATCAGTGTGGAAGAGAGAGGGCTTCTAGAGAGATAACTCAAAATATATCACTATTCTTGATGTACATGGCTGTATTAGGAAGCTCCCCTCCATTCCTGTCAATTTAGTGACAAGACATAGAAGCAAATCCAACCAACCAGCCAATCCAGCTGAGGCAATTATTTCATATATATAATATACATATTGATATAGGGCAAAATGTCATAGTTCACATTGTGGTTCAGCTGGGAACATATACATGACAACAAGTCATTACATAACACTGAAGCCTGTCGAGGAACAGAGTGGTAGAGATCGTGTGTGTGGATATTGGAACAACTGAGTTAAATCCTCACTTATTTTAATAAGGAATTGACATAACGGGTCTGAATTTAGTCATGGTATTCGGAAAGATGGAAGCAAGGATCGATAGGATCAGCCAAGAAGCTGAAAGTTGTCACTGCTCAGAGCGGGGCTCAGAGGGTGGAGAGAAGTGGGGAGGAGTCCTTATTGCTCACAACCAATGTTGTGGTGTCACCTCACTTATGGATTGCACAAACAGGGTTTCATAAAGACAGACCATCTAGCGCTATGCCATGCATTAGGAAGAGCTTTACATGAATCATTGCTTTTAATGCTCACATGATTATTGTATTAGGTAGATTGTCTTATTTTCTTCATTTCTTTTAAGACAGATCTTAGAAAACTCTGGTCATCGAGAGGTTTAGACACTTGCCCAAGGTCACATCACCGGAGGTGTTGTAGACGGGCTATGATCTCAGTGACTGACTCCAAGGCTAGGCTTTTCCACTCTATAGCATTCCACTTCTCAGGCTCTGTCTATGGGATGATCAGGGCACCTGAAATGATGTCCTTTAGCACATCAATGCTTCACGAAAGCACACTTCTGGTAAACACAATATATATGTTTTTGGTTGTAGCCACATTTACCTAATCTGCCTTTGGAGCTAAAAGAGGGAAGATTATTGCATTGATGGTGTAGAATGTCTGCTTGAAGGAGAGCTGGGAGGGCCAAGCCACATATACCTGTCACTTCTCTGATTTGTAAGAGCTCGGCCACCCCCCGCCGCCCCACCACCCAGGTGTGGGAGCCCGGAGAGCGGCCACCTGCTATCTTCTCTCTCCAGACTTCCTCCTGCCCTGGCTTCTCTCTTTAGGACCAGCCCTGATTCTGACATTGAATGATTCAGGCTTGAAGCCTAAGTAATTATTCGTATAAACTTTTTAACCCCTGGGCTCTGAGCAGGTCTAGACTTGCCCGCCTCCTTCAGTGACTTCCATTCTGCATTCTCAGCATGATGGAAATTTAAACAGCAAAGATCGTGTAGTACACATCAGATTATAAAACTTTATATACTGGCAGTGCCTTTGACTGTATAAAAATTGGTTTTCATGCCTTGCTTGGATTTGGCACCAGACTAGAAAGGGCTGAACTCTCGCTCCTCAGGAGCCCTCTTGACTTCTCAACCACAAACTCATGTCAACTGAAATCTTAGAAGTGGCCACAAGCAGTCTGGTTTTGATACCTGCCAACATTTTCCTGAAGCTAGCCCTTAACCACTTTCATAATTCACTTTTAAAACTACCCAGTCCTCGTAAGTCAATGAGACTAAACAGTGTCAGCTGCTGGCTTAGAGTTGGTTCTCTGATGGCTGTATTAATATTTCTGTGTTCTCACCTCCTACCCCTGGAGGCATCAGCTTGCATGACTGGAACTATTAGTTCCACCCAAGATTTTAGTCTAAGGCGAGCCATAGACAGATGATGTGGAAGACAGATGTTTCTGAATCCATATTCACAAGCTTTAGACTATATCAAACACCCAAGCAAAGAGTCATTATTCTATCTCATACATTCAGAATTCGGATTCAGCTGAAGTGTGAGACATTGACAAGCTAGTTGCCCATGGATAACAGAATATTCTGGCTTCTTACTCTCTCCTATATTTCTCTGTTTCTGTTTATTGCTCCATTTTTCTTTCCATCTCCTGGGAAGAATAGCTTGTAACTGTGATGCTTCTGTTACATGTTAGGTTTTCTCTTTTATAGAGAGTTCGGTCAGGAGCTCATCTCTTAGATTTGTATTTTGAATTGCTTTAGTTTTAATCTGGATCTGGCTTCCTTCAACAAATTAAACTCTGGCCTTAGAACGGTAACTCAATTCACATTGAAGGGTTTTTTTTTTTTTTTTTCTACCCTCAAAATAAGATTCTAGTGCAAAGACACTTCTACATACCCCTTGGGATCGTTTGTTTTTCAAAAGCTTTCTTTCAACAAAATACATTTCCAGATCTTAATAATGACCTTTATGAAACGTTTTTAGCCTATGAACCCTCTTTCCAATATACTTATGTGGCTTTAGGAGAAAATACTTCTGGGTAGAGAAGACTGATACTCAGGGACTATCTTTTGATTTGGGGTTCAAATCCTTCGTTTGGGTTCGGCTTAGAGTAGAAAACAAAGTTTTGGGTCACTCTTTGATGACTGTTTTCTTTATCTTGGGTCCCCAACTCTCTTTGGAGAAACGTATGGAGGCTTACTAAATCTGGGAACACCAGAAAGAGCTACAAGAATCTTTGTGGATTGCGAAGTGACCTGCTGGCCAATGTCCATAGGTACGTTTAACTTGAGATTCTCTACACTGAATAATTCGTTCCATAAGGGTCCTGTTTAAAAACCTGCTGAATGGAGGGGAACGTCCTTACATCGTCCCCCCAGTGCAGTTTAGTTTACACACGGTGACCCGTGAAGACAATAACCTTTGTCATCCAGACAGTCGGTTTTCTCTCACTTATTTACTTCCTCTGCTTAGGAAAACCTCACTTCTGATTAGTGCAAGCGTGTTCACTTAAATGTAGGCTTGGGGAGAGACTTGTGGTTTTCAAAGATCTGTCTCTTGACCTATTACCACTACAGGTTTTACCACGGGCTCCTGGCTGCCAGGGCAGCTAGCTGGGTCACCACCGGGAGCCCTAGCAGGGAGGTGAGGCGGCTAGAACCGGAAGGCCGGAGCCCACCTTTCCTCTCTCATGTGACCCCCCTTTACTGGGGTGTGCAAGATCCTCACATTTCCACCCGCTAATGAACCAAGGAGATGTGTGGACTGAGGACGTGGTGACTGGACGAGGGAGGACAGACAGTACCGGTATCTTCATGCGGCGTGTTTTAGGGACACGGAGGCCACCGCTGACCGAAGGGGAGGGCTCAAGCAAACCATAATATTGGCTCGCAAGCGAGGGCGTGATGGCAGCCTTAGGTAGAACCCGAGTCCCACAGCAGCCCGAGAGGGTCGGTGGGAGGGCCAAGCGCTGCTTGAGCTCCTCTGGTGAGGCTGTGGCCCTTTCTGTCTGTGAAGGGGAAACAGCAGGGGATGGGGGGTGGGGAGGGGCGGGGGGCACAGCGCTGCTCCTGCTTTCGATGCTTGCTTGCCTCCCTTCCTGGGTGCCATCTGGGGTCCTCCGGCACTGCGCCCCCCCCACCTCCCCACACCCCCCGCCTGCCCCCCCACCCCTTGCCCCTGCCTGCCCCCTCCCCCCTCTCCTGCCCCCCCACTCCCCTCCTGCACCTCCTGCACCTCCTGCCCCCTCCTGCCCCCTCCTGCCCCCTCACCCCCGCCTGCCCCGCATCCCCTGCCTGTGCCCCGGGCTGACTCCCTCAGCCCCTGTCCGAGCCGGTGGGCCCCCACTGGCTGCGCTCTCACCCAGGAAACTTGGCAGACACACGGTCGGTCCCCTCTTAGGGATTCGGCCTCAGTGGCAGTTCCCAGCCCCTGGGAAGTCGGCAGAGCGGCGGAGTTGCGGAGCGCACGCAGGCACCCCTTCCCGGGCACACCCCGCTGCCCCGCCAACCCGAGTCCTCCCGGGGCCTGACGTGTCCGTGGCCCCACGGAGTGGCCACCTGGGGAGGCCGAGCTCTGTCTCCCCTCGAGGTGGTTCACCCGATACCATCAACACACCAACAACGGGTTGGATCACCAACTCGTTGGGAGCTTTTGTGCTCTCCTGCTCTTGCTAAAACAAAAGCAAACTCTTTTTGGCTCATTTCGGTTTGTTTTTAAAGAAGGAAGCCTGAAAACAAGTAAGACACTAGGAAAATTATAAAACTTCAAAAAAAAATTTCTACAAAAGCTGGTAATACCGTTCCTTGGTTATTAAGTGTGAGTGATGCCAAACCCACACTCGCTTGACTTCTTTTTTTGGTAAAGATTTATTCCAGTGAAATCTCTGCTTCTCATTTTATACCATGATGTGGAAGGCATTAAGTTTTTTGAGCAGATTAACATTCTTAGTTTCTTTCCCTGTCTCCCTCAGTATTATGTCTCCTCTCTCTGTCTCCACTCCCACTCCCAACACTTTTCTGATAGATTCTGCTAGGATTGAGAAACAAAAGCTGATCATTGTGGAAAAAAGATTCTACAAGTTTTCATAGTCATGTCTGCAAGATTGCATAATCTTCCTTTCTTCCTCCACTGTCCCATTTTCAGCATCCCTGGCTTCTAAATCCTGCTAAGGTAAAGTCACTGCTCGGATATTGAGAAAAAACCAATGCCTGATGCTCACTCCTGCTTCTTGGCAAGTGTAGAAGACACTTTTATGCTATTAGCTGCTATTTGTGTTAATACAGATGCTATTATCTGATTTAAACATCAAAGGTCTGATTTTATTTTGCTTTTGCCCTGGAGACAAAAAAAAAAATGAAAGAAGAAAGAAAGGAAGGAAGAGGGGAAGGAAGGAAGGGAGGAAGGAAGAAAGAAAGCCAGCACCATTTTGAAAAGAAAAGCATCTAATAATTAAATATACTTTCCCAGAGAGCTGAGGAGCAGATGTTCTGGCTCTCTCATGGAGTGGGAGGGTGTGGATACTTACGGGAGTTGTACCCAGAGCACATTTCATAATCTTAAAAAGTCAAGGGGTTTGAGGAAAGTCCCTAAACATGGGAGGTCTGATTGGGGGTAAATTCATACTTCTGCAGCAACACAAAAGGGAATTTACCATGTTTTTTGGCAATCATAGATTTTTGAATTTCTTCTCCAAACTCTCAAGATGTGAAAGATTGTTATCGCCACAAATTAGTAGAGTTTTTGAAATTGAGGGGGAGAAAAAAATCCTTTCTGCTTGGCTAACACAGCTTTACTGAGTAAATTGTTACTGTGATTTCCATAACAGCCTACCACGCAGAAGAAAACCCAGGCCATAGGAAAAGTGAAGCCAAATTTGGAGGCAGAATCATTAACAATAGTAAATGGAAAAGAATGAGAATTATTTTTACTCTAGTTCGTATGCAGGATTCTGAAATGGGTAGGATAATTAGAATCATCTGAGGAACCTTTTCAATCACGCTCCTGCCCCATCACCCCTCCCTGCATCTGCCTCCCATCCTCCTCTTCCACAGAATGAGCACATGTCATTCAAAGAGACTCCTGAGTTAAATCCAGTTTGCTTCTCCATCCCATTCAGACACCCTCTTCCTCAATTTTAGAACCAGGGCTGTAATATGTAAACTCTTGAAGAAAGGACAGCTTCCTATTGCTCTTTTAGAGGGACAGTATGCCTTGGTTCCTCTGACACACCGTCCTATGGCAACCCTCTGAAATTGATGTGTTTGGACAGATCAGCCTCTGAAGGTGAAGACAACCACTCCTTCTTCCCTCAGACCCTCGTTTCAGAGAATCGGCTGCACATTTTCTGTGCTGGATCCATGATTAAATTCCCTCTGTACCGCGATCCTGGAGACCCGGGATCGAGTCCCACGTCGGGCTCCCGGTGCATGGAGCCTGCTTCTCCCTCTGCCTATGTCTCTCTCTCTCTCTCTCTCTCTCTCTCTCTGTGACTATCATAAATGAATAAAAAAATTAAAAAAAATTAAAATTCCCTCTGTACCATTTATAATGTTATTCTTTTCTGATCTCTCTTTCAATGAATGTGAAGTATCTGTGTATTTGAAATCTTCTGGGACTGAAATAAATCTTCAACGTTGCACAGTTTTTAGAGTTGGAAGGAGCATGAGAGATTGTCTCCCACAATTTTATAGGATTTCATTTTATAGTATCCTAGACAGTTGCTGCTTGTATATTTAAAAAAATTAGGCACCCATTACCTTATGTGGAAATACACTTTATTTCTGGAGAATGCACGTTTGA
Organism: Nyctereutes procyonoides; assembly: GCF_905146905.1. Lineage (NCBI taxonomy): Eukaryota > Metazoa > Chordata > Mammalia > Carnivora > Canidae > Nyctereutes > Nyctereutes procyonoides. The sequence goes on from NW_026575143.1 coordinate 3,101,002, forward strand.
GCCAAATGAAATGCATTTCTTTTCCTAAGGTCTTCTAGTTACAGGAATCTTAGAGACTGATGGCATGTCCTCTCTCAGTAACTTCTCATGAGTCTCAAATTAAGCTGCCAGTTTGCTTAGGAGTGGAACACGTTCACATTTAATAATCACGGACTTTACACCCTCTGCTGAATTTGATTTTTCCAGCAGATTCTCAACTCCCCTGATAATTGAGTAGTCTTCATGGTGCTTTTCACACAACCCTTCCATGGCAGTCAGGGCAGGGAAGGGAAAGAGTGAGCCTTCTGCAGTCTGCAGTGGGGTCAAGGTAGAACCTCAAAGACTGGTTGCACTGAAGATGATCCTGGTTGTCCTGTGGGACAGCCAGGAGGCATGGCTACAACCCTAATTTATCATACAGTCTGCATGACACCAGGTGAAACTAGGAGTCAGTTCCATGGAAAAACATCAACAACAAACACGTGACAATTGGATATTTGGTATCAGATAGAGCAAATACTGTTCACTGAATTTTTACACTATTATCTGGTGGTTTTGGCATTACTGGGATGCAGTTTTAGTTAGTTAGTTTGTTTGTTGGTATAAAGAATAGCCACTTGCTGCTTGAGCTTCTGAGGTCATTTCTCACATTTCTGCTCCAGAAATGTATGCACTTGATAAATATATTTTTACTGTTAAGATTGAACTTGCGGGGATCCCTGAGTGGCTCAGTGGTTTAGCACCTACCTTCGGCCCAGGATGTGATCCTGGAGACCCTGGATCGAGTCCCACGTCGGGCTCCCTGCATGGAGCCTGCTTCTCTCTCTGCCTGTGTCTCTGCCTCTCTCTCTGTGTGTGTCTTTCATGAATAAATAAATACAATCTTTAAAAAAAAATGATTAAACTTGCTTGTTCTGTTAAAAATTTGGGCTCATCACATTAGCCTTCTTAAAAATACTAGTTTCCTTACTAATGTTTACAGTTTTCTATCACCGAATATTTCTTTGTATTCTGTTTATCCCCATCCCTGACTCTTAATACAGATTTCACAGACTCTCCACTGCAGTTCCTTCCAAAATTCCATGTGTTTGAGATTGATGAGGTTCTTAATAAAAAGATCTGATTCAAAGGCCCCTTTGCCTGTGGCCTCAGGGGACACTTTGTGGCCTGAATTCAATACCAAAGCCAGAAGGACTAGTTAATTATTATTTTTTAAAAGATTTTTATTTATTTATTTTATTTGAGAGAGAGAGAGAGAGAAAGGGGAGAGAGGCAGAGGGAGAAGGAGAGAATTGCCAGCAGACTGTGTGGGGTACTGAGCTCAGAGCCCAAAGCAGAGCTCAATGACCTTGAGATCCTAATCTGAGTGGAAACCAACAGTCGGTCACTTAACTGACAGAGCCACCCAGGCATCCCAGGACTAGTTAATTCCTAAAGTGGCACCACATGCTCTGTGTGAATAATCTAATCAACTCATTTGGGTTTGACTTGTCTTCCTCAAATAGAGATCTGAAGACTTAACCTCAGTATCTGTGAATGTCACTTATTGGAAATAGATACATTTACAAATGTAAATGTAAAAGACCCTCATCTTTACAGGTTAGGATGAGGTCAAACTGGCCATATTATTTTATGACATGGCCTTAATGTAATGACTGGTGTCCTTACAAGAAGAGAAGAGACACATAGACATGCACAGGGGAGAAGTCCACATGAAGCTGGAGGCAGAGATTGTGGTGATGCAGATACAAGCTTAAGAGCATCAAGGATGCTGGCACCAAAAGCTGAGTATGCCAGAGTCCTGAATGAGCTTTCATTCTAGTAGGGGAAGACAAATAACAGGGAAATGGATTTTAAAAAAGTGATGTCATTGCATTCAGTGTCAGAGAGAAAATAGTGTCCCTGTTTCCTGATGTAGCTTCTAAAATCCTTGGGCTCTTCGGAGTAAGAGTTTCTCTTCTATGCTCATGAGATGACTAGTGGCTAAGAAGCCCTATAGAGCTTTAGGATGTAGGCCGATCCCCAAAGACCAAGGAGTGATTAGAGGGTTGGAACTTTCAGCTCCAATCCCTAACTGGGGAGGGGAGAGGGTTGGTGATTGATGGCTAATGATTTGATCAAGCATGCCTACATAGTAACTCTCTCTCTCACCTCCATGGAACCCTCTACAGGCTGGTGGACACACTGAAGTTGTAGGAGGATAATGCACCTGGAAAGGGCATAAAAGCTGTACCTCATGCCCAATGACTTGCCCTATGAGTCTCTTCCATCTGCCTGTTCCTAAGTTGTGTCCTTGATAATCAAATGTTGATAGTAAGTAGTAAGTAAACTGCCTTTCTGAGTCCTGTGAGCCATTCCAGCAAATTCTCAAACTTGAAAGGAGGGGCATTGTGGGAACTTGCAGATTTGTAGACAAGTTGGGCAGACCTGTGGGTAACCTGAGAACACAGGACTTGCACTTGGCACCCAGAGTGAGGGCAGTCCTGTGGGATGGAGTCTGTCACCCTATGGGGTCCACTGCTAACTCTGGGTTGTTAGTGTCAGAACTGAATTGTGTTGGTCGTAGGACACCCCGTTGGTGGACAGAGAATTGACTGGTATGATGGAACACTTGCACACACACTTGGAGTCATGAGTATTGTGCCTAACAGCAGACCAGACCGGGGATCAAGTGTAAAAGAGTGAGAGAGAGCAAGGAGTGAGTTGGAAAGTCCTCTCTGAGGAAACAAGAAGAATGTGGGGAAGGAGTAATCATGGAAAGTTCTAGTGGCAGTGTGTGCTCGGCAGAGGAAACTCATATTTTCAATGCCTTGGGCTGGGAATGTGCTTAGTATGAGCCAAGAGTAGAAAAAAGGTTGGGAAGCTGGAATAGAAGGAACAGGAATAGAATGAGCAAATGGGGGTGGGATGGGGGTGGGATTGGGGGTGAGATGGGGCCCCATCAGAGAGCTGGGCCGTAAGGCTCAGATCACAAGGGCTTTATCACTTGCAATAAGGAGTTGATGGGAAGCCTTTGATAGGAGGTGTGTATGTGTGCTTGTGATTCTGGTCTGTCAAATATAGTCAAATGTTTGTATTTCTCTCTCTCTCTCTAACTAAAAATCTATATCTATCTATATCTATCTATCTATCTATCTATCTATCTATCTATCTATCTATCTATATTTATTTATCCCTAGAGGTCAAGCTTTAAGAAAAAGGAATTGAACTCCTTGCTTTGATTACTATAGGCCTTTAAGGTAATTAGTAGATAGGCTGTTCTCCTGACTTTCTCCTAAATGGTGAGAAGCCTGAGCCAAGGGGCAGGTTTCTTCCTTATTCCTGACATATTCCTTTCAGGGTACAGAGCTCAGTGAAGGGACTCTGTGCCTCCCTCAGACTCCTGTCCTGATAGCAGGAGAGCCTGGGATGCTCAAAAGGAGTATCATTAAGAAGCCCTAAACCTTCAATATTCATTGAGTATCCATTCTGTGTCAGGCATGATGCTCGCTGCCAAGAGCACAACAGTAAAATCCTGTGTGGTCCCTCCCATAAGGGAGACTGATAAGGGTGTCAGATGGGCCCCATGCCTCCTGAGCAGCATATAAGAGGCAGATGCATGTAGTGAGTTTACTTACTATAAAGCACAGAGAAGCATAAAGAAGGGCTGCCTAACCAGAAGGGAGGTGTGACTTTTCCTGAATAGAAATGTCTTCAGAACAAGGTGGCATAATCTAATCCATTTTACAGATTGTCTCAGCAGCGAGGGCCCAGACAGAAGATGAAAAGCTCAGGTATTTCGGTCAGAAATGCACCCCAGTTATTAAGGACATGTTCTGGTATCTCTCATTGCCTTTGTTTTGGAAATGAGTGAAAGATTTCCATCAATCTTTCAAACCTCCAGATTTAATCTAAATATGATTCGCTTTTGCTGTGCAAATGATTATCCAGCTCTGTAATCATTTGCAGGTAGAATGGTGAAAAATGTAATATATTCCCCCATTATCATGCAAATCCCATATTTAAATATTTCCACATCACTATATATTTTTTGGCCTTACGTTTCTTTTCTTTTGGGCTGTGGGAGAGGGAAGGTTCTGGTATCATCAGTTGGATTTTTTTTTTTTAACTTTAGGTTAATCTAAAGTTGGTAGGAAGCTGCATTTGGAGATGCTATCCTTATTATTTGTGAGCTGATGGAAGGTGAGAATCCTAAGCCAGCAGCTGATGCTGCTGACAGAGCAATCCCAGCAGAGGGGCATGTGGGACAAACCAAGCAGCAATGCCCGTGTTCTGAGCCCATTCACTTCCTGAGTGGGGTTGTGCGTCAAGTCGCCCTATTATGAGCTGAGAGATGGCTCAGCTAAGGAAGATTGGGGGATGGAAAATGAATAACTGCTGTTCTCAACAGAAATAATTCCTGGAAGTGGGGGCAGATGAATGGTTAGGTAGAGAAATGGATGACTAAGTGTGTATTTTCCTAAAATGGATAGGCTACCTAATGTCTTTATTAATGTCCGATGGGCTAGTTATCTTGTTTGAATTGATGAGGGAGTACGTTCAGGTAGGAAGGGGTAAAGACCAAGAGCTGGTTTCAAAAAACAAAAGGCATGGACTTTTATTTTTTTATTTTATTTTATTTTATTTAATTTTTATTTATTTATGATAGTCACAGAGAGAGAGAGAGAGAGAGAGAGAGAGAGAGAGAGAGAGAGAGAGAGAGGCAGAGACACAGGCAGAGGGAGAAGCAGGCTCCATGCTGGGAGCCCGACGTGGGATTCGATCCTGGGTCTCCAGGATAGTGCCCTGGGCCAAAGGCAGGCGCCAAACCACTGCACCACCCAGGGATCCCAGGCATGGACTTTTAAAGTGACTTTTTTCCTTTGCAGAAGTGCACAGCCCAGACCTCATGTCAAAAGCTTTGGGCAGCTTTTGCAAAGCAATTTGCAGGTTATGGGAACCAGCGGGAGTTTGTGCTGGCTCTAGCATGACAGGATGCTTGCATCAATGCCGTTCAAAGACAGAACACAGATAAAGTGTTGGTCTCTGGGAGTCTGTTCCAAGATAGGCCTGTGTAAACAGGAGAATTTCTTAGAAGTCGGTGAGATTTTTGAGGTTTTGCTATCAGCCTTAGAGGCAAGGTTAAGCCATGGTGACAAGTGACCCCTAAATCTCAGTAGTTTAGAAAAACAAGGTGTATTTCCTGTCTGTGCTCTAGTCCATTTTCCCTTCTGCATTGTCCTGTCTCCCAGAACCGTGTCTGATAGAACAACCACCAGCTAAAAAAAATGCTGGTCATTGTTGGCAGGAAAGAAGAGAGAATGCTGGCTGGTTCACATGCTGGCTTTCAAAGCTCCTCTCTGGAAGGGATGGGGGGCACTCCTATTCTCTTAGCTGGCCACAGCAGATCACAGGGCCACACCTGGCGAGGAGGGGAAGGAATTGCACTCCTACCTTATGCTCTGAGGAAATCCAGAAAACTGAGTTAGGTAACACCGGTAGCCTTCACAGATGTAAACAACGCAAATAGGCAACCAACTGAGGTGACGGCAAAACTCCAGATTATCCTTTTCGAATTTGTTGTGTGTTGTGTGTGTATATGTGTGCATATGAAGGTAAGGAGCTAAGGCTGAAGATAGACAATGCTAAGGAAAGATAAAAACCTATACCCTCCCTACCCCGGCACCCCAATAAACCACTTATTCATCTAGGGGCTTACAAGAAAACTGTTGAACTCATGTTCTAGAAACCCTGTCTGCCGGACTGAAAACAAGCTGGGGTGGCTACTGGATCTGACCGAAGAGCTTTTCTGACCCAGAAAGAAGGAGAAAGGAATCGAACTGTGCTATTCGGGGGGCAGGAAGGCTGCTGGCTGCTCAGGACACCAGCGGGAAGCATGGTGGCTTGGAGAGAAATGGAAAGACTTTTCTTGCAGGGAAGCAATTTCCACCCTCTGGGTTTTTAATCTTGTCTAATGATTTTATCTGGCACGGAAGGAATTGGGGGAAACGAGCGTGTTTTCTTCACTCCTCACCCAGGGGGTAATCCTTAAGAAAAGAGTGATCATTTGTGATACCTCTTCTCATATCTACCCATCTTTGCATGATTATTGCTTTATTGAGATTGCAAACTGTTCTTGAATCAGGGCTGACACATCAGCCACTGCGGCCCGTGCAGCCGGGAAGAAATTGACAGTTTGCACATCCTCGGGTTAGCTCACGTTAATTAAAGCTTCACACAGCTCTGTCTGCTTCCTTTTGTTATTCACATGGGTTTTTGTGGATCATGCTGTTTACAAATAAGGCTAAATCCAAATGCCACACTTGCGTCTGAATGTCCAGATCCAGGCCCATTCTAATTGCTGGATGCACGAAAGAACGGGCAGACACAGCAAGTATAATAAGATGGAAGAGCTACACGATTCAGTTTCTTGTCAAATAACTTCAAGAGCTACATATACACTTCCCTTGGCTAACTGTATTTTCTGGAAACCGAATGTCTGAAATATATTAAGTAGACATTTGCCTATGTTCATAGCCATTTCCCCAGGTTTAAGATTTCACTTCCACAATGTCAACATAAGCAGCTTATCGGATGTAAAATCTGAGATTCATTACTTGGGTGTATGAACATGGGGGGAAATAAAAAAAACAACCTGAACTAAAAATAAAGAAATAAATAAATTTCTAAACACTAGGCTGATAGAATCTTTTAAATATGCCAATCACATGTTGTCAGGTCCAAAGAGTAAAGCTAGTGTATTGTGTTACATCTCATCCACACGATCCCTTTGTAGAAAATGAAACAGATTTGTGAAGTCTACCTATATCAAATTTTAATGATTGTTCATTAAACATGTTGGAATGAGATTAATGCCAATTTCAAATATGCATGAATCAACCTGATATGATCCCCTACTAATTAGAAAAATGTTTCAGAGTTGCTGGCTACAACCTCTGCTGTTCAGACTGATGAGAACTTCAAGACAATTTTATATGGTTACATTCAGAAAGTTGTCAGCAGATTTGTAATGTGGTGCTTGATGGACTGAGGTAGTAAATAAAAGGAAGTGCTCTAAGTGGGCCTCGAGTCCGGTGGTGGTGGTGAGGCTGGGGAGGGAAGCAGTCCTAGAGGCTGAGAGTAGCTCTCAGTATTGTAGGCACCTGTGCCTCTGGACTGTGCACTTCACAGGTGCTTCTCCCTCTCCTCTTCCTGCTCCTTAGATGGATGGGCTGCGGATGGGAGTTGCTTAGGCTCTGGTAAAGCCCCAGCAGATAGGCTCTGGTAAACTTGTTGCCAGAACAGAGTGCTCTGGCATATTCCATAACACTTCTTTCTTTCTTTCTCTCCCTGCAGTGGGAGCACAAGGGAACTTGACTCTGCCGTTCACTATGAGAACCCGGTAGAGCTCCAGGAGGTAACACTCGTGAAAGTGTGGAGGCCCCTCTCTGACTGGGCCTCCCTGGACTTTGTAACTCAGACTTGTCCACATGGAGCCTGCAGCAATTCATTTTTTTTTAAAGATTTCATTTATTTATTCATGAGAGACACAGAAAGAGGCAGAGACACAGGCAGAGGGAGAAGCAGGCTCCATGCAGGGAGCCCGATGTGGGACTCGATCTCACCACCTGAGCCAAAGGCAGACACACTCAACCACTGAGCCACCCAGGGGCCACGAGCCTCCAGAAATTCAATCCAACTATAGCTCAGGTTCTCCTAACCAGGCCCTGGTTCCCCAAGGGGTTGCTGATCCAGGGTTTCGGCCCCGTGCCCTGTGATTCTCTGTTTGCCTATCGGGACCTCCAGTCTGGGGCCGGCAGGGCTTTTTCCTGTGACCTCACTCCTCTGATGGATCTAAGAAGAGTTGTTGACTTTTCACCTTGTTCGGCTTCTTACTCGTTGCTGGGATTTAGTGGTGACTTTCAAACTTCTTACCTGCCAGGAAGAACGGAAAGTCTGTCAGTCCATTTGAAATTGCATTTATGTGGTATCCCTCCTGCATGGTGACCCAGGTAATAACCCCGGGCTATAAATGGTCACAGCTGGGGATCCCTGGGTGGCTCAGTGGTTTAGCGCCTGCCTTCGGCCCAGGGCGTGATCCTGGAGACCCGGGATCGAGTCCCACGTCGGGCTCCCGATGCATGGAGCCTGCTTCTCCCTCCTCCTGTGTCTCTGCGCCTCTCTCTCTCTCTCTCTCTGTGTCTCTCATAAATAAATAAATAAATAAATAAATAAATAAATAAATAAATAAATAAATAAATAAATAAAATATAAAAAAAATAAATAAATGGTCACAGCTGACCTTCTTACCATTATATCCCTAGTACTTGGCAGTCTGTCCGGGGCACAACAGTTATTTGGTAAAAATACGCCGACTGCCTAGCTAGCAGATCTGAAAAGATGCTTTCCAAAATCCAGGAAGGGATTGTGAATGCTCCTGGGTCTCAGGGCAGCAGAGCAGATGTCTTAAGGAACAGCCATCCCGGCCGATGACTCGGGGATAGAAGGAAAAATCAATGGGGAAATAAGAGATCGTAACAGACCAAACAAAAGGAGAAAGAGAGAGCGAGAGAGAGAAAGGGAAGGAGAGAAAAGAACGGCAAGAACTCGGGGTGATGGAGCCCAGCAGAGCGCCCGTCTGCGCAGCCTCCCCCGGTGCGGGGTGTCCCGCTGCCCAGCGCCCCTGCCCAGCCTCACTTGCGCTCAGAGCCCAGGCGGCGGCTGGAACCCGAGCTGGGCACCTCGGCTCCCTCCACATCCCCTCTTCCATTCTCATTCATTGACTTGCCGATGGTAACCAAGACGGATTCTGACATCAGCATTGCTTAGAGTGTGGTCACGGCGTCCTCAGCTACACAGGGTCACTTCCCAGAGCGTCAGGGGGTACCCTTGGTAGTCACCGGGGGACCTCAGGAGCCGCCTGACCGGCTCAGGGACACCAGGGGGTGGGGCCACCTTACTAATAGCCCGTTCTGCCAGCAGGTGATTGCCTACGTCTGGCTTGAGATAAAGGTAATACTGATAGGGCTAGTAAGTGGATAGTATCACACACTTAACAGAAAATTTGGGTGGTCATATTTTTAATTTTTAGCTTCTGTTATTTGAGAATGTGTATCCATGATACAATTTTTCTTAATACCCTGGAGTTTAAAACACTCTGTCCTTTCTCTATACCATATGTATACCCATCTTTTCTCCTGACTATATAATTCCCTCCTTACCATATAGTAGTATTTCCTCCTGAATATATTATATTGTTTGAGGCAGAAACCAGATTTCTTTAAAAATAATTTTTAAATCAGGTACATGTACTAATGAGAGCATGCTTTTTATAGCTATGAAGAATAAAACCACAAATCTAAGGAAGTGATGATTTGGGAATAAGAAATCTTATTCACAATGCCTTAAGGAGGGGAAAGGGCATTTTGAAATGCTTTCTTTCCTGATAAGTCTTTGGAAGACACTTTTTGTTAAATGAGTTTACATCTAAATTTTAACTCTGTTGACAGTTAACTCAAGGGTCTTTTATCTATGCTTAATGTCACTCGCTATATCCTGCCATCGATCTCAGGGAAAAGCTCCCCATTGAAGTCAATGGGGAGTTGTATGTAAAAATCAATGACAGGATATGGCCTGTAAGAATCGTGGTTACTATAAGCCTTTGGCTCTGAGGCCACTACACGTGGTACCTCAGGATAACCCTTTCAACCACGTTCAACAACAACAATGGGAAAACCCACTATTCTTTAAAAGGAGGTAAAATGGCAGGAAGGAAACAGCACATGTTCATCAGGGATAACCTATATGTTCCCACACTTTAGCAGCGACTTTTCATTGTCTTTTCAAGATTCTCAAAAAAAAAAAAAAAAAACAAGACTCCACGGAAAAACACTCCTGCTTTAAAAAACTCTGTATTATTTGAATGGGAAAGAAAAGCCAATGGCCATACAGGAGAGCACAGATCAGCCCACTGGCATGGTAGCCCCTGGCTCTCAGCTCACCTTCATCCCCTTCTTGCTAAGGCATGGCCAACACACCAAGGAGGAGAGGAATAAAAGCTGTGAGGATGCTTAGGCTCAATATGAAAGACCCATAATTTCCAGGCAGTGAAAATACCTGAAAAATAAATCCTAGAATAGTTTGAGAGAACACATGGGCCCTGTAGAGTGAGATATTGCAGACTTGCTGTTCCTGGCTGGTGCTTTTGGTAAAAAAAAGCATGTGGAATAGCTCTTGTGCAAACAGAGTATAATAATTGATGCCTATTTACGCTTAGACATGTCAGCTTCACCAGCGGAAGATCGCCGCCGTATCATGAGGTCGCAGCACTTTTGGAGATAAGGAAGATGTGAGGGTGAGGGGCTGTGGCTGCATGCTGCCCTGTCCACTCTCGGGGGTACAGTTGACACAGCCACTGCCAGCTCTGCAGATGCTGGATCCTGGTAGTACCAGGCTTTAAGAGACTTTAGGCGATTAGCTTCTGTCTTCACACACTTGGATTCAGTCGTCCAGGCCACACAGGTGCCCTCTACCCCCCACTCATTGTAAACAATGCTCTCAATTAGCTTCTCATACTTAATATGTAATGATACCCTACTGTGGTATAGGAGAAAAGGGAATCTCCTCTTTTCTTTAGGTAGCCTGTCCATTCCTGGAGTGTAAACACCATTAAAACGACGTGCCCAATATCTATGTATACCCCTTGTCATCTGGGGAACCCAGAGGGCATCAAATTGCCTAACAGCAAATTCCTTTCCCTCACTCTGCTCTGGGGATATAGGTCCCCTAGCCAAACATAACCTCCTCGTCATGGGGTCATGCAAGGTCTGCTTATCCCTGATTGTTTGCAGTTCCCCCCTGGCGCCTGAGGAAATATTCCATGCAGAGCTCAATCACATCCTCTCCATAGGAACCAGGGATCACCTCACCCTCTTGATACTTCAAAGGCCTATCTCCCGTAGCCCCTCCAGGTTCCGTGAAACCCTGTGTTTCGTTACAACCCCTGGGTTTCCTTGTATGGTACCCACTGAGTGTCTCTTCCCACTGGGCTGTGAGATCTATGAGAGAAGTCGCTATTGATCTCATCTATCCAGTTGCTGTTTTGGCCATCCCATAACCCTGGGGTGGGAACTATCACCTTCACCCATGGAGTGAAAGGGATGATTAAAACGATCTCCTTAAAAAGTTAGGTTGAATTGGGACGCCTGGGTGGCTCAGCGGTTGAGGGTCTGCCTTCGGCTGAGGGCATGATCCATGGGGTCCTGGGATTGAGTCCCACATCAGGCTCCCCAGGGTATCCTGCTTCTCCCTCTGCCTGTGTCTCTGTCTCTCCATGTCTCTCATGTAATGAAGATAAATAAATTCTTAAAAAAAATAGGTTGAATTTTAGATGTGATCTCCTCCACCCTTAGATATATTATCTTAAATAAAAAATAAATAATAGAGAGGGAATATTTTAAAAGAAATAGCCAGTATCACTGTGAGTCATGTTTTAAAAGGAGGCCTGTATTTTGAAGACCTAAAAGAGATGATGTACATGAATACAGTTTGCTCTATAAGTCGTGAGAGGGAAAATAATAGGAAGGCATTGGGATTAAAAGAATTACAAAATGCAAGCAAGGTACAGATGTGATATGAGGTAAAGTTCCAGAAGGAGAGCAGGGTGAGAGAAGAGAAACTGAGGAATCATGCTTGCAGGATGGACGAGACTGTGGAGGGATTTTGTCAGTAGCCCAAACACTTCCAGAACCTAGGGGAAGTAGAGGCAACCAGCATCAGGAGGTGAGTGGTTTAGTTACCTCAAACCTGAGATGATCACCCTGAATACATGAGACTGTGTTAGTTTCTCCCAACTATATATGGTTTGTCTACCTCCCCTACTTAGTATTCCTGAGTTAAGTAGTGTTTCAGGGGTCAGTGTGGGACACACACAAAACTGCTCTAGAAGCCAAGGAGAGATTGGATGAGACGCTGGGTGAATGTGGGTCTTTCATGTTTCTTCCCCAAGAACAAAGGCTAACAACCCAAAAGTTAGCTGGCAGTGGTCAGAAAGTCAGCAGAACCAAATCTCCCTCTTTTTATTCCATTCTTTCCCCTAATCCTACCTTGTGCATCCACTCTGCAACAATCTGAAGGTTTACCCTGTCCCAGACACCACAGTAAACACTAAGATTGCAGACCAGAAAGGTCATCAACTTCCTCAAAGGGCCACCACCTGACTTAACCTGGTGAGGTCATCAGGTGAAAGAAGGACCAAGAAAAGCCACCTAAGGCTGTCTTTGTAAAAAGGCTTCCAGAGGAGAGCTCCAAGACCAGTAGGTACTTCAAAGGAAATTTTGCAGGCAAACAGGACTTGGTTGGATATAGAAGTGCCATACTAAGGAACCTTTTAAGAGATGAAATTAGCAGGACGTGGTGACCAAGGGGTCTTAAAAAGTGAAGGAGAGCATCAAAAGATGCTTCAAGGATGTGGAAAAGCATGATGTGTCTAAGGAATTTTAAGTACAGTGGTCCCCCTTTATCCACGGGGTATATGTTCCAAGACCCCCAATAGGTCCTTGAAACTTCAGACAATATCAATCCCTGGATATACTAGGCTTTTTCTATACCTGAAAACCTATGATAAAGCTTAATTTATAAATTAGGCACAGTAAGAGATTAACAACAACCGATAATAAAATGGAACAATTTTATCAATATAGTATAAGAAAAGTTATGTGAATATGGTCTCTTTCTCTCTCAAAATATCTTACTGTCCTTATCCTTCTTCCTGCAATAATGTGAGGTGATCATATGTGCCTGCAAGGTGGGGAAGCGAGTGACATAGCATTAGGCTATTGACCTTCTGACAATACATCAGAAGGAAGATCATCTGCTTCCTGTCTGGGTTGGCCTCAGTAACTGAGATTGTGGAATGTGAAGCCATGGATAAGAGGGGATCACTGTAGTTTTGGGGTTCCTGGAACATGGTGAAGTGGTGAGAAAAAAGTCCAGGTCTAGTGAAAGACCTTGAATGAAAGTAGGCAGCCTTGAAGCCTTGGATATAGGCAGGACTCAAGGGATATAAAACCAAGAATGCTGGTGCAGAAACAATGAGGATCACTGAAATAGGTGAAGAGTCACATGATCTGACTTCATATTGTTATTTCTTTGGAGATGAAGGGGCAGTTTCAAGAGGTAGTCTAGAAAAATCTCTGGAAAGAGATGAATTTAACCAAATATCATGGTTGATTCAATGGGAAGTTGTGAAAGCGAGGACCTTGAAGGACTGGCTTCTGGCTTGGGGAACTGAGATGGGGTGTCGTGGTTGCCGCAAGTGCCCCGAGGATGCTGGGGAGCAGGCCAGCCCGGAGCTCCATGGAGGTACCCAAGGGAGGAAGAGCGCTCACTGTGGCGAATGTATTCACAGGGTGTAAGAAATTTAAGGATTTGTGTCTTGTGGCCTCTCTCTTCCAGTGTTGAGGGGGCTGAGCCAAGTGCCAAGGGGGCAGATGCAGATGCGGGTGCTTTAAGTGTGGGGGCACCTGTCCCCTCGGTTTTGCTGCTGGCATAGGATAGGGAGGGGAGGAGACAGATGGCAGGGCTGCCTCGGGCTGCCAGCGGGCCAGGGAGGAGCCACACCGACTTCCTCGACAAAGCACCCATGACTGTGGCCCCACGGCTCCCAGGTCACCCCTCCTCAGATCATGCCTGGTATTTTTCTCATCTTCTTCCCTGCTGGATGGTGTGGCCTATGAAGGTGAGCACAGCCTGTGTCATGTCTGCATCCTCTGTCCTTCCCACGTGGCCGGCATCAGCAGATGGTTCAAGGTCTGCGGAGGACCGACTGTGTTAATCCAGAGGAATTTGGAGGGAATGGGAGGTCAGGAGGTGGTTGAACCAGGCAGCGCTTCCGTGTGAGGATTAAAGAGACTTGGTGCGGTGATGAGCCTGGGCTTCCGAGGTAGAATGGAGGTTAAATCCAAGTGAGTCTGGAGCTTATGTCTGTTGTCCTTTGCTCACCATTTCACGAGCACCGAGCTGGTTTGCACTGAAGAGGGAGGCTGTGAAGGGGATCTGCACAGTCTTTTTTTTTTTTTTTTAATATTTTTTTTAATTTTTTATTTATTTATGATAGGCACACAGTGAGAGAGAGAGAGGCAGAGACATAGGCAGAGGGAGAAGCAGGCTCCATGCACCGGGAGCCGACGTGGGACTCGATCCCGGGTCTCCAGGATCGCGCCCTGGGCCAAAGGCAGGCGCCAAACCACTGCGCCACCCAGGGATCCCAGATCTGCACAGTCTTGATGTGATCGGCCTGGAGTCAGTTCAGCTCATATTTATTAAAGACACCGCATAAGCACCTACTACATCAAAGCACAGTGATCTGCTCCATGAGTTAGCATCCGGCGGAAGAATTAGCGTAAGCTACTGTCTTTACTCTTCATCAGCTGACAGTCACTCAGAAGCATAATGGGGCATACTGAGGAATGAAAGGGGGGGGGCTTCACATTCCAGTCACCAAAACCCACACAGTGGTTGTCAGGGGATGTCCCTGAGTCGTGCAGGTAGTGACTGGATTGGCCAACTTGAGTGTGGTCAGAAACGCAGGCATGCATACCCCAGAGTTGAACACCAGGCCCAAGATTTTAGTGTCTTTATTTTATGTACAAGACAAATGATGAAAATTGTAAAATCTGACAATGAGTTTTACCACATTACTCTTGGTATTGGGAATAAGAAGCCCCGGGAAGGAATAATAAGAATTACAGGATAATGGTGTTACCGCGGGGTGGGATGGTGGATGATTATGAGCATGGCCTCTGGGGTCCAGCAGATAGGACTTGGCTCTCCTGGTGTGGTCTGGGCTCTTGGAGCCTCAGCCTTCTCCTTCAAGGAAAACACACCAACTAATGTCTCCCTCACAGGCTTGTGGTGAGGATCAAGGAGCTCCTCTGTGCCTCTGTGTCGTCAGAAGTGTCTCCAGGAAGGCACCTGGAGATAGGTGAGGTGGGAGAGTGCTGGAATGGTCAGGTGGCCAATGGCCCTGTGCACACACACTCTCAGAGGGTCATGCACATCAACCTGACACAATGCATTCTTGACAAGGCGCTGCTTACACTGCAGACAGGATTTAATGCTCCTATAATTTGCAACCTCACCCATCCCCTTGTTTTTAATTGATTATTAATATAAGATAATAATGACAATGAAGATCTGTTGATACCAAGTCTCTGGCCCAAACTGGAAGGCAGGCCTTCGTTCTGTGCCACTATAGTGTGTGTATTTATTTATTTTAAGATTATTTATTTATTTATTCATGAGAGACACACAGAGAGAGGCAGAGACGCAGGCAGAGGGAGAAGCAGGCTCCATGCAGGAAGCCCGATGTGGGACTCGATCCCAGGACCCCGGGATCATGCCCTGGGCCAAAGGCAGATGCTAAACCTAAACCACTGAGCCACCCAGACATCCCTAGTTCGTGTATTTAAAGCACCTGGCGTGCAGGGACACATAGGAACGGGTTGCTGTCACTGCCGTGGCTGCTGTTTCTTATTTGGTGATTTCCGTCGATGGCCGTCCATATGAATGGCGTGAAAAAAGGAAGCATTAGTCCTAATGTGGCATAAAATGTGTTCTCTCTTTTCTCACTAAAGACCCACTGAGTTTCTGTTCTGGCCAAATTTGACCAGAGTAGTGTAGTATACCCTCAGCTTTAGGAAGCCTGCTTTGGAAATTGTGTTGGTGTCAAACATAAAGAATCATGCAAACAGGCTTGCCGATTAATTTTATTATAATGAAGAGTGTTCTCATCTGGTTAAAATTATTGTTTTTATGCTGGTACTTTAAGATACAATTGCAGATTCAATTTTATGCCTAGTATATTGTTTATTATTTTAGTTTACTACTTAAATTAATGCCGTCATGTTTACATAAGCCCATAACTACTCCTCTCCAAACCCTGTTTTTTTGTAAGGCTTGCGCTGGAGGTTTTTTAGAGCAAATTATAACCTAAGACTGTCTTTATGATGTTGCCATCTTGAACCCTTTGGGGAAGTAGGTAGGGCATACATAAATAAATAAGTACATGCTGTCACACATCCAAATAAAATGTGAAATATTCAATTTAAAAATAATGAGTATTTTATCTCTATGGTGCCAAAACACCCAGATTTTTGGCTGTCTTTGAATATGGGTGGGCGTTGGGAGTCAAATAGAGAGAGCCTGAGCTGGCTTAGGCTCTCTTTCCCTTTTATCTGGATTTGGAAAAGGATCCAGAGCTGTGTCCTGCAAGCAGCACCCTTGAACCTGGGCATAACTGCTCCCTGTTGGTTCTTCTGCCCAGTGATTTTTCTGTACTCTAGGGCTTCTGGTACTTTCTCTTTCCAGAAATATGCTCTCTGGTCTACAAAGACCCTGAGGGCATTCTGGAGGCACAGATTCTTATTTGTCTCTTTTGGCTGCTTTGGGGGGAGGCTCAGCCCCTGGTTATTTTTCTCTCACAATGGATAAAAGCTAATGTTACTGGATCTCAAATTGAAATATTTAAATACACAAGACAGATTCAAGATCTCTGCTTTCTTTAAGAATGGGAATAGTAAAATAAATAAATAAAAATAAAAATAATGGGAATAGTTTGGGTAACAGTTATGAAATCAAAAGATGGTTTCAAAGGTTCAGGGTGGTTGCCACAATAATAACTATGATCTAGTGACTGCCTTCTGGGATTTGCTTTTTACATGCTTCATTTTTTTCAGAGTGTTTTCCCTATGAGGTAATGAAGAATAATTCACCCCAGTTTAAAATGATAAAACTGAGTCTCAGAGAGGTTAAATTATTTGTCCAAGATCACATGGCTGAAGGATGGTAGGGTCAAAGGTCTTTCTCATTGCAAGTCTGCTTTCTTTCTGATTTTTTATTACTATGTTCTCATAGAATTTTGACATGTTTGCAAATGTGAGCTCTAGTCTGACTCGAGGTTAATGTACACATGGTAGTTTACAGTGTTTCTTCGGTAACCCAGGCTCCATTTTGCTTTTTTTTTTTTTTTTTTTTTTTTAGGTGCTGTCTTCTTTTCCTGTGACGGTTTCTAATATGTTCCTTGAAGGAGTACATCCCACCTGCCTGAGAATCACCTCTATCCACCACCCTTGGGGAAGATTTTGTCAACCTTAGCTCTCTTCAGATTATGTTAGCAAAAATTACTTTTCCCAGATATAAAAAGCTATGTATTGTATAGCTTTCTGAAATCACATATAATTCCCCATTCTACATAGAATTTTGATAAACCTCTCCTGCCTATTCACAATTCGTATTAATTGAGACTTGTAAAGCATATTATTGATAATGGAAGATAACAGATAGCATAAGATGAAAGTTCCTTCTCCCTCATAAGAGCACTGTGTACAGAAGATTTTTGGTTTGGAGCCCTAAAAGCCAGCCAGTTGTCTTTCCAAGCAACAAAGGGAGCGGAAATCAGTAGGTTTGCATCCAGCACCCCTAGTAGAAGAGCAAAGCATGTGTTCTTTTTATGGTGAATTCAAGGCTACATGGTGGCATCTAGATTGTATCGTTTGAGGGACCATCAAAAGGTTGCTTTGGACAGAGTGTCTGTGCAGCTCTGTGGGGATAACACTCAATTTATGTTGTGCAGTGCATAATGTCTACACCTGTCTACAGCAGTCCTGCTTGCACTTACCTTAGCTCCAACTCAGGGCTCTAAGAGTATCTGAATTTCTGTTCCTTATGATGAAGATATGAAGGGTGTCTGTGTCCATGTGTGAAATAATAGAAAATATATATACTGGCTGCTGCCCCTGCTCCCTGGCAAAAAGCCTTTAAATCCCTTGGCATTTCCTGGGTGAAAGGATCGTCTTTTGTTCTCATGAAGCCACTCTGGGTGGACTCCAGGATGGCTTCTGGATGGCGGCTGGTTACCAGAGGGGCTAAGCCGTAATTAGAAGCTTGGAATTTTCAGCCCTACCCCATTTTCCAGAGAGGGAAGAAAGGAGTAATGATTGATCATACCTACTTGATGAAGCCTCCATAAAATCCTAATGGTGTGGGGTTTTAGGAGTTTCCAGGTGGGTGAATACATCCACATAACAAGAGGGTGGTACACCCCAACCTTTCAGGGACAGAAGCTCCTACATTTCACCTTGCCCACAGACCCTGCCCTCTCTATCCTCTTCATCTGGCTGTGCATCTCTAACCTTTAGCATACCTTTTAATAACCTGGGAAACTTAAGTGAGAATTTCCCTGAGTCCTGTAAGGTGCTCTAGTAAATTACTGGAACACAAGGAGGGGGTTGGCACCTGCAGTAGGCCTGAGCCGGGAACATGTGGGATCAGATACTATCTCCAGGCATTTAGTGTCAGAACTGACTGAGTTACACTGTAGGACACCCAGCTGGTGTTCACAGAGTAGCTTGATGTGGGAAATCTCCAGACATAGTGTCAAGACGCTGGAAGTATATGGTAGTCATATGAGAGTGAAGTAGAAACACAGGAGGGAAAATTGGCTTATTTTTTCCCCAAAAAAGTATGATTATATTCTTTTGGAGGGACAGCCCATTAACTTATTAGTAACTGTTATCCTAGAGCAAAATTCTGAGTCATGAATTTTGGAAACAAGTTAATTTTGCTTCAAAGGAAGTCAAATCAAGCTGAGAAGTGCAGATCTAAATCTGGCCCCAGGTTGAAAGATCTTGAGGAGATGCGGAATAACATGGATCAAGCTAGCAGCTGGGAGGAGTCAGAGGAGAGAGAAGAACATACTTTAGATTGCTAGAATCAGACTGCCTTCTTTTAGAATTTGGCCTGGGTCCTGTGAGCCAGCCATGTCCAAAGGAACTCTTTTGTCTTTCCAGAGGACTGTACCTCATTAGCGTTCTTCTGATGGAATGTTGATACGGTTAGAAGTTTTATAAACTGGAAAGGGAAAAGCTCTTGGGCTTTAGAAATACAAAAATGGAAATTATTAAAATATGTCTGAGGTATCTACCATGTGACAGGCCCAGAAGACATAACCTAAGAACACATGCTGTGCTCTTCTACTAGGGGTGCTGGATGCAAACCTACTGATTTCCACTCCCTTTGTTGCTTGGAAAGACAACTGGCTGGCTTTTAGGGCTCCAAACCAAAAATCTTCTGTACACAGTGCTCTTATGAGGGAGAAGGAACTTTCATCTTATGTTATCTGTTATCTTCCATTATCAATAATATGCTTTACAAGTCTCAATTAATACGAATTGTGAATAGGCAGGAGAGGTTTATCAAAATTCTATGTAGAATGGGGAATTATATGTGATTTCAGAAAGCTATACAATACATAGCTTTTTATATCTGGGAAAAGTAATTTTTGCTAACATAATCTGAAGAGAGCTAAGGTTGACAAAATCTTCCCCAAGGGTGGTGGATAGAGGTGATTCTCAGGCAGGTGGGATGTACTCCTTCAAGGAACATATTAGAAACCGTCACAGGAAAAGAAGACAGCACCTAAAAAAAAAAAAAAAAAAAAAAAGCAAAATGGAGCCTGGGTTACCGAAGAAACACTGTAAACTACCATGTGTACATTAACCTCGAGTCAGACTAGAGCTCACATTTGCAAACATGTCAAAATTCTATGAGAACATAGTAATAAAAAATCAGAAAGAAAGCAGACTTGCAATGAGAAAGACCTTTGACCCTACCATCCTTCAGCCATGTGATCTTGGACAAATAATTTAACCTCTCTGAGACTCAGTTTTATCATTTTAAACTGGGGTGAATTATTCTTCATTACCTCATAGGGAAAACACTCTGAAAAAAATGATCAATGAGGCTATAGACGTTGAGGGGTTTTTATATTTTATGTGCTGGACCTTGATAAGATCATTAAGGTTTGGTGTAAAAAGCAGCTTCAGTAGTCTGGATGTCAGAAGATTTCCAAATCAGAATAAAGGGACAAGAGGTCAACATTTTCAAAGTATAAGTGGAATTATTATCAAAAGCAATTAATACTGATTGAAAGGTTCTTGCCAAAGGCAGGCAGACACAAAGGCTATATCTGGTATAGCTGGTATAGCTGGTATGTAAGCCAAAGAAATAGCAGGAGTCCAGTATGCCAACTGGTGAGAACAGAAACCCCTACTCCCAAACAGCCTACTGTCCACATTAGCCTGAGTTTAATATTTCATTGTATTCATTAACATAACTTCATTATTTTGGGAGACTTTTTCCCAGGCACAGAATATATTTGCTATAGGAACAATTTATAGGGCTTATCAGCTCTTCTACAGAAAGCATAGTTTTCATACCAGATTTGAACCCTTTACCTAAAACTCCTCTCCTTGTCTTTCCTATCATGAGCTTTAGGCAATCGTCATCACACATCCCCTTTTGCTGTTCCCTCCCACTGATCACTAAACCTGATGGGATCCAGAATATACCACTGTAGAGAGTTTTGTTTTGTTTTCCTGAACTCTCCTTATCTGTCTAAAAGCAGAGCATCCCCAAATAATTAAACTGCCATAAATCCCTTCTCTGGGAGTTTTGCAACTAAGAGATTGACTCTTATCACTGGACACAAGAAATCAGAAATCGGTACTAGTATAAGAAATCACCTAGACAGACAGTCACAAAGCTATCATACCTCACATCTATTCTCCTAAGGGCTCATTTGTCTTTTCTAATAGATATTTGTTTTCCTATAAGTGCCTCTTCTCCCCTTCCTTGTTCTCTGTTAAGATGGTGTATAAGCCCCAAATTCTAACCACCTTTTGAAGTCAAAATTTTTTTGAGCTCCTACATACTTATGTGAATAAAAATCTGTCGTTTTACTTGCTCATCTGTCTTTTATCAGTTTAAATTTGCATACCTCCACTTCCAAACTGAAGAGCACAGATGAGAACTTTTTCCTCCCTGAGAAAACCATGCTCAAAAATCTCAGTAAAATTCAACTTTATCTCTCCACTCCAGGATGCTATCAAAGCTCTGCGGAGGTGGGGTTCTCGCTCCCCAGCAAGCAATAAACTCAGCTTTGTCTTTCTATCGCGATGTTGATGTTGGTGATATGTGGAGAATCAGCGCTTGACTCTGCATTTTAGCAAGTGGTGAGAAACCTCTTCTTATATAATAGAAAGACTTCTACTTAGTTGGAATATTACTTTTCCACTGAAAATCACAGAAAAAATTTCTTTTTGTCAGAAGACAAGTCTTAAAAATATTTGAAACAGATTTGTTCCAGAAATAAAAAAAGGTTAATTTGTGATATATGAAAACTGTTGGAAGTTGAGTGCATTGGCAGAAAGGAATAGACTTTTTCATTAAATCCCAAATAGAGATGGAGTGCCATGATTTGATTTGCAAGGCACTGAATGTCCCACAAGTTATTAATTCTGCACTTAAACAATTAGTTTGAAGACTGAGTGTAGCTTATCCCTCACAAGCTCAGATCACAGCATATTGCCTGAACTGAATTCATAAAACACTTGTGACTATAGCAGAGTTCATTCAATAATTTTCCATAGCTCAACCGGTCACTTAATTTGTTCCCCTGAATGCTAATCCAGTTGCAGATTAAAGAGGCAGCTTGTGCATAATGTGAGGGACCGGCCTCTGTTCCTTCCACAGGGCTCTTGAGCACTCAACAGAAGTTAAAGAGCAAGTCTTCAGGAACAGATGTACATCTTGGTTTCCTGGAAACTAGTCACAAGGCAGTACAATCTTCTTCCATTCTGTGACAATAATTTGTAGAATATTTTTCTGCATTTTAGATTGAGTTAAAATGATAGCCCAGATTCTGTTCTTCTCTGCAATAATAAGACTATTATTTCAACAGGCAGCCCAGTAGGTTAGACTACTTCCAGAGCCACTGATGGGTGATTCCATCAGAGGAACAGTAGAGTTAAGATAATTAGTATTTTTCCATTATAATGAAAGTTGGTTATCTCGAGAAAAACAGAGACCAATTTTTCAACTCTGAAGACTCTTTCAAAGGGTTAGTAGAGAAAATATGTTAAGAACATGGTTGTTTGTAGTCTTGGATTTACAGAAATATATGGAGCAACTAACACGTTCGATCACAAGACAAACGAATTAATAAGAAACATGTAAAGAATTAATATTATGCTTTGGAACAGTACCAATGGAATCACAGTACCATTTGGAAGAACCAAGTCAACTCCACTAAGAGTGATAAAATTATTTTACAAAAATGGTTTTGAAATCTTCTAAGAATTTTTAATGGAGTAAGTTTTATTAACTTCCCTCACAGATATAATAGAGACAATACAAACAATGTTAAGAGCAGTTATGTGGCAAGAAATGATATAATACAGATAAGGAAAATGAAATTATGGCCTTGTAAGATTTGATCTCAGGTACCTTAGAGAATTGGCACTAGGACTGTTTATCAGGCCTCAGAAACGATGAAATTGCTCTTAAGGGGTTGTACTTGCATAGAAACCAAAATGACATCAAGCTTCAATAATTCAATTATAGGGAAGGCTGAATATGATGAGTTTGTTTCCAATAGAGCACAAGAGAGTACTGGTTGGTGTCTTAATTGCTGTTTTAAAATAGTTAAAAGAATGAAAAAAATTTCAAACAGCCTCTTTATATTTGTCCAAAAAGCAAAGTCAAATGTAAGTATTTGACAGTTGACACAAGGATGCTTTGTTTGGGAAAACATCAAAAGATAGCCTATTAAGAGCTGGAATAATACCAAGGAGCTTAAAATAAAAAATAAAATAAAATAAAATAAAATAAAAAAGGAAGAGAAATCATGAGAAATAAATAGGCAGAAATGAACAGAGACCAGATAGCACCAAGGTGTACAATGGCTCCTTTCTTCCCTCAGAACATTTGAGATTCTAATGAGGGGAATAACTCCTTCCTGCTCACAGGGCAGCCCAGTTAAGGATGTGACTTTCAAGGAGAATGTGCAATGACAGGAAATCTTTTGCAAATAAGTCTAATGGGCAGTCACTTTGACTCTTGCTGAAATTCCCAAGATCCAGAATAAGGCCTGTTTCTGGGCAGGACAACCTGAGTCTTATGTCCTTGGTGTTAACTTTTATGTCCCTCCTCCAACTCTTCAGCTATTTCAGTCCACTGGAAGAAGGAAAACAAGTCTTGAAGGCATGTTTCCCAAAGCCATATTGTTAGAAGGCTTAGTTAGGCATTGTCTCCCCAATTAAAGACATCTGGACTGAATCGATTTTAGATTGAATTTGACTAAATTGTTTAAATGTCAAGCAGATACAGCTCCATCGTGTCCTTGGAAACACGGTATTTTCTAAGCTGTGGCTTTCCCCTCTGTCTGGGAATAACAGGGCTTGGGGAGGGTGAGGGGAGCCCCTTCTGTTCAACAGCTCCTCCTTGAGTTCATGCCATGTGCTTGGTTCTGTGGTGCAGACCATTATAGAAGCATGATGCCTATTTTCAAGAGGTTTACTAACAGGATAGAATGAAAATGACTTTCCTCTTCTGAGGCATCTCCTTCTCAGGCAAGGGATTGGATGGTTCATTTGAGGAATGAAATGAATAATAGATGCGTAATAGATAAGATCTATCACCTCCTCAATGGAGAGTATCAACCGTGTGTGCCATAAAATTCTTTGATTCCTTGATCTTGAAACGTGCATTTCATAGTTCTCACTAATTCTAGACTGTTAGGTGGTGATTCCTCCTGCGTCTTATCAAGGATCTGCTTTGAAAAACTCACCTAGAAGCCAAACTTTAAATTCTCAGTCTCGTCCAACCTGCCCTTTTCCTCCCAAAGCCCTATGAGAGCTCTTCGAACGTGGTGTTCTTCCTCACCACAGTAAGCAGGGAACTCCGGCTTGTCTCATCAGGAAGCGTGTTAGCAGCAGGAGATACACCCACAAATAAGTGGCTGATGAGTGGGAGACCTGGAATGCTGCACCAGCTTTGTCTGATGGCAATGCCTGCTCTCCTAACAGCTACATGGACTTCTGCTCCTGAGCGGGGCTGGGACCAAGACTTCTGGTTGAGATTTAAACAAAGTAAAACTGTGACTGAAAAGCCAACTTGAAACCCCTCGATTCGACCGACACCTGAAAGTTATTCCATGCAGGCAATTTTCTGTTGCATTCGACGCAAGTCTGTGTGATTATGTAACAGAAAATTGACTCTGCGAAATAACTGTAATTGTGCCATCTGACAAGTAAAGTACACGAGAGAATAGCAAATTCCTTTTAAATGAATACCTTCTAAAGGAATAGAGGGGAGGACTAGATACATATAGGTCCCACTTCTACTTTTGCTGACAAATACCCTTTGTCAATATTCTTTTACCAGATATTCATTTTAAAAGGCGTCACTGTTCTTTTTGTTTGTATCTTGTTTGCTGTCTGGTACAATTACAGAGTGAATTAAGTTGGGTTCCACAGTATGCATTATGTTCTTCACTTTAGTGTAAGCTGTAGTTAGTTTTGTATGAAATTTCTATCGTAACCCCAAGTCTCACTCCATTGAAACTTTCCAAAACATTATCCTTTGGGGTTAAAATTTTCCTTGCTTCTCTTGGAGGCCAATTTTTTTTTTTTCTTTTTGGAACTTAAGAAGAAGATTGCCTGCAGCTGCTTCTGAGTTATTGGTGAATTAAACCAAAAAGGCTATTTCCATTGTAAAATGGAATTTATCATCTCTGCAAAGCTCAACAAGTAAAAGTTATCCCGAGAAACCCTCATAACATTTAAAATCATGTAAAAGGCAAATTTCTTACTTATTCCTGATTATTTTGGTTTCCAGATAAAACAAAACAGAACAACTCTAGCACATTAAGATGACAAAGCAAATTGACTAATTTAGTAAACTCAAACACTTAGCCTATGTGAAAGGTAACTTTCTTCACTTATTGATAAATATTGACTAGATGCCTACTTTGTGTCAAATGTTATTCATCCCTCACATTTAATCTCTCCATTAAACTCATGGACTAGAGGCAGCTCGTGGCTTAGCAGTTGAGCATCTACCTTTGGCTCAGGTGGTGATCCTGGAGTCCTGAGATGGAGCCCCTCATTGGGCTCCCTGCATGGAGCCTGCTTCTCCCTCTGCCTATGTGTCTGCCTCTTTCTGTAGGTCTCTCATGAATAAATAAATAAAATCTTAGAGAAAAAAAAAACACCTCATGGACTAGACACCGTTTTGCAGATGAAAAATATCAAAGCGTAAAGTGACACACCTTAGAAAAATAGCTAGGTAAGATTAACATTTTTGTCACATTAACGCAAACTAATTTTATTCTTTCAGTGAACATTTATTGAGCACCTAGTATGCCATTGGGACTACAAAGCTGAGGGAAACAGGCATGGTTTTTGCTCTCATAGACTTTACAAGTGTTTCAACTGAAGGGGTCCAAGAGTCTATAAGCTGACAAAATATATGATGTATCTAATTCTGTGCTTGGTCCTATGAAAGATAAAATCTTATTGGAGCAGGTCAGGGGACAGGACACCTAACAAGATGCCACAAAACAACAGCTAACATTGTATAGGGAATGGTAATTATAATCTGCACATTCCAAATAACTTGAAATAGCAGAATTGGAAAGACATGATTGTAAAAAGGCTATCGCTGACTGAAGAACCATGCGTTAATTTTAAAGCTAGAAGCAATTGTAGAGGTAGATAGTCCAGTGCTATGATTTTCAAACTCTACTTGTGGATGTCCATAAATGCCCTTTTCGGTGTCTCACATGATGAGGGAAGAATATAGATGAGAGAAAGAAAGCTGGGATCAATGAAAGAAAGATCTGTTCTCCATTTCTTTTCTTTTTTTTAAAAAAAGATTGATTTTATTTATTTATTTGAGAGAGAGTAAGAGAGAGAGGATGAGCAGTGAGGAGGGGCAGAGGGAGAGGTAGAAGCAGGCTTCCCTCTGAGCCAAGGCCTCGACTTGGGATTCCAAGCCAGGACCCCGGGATCATGACCTGAGCTGAAAGCAGATACTTAACCGACTGAGCCACCCAGGTGCCCCTCTGTTCTCCATTGTAATAATAACAATCCTATTATGTGTTTTATATATTTATTTTTAATATTATTGGAGGAAAGCATTGTACTGCTATAAGAAAAAAGAACACCATTTCAAAAATCATT
The DNA here is from genome assembly GCF_905146905.1 of Nyctereutes procyonoides. Classification (NCBI taxonomy): domain Eukaryota; kingdom Metazoa; phylum Chordata; class Mammalia; order Carnivora; family Canidae; genus Nyctereutes; species Nyctereutes procyonoides. The sequence goes on from NW_026575143.1 coordinate 3,127,041, forward strand.
TATATGGTCTAAATACCTTCTATAGCAATCTTTGTATCTACTATATCATTTCCTTCTGTTTTAGATTGAATACAAAAATGGGAATAATTAGACTTAGTGAATGGTCAAGACAAGAATTTCAGATGTGATCGTAATTAATGCAAATTGTCATCCTAGAGATCTTACTAAAGAATTAATTTCAATATTGAAGATCATACATTTCAAGAGCTATGGGTTTATTCACTTCATTCACAAGGAATTTCAAATTAGAGACAGAACTACAAGATAAAACTTCATTCAGGAAAGACTTTGGAAGAAACTCCTCACTACAAAGGAAAGTCTTCCACACATGTGAATCGCTGAACCTGGGATAATCATTGATCTTGTGCAAAAGCATCAAAGGAAACCAAACAGATCACCTTTCTTCATTTTCCAGAGAAAATCATCCACCATGTGAATCGAAGCCATTCTGGATCAGAAGCCCTTCTACTGTCAGATAAAAAGATGCTATCAAACCCATGTACAGAATATTCAGGACCAAGGAGCAATTTATCAAGATTAGGGAAGTTCTTTAATCATCCAAGCCCAGATGTGTAGAAGAAATCACCCTCTTCAAGAGAGACTGCCCTTTCTTATAATAGGAAGACTGTTCCTTCCTATACTGCACGTTACAGCTTTGGAAATGACCACTAACCCTTCATCCATTTACATACACATCTAAAGCCACATCCAAGCCTCTGACTAGTGGGGACCTATAATGCTAGTTATGTGTAATGGACTCTATGTCAGATTTCCACCATTCAAGATGGTCAGAAAAAAACAATAAGAACTCAGAGCAGAACCGAGTTTTCATCATTACCTGTGTCCCTGGTGCATTTACTTGGCAGAAAATAAATATCCATCAGATGAATTAACAGACACACAAGAGTATTACAGGCCCAGCAAGTACACAGGAAGATGGTGGGAGACAGTGGGGCAGACTACGCAAGGAAACAGAAGCTCATACAATGTAAATGGGACAAAGCTCATCTCCCATGGGAAGTCTCTCATATGTATACCGTGAGGGGAAAAGCTATAAATGGCTTCTTGACCAGAGCCTATCCAGGTGAGAGGAGTTAAACAGCGATTGAGGTGCAGCAAGTCCCTGCATTACCAAATTGACCCCAAAATGAAATAAATTCTCTGTTTGGGGGCAACTTGAGTAACAAACTCTCACCCTATTCTAGTAGTGATTTATAAAGTTTTTATCCAAGGATGTGATCTGAGTCACGCATAATTTAGTAGACTATACATGGCTTTGGTAAAGAAATACGAAAACACACTGAGTAACACGTGTAAGAAATCTGGCCCTGAAGTCAGTTGTGTAGGTAGGCTCTCATTTATGTGATGGGAACACACGTGTACTAAGCAGATGCCTTTATAAAAAATCTCTTCCCCATAGGGATGCCTGCATTGCTTAGCAGTTGAGCAGCTGCCTTTGGTTCAGGGCATGATCCCAGGGTCCTGGGGTTGAGTCCCGCATCAGGCTCCCCTCAAGGAGCCTGCTTCTTTCTCTGCCTCTGTCTCTGTCTCTCTGTCTCTCATGAATAAATAAATAAATAAATAAATAAATAAATAAATAAATAAATAAATAAATAAAATCTTTAAAAAAGAATATGGGGGAGATATTTTTTTAAAAAGATTTATTAAAATCTCAGATTTGCTACTTATGAGCTGTGTGAGCTTGGACAAATTCCTTACCTCTCTAAACTTTAACCAGAGACATTTGGGAATAATTCCTATTTAGTAGGTAGTGGCCCTGGGCAGGCTGCCCCAAGATGGGGCACTTTGGCATAAAGATTATTTTGAACTAAAAGTACCCCCAATCCAGTGGATGCAGGAAAAGCTCTCTGCTTCCCTACTAACCGCCTAAATTTACTGTGTAAAGGAGAGCCTATACCAGAAGAGGGCTATTAACAGAGACTCCCCTTTCCCTAAGAAATTTATCTGCTTGATAGTGCAAGCTCTGTTCTTCAAACATCTCCTTTCACCTTCCTGCTAATGGCCTTCTTCCCCTGTGTATCCTCAGATCTGATCCTTTCCTAGCTCCTGTGCTCATTGTCTTTGGAATCCCTCTATGTAGACTCCCAGATGAACAACTGCCTATTAAATTTGATTTTTCTCCTATTACTCTCCTATTACTCTGTCTCACGTCAATTTGATTCAAGTCCAGCTAGAAGGACAATTGGACAGAGGAAGATCTTCCTCCCTGACCGTAGGGTTATTGTGAAGTTTAAGGGAGACAGTATGTGAAATTTCTGACCTATGGTGGCTACTCAACACCTATTGTTATTGTTGTTATTAATTTATTGCCTTGAGCTGTGATGACCATTTAGTTTGCAAAGGTCATATTAAAAGGTTTGAGAGAGTTCAGTGTTCGAGCCTTGATTGGCACCTTAGCTGGGATTAGTTATTAGTAACTAATCGGCCGTGGGAACGAGGAAGAGACACCCCCCCCCAACCCCGCCAAAACACTTCTGTTTTCTGATTATGGATTTCCCCTTTCATTCTCTTCAACTTTCAGGAACCAGTCCCTTCTCTGCGCAAATTTGCCTCTTTCCAGACAGCAAGGAATTGCACGGATTACAGGAGAAGCCACTGCCTATGGTTCTCAAGCTGCCCTTCCTCCTGCTTTAGTGTGTTCCTGTGAAAACGTGGCCAGTAGGTTAACACACGTCTCCAGGGCTGTTCTAGTTTATGAGGAAAGTTCACTTTAAATGTGAGTAGCCTTCCCTAGGCCAGACATTCCACTTCCACTTTAGTATTTATACAACCTAATGGAAATTCTTATCAATCTCACAGTATTTCTAGGGGAATTAGAGTACACAAAGCATTTTACATTTTTTGTTAATAAAATGGAATAAATAAAAATAGTCATATGTTTCCATTGGGCTAATCACAGGAAAAGCCTGTTTTGCTCCTTATTCCTCTAATATCAAAATCTTATCAAGACTTCCTCTTCTGTAAGATTGGGCCTTAAACTCTAGAAGCCACCTTAGGCATCATGCCAGCTCTTTAAAACTATAAGCATGTTCCAAGAGCACATTTCCTAATAACATCGTCCTACAGAAATCATAGTTGGCCAGAATGCTTCTACAGTTTTCATGTGATGTATATGCCAACTTGGATGCCAACTCAGGAATATTCTACTAAGAGTTAAAAACAAAATAGAGTCAAGTGCCACACAACAGTGATCTTGCTTAAATGTTCTATATCAGATAAAAAATTTCTGTAATGAAATAAATACCAATTTTCATGCATGGACTCTGTCCAAAACATTTTGGTTTTATCTTGAGAAATGTTTGAAGTATGGTCCAATCATCATACTTAATGAGAAGGTAAAATCTTATCTTAGTGTCTTAAATATAATTTGTTGCCTTATGTATGCTATGCAAAAATAATGTAAAATAGTCTTTTTTTAATTTTTTAAAATTTATTTATTTATGATAGTCACAGAGAGAGAGAGAGAGAGGCAGAGACACAGGCAGAGGGAGAAGCAGGCTCCATGCACCGGGAGCCCGATATGGGATTCGATCCCGGGTCTCCAGGATCGCGCCCTGAGCCAAAGGCAGGCGCCAAACCGCTGCGCCACCCAGGGATCCCAAAATAATGTAAAATAGTCTTAAAATGAAAATGTTTTGAATAGCTATTAGAAAATGGGATTACAGGAAATGCATCTAAATAACATCCCAGACAAGCCATAGTTTTTCTGAATTTTTGAATTGAGGGGATCCCTGGGTGGCGCAGCGGTTTGGCGCCTGCCTTTGGCCCAGGGCGCGATCCTGGAGACCGAGGATCGAGTCCCACGTCGGGCTCCCGGTGCATGGAGCCTGCTTCTCCCTCTGCCTGTGTCTCTGCCTCTCTCTCTCTCTCTCTCTCTCTCTCTCTGTGTGTGACTATCATAAATAAATAAATAATAATAAAAAAAGAGAATGTTATGAATTTTTGAATTGATAGAAGCAAATGACATTTACAAAATTCCTTAGAAATAATATATAAAAAATAAACAGCCTACCCTTTAACTGAACTTTGAAAATGTGGTAAACGAAGAGTTTCTAATAAGGCAATTCTCTAGAAAACTTTCAGGTGCTGGTTTGATTTTTGCATGTGCACTTTTATTATGCATTGTGCACCATATAAGAATATGAATAAATTTATGAATATCTTCATTTTAATGGCTTTTATATCTGTTTATATTTTCACCTGAAAATTGCTTTACTAGGAATGATTGTGATTAATTGAGACTGGAAGTAAAAATGACCACGTGATTATCTGTGTTCTGTTTCATCATTGTACTGTATAAATATTCATTATTTCATTATAGGCATATCAAGAGTAATGATGTATCATTTTATCATGTGGTTTTTTTTAAAACTTATATTTGATTTCAGATATGTTCTTTTCTATAAGGCTAATCTTTGAGCAGGTGCTTATTTAAGTGGGCCTCATTTTTGTTTTTTGTCTTTTTTTTTTTTTTTTTGCATAAAATTAAACTGCCAAAGCAATAGACTCTAAAGATGTTTGGCCTTAACATCATAACTATGCCCTTTAAGTAGGTTTTTTTTTTAAGATTTTTTATTTATGTATTCATGAGAGACACACACACACACAGAGGCAGAGATATAGGCAGAGAGAGAAGCAGGCTCCATGCGGGGAACCCGATATGGGACTCAATTTCAGGACTTCAGGATCACACCCTGAGCTGAACCCAAATGCTCAACCACTGAGCCACCCAGTCCCTTTAAGTAGGTTTAAATACAGTTAACTCACATTTAACCAAAACAAATCTTTGGAGAATAAGCATTAATCCAAACTATAAATGTCCCCTGCCAATTGCTCCTGGAAATTGAAATGCTCTCAAAGCACAAATAAGGTATATGCATGTGAATAAACACCACTTCCCATTATTTGTGTGTGTGTGTGTTGGGGTTGCTGGGGGGGCGGCTATTTCTTTTAACAGTGATGTTTAACCATAATTTCCTCTCTGGATAGTTCACCAACATTGATATTTTCCTAAATTCATTTTAAAAGGATTTTAGAAAAGATTCTCTGTTTTGGTCTCTGTGTCAAAATTATATATTCACATAGCCTAACTACAGTGTATCTTGAACCATGTCACAGTGATGTCTTCACAACACTCACAGAAAAATAAGAAGTTCAGAATATTTGATTAATCCTTGTGGATTTTTATAATCCATTTTCTCTCCTGTGTGTGCTCCCAGAGTCCGCAAATCCTTTGACTAATCCATTCATTAGACTTGCTTATAAATATGAAACTTGGGTCTCAGAGAGGCCTGATTATTCTGGTAGGTAATTGGTATGTGACTCTTGACCTGAGAAATAAACTTAATTTTTGCAGTGAGTGACCCATACCTCCTTAATCTCAGGTTAGATGCCACCTAAGAATTTGCTTGGCCTGTTTTTGAGAAGTGATCCCACTTAAAAGTGGATCTGTATCTCAAACTCAAGAGAACCAAAGGGTCAATCACAATATTATTTGTCACGTCATGGAAATACTCCTGTATCTCTACGATGAACTTGAAGAGCCAACAGGCAGCCTCTAGTCATTTGGAGTCTGATGCCAGGCATTTTGAGGCTGCTCTGAAGGAAGGCTTTGCCATTGGTATAGAAATGACAGAATTAGAACCATGCCCCTAATAAATCACAATGTCATAAAAGTTGCACAAACAAGTACATCTCCTCTGTGCTGAAAAAGAAATTACAAGTACACACTTTATGCATTCGATCTAGGAATTTGTAGTTCATGTGGAAAAACAATATGGAAGTGGCTATTGTTAGCTTTTAGGAAGGAAGTTTCAGGAATATCTTTCTTGTTGCGGCTTATTTTGCTTCTCATTGTTTTCGGGCAGGTGTCTGGCCCCTTCTTGCCAGGCAGCCTGGCATTTTGTCTTATTTTTTTACTGGGAAACACATTTTAACATCTGCAAGTCATTTGTAACTCAGCGATCAGCATCAGGTTTTCATGTATCTTCTGCCATTATTTAACCCATGACAAATACATTGATTTACCATGACAAACTTCCACAAAGTTTCTCCCTTTGGCAGTGAGTTATAAGTCCTACAAACAAAATGCATTCTTCCTGCACTCAGCTTGAGAGAGTGGAAAAACCGTTCTCCATTTTGCTGGCTCATGTAATACCATTAAAGTCGGGACCCATGGGATCCCTGGGTGGCGCAGCGGTTTGGCGCCTGCCTTTGACCCAGGGCGCGATCCTGGAGACCCGGGATCGAATCCCACGTCGGGCTCCCGGTGCATGGAGCCTGCTTCTCCCTCTGCCTGTGTCTCTGCCTCTCTCTCTCTCTCTCTCTCTGTGTGACTATCATAAATAAATAAAAAAAAAAAAAAATTTATAAAGTCGGGACCCAAACAGTATTTAACAGGAATAGGTGCTATTAGTTTGCCTAATTAGAGAAATCATTTTTTGACAATCTTTAACAATCTTTAATTTAAGGTTTGTTATTTTTCACTATCCTGTAAAAAAAACAACATAAAACTTTGGGTTTTTAAAATTGCATTAATTTATAAAATTTCTCTCTGGAGTGTGTCTAATCAACTTTGTGGTTTTGGACTCAGAATAAACTAATCAAGTGAAGGAAATGGTGGGAAGGAGATGCCTCTTGCAAGCCAGCCCACTGGGAAGAGCAAACATGGAGGCCAAACATCTTACCAAAGCAATTGCTTTTATGCATCTCTTTCCATACAACCTGCATCCAAACGTATCATGATTTTCAATATGGTTATAGAATTAAGAGTCACAATAGATGAGAAAAAGAGAAGTAGGAGATAGTATCAGAAGAGGGCAACATGGACAGGTAGGTAATGTTAGTTGAAGCAAAGCCAAAAAGGCAAGAAAAGCACTGTGAGGCTTTCAAGGGAGCAAACTAAGAAGGTTCAAGTACGGATGACCCTAAAAACAATGTGGGTTTGAACTGTGCAGGCCCACTTAGACCCAGAGCATTTTTTGATTTTTGTTTTTGTTTTTTGATAAATACAGTACAGTGCTATAAATATATTTTCTCTTCCTTAAGATTTTCTTTCTTTTTTTTTTAAGATTTATTTATTTATTTATTCATGAGAGACACACACAGAGAGAGAGGCAGAGACATAGGCAGAGAGAGAAGCAGGATCCATGCAGGGAGCCTGATGTGGGACTTGATCCCGGGACTCCAGGATTATGCCCTGGGCCGAAGGCAGGCACTAAACCGCTGAGCCACCCAGGGATCCCCTTCTTAAGATTTTCTTAATAACATTTCCTTTTTTCTAACTTACTTTATTGTAAAAATACAGTATATAATACATATAACATGCAACACGTGCGTTCATCAATTGCTTATGTTATCAGTAAGGCTTCTGGTCAACAGTAGGCTATTAGTAGTTAAGTTTTTGGAGAGTTGAAAGTTATTTTTTTTAAAGATTTTATTTATTCATGAGAGAGAGAGAGAGAGGCAGAGACACAGGCAGAGGGAGAAGCAGGCTCCATGCAGGGAGCCTGATGTGGGACTTGATCCCAGATCCTGGGATCATGCCCTGAGCCAAAGGGCTCAGCTGCTGAGCCACCCAGGTGTCCTAAGAGTTGAAAGTTATAAGGCAGGTTTTTGACTGTGGGGAGATGGGTTGTCAGCACCCCGAACCCCTGCATTGCTCAAGAATCAACTGTATTAGAGGTGATACATCTTTTCATACAAGGTTTTAGAAAGGTCAAGCATTAAGAGGTAAGAAAAACAAAAAGAAGGGATAGAGAAACACTTAGATAGGAAAGATGGTCAAAATAAATCAACAGTTAATGTCTAGAATAAGGAGAAAGACTCATCAGACTATAGACCCGAGGAGGGATGGCTGTGCTGGGTGCGATGGCAAGGCATCTGAAATGAGACAAAGGACCCATGCACTTCATGGCTAGAGGTAACCGGATGTTGATGATCTACATGGGTGTTTCCTAGGTGAAGATGAAAGCCCAGAAGCATAAGTTCTTAGTTCAATTTATGTATTTAAGTAGCACCTCCAGTATGCCCCCAAAGACTATTTTTTTGCTTGATGATTTCCTTCATTGATTTCTGGGCCTCTAACCTAGATTCATGTGCTTAACTTCCTTCATCTCCCTTTTCAATTTGGCTTTAGATGGAGAAAGGGAAAAAAGGGACTGTAAAAAGGGGATTCCAAGCCAGCTGAATGCAGATAATTAATATCTTTTGAAGACTACCATGAAAAAGAGTATATTTAGGCCTACAGCTAGCCGACTTAACCTCTTGAATGCTTGACGAAACTATAACTGAATTTATTGTGTGTCGAAAGAGTATGATTAATATCTCACCTCAATTTTCCTGGTCATCTTAACTACAAATAGATGCAGTTATACTGCTGATACTAACTTTAGAGGTCTTTCTTAGATAGTTGTAAGTACACAATTTCCAAGTACTCTGAATTAAATTGGAACTTTGCAATATTTCTGATAAGAAACTATCTTTTTTAATTACTCAAAGCATACAATAACAAAATGCACAGTAATGCACTTATAAAGTGCTTTTGGGGTTAAATTATAAAAAATCTCCCTTCTTCTCTTACTCTCTCTCTCTCTTTCTTCCTCTCTCTCTCAGTTTCTGGGCCTATCTATCTATCTATCATCATCATCTATCTATCGCTAAATCATAGTGCTTTCTTTTCACCTAGTCAATTGAACCAGACCAATAGTATTACAAAAAACTCTGCCCAAGAAATAGTCACAGCATGATTGTTAATAATGCCAACTGTTCTTCCCCAAGGGAGGGAAGAACACTTTCCAGACATAAATCTTTCTGCAGTATAGTGAAGCTGAAATTGTTCCTTTTGTGTCATGATAGTACCAAATGTAAGGAGTCTGATTTCATCCATCTTGACAAAATAAAAGTACTACTTCTACTCCTTTTATATTTTTTGAAGTAATCTATTTCAGTTGGTCAGAGCTAGCTCAATGGGTGTGGAAAAAATCATATAGAGGTGCCATGATTTCTAAAGATCACACCAGCTATTGAAAAGTATGTGTACCCTCAAGTTCTTAGGACAGGATGAACAAGGGCTCTTGTGATATGTCTTGGTCATTTATTGCTTCTCTGTAGTTTCTCAAAGACAGGAAGGGTGAGGACTAGGGCAGATTTGTAAACTATATATTATGGGAATCCATTTGGTATCTCCTATTTAAACTTGATATAACAACATTTTTCTATGGGTCAGATTTTTCTGGCATTAAAACTTATGTGTTACAAACTCTTCTGACCATCTCTGACTTCTCAGTTCATTTCTGGTATCTCTGTCTTGATATAAAGAAAGACAGTAGATGGTCCTCACTATTAGTGTGTGAAAATTTCTGCAACCAAACCAGTCAAGAATCTCCTTCTGTCAATTCCATCAAAAGGTCATTAACCAAATTTCATCCTTACTTGAGCCAGGGTTTGCTTATCTTTGCTTATGATTCTAGCCAAACTGAAACCTGGATTGTACCACCCAGGAAGTCGAAGCTAAATTCCAATTCTTGCCCACTGATCGCTGAATGAATAATTAGGCATGAATTTACTCTGCCAAGGCACTGGAGGCAGAGAGGAAAGAAGAGCAGAGGAGGAAATGACTTGAAACTTTCTTTTAGCTTGAAGTAATCAATGACTCATTCTGAAAGAAATATTGAGGGAATGACGTGAATATTCCTTTGTAGTAAAAGGTAGTGATAGAAGTTAGTAGGACTCCCCAGAGCTGGGGGAGACCAGATGCTTTCCACCTCTTCTTCCCTTATCAATTCCTTTCATCTCAAAACTCAGCAGGACCTCACACTCATGTGCTCTTACAGCATTTCTGTATTACTTTTAGTGTTCCAATTCTTACCACATGTAAACAGCTGCATACGAGAGGGCCTACCTGCTCTATAAAAGTATAAACTCATTGAGTAAGAAACATATTTTGTTCAATTCTGTGTTTCTTGCAGTGCAAAGTACAGTATTCTAAATGCAAATCCATAAAAAAGAAAAAAATAAAGAAGGGAAAAAAATTTCCCCATTCAATGAGAATGGGGAAAATAGAAATTCAAGTTGAGAAGAGTTTCAAAAAACTCTTAAGATTGAAGATAGATAATATGTGAGAACATCTTTTTCTTAAGATCTCCAAAGTTAGAATAAAGAGCAGTTACCAAAATCATAGCAATTCTGTCCGTATTTCTTTTAGGCCAGTTACGTATTTTCTCTGCAACCTTACTTCTTTCTTTCCTTTTCATACATGCCTTTTTTTAAAGCTTGTTTACTTTGTTACAAGTTGAAGCTTAATAAAATGCTGTAAGTATGGCCCAAAAAACTACTATGTACACTACACCAAGAATATCACTTTTGCTTACCTCTTACCCCTTATGCCCTATCATTTACCAAACCGCCACTTCTATTTGTCAAGGAGAATCATTTGACAGTGAGGTATGGACACATCATGATGACTCTTAAATATGTCAGTGTATGTTTCATAAGGACAGGAAAATTCTCTTACATGTGTATATCACATTGTACAATACAGTTATCAAAACCAGGAAATATAAAATTGCCATAATAATATTTTTTGATTCACAGTCCATATACAAATTCAATCAATCAACCTGATAGTATCAGAACACTACTTTTTCTTTAGCTGTCTTGTCTCACTAGTCTCTTTTTTCTGAAAGCATTCCTCTGTCTGTCTTTGTTTTTCATGACCTTGACATTATTGAAGAGTAGAGGCCAATTATTTTGTAAAACATCCCCCAGTATATTTATCTGATGTCTTCTCATCAATAGATTCACGTTATGAATTTTGGGTAGTAATGCTACAGAAGTGATGTCATACCCTTCTTAGTGCATCATATTAAGTGGGCACATGATGTCTGTTGTGTCAGTAGTAGTGATAGTAACTTGGATGACTTGGTTCTGCTGATAGCTATCAGGTTTCTCCTCATATGTAGCTTTTTAGGGATCTTAATTAGATAATGTAAATTTTAAAGATATAGTTGGGGGAGTCAATAATTAGAAGGACAGCTTGGAAGATAAGTAAGTCATTTTGCCCTTGTAGATGCTCTAAAATTGATACTTCTTAAGCCAGACCATGAGAAAACCATGTACCTGGACCAAGCACAGGCTGGATATGTATAGAACTGCTTTACTTAAGGGGTACCTGGATGATACAGTCAGTTATGTGTCTGACTCTTGGTTTGAGCTCAGGTCATGGTTTCAGGGTCATGGGATCAAGCCTCACATTGTGGTCCACACTCAGGGCAGAGTCTGCTTGGGACTCTGTCTCCCTGTCCCTCTGTCCCTGCACCCCTCTATGCTCTCTCTCTCTCAAATAGATAAATAATAAATCTTTAAACAATAAAAAGAATTACTTTACTTGACTGTGCTTGGTTTTGTGCCATTGGGCTCTGTTGTATAATAAGGAATTTGTTTGGTCTTTGTCCATGGATCTTGACACAGAGCATCTAAAACCCTTGGAATTTCCCGGTGGATAGGAGTATCTTTGTTATTCATGACTGCCTTGGATCACATCTAAATTTATGTTAATAGGATGGCTCAGGATGAGGGCTGGTCACCAGAAAGACCAACCATGTGGTTGGGGCTTTGAGGCAGCCTGACCTCCAGAGAGGGAGGAGAGGCAGGAGATAGAGTTATCAATTATGCCTGTGTAATAAAACCTCAGTTACAAACTTTGGACACTTTGATGCTTAGTAGAGCTTCCCAGTTTGTCAATACATCAATGTGCTGGAATGGTATCACTCCCAAATTCTATAGGGACAGTGACATGGAAGCTCTGCATTCAAGACCCTGTCTGACCTTTCCCTATGTGATTCTTCATCTGTCTGTTCCTGATTTGTGTCCTTTATAACAAAACTGTTCATTATAAATGCCATGCTTTTCTGGGTTCTATGAATTGTTCTAGTAACTTATCATACCTTAGGGGGGTTATGGGAACCTCCTGGATTTATAGTCAGTCAGATGAAAGTACAAGTGGCCCAAGGATACCACTTGTGGCTGGCATCTGAAGTGAGGGAAATCTTGTGTACTGTGCCCTTTAATTCCAGGTGGTTAGTGCCAGAATTGAATTGAAATATAGCAATTGGTGTCAGAATAGACTCACAGAAAGATGTGACATATGGTTTATAATAATACTTGAAACTCATAACAAAATTTTGATTATGAATGTTCACTTTTGTACATATAAGATGAATTGTATGTATTATATAGACAGGCATGAACTATGTATGTGTGTGTCTCACAAATAGAAATCTATTAATAAAACTTTAAATGGAAAGAAATAAAGTTGTTGCATAATAGTTTCATTTCTTTTTTGTTCCTGAGTACCAATACTGAATCAACTTTAGAGTAAAAATATTGAATCTTCCATGTTTACTTTTTAATGAATTGCTATTTACTTAAGTAAAACTTACAATTGGTCTTGGCATTTTATTTGAGGAAAAAGATGAGTGATTGGTAGGAATTGTTTTAGGAGTTCAATGGAAAAGTTTGTTTAGCCATGGTTTCCTTTGGCCAAACTGTATTAATGCATGCTAGATAATAATCTGGGTCCTACCAAATGAGAAAGTTTTCCAGTGAAGGAATGAAGTAGGCCTTTCAACACATATTGTTCCCCCTTTTAGGTCATTATGTGAGCATTTAAAAGTTGTTCAAAGGTTTCTAGGGATGGAAAGAACTCAAAAGGTTCAAAGTCTGTTGCCACATCTTTGAGGATTATACTCAAATCATCTCGGGAAGATGTCGGTTTATAGTTCACATAAAAAAAACACAGCAAAATCTGGAATTCTCCAATATCCTTGTCCTGCCCAGATTTTGTTGCTGGCCAAGTAAATCAGAACTGCATTCTTTCTTTAGAGTTTTCTCTGGAACATGAGGCAGTGAGGGCAGTCGCAGCCAGTAGCAGTGACCCTCAGTGGAGCTGAGCTATCACCGCTAACTCTTCAAGGAGGCAGACTTCTCTTGAACACATCCTTCTTACAGGGAAGTATTTGCGAAGACCATTTAGGGCGGTTCCAGAGCTAAGGATGTAGCACCATCTGATCCTGTAATCTGAGTCCAGACTCTCCACAGGCACGTTTTGGGTCTTGCTTGCTGACCTGGATGTTTTTGGTGGACAGTAGAGTAATGAATTGAACATTTTGACCTGCTATCTATCAAAATTTCTTGGTGGTATGGAAGAGAGAGAATTGTCTCTAGCTGTTTTGTGAAGAAAAAAGGAGAAAATATTGAATACTTACTCTGTGCTGAGAACAGTCATCCCATTTAATTCTTACCCCAAGCTTATGAAGATTTCTTCCATTCCTTTGTTTATTCATTTATTATGCAAATATTTAATGACTACATACTGAGTACTGTGCAAAGTGCTGAAACCTGGTGGTCCTTGCCTTCTCAGATCTGATAGTCTTGTTTATTTCATCATTCATATGACTTTAATCCAATTTTAATTAATTTGGAGCTTTAAAGTATTTCTGCAATAAAGTTAATATAAAAGAAGATAATAAATAAAATATGTAGGAGATAGAGGGGAAGGAAGAAAAGCAAATGATCTGCCTTCATCACATTTCCACATGAAGGAAGGGAATGTGGAAAAAAGAACAGAAAGCAACTTCTCTGATTTTTTTCACTGCTCATATTGGGCCTTGAGGTCACCTCTGTTACCTGATAATACTTGGCCTCTAAGACTTTCCCTTAATTATACTCCAGTGAACTTTATTTCAAGATCAGCTTGTCTATTTCACAGGACTGATCTCCTTCCAGACTTCAGAGGGGAAATGTCAGCCCTCTTGTCAACATCCCTAACATTTAAATTCTTGGGATACCAGAGATACTCTAAGAGAAGAGCCAGGAATGGACTGTGTGTACACGTTACTCTCTCAAATGCTATTGCACAGAGGCAAGAAGCCTTCTCAACCTTTTTTTAATAGCAAAACAGGCCAATACCAACGTGATAGAAAGAAATCATTTCCTTGCTAAAGAGTTTGGTGGGCATAAATAAAACAGAAAGAAATAAGATTATAATATTTACAGAAAAATTCAATTGATTGTTTTTCAATCCAAAAGCTTAAAAAGGATTTCCTGTAGTAACAGGTGACAGGCACTGACCAGGCATTCTGGGCTTCGGAGATGCTGGACATCTTTATCAAAAGGACATGAAATTTATTAACAAGATAAAGGCCACATTTGCCCCATCAAAAGTGTTTAGGGATGTGCTAAACATGATACTCTCTGAAAAGGCAGAAGTCTGTCCTTCAACCCTGGCCAAGGTGGCAGCCAAAGTATGAGCATGACTTTCATGTTAAATGATCCTCCCAAGTCATGTTTGGATGTGTGAACTTGTCCTGTGATTTAGCATGCCTGAGTGCTCCATAGGTGACTCATAAGAAATGTTCGAGGTTGTTTGCTATGTCAAGAAGAATCATCCCAAGTCTGGCCAGCATGCAGGGATGAATGTTTTGATCTGATCAGCAGGACTTACTGTAATTTGTGAAACATGAAAATTAAGCTTGGTGACAGTCTTTGGGGCAGAAGGATTTGTCCTCCTGACAGAGGGAGGGGCTGCCCAGAGATACACAGGCAGGGGACAGGTGAAACAGGTGAAGATGAGCTTGTGGGGGGGATGGCAAGGGGGTGTTGGTGATCTTAGCCTACAATCTGCAGAGAGGGGGGCAGTTTGCTCAGGGGACTGAGACCTGGAGGGACCGTTGAAGAGACACTGTCTTCGTCACCGTGAGAAGACTCTGCTGTTGGATTTGGACTCTAGTGGCAGGGATGAAAATGAGGCTCTGTGAAAGACATATCAGAATCAATAGGCAGGAGCCTGGCTGTGGCAGGAAACATGAAGCAACCAAATTGAGACAATTTGCTGAGGAAGGTGAAATTGCCAATAATTGCCTCAGACTGAGCGTGCGCCTGTGTGGGGAAAGGGAGGTGTTTAGCAGACAGAAGCATGAGCTCAGGCCTCCCTGAGTTAACTTTGGGCAGCTGGTGAGGCCTCCTGGTGACAAAACCCAGGAGGCAGTTGGATAGATTACTGCCCAGAAAGACACAATGACATTCGGATTTGTACATGGGCTCAAGTTTTCTTTTGTAACTTAACATGGCTTAGTGTGACCTTTTTAGTCTGTACTGCTTACTGCATGCGACCAAGGCTGAGCCATGCGTGAGAAAGCCTGTAAGAGGTTTGCGCTTGATGACACATTTCAGCAAAGTTCTTCTATTTGCTGAAAGTAGAGTTCAAACCATGGCTTACTGAGGCTAGCCTGTAGGTGACTCCTGGATTTTTAATCTATCAACAGGCTGTGACTCAATGTGCATGGAGCACATTGGATCCATTACTATTTACAAGTCGGCCAGAGAATGCCCATCTCACACAGGGCCACTGGCGCGTGTTGGATCATGAGTACCAGAAATGCTTACATTTCCAAGGCATGTGTACAGAAAAACTCCAAAAGCCTACACAATGCTTTGATGAGGTAGGAATGGGGCGGGGACTATTTCCCTGTATTGTCTCAAGGGGAAAAGACATAGGATAAGTGAATTGCCCAAGACCAAACCAGAATGACAACTTGACTCCTTCTTACCTCTCTGAAAAACTGGATTTTCTTAGCCCTGATCTTATTTTTGGTATGAATAATGTGCATCAAAACCTGTATTCTGAGACCACCTGCTCAATCCAATCTTAGGAAGCTTCTAACAGCATTAATGGGAATAAAACTGCTTTTGGGGTCCAGAAAGATCACTTCTTAAAAGAAAATAAATCCTTAATAGGAAACATACCCCGAGGTTGCTGGAGGCCTGGGGAATACAAGGTCTCTGGGTGATGCTTGAATTAATTTACACACACACACACACACACACACACACACACACACGTGCGTGCATGTACATACACACATCTTTTCCAAAGCTGTTTAAAAATTCATACACAGCTGTGAGAGATGGAGGTCACAGATAGAGCCCCGAGGATCTCATGGATCTTATGAAAATAAGCTACCTTAAAGATCATTTGAGAGTCAATTAAAAAAAGCTTGCCATAGGACAGGTGCATGAGTGTGGAGCAAGGAGAAGAAAATGGGAAAGCCCGTCACCAGACAGACATGTGAATGTGGAATTCGAGAGAGAAAATATGGCAAAGTGCCAGTGCTTAAAAGAACAAAAAATGCCTTTTTAATCCATGGAAGCCTGGGGTAGTGTAAATGGTTATGGAAAGCCCACTATGCCAGTAAGGGTTATTGTCAAAATTGGATTCGTTTTAGCAGTAACTCAGTAACTAAATGTTATGGTCATTTTTGAGCACAAACTTTACATAGAGTCAAAGACAAGATCATTACTCCAAAACCTCTTTAGAAAATAGTACTGACTGATTATAAAAGAAGACAGTATTATTTATTTATTAAAGATTTTATTTATTTATTTATGAGAGAGAGAGAGAGAGAGAGAGAGAGAGGCAGAGACACAGGCAGAGGGAGAAGCAGGCTCCATGCACCGGGAGCCGGACGTGGGATTTGATCCCGGGTCTCCAGGATCGGGCCCTGGCCAAAGGCGGCGCTAAACCGCTGAGCCACTAAACCGCTAAACCGCTGAGCCACCCGGGCTCCCGAAGACAGCATTTTTAGTGTTTTAAATTAGTTTCCAGTTATAGTTTAGGCTTCTCATCTTTCCCAACTCATACCCTATCTACAATTCTATATGAATAATATATATTGAGATCTATATGAAGTGACTACGACTACCCCCTTGATTCATCCCAGAAAGCTTGTCTTGGACAGTCAGGGTCAATACTACTTCTTAAAGGTGACCGTAGTTCACTTTTATAGGAACATAGATCCTTAGAAAAACGAACCTCTCCCAAGATAACTGGTACTCATCTGCTCTCTGGGGAGAAGATCTCTTGCTGTTGTAAAAATATGCCAGAGATAACAGAAATCTTGCATATATTAAAATTCCATTCCTGGAGATAAATCTTAAATTCATTAGTTTTTATCTTTCTATTTTGGCCCCTTTTTGTTGCATTGTAGGCTATTTATGACAGAAGAGCTCCCATAATCTGTAAGCCCACCTTTTAAGAGCCCTTTGCTACAAAATGCCAAACAAGTATAAGAAAACTGGAAAATTAGATCTTCCAGAAGTTTTCAGCATCATTATTTGACATGTTATAACACAGATTTGGGCCATTTGCATTATCTTCTAAGTTTATACCTCTGTCCCCACTTCCGCTAAAAGAGATGGTTTCCTATGGAACATTAGAGCTGCAAGACTCCAAAAAGATGACTTAGCCCAGATTTATCATATGTCCCTTGAGGTCTAACCTCAAGAAAGACTGGCTGCCTGGGTTTGAATTTCACTTCCACCTCTGACTCTTTGTGTGAGTGTGGACACCTGACTTACTCTTGTTGTACCGGAGTATATTCATCCATAGAACAGGTATAATATTGGTACCTATCCCCGCTTTGGTTGTTGGGAGAATTGAAAGAGTTAGCAAGTGCATGGCCCTAGTGTGGCCAAGTTCACTGCAATCTCTGTCATAATTTTAAATACCATTAGCCTCTCACTTAACTACCGATTTATATTTACAGCATGGCATCTCTTCCAGTAATTTGCTCTGGAGTAGCTTTTTGGCCTACGGCTTGCTTTATTTTCTTTGAGAGTGTGTGTTGTGTAGAATATAAGTGTGGCTATTGAAATTAAATATACCTCAAGGCCCAGATACAGCCACTCATTTGTAGCATTAACTATTCCAATAAATAGTTGGTCAAAAGTCCCCTGCCAGGGACAAATTTTGCTCTTCAATATCGGTAATAAGGATTTCACTGATAAAACATGGCTAAGTCACAAGTTGGATATTTGTGTAAACACACTCAGTCCCACTCACATGTGGGAGATGGCTTTTAAGAGCTGGAAGAGGATCTAAGTAAGCTCTCTCAAGCAATCAGATCACAAGCCACCCAGAGTGCATCTGCATGCTCCTGCCACAGTCCTCAGATAGGTGTTTACAATGACCACATTTCTTTCTTTCTTGGCTAAGAATCAGCTGTGTAGAGGGTGGACTCCTAAAAGGTCAATCTGTCAAGTTCATAGTGTAGGTAGGTGACCAGAGCTTTCCCTGGTCAGCTCTGAGGAGGGCTGGGAATTGGGAGGATTTGCTCTCTCTGTCAGGACTCCTGGCTCCAGCTCCCCCCATTCTCATTCTTGGCTGCTCATTGGCCCTCACCCTGATGGTACTTCAGAAAGTGCTCAGGGTGCTGCTTCTCTTCCAATTCCATTGAAATTTCATTGGTTTCATGATTTCATTGAAACCAACCTGCTTTCTTGCCTTCCCCCTTAGGACTCTGCACTCATTAAAAATAATCCGATCAACTAAATCTATTTGCTGTGGACTGCATGTGTGTGCATATGTTTGTGTGTGTGTGTGTGTGTGTGTGTGTGTGTGTGTGTAGAAGCACAAGCATAGAGGTTGCAGAGGATGTTAATGGTTGAACTTGTTAAACTCCCAGACTGAATTTACTTTTTAGCAAATGTCAGGGATGCCTTAATCCAAAGAAAAAAAAAAGAAAAAGAAAAAAGGAAAGAAAGAAAATCATGTGGAGCAGCGCAATGTCCAGACAAGTAAGGGAATCTTATTCAAGAAGTTGTTTCTACTCTCTTAGTCCAGTGACACTGATGTGAGTGTTGGTTTTGGAAAAAAACATGCAAGAGCCAATGGTGCATATCCCAAGTCCAAAGGTCCTAAACGACGTAAGCTTCAGGACTATTGATTAAAACACTCTAAATGTTTTATTGTTGCAAGAGACCTCAAAGATGGCGGAAGACACATAGTGTCAGAGGTTTGAAGGGCTTCTCATCTTCTTTGTACAGTGACATCACTGAGGAATGTTCTTCGCAGCAATGGTGGCTGTGCTGTCCTGCCCTCCACCTCCCCATCTCCAAGCATCCAGTCCAGGGGAGCAGTCATAGGCATCATAGGCCTCCTTCTAGCTCTCCATCTCTGGTAAGGGTCATTTACCTAGACCAGTTGATTTTGAGTCCCAGTTAAGCCACTCATCAGCTGCGGGAGTTTGGATAGGTTATTTAAACTCTCCTAGGCTCCTGAGTCTGTGAAACAGGGATAATGATATCTAGCCTGCATGTCATTAGGACCAGATGACACACCTGGGGAAATCGCCAGTGTATTGAAGACACTCTGGAGATGTCAGTTTCATCGCCCACATAGTCAATTTCTTCACAGTAGAGTGGAGTTTCTGGAGGTTAAGCGATTGACTCCAGATCAACACAAAGGTATTTCTATATATCAGTTGACAGCATTGTACAAATTATGGCTCATTGACAAAGTTGATTCTCAACAAAGTCCATTTGCTATCCATGCTCCTTCCAGAGAGATAGAAAGCTTGATTTGCTCTATGGCGCCTTCTTCTCGGGTCTCAGGATAGATGTGCGCTTTCAGGCCATCAACTTCTAACAAATTATGTCCAACACAAGTATGGTAATTTTGTGACAATTGTTACCCTGCTGGAAGTTGAGATGAAACAACCAAATATATAATTTTCCTGTTTCAACTTTTCTGCACCACATTATTATCTTTAAATAGAAAATAACGTACAAACAAAGTGGTTAGGTACTCTTTTTCTTTCCCCCACTCTTTTCCTGGGAGGTCCCTTCAAACCTCTCAGTCTTCAAGCTGTCTACAAAGTACTACTTTCAAATATTAAGGGCCAAAGATTCAATTGGCCTTCTTTTTCCTTCTGTTATTTACAGGTGCTGATTCTAAATGCAAAAATTCCAATTTACTAGTGTAATTACCCAATTTATATGCACAAAGGTGGGCTGCCACTCACAAAAATTAATGCAGCCCCAAATACCACAGGTGAGGCCAGTTCAAATGTGATTCTCACTTAACACATTCAGGCCTGAATTCTGCTGGCTAAGTTATTTTAGGCCACATCGGTTAAGTTTACGTCAGTGCTACAACAGGATTCTATTCTGAGTGTTCACGGGTGAATCTGGATTTGATCTTGTAGGCAATGGAGAACTTTGGTGAGGTCTTCAGGAAGGTGATAGGATAGAATTGAGATTTTTGCAAAATGAATCTGTTAGGGCTAGGTAGGATGGATGGTGTGTCCTGAGGTCTGGAGACACTGTGGTTAAAGCAGTGAGTGTGTGAGCTGGGAATGATGGCCTGGATATCTGGAAGCAAAACACATCTAGAGGCTGCTGGGTGGATAAAGAAGGTTCGTAATGGCTTAATATGCCAAGATGACTAAAAGAGTCTCAGATTGCCTAAGAAAATAATGCAGGAGGTCTTTGACTGGAGAGAGAGGGGATTTCAGGATTCCTACTGGAAGATATATAGTAAGCCTGGTAAGGACATGGTCTGTGATGGCAGGGACGATATGTCATCCATCCTTTTGTGCTCTGTAGTATTTTTTTTAAAGATTTATTTATTTATTCATGAGAGACACACAGAGAGAGAGAGAGAGGCAGAGACACAAGCAGAGGGAGAAACAGGCTCCATGCAGGGAGCCCGATGCAGGACTCGATCCCAGGACTCCAGGATCATGCCCTGAGCCGAAGGCAGGCGTTAAACCGCTGAGCCACCCAGGGATTCCCGCCCTGTAGCATTTTATACATGTTTTGACCTGAGTGCTTGGGTGGTCAGTAAAAAATTTGGTGGGTAATTGACTGAGTGGCAGGGGAACCTTTGAACAATATAGTCATGAGGCAAATCAGGTCCAGGATGGCTGGTTCAGGACTTTGCCATTAAAGATATACACAACTGACAGTTTTAACATGTAAGATGGCCAGGTAATATGCAAAAAGCCCGTTCCAAGGAACGCTTTTCTCAGATAGACTTGTCTTTCTCTGGCTTACTCAATCTACTTATCTGTTGCTGGCTTTCCCTCGCTCCACGATTCAGGCT
The DNA here is from genome assembly GCF_905146905.1 of Nyctereutes procyonoides. Classification (NCBI taxonomy): domain Eukaryota; kingdom Metazoa; phylum Chordata; class Mammalia; order Carnivora; family Canidae; genus Nyctereutes; species Nyctereutes procyonoides. Next base: position 3,148,003 of record NW_026575143.1, read on the forward strand.
AACATCAGGAGAAAGCAGAACCCGGTGTCTCCAAACCTGGATTAGTATGGCCGTGTGAGGAGGCAGGAGAGAAACCATTTCACCTAGGAACCACATGGATTGAAAATTGTAAAGTCACACTCATGAAGCCCCATGAAAGCAGAACCACCATTTTCCCTGTATACCGTTCCGCATCTGGACTGTGCTCGGTGCTGCCCAGTGATGACAGGGAAGCCTGGCAACTCATCAAATGACAACCAAGTGGATACCGTAAACTCTGACGTTATGCAATGCTCATAATCTCCCCTGAGTTGACATCTCTTAAAAGCTGCTTGATACCAGAGTAAGTTCTATCTCTGGACCCGGCAAGCTTTTTTAAGCTCTTAAAACTACTTGCCATTTAGGTAGACAGGAGTCCAAGGACCGAGGCTTGAAATAGCCAGGACTACTGGATTTGCTTTTTGAGTGGCCTGCGAAGAGAATGTTTTGCCTTCCTCTGCTCTTTCCTTCGCCGTATCTCTCTCTTTTTCCCTTTCGATTCACCACCGTGTGGGCCTGGTGTCTCTCATTTACTCAACAATCTGTATAAATTTAACATCAAATGATTAATGATTTCTCTGCCAAGTTTGAGACAATTGCGTTAAAACCCCTCTGATATCAATAGCATATTAAAAAGTCTAATTTAACAGTAACATGCTTGGCTTTTTTATTCCTTTTGATTTGCCTTGTCTTTGTTCACCAACTTGGGAGATTTTTCAGCTAGTCTTTTCTGGATTCTTTACTGACTCTCAGTACATGTGGGTACCCCGGGCTCCTTCAAAAGGGAAGCATGGTGATGAGAGATGGTAACGCACAGAGGGAAGAATGTGCCCTTTCCACTCTGGTAAGACAGAGATCTGAGCATGACCGGTGGTGCTAAAAGCCAGCTCCCAAACTGGCCTGTTTATCTTCAGGGTGGAGTCTGAGGAATTTTCTCTATCCTACTTTCCTGATAGGGAAAGTGAATTCCAAACCCGAGGCCAACATTTTGAAGGTTATGGGAAAAATAAATACTTGAGTGTCTGCAAATAATCCTTTCTTGCTACAAGCAAAATCTATTTATAAAATAAAAATTGTTGTGCAAATATTTTTTTAAAGAGAGGCAATAAAAATGACAAGGTGCTTTATAGGAAGCCTCCAGCCTATTGTAAATGTTCGGAGTCACTACAAATGCTGTTAACCCCAGAGTAAACTGCTTGTTGGACATGAGCTGAGCTCATCAGTCCTGGGCTCGGGCTCGGGAAGTGTCTGAGCTGAGGAGTTCCCAGCTTGCATAAAAGACAATGAGAGAGTGTCCTCTGGGGGTGTTTGCTTCATGCCTCACTCCTTTGCTTCCAAACGGTCTAAGAAGGGAATGGAATGAAATGAGTAGAGCCCTGTTGTCACCCGCAGGGTAGTCCGTAGCTACGTTTATTCCTCTTTATTAAAAAAATTTTAAGATATTATTTATTTATGAGAAACACAGAGAAAGAGTCAGATACACAGGCAGAGGGAGAAGCGGGCTCCCCGTGGGAAACCTGATGTAGGATTCGATCCCAGGACCTCGGGATCCCCACCTGAGCCAAAGGCAGATGCTCAACCACTAAGCCACCCAGGTGCCCCAACTGTCCTCTCTTTAGGCTCTAACCAGCCATTAAGCTTATTTTTATATCCACAAATGACAAGTTAGATGTCAAATATCTACTCTTTCTTTCTTTTCATCACTTCTTCTTTTCCCCCTCCCCCATCTCGTCTCATCTACTTACCTTGAGGACCAAAGCCCCTTCTAGGTATGGAAGATTTTCAGGGGACCAAAGTCTGGTTCTGGACCATGAGGAGGGGCAGAAAGGTGGCCAGGCCAGGGGCTGGTAGCAGAGCCACAAGACCTCAACCCCAGGTCAAGGCGGAATGTATTAATTGTCATAAATTATGCACAAGGACAAAGCTGTGGGTGTTCGAAAGAGAACAAGGTCACATTCTGTGGAATCTAAAAAAAATACAGTGACAGAAAATTAGGTAGTGACTCCAAAGTACATGACAACCTAAGATTAGTTAGCAGCGGCAGATATTGGGCAAAAGAGAAAGAAGGAATTACAATACTTTTCTTGGGAATGATCCCGATTTTATTTTCATTCTTTTGTGCGGGCCTCTCCCTTAGAAGGTAATAGATATGCATGCTTTTTATTTTATTAATAGATAACATTTTCTTGTAGCAAGAGAGGTTTATTTGCAAACATAAAAATATTTATTTTTCTCATAACTTTCAAAGCACTGGCCTGGGGTTTAGAATCCACTTTCTCTGTAGGAATAGAGAAAATTCTTTTTTTTCCCCTTATAATTGCAAGTATAAAAGAACCATAATTAGCATCATCATGACACTAGCCATTTTGAGCACTTATTTATGTGCCAGGCCCTGGTCCAGGGCCTTTGGTACAGAATTCTGCTTAATCCCCATTTTACAGATGAGGAAACAGTGACTCAAATCGTTTAATTTATTCAAGGTCCCCAAAGAGTCACAGCAGGGCTCTGGGCCTGAGCCCCGGCACCCTCACCTCACTGTGCCCCTGCTGGTGCCACCTCGGGGCTGCCCCCGTGAGACAGTGCCCCGTTGGAACAGCCATCGCCTCCCCTTTGTTCCTCTCCCCCCTTAAACCTGCCGCTACTCATTGGTTGATTCTTGAATTTAACTGTCTCTCCCTTGCACTTACGGTGAATTTGGTTCGAGTTTTGCTTGTTTGCCTTTGTTTTTCTGAAAGGGTTTTGATATGATTTTGAGGAAAGAAATGGTAAAAACTAGAAGCTTGAATTTAGCAGGGCCAGAAGCACCAATGGTAGGGCTGGAACTCTGAAGGGGAGTGTTCAGCCTTTCCCTGTTCCTTCCAGGGCAGCTTTGCTCCTAGCCAAGGGGAGACTTTCTCCTGGATCTGCTATTGAACTTAGCACTGATATTTGAGCGGTAAAAACAGGAAGAAGGGGAAAACAAAACAAAACAGAAAACTTTGGGTAATAAATTTGGTAACTTTGTCTTTTCCTTCAGAAATGACAAGTTTTTGTGTGTGTGTGTGTGTGTTTTTTAACCATTTTCTGTGTTGGCCTGCAATTTACATATTATTTGTTAACTACTTAATTACATTTTCCACCACAGATGAAGTTTTAAAATATGCATTAATTTATTAAATTGAACAGCAACTAATTATTGCAAATATAGTCAATGGCCCATGGGTATGTTTGAGAAAGTCCGAAGATGAATTTACCCAATTTTGTGTGATATTAAAGCAACTCCTCCTGTTTTAAGATGTTCCTCTTATTTGCATTACAGGTATTTTTATGAAGAATACAAAAAAGTGGACATAAGTAAAACATTGAGGACTGTAACCTGTTGAGACTGCTACTTTTACTATGAGAATCAGATTGTTTCCATTTCCTGACTTCTAGGTAGAGGGGTATTTGAAACTGCCAAATGTTTCAAAGGTCATATTAAGGGATTAATAAAGTAAAATTTAAAATTCCTTAGATCTTGAAGTATCTATATGATAGACTCATGAAAGGCTTAGGCTAGTTTGAAACCATTGAGGTTTGCACTTTTTAAAATAATACAGTTAGGAGTTGAGTGAATGTCTTCATCTGTAAAAGCAAATCTTCATCTGTAAAACTGAACACTTTTAAAAGACAGATTTATTTCCTACCTGTAATATATATTCATTATAAATATGCCCACATCCTTCCACTTGGTTTCTATCTTGAGCATTTATCATATATTAACTATATATAAGAAACATGATTTTTGAGGACTGAGGAAGTTATCATTCTTATGGTTATCCCAAAATATTATTAATACTCCATTATATGACAGGGCTTTGCAATTTTCAGTTTATATAAAATAACACTTAATGGACAATCTTTTTATATTTATTTATCTTTATGCTTGTACAGGTTTTTGTGTATAGGCAAATAGGCCATTTTCTTGGAATATTGTGTAGTAGCAGAATCACTAGGTCAAAGATCACGAGCAGCTTTGCAAATCCAAGTCCGGATCCTGGGTTAGTTTTTCAAAGTTATCCCTGCCAGAACTGCTGATTATCCCTGCCAGTTTCCTTTGGCGAAGGTGGACTATCATAATGGGCAATTCCAATTTATGATGGGTATTGTCCCAACTGGCACATACAAGCCTCTGTGAGTTTGGCAGCAACGGGTTCCATCCAGGGCTTATTTTACCTCCACCTGCCCAGAGTTCATTATGGACATTGGAGAAAGGCCCATTCATCTACAATGAGCAACAGAAACAATGACGGCAGTTGAGATGCTGGCTGGAAATGTCAACTTCATGCAGACGGCTGTGTCTCTCATTCAGTTACCCAGCTGCCCCTGGAGATCCGAAACACTTGCTCTCCCCTCAAATGTCCTTCTCATCTGGATGGAGGGAGAAGGATAAGGAATGCCTACTAGATGAAGCAATTACTTTAGAAAAATAAGAACTAACATGGAAGAGCATCTATAGAAGATGCTGTATTCTATTTTTGGCAAAATGTGAACATCTACAGATAAATTGCTCTGTCTACAGTGCATCCAGATTTTATCCCCTGTGAATTTAATTGACTCGGTACCTAAGTACCAATTTAAGTAATATGCTCATTTATAAAGTTGGTGCCCATGATTTATCCTTACCACAAAAAAATAGTGATTTTCTTTTGATTTTCAAAATTTAAACAGTGGATTTCTTAGTCTAGGCTAGTTTAAAGCTTAAAGGAGGGCAGTGACCTAGGGTCATTGGTCACTTTGTGCATACCTATTTTTCCTGTGGGTCACAAATGTAGCATCTCTCTTTTCAATTACTACACCATTGTCAGGGCTGGAGGGAGCCCCTTCTCTAACAGCTGGCTGGTTCCTCAGACTGTCCTCAAACAGCAGATCTGAAAAGGTGACTGATGTGGAATCCAGGTACACCTGACAACACAGACTGGGAAAAAGATATGTTCGGGAGTGAAGCAGTTGGCAATGTCAGTGATAAGAAACTATCAGGCATTTAATAATACAGTTGTACTCAGAACCTGCATGGACACGTCCATGTGAACAGCACTATTTCTCCTCAGCAGGATGGACTCCACCGTTTCTCTCTGTCTGTAGCTTATGTTGGGAGGTAGTGGATTCTGACTGTGATGGGACAGCCAATGTCTCCTTTATTTCTCTCTATCCCTGGAACTCAGCACTTGGCCAAGCCACAGTGGCACCAGGGATCCATGGGAAAGAGCCTTAAAATAACAAGCATTTCCCATGGCACTCAGATAGGTGCTAAAAAAAAAATCTGGGGAGAGGTGACGTCCTCCAACGAATTTGGAAGCGGGACGCTAATCCCTCAAGCCAATTTTGTTTCCTCTAGTGAGTGTGCATTAAAATTAAAGTGAGAATATATTTTCTAAAAATATACCTGTCCCATGTGATCTTTCTGTAAAACATCGCATAGAATGTCCCTACTCTTTGTCATTGAGTCACAGTTGTGTGAACCTGGAGGGATCTTTTCTGTTCTTCTGTCTTTCAGTAAGTGAATGAGCAAATCACCCAGCATGGATGAGCTTGTCTAGTTTGTTCTTTAAGGGCCCTTTGACAGTAACAAGGATTGGCAAATGTGGAGGAAATGGGCTTTTAATACACAGCAGCTGTACAGCTGTAAGTTGGCACTTTCAGCATTGCCTGTGATAGCAAAAGTTAAAAGTAGCCTAAAATCTACAATAAGGGAATAGTTAAATAAACTATTGAAATCAACATTAAGAATACTTTGCAAAAGGTAGATCGATATATACGGACATGGAAAGATAGACGAGTTGGGGATTTTTGGAATGAAATATTTAAGTATAGAATAATATATATAGTAGGATAGCATCTATCATATATAAACAGATATATGTATTGGCAGGGTGTGCGTGTGTATGTAAGGAAAAATTCTGGAAAAATACAGAGAAATTGACTAGTGTGTTACACACTATTTTTGGAAACAAATTAGGTGTAGTGGGGGAGGGTGGAGTCTAGTGGAACTTTCACTTTATGTTTACTAGTATTTATTATATATATCTTTTATTTATGTATTATTTTAATTTTATTACTTTTTTGATATCACTTCATTACTACATTTTATTATTTATTTATTATTTTTATATTTTTAAAGTTAAAGAGAAGCTCTCCAGAGCAAGGTAGTCTGCAAGTGATCAATATATGTTGTTAAAGATATTGTTAAATCAGAGTGCCTGGGTGGCTCAGTCGATTGAGCTTCCGGCTCTTATTTTCAGCTCAGGCCATGATCTCGAGGTCCTGGGATACAGTCTGGGTCGGCTCTGCTCAGAGGGGAGTGTGCTGGAAACTCTCTCTCCCTTTGCCCCTCCCCCTGCTCCTATGCTGTCTCTCCTCTAAAATAAATAAATAAAATATTTACAGGAAAAGGGGATATTGTTAAATAGGTGAGTGGCTCTTCTGTAGTGCATTATTTAATTTGTTCTATTCTTATATTGAAGAACTCCGTCCTTTCGTTAAGCTGAAGTTTTTTCCATTTTAGTTTAGCATATATCCTTATTATTATTATTATTATTATTTTCCCTCCCATTGAGCATTTTGAAAATTCAAAGAATATGGTGACTTTCATGCCTACTGCCAGCCCACTGACAGGTCTGCTTTCCATTCTGCCAGCTTCCACTTCTCCCGTGGTGGGGAGTTAGTTCTGTTTTTGGATCTCACTGCTTTTGGATCATGGTCGTGCTCTCTGGTGAACATGAGCATTGACTCTTGCTCAGTCCTAACATGAGCCCTCATGGACAGGGTCTGTCCACATGTTATCAGCAGACCACACGAGTGGTTCCTATTGGCTGAAAGGGAAAAAAAAAAAAGATTTATTTTTCTTTTTGAAGGTGATTGACCCAGGGGAACAGTGTCCTACTGAACGTCAGCTGCCAAACTATTCTGAGGACAATTAGTTCTCTGCAGCTCATTGCTATCAATACATATGTGCAAATTTAGAGATTTAACAACTCCAGCCAAACATATTTATCTACTCAAAGTGGGGAGAAATGTTCACAGTACATTATGTTAACTGTTGATCCAAGTTCTTTTTAACACATAAAAACAGCTGTCTTACTTTTCTCATAAGTCAGCAGCCTGCAGAATTCTATTACCTGAGTCAAATTTAACACAATTAAAAGAAAAACAATGTGCTTTAATGTTGAAAGGCAAATAGAAGGTTCCATCTCTACTGGTGGCAAGAGGGCAGAGGAGCAAGATGAATCTATGGGAAAGTACTTGTAGTGCAGGTAAGGTGCCCTGGCTTTTAATTCCACTTTTTGGACCTGTTGGGTTCCTCACATCAAATAATCTTAGGCTCACCCTGGGCCCTGCCAGTTGAACTGCAGCATGACGTTCAAATGATAGCCAGCACCGACAAGTTCTAGCTTTCTCTTCTTGGGTAATTTCCTAACTTTTAAAAAATATCTTTTGTAGGTGGTTTCCTCACACACAAACTGAGGAAAAGCATATGCTGAACAGGATGCGGTACCAGAGAATACCGGAGGAGACGGGAGTTCTTGTGATTAAAGCATTCCATCTTCTGGCCCTTGTGCTCGGACCTGCAGCCCATGGTCCCCTCTACCAGCTGCAGCTTCCAGAATCTCCTGTGGAAGCTCCGCCCCCAGAGGGCCCCCGCTGGATACTGTCTCCCTGTTCCTGCTGAGAGCAGAGACCACCTCCAGCCTGGGACCCACCAGATGGGCTCCCCTTCCTCACTCCCTGTGCCTTCCTCCATCCCAGGGTAGCCTTGAGAAGACACAAGCACACCTTTTCCCAAGTCAGGATCATCTGATCTCTGAAGGACCCCTTCTGCCTTGAATTTTTTAAGCCCCAGAGTTACTAACCAGTCAGATTCCTCCTTCTATTAGTTGGAAATATCACTGTTGTTTTGTCTGTCTTTTAAGATGCTGCATTATAAACATGTAGCCAGTAGATTCAATGCGTCCAGTGATCTTGTGAAACTATACATCTGGAAGGAGAGTCCAGGGTGCCCCTATATTTTGGGAGTGAGATGAGCAGACCATTAGGTCCAAACCATCAACAGTGGCTCTGTGCAGAATGTCTGCCTACAGAATGGGCAAACAGGAGTGGCACTGTGGCCTTTCCAACCCACCATGGTGGGCCCCTGCTTCTACCACACCTCCTCCCTTGAGCTGCCTCAGTGGCCTCCTCCCAGGTTTCTGGGCTTCTCTTCTCTTGTTATGTGTCCCATGTCTTTCCTCAGTTCTCCTGTGTTGCCTACTGAATAGTACTAAAATTATACCTGATACTAGTAAACAGATCCTTTACTACAATCTGCCTTGCCACCTGCCGTAGAATGTATTATGTCCTCCCAAAAGATTCAAGTCCTATTTCTGATACCTGTGAGTATGATCTTATTTGGACACAGGGTCCTTTGCAGATGTGATTAGTTGAGATCAGGTCATACTGGACAGTAGGGCCAGCCCCTAACCCTAATCCAACATGACCACAACTCTTCTTGTGACAAGAGTCACAGAGACACTCAGAGGGAGGAAGGCCACGTGACTACAGAGACATAGACTGGTATGATGCAGCTACAAATCAAGGGACACTAGAGATTGCCAGGAGCCACCACGAGCCACCAGAAGCCAAGAGACAACATGGAGCAGATTCTTTCTCAGAGCCAGAAGGAATTAACCCTGCTGCCACTTTGATTTTAGACTTCTGACTTCCAGAACTGTGAGAAAATATATTTCTGTTGTTTTAAATTCCCTAGTTTGTGGTAATTTGTTATTGGAAACTAATGTTGCACCCAAGCCCCTGCTCCACCTCCTTCCCCATCCTGAACCCATCAGGGTGCTCCACTGTCCTCAGCACACATCAGCCTCTCTTCGGTGACCTGTGTCTCAATGGGGGAGTTTTTGTGTGTTCGTGATCTAACACCGCAAAGGCAGTCAGACAAAAAGGCAGTCAGATTCTCTTAGATCATAATGACCTGTGACTAATGAGGCATTTACTTCCTGGGCGGAGAAATGTAGCTGCTCAGGTAAAAGATTTATAATAGAAAATAGGTAAGTGCAGATTATCTAACATGACATTTATATGGTCTTTCCCCATAGGATTTAAATATTCGTCGTCAATACCGAATGCAGGGAAGATCAGAGGGTGTGAGTGTAAATAAAGCTGGGTGCCCAAGAGGAAAGATGTCCCCAGAGGAAGACTGTCTCTGGTCAGGTTATCTGAGAGTGAAATCACCGACATCCAGGCCATAGGAAACACTCCCGTTAGGTGACTGCTTGCTGCCCTACCGTGCACTCTGACCAAGTCACGGTTAAATGTTAGGGCTTCAACCTGCAAGGTCGTATTTTGCTAGCTGTAATGAAACTACAGGCAATTAGTTTCTTTCTTTTTTCTCTCTTCAACTATCCATAGGCGGCCACTTTCCTGACTTCAGTGTAAGAAAATGATTAAGTTTCTTAAATCTCACCCTCTCCTTTTTTGTAGTGCTGGTGGCACTTAGGAGGCATCTGTAGATACATACATACACAGAGAAGGAAAGAACAGGGGGCTGAGTGAGCCAGAGAATGAAGTCTTTAAAACCTAAATTAATATGCTGAACTTTCTCAACCTGATCTATTTCCTGGGGCACCCGGGATGGGGCTCCTGAGGGGGTAGGCAGCCTCCCTGGGATCTGAGGACAGTAACTTTTCTTCACTCAGTAAGAACAGCTGGTTCTTCTTTCACTGTTTGGTTAGGAAGACATTCTTTTCAGAAATCATGAAGGATTTTGTCTTCATTAAGTTATAGATCTTTTTTACATTTGCATATTTCTAGAGTTGTTTTTTTTTTTTTTTAACCTCTAGGCTATATCCATGGGATTTGTGGAACTAATTGGAAACAAAATTCTGATATTCAATCCAGTCAAGCCTTTTCCCACATGCTTGCTTTTTCAGAGGGATTAGAACTTTCTCCAGCTTGTGGGCAGTACAAACTACAACCTCACTTCAAAATCAGAACGAAACACTGGGTTTCAATTAAACCTGGCAGCCCTGGACAAACCCAGCCCCGTTCACCCAGGTGCACCGGCCCCGTGACCGTATCCAGTTCTGAGCTGTATGGAAGCACTGGCCTGTGTGTACAAACATACACGCGCACACACAGAGGCATGTGCAGACGTGGATGCTTATATTCTGCAGGGAAAATGATAAGTAACTGGAAGGCAGGTGTATTTCGTCATCTTTTTCCCTTCATTGGACTCGAATTCTACATGCACCGTTGGCCCCACCTGGGAGCCGCCTGATGGCGGGGAGTGAACCCCGTTTCCGCGCAAGGCAGCAGGCAGAGCCGCACAATTGAGCAGCCAGAAGTATTTAGTGCTGCATTTGTTGTTGATTTTGAAAACAAACAAATGTGTATTGACGTAAAGCAATCTAAAAATTCAGTTCAGGCATACTGACTTTTTCACACTTAGGCATCAGAGAGTAGCTGAGAAATGAAAGATTCAACCAATGATGGATATGTGCCAGCCCCTGGTTGTAATGCACATTTGAAGGCTTCTCATCTCAAGTGTCTCTTGCAGCGTTTATCACGAAGGGAGCTTTGTTTTAAGCGGAGTGGATAATGCTTATGTTTCAGTACGGTTACCCCCCCCCCCATCCACTCTATCAGGATGCACACAGAGGGATCTCTATATGAAATCCATCCCCACCACCTCTGGGCTTTGCAGACACCCGGCAGAGACGACTGGACCACGTTCTCTAATCCCGGCTAGCCCAGATCTCTGGATAAGTCAGAAATGATGGGGACTTTGAGAGGCCCCCCAAACTGTTTTCATGCAGGCCTTCCAAATAAAGTTGCTACTTTTTGGTAGATGTCTCATCCCAGGGATTCCCAATCTTCTGGGAATCATCACACTTTATCATCTGGATTCTGCTAGCGTCAACTAAAAGCTCGTATTTAAACCCACGAGCCAGAATGCTAAGTGAGTTAAAAGCATTGTTATTTCTCGAGGGAGTTTATAAAATTGTGGGAGTTTTCTGTGTTCCGGTCACTGGACTCCTCGCATCCTGGGACAACACCAAGGTGGCCATGTGCCGGTCTGTCATCTGTTTGCAGTGCAGGAAGAGCTGCCATTCCCTGAAACTGGGTATTGTTTAACACAGGTGCTTCTTTGTACATACACCAAACAGCACGGTCCCCAAATAACAGGCGGCTGTTATTTAATGCACTGAGCTAAACAGAGTAATTATAGGCTCTGAGGAGACAGGCCGCTGTGGATGGAAGCCGCCTCAGTTTGGGCTTTCTTTTGCTGGAAGTGTTTTAATTATATCCTTAATGGCCTGGAATTCACAAGAAACTGCAAAAGCAATACATAGATATTCTTTCTGGGGCTGTATTGGTTATTGTATTTGTTTTTGCAAAGTGAGGCAAGGAAGTGTTGAAAAGGCGATAAAATACTTCAGAAACGTTGCTTATCTCCAGGTTTCTAAGGTTATAATGAACCCGGAAGTGTAAGACTCTAGGCTGTCTGGGTGGGGGCCAGGGGGTGGGAGTGGTACATAGCTCCTTTGTGCAGTTTTCAAGGTCTGAAGGAGGGCTGGCTTTCTTATGTTGGCATTCTAGCAAATACTGATTGCACTCATTTCGGGTAGCTTCAGTAACCCTAAGTTATAAAGTAAAACAAGAAGGTTTATACTGTTGGCATTTTCATAATGGGATAGAGTTTAAAAGCTTCATCTTTCATCTAGATTTGAACTTGTTTTTATAGGTTTAGAGAAAATTTTTTTATAAGTTTAGAAGAATATCATATTTATTATAAGATTATAAACATGCTTCCTCTTTCTTGAGCCATATGGAATGTATGATTAAATGAACTAAGAAAATATATAACAGTGCCCACAAAATTATTTATATTGTATTTGGTGCATTAAAAAAAGAAAGAGGATATTTTTAAATTGAGACTGCTGATGACTTCCTTCTGGAATCTACTGCTGGTGTGTGTTTATCACATGCCAACCAACCAAGCAAATCTCTGAATCAGTCATTTAGTGAGGGGGAAAAGTGGGTCAAACCCATTGCTTAGCCTTTTAGAGCTAAAATGATTAGTTAAATAACCTAATTTTTTGCTGGTCAATACATTGTCATGATGTAGCTATCATCTAAATTAGTTATGGGTGGAGAGTAGACAAAGGATTGAAAGACTAAGTGACTAGCTCCTTGGTTTTTCTATGTTTAGTATCATGTTACTTGCTTTTCTCTCTGTCGAGGACAGTTGTGATCCTCCCAGGCTCAGGAGGAATGTTACCTCCCAATACTCTGCTGTAATCTCATATACAACAAGGTGAGAATAGAGAAAAAGTGAAATAGTGACACTTTATAGATTCACGAATTCTGCTTGTGCTTGCAGGATGATCATCTCTAAACACCTACTAAATTATCTCATTGGATCCTTAGTAGTGGCTTAGATAACACTGGAGTTCAAAAGCCTGTAGAATTATTACTCTGTTCAACTACTAAGCTGTGACGTGGGGCCCAAGCTTGGCAAAAAGGCCTTTGCTGTGTCTTTGCTATGGCCCTGTAGTGCCTTGCGGGTACCTTTGGTTAGATGCATTTCTGTGGACCACTGCAGTCATGGTGTCAGTGATGGCTTTAGATGCTGGTGGAGAGATCAGTCCCCCTGCACTGGCAACTTTTTCATCTGGAATAAGTGGTGGCATGTCAGCAAATAGCCGGAATAAAAGAAAATGGCAGGCATTACATAGTACCTGAGAGGGCTTGGCATCTGGGAAACGACCACCAGAGTCCCCTAGTAGGGAGCTCTGAGTATTAGTGGGGGCAGGCCAGTCGGTAGTTGTGGGCAGTCAGAGGAGAATAGAGACAGAACGGTACCATTTTGTTACAGAGTGACCCTATTGGTTCCTAGGCTGGGGTGGTGTCGCTGAACATGGACTGTGCTTTAAAGGCTTAGACCAAGTTGCTCTGAAAGGCTGTGAACTTCTTGAATCCCAACCTGTTGGCAAGAATTGCTTTATGAAAATTGGAAGAGAAACTCTTTCAGTGCAGAGATGCTGTCGAAACTGTGTTATCTCGTCAACCGGGGTGTCAATTACACTGGGCTTGAAGAAGCATGTTTGTAGCTCCCCGTCATGTATGGTTTCTGGAATTTCAGACAGCAATCCTCTCCATAGAGTGCACACAGCATTTCTGTCATAATGTGAGAATGGGAATCATATGCTCTCCCTTCCTGAGGGGGAGAAAACTATTCTCTAATGTTTTCCAGAAATGACACTGTTTTTCATTATCTGGTACATTTCATGTCTTGTTGTTCAGCTCAATGCGTTGGATTCGCATCACGGTGGTTGTCTCTGCAGGCTGCAGTGGGGTGCTGGTGTTTTCCTTTGCTGTGAGTTTGGAAAGTACGTATCCATTTCTCTTGAGAAAAGAAACCACGACTAAATTCTTCTTCCCTGTCTTTCCACCTTACCCTCTGTCACCTCATTTACCATATAACAAGTGTGTTAGTCCGGTCTTGAAAACATATCCCCAGAAATACAAAATTGACGTTGAAACAACGGACAGGGCTAAGGTGTCATAGCGTTTTCATGGCCGTAATTTACTGTTTAGAAAGCAACTTGGTTCTTGAAGGGATTTTGCAAAATATAATCTCACAGTACATTTCAAGACAGAAGGAGGCCATATGGTCTCTCCAAACCCATCCACCTGTCTGTCTAATGTTCGTATCATGGAATTTTTTTCTTCCTCGTCTGGCTCTTCTTTGAATATACTCACAGTTGCATGTTTCATTGTTGCCTTCGGTGGACCATTTCACACATTAATTATTCTCTGCATAAAGAAGTTGGGTACTTTTCTTGCTTTTTCCTAAAGGCTGAAGGGGAAAGGCTGACTATGACTAACTTGAATCTTCTAATAGCAGGTGGGCAGTTAATTGGGAAATGAAAGCAACCTAACACTAATTTGCAGAAGCGTTCAGATTTCATGAGTAATTGCCATGTAAAAGGTAACTTGGCGGCGGGCTCAGCGAAGCTGAACAACAGACAACGTCTAAATATGGCTATGGCATTTGTGACATATGTTCTTTGCCTAGAGGTGTAGCAAAAGAAAAGGGTTGTTCTTGGATGTAAACTTGGAATCAGAAGACACAGGGCATTTTTCACAGGAGAGTAAAAGCAAGCAGGGCTGCCTGTTTTGCACAGAGTCAGATATTCCCTCTGATCTGAGGCGCCTTCTCTCCCTGTGGAGGCTGGGGTGCTGTGGCGGTGTTGGGGTGAGTGCAGATCCACGCCCCCACTGGCTTTGTCTCCCCTGTGCCTGGAGCAGGCGTGGGCGCCCGCGGTCTCCAGAAACCAGAGTGTGTTTGAGGCTCTCCGCAGCATAGGCCAGACCCATGGGAGTCCCTGGGGCCTACCAGGTTCTCAAGAAACACAGAGTTGTCTGATGGAGACTCGGCAAGTGCGGGAGTCAAGTGCGGGTGTCAAGGCCATCCTGGAGGCCGTGCCCAGACTGCAACTCAGAGGGGCTTACTGTCTGTCCTAACCCAGGGCCAGCTCCAGTGATGAGAAGTGAAGAACAGGTTCACTTTCAAATTCCTTTTTCTGTATGTCTCTTGCCTCCTTTACTGTCTACCCTTCTACGCAAACTTTCATCCTGGATATTTAAGTGGCCTCCCCCCAAAACGAAACTGGGTAATTAACCAGCATCCAGGAGTCAAACTAGGAAAAGAAAAGAGCTTGACTAGGTTCTGAGCTTGCAAAATTAGCTTCAGGTTCTGGGATTATGGACCAGAGATGGGAAAGCTTTAGATGGCATGTCTACTTGAAAGCAATTTTGGATGAGGAGTCCCACAGCTTTGGGGACATATTGTTAGGTGGCCCAGAGACCTATTTTATATCCATAGACATCTCCCTGAGGGTGAAGAGATGGAAACCATTGCTGACTGTGCCCTATAAACAACTGTCGTGTTTGGCTGGCAATACAGCCTCGGTTTCTGCCATATGGTGCCAGAGGCTTCTGACCAAGTCATAGCTAAGAGAGGACGCGGTGGCCTCGAGGAGAGCTTCTTTTTAGTGAGGCAGGGAGGTGGTCACTAAGACCCAGAGAAAGTGTGTGCGCTGAGGAAATTGACTTTAATGAGAGTATTTAAGGCATATGGGAAAGCATTTGGAAGAATCGCAATTTTAATGCTGGCTCCCAAGTCCCTAAGAAACAATTCAAAAAAGGTCCCCTTGCCATTTGTGAATTGGGAAATAAACCCATCTTCAGGGGGATGCGTGGGTGTGTGTATATATTAATATTCCAGGGGTGTGGGCAATATTGACACTGACAATTTTTTAAGTATTTGCAATGCCTCCCTGCCTGTGACTCATCTGAAATTGGCGTGCTGCAAATCCTTCAAGGCTGCCAGATTCCTTTCTAAAGGAAATGTTTCTTCCCATTACCTTTCAAAGTCAGCTCTCCCGGGTTTAGCCCAGTGCTGTGTTTCAGCATGTTGCAATCACTGAAGGAGGGGAAGAGGAAGTTTTCCTCTCTGAGTGGGGGGATCAAGGAGGCCAGGAGAGTAACTGCAGCCACATTAGAGAGGAAATGCTCCTAATGACTTAGCTGGGGCTTTTGCCCTCGCCATCTACCAACAATTGACTAAATGCCTTTGCTAAACTGCATCTTCTTCTGCTCCCATTGTTCTATGTAACTGAAACAAACCAGCACAGCATTGTCATCTATGTCAATAACGGTCACAAAATTGCTTTCTCTCCTCCTGCTCAGACTGCCTGTGAAACATAAAGGAGTGTAGAGATGCACCCAAGCAAATTACCCTCCCAAACTCATTTAAATAACATTTCCCTCTCATATATGCAAAATTCAGATGAATATTTACGACATCCAGGAATAGGTAGCACAGGAAGAAAAAAAGATGACACACGACCAACCCACCCCAACCCTGCAAGTGTAATCATTCTCAAAATGCTCCCCAAACAAATTGTTCTGGCTGCTGTTGCCCGGCAACAGCTCCACTGTAGTGTTGTGCCTGGGCACACGGAAAGGGAACCGTCTTTTCTGCTCCACGTCTGCACGATCATAATAACAGCAGAGATGGAGAGCACGATTTAAGGAGGTTAAGAGTCAGGGTCAGAAGTGCAGGTTGCTGCCTCCCTAAAACCGATTTCAAGCACTAAGTGTGACATTTTTTCTGCGTCCCATCACTTGATGTTAGTCTTGCAATGGACCACCTAATCAGACTTTGGGGACCAAGGGACCTGGGGGTTTCAGTATGTCAGGTCAATTTCTGCCTACCAGTGTACTGTCACCTATGAGGTTGGCCATTATCTAAGCTCTTGAGAATCTCAAAACTGTGACTCTGAGCCAAGAGAGGAGACGGAGCTGCCAGGGTCCCTGTGCCATCCCCCAGGCTCTGATGTCACTTACCCTGTGGCCTCGGCTGGACAGAGTGCAGCCCACCCACACAGTGGCAACCCCCTTGCAAAAAACCTGGACTGAGTGGTGGGCATTTCTCCTACAGCATTCTTCCTGAGACACAGGAATCGTTCCTTTTTCATCTCTTCGACACATACATATGTAAAGAAGAAAAAGAGGAAAAGGAAGGAATCACAGAAAATAATTCGTCTCCGTATGGCACTAATCATTGGTCTCAATGGAATTCTGGAAGTATGGGTGGATGGGCTGTAGTGTACTCAGGCCGCACCAGGGCTGGACCTAAGGCCTGAGTGGTGCCAAATATCATTGGGTCTATCGTTATATTTGCAGATATTTTTAAGATGGTATGATGGACCTAAACGAGAGCTGACTTCATTCATGGTCCTGATTCTACTTATTTATTGGTTATTAATTTCTGATATACTTAAGTTTAACTCAATGAAACACAGTTTTTAGGAAAACAATTACATCATAATCACCTAATCTATGGCTGCTAAGGGCAAAATGTTGACAGTAGACCCAAACCTTACCACATAGAATTTTCCCCAATACCTCTTTCATTATGAAGCCTCTCCTGCTCAGAATTCTTTAGTGAGTCCTATTCCTCAGAATAATATTTAACCTCCCTCTTCAACATCTTTCCCGCATAGCCTGGAGTTCTCTTTCTAAGCCTTATCTCCACTCGGTGAGGACAGGGCTCAATCAAATCAGAGATACAGCCTAATAAGCAGAAACAGCACAGTCAAGGTCAGGACTCCTGAGTTCTGGGCTCAGCTCTCTCCTAATTAGCTGTGTAATTTTGGGCAAGTGCCTTATCTTCTGTGGGTCTTGGTTTCCTCCTAAGTGCACTGGAGGAGTGAGGCCACGTGATTTCTGAGACGCCGTACACTGAGACTCCAGCTTCTCCACGGTGTTCCATGCTGTCAACTACACTCTCACCTTGGATACTTTCTTCTCTTGCCTTTCATGATATGACTCCTGCATAGGAATTACTCTAATGCCTCCTTTTTGTCTCTTTCTCATGTAACACTTCCTCTAGCCCACCCTTCAGGGTTGATGAAAGTGTCCCCAGCATCCCCCTCCCTCAGTTTCCTGAATGAGCTCAGTCCTGCCCACTACCCTGTGGTCTCTTCACTAGCCCCAGCACAAACACCCTGGTACAAGCCACTGTCACATCTCCCAGCCAGGCTCTCTGCCTTGAGGGCGGTGTCCTTCCCTCTCGCTGCCAGGGCGGTCTCCGCAAGCCCCCTTCTATCCACAATTGTCCTGCTTCATCATAGCCTACTAGATAAAGTCTCATGTCCTAGCTTGACCTACAAGACCCTTTGTGACTGTCTCATTTCTCCCAGTCTGCCCTTTGCTCTGGGAAGACGGAACTACCTTTGCAGTGTGGTTCCCTCTGCCTGAAATAGCCTTCCCCTTGCCTACTCTGTGCTCCCCTAAAGCCCTAGCTGTGCCTCTGTTCTGTCAGCATCTTCTACATTATTTTGTAAATTTCTGTGCATGTGTGTTTCCCACCATTAAACTGGGAGCTGCTTGAGGCTTAGGACTGTCTCATTATTGTATGCTTAGCTCAATACTGGCAGGAGACTGGCATTTATGTAAATATTCATTGAATGGACGATTGAATCCATATGGTTTATTCACTCTCTACTAAATGGGCCTTGCAATTTTCTTGACTGTCCCCTCCATTTCTCCCTGGCTTTGCACATAGTATTCAAATGTGAAGACCTATTTCTTTCCTTCCCTAATCCTTTCCCAATTATCTTAACCTAAAGAATAAAGTCCATTTTCAGACAGTACTGTATGCTTTTGTATTTCATAATTAACGCTCCCACGTTCTTAGCTCTTATTCCCCAGGTAAGTTAGCAGAATGACTTATTTTGTATTATTCACATGATGATTTGCCAAACATTGGTGCTCAGAAATAATTTCTTTTGTATTGATTACTAATAACCATCCTCTTTTATTAATGCCAGATTTGTCTTTTTTATTAAGTGCTATTTTTATTCCATCAGAGAGAGGTGAGAGATTTTCAGCCTATCACTCCTTTATCTCAGTGCTAAGAAATGTAGCTGGTCCGATTTCCTTTTTTCACTAAAAGCCTACTTCCTTTATTTATTTTTTAATATTTAAAAAAGAAAAGCAAGATGTCATAATGACATGATAGAAAATGTTATCACAACAAGCATTTATATTAAAGAAATTCTAGGCTTGTCTGTGCTTCCACAGCATGTCCATTTTAATTAATCTTAACAGGAGGAACTCAGACGAATTTTGTTTCTCAGAGCAACAATTATAAAAGATAGGCTCCAAATGCTTTGGAATGGTTTAGGAAAGCTGATGGGGAGGAAGATGTGTTGTGAAGATGAACTTGTTGCTTAGGAGCAATTATTATTCATGGCCCTGCTTCAGATGTTTAGGAAATATTTTCTTCAGAGGCTTAGGCAAAGACTATTGCTGCGTTTCTGTGGTCAAAGCCCACCATGAAATTTGAGACTAGGAATAAATGAATCTTTTTCTAAAAAAATAAGACTTAGGTTGGGATAAGTAAGTGTAGTACACTGGAAATCTCAAAGAATGTGTTGGGCTTTCTCTCAGGAGACTTTCAGAGCTTCCTGGCAGCTTGTAAATGCCAGGACTAGAGGATATTTCTGTCTACCACCTTTGATTCTGACAAAAAACAAAAGCAAAAGAGTCCCCACTCCCCACAATGTAAAGATTTGCATAAATTAAAACTTGTTAATCAAATTCCTTTGGGCTAGAATAGAGCCTGAACTGAAGTTTAGGGTATTTTGTTTATTCAGCACTTAAATTTATAGAAAAAAAACTCTAGTCCTTGGCAAAAATTATGCTCACAAAAAAACAATGAGAGGAAAACAATTGCTCATCATTTGAAGAATAGTTACCCACCATTTCTCTTAGTGCTTTTAACATGGTGACCAATATTCTGTATCAAGTTCAACTTTTAATTGGATAAGATACAACTGGTCAAATGTACTCAGCTGTCAATCTCAAAATTCCCTTCTGTCCTCTTTATATATTTTTTTTTTTTAAATTTTATTTATTTTATGATAGTCACACAGAGAGAGAGAAAGAGGCAGAGACATAGGCAGAGGGAGAAGCAGGCTCCATGCACCGGGAGCCTGACATGGGATTCGATCCGGGGTCTCCAGAATCACGCCCTGGGCCAAAGGCAGGCGCCAAACCGCTGCGCCACCCAGGGATCCCTTCTGTCCTCTTTAGATTAAGAAAGTTTACTGGCAGAGTTCAAAAGGCATATTGGAAGACTTTATCAAATAGAAGATATACTAGGAGTAGATATGATAGAAGAGCCATACTTGATTCTGATTTCTTGGGCTTGTGATATATACTAACTTGGTCCATGAAAAATGGGCCTTGGAACTAAATCTGTCTTACGTGAAATAGATCTAACTTTGCTTCCATGAGGTTTAATAGGTAAAAGTAATAAAATCATCATACTCCTCTCAGCTGATGACACTAGAGAGCTGAAACCAAAAGCTGCAGCAATGGATGAAGTTCTCAAGAAGCTAGACTCCTGGTAGGCTGCAGTCACAACCACTGCCACCATGGGTGCCACTCCCTCACCTTGACACTGAAATGGGCTGGAATGACCCATCACTCAACGCACACAAATGCTCAGTCTGTACTTTTCAAAAGAAAACTAAACATCAAACCATTGTCCCATGTTGTTGGTGTGTGGCTGAAGGTGACCTCTCTTGCCTGGGGAGGTGTCAGGCCTGAGCATGACTGCCTCATTCAGTCCTTGACTGGTTCCAGACCCCTGGAAGGTCTGGAGGTCCAGGGCCATGGCATGGAAGACCTTGTCAGAGCACCAAGCAGCCCCAGGTTGCAGGTGGGGTTTAACTGCCCAGTGACAGCCACCAGGGCCACCCGTCCCTCAAGGTCTAGAGAATTTGAAAGTTGTATTCAAGACTATCCTCATTAAATATCCTTCCATAGAGCAAAACTAGCAATATTCTGAGATATCAAGCTATAGGATAAAATTGCTGTGGTTTATACCTGTAGAAATAGAGTATTACTTCAGAAAGCCCCAGATCAAAAACAAAAACAAACAACAACAAAACCTAATGCAATATAAATTTAACCTAAGTAGCTGACCAGCCTCTTCCATCACTGTTACCTTCTCTTGAATATTGGCATGGATCCTATGGTTTCTCCTGGCAAGGGAGCTCTTCTTATTATTCCCAGTTGACTCTGTGCTCCATCATCCATGCCACTAGGTCCACTTTGGTTTGTTTTCCTTAATTGCTTGTATTTTAGAAACGTCCCTTTATATGCCCAACTTGGCATATTGTTTTCTTTTCAGTTTCAATTAACTCAGTTCTGGCCACACCAATCCTTCCAGCTGTCCATCTGTATGTCTGAAACATTATGCCTCTTTTGCAAGTAATAGAAACCACCTCTGAGTAGCTCAAGCTAAAGAAGAAAAGTATTGAAAAGATAGTGGGATTTATCATAGAATTCCAGGAAGAACTGAACAAGTAAAACTTCAGAAGGAAAGAAAGAAAGGCAGCTCTGGTGATTTCAGTGACAAGACAACATACGTGTCTTCACTAGAGTGCCATTGATATTACTGAGCTGCAAGGACTCTCACCCCATCAGAGATTTGATTGAAAATTCTCATTTCCCACAGAGGAGAATCTGACTGGCCCCGTTTGACTTTGGTCACCCAAATGCTGAATCCTGCAGAAGTACTTTATAGCCAGGAGGACAGGGCATATTGTAGAGACTTCTCTGCTTTCTCTCAAAGCTCTGGGCATCAGATTTATTTCTCTGATAAAGAGGAGTCATTGTGAACTGAGAAGATACTCCCTGTGTAAATTCTTTATACAGCTACAACTCAGTCACACTATTTTGTTTTCTGGTTTGTTTTCTTTTTTTTTTTTTTTTTGTAGTATATAGTAAAACAACAACAACAAAAGCATGTCCCTCCTGGGCTAGAATGTGAAGTTCTTCCATGGCGAAATAGATCTGTGTGTCCTTGCTTCACATCCTACTTAACTGGTGAGCTTCCGGTAGAGGCCTGATGAGGCAAGCCAACTAAGAGCATGCCAACTCTCAGATGGTAAGTTTTACTTGGCTAATATTCCTTCCTTAAATCTAATACTTAATAAACACCCAATGCAAAATCCAGGTGCATGAGAGGCATTGAGTAAAGATAAATTAGACATGACTACTGTTCTTAAAACATATAATCTAGTAGATTTTCTATATGACTTTTTTTTTTAAGTTTTTTTTTTTTACTTATTTATTCATGAGACACACACACACACACACAGAGAGGCAGAGACACAGGCAGAGGGAGAAGCAGGCTCCCTGGAGGGAGCCCAAAGTGGAACTCAATTTTAGGACTCCGATGAGGGACCCTGGGATCAACAACCTCAACCAAAGGCAAACGCTCAACCACTGAGCCACTCAGGTGCCCCTCCATATGACTTTAATAAATAATTACTTTAAACAAATCATTCTCAGACCCATTTTGAGGGTTCTCAGAAGCTGGGAAGTTCCTACCTGGTTTATCATGAGGATTTCACTTTAGGCAAGTATTCAGAGAATCCCCATAAAGTTCAGGTTTCTGATAGACCATTTTTCCTACCTTCCTTTCTTAAAATAGTGTGTTTGGCTATCACCCACCAAACCTGCCATTTGGAGCTAAAAGAAATATACAAAAAAAATTTATTTTTTTCCTTCCAACCATTCAAGATAACATTGGAAAATCATATATTCCTCCACTTTGTTAACCACATTTTTGCATCATGCTCAAAGGTGTTTTCTAGAGTTGTTTTGCTGCTCTGGTACTATGTCTATAAGTGGTTTTCTATGACTCAGTGATCTTACTGAGTTTACAGGAAAACTGTTAGAGTAGAAAGAGACTTAGAGTAAGCCAGACTTAGGTTTAAATCCAGGTTTTATATCTTACTAGATTTATGACTTTGGGCAAGTTGTTTTCTGATCCTTGGTCTTTTCATCTGAAAAATGGGGTAGTAATGCCTACTTGACATAGTTGTTGTGGGAAATAAATGAGATCTTATATGTGAAAGGGCTGACAAGTAGACCAATGAGTGTACATTTCCTTGCCTCCCACAAGGTAAAACCATGAGCCCTCTTCCCTGGGCCAGCTTCTTACTATAGCTGGTCTCTTTTGTCTCCTAGCCTGCAATAACATGCAGCCCAAGAGGGGTGGGTGAGTGGGCTGCTATGACTTCCAAGATCATCTTGATATTTTCCAGTGACTTCTGAGAGTATATGGTCAGGGGCAGTCACACTCTTGGTATCCTAAACAGCTAAAACTATGGAGCCATGATCCGGCTGCCTCTGGCACAGCTTTGTATATTCTACAGGGGCTTACTCTGTATTTTGTTTCAATATGCAGGTAAAGATGCTTAATATAAGAAACTGCTACCAGTTTATCAATCGGTGGCTCCTCTAGTGGTTTTTATTTCTTTAAACAAGTGGATGAATGAACAAATTTGGCCTTGGGATGCCATTCAGCTCAAAGCTGGTGGCAATCGCAAATGACTTTAATAAACAAAAGAGATATTTTGGCATAGTCCATTGAGGCAAATGAAAACTAATGCCCTTGCCAGCATTAGAGTATATTAGGTACTTTACTTTAATCGTTCCTTATGAAAGGAGGGAGTACAGGAATTTTAATTTGTACATCTAAGCTATGCTATTGAAGGTGAAGGTCTTTCTGACCTTATTGATTGAAAAAAAAAACCACTTTATAGGGCATAGCTGAAATTGGCATAAAAGTTATGTCCCATGGCTGACATTGCTGCTGTTTGATGCTTACTGTCAAATTGTAGAAAAGCAAGATATGAATCTCTGAGTGACTTCCTGTGCATGCATTTGCTAACAAATCAGGCTCAGTGTAGCTAGAATGGTGTTGTGTTCAGAAGCAATAGAAATAGAATCTGTTTGTTCTGCCCCCATTGTGAGTTCTAGAGTTGATGGTAGCTTTAACTGTTTATACATCTCCTGCTTGATAATCAGAAATAGATTATGTGTTCTGTAGACATACTGACATATTTTGTCAAGCCTTGGGGGCTTCCAGCATGAACTAAGAAGAAAGCTCTAGACTGCTATTGTAATTTCATTTTCAGAAGAGCACGGAAAAGGCACAAAAAGCATAATTGGGATGCAGGCTAGAGTAACTTTTTTTTTTTTTGAAGATTTTATTTTTAAGTAATTTCTCTATCCAATGTGGAGCTTGAACTTACAACCCCAAGATCAAAAGTCACATGCTCTACCAACTGAGCCAGCCAGCACCCCTACAGTAGCGTCTTTACTTTAGCTCTATTATCATCTTCCACAGCACTATGCTGGCATACCCTCAGATGCAGCCTTTGGTGGTAGAGCTCCGTACTCAACTGTGGGTCCCCATTACTTATTGTAGGGACAACCTCCATCCCCTGAGCCTGCTGAACCGTACCTGGGGTGCAGTTATATCTCTGCCTCTGTTTATACAATTCACAGACCATCTTGGTTACCCAGAGATAAGCAGCTTGATATGTGTATCAAGCAATCTAATCTCTATTTTCAACCCTAATTCCCCAAAATGAGTTCATTCCTCACAGTATATAGATATTTGATATACATCTGACATATCATATGCCTGAGAAATCTGATACATACACACAGCATATGAGGAGCCACATGGTATAGTGAAAAAAAAAAAACCAAACCCATTAGACAAAAAGAAGAAAAAAAGCAAAAAGACAAAGGACTTTGCTTCTAATTGTGTGATCTTGCATAAATAACATAGCCAATGTGTGTGTTCTCTTGAGTTCTCTTTGAATTTCTCATATCCCACCATTAAAATCCATAAACAAAATGTTATAAAAATCAAATGAGATGATTATAAAAAGTATATGAAAGCTATCAAGACCCGTATAAACGGGAGGCAAAATTTTAGGATGTGCTTTGACCTAAACACACTGATGGCCATTATGAAAAATGAAGAAATTAAAGACACAGTACCTGCCTTTGCAGGATTTATGACCTGCACAGGAAGCTCACACACATATGAATGTAAGATGATCAGTCATTCATGTCATTATAAACTGATGCATATAATGTAAGCAGATGGCATTCATCATGATAATAGTTCAAAACAATTGATATCTTGTAAACATTAGATTTACTAATAAGATGTCATTATTAGTGATAAGCAGTATTATCATTTACCACTTCCCCATCATATAGATTATTTTAGGCATTATCTCACTCCTTTATGGCCTTACCTTAGGTTCCAGATAAGTTTACAACTACACCAGGATGAAATAGCCTTCATTTATTTAGTTCCTATATATGTCTTGTTTACCAGTACACCCCAACACCTAAAACATTGCCCAAATACATACCACTGAGTGAATGGATAAATCAGTTAATCCATGAGAAAAGAAGCAGCTTCTCATTTGGTTCCACACATGTATTCTGTAATTCTGGAGAAAAAAAAAACAAAAGTGGATGGAGAACTGGCATACACACACACACACAGACATGTTAGCTTGATTATACAGAGACCTATCAGAATTGAAGAGGGCAAGTAAGAAGACTGAAGGGCAGACTTTGAAAAGGTTATCCAGGTAACTCTGTGAATCTCTCAGATCCAGTGAGATCCACTGGTCTAACATTTAAGGACTCTACTTCTCTAACACCATGTGCTAACCAACCGAATGGACACCTTTCATGGATACTCTCCTGCCTTCTGATTTTCCTGATTCCTTTTAGCTCCCTAGAACCCTATGCTATTAACACAGTCACTTAATGTTAGCATGTAAATTTGGGTCTGATTGGCTAATCAATTGTCTTAACCTGGATATTGTGGTGAAAGTAGCAGGAGGTATGCAAAGCAAACTCTTAACTCACTGATGTTCACCTATTATTGCTAGTAATGATCAGTTCAGATGGAGTTGTTTTCTGTGAAGATAAACTAATCAGCTTCAATGTAATAGTTAACCCATCAGACCAGAGCATATGGTTGCCATCGGTAGAATAGTTTGGGCCATCTGAATGGTTGTCCCATTTTCATGTGCTTGCTGACCACTCATTATCTGTAAAGGACAATCAGTCTTTTTCTTTCCTTCTCAATTTCTAAGGAACAAAAGTTGCCCTCCATTCCTTTTTTGCAAACAGTCTGAGTAAAAGCAAAAGGTGAAGAATGACTGCCTTGCATTATCTCGTATCTACCCTGGTGCTGGAAGAGCAGCTGTTCCCCTCCCTTGACTGATTTTTATTTATTTATTTATTTATTATTTATTTATTTATTTATTTATGATTTTATTTATTTATTCATGAGAGACACACAGAGAGAGGCAGAGACACAGGCAGAGGGAGAAGCAGGCTCCATGCAGGGAGCCCAATGTGGGACTCGATCCCAGGTCTCCAGGATCACACCCTGGGTCAAAGGCGCTAAACCGCTGAGCCACCCAGGGATCCCCATCCCCTGACTGTTTTTAAATAGTTCTACAAAAAAGCATTCTTTAAAAAACCAAGATGTTGCACTTGGAACGTAAACAAATCACAATCTCAAGGATAAGGTATTGCAAAATGGCTCACATCCCAAAATAATGAAGAGATATGGTTGGGAATTAAAACAACCTATTTTCTTTTCTGATGGATATGCTTAGAAGATGTCACAAGAAACATACGGAGCTAGCCACAGACAAATAGAGAGCACTTTTTGTGTCCAGAATGAGAGCAGAGGGAATGTCCACCATGGTGGCTGGGAGAACCATGAATCAGCACAAACCAGGATTTGGGTGAGGAGTCTGTGCAGTCCGGAATTTTGCCCCAGAGAAACAGTATTCACATCATGACTCAGTAATTTAGATAGTTCTTGTCAGGCAGCTTTAGGACACAATCCATAATTATATTTATTTCACAATAGATGGATCCCAGACATATTTTTAAATGTGCTTGCTGCTGAATGTATGCATTGTTATATGTTCCCTTTCTCAGAGTGAAAGAAAATCGACAGGCAGAAAAAATGTGATATGGACATGTTGTCCACAAGGCATTTCCTGCTCCAGAGGTCTCCCAACCCTGTGCTTGCTTGTTAATTTATTGTTATAGCTTGGCTGTCAAACCAGGAAGACATTATTCGACAGCCTAGATGTTTTTCTAACATTATATTTCTATATATTTTCCTGATTTCCAAAAATATGACCAATGTTACTCTGATAGACATATTTTTTCCCCTGAAAATAGCAGTACTATAGGAAATGTTCTGTTGCCCATGTGCCACATGGAATAATGCTATTATAAGATATCAAGAAGGCAATCACAAGCTATCTTTCCTTAAGTGATATTTACCCTTCCCAAATAGTTCAGTGGGGGCCATGACAGGAATGAAAGCGATTCTATATGCAAAAGTATTGTTTCTAAGGATGAAACAGCCTTAAACCCTGACTGACACTCAAGTTCGAGTTACTGTGAATATGTGAAAAAAATGAGATTTTACACAATGACAACACCTGTAAGAGTCCTGAAAGGTTCTCTTGCAATGAAAGTGTTCCATTCGGAACAGCCCAGATTGTGGCTAAAATGGTCTCCATGTGGCAGAGCATATTTGTGAATGAAGTGCCTTTCAATGAGGAGAAATCAATTTTAACAGCTCATTTATTGATGAAACCAAGTCTAGTCTCAGCAGTTGGAGTGCTTTCTTGGAACAGGGACTAGAGGATTCATCTGTCTCACCTTGACGGATGAAAGAAAAGCTTCTCATAAAAAACGTTTATGGCTCCTCTGCTACTGGAGCTTGGGTGAGCTAATATTTGATAATTAGTTAACAGAAGATTTGGGAAACTTAGAATGCCTACTAACACTTCCCACTCCTGTTGCGTTCAGTGGCATTACGATTATTCAAATATGCCTAAAAATGAATCCTATAGTGGCTGAATCGTGAATTCATTTAACTTCTTAACTCCACTAAGCTTCCTTAGCTCTATCTCTTGCTTCAGCTAATGGTTTATTTACCACGCCAACCTTGTGCCTGGCTTTTTCCCACCTAAAGGCTGAACTTACACACAACCCATGTGACTGGTACCCCCTGGGGATGTGCTGTGCACAACTAGATGCGGTGACCTCTATGAGTTATCCCTCCTCTCTGGTGCCAGGTACCTACTCTTCATACTCTTCAGTTGAAGTCTTGCTCATCCTCTGGTTATAGCACTTTTGTGAAACCCCTCCTAACAAAGCTAGCCACAGCTTCTCTCTTGATTCTACAGTTACCTCAGTCACTACTTTGGCACAGATTATGTTCCTCTAGTTATTCACATGTGTCTTTTGATAGTCACAGATTGATCAGAAACCTTGGTAGGCTGAGTCAGAATACCCTTCCCACTTCTCAGGAATGCACAAGGTTTCTCCATCTTAGTTACACTGGCACCACATCAATAATCTAGACGGCCTTCTAGATTGTTGGTTTCTTTGTTATCGATGTATATGCAACAGGTAAATCCAGGCAGCTCTGTGACAAAAATACATTTCTATTCTTACCTCTTTCCACCATCCCATTGTCTTTAATGTCCCTAGACCAAGCCACTATTCTCTCTCACCATATTCCCCTAACTGGCTTCCTGTTTTTATTCATATCCCTCAATGATTCACCCTCCACATAGCATATATACTCTCCCTCCACTCCTATTAAAAACACCCCAATAGCTCTTCTTTGCAATTAGAATAAAATAAAAAAAATTGCATGGTCTATACTTGACATTTTTTTTTTTTTTTTTAGCTGCCTAGAATCTGAATCCCCTTTCAACTTAGGTGACAAGCCAACACTGTAGGAAACTTAGTGAGAGATGGGACTATGCCATTTCCAGTGAGTTAACTTGAGTCCCGGTAGTGGCTTCATTGCTCTCCCAGTTAGATGACTGAACCTACATTCAACTATGTTAAGTGAGATTAGGATGGGTTATCCTTGGGTAAAATAAAAAATAAGGAATTCAAATTCCTCAGAATTATAAATGCTGGAGTAAATTTATTATTGTAACTTGTCCTACTTTTTTCCCCTTGAGAAGGCCTAGAAGGCATAATTCATGAAGCCTTTGAAAAATACATTGGTGAAAAACTACCACCATCTTTGAAAAACATGCTAGTGCTGTTTTCTGTGAGCCCTACAGAGAATACTTCATTTCAATGTGCCCAGAAGGATCTAGGGTGACAGATTAAGCAATAGTGAATAACAGCTGGAGGCAAAGTGGGGAAAGTAGCCCTGAGAGGCTGTAGGTCCTGGCAGGTAAGCAAACTGGTTTGACCAACAAGAGATATGGAATAATAATTGATGGTGGATCCCATGAGTGAGAGAGAAAGGCATTTCTTTAAGGTCCTACTTTATATTAAAGACCCTATTTATATTAAGTAGAAAACAAAACTCGGATTCATGAAGAAGGCCCTGAATTGAGTCACATTGACTGACAATCCTTCATCTGATTCCTAGGGCTGTGTTAGTAATAGAGCCCTTTACGTGAAGCGAAAAGATGGAATCCTCCAGGACTATGCAATGAAGTCACAGGTAGGGACAATGAAATATTCTCCTATCTTTTGTCAGAGAAGCGTGGGATGTTAACCAGGGTAACTGAGTACCAAGGCAGAGGATATATCCAACCATTCCATGGGTCATTAGATCTTGGACTAAACTAGCATTGATTTCCGGAGCCCAAAATAACACTAAGGTCTACTAGGCAAAATAAGGAATTAGAGATGGTCAGCAATCCAGTCAAAAGTATTTATCGAACACCTACTATGTGACCTACACTGTTCTATGCAGGAAATACAATGGTGTGCAAGATGGAGTCCTCAAATGCTTACATTATAGTAGAGGAAAGAGGTAATAAAGAAATAAGTTAATTTTTGGAACCAATAGATGCTCTGAAAAGGATAAATAATAGAAGATAATGAAGAGTGATTTGGGGTAGTTACTGAGAAGTGATCATTTTTTTAAAGATTTATTTATTTATTTGAGAGGAAGAGCATGAGTGCATGTGAAAGGGGGGGAGAGACAGGGGGAATCTCAAGCAGACTCCCCACTGAGCACAGAGCCCCACCCAAGGCTCTATTTTATGACCCTGAAATCATGACCTGAGCTAAGACCAAGAGCCCAATACTAACTGAATGAGCCACCCGAATGCCCCATGGAGTGATATTTGAATTGTATCCTGAATTATGAAGAAGAACGCAGTCATGGAAGAGAGTTCCAAATGAAGAAATCAGACGTTCAAGAATCCTGAGACAGAACAAGTATATCACAGCCTTCAGGGAGTGAAGTAAGGTTAATGTAGATTATAATATATATTGAACATGGGGGAGAATGGAAAGAGGAGACATGGGAGGATGAGGTAGGAGAAGACACTTGTAGGCTATGATGTGTTTGGATTTGAAAGCCATTGAAGAATTTGAAGTCAAAGCCATTTGAGAATTTTAGGCATTGCAGTGACATGATTTTATTTATGTTAAGAAAAATTACCCTCTTTCTGGGAGGTAGAGTGTGGTCTGTAGACAGACAAGGCGTCTGGGTCTGTTACTTTAATCAAGGGAGGGATGATAGTGGTAGAGACAAATGTAGCAGCAGTGATTGTGTAGTGTGATCAGATTTGGAGCCCATCTGTAGATGCACTGATGGACACATTGAATGTGGAAGTGGGAATGGAATAAAAAATAGTATAAGATTTTTAATCTGAGAACTAGGTAGACCGTGGAAGTAATTGTTTAGGAAAGACTGACTTTGCCTAGTGGGGAGCAGAAGCCAACCAATCTGTTATTCATTTAAGATGCTTATTAATGGGGATCCCTGGGTGGCGCAGTGGTTTGGCACCTGCCTTTGGCCCAGGGCGTGATCCTGGAGACCTGGGATCGAATCTCATGTCGGGCTCCCGGTGCATGGAGCCTGCTTCTCCCTCTCCTCTGCCTGTGTCTCTGCCTCTCTCTCTCTCTCTCTCTCTCTCTCTCTCTCTCTGTATGCCTATCATAAAAAAATAAAAAAAAGAGAGTTTTTTTTTTTAAAGATGCTTATTAAAGTCCAAATAGGGATATGTAGTAGAATATATGAGTTCAGGGAAGAAGCTGAAGCTATATGCTCATGTGCAAATATATGTGTAGAGATATGTACGTACACAAATATATAGGTATGGGATCCCTGGGTGGCACAGCGGTTTGGTGCCTGCCTTTGGCACAGGGCATTATCCTGGAGACCCGGGATCGAATCCCACGTCGGGCTCCCCGTGCATGGAGCCTGCTTCTCCTTCTGCCTGTGTCTCTGGCTCTCTCTCTCTCTCTCTCTCTCTCTCTCTCTGACTATCATAAATAAATTTAAAAAAATTAAAAAAAAACCCAAATATATAGGTATGTGGAGTATTTAGAGTCATGGATTGAGTAAGGTCACTTAAAGTGAAAGTATACAGTGAAAAGGAAAGAGAGATAGGCACCAAACAGTGCTGGAACTCTCCATACATCTACAGTTAGAAAAAAAAGGAGGATAAAAATGTTTTCTTTACAGAAACAAATGATTAACCTCTGGCATGTGGTATACAGTATTAAGTTAAAGAATATTTTTTTCTCAGTCTCATTAAAAAAGAACATCAGAATTCATTTGCCTTCATCTGGCAGATTATAATATATCTTCACAAATTTTGCCTCAGAGTTACACTTTAATTCTGACTATGGGTCACATATGGTCCAAAGACATATTGATCTTCTCTCTATTTTACACAGTATCACGCCGCTCCATTAATTTATAGTATTTTGCCGCTGGGACCTAAAGAACTGAAAGTAGCTGATCTAGATGCATCAATAAGATACTTACAAACCTGCATGACCACCTTGGTGACATTTCGGGAACTGCTGACTTTCAGGTGCTCTTAACAAAGCAGTGCACCCTATGCTTCATAGCGCTAAGAGGGGGCCACCTTGGGTTTTGGAGGTCATACCTACAATGTTTGTGTATACCACTCTAATCTGCTTACAAGTTGAAGCCAGAGCCAGCGGTTGATCTCTGATCAACTGCAGCTAGGGAATGCGGGGATAAGCAGTTTACCTATTCAGTCCCCATGGCCCAGCAGAATCCTGGTGTTTAAATACTTTGGAAAATGGGAATAGTACACTAAACACTGGCAACACCTAATGGGAAGTCACTATAGTTTTGGAGTTAGACCATGCCTTCTTTAGAAAATATTACTCTATTTTTGAAAAAAGAAAAGAAAAGAAAAGAAAGAAAAGAAAAGAAAAGAAAAGAAAAGAAAAGAAAAGAAAAGAAAAGAAAAAGCTATTTTATAGACTGGATGCCTGACCACAATCACCAAATGACCATGTGATCCACATGGCCTATGACGGACTAAGGATTTTCTGATCCCATTGCCATAAAATTTGGCATGCCCAGCATGCCTTCATCACATGAAAAAAGTCTTTGAAGTAGGGACCGAGCAGGCTGTGAAAGCACAAGTCAATTACATGAGGACGTTGCTCATATTCTCAGAGTACCTGCTGCTACTCACTGCCATGCCCACAGTCCCTGTGTACCTACTCCTACCTTGCTCCGATTCCCACATTCTGGGTGTACCCACTACCGCACTGTCACGCCCTTTTTAGTCTTCCTTAAGATCTCATCTGAGGCCCCAATATAAATGGCTACAGGGGAGTAATTTTTAACTCTGCTTTCCAGATGGCTATGCTGAGTGTGGGTGGGTGTACAAATCTCACTGGAACTGGACTTCTGTGTTATTACAGCTGCATTTATCACAGGTGGTCCTGTGGGGGACTAGAAAGAGGATATCTTTCCAGCACAAATACCTGAATAGAAGATCTCACAACTATACGGTCAGAAAAGAAGGGACCGGAGATAGAATCTATATCTTCCTGTGCTCAGTGGCTGGTTAATGGTGTGGCTCTATCACTGGATACTTGGAAAGGAAAATATTGAGGGACTAGGGACAATGAGGTTTGGTCAGCAGTGTGTGGGTGGACCTATTGGAATAGGTTCAGAGTAAGATACTCCTCATATAAATGCCCATGAAAAGGATTCCATAATGGAAATATGTCTCAATTGTTAGGGTGCCAAGATGTGTATCCTTGTAGGTATTTATTAACCTTATTGCCCACCTATTTCAGCCTCTCCATGGGCTTATGACCAAAGTGACCACAGTGGCAGTGATGATGGCAGAGCATAACTTCAACAACTTGGACTTTTTTGGTAAAGTTTATCTGGATACTGTCATCCCTAAGAGCTTAGTGAGTATTAGTAATCAATATTGAATCCCTGATATAGTATTATATCCCTGGGGTGTGGGTGTAGGCAGACAGTTGTAATCTGGTGGCAGGCTTTCCATCTTGAAGAGCAAAGTGTCATCATAGTCTAATGAACAGTATTGCTTCTGATACAGGAAGTCACTTCTAGGGAAAAAAAAAAAAAGCCTGAGGTTCCTTGGAGTCACCAGCTTTACTGAGTACCTGGATCACCTGCAAGTACCTGGCTTTATAGAATGACAAAATAACCATCAGCTCAAATGTCAACTCCTTAGAAAGGCTTTTCCTGACCATCCACATAACTAACCTGTTACTCTGTTTTATCTTTGTTCTACCATGTGTCTTTATCCAACTTTTGTTTTAATTTATTTTAAAAGAATTTTAATTTAAAAGAAGTCAGTTTCCCGGTTAGGATGTAAACCAGATGGAACTGAACAACTCAGCACCATATCTATAAAACCTAAAACAGTCCTCAGAACAAAGTAAATGTTTAATAAATATGTACTTAATAAGTAAATGAATAAATTATCAATTAAAATGGGTAGTTAGGATCCAATACAGATTTCATTGACCACTGGAAACATAAGGCCCAAATCACTTAACAAATGAGTAAGAACACAATGTCCTGTTTTGACAGGCTGATTTGATTCCTGGTAAGGAAATATAATCATTTTAATACCTGGGAGCAAATTTAAAAATAAATCAAATCCACATTCTTTCTATTACAGCCCATTGCTTGCAGAGCACTCTGCTAGATCATAGGGAATAGATTGGTGAATGTCAGATGACTCTGTACTCAAGGAATTTATAATTGAGAAGTGAAACAAATGGAAAATAATAAATGACAGAAATAAGACACTTGAAGAATTGTGTGTATGTGTGCAAACAAGAAGTAGCCATTTATTCAGCTGACATGAAGAAATCAGAAAGGTTTTGTGTAAGGTTTTGTGTAAGAGGCAATGTATGAGCTAGGCCTTGAACAAATAAACCTGGAGAATGAGATGGAGGCAGGAGCCAGACACTGAATAGTGTGCTTGCTTGAAAAAGGGGGAACCGGAAAGCATGGAGAGACTGATTGGGGGTTTCGGCCAGATCATTCGTGACTTTGAATGTCACACGCAGGTGGTTGACTTCATTACACAGGCACTGGGAAGAGAACAGCAAAGATTTGTGAGGAAGGGCCCAACACCATCAGATCTATGTTTTTAGGCTGCATGGTGAGAGATAGATTAGTGAGGAAAGAGACTAGAGACAAGGAAGCCAATTAGGAGATTAATCTGATAGTCCAGGGGTGAAATGAAGCCAATGGACTTGAAAGAGGCCCATGCCAGAGGGCCTACAGTGAAGGGAATGGATGTATAGATATTAAGAGAGATTTTATAAGAGGATGTGACCATGTACATATGATAATGTATTGAGAGAAAGTGCCACGCATAATAACTCTTATAGTTCCAGCCTGGGTGACTTGGAGGATGGAGGTGATGTTAAGTGATGTGAATGCAGAAGAAAATAATGGATCTAGTGAAAAATAAACTTTATTTGGCTATACTGAAGATTAGTATGTTCGAAGATCAGTAGGGCATCTATGTTTATATGCTAAGCAGGCATGTGAAAATTTGGGATGAAAGCATAGGATGGAAGTCCAGTCTGGTGATGCAGTTTGACAGTGATATTTAAGTACTGAAATGGAGTTAAAGAGAAGAGAAATCAACACTTAACAGGAAATGAGGAACTAAAGAGAATGAATAGGGCTGCCCTAACAAAGGGCAAAGGCAAAGTAGAAATCTGTGTCATTGATGTTCTCGTGTCTGCCCTTCTATTGGTTCCCCCATTGGTTCTTCCTTTTTCCTCATCAAGTTTCATTTATAGCTGTCTTATCTTTCTCATGGAGAGAAAAGAAGAAACACACCACTTGAGCTTACATCTTGGATTATGGCAGTGTCCTACTCAAAAACCATTAATGATTTATGATTGTCCACACACCAACGTCCCGACTCTTTCCATTTCATTCAGAGTTCTCCCAGATATGGCCACCATCTCACCTCCTATCCCACCACATCCTCTTTCTTCCATTCACATGCCCCTTTGCTCTGTGCTGAGCTCCTTACTTTGTCCCAGCTGTTCTCTCTTCCTGGTACCTCCTTCCTTTCCTTATCCAACCATTGGCAGCCTACACACACTTCAAAGTTGTGAGGCCTTCCCAGCTTTTTTCCACTCAAAATTCCCTCTCTTGGTGGACTCTTCTAGAATCTTGTGTGTCTTCCTATCACAGCATTTGATTCAGTGTTCTTTGCTATTTATATGCCTTGGACTCCCAATAGACTATTGCTTTAGAGGACTGACACTCATCCCCCTTTGTGCTTTGATTGGCTTTCTTGAGACTCTGAGCACAGCAGTGATGAGCTGGAGGCTTTTGAAATGAGAGAGCAAAAGAGAGAACAGTAATTGCAGCATTGCACATTCCAGCCATGTGTATCTCCTTCCTTAGCCTGACTGATCTGATATGAGGATAGGAAACATCATTGAACTCCCATAAACAAATGTAAGGTCTCTGGTACTGCTTCATTCTCTTGGCCAATTACTTTCAGGAAAAAAAAAATGCAAAAGGAGGAACGAAAGAAACCCACATAATGTATTAGGGTCTGAGACTGGAGGGAACTTCATTATTTTTAATGTCTCAGTAAAAGATCTTTTTTTTCTCTCCACATTTACCAGACTAATCCCAATAATGTCTTTTAAACAATTAATTCTAGTTTCAAAAGCATTCTACTCTGCAGTTTGTCCAGAATTAAGTGACCATTAGAAGGCATTAGCTTAGAAATGAGGGCCCTAATTACTTCTGAAAGTTAGCAATAAAAGAAGAAATAAAAGTCCAAATTTCAGAGACATCAGCATCCTTGCAGTCCTGGCTGCTTTTTGTATACCTACCTTCCAGTCTTCCAAGCATCAAACCCGCAGTCAGAGGAAGATGCCTGGATGTTTTGATACCTGTCGAGTTAATTTGGTGCTGAGCAAAGATTGCTTGGTCTTGCCCTGACTCTGGAAAAGAAAGAGCATGAAATGACATTAAAACATGGGCAATGTGACACTAGACCAGTGCTGGGGGAAGCCATGGAACAGGAAGGTGCAGATCGACTACAAATGGTGCATGTCTGGTCGTGAGGCCGGGGAGTTTTGTAACTACTTAAGAAAGAGTATTGTGGGCACAGTGTTCCTCTTATAAGAAGTGTGCTCCTTTCACCAGCAAGGCTGTGTCAATTTGCTGTCTGAGCTCCGACCACACAAATCTGTTTGCGCAGGCCTGGCAGATATTCTGGCCTTCAGTCTGGGTGCAGAGCGTAGGTTTCTAACATTCTCTTTCAAGGTGGGGGTAGTTTTTGCCATGAACCCTGCTCCCGGGAGAAGATGTGCTGGGCTGTACTCTTATGGCTCATGGAACAGATTTCTCTCAATGGAATAGTTCCATGCATCCTACGTGTAACCTATTTGCACATGTGAGATGGAAGTGTTGGCAGGGCTCTCAGCCTTAATGTCTGCTTTATAGGCAATTACTTACAGCTTCCATGTCCGCCTGTGGAAACACAGGTGTTCTCAAAAAGGGTTCTTGCACTGTGGGGGTGGAAGCTTCTCGTATTTACTGCTTCCCCCTTCCCCTCCACGGAGTATAAGATTTTGGTTATTGTAACCCTTAGGGGAATTGTAGGGGCTTATTAATGTTTTTTGGGGGTAGGGCAGGGCTTGGGCTCATTTAGGCTGCTTCGTGATGATTTTGAGATTTAGGAGTAGAAAGAAGAAGTAAATCAGTCATTCTTCCCTCCCTTGGCTTCTGCTCCAAACCAAAGGAACTATCATTTCTCAGGTTAACATCACTTTTCTGGGAGTCCTTACTGATAGGGGGGCCTCTGAGGGCCACTGGCTGGAATGGACTCCCTGGCCAGTCTGCTCTGGGATTCTCCACTGCTTACTGAGTGGATGGTAGGGAGCGACCAGCCAAGTGAGGCTCCCCGATCTCACGCTGCTGCCCCGGGGGCGCTGGCTCTGCCCCTGCCCTGCTGTGGGTCATTAGACACCTTCCTTAACTCCCAGTCACAGTGTGAAGATTCGATGAGATACTATGTCTGAAGGGTCTGGCACAGGGCCAAACACACACTTAACAAATGTTGGCCATTAGCAGCAATAACAGAGTTTTGTTGTTCGGTTATCTGAAGCCTCACAAAGGAAAGATGTGTCCAAAGGAAAAAACAGAGAGAGAGAGCATCACTGTCTCCATGTCGTTGTTTTGTTAGGAGTCTGGACTTTCAGCCAATGAAAGCGTAGCAAGCTGAGAGCCCCACCACTGTGGGATGCTCAGCGCCGTACCTGCGGCCTAATGAAGTCTTTGATGTGGCTTGTCCACGTTGCATACGGATCTACCTTTAATCATGGGAAGCCAATGACAGATGGTAACTCGCCGACTCGCTTTCATCTCAAAGTATTCTTATAGCATGATTTTAGAAGTAAATACCTGGGCATATTATTTTTGCCTTTACACCAAATTAGAAGCAGGTGAAAGGATGCTATTTTGTGGCCTTTGCCATGAGAAGATGAGTTGCCCAGAGAAAAGAAATATGTATTCTTTCTCAAAATTTATGTATTTCTCTGAACTCCGGTGGTTTATGAATGAGTTCAGGGCTAGGAAACTTACAAGTTTTAGAAACTGTAGATTTTGTGCCCTGGAAACTGGTTTCTACTCCTTCAAGAAAGGTTGTCAAATGCAAGAATGTCATGAATTAATCAGACATTAATCATTTAGCCCCACCAGGGAATTTTCTGTTCCTCACCTTATCCGTCATTGAAAAAAAATTCACAAGACTTACATTATTCCATTTATTTTATGGTTATAAATAATCAAACACAATTTGCGACTCTGTGGTTTGTAATGCATTCAGATTGACTTAGAACATGATGGAAAAGAACAAGCTTGTTTTGTACTTGAGGTTTGCTAAGGACTAGAATTCCCCAGGTAGTTCTCTCTCATTATGTAGGGCACAGTTATGTTGCAGAGACCTCTCCAAAAGCCCAGGGGAGCCCTCCTCTCATTAGGCACATCCCAGTGAGCACCAGCCATGGTGGTGTGTGATGTACCGCTGATCTGTAGGCTGGGAGAAGAATGATCGAGATTTCAAAAATGGAAATCTTTTGAGTCATCTTGGCTAGAGGGTTTTTTTTTTTTATCTCCAAATCCTTCAGTGCAAAAAAGAAATAGAGGGCGATAATTCCAAACTGAAGATTGTTGCTGTGAATTGGTAGTGACAACAATATGGTCAAGGTCTGTTTTTCACAGTTCGGTTCACACTTATTTCGGTTCACTCAAAATGTGTTCTTGAAATAAATCTGAACTATTCAGAGATTGTGCATGTGAGATCTTAATAGAGATTCTTTTCTTTTGAGATTATGAGCGTCATTCAGGGTCCAGCATTTCTGCCTGTCCCGCCTACGATCGTCCAGCAAACTGGAGGTGGATGCTTATTCTCTTTGGCTGTTCCCACCTGCCCTGTTGGCTGCAGTACCGGGTTCTAATTAAGTCATTGCACATTCAGGCCGTCTCCTTTGGTGACAGAGCCATGCCCAGGGAGATTGCTGAGCCTATGACACAGTTCTATTCCTGAGGCCCCATCTTTGGCACATAGGCAGCTCTGTTCCTGGCACTTATCCCCTACCATGAGTCTATGGGCTTTGTTCAGATGGTGTTCACATGAACAGGTGAGTGATCCATGGTAATCACTGCCCTGGTTAAAGCCTCAGTAAATACTAAGAGCATCTCTGTACCATGGACTCTATCTGGGGGATAGGTATAAGTCCCTAAGTCCTTGATATAGCAAATAATAACTACCCTGGTCAGATTAAAAAGGCCACGATTAGAACAGGTGTTCTGACTCTGCTGACTTTGTTGAAGGGGGCAAGAGAGAGCCCTTAGACTCTGGATGCTTTATTTGGCTAAACTCTTAAATGGCTGAGTCCCTTAGCATCTATTGCCTTGATTAGGCACTTCAGGGTGTTTTGTCTAGAGACGTGGAGCTAGTGGTGTCCACCTCAATCCTATTTCCATTGTATCCTCAAGATTAATCTTATCTATACAGGGACATAACCCTCAGTTGCCTTTAGAAATTCCTCCCCTCTGCTTTTTTCTCATCTTCCTTAGTCTGTGCTCTGAGATCTAACATTGTGAGCATTTCACCGAAATGCCCCACACCTCACTAGCTTAAGGAGGTTTGATACATTGACGTAGGGATGACTAAATACTGTTATTTAAATATTCTTGCTTTGCCCTGTCTAGCCAATCACTGTTCCATCTCCCTCTCCTGCCACTTGTCCTTTGAAGTCTGGGATAGTCACATATGCAAGCAAACTGTCACCATTCTCCAGCTGATGGATTCAGGTAACTCTTTGTGCCGTCTGGTTGTGAATCTGCTTGAAGGAGCCTCTGTGCTGAGAAGTCGTGTGTACTCAGAAGTATTGATGTTCAAGGATGCCCACACTTCTGATCTATGAAGTTCCAGGAGTGATGGGCACTAAGTCCCCCTTCAACTCATGCCTTCAACCATTCTCTACCTAGGCCAAAAGTCAACCATAAAGTTCAGCTCAGGGCAGATGTCATTCTACTTATTCTCAGATAGTCCTGTACAGATCAAATAAAACATTAGCAAAAACCTCCTCTTCCCATTCAAAGACATGACATCCTCCTACATATTAATTTATGTTAATGGTACCAAAATGGTTACCAGTCCCCCAGTTCTAGAAACAGCCAAAATAGGATCCCACTAGGGGCACGACTAGGATACCGTGTTCCAGATAACTGCTTACCATACAGGGCAGAGATCGTCTGACTTAAAAAGACTTGAACAGACTCAAACTTGAACACCTCTCTCTGGGTGTTTGTCATAAATTGGATTGGGTCCCCTTAATTCATATGTTAAAGCCGTAACCCCTAAAGTGACTGTATTTGAAGACAGAGCAATAATTATGGCTGAATCAGGTCCTAGAATGGGGCTTTAATCTGAGAGGATGGGTGTTCTTATTAAAAGGCAGAGATATCAGATTGATCTCTCTCTCTCTCTCCTTGCTCCGACACAGATGAAAGCCATATGAGGACACACCAAGAAGGCAGCCATCCACAAGCCAGAAGGAGAGGCCTCACCAGACACCAGTCTGGTCATTGATTCTGGTCTTCCACACTGGAAGAAAGGAAGCTTGTGCCACGCAAACCACTCTGGCTGAGATATCTTGTTACAGCAGCTGGAGCTGACAAGTACAGGTCCAGTCCCTTGTTGTTTGTGTGTGGTGACAGGAAAGTGGGAGGGGTCTTTGTTGCAGGCACGTGGATTTTCTCACACCACTGTTGCAGTAACAGGAGTAAAGGAATAATAACATCTGGCCCCTGTGCAGTGGTTTGTCCCTTTCAAGTGGCTTTCATGCATGATATTTCATTTGGTTCTTATAACATCTTTATGACCCTTTGCAGGAGCCAGGGCATCTTATTGCCATTCTACCCCTCATGAAACTGAGGTACTAAAAGGCTATGTAATTTATATAGTTTGTCTGAAATCACCCTGAATGTTTATACTCTAGGTCTATTGAAATACTAACCCAGTGTTCTTGTCACTATGCAAGGGTCCCAAAGCAGATTTGGCCAAATAACCTATATTGGGCTGGCAAAATGTAAGTTTTTCTGTGTTGCTCAGCATCTGTATGTTGGCGATGTGCCCCAATTCACATTCACAGAATAGCTTTGAGAAGCTTTGGAAGGGCTCAGTAGGGTCATTTATGCAGGGGAGGACAAGACAATGACTACAGGATGGCAAGTGATGCCAAGAAAGTAAGCCTGGAACAATCAAATAGAGGGTGAAACTGCAGAATGAGGAAGGCCAAGTCTCTGGCTCAAGCCTCCGGGACATCCTCCAGCATGCCCTCCCCACCGTGTTAGATAGACTGCTCTGGAAGCTGTCGGCTTCGCCACTCTCTGCAATGATCCACTTTGGCTTTTCATTCTGTGATCCTCTGTAAGAGGAAACCAGGTGCACCTTCGGCTAAGACCTATGGCCTATTGGAAATTGCCTGCTCTTTTCACCCTCCCCGTGAGTCTTCCTCCCTCTCCCGCTCCCTCCTCAGGCAAGGGACCACCTATTAGTCTCTCAACCTCACCAGAGCCTCTGTAGGACTAGTCTGCTTGCCTCCCCGTCATCCCTGCAGCAGTGGGACCCCTCTTTTTTAAATAAAAAATAATTTTTTTAAATTTAAGTTCAATTAGCCAGTATATAGTACATCATTAGTTTCAGATGTAGTGTTTGATAACTCATCAGTTGCATATAACACCTAGTGCTTATCACCTATCATGCCCTCCTTAATGCCCATCACCCAGCTACCCCCTCCCCCCAGTAACCCTCAGT
This sequence comes from Nyctereutes procyonoides, assembly GCF_905146905.1. Classification (NCBI taxonomy): domain Eukaryota; kingdom Metazoa; phylum Chordata; class Mammalia; order Carnivora; family Canidae; genus Nyctereutes; species Nyctereutes procyonoides. Next base: position 3,189,171 of record NW_026575143.1, read on the forward strand.
TTGTTTCCTAGAGTTTAGACCCACATGGTTTTTCTCCCTTTCTGATGACTAAGCAGCTCATACAAGGATGGCCAGAGTCAAAAAGAATAGCACTTGAAATTTACTCTGCCTGCTTCTACATCTTGAGAAGAAAACCTCCCAGGTATGCTTTATTTTGCCTCTACTAATCAGGCTCCTCTTTCAAGGCTTCTTTCTGTCCTTAACACAGTGGTTGAAATCAACGGCTCTGCCACTGGCGCTTACTGGCGCAACCCTGAGCAGAATACTTCACCTTCCTACTCCGGAATTTCTCTCTCTTTCTCCTTAAAATATGGATAAAGTAGCACCTCTTCTCAGGCTTGATGTCATGGTTACATGGGCTAATCCATAAAGTGCTTAGCGCAGGGTTGGTATGTGGAAGTGCTAGGTGCTAGGTTCTGCTATCATCATAATCAGTTCTATCTATCCAGTAGTTACACTGAGTGGGACCCCTCTTGAGGTACATAGAACATTTTTCTTACATAACTAATTTTCCTAAATATATTAGTCAATAATATGCATTGGGATTCTTTTCAAGCTTATGCTCTTACCCTTTGTCTTTCCAGTTTAACTTTGCTATCTTCCTTCTTAGCTACTCTTTAATTTATGTAGTTAAAAAAATGACTCCTTTTACATTTTTTTTCTCCTATATTATTTTCAAAATAGAGAGTTGACAAGATTTATTTCAGCGACAAGCTCATTATCTCTAGTCCTCTTTGGAACTTCTATCGGCATTTCACATCCATCACAAATATGTCATTGCCCAACCACACTAATGTTCTCAGAGCTGAGGTTTATTTATTTTATTCTATTTTTGTTTTTTTAAAGATTTCATTTATTTATTCATGAGAGACACAGAGAGAGGCAGAGACCCAGGAAGAGGGAGAAGCAGGCTCCCTGTGGGGAGCCCCATGCGGGACTCGATCCCAGGAGCCCAGAATCACACCCTGAACCGAAAGCAGAGGCTCAACCACTGCAGGGGTCCCAGAGCTGAGGTTTACATCTTATGCCTTTTTTCCAGAACTTCATAATGCTTTGCATGCAGTAAATGTTCAGAAATTAAATGGGGATTGATTTGTTCTCTTTCTATTTGCCCATTACATTCTCATGTCTAAAATGTTTATCCCTCACAATTACCGAGTCAACTCCACTGATACTGAATATATTTAATATACTCCCCATGATACTAAAATTCACCCACAGAGAGATATGTGCGTTGTATTACTTTATTTTTTGAGACTGATTGCCTCTACAGCTTCGCTCTTTTCTTCTAAGCTGACCGCCACTATTCCCATTCCTCAACTAGAAGATAAGTTCCTTGAGAGCCAGAGAATCTTGGGGGGCGGCTTGCTGATGTGTCTCTTGTAGTTAGAATAGGGGAATGGTAGTCATCGTTAATTGCCAATCTCTCAGCCACTGTCCTTGCTTCTTTACCAACAGAAACCCGATTTTGTCTGGTATCTTGTAACCCTGTGCTTCAGAAAAGGCTAGGCCCTCACTCTGGTCCAGAGGCTGTATTGTAATCCTTCTAAGTCAATTTTAGGTTTTCCTATTCCTGTTGCTAGTTACTGTTTTAGAATGAGCATATCCTATGCTTTTGCAACAGTTGCCTTTGCTCCTAGGAAACAGTGATGTGGTACGTAGATCTGTAGTTGCCATCTTGGCATCATTACCACAGGCTAATATCCCAGGGATGGCAGAAGGGAAGGAGAGAGACTCTGGGGCCTTCACAATATGGTTGAGTTCTATCGATTAATCAAACTTGGAACCTCCCCATCTGCAAGACATTTTATGTGGGATAATTCATTTGCATAGTTGTTTAAGTCACTTTTAATTGGGTCTTAATTCTCCATAACTGAAAGCATCCTGATCCAGGAGGCATGCCAAAAATATTTGTTAACTTATTGACCGATGAAACCTGCTATAATTCATGTTATACTGGTGAACTAAAGCTCTACATGTTGACTAAGAGAGGCAGCAAATTCTGGTAGATAAAAACAACATCATTTAAGCAATCAGGAAAACCCAATGTTTTTTAATGTTGTTTTAGGTCTTAACAACTTTGGTGCGAAGCTAATAGGGGAGGAGAGTCTGAACCTTGGAAAATCACATTAGGAGAAAATTTCTAAAAACTGCTTCTTGTCACTTTTTAGTTGAATTATAGATTTAAATTGGCCAGTGTTCAAAATGCTGAACTTACTGTGGGGGCCCTGGAAGCTTTTGCCCTGGCCGGCACTGTGGCAGGCTGTGGGGCTCCGTGCCTGAGCTGCTGAGGTGCCAGTCTCTGGGGGATGGCTGCTAAGGCCTTTGGTCACCTCCAGGGCTGCCCAGTGGAACCATGTGGCAGGTACCATGGGGACAATATTCTGTCATTTGATTTGGGGACCATGGGCAGTCTCGACAAGCTGCTCATTTTATTTCTTTCCACATTATCAGGTGTTGTTTACCTGCCTCTGTAACCTGCATGAATGTGGAGAACCACAGCCTGTCCCATGAGACAGAGCAGGGCCTGTCACAAAGCAGAGCCTTCACTTCGGTCTGTTCTGGTTTTGTCAACAGAAGGACTTTTGGGGGTTGGTCCGTTGCAGCTTTGCTTCTCACCTGGAATATTGTGGTAGCCTTGTAGCTACTCACCTGCCTTGTCTTGCCCCATTCCAGTTTGTACGCTACATTGGGACGCAGAGCTGACGACGTCGCTTCCAAACCCTATAGTCTAATGGCTCCTTATTATCTCTGGACACATTTAAGCTTGTTAGGCTGTCATGTGAAGCCTGGTGCCATCTGGGTTTTGCCTTTCTCTCCAGTCTCTTTTTCCCTCCTTGTCCCCATAGACAAAAGCCTACCCACATCACATCATCTGTGAGTTCTAGAACACCATACATTCCCAATCCAGCATCAGTGGCTTTCCTGCAGCTCTCTCCTCCGGAATGCATTCTCCATCGTGCCCTCCCTATGAACTTTGCCACCTTTTTGTGAGCTAAAACTCTGATGTGCTGTGGGAGGCCTTCTCTGACCCCCTCCTGCAGCCTGACAAGCCACCTTTCCCATGTTCTTCCCCCCAGTCACTAAATCTTGCAAATCACCTTGTTGGGCGATGGTTTCTCCGTCTCTCGCCCCCACTCCTTCTGAGGATCCTGTGGTCAGGATTTGACCCTCTCTGAATCATCTGTGTCTCCCACGCAGGTGCATGCCAGTCCGTTTTTGGTTTGAATTGAAATAAATCAAACTGAAAGTAGAGTAGGAAGGAAACACCTGTAGCAATTTCTGATGCAGACAGGTTTGTTTGTGGTGGGCTTCTTCTCTTTATCAGGATCCTGGGAGCCCAAAAAATGAACCATTAATTAACTTTGCAGGTTAGTGCTTTGGAGGACATGTTGAACAGAGAAAGAGAACAGGAAGATGAAGGCAGTGGGAATACAGGAGTTCAGCCGGCTGACCCCAGAATAATCTGATGACCTGGCATCCCGTTGTCCTACCATCCAGACCATCCAAATATTTTTGCAAGCCGATAGGTGCACATTACGGCTTAAATAGGTTACTTACTTTCATTTCTTCTTCTTTTTACTTTGAAATTTAGAGATAGGCAATGAAATTGCACATTTCCTAAGATTTCTGAGTCCTTGACTGACTGTAAGACCAGAACATTTATTGTTCTTTTGCCCAGGGTTTCCTCCATCCTCATTTGGGAAATTACCACCTGCTCCTGAGATCTCTCCTCAGCTTCCTTTGTGAAGTAAAGGGCAAAGTTTTACCTCAACAATTTTAGCAATATCTACCTCCCCTGTTGATAAGTAAATCTCCCTTTCCTTTGGTCACTCCTCATTCAGTACATGGCTCCTGTCCTCTCAGGCACTTTCTCAGGAAATGTCATTTGGGTTTATCTTGGACAGATGCACCTGGATTCTGGCAAGGTAGTCTCCCAAGGATTTTGTCGGTCAAAGTCTTCCACAGTACTTTTTCCAATGGATAAACGAGATCTTCCACACTCTTGAATTGCTATCGTTAGAGGGAAAGTGGCCATTCCTGTGTAGGGAAGAGAAAACACACAGTTACTGAGAAATTTGAATGAGATTCCTTTGTATTCCTTTCCTCACAGCAACCAGTCACACTCGCTTCTGTAGTATTCTTGTGCTTAGCAAGTCAAGGTGCCTTAGAAGAACTTGGTTTTCCTAGTTGCTAGATTTTTAGGAGAGTAAACATTCTCTTTTGATTGATTGCCATGAGTGAACTCAGAAAGCACAATTAGAAAATAATATTTTATATAGAAACATTTGCATCAGCGATAATGAAAGAATACTAGAGAAGAATAGAGAAGTGGCAGGTTTGCCACTTGCATTAGCTGCATGGGATGGCAGTTCATTTCTGAGAAGACTGTGCCCACACATAGCGTGACTGGTGGGGATACCAGTATAGAGGTCTATGGAAAGCCCAGGAATCCTGTGTCCTCAGCAGTTTGATGTCTTTAGGAAAGCTACACCCACCCCACACACGTGACTTCCTTTAATGTTGTACAAAAGAGTTTTACTAGTTTCCTTTGGTGAATTGGTTTCCAGATAATAGGAAAAAAAGAGAAAGAAAAAGATGGGAATGACAAATGGTTGTCATGTGCTTTAGCTCCCAAGCATGAAATTGGGGCTCAGGCCAGAGGAGTGAGTTTTCTTTGGGTCCAGGCCAGCAAAATGAAACCCCAAGAACCCAGCCTTTGGATATGTCATTATCTAACAAGCCAAAGGAAATGGATGACATGATGCTGAGTAAATGAGATGAATTTTGGTCTATAATTTATGTGAGCATCAACTAACACTTAAAATCCCGATTAATATCAGCATCACATTGTCCAATCATGTGTACGACGAGAAGAGACACAACGCATGCAGATCCTGTGCAGTAATAAGGAGTTTGGTCTAGATACCCTGGCAATGATCATTAATTTTGCTATGTTTTGATTTAGTGTTTGTGTTAATGTATTCCAGTATGTCTGAGAATATGAAAGTAACACCTGGTGTGCTCTGTGCAAATGCTTCTCCGCTTCAGGAGGAAAGCCAAAGGGGACATACAGCTGAACCTGAAGCATCATTATAAATAGGCTCTAGGGAATCAACTCCTCAGATTTCTGAGACTAAAACAAAGTCAGAGAAAATATACAAATATATGAGCCTTTCTTGTATGCAAGACATACCTTTAAGGCAATATATGCTCAGAAGTTTGTTTTGGGGCATTTGTTAATCAAGCCAGGTTTTCACTGCATAGCTTTGTTTGCATGCAAAGGCCCTTAAAATGCATGTACATGAGTGTGCAGGCACACACACACACACACACACACACACACTTTGAAGGCAAGAGGCAGTGAGGCCAATTAAAAAACAATGTTCCTGTTCAGAGGTTTAATTTTGCTGATATGTCTAGACTGTCAGAAGGTGGATAGTCCTTCTAGAATGATGCCTGCCGGAGTTGGGCACACCATATAGTGTGTGCTAGATAAGTGCTCTCATGAAAGCAAAACTGTTGACTTCATATTCCTTGCAGCAATTGCTTCTGCTCCCAGTGCCTCAGAGATCAGCATTCCCTTTTGTGTGTGTGTGTAATTGAGAGCTGGCAACTCACATGCTTCGCTTATTACATAAAGAGCTTGTAAGAAGAACAGGCAAGACAAGAAACAACCCTTTCCTCAGAAGACCTAAAACCATAGCATCCTCACAGTGAGAAAAGCTGCTAGATTACTTTAAATGTATGATATTTCCTCGATCTGCATCAAGTCTAATAATGGAAGATAGATTGACTTTTTGGATTTTCTTGTACAAAAATATCCAAAATCCATTTCATCCTTTTATTCCATTTTTACTAAAAATAAAAAAAAAATTAGCAGCTCAGCTTCATTCAAGTCTGGCTCTGTCACCTCTGTTAAAATTCATCACCAGTGACAAGATAACCGATCACTGTACCTTTTTCATTGCCATACTCATCTTGCACACACATTGGCAATTCTGGTAGACATCTCTAAGATATAATGAGTTAGAGAGAATTCACTATTTTTTCTCTTGATGTCTAGAAGGGCAAAATGGTTCCCTGTGTGCCACACTCTCAGGGCTAGAAGGTCCTGCTGGCCCCTTCACCTGGAAGGGAGAGCAATAATATGCAATCTGTGAATTCAGTATACATTGAACATATATTCCTGGTTCAACAAGAATGCTGAGTCTTCAACTGGGTACTCAGGTGCAGTAGGAAAAGACAGTGGTCTGTTGAGCTCACATTCTGGCTGATTAATACACTGCTAAATGCTCTTTGGAGCCCTGCCAGGAGAAATATAAACAGCAAACGGACTTACTCTATAAGTATCTGTCTTTTTGCCAAATCATACAAGGAAAATGTGTTTAAGAAAAAAAAAATGATAGGAGGATGTGTTTTTATTACATGTATGCTCATCAGATCCCAGCTCTGTAAAACCCATTAAAAACAACATGAAGTATTTAAAATCAGCAGCAATCACCTTGGTTGGTTACTGATTTACAAGATTAAAAACATTCTGAACTGGAGATGAAGGTGCATTAATAAACGCAGGTTCCTGGAAGAATCCTCGGTGATTACTTGCTGGTCTGTTTGGGGAGGAGGCTCGACATCTCAGGGAAAGATGTCAGCACGTAAGTGAGGAGGAGGCGCTGATACTCAACACTGTCCCTAGGAAATTCAGAGCGTAGTTCATGGTCACTGTGCAGAGCCCTAAGAACCATCAGTATTTGTTTTAAACTCTCTGGCACGTACTGGTCCTTTGGCAGGACAAGCCTTTAAAGCTCGGTAGGCATCAGGAGGGCCTTCTCAATGTTAGGGAAAACATCCCCTTCATGCCATGCCTGTTTGGTTTTGTAACTCATAGCTCCTGGCACACGGCAAAGTCTTTGCACCAAATGGAGTGGAATCACTGTTAACATCCCCACAGTCAGTACACTCTATGCCATGCTCACTTCTGAGTGTTTACAGACACAGTGATACAAATACACCTTACACATTCCCTACACTCATCAGTAGATATTGTCATTGTCCCCATTGTACAGAGGCAGAAATTGAGGCCTTGAGAGGTTTAGTGACTTGTGGAAGAAGTTCTCACAGCCAGTCCCTGGTGGAGATGAGACATGAGTCCAGCTGGTTGACTTTCAATGCCAGAACCAGCATCCTGAGAGCCAGAGGGCAGGCACCATATCTAGGTCTTATCCTTTGGGCAGCTCAACATGAAATAATTTGCTATTTTTTGTCCTCTTCCAAAATGCATAATTTTGGAGAGAAAAAATTTCCAACTGAATCTTTATCTGTAAGTGAAATCAGTATGGCAGCTGCATAACAAAAATATGTAAAACTGGATAAGAGGAAAATGCAAGATGGCAGGTTGTGGTCAGTTTTAAAGAACAGATGTCTGGGTGTATGTGTGATTGTGTAAAGCTCACCAAGGTCTCAGGGTCAGCAGATGTCTAAATGTTCCATTTGGACAAGTTACTGGAGGGTAGATAAGGTCAGGGAACCATGAGGTCAGGAATATAATTGATGAAGGCCATGTTTGTATCCGTTTTTATGCTCCAAGTGCCTACAGGATGAGGTACCTTCCCCTCAAAGAGAGCCTCAGGGCCACCGCGATTCTCCACTGTGCATAGAGGTAGAGAAAGTCTATCTGATAAAACTTCCACAGACTTAGATGCCTCTTGTTTCCAAAGAATCCTTGGGCTTTTAAGGATTACAAACCACTTTAACTCTTTATAATACCTCAAGACCACTGCAGTTCAGGTGGGCCTGCCCTGGCCCCAAGTGAGAAGCTCACAGAATTTTCAGTGAGAAGGATCTGAAGAGGACAAGCTCTTGCACCCCCAGGAGTGCTGTTCCAGAGTCTGATTCCCTGTTGCCCTTACATTCCAGGTGCTACCTGAACACATGCAAATGCATTTTATGAGAAGGCATTAGACTTTCCTTTGCGCTGTTGCTTTTAGCGTGGCTTTCTAAGTAGGTAGGTTTCCAAGTTTAGCTGAGACAAGGACAAACTGCCAGACAGAGGAACACTCTTTAGAAAGCGAGGACCTCTCTCTCTGAGGCAGCAGGTATCTTATAGCCCCATGTTGAGCACTCCATAAAGCCTCCTTGGGGCTGTGTTTCAATGGCTGGGAGGCCCTTCCAGAAGCCACCTCCTGTCTCCATTACAACGTTTACTTGTGCTTTGGGTCGGCTTCATGTCCTGTAGCTTTGCACCTAGACCCGCCTTGAATGGCCACTTCCGACCGATGCTTCTTCTGGACAGTTCAGTTGGTTTTTTGTCACAGCTTTGGCCTGGATGATGTCACTGGATCAATCTTTTTTTTTTTTTTTTTAACTTTTTAAATTTATTTTTTAAAGTTTATTTGGTCATTTATTTAAGTAATCTCTACCCTGAGTGTGGAGTTTGAATTCACGATCCCAAGATCAAGAGTTGCCTTGTTTTCCCGACTGAGCCAGCCAGGTGCCCACCCCCACCTCCACCCCACACCCCCGCACCCCGGATCAATTGATGTCCTTCCCAAAGTCACTCTACACGCTGGGTCAGGCCTTGATTATCCCAGTCCAGCAACTGCTGTTCTGGGAGGGAAGTTGGAAAAACGTACATCAAGGTCAGGTTTTATTTTCTTTGCATGAACCAAGATGCCAGTGTTTATCAACAGGAAGAAGCTGCTGGAAATCATCCTGGAAACATTGATAAAAGCTCAGGGTATTGTTATAAAGTTATGTCTTGGCTTCTTGTGGCCTCTGCCCTTCATTCACTAGTTCACTGCACACCACCTACTCTTGGGTGATTTCTCGATGTTCTCCCTCTTCTGGTGCCACAGTCACATGTCTCAGTCAGCCAGATGCTTGAGCTCCCCGCACAGAGCAGTGATAGGAGAAAACAGCCCAACATCCTGTAGCAGTCCTCCCCAAACCTCAAACCAACACTAATATTAAACTCAAAGATAAGAACTTTTCTAGAATTGAGGGGTCAGTAAAAAAAAAACTCTGTTACGTAAACTAAATACATTTCAAAGTTCAGTTTCAAAGAATATATGAGAATATTGTGGAGCATGGGGACAGATCCTGGTGTAATTATGGTAAGGTCAGACCTAGGTCATCTATTGGAGAGCGATTTGGGCAGCACAGTGAGAGAGCAAATGAACAGGAGGTCAGCTGCTTCTAGTATTAGTGGGTGAGATCAGTGACCACTTTACCCAGGCTGGTGACTCAGACATTTGTAACTGACAAGTCTGGGAAGTGGTCATGTGATTCAGGGGAAGGCTACTTTGAGGAATTCTGAGCTTGATACATTCCCCACTCTGGAGGCTCATGTTAATGAAAAGAGCTACAGTGATGAAACTAAACTCAATGTCAAGGACAGTTGGCGATGACCTTGTTTCATCCTTGCACCAACCCAGAGGTGGGTACTGCTTGTCAGCCCCACCTACAGGGAGGAACCTGAGACCGGTCCAGTGAAATGATTTGTAGATGGAGACATGGCTGATGCATAGCAGGGCTGTCAGATTAACCATTTCGAGTGGGATCCACTGTATCCTTGGGTGGGATACACTGAACCCAGTATTCCCTCCCTGGGAAGTAGAGTAGACCTTGTTTCAGCTCATGTTTCGAGGGTTTGGGGCTGTTCAGAACCCATTCACACTGCCCATTCAGGGAAAGTCCTCCCTTGTGTGCCCTTTGGGTGGGATATAGTGCCGTCTCCTCCCAGAGGAAGGGGAGACCAGGTGGGAGAACATCTCTCTCCCTGAAGGCCGAGCCATAAGCATGCGTGGTGGCCTTGGTCTAGTCGATTAGAATTTCTTGAACTAAAGTTACCATCACATGACAAAGGGTCAATAGGAACTATCAAGGCAACAAGTGGCTGTGGCAGTTTCTGTTGAGAGGTACTCCCGTCACCTGCTGCCTCGTGGACTTCCCAAGCTACCTGAGTTCCTGTCCTCCATCTCTCCTTCGGCTGCCCCCTGCCCCAGAAGCCTCACATTCTTCCAGTTAATTCCCTTCCCGGCTTTTTTTTTTTTTTTTTTTTTTTCTTAAGAGCCACTTTTTCTGTTGTTGAACCAAGAGCCAGCCATCTTCTGCATGTGGGCAGCAGTGCTGTGTCTTCCAGGGCACTGATGAGGCAATCACTCCTTAATTCCTGGAGCTTAGATCCTTGGTGGCTGGATTTGAATTTAGCTGAATACCTGGGTTTTAAGTACAATATGCTTTCATAGACTCAATCTAGCTTTTTAAGCTTGATTTTGTCCAAATAGGAAAATTAAAACAGAATGGAAAATGTGTGCTTTTGACATTCTCAAGTGACAAAATGACATTTAAAATTTATAAAAATCACTCCATACAGAATTTGAATAAAAAGTCAAAGTACGTATGACAAGTCTTTGGTAAACCCAATCCTCCCTATTTTGCCTGAATTCCAATGTTCTACCCTCAGATGGCAAATTTAAGAAATGATTCTTTTTACTTTTTTTGTGAGTTAGCTCACATCAGGAAAAATGTGATTTGTTCGGTTATTTTTCTACCGAATATCCAGCTCTCTCCTCGTAGTTTGAAAAGAGCCTGTCACAGTTCCCAAAACGTTAATGCTAAACCAGCCATGAAGAGAAGCACATGCCCAGGGCTAGAGTGAGCGAGCTAAACTAATGAGAACCAAGAATAAGGCTGAAAAGGAATTACACACACATACATATGTATGCACATATATGCGGACGGATACACATGTACATGTGTACATATATGTGCATATATAATAGGCATATGTAAAAAGATCTTTCCATGCTTTTCTGGTGAGTCTTAGTGGAACTTAAGTTGGGAGTGAGTGGATACAATTTCTGCATTAAGCAAATAAAATGCCTTAAATGTTTAAAAACTGCTGATGGAACTCTTGCTTCTTAAATTTTAAGGAGCTGCTGCCTTCTGCCGAAAGCCCCTGGCCTGGGAGCGATGAAGCCGAGTCCCTCCCAGGTTGTCTGAAACACCTCGGCTCAGTCACCTGACAGAACCAGGCCTATTGCCTCGCATGGGAAATAAAGGACTGGGGTCTCTAACAATCTTTCTAGCTCTAGAAATTATGAGTCTGTAGCTTATGCAAAGGTCCTGCATATTAATGCTGCTGCGGCTGCTGTGATGGGGGTGCACCCGACCGGCCCCTCCCTGCACGGTGGAGGAGCCACGTACACTCAGCAGCCAGCCCTGCCCCTCACTCCCCAGGCAGCGGCGGCCCTGATGGGGCAGGAGGGGGTGGGGCACAGGCCTGTGGGTGGGGCTTCTGGGTGAGGGGCGGTGCCACCAAGGTAACGTGCAACCCGGAATCCACCCCTCCGGTGCCACCCACTTGTTTGTGCCACAGAAGGGCGGAAGGTTGTTCACTCCCCACTTGAGATGCTGACGTTCCATACGTCTACGTGGCCAATCACAAGCACCAAGAACCAAAACAAAGTGTTGCATTCAGGCTACCAACCAGGAACAGATGGCTCCTCCAAATGAGGAAATTTCAAAGAAGGTTTATTTACAAAGTGGCTCTGAAAATGTGGGTAAGGACGAGGGATATTGCAGTAACCTGGGGTTAATAGGAGTTGGGGCAGCTAACCATGACTAAGGCGGAGAGAGGGGAGGGAGTGGGGTCTGGGATTCTTAAGACTCTTATGGGAGGAACCTTCTGGAGAAGAGCAGTGGCATTTGCTTAGTGAAAGAAATAGCTCAAGGCAATATCTCAGAAAGGGAGCCGAGGAGAATAAATAACCTAAGCATACTCTTCTCCCTCCCTTTTATCTCCTGCCAAGGCTCTTCCCTGGCTAAACCCAACTCTTCCTGCCAAGAATAGGAGCATCCATTCATGAGCCATATACATGGATTACAGCAGGAAAGAGGGTGATCTAGGGGGTCAAAGAGGAGACATTCAGGACACAGACAGAAAGACACAACTCAGAAGAAAAATGGTTTCAAATTCTTTCATCAGTTAGTTAAAATACCAGTTACAGAGGAACAATAGCATATTTGTTTGGTTAGCCCGTACCCATCATGGACTCAGGAGTTAGTCCCCGAGAACCATGAGGGAAAAGAGATTAGCCTATGAGCATCAGCAAATGACATCAACATCTAATGCATGAGGGTGAGGAGGAGTGAAAAGGGACCAAATGACTTCCTGGTCATCAGGAGCAGAAAAATATAAATGGGCGTCCATGTCTCTATGGAAGCATTAGCTGATGAGCACTCATCAGTGTGGGATTCTAGAAACACAGAGGAGGGAAGGAGTCTCAGAGGCATGATCCTGGCAGTGCTTATTAATTAGCACTGGATAGAAGGGAGTGTGCTTAGGCCAAGGAAGGAACATATCTGACCACCTGCTAGGCATCCTGTTACAGAGAGACCCACGAGGTCACCTGCTCCCACTGTCTCGAGTACATGACCTTTAAGCAGCACTCAGTCTGAGCTGGCTTTACTTTGAGTGGAGCCCCATGCAGGACTTGATCCCAGGACCCCGAGGTCATGACCTGAGCCAAAGGGAGATGCTCAACCACTGAGCCAGGTGCCTTTTTCTAAGCATCAAATCATCTATTTCTCAAACAGCTCTAGAGGTGAGTCGCAAAATGCGACAGGGAATGAAGTAGCTTGCCCAAGATCACACAGTTACCAGTGAAGAGAGTTTTTTTCCACTGCGGGCCATCTGAGGCCAGAGGCCATGCTTCACCCACTTTTGCACGGTGTCGCAGGTCCAGACTGATGGGAGGGAAGGTACAGGGAGGGGAATAGAGGAGTGGGGACAAGTCAGTTAAGGCCATGTCAACTGTGAGGGGCTTCGTAAGCTCAGATGTTGATTGCAGATTTTAATCAATCCTTTACTTGTGAACTCTGCATTAAATGCTGCTCTGAGAATTTAGTGTCACCCATTCAAATGACAGCTATGAGAGGTTCGAAAGGTTAACTTACTAAAAACAAAGCCATGGTGTTTTGCTTTGTTTGGTTTTAGGGATCCCAAATGTCTATTTCCAGTGTTGCATATATGGAATAGGAATTGCTAATGTAACAGGAATGCGATGCTCAGAGTAATGTGATACAAAAGAAATCAGGAAGACATGGGAGATGTTGATAAAAAGTGATGGTTGCAACATTTTTACTTGACTTTTTTCCCCCCAGTCGATTAAAGTGTCGGTTTCTAAGAGGTTTTTGTCAATGATGAAACTGGGGAAGCATTTTAACTTTTACCTGGGCGATGGCTGAGCCGGACTGTAGACCCGTAGTCCATGGTGCAATCATGGACTGTATTTTGCTGCTCCATCTTTCTGGTGCATATGCCACAAAAGAACACTATCTTGTTCTTGCTTTCAGTACTGAGAATGTAGTTTTGCATGAGTGACCCTATAAGATAGTGAATAGTAGAATGCTTCCTAAGTGACGTGTTTGTGTTGTGTCATCTAACACGTTGGCCACTGGGCACATATAACTATTTACATTTAAACTACTTAAGAAGAAATACGGTAAGAATCCAGTTCCTCATTTGGATGAGCCACATTCGAAGTGCTCAGCGGCCTCCTGTGGCTGCCATTGACTAGTGATGCTGCGGTGGGCTGGGTGGATTCAGGACACGTCCATCGTCACAGAAAGCTCCGTTGGAGAGCCACAGGTACAGCTTGGTCTCAACTGAGAAGAAGCAGCAAAGCTGAAGGGGAGCCTCCCTGGGAGAGGCCTCTTTCCTGGATGCACAGCGAGCCTGGTGAGGTGTTTGTGAATCTCAGGGAGCGAGTTAGCTCTGGTAGACTCTGAATACTGTGCTGTGGAAGCCAGAATACTTATATCTCATGCAGTCTCTGTGCCCCTGTCCCCGTTCTCTGTAATATCACTAACACCTTTGGAAAGTTAGAGACTTTCTCAGCCACACAAACAGGAATCAAGGAAAGGGGCTTTGTGCCACAGCCAGATTTGAGTATCTAGTAATGATAGTAGGTGTCAAAAGAGAGCCCCTCAAAGGGAGGCAAAACATTATGGGAAAGAAGGAGGCCTGTCAGTCTGCTTGCACTTCCCCTCACCTGACGGTCCCCTTTAGGAGTGGAACGCGGAGATTCTGGATCTCATCTCTTTGTCGGAATCTGTGTTCTCTTTGTGAGAAGCCATATGGCCATCACCTCAGAAGCTCCCTGCCTCTCTTAGGTCAAAATGGGCTCAGGGTAATTCCTATGGAGCAATGATCCTTTCAACTTTGTACTTTAGAATCTTCTGGAATCCTTCAAAGCCCCCGATACTCAGACTGCACCCCACTGAACACAAATCTCTCTGGTGGGTGCTGGGCCTGGTGTTGTTTTAGATTCTGCAGGCAATGCCAAAGTGCAGCAAAGGTTGAGAAATTATGCTGAATCTAAAGAAGCTCTGTTATCCATAGAACAGAGTGATCTAAACACATATTCCACAACCTTTTCCTTCCCTAGGTTTGCCAATAATAGGATGGCCTTTAATTTATATTAAGAAGATCTGTCTTGACAGTAAAGTAGAAAGAGCTCTGAATCAGGAGCCAGGGCTTCAGAGTTTAGTCCAAGCTCTTGGCCAAGTTGCTGTTACCTCAGGCAGGCCCCCTCACCTCCCTGCACTGGGATTTCCTCACCAGAATCCTGGAGGTTTTGGACCCGAAGACCTCTAACTTCCCTCATCTTGTACACCGAATACCTAAGACTGTCCTAAATGCCCTGTTCTAGGGATGTGACAATGGAACTTTGATGGTGTAGCTGTGTAGCCACCAAGCATTTGGGAATAAGGAGACCTTTCCTCTTTGATCTTCAGGGTGTCCATTCCAATGCCTCTGTGTATACTAGGAACTTGATATTTGCACCTGGATGACCAGGTACTTTATTTTTTTTTAAGATTTTATTTATTTATTCATGAGAGACACAGAGAGAGAGAGAAAGAGAGAGGCAGAGACACAGGCAGAGGGAGAAGCAGCCTCCATGCCGGGAGCCTGATGTGGGACTCAATCCCGGGTCTCCAGGATCATGCCCTGAGCCGAAGGCAGGTGCCAAACCGTTGAGCCACTCAGGCTGCCCCAGGTACTTTAGATTATTCTTCCTGCAGGTGTTGATGAGTCCATTTTACAGATGGAATAATTAGGTTTATCAAAATCAGAGCAGTCAGATGCAGTGCTTCTCCTTGCCAGCCTACCAGCTCCCCATCTGTCATTCCTGTCCCATGTGACTAGTAAAGTCTGAGTGGCCATGTAGCACACAGGACAAAGCTTGGGAATGGGACTCAGCATACTGCACCTATGTTGAACTTGGCCATGATGCAGGGTAGGGTTCCCAAAATGCTGCCTTCCCTCATCAGACTGGCTCAGTAACTAAGTACACCTGAGCCTACTGGTGAAAGGCAGCAGAACTCACAGCAGCTTTAGAATGACCCAGGAGATTGGGATCCATGTCTTTTTCTGCTGCTAACTAGCTGTATGACCTTGGACTCAAAAGATCTCTTTGTACATCAGGTTTTTTTTTTTTTTTTTTTTTTTATCTTTAAAATCAGCTGCTCAGGCCACATGATCCTAAGATCCTTTCCAAATCTAAAATTGTATAAAAAAAGTTTTCTTTGGAAAGCTACCCTTGTTATTACTCAGTGCCCTGTTTTTTTTCAAGCTGCTTGACAATAGATTTTGTGATTATTTCCTCTGTCTTTTCCCCTTAGCTTCCTATGTAGAGAAGTTAAACTTAGAAGTCCAGGGTTTTTCAGGGTCATTCCTTTTTCTATTTAGAAAAAGAAACCAAGTTGTTCCATTCCTGCTTCGGTCAAATCGTTTACCCTTCAAAAAATCTTTAAAATGGTACCTGATGATCCTGAAATCACTCCAGACATGTTCTTAAGTATTTGTAGTTCAAGTTGTCAGGGCCTAGAATGGATTTTAACTGTTTCTCTTATTTTTGCCTCATTTTCCTTCCTTCTATCCCAGGGCTTCATGGCATGTAGACTAAAATAGATTGTACTGACTTTGTGGTGCAAGCCACTTTTCCTATCCTTTCATGCAGGGATCCTCAAAATGTGGTCCTGACCCTCAGCAGCAGCATTATCTGGGAACTCGTTAGAAATGCAAATTATCAGGGAGCCCCAGACCACAGAATAATCAGTATGTGTTTTAATAAGCCTTTAGGAGATTCTGATGTGTGCTAAATTTGAGAATTTGAGAACTACTGTGCTAACAAAAGACATTTTCTCTTACCCCTCTCATTCTTAACATATTTTCCTATTCTGTGGGCAATACATTAAAGGACTATGAGGTTGTTTCTCTGTAAACCTTTTGAAGATGGATTTCTATTTTCTGCATTGACTTCTTATGGCCCTAAAAGGCCTATTAATTTCTCTTCTTCTTTATTGAAGAGCTTAGTTTTCTCTTTCTTTGGCTTTCTCACAGAACAAGTTTATCACTTGGCATGAATTAAATGAAATGCAACCTAATAGGTGGCTAATGAATATTTTTTATAAAACTCTGGAGTCTTGCTGCTTCAAGTAGCCCTGGTTCAGCAGTGTCAGCATCAGCATCCCTGGGAGCTGGCTGGTTCTATAAAATCTCTCTCTACCCCAGCTCCACAGAATTAGAATTTGCATCCTGACACAATCTCTAGGTGATTAATGTACAAATTAAAGTTTGAGATGCATTGGTCTTAAAAGAATATCTTAGCCCTTACATGGAATGATTGTTTTAGAAGTTAGGCTAAAGTTACTGGAAAATTTTAGCCAAGCAAATTTTTCTGTAGGGTAATGTAGCATTATATTTGGTAACGTGAGTTTTGACAATGACAAAGAAGGAGGAGTATACTTTATCTTGAAATTAACTTTATCTTGATGACACACATAGTAATCAGTACAGAAGGCTCATGTTTCTATATAGGACTGTGTGAACTGAAGGCTGGAATCCCAGAGAAGAATATCTCAGTGTAGGAAAAGGAAAGAGAATTAGAAAGAATTTGCTGGACTTATGATGTAGACCGCTCAGCCAGGAAAATGGCATAGGCAGTATCACTATACAGAGATTACAAAGTAGTTTGGCTGATACAGTTTCATGGAGGTACACTGTAGTGATAATACTAGTCTCTGCAGTGTATTTATTGAGTGGATAGCGAATGTCAGATCCTCTGCTCTACTCTTACCAGCATCATCTCACATGATACCCACAGCAACACTCTGAGATGGATACTGCTGTCATTCCTACTTTATGGAGGGGAGAACCTGAGCATTGGAGGTTAAGTAACTAAACATGGATATTTGTTCCAGATAATTCTTATTACTCTTACTGCTTTAATTAGGGTAACATTGGTGACAGTAGCAGATAAAATCTCAAATCTCAATGGCTTATGAAAAATTCATTTTTACTTATGTTAAGTTCAAAAGGTTGTTCCTGATTAATGGGAGGTTCTTCCTCAAGCAAGCACAGCTTCTGTAACCTAACTTCCTTATTCCCACAGCTCTACCATATTCTACATTTGGCTTCCAGGAGCATCTGCATCACAACAGTGGAAGAAGAAAGACCATGAGGGATTAGATGAGGGGGGATTTTTTTAATGGGTCTGACCTAGAATGGTATGCATTGCTTCCATACACATCCCATGGCTTGAACTTGAAGGAAGGCTGAGAAATGTGGTCAATCCCAGAAAGAAGATGTTTGGTGAATAGGTCTCTACCAAAATGTCTGCCTGAGTCCATGCAATTAATTCAGCCTTGCTAACTTCAGTTCCTTATCTATAAAGTGGAAATGATTGTACCTGCACCTTCAGAGGTTTTTAAAATTAAATTACTTAACCATTATTACTGCAGTCGAGGGTCTGATAAAGTCTAGACTTTCCTAGCTGATAATTCCTTGGTTCAGAAGATACAGTCTATTCAAGAATTATTCTAATCTTATTGAGAATGAAACCATCACAGAGACATTGGAACTAAGTGAAAGTATCATCAAGGAGTCCAGAGGAGCAAAGAAATTAAATATTCAACAGCTAAGCATAAAGAGTAAATTTTAGGAATGTAGATTTTAAAGACTTTAAGAAAATATGTAATATATAAAGAACTATACAACTCAACACCAAAAAACCAAATAATCCAATTAAGGAATGGATAGAATACATGAACAGACATTTCTCCAAAGAAGACCATTCAGATGGCCAGCATGAAAAGATGCTCAGCATCACTGATCTTCAGACAAATACAAATCAAAACCCCACAATAAAATATCGCCTTGTACCTGTCAGAATGGCTAAAATAAAAAACTCAAGAAACAATAAGTTTTGGCAATAGTGTGGAGAAAAAGGAACTCTTGTGCTCTGTTGGTGGGACTGCAAACTGGTGCAGCCACTGTGGAAGACAGTATGGAGGGTCCTCAAAAGACTGCAAACTGGTGCAACCACTGTGGAAGACAGTATGGAGGGTCCTCAAAAAACTAAGAACAGAACTACCCTACAATCCACTAATCACACTACTGGATATTTACCCAAAGGAAATGAAAACAATAGTTCAAAGGGATATATGCACCTCATTAAAGTTTATCACAGCATTATTTGTAATAGCCAAACTATGGAAGGGTCCCAAGTGTCCATTAATAGATGAATGGAAAAAGAAGGTGTCCAAAGAATGGACAAAGAATGGACACACAGACACAGACACACAGAAACACACTGTGGAATATTATTCAGTCGTGAAAAAGAATGGAATCTTGCCATTTGCAATGACATGGGTAGAGCTAGAGAGGATAATGCTAAGCAAAATAAGCTAGTCAGAGAAAGACAAATACCATATGATTTCACTAATATAGAGAGTTTAATAAGCAAAACAAATGAACAATGGAAGAAAAAGAGACACCCCAGGGTAGAGATTCTTAACTATAGAGGAGAAACCAGTGGTTACCATATGGTAGGTGGGTGGGAGGATGGGTAAAATAGGTGATGGGGATTAAGATCACTTATCTTGATGAGCCCTGGGTGATGTATGGAAGTATTGAATCATATATTTTACCCCTGAAACTAATATGACACTGTATGTTAGCTACACTGAAATTAAAATTAAGAAAAATAAAATATGTGATGGTCTTCTGGTTACAGACCATAAATGTATTTATGGCTCATTATGAGGGAAGGATCTAAGAGGAAACTAAATTCAAAGAAAAAAGTAAAAAATGATTACATTGAGGAAGAAAAGGAAGGAGTCAGTGTCCAAAGAAATCCTTCCTGCTGTTCACAGTGTTCTCTGATAAAAGGACATGCACAGAATATGGGAGCCAGGATATATCCAATCAAATTATCAAAGAGCATCATGTATCAGGAAAAGCTGAAACTAAAGGCACCGGAAACAACTTTTCCTTCTGTTCAGAGGAGAGTCAGAAAGGAAGCAGGTCCCGTGATTGGAGCAGATGGGGTGAAGTTACCAGCTGTCAGAGGGAACTGAGCCTCCCGGCCCCATTTTTTTCCATATTCTCCTTCAAGAACTGAGGAAGACGAAAAGGTAGTTCGGCAAGGAGATCATGTAACTTTCCCATTGGGTCCCGACCCCTAGACTAGGGTGGATCACATCACAAGAGTTTATGAGAACTTACAGATTGAGAGTCAGAAGGCTAGAGATGGGCAAACACTCTGAGAAGGGCTAGTAATGGCAACCCATGTGGTCAGCTCATAGAGGTCCACAGGAGTCTCAGGGGCACAAGCTTGTGAGTACTCTGAGAAGTGGGCTGCCTCCAGAGCAGCATGGTTTCCCTCCTGTCAGACCCCACTCACTCACTTCCCTTGGAAGGGGAACATTCTGTGGCCTTGAGGTAAAATGGTTTCACCAAAGACTTTAACAATGTGTAGCACCATGCTGGGCACAGAATCAGTACTCAATTATTATCAGTTAATGTGTAAATAATGTTAGGAAGAAGATAGAAAAATAATGACTTACACAATAAAATTAGGTGGAATGATGTCATTTGAACAATAGGTCTATAAAGGCCTACAGGGAAGAAGGTTTTTACCTGTGTGTCTGCCTAGGCCCCGTAGGGACCTGGTCTTGGCCTTACATAGGCATGGGGTAGAGACATAGAAGATAAATCTGTCACAGCTAGGAAGAACAAGCCCCATGTAAGGAGGTCGTAGGTGTGCAGTTCCCTGATGAGGTTAAATTCAGTGGCAGAATTGTGCCAAAGTCCGGAAACCACATGAAGAGGCATGTGAGCAATTAAGAAGTGTTCAAGTGGGCAACAAGGAGAAGGAGAAGATGGAAATCAGGCCACATAAGATGATAAAAGAGACTAGGGGTGTTTAGCCTCAATGGAGAAGACCGGAGGTGGGGGAGTAGACAAATGAGCTACATCCCATGAGTCCTAAAGACTGTGGAGGGCAGGGCTCTGAGTGACTCCTGAGCTGTTACAGGAATTCCAAAGTTATTCAGTATACAGAGAACTTGTTCATAGAAAGAATTCCAAGTCTCCCCAAATGAGGGATCTCCCTGGGGTCTGCATGGTTGCCTTTCAGCAATGTTTAATAGCTGATTTGATAGCTGTGGGTAAGGAGTGGAACTAACTAACCACTAAAATCTGTGAACCCAGAGCTAGGATGGCCCCAGAATCCTCTCTGTCACTCTTTGTTCTCCTTTCAGATGAGAGCTGGGGTGCTAAGTGTGCAGCAGCTGGTTGCACTGGAAAGCCCAGGCTGCTGACTCGCAGTTCTGCCTGCCTTGGCTGCTGCACTACGAGGAGCAGCACATATGTGTCACTTCCATAATGCATGCTGCCTCCGGGGGAGAGGCACCTCTGACAACTGGCCAAGGAAGAGCCCTGATGTCAACTGTCAAGGCGCCCAATAGTCTGCACTCGGGAGTGGAGAAAATGAGATTTCACTGTAGCAATAAGAAAGCAGACAATATGTTCAAGACTAAACTAAACTTAAATGAGTTTCCTAAATTTATATGATCCTGAGAGTTCTTGTGGGCAAACCAGTATCATTATCAGTAAAGTGATGGCTACAATTAATGGCACATTGTTAGCGTGGTAATAAATGTTGTCATCTTTGTACTTGGTGTGAACACCCTGGAGGCTGTCCTACTTTTCTATTCACATCTCCTTACCTGCAATAAATAACCTTTCCAATTCATTACTACCTCGTATTGCTAAGATCTCCTGTTGTAGGGATCGAAATCAAAATCTGGGAATTGGGGAACTCTGAGTGAGTGCTTCCGAAACAAAATGTCAACATAGATTTCACATATTTCTCAAACAGAATCCAAACATTGAGCCTGAAGCTGATGCAAATAAGGTGGTGACGTGAGATTCATATTTATGTGTAGTCTATCAGCGACTATCTCAACGTACCACTAAAATGCAGCAGTGAAGATTTTTGGTATCATTGCCCTGCACCCTACAGGAGATCAAAAGCATTTTGACTCTCTTTCTTTGCAGGCTTTCTTTTCAACTTTTAACTCCCATATTTGCCTCAACCCATTCTCCATAATGGGAGGTTTCAGAGTGTAGTGTTGAGATTTTAGCCATCTTCCATCCCCTACACGGCCTGGCCTCAGTATGTGGCTCATTGGCATTTAAGCATCATTGAGTAAGTGGACATGCGAGTAAATAGATGGCATTTTGTTTAAACAAGTTGAACCATAAATGATTGTCAAAAGAATCAGAGAACCTCAACTGTTAAACGGCTATTAAAATTATTTGGTTCTTTAATCACCTCTCTATCATCTCTGCCAAGTACTTTTTTGTTTTGGGGTAGTCGCTGCCATTCTTGGCACTTTGCCCCAGCTTTGGAGGACTTTAACTCTGTGAAGTTTTTCATGTTGATACAATGAAGTTTCCAGGACTTTCCATCTGTAATGTTCCTCGTCCTATCCTTGGGGCTGTACAGAAGGATTCTTATCCTTGGCCACTTTACTTGCCCCCATAAAAGTGAAGATGGTCATTAGGAAACCCATGTACCTTCTCTTTTCCATGCACATATGCCTGATTCTTCATCCATTCCCCTTGAGAGAGGGTGCATATACTATACTGTGGTGCATGCTGTAGTTGGTCTTGAAGAGAAATGGCCAGAATGAACTCCCAGATTCCAGAAAGCAGAGAAGAACCACATGGTGCCCCACCCAATTCTTTATGCTGGTAATGCCTTCCTATTAATGAGGCCTCAGGCCACTTTATCTTTCAAGGCAACCTCCTTGCACTCTTGGTTCATATGAAGCTTATTCTCAACCTACAAACCTTGTATCTTTTTGCTGGTACTAAGTGACATCTTCCTCATGCCACATTATTCAAGTTATTATCTTTTAACAGAGGTGGGAAATTTTACGTTTATCTCTGTGATATTTCATCCTGTGAGATTTGGTTCATCATATCAGTCTGTCAAGAACTTATTGAGCTAGTTCTGTAATCTTATGTTTTTCTATCCCGCTAATCCTTGTGTGAGCTGCAGAGCAAATAAAGCCACCTTCTACGTCTTCACCTAAGTCACTGAATCTACCATTTGGGATGTAGCAAAGGATTTTGAGCATTTTTCCCCTTTCAAATTATTTGGCTATTAAGCCATCCTTTTTTGTTGTTATGTACTCACCTTCTTGGTCCTCTGTTATTTCTTCTGTTCCAGTTATCTGTAAATGCAGTGACCCCAAACAACAACCATTTTATTGATGTTCACTGATGATGGCTCAGGAATTTGGACAGGGCACAGCAGGGTGTCTTGTGTCTGCTCTGTGGTGTTTGGGGCCTCAGCTGGGAAGATGCAGATGGCTGCTGGTGACTCAAAAAGCTGGGGACTGAAATCATCTGGAGGCTTCCTCACTCACGCGTCAAACACATGGGCTCAGCTGGGGCTATCCTCAAAGCACTGATATGTGGCATCTCTGTGTGGCTCAGGCTTCTCACAGCATGGTCCAAGATGAAGCATCTGAAGCATCCAGGGAGAGAAAGTTCTGAGACAACCAGGAGGGAAGCTGCATGGCCTTTTCCAACCTAGCCTCTTAAGTCACAACGTATCACTTCGCTCTATTGATTGAAATAGTTCTAAGCCTGCCCAGATTCAAGGGAAGAGGACCCTACACCCCACCTCTCAATGGAAGCAATGTCTAAGGAGTTGGGGTCATTTTAAAAAATCATATCTGCCTGGCAGCTGGCTGACAACTTTCCCAATCTATTCAGTCTTACAATAGATATGAAGATAGATTTTTGTTAAAGTTTTCTTGTGAGAGGGAAAGCAATAATGAACACACATAAGAGTTATGTATTTGTAATGCTCAATCCATATGGAGTTTTTGTTTGTTTTAGCATGTCTGTGTGGGAAGCATATTTAAAAATCAGTAGAATATTTAAAAGCATTGTCTTTGATGAGTTGAGCATATTACTACAGTAGCTTGTGATATGCGAGGCTCTAATGAGCCATGCCTGTGATGGCTGTATTTCGTTAGTGCCTTCTTTAAAAAGTGGTTCAGTTTTCAACCCTGAACATTGCATTCATGCTGAGTTGCGATTGAGGCCGGAAGCTCCAGCTAACAGGAAGACTACAGGTGGAGGGAATGCACCAGTCCACCCAGGAGAGAGGGGAAGGTTTACGGCACTGAGACCTCTCTGGAACACTCACAAGCTCTCTGGATTAATTCTGTGGGGAGGAAGGCATCAAGAAAGCTGGTGGCTTTTCCACTTTACAAGTGGTTCATGAAAAGTCAACCAGGAAAGTAAAGATGAGGAAAAAAGACTAAGCTTTAAGGAGATTTCCACATAATACTTAGAGGAAACAGAAACATTGGTAAAACAAAGACATTTAAAAATCTGGAATCTAGGGACACCTGGGTGGCTCAGCAGCTGAGCGTCTGCCTTCGGCTCAGGACGTGGTCCCGGGGTCCTGGGATCGAGTCCCCCATCGGGCTCCCTGCATGGAGCCTGCTTCTTCCTCTGCCTGTGTCTCTGCCTCTCTGTTTGTCTGTCATGATTAAATAAATAAAATCTTTAAAAATCTGAAATCTAAATTTTTAGCTAAATAGCCTAAGCCAGACTTAATGTTTTTGTTTTGTTAATCATCACATGGCATTGCCATTCAGGACCCCTTGTTCTCAAAGGAGACAGAACAGCATCACCGTGTTCAGCAGCAGCAGAAGCGATAATATGACAGTTTTAGAAGGTGAGCTCCAAGAGCCCATGGGATCTGTCCGTTGCATACTGAGCAGACACATCATTCTTATCCTGACCCCTTCTTTGAGATCAGATGATGAAATAACGGATTGTGGGTTGGCCAGCTCTGACAGGCCAACCTCAGGAATTCGCCTGATCAATTGCCTAGATCAAAAATCATCGAAGAGTTGGTTATCTTTCAGTCTTCAGTGTACCTAGTAGCTTCCAGACAAACATTCCCCTTGGAACATATGTTTGAGGGGGAAGGTGTATGTTCCTTGGGAGTTCTGTGATGAAAATGCAGGTTGGGATTCCAAGCTCTCCCTTTGAGAGATTCAAGCTTTAGCAGACCATTTTAATTAAAGTTCTCTAGACAGGAGGCAGAAAAACAAGATTGACTGGAATGAATATAACCTGCATGGAGCAGTGAAAAAAAAAAACCCATGTGGGGATAGAGTTAAGACTACATGTTTTCATGAAATAAATCAATATGTAGTCCAAAAACAAAGCACGAGCTGCCGAAAGATAAAGTTAAAAATATCACATCAAGCGGCTTGAGGCATAGGTTTATTTGAAAAATACATCTTTATTGCCTTACAAATTCACTTTAACAAGAGATTCGTTTTTCCACTGAAGGACATGCTGATTATTGTCCTGTGGTTTTCAATTAATAAGTTCACAGTTAACAGTTTTTAAGTACACTGAATCATGTAAATTTCCATATCACAGCAGCTAATTTATTTGTTTATTATAGTATAGCAGGCACCACATGAGTTGGTTTTGAAATCAATTCCAAGTAAAGCAGGTGACTTTTGCAGGGCACACAATATGTACTGAAGGCCCTCAAACCTCTCCCCGTGCGACTGCATCTAGAGTGGGTTTCACACTACCAAGCAAGAAGAAAGGGGAAAGAACCCATGTTACTATCCACACTGATAGATTGGGAGAATCGAGTCCTGTTTCTGTGTGACTGCCTATGAGTCACTGCTATCTTTTATTTATGATTGCACAATTTCTTCTTTGAGAGCTCTTAATGTATTCACAGACACACAAGCACAAGGACCATTAAGTTACAAGCTGGGTTTATTTACCGTTTGCAGCTAGCTCAGATGGTATGGCACTACTGAACGGTATTTGAATTTTAAGATCATCTACCAATGTTTCCTCTTTTCCTGCACCCTGTCCCAGACCCAGGCATGTGCAGGGAATTTTGCTCTGACTTTCCACGGAACGCTTTAGGATTAAGGAGGGCCCCTCCAGATGGTGAGCAAGTTTCCTGTAGAAGTAACAGGCAAGGGCCAGGATGTGAAGAGTATGAAGATAAAGGGAGTGAAGGGTTATGAAGAAGCAAAGTACATGGAGAGAAGAAACAGAAAAGAATATTAGAAAGTTCTGACACTGTTCTTTCAAAAAAAAAAAAACCTCATAATGATGATCTGTTCCTTTGAAATGAATAAATGAATAAACGTTTGAGCATTTCAATCAGTAAAACGCACAGACCTTGAAGAAAAAGTGACACAAACGCATTGGGAGATAAAATTGAGTAAAATGTCCCCAGTTAATTTGAAAATTTCAATACACTCTCAAAATTGCTGGGAACTGAAAGAAACCTCACAGCTGTGCAAATTGGAAATTTCTTTTCCTGTGTGTTCATGCGGATAGTATCATTGCATATCTGAATGTATATGCTAGTATTTATACTGGCCTCGAATATGTTGATCTTGGACACTTTTCTTATGTAACCTATTAATGTTAACATTTTCTCCCAATGCAATATGAGCTACCATAAGTGTTTGAGTCCTAAAGCAGCTTGATTTCTTCATATTTAGTGTTCCATGAACATAATGAGGAGAGCCCATTTTTGTCCTTCCCCAGAGCTGTCATTTAAAGCGGCCCCCCACCTTCTACATGTTTGCCCCATCTGTCTCCCTTCAAGTCTGTCTTTGTTCTGCAGCAGAGAAAATGGGAAAAGTAGAGATGAAAAACATGGAAACCACCATACATTGAAAAATATTTGAATAATGCCCTTAAAAGTGGTTTAATTGTGAATTCTTGAAAAAATAAAATTCAGATGTAAATAAGCTAAACATGGGTGGATCTTATTGTGAGACAGGGACTAATTTTTCCAGAAAGCTGGACACTCTTAAGGTCACTCCTAACCCTTAGGGTCTCTGATGAGGTTGAATTAATACCTCTCAGAAAATTAGGCCTGGGTAGTTGGCCATTCTTCTTGCAGGTCCTGTAGCTTTAGGACACAAAGTTGGCCATTGTGATTTGCATATTAGTGTACTCCACTGTGATTTCCAAGTTCAGAATATAATATCTGCAATAGAACTTCATATTTCTTCAATTAAAATGCACCAAAACCAACATAAAATTAGTCATACCATCCTTAAATTAACTCTACAAGTTCCAGCATTCTAGTATAAAAAGGAGCAAATACTGAGTAGAACACTGTGATTCAGTGGACCAGTATTGGCCAAGGATTTGGGAGTCCAAGGAATGCCTTATCAGTTTTTGAACTGAGTGCTTCAGAAATAGAAATTCACAGGTAGTGTAGGTTATGGCCATTCTTGATTCACTTGGTCCAGGTGAAGAGCTGACACGTGATGCATGACAAAACAGCCTCTTTTGTGTCGATCTGCAAAAGAAGGCATATAGTTCATGCTCATGTAAGTTTGTTCTTTGCCTTCCTCTTCCAGAATTTCCACAATGGTACCCACTGTGGAGGTAGGAAGCTGCTCATGCCACTTGCTGATTAGTCATTTAACACAGATTACCTACCATGTTACATAAGCCAAGACTCAGCTGCCTACAGGCAAAGTGTTTGCAGGTAAAAGCCCACTTTGATCACATTAAACTCACAATCTAGAATTGCCAGCTCCAAGTGTATTAGGAAATACACAGATCTGTTCTAAGCAAACATTTTTGATGTGAAATATCAAATTCTTTTTTCTTATGTTGTTTAATAGAGTCCTTAAAAATCTGGAAGAGATTCAGAGTCTAGATTTTGAGTACTTTCATGCAGTATACTTTCCAGTGCCAGCATTTGCTATTTGTTGAGTGGATAGATTATCACTGACACTTTTAAGGTAGAAATTGATAGAGTAGAATATGAACTTTCCAGAACTCAATAGTGATGTCCAGGTAGAGCAAAAGAGGGTGCTTATATGAGTACACAAAGTTGTTTTTAATTCAAAACAATCTGGAGGCACCATTAGCTCACTCATTAGAATAAAGCAGCGTTTTCTGGTGCACACTGGGTGAGATTAATGGAAATAAGTAAGTTTAATGTTTTGCATGGACAAAAAGGGCTCTCAGGATCTTGTGGCCTTTGGGATGCAGGATTAGGTGTCACTTGGCAGTTGAGAGATGAAGATAGTGGCAGACATTCCAAGAGATAAAGAATCCAAGATATGACTGAGAAATAAGTTTAAGGAAGTTGGAAAAAGTAGAAATCAGACGGGCCTATTCTTGGAATAACATGGACAGCCAATTTCATGACTCAGTCTAGCCTGGTTAGTTTCTAAATAGTTCTCCTTTCTGAGAGTCTAGGATTACAAAACAGTAAACAGAATAGTGATTTAAAAAATACCCAGTGAAAACAATTATGGAAAAGTGCCATGAAGATTAAATTTGATGATGATTGTAAGTGGATGGCACAGTGCCTGGCACATATTAACTGTGAACTATTGCTATTATTAGATAAATCTTATTAATAAGATATAATAATTATATTATTATTATCACTTATAACAATCTTTTAACAAGGAGAAAGAATAATGGGTTTGGAGGTCTCAGGAGCATTTCTGACTAAGTGAAGTTCTTTAAAAATTATGGTCATGAGAAACACTTCTAGTTCTCTTCTAGGTAGAAGGACCTACTGAATCCTTATTTTTTTTTTAATTTTTTTTTATTTATTTACGATAATCATACAGAGAGAGCGAGAGAGGCAGAGACACAGGCAGAGGGAGAAGCAGGCTACATGCACCGAGAGCCCGACGTGGGATTCGATCCAGGGTCTCCAGGATCACGCCCTGGGCCAAAGGCAGGCGCCAAACCACTGCGCCACCCAAGGATCCCTTCCACCCTGGGGATATTTTGCTCTCAGCCATCTCAGTGGATTAGAAAGGAGAATGGGCCAAACAAGGCTTTTGGACATGTAGTCTGGGAGCCTCAGGGAACCTGACTCATAATATCTATGGCAAGATGCCTGGCCTACGGACACTTCCAGGTTGTTTGGAAGCTCTAGTGTGGGAAAAGAGTCCTCTCTTCTTCCCACAGTATTCAAAGCTCTTTTCTTCTCCCAGCTGTGCCTGGAGTTATAGCCCCTGAAATCCCCACCAAATACATCAGCTGGCTGCATCCATCTCTAGGAGGGGTTTTTTTCTCAAGCATAGTGGGGTAGATAGAAGCTTTTAGATGGGCCTTCGAGCAACATTCAGTATGTAAGCTATGTAGGGAGACATCCTCTCAAAAAGAACAAAATGACAATCCTAAATAGACACACAATGCTTCTCTAGTGCTATGAAGGAAGGGATCACAGTAAACATACATTACTATATCAGTCAAGCAAAGCTTGTGAAAATTCCAGGACATGAAGTCACAGAAGCATCTAGGGAGCTGAGAATGGAGTTGGCAAAGGGACTAGATAGTAGGATAACAGGCTGGCCATAATTACTGACCCCAGTAAAATTTTAGTCTACATATTTACAGTGCTCCCTCATAACCCTAAAAAAAAAAAAAACATTTTTTTTTTTTACCCCAGTTAATCCTGCAATTTCAGGTGCTAAGTTGACATCTTCTTTTGGATTTCCTTCAATTTTAAAGTCTCTATTTCAAATCTAAATGCACCTCATGCCCTAATTACTTACTTCCTAGAAGTGAGTCACCTGTTTTGTCACCGCCAGGCTGGAAACCTCAAAGATCTTTGACTTCTCTTTCACTTTCTCCCTAAGATCAACTAGCTGCCAAGTCAGGTGAGTTTTTCATCCACAGGGTCTGTTTACCATCAATACCTTCTCTTCCATTTCCAGCTCCAATTTGCTAGTTCTCAGACTTTTATCCCAAACTGTTCTCCCCATCTTCCATTTCTAATCACTCTGACACCACCTATCTCCAAGTGCTAGGTTCATCTTTCTAAGGGATTTATCTAAATTTGTTCAGAAAAGAGAAGTCATCCTGCTAAAACAGAGTGGTCAGTAAACTGATATAAAAAACAGACTTTTATAAACTTGGCTATTGTAAATAAACTCAGCAGTGGTTTGTCACCCTTGGATGTATGGCTGTAGCTCAGTTTCTGAACACTCAAGGTTTGAAATATATGGTGACCTCATTGAGGTGCAAGAAGAAGCCATATGAGCCTCAGTCTGGGACTACAGTCCCTTGATATTGTCATGCTAGAATAATATACATTTTGACCACAGGACTAAAAATGTAAGTATTTAGCAAAGACTATGGTCTGGGGAGCCAGACAGAATTGATTCAAAACTCCAGTTACTCTAGTTACAAACACTAGGCCTTGGGCAAGTCATTTTGCCTTATTGAGCTTGAGCAATTGTTTTTGGGTTTGTATGTGTGTTTGTTTTGATCTGTAAAAGAGGAATATTCATACCTACTTAATGGTTACAGTAGAATACCTAGTACATAGTGGCCACTTTGATAATAATAATTTTTATAAACATTATTACTATCATTGAGATCCCTTTGCTCTTTGTGTCTTAATCCTTAAACTAATATTAGTTGTGCCTCTTGTGAAATGTTATTCCTCTCAAGTCAGTTTTAAATACCAATTTCCTTCTTGCCTGTAATCCCAAAACAAGTGGAACTGCAAAAATCTCATTCAAAGTACAGGAGGAGGGGGCTGTTGGTTGCTGACCTTGGAACCACTTCAGCACTTTCTTTTCACTGGAGCAAATAAGGGGAAATACTGAGCCAGTTTCCTGCAAGACATGTGTAGACTTGCTTCTGTATCACTTCTTTCTTCCTACTAATAATCACCCTTTTCCCCTCTGGAGAAATAGTTTTCCCTCAGTGCTTGAAAAAAGCATTAGGGGGGGGGGGAATCTAGTTCTCTTCAGCAAAGGGCACCAACCCCACCCTGGAAACCTAGGTCAGTACATGAGCAACAGGAGAGGCTCTCCTTTCCCTAGGGGAACAGCCCATCTGACGCCATTTTGCATTCTAGTGAGTTTTCCTGATGAGCTCCACTAGATGTACTCAATAGGCAGAAATGAGAAGAGAAGTAGGAAGAATATTAAATCACAGAGGAGCAGCTTTCCTGCCAGAGAAACTTGGGTGCTAGTGGGAAGGGAGGCTCTCTAGCCCTGGACCTTTCAGGGTTGGAGAAGCCCTGGGGCTGGGAGCTTTGCCTCAGCAGTGAAAGGTCTTCATGTTAGGAAGGACCTTCAGTGGAGTCCTCATCCCCTTATGAGCAATTAGGACGTGTCCTTGGTTTGGCTTCCTTTCGGTCCACTGATGTCACTGCCTCCTTGTCTTCTGTCCAAAATCTGTTCTTGCCCTGCCATCCCACTGACTTGCTATAATTTAAGAGGCTGCGGGGGTGGAGGGATGGCTGAGCCAGGAAGCAGGAGGCCAGCATTCTGGTTTCTGCCTCACAGCTGACCTTCCAGGGAACCTTGGGTGGATTGCTTAGCCCAGGCATTCTCAGTCTCTTCTTCTGCTGCAGTGGAGGTAATAGCAAATGACTCACCTAGCAAGTAGGGTCTACATGAAAACTGGATGAGGCAATGCAAGAGTGAGTGTGTTGTGCAAAGAGGAGACCTTTTTTATGACATCCTTTCACTTAACTGTCAGTTTCCTTTCCTCTCAGTTGGGACTGATAATATGAACACACTTCAGGGGGTGTGCTTCAACTAATAAACACACGATTCACCCCTTAACGAATAGAATAGGAAATGTGTGGAGCAATCAGATCCAAATGAGCACAGCTGCTCATTTAGTAGCCACTGTTTCAAAAACAACAACTTGAATTTAGACATTGCAGACCTCTTTAATAAATATCTTCTTAATTGTCTGAGCAATTGAAACCTTAGGCAGGAGGAAGAAGCATGTGGATCAATGTTTAGTGGGAGAAGATGGTCAGGCAGCTGGGCTTCTGAAGGCACATTTATATTCAGCATCCTGTTCTCATGGCAGGATTATAAATACCCGGAGCTCATGCTAAGAAGTATGAGAGCTGGTATGAGAAGCAGGAGTGAGGGAATCTAAACTTCATCATGCACAGGCCAGTGCCAACAGGGAAGGGGTTGAGCCAGGAGCAGGAGAAGAACGTCCCTAGGCCTGAACTTGAGGAGTTTCTCCAAAGGGCAGGAAAGGCTGGAAAAGCCCAAAAAAGGGATCTTGAGGTCAGTTTAGGGAAAGATCTTTCTCATGTGGATGACATTCGATTTTAAGTTTGTGAACTTCTGACAAATGTCTTTTGAAAATTCCCTTTGAAAATTCTACTATGATAAGGAAATTATGATGGGAAAGATTAGTTCAAGGTTAAGCAAGTAGAAACAAGTGGTCGTATGAGGTGGGAACTGCTGTAGAAGGAATAACATGGGGAAAGAGAACGGTAAGCTGATGTGAGGGCCAAGTTTGTGAGACAACTTTTGGAGCAAGGAAGTTGAGGCAGTAACAACTTCATAGACTCAAGTCCTTTGTAAACTCCTCTTCTTTGCTTTTACACTAGAATACTCTGATACTCAAGAAACAGACAGATGTGGTACCCTGTTAGGCATTCCCAAGTGAGCCCTGCTTTGCTTCATTTTCACCAAGAAG
Organism: Nyctereutes procyonoides; assembly: GCF_905146905.1. Taxonomy (NCBI): domain Eukaryota; kingdom Metazoa; phylum Chordata; class Mammalia; order Carnivora; family Canidae; genus Nyctereutes; species Nyctereutes procyonoides. Next base: position 3,221,065 of record NW_026575143.1, read on the forward strand.
CCCAGTCCAAGAGAGAATGTGTTGTAATGATAGAAAAGTTCTAGGAAGTAGTTATTCCAGCTAGACCCTAAAATATTCTTTTTTTAAAAAAAATTATTTATTTGTTTATCATAGGGAAAGAGGGAGAGAGCATGAGCAGGGGAAGAAACAGAGAGAGAGGAAGAGGAGAGAATCTCAAGCATACTCCCCACTGATTGTGGAGCATGATGCAGGGCTTGATCTCACAACCCTTAGATCATGACCTGAGCTGAAATCAGGAGTGGGACACTCAACCAACTGAACCATGTAGGCACCGTGCCTCTAAAATATTCTGGAGGTAAATTCAACTCTGGTGTAAATCTAAAGCTCCTAGGAATTTGCCAGACATATTCCTGACAAAAGACTAGTATTCCAAATGTAAAATGAACTCAAACAGCTCAACAACCAGAAGACAAAATCCTGATTTCAAAAAAATCGGCAGGGGTACCTGGGTGGCTCAGTTGGTTAAGTGGCTGGCTCTTTGATTTTGGGTCAGGTCATGATCTCAAGGTTTTGGGATTGAGCCCTGCATTGGGCTCTGCCCTTAGTGGGGAATCTGCTTGAGGATTCTTTCTCTTCCTCTCCTTCTGCCCCTCCTCCTGCACTCTCTATCAAATAAATAAGTAAATCCTTTTTTTATTTTTATTTTATTTTTTTAATATATTATCTTTTTTAAAATTTTTTAAATTTATTTATTTATGATAGTCACACACAGAGAGAGAGAGAGGCAGAGACACAGGCAGAGGGAGAAGCAGGCTCCATGCACCGGGAACCTGATATGGGATTCGATCCCGGGTCTCCAGGATCGCGCCCTGAGCCAAAGGCAGGCGCCAAACCGCTGCGCCACCCAGGGATCCCATAAATCCTTTTTTTAAAAAAGATGGCAAATACTTGAACAAACACTTCATGAAAGAAGCTATACAAAGTCAAATAACCACATGAAAATGTGCTCAATATTAGGAATCATCGTGGCAAGGCAAATAAAATACACCAGGAGTTACCAGAACCCACCTACTAGAATATCTAAAATTAAAAATTAAAAAAATGATTGACAACCCTGAATATTGATGAGGATATGGCTCTCCTCCTACATTGTTGGCAGGTATGTCTGTCTTGGAAAATTATTGATAGTCTCTCAAAAAAAAATAACTATATATCTACTTATGATCCTGCAATTCTACTCCTAGAAGTTTATCCAAGCAAGCAAAAACAGATGTCAAAAAAAGTCTTATGCAAGAATGTTCATAGAAATCTATTCAAACAACATTATCAATAAGAAAACCTAGAAACAGAACAGGTGTCTATCAGCATGGGAATGAGTGAAGAAGCTTTGGTATAGTATTATAATGAAATATTTCTCAGCAATAAAGAGGAATGAACTATTGATCCAAGAAACAACATGGATGAATTTCAGAAACATGCTGACAATTGCACTACTAGGTATTTACCCCAAAGATACAAATGTAGTGAGGTACTTGCACTTCAGTGTTTATAGCAGTGATGTCCACAATAGCCAAACGATGGAAAGAGCCCAGATGTCCATTGACAGACAAATGGATACAGAAGATGCAGTATATGGGACGCCTGGATGGCTCAAGGCGTGTCTTGGAGTCCCAGGATGGAGTCCCATGTCAGACTACCTGTGTGGAGCCTGCTTCTCCCTCTGTCCATGTCTCTGCCTCTCTCTCTGTGTGTGTCTCTCATGGATGAATAAATAAAATCTTTAAAAAATAAAAATTAAAAAAGAAGATGTGGTATATATACAATGGAATATTACTCAGCCACCAAAAAAATGAAGTGTTGCCATTTGCAATGATGTGGATGGAATTAGAGCGTATTATGCTAAGTGAAATAAATCAATTAGAGAAAGACAATTATATGATCTCACTCATATGCAGAATTTAAGAAACAAAATGGAGGATCATAGGGGAAGGGAGGGAAAAATTTAAAAAAGATGAAATCAGAGAGGGAGACAAAACATAGCAGACTCTTAATCATTGGAAACAAACTAAGGGTTGCTGAAGTGGAGAGGGGTAGGAGGATGGGGTAACTGGGTGATGGACGTTAAAGAGGGCATATGATGTAAATGAGCACTGGGTATTATATAAGACTGATTAATCACTGTATTCTACCTCTGAAACTAATAATTTACTATATGTTAATTAATTGAATTTAAATTTAAAAATGGTAGAATTCAAAAAGTAAACAAAGAAACATGCTGAATGAAAGATGCCAGACACAAAAAAAGACTTGCTGCAGGTAAGTTATAACTCAATTAAAAAATGAAGGGAAATAATAACTCCTGGAGCTACTCTTCTTCCCCTAAAATATAAGATTTCTCTTCTGTCAGTAACTATTTTTTAACATTTTAAAAACTCCAGCTAATGCTAAAATCATCTCTGAAGTGTGGAAACGAACCAATCTGTACCATGTCAAATGTTAATGCAATATCCTTCTTAAATGGCCATGATACTGCAAGGTAAAACCATTTTTTTTCTTTTTTTATGATAGTCACACACACACACAGAGAGAGAGAGAGAGAGAGAGAGAGAGAGAGAGAGAGGCAGAGACATAGGCAGAGGGAGAAGCAGGCTGCATGCACTGGGAGCCCGACGTGGGATTCGATCCCGGGTCTCCAGGATCGCGCCCTGGGCCAAAGGCAGGCGCTAAACCAGGGATCCCCTAAAACCAATTTTTTGATAAGAATGTATATGTAATGGATCTATCACTTGATTTAAGGTTAGGAGACTGACTGGTTCCAGGTCTACAAATAGGTCACTGGGAAATTTTAGGCAAATCACTTAACTCCTTTACTTTCTCTAGGCTTTATATCCTCACCTATTAAGTAAGAGGTTTGGTCTAAGGTTCGCTAGACTTTTCTAGTTCTACTGGAATCACAGAATCACTGAATGATAGAGTTGAGATGAATTTGCAAGTGACCCTTGAACAATATAGAGGTCTGGGGTGCTGAACCCTGTCAGTCAAAAATCCATGTATAACTTTAGAATCCACAAAAACTTAACTTCTAATAGCCTACAGTTGAGTAAAAGCCTTATATAACATAAAGTTGATTAATACATATTTTACAGTACTATAGTATATATATATATATATATATATATATATATATATATATATATATATAAATCTATGTTTAAGTGGGCCTGCACAGTTCAAATCTGCATTGTTCAAGGGTCAGCTGTATTTGTAATTGTTTCCCTTTTTTCTTGTAGGATTTAATTTCTATATTATCTCCTCCAAGAGGGATATCCTGATGACCTATTCTCTGTCATTAGAGTCTGTTTGATTATGCTATTTTACTATAAAAATTCTAGTAATATATTTACTGTTTTAACAAGTTGGATATAACAAAATATAAAAACCATTGAGTATTATGACCAGTTAGAATTTATGTTGGGAATGAAAAGCAGTCCTACCATTCAAAAAGATAATTGAAAAAAAAAAAAAAAAAAAAACAAAAACCAAAAAGATAATTGGTTAAAGAAAAAAAAAGTAGGGCTTATAACATATGTAGAAGTAAAATGTATATATTATTATCTCAAGATAGAGTGAGAATAAAGTTGAACTAAGGAATTAGTATATAATATATATTTAAATTACTATATTAGGAATAAAGAGGGGACATTACTCCAGATACTACAGACATTAAGAGAATAATGACAGAGTATTACGTAAAACTCTTGTTAAATCTGAAATGTGTTGGCAAACTACAGCAAAATGCCAAATCTGTTCTACTACTAAATAAAGTTTTACTGGAACACACCCATACCCATTAGTCTATGTATTGTCTATGGTTACTTTCATGCTATAGTAGCAGAGTTGATTAATTGTGACAGACTGTATGGCCCACAAAGCCTAAAATATTTACTATCTGTCTCTTTAGAGAAAAAGTTTGCTTGTTCCTGACCAAGATGTAATGGAAAAATTCCTTGAAAAATACAAATTAACAAAATTGATTTTAAAAAACATAGAAGCATCTGAATATCCTTATCTCTATTAAATAAACTAACATCATATTTATAAATTTTCCACAAGATAAACACCAGGAAGATGTTTCACTTATGGAACCTATGTAACATTTAAGGGAGAAATAATATTCATCCTACACAAAAATCATTCAGAAAACAGAAGATGAGAAAATCTGTCAAAACTCATCTTATGAACTCAGAATTATCCTAATACCTAAAATAGATGGTATTACAAGAAAAGAAAGCTATTGCTCAATAGCCCTCATACATAGATGCAAAAATTCTTAGGATATATTAGTAACTAGATTCTAGAACAATTTAAAAAGAATAATGTTCTATGACTATGTGGGATTTGCTCCATGAATGCAAGACTGATTTAACATTTGGAATTCAACTGATTTAATTTACGAAAATGGAAGATTTTAAAATATAGCATCTCAATAGATATAGAAGATTCATCTAACAAAACAATGATTAAAAGGAATAAAATCTTTCAGCAAACTAGGAATAGAAACATACTCCAAAACCTGATAAATAGCACCTTTGAAAAATCTGGAGTTAGCATAATACTTTATGGAAAAAACTGAATGTCTTCCAACTAAAATCAAGAATAAGAGAAGAATGTCCACTCTCACAACTACTTTTCAACAATTTGGTAAAAATCCTAGCCAGAACTATAAGACAAGAGAAAAGAAAAGTTGATAAGATAAAAAGGAAGAAGTAAACTTTTAATTGATAGAAAACATCACTGTGTATATGAAATATCCTATGAATTTCCAAAAAAAACCTAGTTGAATTAAATAGGTAAATTTATTATGTTCACAGAAAATAAGATCAACATAAAAAAGAAAATTTATTCCTATATCATAAGCAGCCAGATTGAACTGGAAATTGATTAAGAAAATACATTACGTATTTTGAATACATAATAGTATGTACTGGATACTATTTTGGATACCATTATGTATCCAAAATATGAAATACTTAATGACAAACTTAACAAATATGCTTAAGACCTACATATTAAATACTATAAAACAAACCTGAGAGAAAGTAAACAAATACTAAACAAATAGAGAGATTCACCATGTTCATTACTCAAAAGATTTAACATTGTCTAAATGACAATTCTCTCTAATTGTTCAATAGATTCAATGCAATCGCAATCAAAATCCCAGTCGGCAAGCTGGTTCTATCATTATATAAAATATTATAAAAGCAAAGTAACTATATAAAGGCCAAAGCAGTTAAAAAAAAAAGAAAAAAAGTTGAAGAATGTACACTACCAGATTTCAAGAATTACTGTAAATATACAGTCATCAAGACAGTGATGTCTTGACATAAAAATATGCATGGTGTTTTGGAGAATAGAAATTCCAGAAATATATACACCCTTATGTGGCTAACTGATTTTGAAAGAGGTATCAAGATCATTCAATAGGGAAAGAGGTCTATTATAAAAACTAATTTATTTGTGTATTCATTCATTTTAAAATTTATTTCCCAGCTTTACTGAGGTATAATTGACAAAACTGTATATATTTAAAATGTACAACATGATGATTTGATATGTATAGTTTGTGAAATGAATGCCATGTGATCAAGTAAACACATCTGTTACCTCACATAGTCACCATTGGTGTGTGAGGGAGCAGGCGATAAGGATGCTTAAGGTTTACTCTGCTAGCACATTTCAAGTATACAATACAGTATTATTAGCTATACTCAGCATGCTGTATCTTAGAACCTCAGAGCTTATTCATCTTATAACCGAAAGTTTGTACCCTTGGATCAGCATCTCCCCATTTCCCTTATACCCCCAACCCCAGGCCCTAGAAACCATCATTACACTTGGATTTTATACTGATTTAAGTTGTGGTTTTGTTTTTGTTTTCAATTCCATTAAAAAGTGACATCGTATAGAATTTGTCTTTGGCTAATTTCACTTACCATCCAGTCCTCTGGGTTTCATCTATTTCATTGCAAATGTCAAGATTTCCTTCTTTCTCATGACTGAATCAAGATCCATACCACATTTTCTTTATTCATTCATCCATTGACAGACACAGGTTGTCTCCATATCTTGGCTATTGTGAATAATGCTGCGACAAATACAGAAGTGCAGATATCTTTTTGAGATGATCCTGTTTCCTTCAAACATATACCCAGAAGTAGGAATGCTGGATCATATGGTAGTTCTATTTTTAATTTTTTGAGGTCCTCCACACTTTTTCATAATGGCTGTGCCAGTTTGCCAGTTTACTTTCTACCGACAAGGTCCAAGAGTTCCCTTTTCTCCACATTCTGACCAACACGTTGTCTCTTGTCTTTTTGATAAAAGCCATTCTAACAGGTGTGAGGTGATATCTCATTACTGCTTTCATTTGCATTTCCATGATGATTAGTGATGTTGATCATCTTTTCGTGTACCTATTGGCCATTCATATGTCTCCTTTGGAAAAATGTCTATTCAGGCCCTTTACTCATTTATTTTTTAATATATAGTAATTTTAATTTTTATCATATATCATATTAATATATGGTAATTTTACAACTATATAGTAATTTTAACATAATAAAATTACCTATTTATTTTTAAATTAAATTAAATATTTTATTATTTATTTATTTATTTATTTATTTATTCATTTGAGAGAGAGAGAGTGCAGGAACAGGGGAGGGGCAGAGGGAGAAGTAGACTCCTTCCTGAGCAGGAAGCCTGATACAGAGTCCCTAGGACTCTGGGATCATGACCTGAGCCAAAGGCAGATGCTTAACTGACTGAGCTGCCCAGGGACTCCCCTCTGCCCAATTTAGTCAGGTGGTTTGTCTTTTGCGATGGAGTTATATAAGTTCCTTATATATTTTGGTTATTAACCCCTTATCAGATATATGGTTTGCAAATATTTTCTCCCATTCTGCAGGTTTCTTTTAAAGTTTGTTGATTGTTTCCTTTGCTGTGCAGAAGCATTTTAGTTTCATATAGTCCCACTTTATTCTCACTTTGATTGCCTCTACTTTGGCATCATATCCAAAAAATATAGTCACCAAGACCAAGGTCAAGGAGTTTTTCTTTCTGTTTTCTTCTTGGAGTTTTATGATTTTAGGTTTTCCATTTAAGTCTTTAATTCATTTTGAGTTAATTTTTGTGATCAGTTGTGATGAGAAAACAGCTATTTTAAGTTGCTGCCAAAGGCCTTTTACAATATGAAAATGCAACTCACACCAGAGGCCGAACATTTAAATAAAGACCCAAGCTTAGAGTTCCTGCTCCAAGCTCTCACTTTGATTTTCCCAAAGTGAGGTTACATTTTAAAATAACCAGTTAGAGCTGAGCTTGTGAAAAATTAGTGACCTTTGCCCCAACCACTTCATAAGTAATAGGTGCTCCTCAAACCTTTTACCCTGTTCCTAGAATCTGTAAGTAATAAATCTTATGACTTCCTTTGTGTGAGTATATTAAGATTCCACCTTGAATTAGAACCATTCCAGGGTTCTCATTTCCCCAAAGAAGGAGCTCAGATGCTAAAGGGAACTACCTGTTGATCCCAGAAGGGTAGCTTGTGTCTCTTCATTTAGGAGGTCATAATCTGCATATTCTTAATTTAATATGCCAGATACAGCCCTCCAATACAATGATGTAAAATAGGGGTTCAGTTTTACTCTTCTGCTTGTGACTATCCAGGTTTCTCAATAGCATTTAGTGAAGAGACTATCCTTTCCCTATTGTGTGTATTCTTGGCACTCTCATCAAAGATTAGGTGGCTGTGGATTTGTGGATTTATGTTTGGATTCTATTCTATTCCATTAGTTATTGTGTCTTTCTTTAAAAAAAAAAAAGACTTTACTTCTTTATTTGACAGAGAGAGAGAGAGAGAGCACAAGCAGGGGGAAGAGGAGAAGGAGAAGCAGGCTCCCTGCCAAGGGAGCCCTATGTGGGACTCCATCCCAGGACCCTGGGATCAGGACCTGAGCCAAAGGCAAGCACTTAGCCAACTGAGCCACCAGGCATCCCTCTCTGTGTCTTTAAAAAATATTAGTACTATAATAATTTGATTACTGTAATTCTATAGAATTAGTTTAAAATCAGAAACTATGATGTCTCCAGCCTTGTTCTTTCTCAAAATTGTTTTGGTTATTATTTAGTTTTTTAGAAATTTTTTCCTATTTTTGTGAAGAATGCCAATGGAATTTTGACAGAGATTGCCTTGATTCTATAGACCACTTGGATAGTATAGACATTTTGATAATATTAATTCTTCCAATTCATAGTCATGGGATATCTTTCCATTTATTTCTGTCTTTCTCAATTACTTTCAGACTGTTTTATAGGTTTAAGTATACAAGTCTTTCACCTCCGTGGTTAAATTTATTCCTAAATATTTTATTGTGTTTCATGTTATCGTAAATGGGATTGTTTTTTCTTTATTTCTCTTTCAAATAGTTAATTATCAGTGTAAATGTAAGTGATTTTTGTGTATTGATTTTGTATATTTGGTTTCTGCCTGTTTATTAGTTCTAACTATCTTTTGGTGGAGTCTTTAGGGTTTTCTGTGTTTAAGATCATCATCTGCAAACAGACAATTTTACCTCTTCCTTTCTTATTTGGATATATTTTATTTCCTTTCCTTTCCTAATTGCTCTGGCTAGAACTTCTACTACTGTGCTAAATAGAGGTGGTAAGAGTGAACATCCTTGTCTTGTTCCTGATCTCAGAAAAAAAGCTTTCAGCTTTTCATCATTGAATATGATGCTAGCAGTGAGCTTGTCATATATGACCTTTAAAATGTTGCAGAAAATTCCTTCTATTCCTAATTGTTGAGAATTTTTATCATGAAAGAATGTTGAACTTTGTCAAATGCTTTTTCTGCATAGATTGAGATAATGATATTATTTTTATTCTTGATTCTGTTAAGGCAATGTATCAAATTTTTGATTTGCATATGCTGAACGCATCCAAGAGATACATTCAACTTGATCATGATTTATGATTCTTTTAGTCCATCTTTTAATGGAAAGAATCATCTTTTCAACAAATGCTACGGGAATGTCTGGATATATGTATGGCAAAATGTAAAAAAAAATGTATTCTCAGTCCTTGACTCACATCATACTCCAAAATTAATTGGAAATGGATCATAGATCTAAGTATAAAGGTTAAATCTATAAAACTTCCAAAATAGGGGTTGGCAAACTGTAGCCCACTGGCCAAATCTACCCATACCCATTTGTTATGCATTGTGAGTTGATGCTTTTGTGGTCCAGGGCGAAGTGAATAGTTGCAACAGCAACCTTTTATTCCTTACAGCCAAAGTATTTTTCTCGTCACTTACAGAAAACTTTTGCTGTCCACTGAACCAAAACAACATGTAAGTGTTTTTGTGACTTGGGAATAAGAAGAGATTTTTTTTTTTAAGATAGGGTACTAAGAGACATTAACTACACAAAATAAACAACTAGAGTTCATTAAAATTAAAAATATTTATGCTTCAAAAGACACTACTAAGCAAATATAAAAACAAGGAGACTGTGAGAAATTGTCTGGAACACCTATATATCTTTAAGAAATCACATTCAAAATATATAAAGTACTTGTACAATACAATTATAACAAAGCAAATGATCAAACTTAAAAAGGGGCAAAGACTTGAACAGACACTTCAAAAATAAGGTAAGTGGTCAACAAATATATGAAAGATATTCAACATTGCTAGTCATCAGTAAACAGAAATTAAAACGTGAGAAACCACTACATACCTACCAGAATGGCTAAAATTTAAAAAAAAATAGCAATACTAAATATGAATGAGAATATGGAGCAAATGAAGTGTTCATATATTGATGGTAAAGACAGATCTAAGTGATCTAACCACTTTGAAAAACAGATTGATAGTTGCAAATATACTTACCAAGCACCGAGCAGTTGTATCCTAGGTATTTAACCAAGACAAATGAAACAAAGTCTTGAACACCTATGTTTATCACAGCTTTATTCTTAATAGACAAAAACGAAACCACTCAAATGCTTATCAATTGTGAACATAAAGAGAATGTGGGGATCCCTGGGTGGCGCAGCGGTTTGGCGCCTGCCTTTGGCCCAGGGCGCGATCCTGGAGACCCGGGATCGAATCCCACGTCGGGCTCCCGGTGCATGGAGCCTGCTTCTCCCTCTGCCTGTGTCTCTGCCTCTCTCTCTCTCTGTGTGACTATCGTAAATAAATAAAAAAAAAAAAAATTAAAAAAAAAAAAAAAAAGAGAATGTGATCTGTTCATGCCATGGTATACTACTCAGCTATAAAAAGGCACAGACTATCAATACATACAAAGATACGGGTAAGTCTCATCAACATTATGTTGAGTGAAAGAAGCCTTGCACAAAAAGCATGTGCTATATGATTCAATCCATATGAAAATCCAGAAAAAAATCAGAATAATCTACAGAGACAGCACATCCACTGTTGCCTGCATCTGAGGTAAAGGGCAAGTTGGAATTGACTGCAAAAGAACAGAGATCTTTGAGAACTTCAAGAATGTTCTATATCTTAATTGGGGTGTTGGGTACATCAATGTTTACATTTGTCCACACTTACTGAACTGACTTTAAATGGGTCCATTTTATTCTATGTCCATTTTATTATAATGCCAACCTCAACAATGTTGTTTTATATAAAAATACAGCTTCCTTTTGCTGAATTTATTTGCTAAACATTATTTTAACACCCCCTTTATACTTCTACTCTCTGATTTAAGTAGGTTTAAATCGACAGAGTTAGGGAATAGCCTCCCACCTGCCCTAGAAATTTTCAGTTAATATCCAGTTATGTCCTCAGCATGCTGTGAAACACAGCATTTCTGTTTTCACCTTCCACAGCTTGCATATAGCCTGGATCTGACTGAGGAATCTCTCCTGCTTGGGTTTATGGCAAACTCCTTTTGTTTGTATTCTGAACACTTTAAAAATGGCTCCATTTCTTTTAAATAAAAACTTATTGAATTGAGGACCACTGAGATCATTTTTCTGAGATCAAGTGAACCAGTATTTACTGAGTTTCTGTGCCCAGTGTTCTGGGTACTCTGCAGCCCTGAGAGCTGGGACTCGTCGTTCCTAAGCATGGAAAGATGATCCACTGGGAGTGGGAAGAGACGAGGTTCTGAGCCGACAGCAACCAGAAAAAAGGTGCTTAGGAATATAAGTTAAAAATCAGAATATGCAATATATTCTAAAGGTTTTAGGAATTCAGAGAACTGGAAAAGCATCCTCAGTTGGGTAGTCAGATAAATTTTTATGAAGGAGATGAAATTTAAGTAAGCTTGGAGCAACCTCAATCCTTTTAAATGTTCTTTCTGGGACCATTAGCCTATCCCTTGGGTCATTTCAGGCTCTCTTCTCCGGAACCCACAGGAAAAATGGGGTCATTTCATAACAAAGCTGGTGGTGCTAGGGTACACCTGAGGGAATTTACTGAAGAAATATGCAAAATGGGCATCTCTCTGGATCACAGCTGGGAGATTTTGCAGGGATCTAGAGAATAGAGTTTTCTACTTTGGGTGTGTTTTTGTCATCTTAATTTCCATTTGCTTGCTCTGCAGCTCAGGACACCACAGGAATATTAAGATCTAGGAGTTAGAAAAACAAGCTCTTAGGAGGTAAACTTTTTTGCTAGATCTGGTTGAAGGTTAAGAGTCATATGTACCAGGAAAGATGGTAAGATTTATAAGTAAGCATCATTAGTATAGAATATGCTAGGAACACAGCATGTTATGTCAGTCTTCTAGCCCTCAGGTTCATTAGGCTTTTGTCTGTAATAATTAAGATGAAACAGCTCTCACAGTGAAACTGGGAAAATATACTCTGCCTGTCAGTATCTACCTCCTAGTATTAGCAAAGCTTCTAAAGTGCTAATATTTTTCTTCCCACTAATCATATTACATCTGATATTGGTTGCCCTATGTTGAAACAGGTATTTATAGCCAAGTAGGCATATCTTCCATTAATTTATTGTGGATGTAAACACATCTTATCTTCATTCAGTTGTAGGGGACCTAGCATAGTTGTAAATAATCACTGTTGGTTGTGGCCAGTTTCACCTTGAACAAAATAATTCCAAATTTCTAAAGAATATGCACTGTTATCTATTACATCTTCCAAAGGCCTACTTTAGCATTCTTACAAAATCCCCCAAATTTCATTAGTGAATTAAAGAGATGTTCCTAGGTAACTACCTTGAAGAGGACAATGTGTAAATCTTCTCTTGAATTCATCAGAGTAGCTTATTTTGTCTGATGGAAAGAAAGGATGTGAGTAAAGGAGAGGGGTGCTGCCCCTAACCCTGCATCTTCACACAGACATAACCCACCCATGGAGCAGATCACCAGGTGCCAGAACATATGAGCCCCCTGGACTACAACCCACTTTGAGAAAATGGCTTAGGGCCCTTACTCCGTGGTCATAGTGTTGTTGGTGGCGGTTGCATTCTCCTCCTCTTCCTACTGTTGTTGTTGTTATTCTTCCTCTTTTTCTTCTTCTTCTCTTTGATGCTCTTTGCTAATTCCTGTTCTACTAGCTTTTTACTCTTCACCGCTGACTTTAATTCTCTAACATCACTTTTCTGCCTTGGGATTAACAACTGTTATTAGTTTCCTTGAATTTCTGTATTTCTTCCTTTTAAGTTTTTCAAGGACAGGATTATATTAATTTCTGACTCCTTCTACCTCGAGTATTCAGGACATGAATTTTACACTATTAAAACTCTGGTTCCATGTGCCAAACCCAAAGGCCACTTACATTTCTGAACTCTTTTTAGTTGGAAGAGAGGGACCGGAAACACAGGAGAGGTAAATTTAGAGAGTTTAGAGGGCACTGAAGTGATCAAGGTAGAAATATCCATGCAGAAGCAAGAACACCATGCCAGACAGAAGGCTGTGAGGCCAGACTTGGTCCGGTATACCATTTGGTTTAAAGTACTCATTTGGTACCCGGGATTTATCACTCAAAAAGGAAGGAATTGATTTTTTGCCTTTCAAGTTTCCCTAATGGTACAACAAGTAGACTTCAGGAGTGAAAATCTAATCAGAAAGAGATATAGCAATGAAATTATAAAAACAAAAGTCCTTTGCAAACAGAAAAGTGTTTCTGTGATGAAGGGGGATTATGATTAATCTTTCTCTCTCAGTTGCCCCATTTGTGAATTGGATCTCAGGATAATTGCACAACCTACTTTATGGATAACAGAGAAAATCTTGTAAAAGAATAGATAGAAATGTGTTTCGTAATACATTTAAAAAGTCTTTGAGTTGGCAGGAAAAACAAAATGTAGATTCCCTCTTCTCACACCAGCTTCATGGAAATAAGTGCATATGGATTATCTTCCTTGGAAAAAAAGAGACAAAACTATCAGGGAACCAGAAATGATGACAAATCCTAAAAGAATGTAAATGAAAAACAGCAGACAGCACATCAACTGGAAAGAGAGGCTGGAAGCTGTGACAATCATAGGACAAAGCTGCAATGTACAAGTTCCCTGACTGGAGGGGTAGAAGCTGGGCATAAAATATAACCAAGCGTTACCAGAAGAGTAGTTAGTTGCAAGACATCAGGAGAAAGGGCCAGTGGGCTTATGCCTGTATTTTACTCTTTTACTTCACAAGTAGTAGCAGATGTATCAACTCAAAACAAGAAGTGACTGTAGGATCTTAGGAAAGAGATAATTTGCAGAGCCTGACCTGGCTTGCAACTCCCAGAAACTGCAGGGTTTCACCTTATGAAGATTAAATGCTGAGATGCCCCTGCTAGAGCAGGCCCTGCTGGAGCCTGGAAGCTCAAATTAAGTGGCAGCACAGCAGAAACAACCAAAAGATGAACCAAGAATCTCTCTTTTTTTATTTATTTATTTATTTATTTATTTATTTATTTATTTATTTATTTATTTACGATAGTCCTACAGAGAGAGAGAGAGAGGCAGAGACACAGGCAGAGGGAGAAGCAGGCTCCATGCACCGGGAGCCCGACGTCGGATTCGATCCCGGGTCTCCAGGATCGCGCCCTGGGCCAAAGGCAGGCACCAAACCGCTGCGCCACCCAGGGATCCCTGAACCAAGAATCTCAATACAGAAATAGGCACTCATGTGAGAATCCCCCAATATTTGACATAGTCAACATTATGAAAGAGAAACAATAGCATCGACAAATGGAAAAAATTATAAAAGACTACAATATCAACAGAACAATTAGAAGAAGGCTTAAAGAAAAAGACCAACATCAGTCCCATCTACAAATAGTAGATAAAAAAAAATATGGAGTACTATTTTACACAGAAAGGAAATCATTGTGAATCTGTGTACAAACACTGCTAGTTTTCTGCATAGCTGTTAGTCTAACTTCTTGTTAACAAAACTCCAATATTACTTAGACCATCAATGTACCCATTTAAAATACTAACTTCCCCACACTCCCCAACTAGGATCGGCCATGAGACACAGAAATATAAGCAGAAAGTTTTTTAGGTGGTAGTCCCTGGAAGTCTACTGTGTTGCTAGTAAAAAAGGGACAGATATAGCTGACTTGTACATGTTGTCCTTGCCCTTAGCCTTTCCCCTTCTTCCTGCCTAGAACATAGATTTAATGACTATAGATATCTGAACCATTTGTGACAACCTAAACTAAAACAACATGGTGAGCACTGCAGACTAGTGAAGTACAAAGAATTTCTGATGGCTTTGCTGAGCAACTGCAATAACCTAAGACCTCCCATTCCCAGCTTCTTACTACATAAAAACAGAACAAAAACAAAAACAAAAAAGAGAGATTCGGGAGGCTTGCCTCACATGCCAGCCTCATTGACCAAATTGCTATTCATTGAGCCAAATGCAATTCCTAACTTATAAAAGCTAGAATTCCATATCTAGCTAAACTATCATTTAAGAGGTTGAAGAAAACATTTTCAGAAGAAAAATGCAAAAAGTTTAATCATTCATAGACTCTGAAAAAAAATTACAAGGAGATTATCTCCAGGCAGAAACAGAATGCAAAAAAGCAGTGTAGATTGCAGTTATGTATTATTGGAATAATGTTTGAAAGTTAAAATAATATAAAAAGATAATTAAATGTAAAGTAATCCATGCTTTTATTTGTCAAAAATGGTCACTAAAACAATACTATAACCATGAAAGGGAAAATTTAGCATTAAGATGTGTGATCTCATATAGTCATATATTGGTTCAAAATATTCAGTACCCTGTATCTTCCCACTAAATAAGTTAGATTACAGAAAGAGATCACTGTGCATCTGTGAAACTCTGAGCTACTCCCCAAATTCATTCTAGTTACTCATCAAAAGACCTAGAGATATTTGGATGACTATAATAGGATTTAACATTCCTTCATACTTGATAACAAAACTGGAACACAACATTTGACCCAACAGCCAGGTTGCTGGTTGGAGATGATATTAAAGATAGTGAGGAGGAAAGGCAAGAAGGAGAGGAGGGGGAGGACAGAAATTATGACACAAATGGCCACAAGAAGCAGTGAATATTTCCTGACTGCTTACTACAAGTGAGGGCCCTGTGCTTTCCATTCATTACCTTATTTATCTCTTTCAAGCCTCTCTGTGTGCTCTGCAGTTGAGGGTGGTTTGTTCTTAGGTCAGTGAAGGTGGCAGGTAAATTCAGCAATGAAGCAGCAGGGTCAAGAGGAAATGAGAACCTCTGCAACTATTCTTTTGTTGGGGAAAGCTGCAACACATAGAGACCCACAGCTGTCGAGGTCGTGCCTTTGAGCCCTTTATTCCTCCACCTCGCAGTTGCTTTTAAGGTGTATGATAAATGGGCCTCTTTAAATCTCCACTGCACACAGATTTTTAACATCCAGATTCTGTTTACTTTGGCTGACTAAGGAGGAAGACCAAAGGGGGAAAATGTACAGTGGAAGAAAAATGGGTAAAATTGACTTCCAACCTTTGGTTAGAGGAATATTGCTCTCCAAATCCCCCCCCCCAAAAAAAAATTGCCTGTCAAATTAATTTGCTATACATTCTCTGTTCTTGCCTTGCTTAAGTGGCTCTCAGGCAGGCCATCAATTGGCCAACACTGTTGTCACCACCGAGCTTCACAAAGGTTCCATTCTCCTTCTCCTCCCTTTCCTTATAGAACCCAAATGGAAAAAAAAAAAAAAAAAGACCCAGGACTACAGAAGAGAAGTCAGGGAGCAGAGGGGGCAAGAATACATTTCCCTCTTCGTGGCTTTACAAGCCTAATACTGACTCACTGTGCCTCCTGGAAGATTATTTACAACTTTATCAGAGTTTTTTCTTCTCTCTTCACCGACATTGTCACCACCCACCTTTGGGTGGGGACCTCTCTATGTCATGTTCTCTCTCTTCAAGGTCACTGGTCATGAGTGATACGCCCATTTTTGCATCTGGAGGCTATGAAACTGCTTGATTAACAGTGAGCAATTGGACAGATTTATCAGAATAGGCATGCAATTCAAGGGTATGCACCATGGTTATGGTCTCAGCTTTTCCTAGTGTAAGATTTAAGTTGGAATTAGTGATATCATAACCTGAATAATTCTTTTTTTCAAGTTTTCAAGGATCACTACATATTAGCCTAGCTCCTTCTCTGCTAAGCTATTTCAGTTGATTTTACCTCCTCGCTGCTTCTATTTTCAGTTCTCTTTCCAATTAGAGTCCTATTTTCTTTCACTCCTGGCATTAATACTGACTTCCTAGCTGCCTTTCCAGCCCAAGTGGCTTGACTTTTTGAGCCCTGAATGAGGACGTGAACCCAACATACTCCTCCATATCCACAGAGAGCTCTCCTTGGACTTTCACTTCCTCTTAACTCATATAAAATTAACCCGGTAGTGCTAGGAAAAACATGGGGCTTTGAGGACATCTAGGTTTGAAAAACAGTCCTGCCACACACTAGGAATCTGAGTTTGAAAAGTCACTTTGCCAATCTGGGCAAATCACTTCTCTGATGAATGATGGAGTTGGGCTGGCAGATAGTATTTAAGGCACCTTCCAATTGCAACATCCTAGGACAGGTGTCACTAGTCTTTAACTTGCATTAGACAAGTGGCTTCCACATAAAGAGGTTATGCAATAACATTGTTATGAAATGATGCCTCTTTAAATGCATTTTGGTTTGAGCAAGGTGTATATAGATACATAAACATATAATTTAGAAGTCTTCCTTGAAAAAATAGTACAATTTCTTTTAAATGTTTTTTTTAAAGACTTTATTTATTTATTCATGAAAGAAACACACACACAGAGAGAGAGAGAGAGAGAGAGAGGCAGAGACACAGGCAGAAGCAGGCTTCATATGCAGGAAGCCTGACATGGGACTTGATCCCAGGTCTCCAGGATCACGCCCTGGGCTGAGGGCAGCGCTAAACCACTGAGCCGCCCGGGCTGCCCTACAATTTCTTTTATAATTTGGCATGATGTTCAATATATGGAAAAATAAGGGGAAATCATGCCTTTCCTTTTTGACATTGAATGGCTTAGTTCAGAAGAAACTGTCCGGCCTATGACATGGGTATTATTTCTGCCCCCAACACCCACTGCACCTTGGATTCTGTTTTATCTACTTGTTCTCTGGTCTACCAACAACAGATGTTTTGTTGGTATTTTTATGTAAAAAGCAGAGGGAAAGAATGGGATCTTTGTGAAGCTTGATGGTGACAAGAGTGTTGGCCAATTGATGATAGGCCCAAGAGCCACCTAAGCAAGTGCCAGGGTCCCCATCTGATGGATGGACTCGCTGTGGGAGCCATGCCCCCCACAGCTGATGCTTGGACACAGGTCCCCCTGGGGTCACAGGCAGTCATTCTGCTCTGGAGAACTTTGCCCTGGCTGAGAGACCACTGCCGAGCCTGTCTCAGCAAGGAGTCTCGCTTATCACCATTTTTATTGGTCTGGTAACTAGTGTTGACATCATGTTATTTTTCAGGAGGTGGTATTTCTTTCTGGACAGCATCTTTGTGACAGTGGGCACTGCGATTGTGACAGCAGCACAAATGTAACTGAAGTGGCAGCAGGCTCTTCAGGCATAATGAAGGTAGGTCTGGGTGAGGTTGCCAGATCTGGGGGAGCGGACCTGGATGACTTATCAGTGGCTGGTAACTCCCCCTGCCCCCTGCATTTCCCTTTCCATCATGTCTTAGTGCTTTGTTTCAGACAAGTTGCCTGTGGCAGTGGGTTGGGGAGATGATGCCGAAGGGGTTTCAGCCCACACAGGGACATGTGTGACAAATTATCCTGACAGGGCTGACACTACAATATTAGCAGCTTGTTAGAGGAGATGGGTGAAATTCATCTCGGCTTTGATCAATTTTCTGCTAGCACTTCAGGGCTTTAAAAAGAATCCTATCTTCCCCACCCCCTCCACCCCCACCACTCATTTCTCCTAATTTTTGTTGTTGAGGCTGCACTTGGCAGGGCTTGCCAAGGATTCGGAGTATTTGGCAACAGACTGAGCAAGTCTTTTAAGAGTTTATGCTCAGTTTTAGGAGGAAAAAAAACTGAATGTGAGACTGGGATTTTTACATTTTTACTTGAGAATAGAGAAACAAAGAGTTTGGATGATATAATATTGAAGGTCCTATCCAACTCTCATACTCTATGATTCTATGAGGAGAGCTGGAGGACAGGGTAGAGAGAGGGGAAGGCTTTGCTCACACTATTTACTCTGCCTGGGGAATCTTGGAACTAGAAAGGCATGCAGTTCAAAGCCAGTCCAACCATGTTGGCTGGTGAAATCCCTGATAAGATGAGACAAAGATCTGGACCTCCTTATTTCCTTTTTTTTTTAAAAAAAAAAAGATTTTATTTATTTGTTCATGAGAGACAGAGACAGAGAGACAGAGAGACAGAGAGAGACAGAGAAAGAGAGAGGCAGAGACAGAGGCAGAGGGAGAAGCAGGCTCCATGCAGGGAGCCCGATGTGGGATTCGATCCCGGGACTCCAGGACCATGCCCTGGACTGAAGGCAGGCACCAAACTGCTGGGCCACCCAGGGATCCTGGACCTCCTTATTTCCAATTAGGTATCCCTCTCACTTGATGGTATCACTGCAAGAGAGAAAAATGATCAATAGCAAATATATCAGCCAGGATTCTCCAGAGAAACAGAACCCATAGGAGATATTTTAAGACATTTACTTTAAGAAATCATATGACCAGGGGGACTGGCAAGTCCAAGATCATAGGGCAATCTAACAGGTTGGAACCTCAGACAGGAGTTGATGTTGCAATCTTGAAGCAGAATTTCTTCTCTAGGAAACATCAGCTTTTGCTTTTAGGGCCTTCAACTGATTGGACAAGGCTCACCCACATTTTTGAGAGTAATTTCTTTTATGTGAGGTCAACTAATTGTAGATGTTAATCACATCTACAAAGTACCTCCCCAGCAACATTTAGGTTAGTGTTTGATTAAATATCTAGGTACCATAACCTAGCCAAGCTGATATATAAAATTAACCTTCATAGCAATCACACATGTACCTACCTGATATAATATACCTTGTTTAATAATAGCAAACACATATGTAGGACTTATCATGTACCAGAAACTATTCTGACACTTTAAAATAGACAATTGGTGCTCATTATTGGTGGATTCGGTATATGCAAATTCACCTACTTGCTAAAGTTTATTCGTAATTCCAGGATCAATGCTTGTGGTGCTTTGGTGATCATTTGAGGACACAGATAAAATGTTGAGTCACCTGATCTGCACGTTTCCAACTAAGGTTGAGCAAAGTGACGTTCTGCCTTCTTGCTTTGGCTCTCATACTGTAAACAAGTGCCTTTTTGCTGTCTCTTTAATGCCATGCTGCTTTGTAATTTTGTTTTTTGCTGGTGGATTTTGCTGTTTCAGTTGCAGCCCCCATGTCGCCCCAGCAGAGTGTTGAGTGCTGCCCAGCATTCCTGAGCACTGTGACGTGCCTTATTGAGAAAATATGTGCGACAGGTAAGCTCTGTTCGGACATGAGTTTCAGTGCTGTTGGCAAAAGTTCAATTTTAATGAGTCAACAATATATATGAAATAAGGTATCCTTAAATAGAAGCACACATAAAACAAGGCTGTGTGTTGGCCAATTGATGAAAATACTCTTGTCACCAGAGTTCACAGGAAATTAACCCCATGTCTCCTAAGAGCCATGCCCCACTATTTGCTAATTCAGAACTCTCAGCACTTTATCGAATATAAATACTGATAACTACAGACGTTGAGAATCACTTGTGTATATTAATCCACTTACTACTAGAACAACCCTATTATTCCCATTTTAGAGGCAGGAACTCTGAGCTCAGGGATGGTAAATAAGTGTGGGAGCCGTGACGAGCATCGGTGGTCGGGTACCCTAGCTGCTGCTCTAGGCTGCGTCCCTGCAGAGGGTCTGCTAATACTAAGTTTCTACTAGTGGCTTTCATCTTCACTTACTCCTTTATACGTTATGTCTTTTCTTTTAAAATATTTTATTTATTTGAGAGAGTGAGCAAGAGAGAGAGAGAGAGCACAAGTGTGGGGGACAGAGAGAGAGGGACAAGCATACTCCCCTCTGAGCAGGGAGCCCCACATGGAACTCAATCACAGAATCCTGGGATCATGACCTCAGCCGAAGGCCAACACTTCACTGACTGAGCCACTCGGGCACTGCTTTATATGTTATGTCTTATGCCACTTTCCTGAAATTTTGTGTCCTGTGGGTCTTCTTTTATGGTTTTGGGTTTTTGTTTTTTTGTTTTGTGTTTTCTTGGTACCATAATGCACTTACAATGTGAATATGTAGAATAATAGAAGGTAGATGAAACCAACAGAAATATGGGGACTTGCTATTGAGCCTTTAGAATTTCCTAAAAGCTCCGGTCCTTGATGACAAGCTAGAATAAAGACAATGGAGCAAGACAAACTCTGACTGGATTGGGAATGCTACATCAGAAGCAAGAAGAGGCAGGATAAAATGTGTTTGGATAGATTCCTACAAGGCATAGTTAATTGTATGTCACTAGACATTTAATCTTTAATCTCTCCTTCTCTTCATTAGTCATATTTCTGTATAATGTAAACTGGGCAAAACATAGCAAGATGTAGTGCTTTCCAAAGACTTTTATTTATCTGTGCCGTGAGGCATGCTGCAGAGTTCTTGCCTGTGAGGATTTCATTGTGTTTGAGAAAGTGGACTAAAGCAATAGTTTTAATGAAATAGTGAAGGTATTTCAGACAGGGAGCCTTGTAGACAAAAATATAGAGGCAGGGAAGTTGTTGCAGAAAAAGTAAGTAACACACCGGGATTAGACCAGGAAGGTGTGAGGGCAAGGCCATCATTCTGCATGATGCCAAAACGCAACACTTCATAGTTTTCCAAGTGAAAAGAACACTCTGGAGTTGTCCAGCGTCAGCCCGAGCTGAACAGAGAGGCCCTGGGTGAGTTTGGGAAGGGGCATCCATACTATTTTCTCTTTTTATGTTATATAGGAAAAGATTTTAAGGGGTAACTGATATTAGATTTGCTTATTATAAAAAGGACAAAAGCTGTGTATCTTTCTGTATCACTGAAACTGTCAGCTAGAAATAATGTGTTTGTAACTAATCCCGGGTACCTGCTTGAAATATTATTACGATTGGTAGTCATGTAGTCTCCATGTAAGGTTGGGGACCAGGAGAGGAAAATTTTCAAATTTTCAAGCATTTTCAGAACGCGATGCCTCGGCCCTCAGAATATGCACTGTGAGATCTGGAAGAGCTTTCAGAGACACCCCAGCGTACTTTACAGATGTGGCAAAAGAGCTTGGCAAATTCAACCATCGGCAGCAAGACAAAGGACTGGGACTTAGGTCTCCAACTCCTAACATGATGCTCTTCCCCCTTCTTGGACCTGTGGCTAAAATCAACAATAGTCCACTTTCTCACTCTTTTAGCAGGGATCAACCGCCGGGCCAGCCTTCTCCTCAACAATTTTGTAGTTTTGGTTCCCCATTGCCCCAACTTGATCTCAGGTTTGTACTGGAATTGAGTCCAAACAGGATAAAATACCATGAGAAGCTTTGTTCAGATTGCTGCAGCCTGGCTAGAGACAGGAAATTCTAGAAACCATGAGAGAGTGCCTGTTCTGACGAGAATTCCAGCAGAGTTTGGTTCAGTTCAAGCAAGTTCCAAAACAAAAGAAAAACCCTTACATGATCTGCCAATATTTCTAGGGTGCTTCTCCAAAACAAACAAATTTACATCCCCCTGCCTAGAGCCCATCCACTGCCCAAGCTTCCCTGGCAGCCCCTCTCTCTGTATCAGAAGAGGGCTCCTGAAGGGAAGTCTCAGTTGTGGGGACCTTTGTGAAGCTGCTGCTTGTCCTGAGCCTTGAGGATAACTCTGACAGTGAGCACTTTCCTGAGGCTTTACCGTGGAAAGCTGTTGAGTTTCATTTTTCTTGTGCTGGGTAATATGCCACCATTAATTGATATGATGCTGTCATTCTCGCACCCTGTAAAAGAAAATCACTACAAGTTCATGGCTTAATCTTTGCTCATAGGAGACGTAATAAAAGCTCTAACTCCGAAAAAAGAGAGGGGAGCATTGTTAATCACTCTGTCAGTGCAGAAAGAATGTTTCTGTGGTGCAGTTGTTCACAGACTTAAGATAAATTTGAAGAAGAGGCCCAATTCTCATCTATGCTCCAGAGGCCATATTGTTTTGCAGACGGTGGAATAAATAAAATATTTCCTGAAGAGCGAACACGTGCAGGAGAGAGCAGAGCGTGAGGATACGCTGCAGTAAGACAGGCTAGCCAGATGTCAGTGCTGACCTCCACTCACTGGAATCTGATTGACATTGGGGTTGGATTTCTCCAGCTGTTTGGAAGAACTACATGGGAAGTCGACTCTTTCCCAAGCTAAAGGGGGCCACCTGCAAAATATCCCCTTCATTACCGTTGGGATTTCCATTGTGTGTATTTCTGAGATCCCAGATCCCTATTTTTCAATGTATAGAAATGTTATAAAAGGATTACAGATTTATCAGGAACCAGATCTTTTAAAGAGAGCTCTGTGTTGTTTCCACCATGATATATACTGTGAGGGTCAGCAGGACCCTACTGAATCCATATTTAATATTTCGTTTCAGGATAATTTGAACTGTGGATGGCACATCCTGAAGCCAACAAACCAACAAAAAGTACACACACACACACACACACACCACACACGTGTTTACAAAAGTGGTACGTGTATTGTGAACAAGTTCCTGCAAATGAAAACCATCTATAAAACTGTCCACTGCAGCCAATGGAACACTAATTAGAATCATTTCTGGAAACTATTGTCTCAAGAAAATGGTAGTTCCAGGAAGCCTTGTAGATTTTATTTATTTATGTATTTATTTATGTAGATTTTTAACACTGCAGCCTTGGCTAAAATTAGCATTGAGAAGCAAGGACAGCAAAATTGCATTTTTTAAATATGCCTTAAAACTGAGCATTAGTCATAATAAAACACCAGATACCCCAGGATTCAAACCCAGCAACTCTGTAAAAACCACAGAAATGTGGACCTCATGTATGGATCACTTAGCTGAAATTTACCTTTGCATTATCTACAAAATAAGGGGTTTGGTAGTAAATTGAGAATGCAAATTAAATTGCAGGCCAAGGTTTAAAGAGAACAAACTGGCTTCAAACAGACCCTTAAGCATTTTAGAAGCAGCTATTTACATATAAGCAATTAATGCCTGAATTACAAATCATTCTTATCTGTTCATTAAAACAAGCTCCCCAGGACCTCAATTAAATTTTAAAAAAATCTAGATATATCAATCGTATACATTTGAAAATGGAACATATTCCAGTGTTCACCCTTCACTAACTCAGATTGTTCTTTTGGGCAGTCTGGGTGAGGAAGGGTTTGTTTGCTCTCCCAGCAGAAACAGCTCTTAATGATGGCACTGACGGTGATCCCTGGTGTCATGGGGATTTAGAAATGACCTCCTCCGAGTGTGAAAGCCGGTCACAGAGGAGAGAGCTACTTATGTGCTGTAATTTAAGGGGTTCACCTGACCCCAAATGCGGCTCCACTCGTGTTTCCAGCATTTCACGTTTCTGTGATTGGACTCCTTTTGGATGATGGCAAATCGCTCTTTCAAGGGCTATTTTCAATTGACCCTTGTGTCAATGGACACACATCCTCAGAGGAGACAATGCAGGAGCACAGATGGGTTCGGGGCAGCAGGGCAGCAGAGGCACCCAAGAATGGACACTGTGGTTGGGAAGGACTGGTCTGACTCGCCAGATCTTTATTCTTTATTCTCAGTGCTAAGAAGAGAGTGTGTGTAGATATGGACAGCTCAGTGGTAATAGGCGAACAGAGAAGATGATGAAAGGAAGTGCTAAGTACAAGCCGTGCTGACTCCATAATTGTGCTCAAAGGCCAGTGTTGGTTCCAGCTCCCAGATGAGCTCCATCATTCCCAGCAGGTTGGCTCCAAGGAGGGGTGGGGGATTTCTAAACTCTTGGCCTTAGCTTTTTCAAGGCTGAAGCTCTGCCTCAGGCCAGTCCATCCCATGTGGCTTCTTCTAACTCTTGGTAAGCCTTCTACAACATCGAGAGCCTGAGTTTAAATTCCCATATGCTTTCTAGGAAGATGCTCCATCACCCCTGGTCGAGCATGGCTCTCACTTCCACATAAATGTCTGGACTTCTGTAAGAAAAATTTTCAAAATTAAAAGTTAAGCCCAAGCAAAGTATTTCTGGGATACTATGAAACATGGTTGGCAAGTATGACTTTTCACATGCTGAGAAGTCAAATACATAAAAAAAGCCCAGGCATTTATATGACCTCTTGAACATCTATCTACACATTGTCCAAAGATTTTAATGTAAATGTTATTTTAGCCTGAGGTGATGTACCTATTAAAAACCATATGATAATACAACCAAATAGATGTTTTAAAACATAATTGTCTATTGGCCAGTTATTTTTTGTACTTAAAAGAAAAAGCAGGAACATATTCTTTTAATTTAAAAATTTTTAATTCCAGTGCAGTTAATATACATGGTTATATTAGTTTCACGTGTGCAAAATAGTGATTCCAAAGTTCCAAATATTACTCAGTGCTCATCAAGTATACTCTTAAACCTCATCACATACGTCACCCACCCCTGCGCCCTGCCCTCGTAGCCATCACTATTTTCTCTATAGTTCAGAGTCTGTTTTTTGGTTTGTTGCTTTTTATTCTTTGCTCATTTTCTGTTTGTTTGTTTCTTAAATTCCACATATGAGTGAAATATGGTATTTGTCTTTCTCTGACTGGCTTATTTTGCTTAGCATGATACTCTACCCATGTCACTGCAAATGAAAAGATTTCATTCTTTTTTTTTTTTTACAACTGAGTAATATTGCAGTGTGTGTGTGTGTGTGTGTGTGTGTGTATAAAATATATATGTAACATATGTATCATTTATATATGTTAAATATATATGGGGATCCCTGGGTGGCTCAGTGGTTTGGTGCCTGCCTTTGGCCCAGGGCATGATCCTAGAGACCTAGGATCGAGTCCCATGTCAGGCTCCCTGCATGGAGCCTGCTTCTCCCTCTGCTTGTGTCTCTGCCTCTCTGGCTCTTTATGTCTATCTTGAATAAATAAATAAAATATTTAAAAAAATTTTTAAAAAATGTATGTCATAAGCATGTTAGGAAGGCACATCATTTATTGGAAAGACTGTCTTTTTTCCATTGGACATTGTTTCCTGCTTTGCCAAAAAATAATCACATAGTTATCAGTTCATTTTTGGGTTTTCTATTCAGTTCCACTGATCTATGTGTCTATTTTTGTGCCAGTACCACACTGTTTTGACTACTAGAGCTTTGTAATATAACTTAAGTCTGGAATTGTGACACCCCCAGATTTGCTTTTTCTTTTTAAAGGTTGTTTTGGTTATTTGGGGCCTTTTGTGCTTCCATACAAATTTTATTTTATTTTATTTTATTTTATTTTAATTTATTTATTTTTTAAAGATTTTATTTATTCATGAGAGACACACAAAGGCAGAGGCAGAGACATAGGAAGAGAGAGAAGCAGGCTCCATGCAGGGATCCCAATGTGGGACTCGATCCTGGGACTCCAGAATCAGGCCCTGGGCCAAAGGCAGACACTCAACCTCTGAGCCACCCAGGCATCCCCCATACAAATTTTAGAATTGTTTGTTCTAGCTCTGTGAAAATGCTAACATACTTTGATAGGGTTTGCACTGAATGTGTAGATTGCTTTGGGTAGTATAGACATTTTAACATTTGCTCTTTTAATCTATGAGCATGAAAAGTTTTTCCATTTCTTTTATGTTATTGTCATCAATTTCTTTTATCCACATAGTTGTCAAAGTATAGGTCTTTCACATCTTTGGTTAATTTATTCCTAGGAATTTTACTGTTTTTGGTGCAATTGCAAATGGGATTGTTTTCTTTTTTGGGGGGGGGGTGATTGTTTTCTTAATTTCTCTTTCTGCTGCTTTATTATTAGTGTACAAAAACGCAACAGACTTCTGTACTTTGATTTTGTATCCTGAAACTTTACTAGATTCATTTATCAGTTCTAATAGTTTTTTGGTGGTCTTTAGGGTTTTATATAAAAAGTATCATGTCATCTTCAAATAGTGAAAGCTTTATTCCTACCTTACCAATTTGGATGCCTTTTATTTCTTTTTTTTGTTTGATTGCTATGGCTAGGGCTTCCATTACTATGTTGAATAAAAGTGGTGAGAGTGGACACCTTTATCTTATTCCTAACCTCAGGGTAAGAACACTCAGGTTTTCCCTATTGGGTATGATGTTACCTGTTTTTCTTATAAGGCCTTTATTATGTTGAGGTATGTTCCCTCTAAACCTACTTTGTCAAGAGTTTTTATCATGAATCGATATTGTACTTTGTCAAATGGTTTTTCTACATCTGTTGAAATGATCATATGGTTTTTGTCTTCTCTCTTATTGATGTGATGTATCACCTTTATTGATTTGCAAATATTAAATCACCTTTGCATCTTGGGAATAAATCCCACTTGATAGTCATGAATAATTTTTTTAACGTATTGTTGGATTTGATTTACTAGTATTTTATTGAGGATTTTTAAAAAGATTTTTTTAAATTTATTTGACACAGAGGGTGAGGGAGAGAGAGCAATCAGGAGACAAAGGGAGAGACCGAAGCGGACTCCCCACTGAGCAGAGAGCCCAAGGCAGGACTTGATCCCAGGACTCCAGGATCATGACCAGAGTTGAAGGCAGACACTTAACACTTAATCCTTTGTTGAGGATTCTTGCATCTATTTTCATCAGAGATATTGACCTATAGTTCTCTAGTTTTGTGGTGTTTTTATCTGGTTTTGGTATCAGAGTAATTCTGGCCTTATAAAATGAGTTTGGAAGTTTTCCTTCCTCTTCTATCTTATGGAATAGTTTGAGAAGAATAGGTATTAACTTTTCTTTAAACATTTGGTCGAATTTGTGAAACTGTCTGGTCCCAGAGTTTTCTTTTTTGGGAGTTTTATGATTACTGATTCAATTTCATTGCTAGTAATCAGTCTGTTCAAATATTCTTTTCTTCCTGTGTTAGTTTTGGGAGGTTATATGTTTCTAGGAATTTATTCATTTCTTCAAGATTGTCCAATTTTTGGCATATAATTTTTCATAATACTCTCTTACAATCCTTTGTATTTCCATGTTGTCAACTATTATTTCTCCTCTTTCATTTCTGACTTTTTTTTTATTTGAATCCCCCCCCCTCTCTCTCAATCTTTGATGAGTCTGGCTAAAGGTTTATCAATTTTGTTGATCTTCCCAAAGAACCAGCTGCTGGTTTCATTGATCTCTTGGTGTTTTGTTTGTTTGTTTGTTTCTATATCACTTATTTTTGCTTTTCCTTCTGATGGCCTGGGGTTTTGTTTGTTGTTTGTTTGTTGTTATTCTTTTCCTAGCTCCTTTATGTATAAGTTAGGGTTTTTTATTTGACATTTTTCTTGCTTCTTGAGATAGGCCTGTATTGCTATTAATTTCCCTCTTAGAACAGTTTTTGCCATATTCCAGGGATTTTGGATCATTGTGTTTTCATTTTCATTTCTCTCCATGTAATTTTTTCTTTCTTTGATTTCTTGGATGACCCATTCATTGTTTAGCAGCATGTTGTTTAACCTCTATGTCTTTGTGGTCTTTCCAGATTTTTTCTTGTGACTGACTTCTGGTTTCATTCCATTGTGGCCAGAAGAGATGCATGGTATGACTTTGATCTTTTTAAATTTGTTGGACTTGCTTTGTGGCCTAATATGTGATTATTCTGGAGAATATTCTATGTGTACGTAGAAGAATGTATATTCTACTGTTTTAGGATAGCATGTTCTGAATATATCTGTTAAATCCATCTGGTCCAGCATGTCATTCAAAGCTACTGCTTCACTTCCTGGTCGATTTTGTGTTTTCATGATTGACATGTCTATTGATGTAAATGATGTGTTGAAGTCCCTTACTATTATTGCATTACTATTTATTATTCCTTTAGTTTTGTCATTAACTGCTTAATGTATTTGGGGGTTCCCATGTTAGATGTGTAAATATTCACAATTGTTATATCTTCTTGATGGGTTGTCCCCTTTATGATTATATAGTGTCCTCCTTTGCCTCTTGTTAACAGTCTTTGTTTTATTTTATTTTATTTTTTTTCAGTCTTTGTTTTAAAGTCTATTTTATTCTCTTAGTAAAATTTATTCTAGTTCCATCCACATCATTTCAAATGGCGAGATTTCATTCTTTTTGATGGCTGAATAATATTCCATTATATATATATGTGTGTGTGTGTATGTATATATGTACATGATGTATATAATGTATGTATGTGTGTATATATATGTGTTTGCGTGTGTGTGTGTGTGTGTGTGTATAAAAAAAGAAAAAAAAAGAGAGTGGGAAACAAGCCATAAGTGACTTAATGATAGAGAATAAACAGGATTGATGAAGGGAAGTGGTTGGGGGGATGGAGTAGGTGGATGATGGGTTATTAAAGAGGGCTTGTGATGAGCACTGGGTGTTGCATGTAAGTGATGAATCACTGAATTCTACTCCTGAAACCAATATTGCACTGAATGTTAAATAACAGAATTTAAATAAAAAAATAAAGTGTATTTTGTTCCTAGAAGTATTGCTAACCCAGCTTTTTTTTTGATACCCTTTTGCATGATGTTTCTCCATTCCCTCACTTTCAACCTGCAGGTGTCTTTAGGTCTCAAATGAGTCTTTTGTCAGCAGCATATAGATGGGTCTTGTTTTTTATTAACTCTGTCACCCTGTCTTTTGGTTAGCACATTTAGTCCATTTACATTCAAAGTAATTATTTATAGATATGTATTTATTTTCATTTTGTCACTTGTTTCATGGCTGTTTTTATAGTTTTTCTCTGAACCTTTCTTCTCTTCCTCTCTTTCATCATTGGCTGGCTCTCTTTAGTGATATACATGGATTCCTTTTTCTTTATTCTTTACATATCTATTATTGGTTTTTGATTTATAGTTACCATTCAGTTTGTATATAACATCTTTTGCAGATACCAGTCTCTATTTGGTTGATGGTTAAGTAATTCTGAAGCCATTCTTTAAAGTTGGAATGTCTTTTAAAGGAAAGCCTAGTTTTCCTTAGAGAAGGCAAGTGACAATCCTGCCTTACTTCCATTGCAGACAATATTATCCAATATTAGAAATGTCTTCTTCTTCTCAGGCAGGTGTATGTCAGGCAAATGACAGGCGACTCATACTGCCTTCTTTGCTAACTGGACAATTTCTATGAATGACCAATCCTTATAAATTGCTCACTATTTATATAACCACAGCATTTGTTTTCCGTTTCCTTTTCTATGAAACAGAGCTATTGGTTTTTATTCCTGGGAGAATTCTACTGGATGTTTTGATATGTGAAATGGTTTTGGGGATCATGTTAGACATACAAGTAGGAGAAGGTCACCTGTATTCAAGAACTCAAGCCTATCAAGGAAGATTTTCTATGTATAAAATACCTGTGCTCCTACCACCCCAGAGAGAAATGGTGAAAGGAATTTTGAGATGCCTGATAAGGCTCTTGGAATACTCATTTAAGACTCTTAAGATGCTTGAACACAAAGAGAAGCACAAAATAGTTCAACTGAATGGGTGTGAGGAAGAGGAATCAGATTGTCTCTAGAAGGACAAGAACTTGCCACGTGGTAGAGACTTTGAAGAACATACATCCCTTTCCAAGATATCAATAAGGAATACTGTTGGTGTGATTCAATCACTGCTAATCACTGCTAATCTTTCTGTCCTCAGAGCAAATGCTGAGTGCCAAGTGTACAGGTCATCTGTGGTACCTGCTGGGATTAGCAGTGATATGGTGACAACAACCCAGAAGCACAAAGAAGCCCAGGTCGCAGGGTCCTCTCAGTAGAGGGACTTGGAATTCAGTAACAAAGTGGGGTGGTGCCTCAACAATAAACACCAATGTGATTGTCACCCAAGACCTGGATGATCTCCAGACTGATAGAGCCTGAGAAACCAGGAGTTAGGTGTTATACAATGCTTTCTAAATCCAATCATAAATACAACACAAATATACACATTATCCTAGATCTCACCACCTGTTATTCTTGATCCCCTAAGTCAGGCATATGCAGAGGGACAGGGGAAGACAAAATTCTGTTGTCTCTAAACAGAACTCTCTTTTTCACTGTCTACTTGAAACTTTAAAGTGGGCTGAATGTTCTATTAGTTACCCCACTCAGAGCTCTCAGTACTAATAAATTGCTAATTTGATATGATTCCTAATGGGAAGGTGCTGAAGATGAGAATGTCAAGTGCAAGTCAGCTGGTTGGTGTGAAATATGCCTGTAGAAGCATTTGGAGCTTTAACTCTACAATTATTTTTCTCTTTGGCATTTTGAACCAAGCAGTGTGAATACTGAAATTCAATCTAGAGTAGTAATGGCCCTGAGCCTCAGAAGCAGAAACAGGGCACATCCTCCCCACATATCACTTGCTTTCCCTGGCCCCCTCATTCTTGGTAGTGTCTGACTCTTAAACTCTAAACAGAGCTTATTGCTGATGACGTAAAGATGCCTGATCAGAACAATTGTCCCATCAACTTTAGGAGAGAAATTCAACATTAAGATCAAGAACTTTTATTTACTTTTTTCCAAAGTTGCTGGATTTTTCAACCCATTCCTATAATACTACCAAAAAGAAAAACAAAATGATGGCAAAAGGAAAGAAAAACAAATATGCTAATTTCACCTCAAATTTTACTTCTCTTCCTTGTCCATCGGCGTCTTTTCCCAAGAGGTTGCTGATCTTAAATCTGAGATAATTTTACTTTGTCACGATAAGGCTTTGCACTAGAAATTATTGTGTCTTGTTAGAAGAGGGTCTCCATCTGATTTTGAAAAAGTCTGAACATAATCATAAAGAAAGTCTCTTGACTAAAGATGTTTCTGCAAGATTCCTCAGAAATCTTGCTAGTTAGTGATTAAGGTAGCCTGATTATAAATACCAAATTAGCCAGGGCTCACTGGATTAGGGGCAGAAGAGAAATAGCATGATTGTGAATTTGATAATAAAGAGAACACTTAGGGAAGGAAATAAGAATAACACACATGTCAGCATTGAACCGGAACCACATTTGCCCCCATGTGATACTGTGCAAAAGCTTTTAAACCCAGTGTCTTTGGCCAAAATGCCTGGCCTTGGTTGTCAGTGGACCACATGTAAATACCAAATGAAAAAGGAGGACCCAAGGCCTGGCTCCCATCCCATGAGATGCTGGAAGATCTGCTAATATTAGAGAAAAATTGTTTGGCAGGAGCATAAAATACTAGGTTTATTGGTCAGTGTGGTCACGTTTTTATTGAGGAAATAGATTATCCAGACGTGTACTGTTTATAGTTCTGTTAGATGGAAGGGTTGTTCCTAGATCACATAACTTCATTGTCAAAATGCAGTCCCAGTAGTCTTCCTTAAGAAGATGGACCAGGTCCTGAAGCCCAGCTCTCAATTCATTCATTCATCCATTCATCCATCCATTCATTCATTTGCCAATGACTGAGAGCCAGTGATGTGCAAAGACATATTAA
Organism: Nyctereutes procyonoides; assembly: GCF_905146905.1. Classification (NCBI taxonomy): domain Eukaryota; kingdom Metazoa; phylum Chordata; class Mammalia; order Carnivora; family Canidae; genus Nyctereutes; species Nyctereutes procyonoides. Next base: position 3,253,205 of record NW_026575143.1, read on the forward strand.
ATTTGATTATATAAACAGAAAATCAAGCAAATGATCTGGCTGAGGATATAGCCACAGAAACAGATAATTATTAGTTTGAATCCCCATATGAAATTACCATTTTTATGTCAAAAATGATTAATATAGGCAATTTCATGTGATATTATCTTTTTAATGCAGTCTGTTAAGCTTAGTGACAGAAATATGCATAGAGTTTTTGCTGTTGTTTGCCTGTTTGTATTTAGCATAAGAAAAGAAAACTTGAGCTGGAGGCTAGATTTGAGAGCTGGGATGAGCACACCTGAGTAGGTTTGCTGGAGGACACCTGGTTACAACAGATGAAGAAGATGTGGATCATGCATTTGAGAGAACCTCCTGGACCAGATTTTCTTTAGAAAATTATCCTGAAGTGGCCTGAGTTATTTAATTAGGGAAGTTGTTCAAAAAGAGAAGAATAGGGGATCCCTGGGTGGCGCAGCGGTTTGGCGCCTGCCTTTGGCCCAGGGCGCGATCCTGGAGACCCGGGATCGAATCCCACGTCGGGCTTCCGGTGCATGGAGCCTGCTTCTCCCTCTGCCTGTGTCTCTGCCTCTCTCTCTCTCTGTGACTATCATAACTAAATAAAAAAATTAAAAAAAAATTAAAAAAAAAGAGAAGAACATTAGGACAGACGTGCTGATGCCCTAGGGTACCGACACAGATGCCAACAAATATCTCATTGCCCTCTTGACTTCTTTGTTCTTACTGACATGGAGTGTTCCTCACCCTCTATTCACCTACCTGCCACCTTAATTCATCATCAGAAATCCCTGCTATAAGCAGTAAAAGGACCTTGAGCACCTTAGGATTCATGGTCTTAAGTGAAGAGCTCTGTGGCTTCCCAAGAATGGCATCATCAGCAGTAGATCTTGACTCTTGCCTTCCAAAATAGTCCTTACACATAGTCTCTGGGTTCTAAGCCCTGATTTGTTCATCCAAGGTTGATGACTCCAAGCCTATAAACGCTGACCTTGGCTGGATTTAGTATTTGGCCTCACCCTTCCAAAATCTCTTGGTTTTCATTTCCTGACTTTCAAAACCTCTACTGTTAATTCAACTAGTTCTTGCCATGTAGTTGCAGGCCTTATTGTCAGTTTCTGCTTCCCATTCTAAGTGAACAGTCCCAAGTCCCGAAAAAAGCCATTTTGAAGATCTAACACAAGAGCACAGGGACTAAAGCATGTTGAGTTAGAATCCCGTAAACCCTTGCAGCAACACGGAGTTCTCTTAAAAGTTCATTGAAAGAGTGTTACCGCATCACTGTCTGGGAAGCCCTGCATGGTTCGGGCTGCCAATGGTTTCACTTTACACTCTGTGGCTGACCACACAGACAGTTAAGGGGGGAAAGAACAAGCTTGCAGCCTAATAATTCATTAGAACTGGAAAATGTGTAGCTCATGAAGATAAAAGGTTGTATACATAGACATATTTCTGGATATGCATTGCCATAAATGATGAGAAAGAAAGCATAACAGTTAAGAGGAATTGTATCCTTCAGGGATACTCTGGAAGGCTCTCTGCATCACAGGTTGGGCTTTTGGACTTAATGCCTCTTAAGGTTTCATCCCATTCTATGATCCCGTGACTTGTAAAAGCTTGCTTATTTATTAATTAATTTATTTATTTTTCCAAATGTGAAATAGGATCCTTTGTTACCTAACATCCTGAAAGTCACATTACTCTACGTTCCATGCACCGTGTGCTGATTTCTGGGGACATTTTAATTTATGTACTACCCCAAGCTTTTAATCTCTCCAAAACAGGCCTGTGACCCATTGACAAAAGCAGAGCGTGTCTGTGGAGGGTGATCCAGAGCCCGGCATGACAATGCGCTTTGAGAGACAATTGGAGCTGCCATTTGTGGACAACCTTTTTGTACTTTTTCCTGCTATCAAGGAATAATCACTTTCTGCGTGGGCAAACACGTTTTGATGCTTCATTGTTACCTTTTTACTAAAGCCTACCAGTAACTTGTTTTCTATAATGACAAGATGCATCCCAAATTACTCTAAAGATGGTATTGATTTTCCTACAAATAATAAGTCCAGCCGCAGGAGAACCATAAAACTTCAAGTTGTTGCTTCAGTGAGTGTTACTGAGTGTAATGTCAGTAGCTTTGGTTTTTATTTAATTTTGTGATTAAAGTTTTTATTGATTTCCCTGCAGGGTAGAATATATCAATACCTTTGGTCTCAAAGGAGCATTCAGTAACAAGAAAACATAAAAGGACTCAAGTACAGAAAACTGGTGCTATATTTTAAAATTTAAGAAACTGCCACTATGAATCCCCAAGGTGTATCTTTGGAACTAATTTTGGATGGGGCCACTCTGCCTTGTGTGTTAGCTAATCCCTCTGGTAGTAGTAGCTGGTTCATAGGCCTATGAAGTTTAGTCGAGAAATGCTTAGCTAGTAGTTATGAGAGCTAAACTACTTTGCCAAGAGATGATGCACCAGCAAGTGAATCACACTCTGCGTTATCATAAATCATGCGTGTTCCTTTCTCTTCTCCAGAGAAGGAATAGCCTGATGTTACCCAATCTACAGAGGCCCCATGGGAAGCCCTGTGTGTATGAGAGAGATTGTTCTTCTCAGAGGCATTGCATCATTGAGAAACATGGTCAATGCTGAGCCTGGATCTCTGACTCAGAATGGACCCATTTGATCCTGGAACATCCATTAAACTATACAGGAAATGTGTGGTTTCCTTTAAAATTAGAAAGGGTTACGCTACTCTCAAAGGCACCAAATTTTGTGTGCTATCTTCTCTCTGCAAACCCGGGAGCCATCCCTTTTGTGGGATGCATGGGGGACGTTCCCTTAACTCTGAACTACTTCCTATTACACAGATGGATTGGTTATCTATCCTTAACACATACAGTTAAAATTAATGTTTCACGGGTGACATTTTATGTGATCTTCCTAATGGTTCCACTGGGGCAGGATTTTCCCATCCTTATTCTGCTCACTAGGAAACAAAGACTCTGAGGGATGCTAAAGGTGTGTTTCCTGTCTTGCAGGTAGCAGACAGCAGAGCTAAAAATTAAACCTAGGTCTCTGGTCTACTGACCCTTCCATCCAGTCTATCACACTGTAGTCACACAAATCAACCAGCCTTAACTTACTGGCCTTGGCAGATTGGTTTGGCTGGGTTTTGTTTTTTTCTGTGTGAGTTGACGGCTTGCCCTGGTGTGTGCACACCATGGGGGCCTGGTCACCCACTACTCTGCCTTGCACACTGGTCCACATGTCTGTAGCCTCTGTCTTTCTAGTAACCCGGGGAGCCCATCCTCAGAGCAGAGCCTGTTCTAGCAGAGAGGCAGGGCAACTTTCCGTGCTGGAGAAATGGAAACGTGAACAAAGATACCAGCTGGGCAGATTTTGCAAGCTCACCAGTCCTTCTCCTGCAAGCAGAAAGACACAGCAGCTTTGACTCCCTTCTTCCTCCTCCTTAAAAACACATTCCCCTTTGTTTGAAATCCTGACCAGTTTTTAAAAGAATAAAGCAGGGTGATCTCTGTGGCACACAATCCTGAAAATATAACTGAGTGTCCTGCAGCTGGGGAGAGAGCCAGGAAATGGAGTTTGATGGCTGTTCATCAACAAAAACAGTATTAAAAGGAGGCCCTGTGCTCTGGCCTCACTATCATTCCCTTGCCTTTGCTATTTCATTCTGCTTTGAGAAAAACAAAGAGAACGGGAAATGTCGGTTACAGTCAAAAATGAGGAGGAGATCCCTGCTTGATTTTCACTACAAGAAATGAAATCCATATTCTCATTTGATCCTCCAACCATCCATCTGAACATGCAGGTGAGCAGGAAAAGGTCCATGGTGAGCAGAGCAGCCCCAGAGGGCTTTGTGGCATCAACTCCAAGAACACAGACTCCCAGGGGCAGCAGCCTCATGCCTGGGAAGGCAGTACAAGATGGTCAGGAGCCAAGGGAGAGGCCAACAGATAGAGAAGTGAGTTGGCTCAAACATATTTGCCCACTCTTCTCAGATTGAAGGATCCATTCGAATGACCTTTTGCTTAAGCCTGCTAAGGAGGGCACTTGATGGGATGAACTCTGAGTGTTAAACTATATGTTGGCAAATTGAACTTAAATAAAAAATTTTAAATATATATATGGCTGGTGCTAGGGTAAAACGTTAAATGCCAGGCCTATCCCCTGGGGCTACTATTGGGCATCAACTCTGAACAAGTGCTTGTTGAGTTAACTAATCCTATTTTTCCCCCACAAAGACCCCATGGAATAACACGGAAGGAAGGTGAAGGAGAAGGGTCTGTAGCCTCTGCCGCCTGTCAGGGTCCTTGACCATCGAAGTGAGGGGCGCAGGGAAGGGATCGGGGAAGGGTGGAGGAACAAGGCGGTGGGAGGCTTTGCAGCTCCTGCCCAGAACCTCAGCTGGGTCAACTGGCTTTCCCCAACCCACCTGGTTGTCCTGTTTCTGTCGCTGTTGTGAAAATCAGCCCTGCAAAACCCTTGGGCTTTTTCAAAATACCCTGAGAACAGGCCAAAGAAAAGGGCAGAGAGTGGTGTTGCTGGGACAACGCCAAGACAAAGAAACTTTTAGGTTTCTGGGGACAAAAGGCCATGTGAAAGGGTGAAAGGAATTTTCCTTTTTTTGCACGCACACACACACACACTCACACTCACACGGACGTGCACATACACTGAGATTCAACAGAGGATGTATGTGTGCATGTGGCTGGCAGAAGTCTGATCACTCAGCGAACAGCATCAGCTTTAAATTAAAAAGATTTCAAATGTAGAAACGTGGAATGGGATGTGATTTTTTTTTTTTTTTTGAATGGAACACAATCTTACAATGAGCACAGGGACAGTAAATGGGGAATTGGGGGCAGAGCCATTTCGGAAAGTGAATCCAGACCATCTGGAGCGGAGGACTAGAAGGGTCGAGAAAGCTGCAAGCGCATGGGCCCCGAGTTTCCCCTTGGATGGGGCAAGGCCCCGGCGGGGTTGGCGGCCCGGGGAGGAAGCCGCCCCGTCCGCAGGGCGCACGGCAGGCTCGTCCCCGAGTCCCGAGTCGGTGTGGGCGTGCGTGCTGGATGGGCAGCAGGACAGCCCCCCGCCCCCACCCCCACCCCCACCCCCACCCCCACCCCAGTGAAGACAAGAAGGAGAAACAGAGCCCGGCCTGCCGGCTCCTGGGCCTGCCTCCGGCCCGCAGATCGGACCCGGGCTCCGGGTCAGGAGACGAGCGAGGCTCCCCGCGAGCAGTTGCGGGGTGCAGAGGAGGCCCCGGGCCGGCAACCACAGGAAGTAGGGAGGGCGGGGGAAGGGACACGGTCTGTTGGGTTAATGTTGATCTATTACAGGTCAGTGATGGGTGTTTGCAAGGGTCCTGGGGCTGCACTCCCAGGACGTCAGAGGACTTCTGGGATCCAGTCCCGCGCAGGGCCAGGACGGCGACTGTTTAGAGCTCAAAGAGCAGCGTGATCCCTGCGGCTGCAGCGTCCCGCGCCTCTGGCCGGTGCTGGCGGCTCCCGCAAGGAGCCCCGGGGCTTGGCACCGGTCGCTACGGGCAGACGGTGTATTGTTTCTCAGCTCCGCCTGGGCAGAGACACCTGCGTTTCTCGTCCTGGCAAAGCTGATCAAATGATGTCCTGGGCAAGTAAGCTCAGTGCCTTCATCTGTAAATGGGATATAGGTAGTTTGTAGAATATTTTAAACACTGAGCCTTTTGCCCAACACGTCACAACTTCTGAGGAAGGGGTAGCTGTTCTAAAGTACGGATATTACTATTTATCCAACCATGTCCACTTTTCACAGTTACAAACAACACTTGAATAAATATCTTTGTGTATAAACCTGGCTGAATCTCTATTTCTCTGGTGGAAATTTTTAAAATTGGGTACACTGAATCAAAAAATAGAAACTTTGCGGCACCTGGGTGGCTAGCGGTTGAGTGTCTGCCTTTGGCTCAGGTCATGATCTCCGGGTCCTGGGACCGAGTCCCACATCAGGCTCCCTGCGGGGAGTCTGCTTCTCCCTCTGCCTGTGTGTCTGCCTCTCTCTGTGTCTCTCGTGAATAAATAAAATCTTTAAAAAATATATAAGTTTCTTGCAGGTGGTAGATAATACTGCCCGATGATTTGCCATCATGATTCTGCCGACATCCCTGCCTACGTAGAACAGCCTTGATGATCCTGGGTTGAGCCACTTAAATTCATTCCACTGGCATATATTTACTGGGGGCTAGGTCCTTGGTACCAGTTTTCTGGGTGCTTGCAATGCAGCCACAAACAACAACAAAAAGAATCTCCTGTCCTCAAGACACTCAGCTCCTGTGGGAAGACAGAGAAAATAAATAAATACATAGTAGACTGTTATTCAGGGATAAGTTCTGTGAAGAAGGGAAAGCAAGGCAAAGGACTGGTGGGGTGATGCTGTTTCAGGAAACTAAGTAGTTGAGGAAACACCTGAGGCCAGAACAGAGAGAAGGGAAGCCTTGTGAGGATCCAAGGAAATAGCAGTCCGGGCAGCAGGGAGAGCAGGTACAAGGGCCCTGAGGTTGGCGCTGCGGGCCTGGTTTCTTGGGCTGGCCAGGAAGCTACTATAAGTAGGGCAGCAAGAGGGGGAAGGAGCTGAGGAGGCATTTGGAGTGGCAGCCAGTGGGCAGGAAGTGATGGAGGGCTGTTCCTAGTGGGACAAGTCCCGAAGCTTCTCGGCAGAGGACAGACTGTGCTGTGCAAATTTTATCAGCATTACTTAGGCCGCCATATGCATCTTAGCTAACACTATAGGGTGGCAAGTATGGAAGCAAAACCGGTTAGCAGGTGGTGTGCTAGCTGCTAATTTGATGGACAAGAAACATATTTCTCCTTATCATCTGTGTTCTTAATTACTGATGAGGCCGCCTTTTCCATAGGCCTATTGAGCATTTGCATGAAGTCTTCTGTGAGCAGCGGGCTTAGCCCTCTCCCAGGACCACCCCTGCTCCACCTTCAGCGGGATGAAGACCTTTCAGCTCCTACCCTAAAGAGGGACTTAAAAGGCAGTTGCTAGATAGTTCCATCCAGTTTCGAGTCTATGTGGTCTCCATCTTGGAGGCGTTTGGGGAGAGTTTTATGGTTCTGTTTCTGGTTTCTCTCACTGATTTTTTTAACAGCCTGTGTTTAAAATATGTCCTTTATTAAGCTGTGATTGTACAAATTGGGGAATGGGATGACTTTGGATGTATTAAAGCTGAAAATTCAGGCTGGATAAATATTACATTGGATTTACTCTTTTATTATGCTTTTAATCATTCTGTGAATGCTTTTTCAAGAACTGCTGGCATCTCAGGAATGGAGAATCTTTCAGCATCATGCTCTTTAAATGCAAAAAAAAAACTACTAGATAAACTGAATCTTTAAAATAACTAAACGAAAGTGTGCATTTGTTATGCAACATCACACAATTGTTCCATTGGCACACCTTCCTAATGGCTTCTTTATGCAAACGTTATCGCCTTTGTGCCATTTGCCACTTCTGTTTCCAGTACATTTATTTCAATGAAGACTGCTGAAAACCTTGCAAGTTGTTGGGGAGCCCGGCCCTTTTCTTCTGCGTGTGCGAGGGTGTGCATTTACATGAAGAACTTGTCTAAACCACCACCAGTGAGATAGGGAAGGAGCACCCTCTCTGCTTGAAGCTGGGGTCTGTCTGCCTGCAGGAATGCCTGGTGCACGCAATTCATTTCGGGTATTTCAAATACGTACCAAGGTAGTTAATTAAATGCACGGAACCAGGGCTTACCCTGAAACTGGTCTTGGGACTTCAGGCCACAGGTATAGATTTAGGAAATCTGTAGAGAGCAAGAATGTTCTACGAGTGGGGAATGAACACCTTTCCCAGTCTGGACTCAGTTTTCTGCAGAGCCTCACAAAAGCACACCGACTTGATTGGGGGTGCCCTTCCAGGATGCCCCATCTTGTCGCCCCATCTCCTTTAGTTTGGTTCCCTCGGTGCTGCCCACTAAGCCTTGTACGTTACAGCCCTGCCTTTATTCACGTGTTTCCATCTCTTCACTGATGTCTGACACAGGCAAAGCTGGCAGCCTTTGATGGGTTGAGCTCAGGGCTTTGCAGTCCAAGGTGGCCTTTGTTCTCAACCTACATTAGGATGTGGCTACTGGAAACACCTGCAGTGAGAAGAGACTGGACCTGAACGTGATCCGGGTCTGAGCCTCTGCTCGGAAACCCACACATGCAGAAAGTCCACCCATTTTCACCGAGCCACAGGAGCTAATCACTTTAGTGCAGAGCTTCTTAAACCTTTTTTCATTCTTGACACCACTTACCTGAGCAACATAGTCCCATTAATAACATCCCTCACCTCTGGGAGGCAGTAGAACAGAGAGGTGGGAAGTCAGATTTCTGTCTGCTGTAGGAGGTGGAAATGTGGGGACCTGTTCAGACCATTCAAATCCTACTCAAGTGCTTATTGTGCTACAGTTCCCTTGAATCACTAAGAAATATTATATATTTTATATTATATATCCTTAGGATGTATTACATATCCTTATATATTTATATTCCTATAAAATTTGGGTTTTATTATTTATTTATTACTTAACACTTTTAGACTATAGAAGAAATTGCAGCTAATTTGGAAAAGTTAATTAAAATTTATTAACTGCATATATTTGTCAGTTGGCTTTACTGGGGTTACTTAGATAAGGTAAACTGTGTCAGTGAATGAAAACCCTCTAACTTTCCCTATACAAGGAAAAGTACATTCACATTGTTGTAAATTCTAAAATCTAAAAAATAAATAAAATTCTCACCTAATGCAAATAGTTTCCATTAATTTCATCTTTAATGGAGGTATACCCTCTTAATCAAGCAATAAATTGATTTTGGAAGTGGAATGATAAACAATTTTATTTCTGAATTTGGTAAGAGAATTTTCTTGCTGGATGTCAGTGGGTTTTCATTTCTAGTGAGACCTTTATGCTTGGAATAATGGTTTTGAGCAAGTATGGAAGGAGTTTATAAGAATGCTCCTTGCTGGTAATGAATGTTGTAATTTTTTTTAATTTAGAAATGCACAGACAGTATCATTCTAAAACAGGAGTTGGTGAACTATGTCCCCAGGCCAAATTTGGCCTACCACTTGCTTTTGTAAATAAAGCTTTATTGGAGCAGAGCCACACCCTTACAAAACCCTATGGTTTGCAAAGGCTAAAATATTAACTAGTCCCTTAGGGAAAACAGTTGCTGACAACAGAATAAACTATACTAGGTAAAATAAGACCAGCATTAACCAAACAAATGACATTTACCTTGGGACCTGGAATGCAAATATAGGTAAAAAAAAATTTTATGTTCCACAACATTCAGATCTTTATTCATCAACTTTTGGGCACCTTGCTCCCTCTCACGATCCCACAATTCATGGATTTAAAAATATGTGCCTCCCTGGGTCAGTCCAGAGTGCCCAGTCTCATTTCTTTTAAGATGTCATGGAGGGGGTACCTGGGTGGCTCAGTCAGTTAAACATCTGCCTTCAGCTCAGGGTCACAATCCCAGGGTCCTGGGGTTGAGCCATGCCTTGGGCTCCCAGCTCAGTGGGGAGTCAGCTTCTTCCTCTCCCTCTGCTGCTTCCCCCAGCTTGTGCTCTTTCTCTTTCTCTCAAATAAATAAATAAATCTTCAAAAAAAAAAAAAAAGTCATGGAGAGAGCTGTGCAGGCAAGTGAGGCACTACACACTTAAACCTTAGTGTGTGACATTTCACTAGATACCAAGAACACGGAGCACCTGTGGGTTCTCTAATGAAGGTGGAAGCATGAAGGAAGTATGTCCCTTCTTGCTTCTAAATTCAAAAATCTAAAGTATCTTCCAACATGGCACTGCCTATGTTTTCTGGAAACTAGTACCTTCATCTGGAAAACTGGTTCTCTTTTGTGAAACTGGAAGAAATCTTTAAATGTAAAATATTCAGCCAGTAGAGCCAGGAATTCACTGTGCCATGCTCTCCCATGGGAATAATCTCTCTAGATTAAAATGGACCTTGATAGATGGTGAGATGAGGTTGGCATTGTGATAAATCATGGAGTTAGGACATTGGGACAAAAGCCAGGAGACTTAGCTTCTCTTACCAGGTGGCTTCACCACCAGTTGGCTGTGTGATCACAGTGACAGGTCACTTTGAACCTCCACTTGCTTATCAGTAATTATTTCTCATCTGGAGTATCCTACCACTCAGATAGTTGTGAGGATAAAGTGAGATGGTAATCATAAATTTTTGTGTAGAGGCACCTGGGTGGCAATAGTTAAGTGTCTGATTTGATTTTGGCTCAGGTTGTTGTGATCTCAAGGTCCTGGGATGGTGCCTCATATTGGGCTCTGCACTCAGTGGGGAGTCTGCTTATCCCTCTCCCTCTGCTCGTCCCCTCCCTCCTCTCGCTCTCTCTTTCTAAAGTGAATAAATAAAATATTTTTTAAAAATTAATAAAATAAATAATTTTTTTTTGTAATGACCTGTACTAGCCTAGGACTTACTTAGCTCAGGAACTAACCATATGTGATTTGAGGAACCATACTGAGAAGGCTTGTTTAATACTAATTTCACCAGACACAAGATACTGGACATTCTGGAACATCCAGAGTCTTACATGGAGGAGGAATATTGGGATAGACAGTACAAGAAGCTGAGAAGTTAGCCAAGATGCAGGCTGGGTCTTCTAGGGAAGCTGGCTGATCTCATGCTGAACTGAATGCAGACCCTTTCCAGGGGGTTAGTACTTAGGGATCTGGAAGGAAGAAGAATCAACTTTCTTGCAAGGGGACTCCAGTTGGCAGCAGGTGCAGTGGAGAGGAGAACTCTACTTTTTGAGAGAGAATATGGGTAAGTTTCAGGCCAAAGTGAAGCAAAGAATTCTGAGACTCCACACTTGGGGCAGAGAAGGATGAATCAGCATGATAGCAAATAGGGGAAAGAGGAAAAAACTGTGGTTTGCAAGTCACCTTGGTGTCAGGACCTATATCAGGAAAGTCAACTCCAAATCCCATCCGGTGGTGAGCGGAGGCAGCTGACATGTTCCTGCATTGACTGGGGGTGGCCAGAGCTGTCTGGTCTGAGAGGCTGGAGCAGAAAGTCCTTCACTCAAACACGGTTCCCTCACTGGCTCACCTTCAGGTAGGTAGTTCTAAATTTTTATCTTTTTTCATTTTTTTTTAACCAGAAACATTCGAATGTTTCTCAGAGCTTCTCAATAAAAGATAAATCATCTGGGAGATAGCACAATAAACCATTAATAGCCATTCTTGCTTTAATATGAATTTACTTCACTGGGTTATCTGCTTCCACCATGACAGCCCTGAGGAAATGAAATAGAGAATAAGGAGTTTATAAAACACAAATGACAAACTTCGCCCATTTGCATGCTGTGGCTTGTCCTTGTGAGAAGGGCTGCCAGAAACAGATGTGTGGGTTGTAAACTACACAAGCCTTCAGTAGATAGGCTTCCTACTGGCAGCAGCACAGAGAGAGGTGCTTCCCAGAGCCGTGGCTAATTGCAACTGCCCTGCCTGGAGGAGATATCTTTTTTCTAAGCCTCACAAAGGTATCCTAAATACTTGGAAACATCAGGGAAGCACAAGCCCAATCGCTCATATCCACTGCTTTCCAGACTGTGAGGTCAGAAGATTGTGGAGGAACTCTGCTTCTTATGGGTTTGGGGTCCCTTTGCAGTGAGCTGGAAGGTAAGAGAGGGGTACCTTCTCCTTTGCTGCCAGGAGATCAAGAGGAAAGGAGGCCCAGGCTGTCAGAAGGTCAGAGCAGTCAAGATGCAGCCAACCACCTTCAAAGGCTGTCTTATTTTCAGTGGAAGTTTCCAAGTGATAATAACATCTCTCAGTATTGAGACTTTGAGAATGAATTTGCAGCTCCCCAGCGATAGATAAAACACCATCAGAAAGTGTGACAGTCCCCTGCACGTCCAGCTATGCCAGAAGGAAATAGATCTCACTCACAGAAAGGAAAAATTGCAAAGCAGGCATCCCAGAACGTATCACAATCATAACCCAGGAAAATCCGCCACCGAGTTTTTCTTTATCTACAAACAATGTGCTTGGTGGATTTTCTGCTGACAGACAGTGTGCCTATACTAAACGGGCTTTATTAACCCAATTGGAAAAAATGATTTTGCAATTTTCATGGGACTTAAGAGTGTAATTAATACAATTCATTAAAGGCCAATGCCACGTTGCAGACTTTTGTCCCATAGGGGATTATGAAATAGTTTTCTCTGAAGAGAGTTCTTAGGTTTGCAATTCCAATAGCCAACACTGCCCTGCCTTCTTGGTGAACCACTCTCATCTTTATCAGCAATAAAACTAGACTTGCATTGGCTTTCTCTTTGGGGTTTCCCCACCAGTCCCCTGTCCCACTTGTCCTACTTTCCAGGAGCAGGTGCTGTCATTTGAATGAAAATAAAAGAACGCTTTCAGGTTTGGGCTCAGGGAAGGAGTCAGCGAGAAGCCATGTCACCATGACACTCATTTTTTATCCAGTTTTCTTGTTGTGTGGCCACATCCTAAGAGATTAGCTGAGTGCTGAAGGCCTATGTTTTTCTTGCTCTCAAAGAACAGTTAACAATCTTGACCTTTTTAAAAGTTAGGTCCAAACAGGTACTCCTCAAATTTAGGGAGGAGTGAGAAGCAGTTAGATGGAGACCTCAGACTTTGGGAATGAGGTAGGAGAGAGGTGGCCCCACAGAGATTGTCTGTAGGTGAGGAGAAGGGCGGTCTGCAGGGGAGGGGGGGTAGTTACTGAGAAGTCTCACCTTGGTGGAAGGTGAACATAAATCTGTGTGTCTATCTCTTTCTCTCTCTTTTCGGTATGTTGACTTCAACCTTATTCTGTCAAAAATCTCTTTCCTGTCCCTTAAATTTAGTGCAGATGCCATAATTTCCATATGTTTTCAGATATTAAAACCCATCCAGTTGCTCATGACTAGCCATTAGGGAATCAAAACCACAATGCAATGCCAGTTCACACCCCTTGCTATAGAAAAAAACTGTTCTGAAGCTTGTTAAAATGAGAAGAATTAATTCAGGACTATTGCCATAAGAGTCCAGACTATTGCAACAGGGGAGAGAGATCTGTCCAGTTCCAAATACAGACAGTTGGGGATGTATAGCCATCAAGCAGAGGGGTGTTCAATGGATGGGAAGTCACTAGGAGGAGACACCAAAGGTAGGGGATTCTTGCCACAACTGATCTAGGCAATCCAGGCTGAAAAAGATCCAAAGATGAGCCCCGTCGAAAAAAGGGCTCAGAGGAGTCTGACTAAAATCAGGTCAGAGAGAAAGTCTTTGTCACCATTTGGGTGACTATTATTCCAAAATGGAAGATTACAGGTGTTGGGGAAGATGGTGAAGAAATTGGAACCCGGTGCAATTTAGGAATATAAGATGATGCAGCCACTGTGGGACACTGCCTGGCAGTTCCTCAAAAAGTTAAGCATAGAATTATCATAGGAGTTAGCAATGCTATACACCAATGTTCATAGCAGCATTATTTACCGAAACATAAAAGTAACCCAAATGCCCACCAAAAGATGATTGGTTAAATAAAACGTGGCATATGCATATAATTTATTCAGCCTTGAAAAGGAATCAAGTTCTGATACGTGTTCCAAAATGCATGAGCCTTGAAAACATTTTGCTAACTGAGAGAAGCCAGACACAAAAACACAAATATTGTGTGATTTCACTTACAGCAAGGACCCAGAATAGGCAAATTCAGAGACAGAAAGTAGAGGTTACCAGGACCAGGCGCAGGGGGTGGAGCTGGGGGAGGAATAGGAAGTAATTGTTAAACGGGTACAGAGTTTCAGTTTGGGATGAGGAAAAATGTTTTGGTGATGGTTGCACAACAATGTGAATGTACTTAATGCCACTGAACTACATATTTTAGTTAAAATGATAAATTTTATGTTATGTACAGTTTATTGCAATTAAATATATATAATAAAAGAAACCTATTCCCCTTAATGTGCCAACCTCAGACTCAATATAAATCCCAGGCCCTCCTCCCTTAGGGTAGATTTGGTGGGAGGCTAGGGGCACGTGGAGTGAGGAGGAGCTTTATCTGCTCTTTCCTTCCTCCTCTCACTCCAGCACTGTTATCCTGAGATATTTATCCATTTTTCCTTCCTGCCTTCTTGAAGAGTTGAAGGTGGAGGGGCAAAGGGGTGATAGAGGAACAGAGTGCCATTTTTTATAACTGCTAGCACAGTAGTGGTGGGTAAATGTCTGCATTCCCTTTGTTGTTTTTTTTTTTTTTTTTTTTTTTTTGCCTCCATTTCTGCTGAATGGAGGTCTCCACTGTGGGAACTCAGTTTTATTATCTGTGTTGAAGACCCCTCATCAGGAGGGGTGGCTGTGTCCTTCTTCACGTGGCCTCCTCACCAGTACACTAACCAGTTCTCACTTGCAGCCTAGTCTTCTCTTATTGCCACGATACCTCCTTTATAGCTATAGGAACTCCAAAGTCTTCTTTCCAAAGGCCTTGGAGAACTGAAAGCCCATCACTCACTTACTCCTTCTCAAACCCTTTTCTCAGTGTTTCCCAGCAAGCCTACAGCCTTTGGAAATCTCCAGATGTTCTAGAGATCTCTCTCTGTTGACCGCAAGTCTAAGTGCCTGAGGACCTGTGTCAAGCTTTTCCCTTTCCTCTTTCTCCTTTGATTTCCAAAAGAAATCCCCTAACCAACTCCTCTCCAGGCTCTTGGCAGCAGTAGAGTAGATTCAAAGTTTTTTTTGTTGTTGTTTTTTAAGTTTATTTATTTATTTATTTATTTATTTATTTATTTATTTATGAGAGAGAGAGAGAGAGAGAGAAGCAGGCTCCACACAGGGATTCGATCCCAGAACTCCAGGATCACACCCTGGGCCAAAGGCAGGTGCTAAACTGCTGAGCCACCCAGGGATCCCCTGAGTCACCCAGGGATCCCCAATTCAAAGTTTAATAGCTCAGCAAGCTTCTAGGAAGGAAAGAAGATGCCTGTTTCTCTTTCTGCAGGGAATCTCAGTCTTTAACAAGTCACAAATATAATCCGATTTTATTTAAGACTATGGAGCACTTAATATTTTCTGACACTTACTAGTGGATTTTATTCTCTAATACCTGTGTAGCAGAAAAAAAAAAATCCCACTCAGAAGGCTGCTACGCGAAGACTCCTATTTGCTTGCAGCTCTGAAAGGTATTCTGTGTGAGAACCAGGAAGAAATGGCCGTTAGCTGCCAAGAAAAATGCCCCTTTGGCAAAGCCTGTAGTCAGTAGAAAGGACCAAACCATCTTGTGCATTCTAAGTATCTTGGAGAAATTCCTCTTTGTTAGGCAATCATGTTTTCATTCAAAACTCTTAGTAACCCTGTGAGTGGGTATTGTTCCATTGAATGGAAGAGGAGACTGAGACTTAAATAAATGTACTGAAGATGACACAGCTGGATGATTGTGGAGCTAGACAAAAATCCAGTTCTGAGTGATCTCCTGGCCTGCTGGCTGAACCACAATGCTATGCTGTGTCTTACATAGCTAAAAGCTACAGAGTCTACAGGATGCAACGAAGGGTGTTTGCACTCTCTAGATCGGGACATTGGGGAGTCCTGACTCTATGCCCCAATTCAGGAACATACATCCTCTGGACCCTGAAAGTGTGAGGGAAACTTCTTAAAGATGGCACAGATTCAGGGTCCCTGCAGCTGGTGATCTCCACCAATAAAGAGACAAAATACTAGTTGGTTGCTCAGTTGAGAGGTGGAAAGGAGGAAGAGAGTCTTGGAATAAACCCTTGAATTTAAGGTTGAAATTGATATTTTTTCCAAAGAGTGTCTATGGAGACTGAAGAGAGTTTGAATTTTGTCTGCTGCTGAGTATTGGGAAGTGAGGGGGAGATACCTGGGAAATTTTGAGAAAGTGTATATGTCAGATGCCTTGAGTGAGGCCAGCAATGGAAAGCATGGTTGTACCTCTATGGAGTCGCTCCTCTTGAAGCCAAGGAAGAAGGAGGAGGCCACTGTTGGTCCTAATGGGGAGGCAAATGGGACCACTTTGGCATCACCAGTGACCTGCACTCTTTCACGTGATGGTCTTTAGAGGGATGCCGACTCCTTTGGGGGAGTTCTTCTGGAGAAGAAACAGGTTGGGCTAGGCCAAGTCAACCCCATGAAAAATAAAGACCTTTTCCAGCTCCTACTGAACACAGGAGGGATCATCTGCTAGTGAAGTTCCCTCCTGTGGAGAGGAAATTTCCTTCACCTTCTGCCCGGGAAGAATCTGTTGAGAAAGCAAATACTTGGAGTGTCTTCAGGGTAGGATTGGAGGCTGACCATGATTGGAGGCAGAGAGAATCAGTTTTGAGGAGTCTGCTGAAGTTAAATATTTAATGCACTTGAACGCCTAAGGAGATTTGAGCAGCTCTTTTCAAATGGAGATTTGAGCAGCTCTTTCGATGGAGATCAGAGACCAACAAGGCTGACAAGTCTAGTAGAGTGGCAACTAACTTAATAAGCAATAATTAGAAGGGACAATGACTGTTGCATTAGAGTAGTACCAGAGTGGTAGTTTGAAAATGTCTCCTCCCCAATACTTCCACATTAAATCCCTGGAACTGGAGAGCATTACCTTATTTGGAAAAGGTGATCTTTGCATACATGATCCAGTTAAAGATCTTGATGAGGACATAATTCTGGCTTGTATAAGTGGGGCCTAAATGCCATGAAGAGTATTCTTTGTTGTAAGAGAGAAGATAGAGACACAGAAGAGAAGGCAATGTGAAGGTGGAGCATGGAGATGCAGGATAAGCTTTGAGTATATTTAGGAGGAGGAGAAAGAAAAGAAATAATCTATGTAGGAGTAAACGTGTGTGTGTGAAAACCCAGAGCCAAGAGAGAGCATGTATGGTCTCCAGAGTGGGGAGAGGGTGGTAGAAGTTCACGCCAGAAGGCAGATGTGTCATGTAGCAGAGAATGGAGCTTTGAAGGTCATGAGTGGAAGCAATGAGCCTCAGCAGACAGTGTCCTGGTCAGACAGAAGTTTCACGAGGACCTTTTTGGAAGCTTAAATTAAAGCAGTGAAAAGAGAGAGAAACATACCACCCAGCAAGATGAACAGGCAGGAAAACTGGCAGGATTCGTATGGGGAAAAGTCAGGAAAGGGAAACGTGAACACTGATGTCCATGTTTCTGGATTCAGAACTGAGCTGGTGGTGATGATTTTTACAAAGGTCAGGAAAAAAGGAGGAAAAGGATCTCAGTAGAATGAGCATTTCGGAGCAAAATTACTGGCCCAGGCAAGGCTTATTTCATGGATGGGCATTTGGGGCAAAAAAAAAAAAATCTTTCATGGGGGCACCTGGGTGGCTCAGTGGTTGGCGTCTGCATTTGGCTCAGGGCGTGATCCCGGGGTCCTGGGATGGAGTCCTGCATCGGGTTCCCTGCAGGCAGCCTGCTTCTCCCTCTACCTGTGTCTTTGCCTCTCTCTGTGTCTCTCATGAATAAAGAATAAAATCTTTTAAAAAAAAATCTTTCATGACCTCCAGGATTCCCTCTTTGGCCCTGACAGTTCTAGCAATTTCCATGTTCTTTGTTATTTGAGATCACAACAGCAAAGTTCATGTTAAAATATAAACCCAACTTTGGAAAAAGGCCTACTTTGCCCTGACCAGTGTTAAATGCTTTAGTTTAAAAGAGGTTATCATGTTGGCTCTCTGGCAAGGGGATCCCTCAAGAGTGAAAGGAAGTCATTACTATTTCCTGACGGAGGACAGAGTTCCGCACCAGCCCTTATCAGTGAAGACAGGTGAGAACGTATTGGAAGGTTCAAGCAGTTATCATGAAGGCATGATTGGGGGAACCCTGAAAAGAAGTGGGGTGGGGAGGGAGGATGAGCTCAATGGAGCATGTCTCATAAAAAGTTAATGCCCTATTCCTTTTTTACTCTGAGCATGTGCAAACTGGTAGGGTCCTGAGCTTGGCATTATCAGTTTGGGCATTAGAACAATGACCACATGCAGAGCTGAAGGTATCCTCTGGCTTTACCTATGAAAGAGATCCAAAAATGCCCCCCAAAACTGGCTACATTGGCATAAGGATTGTTTTGAGCTGAAGGCAATAATGAGATAGCAAACTCAGAAAGAGCTCTCTGCCCTCCCCCATCTGCCTAAAAGTGGGACGTGAATTTCCCTTCTAGAAGGTTTGCTCCCTCTCCTCTCCCATACCAGGAAGAGGGAGAGCAACCATTACGGCTGGAGATGGAAAGTCAGCACTGAGATGGGTCTACACAAAGAAACCTTACAAAAATAATCTTTATCTTCTGTTAGTTTCCCTATAGGTTTATCTTCTCACGATTTATGGCTCCCAGAAGGCCAAGCCTCTTACCCTTTCTCTTGTCGCTTCTCCACAAATTTGTCACCCTTTGTGAAAATGGTATAGAAACTCCCAGGTAACACCACCTTTTTGGATCTTCACTTTTTTGTGTGTTTTCTTTTTAGGAAGACTTCCATGCATATAAAATTGAAATATTACCGTCAAATAAGATCTGTATGCCTTTTCTCCTGTGGATCTGTCTTTTGTCAGTTTAATTTGCAAGCCCCAGGCACAAATATAAGATAGAGGAAAAGTTTTTTTTTTTCCACACACCTATAAGATCTACACATTGTTGTTCAATGTGCTCAGGCTTCTCAGCAGGGGGAATAGTTACCGTTTCCTTAATGTTTCTATATGTAGGCTTACCTTATAAAGAGCCTTCTCTTTTCTCCTTCAAATTTAATAATTGCTATGAGTTGAAAGAAAAAGAAAAATAACTTTTATTATAACAATCTATTACTACTACTATGATTTATCATAGGATTATAAAGAGCCTGGAGCTTGAAAGAAACACAGACTTCAACCTGATTGTATTTTTGTGGCTGGGTATGTATTAATTAATGGCACAACTAAATTATGGTTGTTTTGTCATCTTCGTTTCCATAACATTTTTCTTTTTTTTTTTTTTTCATAACATTTTCTAACACCTTCTAGAACTTTCCTAGAACACAACAGTGTGCTAGAGTGCTCTGGTGTGACTCACATCCTCACAATCTCATCTCTGATTTTTACCACCTCTGAATTGATAGTTCCTTGTGGGTTCTTTCTCACCATGAAACTCACTCCACTGCCTGTACAAAGTCCTTGTCTCAGGCTCTGATCTTAGGGAACACCAAGCTAAATTATTCCATGAAAACTGTGTAAGATTCATATTCAGCAAACCTGGGTTCTAGTTGTTCTCTGGTCACCATTAGAAACAAATCACTTATTCACACTGACCCCTTGTTTCCACTTATGTAAAATGAAGACATTAAACTAATCTCTTTGGTTCTCATTCTTTCAAATATTCAAATATTCACTCATTCTCTCATTTTTTATTCACTCTTTTTAAATTTATTTTATTCTTCACTCATTTAACCACTACACTTTCTGTCATTCATTCATTTTATTTTTTTTAATTACTTCTTTATTTCTTGTAGAGAGAGAGCATACATATGCTTGAGCAGGGGGGTGGGCAAAGGGAGACAGAGTATCCCAAGCAGGCTCCTGGGTGGGCATGGAGCCCTTTGTGGGGCTCATTCAAGGGCCCTGAGATCATGTCCTGAGCAGAAATCAAGAGTCAGATGCTTAATCGACAGAGCCATCCAGGTTCCCCGGTCATTCACTCATTTTTATTTATTCACCTACCCACCCATTTTTTTTCATTCATTTATTTCTATACTTCCTATATGTTTTCTTTCTTCATTTATCCACTGATTTTAAAGCAGCTACTAATTCTTTCATTCATCTATTCATTTTTCATCTAACTTTTTATACATTCCTTCATTTTTTTCTCTGATTCTTCAGTGTTTCATGCATTCATTCTTTGTGCTATAATTTGTTATTCAGTTCTGTACTCTTCCTTGCCATCTTTCTTTTCTTCCTTCTGTATCTCTTTCTTCCTCTCTCTCCTTTCTTCCTTCAAAAGGTTGCTCAGAATCTGTTAAAGGACCAACCAGTAATTTATCAGTATTTGAAATAACACTGCTTTGTGAGTAATTGCTTCTGTGAATCAGAGACATTATTACAAGAGATGGGTGAGGATGAAAATAGTGTACTCCCCAGAGGCTATAAATGGGGGAAATGTATGTTCCAAATTCAGGCAGCATTGTGTCTTCCTTCCTTCCTTCCTTCCTTCCTTCCTTCCTTCCTTCCTTCCTTCCTTCCTTCCTCTCTCTCTCTCTTTCTTTCTTTCTTCTTTCTTTCTTTCTTTCTTTCTTTCTTTCTTTCTTTCTTTCTTTCTCTCTTTCAGAGAGAGAAATAGAGCACATGTGTACGTGTGGTAGGGGTGGGGCAGAGAGAGAGAGAGAGAGAATGAGAATTATAAGCAGGCTTCACACCCAGCACAGAACCTGGCTCTGGGCTTCCTCTCACGACCCTAAGATCATGACCTGAGTAGAAGCCCAGAATCCAACATTTAACCGACTACGACACCACCAGCATTGTGTATTTCTAATACACATCCACTCTGTTCAAACATTTTTGTTGCTGCTGTTATTTATGAAGACTACAAGAAGTCTTATTTTAGCCACTAAGGAAATATTTCTACTGGTTCCTAACTATATAAAAGTTATTCAACAGCTTTACAGGAGGTTATACTTATATCATCTAAATGTTTATAAATTTAAAAACCGGATGAGTATCCAACTGAAAATGCAAAATAGAATCTAATTGGACACATGCTTTCTTCTAGGAGTCTCATTGTCAACACTACCTATTTATTAACCTTCATACAAAAAAGTATGAATCCTTATTTTTATTGGCATACATCTATTAATTAAAATTACATGTGTTGACATATATAATATGGTGCAATTTTTTCAAAGCTGAGTATTATAATTAAGAGGTTCATGTAATAAAAGTTATTCATTATTAAATTGGTAAATGAACAATTGAGGATACAAAGTAATGTGCCAACATGCAATCTCCCTATTGTATTTACAGTCCTGCAGATACAATCCACAAACCTTTAAAAATGAGATAAAATGTGTATTCTCTAAGTTTTTAAAATTAAATTGCAAAAATCGTATTTATTGTCATATTTTATAATATAGTCCTATAGAGAAAATTACATGAAACATAAATGTACATTTTATTTGATTATTATGGAACCAATAGCCTTGTATTTATCACCCAGTTTAAAAAAAGAGACTATTGCCAACCCCTCAATATCCTCTGGTTCAGGATGCCTGGGTGGCTCAGTTGGTTAAACGGCTGCCTTCAGCCTCAGTCCTGATCCCAGGGTCCTGGGGTGGAGCCCTGCATCAGGTGCCCTGATCAGTGGGGAGTCTGCTTCTCTCTCTCTCTGTCCCCATCCCCCACCCACTCATGTTTTCTCTAGCTTGTTCTCACTCTCTGTATCTCAAATAAATAAAATCTTAAAAACAAAAACAAAAACATCTGGTTCTTCTCAGCCACAGTTTCCTCCTGCTTTGAGCTGACTTTTGTAGTGATTAGTCCCTTGCCTTTCTTTACACTGTTTGCCTGTTTTTAAATTTGATATAAATGGAATCATACAATATTTATTACTTTCTGTCTGGCTTCTACAATCAACATTATGTTTGTAAGATTTACGTGGCTTTTATGTGTACTCATACATTGTTCATTTCAATTCTGGCATAATAATCTATTGAATGAACTTACCACAATTTATTCATCCATCCTACTGTCCGTAGACATTTGAGTTCTTTCCAGTAGCTGGGTATTATAAAGAGTGTTCTTGTAAACATTCCTGTATATGTAAATCTGGAGGACAAATACACAGATTTCTCTAGGACATTGTTTAGAGTAGAATTGGTTGGTCATAGGGTATAAGTATCATCAACTTTAGTAAAGAGTATAGAACCAGTTTTGAAAGAAGTTTGACAGTCTCATCAACAGTGTGTGAGAGCTCTCCATTGCTTCATGTCCTTGCCAACATTTGCTATTGTCAATCTTTCTAATTTTAGCAATTTGGGAGCAGGGGTGGTACTTCGTTGTAGTTCTATTTTGTATTTTCTTGGTGAGAATGAGATCGAGTGCCTTCTATGATTTTATTCACCCTTTGGGTAGCCTCTCTTATAAGGACTCCTCTAGGTCTTGGCTAATGGGAATTTTGTCTCTTTGATTCTGGTTTGAGTTTTAAAATAAATATATTCTGAATGTGTAGCATATCTTGCTGTATATATGTGTTTCTTTTACAACAGTATCAAATATTATCTGAGAAAAATTATCTAGCAAAAAATGTGCTGTACCTTTTTGTGGAAAAACAGGACACATAACTGGAAAGACTTAGAGAAAACCTAAATGAATAGATGCAGAATATTCACATCTTAGAAAAATAATATGTATGAAAGTAGACTCATTGGGTAATTTATTTACTTATTCACTTCTCAGATGCAGAAAAGTACCTGTAAAGTGTTTTTTGAAAGTGCTCTCCTCCTTGGAAGATTCTAGAAGCAGCAAGTCATATCAATCCATATTTCCTCCCTTTCTTGGATGTATCTCTTTCATCCTTTCCTACAGAGTAGAACTTGTCTAGGACTTTCAAGTCATTTGGCAGTCGTGAACCTCCTGAGGGAGGCACTGACATGCACACATAGCCTTTGGATTTCAACAAAGAATCTGCCAAAGTTGTGGTGCAACTTTGCACCTTCTTATCAAGGTTGCAAGGTCTGGGGTTGGTTAGTCAGAAGAGGAGAAATTTACTGACTACTCCTTTGATGACGTGATTTTTATGAAAGCTGGTATGCCTGATAGCTCATCAGCCATCTAGATCCCTGTGTTAGCAAATCATTGATTTGGTGAGATACCTTCACTGTAATTTTGTTTTTATAAAATCAGGCTGCAAAGCCACCATCTTTTCTGTGTGCACATCTGCACGTGATAAATTATTTCTTTTCCCTTTAATCCATTTTTTATTATTCTTTAAAAATATCTCAGGCTTTTCTGTCCCTGGTGTTGTTGGAAATAAATCCCTTCCAAGACTTAGCTCTATTGGTCGGGAGGCCAGCATCACACAGGATGACCATTTCTTCGAGTTAATGAATTAGTAAATTAGCAAGTGGTGAGTTGAAATTAGATAATTGCCTTAACTTGAAATCTATGTATTCATGAAGCCCATTAACTGAAAAAAAAAATTTATTGTCACTGACATCTTCACACACTCAGTGTTTCTGGGCTTCAGTGCTGAAGGGGAAACAGGGACTGGGTTTGAGTGTCTGGTCTTCTGCTTGTGCCAGCCATGAGTAAATCAGCAACAGGCCCATTTAGGGCTTCAGATAACCTTCCACCTGGGGTAATGGATTCTTATTCCATTTCCATGCTGGTGGTTATTATAGTAGAGACAGCAGTAATTCCGTGCTCTCCCATGGCCAGCTTTTTACTCTCAAGTACCCCGAGGAATTAAATGGATGTTTGTAATTTTTCCCCATTATGGAGAAAGTTCTAAATTGTGTTGCAAATAAATAATAATATTGAATGCTGGTACAAAAGCTTTCTCTCAGCACTCTCCAGGCCTTAATTAATTAAGCCTCACAAACACCCTGTCACCTTGGTAAATGCATCACCCTATTTTAGAATGTCAAACCTGGTAACCTATAATTACTGAAAAGTTGAGGAAAGATTATTCAGATGAAAGGAGATTAACAATGTGCTGTATCTTCAGAATGGTCAGAGGAAAATGAAAATGTTCACCTTTGTGATGTGAGAGATTGGATAGTGATTTTCTGGTAGAACTGGGAGCTTCTCTGAGGACAACTGCCAAAGTAGCAAAAGACACCTGAGAAGGCAGTGTGGTTGACAGTTTGTGTGGCTATGACATGGGAAGGGCACCCATGTTTCCAAAGAGGTGGACTACAGGGGTTTATGCAGACAGGGACACCATTTTCTGTAGAGAATGGGTCTGTCCCTTGTGTCTAGAACAACACTGAACGCCATGAAGTAGTCATCCTTAAACTTCAGTGAACAAATAATCCTCCCGAAAATTTCCCATAAATTCAGATTCTAGGGCCCCACTTTCAGAGAGTCTGGGGCCATCTAGGTTTGACTTTTGAGTTTTGCCTTTTTTGTTTGTTTGGTTTTTTTCCAGTCAAGGCCCAGGTGACTCCAATACCAATGATCCCAGAGATGTTGCCAACACTAAGCCAACATGATTGCAGCTTGGGAAGATCTGAGACAGGCATCTCTAGCTTTCTGCCTTTTGGATAAAGAGTTTCATCCTGTGGTGTATCTGATTTTGATCAGCACTGCCCACCAGTGGGCCTGCTCAACTGAATTAAGTGCAAAAGGTTCTCAGGTCACCTCAGCAAATTGATCTGCTAGATGAAGTTGTTTAGTACTTTTGGAAGTCTGTAGAAACAACAATTTAAGCTGAGCTGAAATGATATCATGTTATCCTTTGTCTTTAACTCACCAAGCATAAAGTTTTATGCTTCAGACCTGATCAAAATTCAGCCGGTCAGTTGGTGACTGTTAGAGGCCTGGTGCGTTCCAAGACCTGACCTACATACCATGCTCGTGGCTCAGAATGTCGCTGATAATACCGAAGATGCTTATTTGAAAATGACAAAAGGGACATTTGAAAAATGTAAATGCAAAAAAAGTCCTTATCTCAGGAAGTCTGGCGACATTGGTCTGAAGCACTTTTTCTGACTCTTCCTTAGCAGAGACTCACATAGGAAGACATAAGGAAACAAAATGGTGGCTCAAATTTGAGTTACCATCTACAGCACTTTTATGAGATGCTTGATTGTGGTATAGACTCAGACTAAATGTTTCAAGTGCACTTTGAATATGAAAACACCCAGAGCAATGTTAATATGTGGTTGTAACACTGAACATATGTGTATATGTACTGGGCATAGAAACTTCCAGTGCCTTTTTTGTTCATGGTATGTAAACAGAGCTTTGCTTGACTCAGGCTTCATTCACCTTCATTATTGCTGTTTTTCTACAAATTGGGATTGAGTTTTAAAGCTTGTGTGTTTTGTCAGTTAGGTAGCAGTATTAGTCTTAAAAGGAGACTGGTGAGTATGAAAATAGATGAACGGATATGTTTATGTACATAGTATATACACTTTCACAGAGATCTATGAGATTTATATAGTTTTGTTTATTCTTCTGTGGCCAAATATTCAAAAAATATTTTCTATATTCTTACAGATCAATCAACACCTAATTTTTAAAAACTTCATGTTGGTTTGGTAAATAAACTCTATTTTGCCAGATGAAGTTGTTAGGTCAATTGTTTAG
The DNA here is from genome assembly GCF_905146905.1 of Nyctereutes procyonoides. Lineage (NCBI taxonomy): Eukaryota > Metazoa > Chordata > Mammalia > Carnivora > Canidae > Nyctereutes > Nyctereutes procyonoides. The sequence goes on from NW_026575143.1 coordinate 3,278,538, forward strand.
CAATTATAGGCTTTTTATATCAACAATTGCTCAAAGGGTTCCAGTCAATAAACTGTGGAATCACTTTAAATAATAATCTCAGAATAATCTTATCTCTTAGGTCCTCCATATTTCTTTATAAATCTATTTTAATTTTTTAAAAATCTTTAAGAAGGTGGGCTCAAATTATGTCATGAGTAAAGGCACCCCTGCTATTGTAGCAGAAAGAGCTTGTCGCTAAGCAAGGGTTCCCTCCTTCCACCCACATTCACCTCCCAATATCATCACCCGATGGATCCTCTTGTCTCCCACTTCTCCAGTCCTCTTCCACCCACTCTGGATCCATCGATTTGGCTGAACAAATGTTTACATTTCCGCAGACATGCCAGTCTGTTTCTTCACACACCTATGCCATAGCTTCCACAATTCCCTTCACCTAAAATGTTTTTTCCCTTATCACCCCGCATGTCTACTTGTCATTGAAATTCAGTGCATAAACTATGAACTTGTTGAAGCACTTTCTGAAACTTCCCTGACCTTCCCATGGTTTCTTGTCTCTTGGGTTCCACTGTGCCTAGGATTTCCCAGCATCTGTAAGAATTTGGGCAGAGATGTGTCTATCCTCTTGTATCCCTTTTACAATCAGCTCCTTTAAAGAAGATACTCTGTCTTATTCATGTTTATATTGCCAGCACCAAGACTTTTCTGCTGGTCTGCAGATGAGGAATATACATTTGATGAATGTGTGAATGAATGGCTCAAAGGCGAGGTATAGTATGGCTAAGGGAGCCAAAGCTTACATATCTTCTTTAGACCAAAAGGAACAATGCCATGAAGTTTAGTCATCTTGTGCTATTTTTATGGAGTACCCATGTGCCAGGCTATGAATCTCTACCTTCAGATACATTGGAAACTGGATAACTGAATTTTCCAGTAAGCCCATAGTAGAGGTAGGTAAAATAAGGTGGGAAGGTAGGAGAATATCTAATTACTAGCCACTTCTTTTTTTCATAGACCATAAAATTTAATGACACACAGGGCTTCCTTGAGTTTTTCTAGATTTTGAAATCCTGTACCGTTGCGTCTTGCACATAATAAATGGTGAGTACATATTTGTTATAAGAGAAAGGAAGGAAGGAAGGAAGGAAGGAAGGAAGGAAGGAAGGAAGGAAAGATAGAAGGCAGGCAGGCTCTGATGTTGTTGTGCATCTCTTAGGAAGAAATGGATTCCATTTTCCAAACATGGGCATTTGCATTAGAGTAATAGCATTTGAATTAAATTAAGATTCCTCACTTATTTGTATCTTTCATAGGATCCACTCAGTATATAATCTTCAAGTTTTTTAATAGGCCAGTGCAGCTGGTTATATGAGGGCTTCTGTTGGATCACCCTGAATACATCTTCATGTTTACCACTTGCATTCCCCTGGGAATAATGCGATGGTGGAAGCTATTTTTTTCTTTTTACTTTTAATGTTCTTAGGCAGAAGGCAGAGATGTGAATTTAATAGTACATTATTTATTCCTGCATCTCGGGGGGAGGAGGATTGAAGAGGATGGCAATGTGTTTGTGAATGTAATATAGTGTGGATTAAGGTATGAGAAGCTTTTTATCATGGATAGTCTCGTTACAGATGTTGCCAGCACCTGTTAAGGATGAACTGCATTAGAGAAATGTCTCCTCATCTCACCTCATTTGGGGTTTCTCTTTGCATTACTATTCTAAACCCCATCTCTCCAGGGCTTCTCCTTCAGAGCTAAGCTTTGCTCTTCATGGAAACTTGGCAAACAAAATCCCAGCTTGAGAACAGTCTCTTTCCTCTGCATCCTCCTCATCGCCCCCACCCCCTGTTTATTCATTTCTTCCCAGAGCTGCCCAACTGCATTTAATTGGGGACACATTTTGCTAAACAAAAAAAAAAAAATGCAGCAATTAAATCTTGATCCCCCTTCTTTATTTTAGGCTTCTTCTAATTAAAGAAATGTTTTGATTACTTTCCCCACCAACCCCTCACAAGAAAGAGAAACTTTAAAATAAGTAGTGACATCTCCAATATTCCAGAGTAAATTCTTCTTTGCAAGTCTGCAGTAGAGACATGGTCAAATTCTATCCTATGTGTCATGAAGAGGGCCTGCTTTTTTCAGAGGATGAAAATCCAGATTGAAGTTGTTACACAGCTTCCGGGAGCGCTTGGGCCCTGCTTGCAGGTGGAAGCTCCAGCTCAGAGCCCACAGCCCATGAGTGGTACATGCAGGTGCTGTGCCCGGGATCCTTGCCTTGCCTGGCCCTCTGCAGCCTCCGTTCCTCCAAGCGCAGAGCTCATGGTACCTGCTGCCCTCTCCGCAGTCGGGCTTCCCATGGGCTGCCCTAAGTGCACAGCCTCTGGCTGAAATTCCAGTGCCTTAAAGGCGTTGCAGCAGACCGTGTGCCTCCCAAACACTCTCCATGCTTCTGTGCCCCACACCCACCTACACCCTGGTCCCCCTGCACCCCCGCTGTCCTGTCTGTCCCTCCTCTAGCTCTCCCTCCCCCACCAGCTGTGGCCACAGCTCTTAGCGACTGGGAAACTCTCCATGCTCCCAACTGGGGACCCCTGACATTGGGGGTGCAGTGCCATCCCCAGACCAGAGGGCCTGGAGAATGTCATGCTGGGCCTTCCTCCTCCTCCCCACCTCACTCTTTAGTTGGCTGACTTTCTCCTCTCAGTCTTCATCTACAGCATTGATAAGCTATGGAGAATAGACAAAAATAAACATGACATTAATTCACAGCCATACCTAAGAATTTATCCTCCCTTCAAATTGCAAATTCTAGCATCTTGCTTGCTAATCGTGATCTTCTGTGCTTCCACCTCTCTCCCTGTCAACCGGACTCTGGACAAGTGCACACTTCTAGCCACCTCCCCCCTCCCCTGGCCCCCAAGCTGACCAGGTCACCTGTTTTCTTTCAATTGGCCTTTGCTTTTTTTTCTTTCCCCATTCAGCTGAGAATCCAGGATCTACCTGGATTTATGCTGCTTCTCACCAACACCCTCAATTCTTCTATCCTCATTCTGTTGTCCTAGACTGAGAAAATGCCAAGCCTTCTCTGCCTTCTCCTCTCCTCCATCTAGGCCAAGAGATTCCCTGGAAGAAAAAAAAAGCAGTAAATCCATGTTTCTGCAATTCTGTCTCTCCTACCTAAACCAGGTGGTCCTTCTGTTTAATTGCAATTCATTCATTCTGTTTCTTGTAAGTTGCCCTCAAGCACTACCCTCCACTCATATACTTTCCATAATGCCTTCTCCATCAGTCCCAGGGGATGACTTTATTTCTAGTCTTATATAGGAAAATAATTAATGTCAACAATATCTATGTCCTATACCTGGGAGAACACATTTATCTGTCTCCATATAAAGATGTGTCTCCTCTTTCTCTTCTTCCTTCTACTTCATGAAAACAGGTGTCCTTTCTTTTTAACATTTATTTTAATTTTAGTTTTTAAGATTTTATTTATTTATTCATGAGAGACACAGAGAGAGAGAGGCAGAGACACAGGCAGAGGGAGAAGCAAGCTCCCTGTGGAGAGCCTGATACGGGACTCCAACCCAGGACTCCAGGATCATGCCCTGAACCAAAGGCAGGTGCTAAACCGCTGAGCTACCCAGGCACCCTGAGAACAGGTGTCCTGATCACAGCTCCTTCAACTTCCAAAAAACCTTGCCCATCATCTGTAGTTCAACTGTCACTTCTCTTCTCTTTCCCTCCATTACCCCCGACCCCCACGCACAATTTCTCTCTCTTTTCCTGCACAGTCACTGGGTATTGAAAACAGGCTCTATTTACTGCCTGTACTGTGTCACTTTCCATGGACTGTTCAGCTCATGGCCTGTGGACTTCTCCAGCACCCCATGTCTCCACTGAAAAACGTTCTCAACAAAGTTACCAGGTGCGTTTGGGTCACTAAAGCCAGTAGTAAACGTTTGATCCCTAATTTGCTTAACTTTTCTGGGTCACTGCTGGATATCATCCCTGTACTCCTTTAAATCTCTTCTCCTGCTCCTGCACTCTGTTCTGTATGCTGGGAAGCTCAACTTCCCAGTCCTGTGGCTGCCAGTTGGGTTTGGCCAGTGGGAAGCCCAGCAGACCTAAACCAATGTAAATGCTGGTTGTTGTATCCATATTACCAATAACTCTCTTCCGTCTTCTTCCACCCACACTCTAAAGGTTGGTGCTCCCCAGCATTAGTTCTGTAGCCACTTTTCTGCTCACTATTTTAAAATACTGGGATGATCTAAAAGAATTTTGATAAGAGTTAACATGTATCCCACTCTTTCTATGTAGGTGACAACCCTACTGTGTGCCATCAAATCCATACAAAACCCTCTGTGTTGGGTGACTGGGTTACCTCTCTGAGCCTGCTTCCTCCTCTGTGGCATGGGGATAATATTAGTACCTAGCTGATAATGGCTTTTGTATGAACCTGATGACTCAATTCCAAAAAAGCTTTTGTTATACAGGTACTAGGATCATCCCCAAGTTGTAGGGGAAGCAATGAGGCAGAGGGAGGTAACGTCACTTCCCAAGGTCAAGGAATGGAATAATGCTCTTATTCGAATCCACCCAGGTTGAGTCCAGGCTCCTATGGCAGCAAGGAACAACTAGGGTAGAATCCAGTTCCCAGGGGCAGGGAAAAAAGAAAAAAAAGAAAGAAAAGAAAAGAAAAGAAAGAAAAGAAAAGAAAAGAAAAGAAAAGAAAAGAAAAGCACGACGACGTGGCAAATATCTGAGCTTTTGAAACCAGCCCCATGACTCCCTAGAATGCTAATAAAAACATTTTCATTCCCCTAACAGAGGGGTGCCTAGGTAGCACACAGTCATGTCTGCTCCGTTCCACAGATGGAAGATCCAACTGGGCAGCACTTGACTGACAATAAGACTGGTCCATCATTTTCCAAACCCAGTGAGATGAGACAAAGAAACCAGTAGGTGAGATATTCCCAAACCATGTAGCTCCCCTCTGGGCATCAGGTTCTCGCTGACTTCAAAGGGAGGAAGTGCTGATGTGGAGAAGGAGAACCCACCCAGAAGCATCCGGCTTGAGGAGTATAATAACCAGTGACAAGGAACAGAGGCTGAGAGAATGGCTCGAACACTCTGCCGTGCATACTAGCAATAGACATGATGAAGTTTTCCATGTAAAGTGTGATTTTCTTTTATCTCACAAGTGTCTTCTTAAACAATGTTTTTAATTAGGACCCTTGTTTTCCTTTCCTTCTTTATTAGGGAAGCTTCACACGTAGCCTGACATTAGAATGTTCTTAGAAATAAACAGTTTCCATAAAGGCAAAATTTCTCCATAAGATCATTACTATTATGTTGTGTGGGAAACAGGATAGCACCTCTGGGAATTTAATGCTGACAAGAGTCTATTTCAGTAATATGTGACGTTCTCTGGGAGATCTGCCCTGTCTCCATTTGCTCCTACGTCGCAGGAAATGAGAGGAGAGAACCAAACCCGTGCCGCTGATTAAAATCAAGGCATTTTCTTGCATGAAGAGATAAATTATCTTTTAAAAATGGAGCCCTCTGTTAACATTAGAATCCTCTGGTGCCTGTTGGTTGAACCCTGTGGTAAAAAATCTACCAACATGGCAGAGTGAGGTGAATCACTACAAGATGAAAATGTCTCCAATCTTTGAGATGTCATTCCAGCTTTTCTTTTTTCTTTTTGCTTTCACTGGAGGATTTGGAAGAATGAGAGAATCGGTCAAGAGAACACCCTTTCCACTGTATAGAATTTCAAATCTCTGTGGCATTGTGTAGGATTTCTTAGTTCACAGGTTTCCTGAAGATGGACTTTCACCAACTGCCCATGACTTAAGCATGGACATGGCTGGGGCTCATGGTGGGCCTCAGGTGGACCCCCTCCCACCTCCCTAAATGACTCATGTGTAATATAACATCAGAGTGTGAATGTAAGCGTTTTAATATGAAAAGGATTGATTTTTGCCACTGACATGGGATTCTAATGATTGGAAACAATATATTGATTTTTTTTTTTAATTAAAGCCATCTTCCTACTCATAATGGAAGGTCTTGCCCTTTGTGAAATTTATATCCATAGTCCTTGGTGATGTCTGCAATTACAACTCCCAGTGGCTAACACCACATTTGGGAAGGAGAAAGGACTAATAGGAGAGAAATGATTCTCACTCCCTTCTTGGTAACGGGGCTTTTAGTGTTGGTCAAAGGTGGCTGATGGAAGGCTGGATGGATGTTGCAATGTCTCCACCCTGCAGCAGAGCCCAGACAGACAAATTCCCCAGGGCTCCAAGGCTGCTTCTAAGTCATATTCTCAGAATTCCCTTTATTCTTGTCCTGCTCTTCAAAGCATCTGGAAGAGGCAAATAAAGACACTTCACATTGAGAAAATGATCTATGTTTAGTTCCCATTTGGTGAAAGTGACACTTCTTCTCACCAGTGTCATTCAAGTACAATCACTGGGATGCTATCCCTAGATCCCCCAGACCAGAGGCTAGGCCCACCTGGCCTGGCTGGAAACAAACCATGAAGTGAGTAACTGGGAAGATCTATTTGGGACCCATGTTAGCCCTATGCCTCTCTCAGCACACACCTCCCTCATGTGCATGTCATATGTGCATATGGACCAAGGTCACAACTATGTGACCTCCCATGACCTTAGAGATGATCCTAGGGAAGTCCTTTGCTTTATACCTGAAGACACTCAAGCTGGGGTGGTTAGTCATATGCCCAGGCTTGTCTGTGGCAGAGCCAGGCCAGCATGAGCTCTCTTACCCTGTCTGATACCCTCTGTCCTATTCTACACATCTTCAAGCCCAAATACTTAGGCTTTCCCCAAATTCTTTTGGTGACTGTGACTTCTAACTTTGGCCACAGCCCCTTCCTCATCTCTGGTTAGTTCCCCTTCCCCCCTCTGCCCTCCCACCACCTTCAGATCCAGAACCCAGGATTCACTCTTCCTACTCCCACCACTTCCTCAGTGTCCCATCTGGTCTTTCTCCCCAACAGACCCCCTTGTTCCTTTCTATGACCCTTCCATGTTCATTCACACTTAGCTGCACCTGACATGTGGAAAGGGCATCTGGAGTCGGGAGACTCAGGTGCCAAATCTGGCTGCCACATACTACTTATTCTTTTAAGTATTTGACTTCTCATCAACAAGGAGAAATAGGATTTGCTTATCTCTTGAGTTTCTGTGATGACCAACTAAAATAATGTCTAAGAAAATGTATGTAAACTGAGAAATGGCCCCCAGACTTTAGCAATTATGATGATGGTTCTCCCCTCGGCTTTGCCAATTGAAGTGAGAACCTAAGATGGGTATGAATAGTTGTGAGTGGATTGCTACTTATGCCTCTTGAGTGACATTTTTGCCCCTGGTAGTATCATCTGTTGATGGACATTTAGATAGTTTCCATATCTTGGCTATTGTAAATAATGCTGTAATTAACATAGAGGTGCTTATAACGTTCTGAATTAGTGTTTTGATTTTCTTTGGGTAAATACCAAGAAGTGGAATTACTGGAGTGTATGGTATTTCTGTTTTTAATTTTTCGAGGAAACTCCATACTCTTTGCCATAGTGGCTGCACCAAGTACATTCCCACCACTAGTGCATGAGACTTCCTTGTCCTCCACATCCTCACCAACACTTGTTTTTTTCTATAGATGATAACTACACACCGGTAGCAAGCATTTCATAATGTATAAAATTGTTGAATCACTATATTGTGCAACTGAAACTAATATAATATTGTATGTCGACTATATGTCCATTAAAACGAACAAACAAGAATGAGCCATGTCGTGATGCTCTCATGTAAGGCAATCCAAGCCTCCATATGAAGGAGGAGGGACAATGACAGTACAGGGAGTAGGCTGCCTCCTCTGGCTCTTCAGCAACTCAGGCCAACTCTGGAAGCTTGCTAGGCATGAGCTTTGCCATCCCTCACTCAGAGGACCCATGAAGCAGACAGTTGAGCCAAAGAGTCCTCAAAAACTTGGCTTATTTATGGTGATGGTAAGCATGCCTTCTAGGACCACTTGAGGTCCTTGAGAGGTAAAAGGCCACAGTGCTTTCTGGTATGAAGCCTGATGTCCCTATGGTCCACTGCTCATATTCTTCTCCAGTGATTTCATTTTGTGCATGCTATACAAATTTCCTACCAAATCCCTCTCTAGTTCCTCTTTGCAAAGACGTCAAAACCCTATGGTTCCTTCCTCTTTACTATTCCTGAGACTCTAAGTGTCTTGCTGACTGAGGCATGTATTTTTTTTTGCTGACAACAATGTGTTTGCCTAATTTCACTTATTCAATAAATTCTTTTTCCACTAACAAAGCATAAGAACCATAAGATCACATACAGAACCTCTTCCAAAGCCCAGTTCTGTTAACCTAATGGTATTTTCCTCCTTTGGAAAATTTTTCCTCAGCTCCATATCGTTCACCCCATCTCCATGTACCTTACTGCACACGCCTTTCCACATGCTGTATCTCCTCATGCAAAGGCTCACTTCCATGCTTCCCCTTCTTTAAAGGTTGCCACATCACAATATGTCCAATTCACAGTCTGACCCAGCACGATACTGTTGTGAAGCAACTTGTATCATTGGCTTATCTCCTAAAATGCTAAGAAATCATCTCTGGACTTCTAGACTCTGTGCAATCTGAGGTATTATTTATAGGGCATTTAACTAAGGGTCAAAATGTATGTGTCTGCTATGTTCCCTATCAGCTACAGGGAATCTTGAGAGCAAGAGTAGCTAAAGGAAAAAGGAGACAGCTGTCAACTTGGCAGGAACCTAATAATGGGGAAGAAATCCTTCTCTTCCCTCAATCTTCCCCAATTATATCAAAGATCCACAAAAGCCATTGTGGATGAGCCATGCGACTAAGATACCAGGGGATATGTTTTTAAATGCAGTCATGTAGTAAAAGTGGCTTTATTTCAGAATGCAGTGAATTTGGATTTGTTTTCAAAGGAGAGTCTTTAGATTTTTCTGGGTTTTAAACTGATAGGTAAATCCCCACAAGTAGAAATCTGAAGTTCCCTTGAACCATTGCCAGACCTCACACAAGATAGAGGGTGGTAATGGACTCAAAGGAAGCAATGGCTAATGTTTCTTACAAGTGTGAAGAGGGAACTGATAGTAGCACCCTCTTTCAGTGTACCATGGTGCCATAGAAGCCCTTGGGTCCCACTGATCTATGCATGACTTTCCATATATTCAAGTTTTGATGTAATAATTATAGACAGATGTGGAAAAACCAGACACTCATTCCAGGATTGAAAGTAACAATTTTACTCAGTCACCATTAAAGGAAATTTGGATTCTGAGCCAATATCCTCATTAAAAAAATGTGTTTGTGTAAAGTTTTCTAATTCTTAAAACTGAAGTGTGATTTGAATACCATAGGAGCCTCATGGAAGAAGAAGGTCCATAATCACATGAGAAGAGACTGCTTTTCTACCTTCTGATCACAGTGACCTCTCCAGAAAGTTAGTCACTCTGAAGAGTAACAAAGGCCATCTGTTAGTGTCTAGGGTATTCCTGCTAAAGGCTGACAGGGACTAAATGATCTTTTGATGTTTAATGCAGGCCTCTGGCAGTGAGTATTCTGAAAATGGTATTTCGTAGGGGTTTAAAAGAGCTAGACAGGTGGGTGATTTCACTCACAGGAGTAACAGACATATCGGGCTAGAGGAAAGCATCTCAGAGCAGAACACTTTGAAAGGGAAATCCCTTTGGTTAGGTTTTCAAATTACTGAGGTAAACTGTTGGTTAAATTCATGACTTTTACTAATAGAATCCTGAGTTTATGAATTGAAATAGTGCGGCCAGCAGTCAGATTTTGTTCATCTATGACTGTGGGGACAAGTTGCTTCTGGGCGAATGGACTAGGAGAGGTGAACAAGATGCATAGTTTATAGAGGCAGACAGCTCTGTTTCTGAGAGTGTTTTCTAAGGCTTTCAGAATAAGTGGAAATACATCATGTGATTTCTGCCATGGCTTTCTTTTCAGGCAGAGCCTGGTATTGACAAGAGATTTCAAAGAATAATGCACTGATGTGCTGAAGACCTGGATTCCAACTCTCACATTAGATATTAGAATCTGAGTTTCCTAGTCTGAAAAGTGGCAAACTTGGACTAGATCATCACGGTTCAAATGGACATAAATATATTTTTTTTCTACCAGTGATGAGAATTAAGGACACATGATTTGGAATTTGCTAGATCTTTCCAAATTCACAAATCCGTGGTGCTACAATCAAAAGCATTCTGAGTAGCAAAGATCAAAGATTAACTTAGAAATAGTGAAGGAGTTTAGCTGCTGTGCCATTCTTTTGGTTAAGAGACAAGAGTTGAAAAAGAATGATATTTACATAAAGGAACAAAATAATGGGATCTGAGGTTCTATTGCTGCACTGAATATTTTTGTATTATATTCATTCTAAAATTAGATTTTTCCCAAAAGGTTGGAGAAGGCATCTGATTTGAATGTAGGATGACATTGGATAATTCAGTGATCAAAATTTAGCAGTGGTTGCCCTTCAGCTTCTGGTGGGCTGATGTTCAAGGGAGTGCCCACCCGCATTACCTCCATCTTACAATCTGCTATGCTGAAGAGCAGAAACACAGTCAAGAAACTAGGGGAAACCTCCCTAATTTAGGCAAAACCACTCTGGGCTCACCTACCCTTTATAACACTACAAAAATTAACTAGAGGATCTAAAAAAGAAGAAGAATGGTAACTTTCTTTCATAGATGTGCCATCTTGAGTGGCACGACTTCTGCAGAAAGATTCTAAGAATCTTTTCTAAGAATCTTAAAGAGCAACGGACTTGGAAACTCCATTTCCTCAATCTTCATTTCAGTGTGATCAGCAAATCTTCATATGTAAAAACAACACTTGTTTGGAGGACAGCAGCTCCAATGCAACCAGGGCAATCCAGGGCACTGCTGTCCCCAGCTCAGAAGTCGACATATTTCTGGTCTGGAGATCTACAGTCTGAACTGACAAGGTAGAATACTGGAGATACCTAAGAAAATAGTCTTTGAGGTGACCAGAGGAAGCCTTCCTTTAAACTGGGATTAAAGGATTAAACATTAGTCGAATTAGCAAGATATTCTTCTCTCTTGCCTTCTCTCCCATGGCTGGCACAACACTCATAGTCCAGCCTCATCTCTATTATTTTTTGCAATTCTTTTCTGCGGTTGGAATTTCTACTTTCCAACTTCCAGTTTTCACTTCCAGGTTGAACTACAAGTGTCTTGAGGGAAATTGCTGTCTTACACTTGTCTCACTCCTGGAAAGTACAAGAGGCAGTGCTAGCACGCACTTTCAGGACACTCTAATGACTACACATCAGCAAACCCTGCCTTAACCTATTATCTTCTTTAGCCCAGTGGCTCTGAGATGTCAGTCACCTGACTAAGGCCATTCTAATTGAGGTTCCCATTGATCTTCAGTGAAATGAGAAAAATGAAGGCAATGTAGACAGATTTTCATTAAAACTAATATATTCTATTTAGAGAACTAGTGTATTCAAAGTTATGTCTTGCTCCCACTTTGGTATTGTTATGTCCTTTCTTTTATCAAAATAATGGTGAGAGCAGATGGTAATTACCTGTTTGTTTTTTAATATTCTTAGCCAACAAAATAAAAATCTCAATAAACCTATATTTTTCTCCCATTTCTCCGAATTTCTTCTTAAATATTGTTAGTCCAAAGAACTCAAAAATCTGGAAAGCCCTGTTTTAGAAGGCAGAACTTTTAAGTTTTGTGTTGTTTGTTTAAAATCTTGTATATGTTGTATGTACCTTGGGTCGATTTTCTTGTAATGGTCCCTATTGCTGCTGCCAGATTCCTCCCTTCTGAGCATCAGAGTTTAATGAGTAGAAATGCACAAGTACCTACATCTTTGGGTAGATTCTTCTGACCATGAGTGGTACTGGGCTGTGTGATTTGCTTGAGCCAATGGGTTGCCGGAAATCTGACACAAGCAGATATTTGAAGAGTTTTTTTTTTTTTTTCACATTGGGGTTGCCCTCTAGCTGTTCTTGGAATCCTGCCTCTGCCATGCTAAAGAGCCCAAGCTAGCCTGATGGATGGTGAGAAGCACGTGGCTCAGTCACTCCTGTTGCCCCAGTCAACAACCTGCCGACTGCCAACCATGTGAGTAAGACCATTGGTACTAGCCAGCTTCCTGCCAGCTTACCAAGTGAGGACAGACATGTGAGTAAGCCCAGCAGAGACCACTGGGGCCCAAATAAGAACTGCTCAGCAGAATAATAAGCCAACTAAGTGGTTGTTGTTTTAAGGTACTATGTTTTGGCGTGATTTGCTATGTGGCAATAGATAAGTGATACAGTGATACAATGCCAAGTCTTCAAAACACTGTGAAGAATCTCTGAGATTTCCTTGGACATTTAATAAGGATGTGACAACATCTATTGGCTAAAATGAATTTGGACTCTCAGCCCTGTCTTCTCTTCAAGACTTACATGTCTGTCTTTCTCTTATAAGATCTTCTCCAGGGCAGGAACTTGGTACAATGCCTGGTTTTCAGGAGCCACTTGATCAACATTTTTTGAACAAATCCAGTGCCTGTGATCAGGGCTAGCCTGGTGTCAGGAACGACCCACTGAATGTGATTTGAAGGTTGTATGAAAGGCTTCCTCTCTCCACACATCTCCTTGATTAAGAGTTGAAATTTCAGCATCAGCAAATTGTTCTCTAAGCTGAAGTTGTGCTCCCTGTGAGGCTTTTAAAAAATGCAAACATTCCTGGCTGGGTTAGCACACTGTCATTCTTTTCCTGTGAATGCACTTGTCAGATATTTCGGTCACCAAGGGGTCAAAGTTGGGATGAGAGTAAACAGCAAAAAAGACAAGAAATGCTGAAGGGTGACAAGGTCCCAGTTACCAAACAGGTCCCAGTTGCACACACTTCCCATTGTGGCTGAATCAGCTCTGCCTCCTGAGGAGAGCCCCAGCTAAGAGCCTGATTGCTCCCTTCAAGGAGAGGAGGAACGAAATCTGCCTGGATCTGGACTCTTGCCCTGGGGGCGGGGATGGTTAGATGTGAGGAAAGATTCATCACCTCCCAGTACCAGCATTTCCCTTCGAAGGCCTCCTCTGTTTTTTGTACCCCCAAAGCAACATGTTTTCAATACCTTTGTAGGAGGCACATTAGCCCTGTATTCTTGGCTACACTCTCCACTGTCACATTCTGGATGTCTCTCTACTTTTTCTTCGACTCTTTGGATGTGAGTCGGTTTTGCCAACATGCTGAACTACAGTGATGAAAGCCACAGAGGGGTCAGGCTGGTGGGATGCATGGCTGGCTGCTGCCAGATTCCTTCTTTCTGAGCATTATCCGGGTTTAATGAGTTGAAACTCACAAGTATAATTAGTAAGAGGCTTAAGATACTACTCCCTGTACGTAATTGAATTTAATTTACAGCTTGAATAATTGCATTTACATGTTCAACCAAATGTTTGTCTTTGTTGGCTCTAAAAGTCTCCATCCATATTTATCTAGGAAAACTTAGCAAGGCCAAGGATCACTTGTAAAGAGCCAGGGTGTACCCACATCTCTTTGCTTCAATTGGAAGGTGAGTTTGTAAAATGCAATCCTTGGAAATTACCTAAAAGACTTTAGGCTTTCTGATGTGAGACACTTATCAGCTTTCTAAAAGTACAGCCTTAAGCCTCAAAAGAATGCTGTTCTCTTGCTTAATACAGCAACCTTAAGCCTCCTGGGGTGAAAAGTACTTAGCATAATTAAACTGCTGACTGTTCTTGAAGAGGGAAGGTAGGTTTTGTTTTAAGATTACAAGTGGTATTTCCAGGCACTTTGAGTTGAGGCCATCTTGATAGTATAGGCTATCTTGCATTCTGCCATCCTTGAATTGCAGGCATAGCAGACGAAAAGTGCTTGTAAGAGACAGTGTAATTCCATACACATGTTCCCTAGGGTACCTCCAGACATAGATGAAAGTATCTCTTCCCTCCCTCTCCCACCCCCTTCTTTAGTAAGCTAAAGCAGCAGCGCATGAACAAGACAATGTTTGCAAAGCTGAGCTCTTGTTTCCCAGGCATTTGGAGCAAAAACTCTAAAGACCTATGATCTCATCTTCAAGCCTCACAGGCAAATGTAGAGCAACTGCAAGGCTTGGCCTAGTATGGTCTCTGTCATTGAACTTCAACGAGGACTCTGTGCTGTTTGGATTTCTTTATACTATTGTTTTATCAAAAGAGAATAATGCCAAGATAGACCCTCTTTCCAGAAAGATAATCCACATTCCAGTGTTGAATTATAGTGCTACTGAAAAATGCACAAATACTGATACACTTATAGCTTAAAAAAGAAAAGAAAAGAAAAAAATCTGCAAATAAAACAGAAACAAACCTATTAAAACCAATGAGATTCAAATGAGCATCATTCATTTAAAGAGTTGTCCAATCTGGTTCTGCAGAAACCACATTGCCTATGTATGAATTAGTCAAGACCACTGCTACCATACTCTGATCAGTTTGCCCTATCAAAGCTAGTGCAGGGAGCATGGGATGACTTGACCTTTGCCTCATTTTTCTGTGTCAGGATCAAAATGAATTTTTGACACTGAAAAAGTCAATGAGTTATTGGTCTTTCATGACGTGAATATCCACCCATGTATGTCTGTTCTTCTGCGATAGCCCATGACAATTAATGTCATGATACTTTAGCAAAGAATGAGAAGAGCAGGTGGGAGAAGCTATTTGTTGTCCAGACAAGGGGCCACTTCCCTGTGTGCAGCCCTGTCTGAAGGAACAAGCTCCAAGCTCCAGGATCTGGGAGGTCCTTGCAATCTTCAGAAGGGGGTAAAGGGTTTGGAGAGGGATTGTTGCCATTCATGCTTCCTCTTGGTCAGGTGAGCTGTCACAAGCACACATCTGAAAATAGCCTATTGTCTCAACAAAGGCCTGTCCATCTATTCCCCAAGTCAGCAGAGGGCAGACAACAGTTTCAGGAAGAACTCTTTGTGGAAAATATACCTGGTTTACCCATGAAGATTCCTGTTGCCTGTGGCCCCTTAAGATGATGGTGTTCATGGGCCCTCACTCCATGGATCATAGGCTTGGAAGATGGAGTCCTCCTCCTTCTGGAGGCTCAATACCTTGTCCAAAACCATGCTGGTCCTCTCCCTTGCTCTGTGAAAGTAAGTCAATGCCTCATCTATTCATCTGCTCTTTCAGCTGCTGAAATTATTCACTCCCTGGGCAGGAGTGAATTGCTGATGATATACTTGGGAATCTGGTCCCAGGTCTTTATCAACACTCTAATCCTATCAGCATTTTATGCAATTTCACTTGTACTGCTAGTTTAGCAAGCAAACTTTGAAGTTCTGAGCTGGTCAGCATCAATGGCTTTTTTTTTTTTTAACTTTTTTTTATTTTTTTATTTATGATAGTCACACACACACACACAGAGAGAGAGGCAGAGAGAGAGACATAGGCAGAGGGAGAAGCAGGCTCCATGCACCGGGAGCCCGACGTGGGATTCGATCCCGGGTCTCCAGGATAGCGCCCTGGGCCAAAGACAGGTGCCAAACCGCTGCGCCACCCAGGGATCCCCAGCATCAATGGCTTTTTAATTACCATTTTACTCAGCCTCATCCAAGCATCCATGATTGCTCTAATTTATTCTATTCAACCATTTTATCTCAGTATTACATCCTTCTGGTCTAGAGTTCTGGGACCATTGTTTCAATGACTCACTTGGCAAAATTCTGGGTTCCTTTGATCTATTGTTCTTCTGTCACAAATACCTCATAAAACTCCAACTCCTAATCAACTTAACTGTTTGACGTCTATGTTTCTTTGTTTCACAAAACTTTCAGACTGCTGATGCTGATTTATAACATCAATTAGCTTAAAGCTGTCCAGCAATCTTTCTATCTCTCTCTCTCTTGTTCCCTACAGTGGTTATTTCAAACCTCATCTACCCTCAAATATTCTACCCTGGCATAATTTCTTCTATGTTTATGTTCCTATTTCATTAAGAAAATGGGATCCATCTTACAGAAATTCCCTCTATTTTCTCTTACCCTGTCTAAAACTTAGCTGCATGGATATCTATTCCTTGTTGCATCTTGATTGAAGAGAGAATTTACCCACTTCCTCTTTACTTTCGTCATGCTAACCCTAGCCTGGGGCTAATTTCTTCACATCTGCTCTGCGTCATATCTCTCATTGCTTCTCAAGAGACTTTGTTATTAATCAGTTATCCTTTTTGTCTCCTATACTTGAGCCATTTTCTATTGGCATCTTTCCACTAGCATTTGAACACACTCAAGTTTATCCTACATTTAAATAAAAATTCAACTTCCACTTAATCTTATCCTTTTCTTCCTATCATCTTGTCTCCTTATCTTCACAATGAGATCCATTGAAAGAGTTGTCCACTCATATTGTTTTTGCTTAATCAGTCACCTCTTATTTACTCCTTATGCATGGCCTTCAAGCTACTATAGCCTCCTTGCATCTAAATACCTTCCTGTCCCTAAATCCAATGCAAGATTTTATTCCTTATTTTACCATCCTCTCCGTGACACTGTAGACCACTGTCACCTATTCAACACTCAATCTTAGCTTCTGTGACACTGTGCTCTTCTGGTCTTCTTCCTATCTCTCTGGTTGTTGTTTCTCACTCTAATCTTTATCTCTGTTTCTTTAATTTTGGAGTTCTCTCTTAGACCCCCTTCTCTACTTATTCTATACATTTTTACTAAGCAGTCTCAGTCATTGCCATGGTTTCAAGTTGTTGAGGAGTTATGGATACAGCAAAGATGGACTTGAATTCTGGCCAAGGAGATGTTATTCAGAGGTGAGTGATGATCCTTAGTAATCTGGGAATATCTTCAGTCTTGGGCCCAGATTGAGGGTTTCATTTGAAGAGACTTACTCAGGGGCACTCTCCTAAAGGAAAGAGAAACTACTAAGGTTTCTGATGGTGAAATATTGAGATATCACATTAGAAATTTAAGAGATCCAAAAATATGATCTTTTATTTCCTTTCAGGATATTAATTAAATTATGGGATGGCATAATGAGCATGATGAACTCAGATGGTCACAATTTCTTAGACATTGAGAATTGGGATCTGAGTCCTCCACCCTTGAGTCTAGGGAAGTTATGTGCTTGCTTTGACAAATAAAATAGTATGGAAGTGAAGTTATAAAAATTCTAAACCAGGCTTTAAGAAATTTGCAGTTTCATTTCCTGCCTCTTAGAACCAGACTCCATGCTGTGAGAATATCCAAACAGATCCATGGAAAAGCTTATGGTGAAGAGGAATCTGTCATTAGTCCCAGATAAACTCTCAGCCAACAGTCAACAAAAACTTGGTAGACATCTGAGTAAGCCATCATTGATCTAGGTCCTTGTTGGGCTGGCGAGACTGGGGACCTCAAAACGGCCGACCCCAGGTCAGCAACCTCCCAATAAGGCGCCTTACCGCCCTACCCTACCTTAGCACACAAAGACCTGTAACCCTTGCCCTAACTGGAATGCTGCCCTGCCCCCATCTTCCAGCCAAAAACTCTTTGTAGACCCCCTGCAGTTTGCTTGGGCGAGACTTCCTAGGCCCATGACTTC
The DNA here is from genome assembly GCF_905146905.1 of Nyctereutes procyonoides. NCBI lineage: Eukaryota > Metazoa > Chordata > Mammalia > Carnivora > Canidae > Nyctereutes > Nyctereutes procyonoides. The sequence goes on from NW_026575143.1 coordinate 3,296,184, forward strand.
CCCGCTCTCTGCTCTCCCTCCCCTGCGGGCTGCGGAACCTCGCCCGAGAGCGCGTCCCATTAAAAGCCTGTTTCAACCAACTTTTGCCTGGCCTCTCTATTCCATTTCACTACCGATCAGATTAAACCTGACAGTCCTTCCAAACCCAGTTGGGCCACCCTCACTTGATGCTCCATGGGCCGAGGTGAGGCAACTCCATCAAGCCCTGCCCAAATTATAGATTCATGACCAAGATAAATGATTGTTGCTGTTTTAAAAACTAACTTTTGAGGCTGGTTGTTAGGCAGCAATAGATAATTGGAATAGCATATGGAAGGCTTGAAAACAGTGTCAAATTCTTCTCAAAGACTCAGTTAAATGTTCCATATTCTTAGGAGGCTTAAGGGAGAAAGCTCTGCTAGAGGGAAATAGGTCATCTCTGCCTCTGTTTACTGATGTACTAGATTTCAGTGCTGTTAGGGAGAGTTGGAGGGAAGGTAGGGTATTAGAAGGAAGCAAAAGACAAAAGACCCAAATCCACAACTTTTGAAGTGCAGAACTGAATTCCCTGTGATATTCCAGGGTTGAGGAAGAAGAAATATATCAGGCTCTTAATAAAATCCTCAGAAGGGCCATTCACCTCTCCCAAAAGAGATTGGATAAAAGATGAAGTTAATCCCATGTGAGCTCAATCTATGACTGTATTAGGGTGATTAGCCCATTACCTTATCTATGTAGTAGGAAAACAGAAGGACATACTTCCTGGTTAAAGATGACATCTGGAGCTTTTGTGACTTTTAAAAATATATTTTATTTATTTATTCATGAGAGAGACATAAAGAGAGGTAGAGATAGGCAGAGGGAGAAGCAGGCTCCCTGCTGGAGTTGATCTCAGGACCCTGGGATCATGACCTGAGCCAAAGACAGATGCTCAACCACTGAGCCACCCAGGCGTCCCTTGTGACTTTTTAAATATATATTGTCCAACATATTACCAAAACTTACTAGACTACTGAAGCTATAAGAATATGAAACCCATACTCAATAGAGAATAAAAGGCAGAAAGAGACTCACAGAAAACCACGCATGGACATTAAATACAAGGGCTTTAAAAATTATGATTAATATGTTAAAGAAAATATTGAAAGCAATGTAAAAAAATACATGAATATGAAGAATTTCAACAGAAGATTGTAATTCATAAAGAATAATCAAATGGATGGCCTAGAAATGTAAAAGGCAGTATTCAAATTTAAGATCCTCTTGGGTGGATTTAAATTAAGACCAAGGATATTAAAATACAAGATTAATGAACCCAAAGATGAATCAATAAAAAATAAAATGAAACACAAAGTGGGCAGGGTCGATGTGAGGAGAACGGATGGAGAAAACAGATAAGGCATAGGAGAAATGTAGGGCTTAGTAAAAGGTCTACAATATGCATGAGTAGAATTCCAGGAGGAGATAGAGAATGAATAGGCTCAAAGAGATATTTGAAGTGATAGTTGCTGAGGTTTTCAAAATGAAAAGATCCAATAGATTCCAAAAAATATTCCTAAGTAGAATATATATAAAGAAACCACCCTTAGGCATATTGTGGTCAAACTTCTAAAAACCAAAAACAGAGAAAAAAAATCTTTAGAGTAGCCTGAGGAAAAAAGATATTACATTCAATTGAGGGACCATGAAATTTATGGCTGGCATTCCAGTGGGAATCATGGAACTCAGAAGGGAATGGAATGACACCTTTGAAGTGTTAAAGTAAAAATTAATTAATTAATTAATTTAAAAAATTCTATGGGAAAATGGCAGTGAAATGGAAATCAAAACTGAAGACAAAACAAAGGCATTTTCAGACAAGAAAAAGATGAGAATTTTTTTTTCCTGACAATTGGAACATAATAAATATTAAGGAATGTTCTTTTCATCAAAGAAAAATTATTCCGGGTGGAACCATAAAACTGGAAGAAGATTAAGAACACTAAAAATTTGAATATAGGGGTACATATGGTTCATATAAAATATTAATGATGTATAGCAAAATTAAAAATAATATCTGTGGGTTAATGACATATAGAAGAAAATTATACTACAACAAATGATAAGGAGGTAAATGGAGATACATCGTTATAAAGTTCTTGAATTCGGAAGAAGTAACAAGAATACTAACTTAAGATGAACTGCAGTAAGTTAAGGTTACAATGATGTAAAACTGAACAATTAGTAAAGGAAAAAAATGAAAATATACTTACTTAACCTAAAAGAAAAAAGGAAGGGAGTGATAAAGGAGTAGAAAAAAACAGAAAGTACTAATTATAAAGAAATAGACCTGAGTCACACCCAGAAAAATCACAGATACTATTTTAATAATAGTCTAATATTTTTAATAATACATTTTGATTTATCAAATCACTTAATTAAGCCATTGAACACCTGTCAGAGTGACTGTGAAAACTTAGATGGTCACCTGAATTTACCAGGTGGGTACTGATAAATGCAACTGTCATTAACTTCTGCTGTATCTTCTTAAGGTGCAAGCACAACCCCCAGGAATGCCCATTTGAATCTCCCCAGATTGGAATAGGCTATCTGAAAATAAGACCTCCTCAGGCAGTCTTCAAAAATCACTTTTGCTCTGCCCTTGTTCCTTATCCAAGGAATCCCCTTGCTTTATATATACTTGACTAATAGACATTTAAATTATTGTGTCTGCTGTCATGTGTATAATACTGATGTGCAACACCTTAAAAACGGGGCGGCGGGGGGGGGCAGGGAACAAAATGCCTGGCATCAGTCAAGAGTGGGATGATAACACAAATGAAAAATAAATAAGATGGTAAACTTAAATCCGATTATGTTAGTAATTACATTAAAGATTATCAGACAGGATAAGAAAAGCAACTATAAACTCTTTACAATACAGCACTTTATTTATTTTAAATATTTTATTTATTTATTCATGAGAGACACAGAGAGAGGCAGAGACAGAAGCAGGCACCCTGGTGGGGAGCCTAAGGTGGGACTTAACCCCAGGACCCCAGGATCACGTGCTGAGGTGACTAATAACTGGTCATATAATATATCAGGGGTATATTATGTTCAAAAAAACACAGTCCAAAACCCAAACCAAAAACCACACAAATGACAGCAGAATTAAAAAAAAAAAATGGTTCTTTATAAAGTTTAATAAAATTGATAAACCCCTAGGAAGATTGCTTATAAAAATCACAGACAAAAAAACACAAATTAATAATATTAGGACTCAAAAGAGGGACAAAAATTCAGGTATTACAGATGTTAAAACGTAATATGTGGCTATTATAATTTTTAGAATTAGATAAAATACACCAATTCCTACAAAAACAACTTCTCAAAAATGACACAAGAAGAAAAAAGATAGTACATTCAAATGAGGGACAGATCTACTGGATCTGTATAAAAACCTTCACACAAAGAAAACTCTAGGCCCCAGTTGTTTTAGTGATGAATATTTCCAAACAATGAAGAAGAAACAACACCAAATTTAAACAAACCTTGCCAGAGAACAGGAAAAGATAGAATATTTCCTACCATTTTTATTAGTCCAGCATTAAATCAAACAAGGAAATTGCAAAAAATACATAAATATATACAGAAAAGAAAGAAGGAAGGAAAGAAGAAAGATAAAGATACTTCTATGTTTTTCAGTTCTACTATAAAACATAGCTAAGAGAAGTTAAAGAATACCCCAAAATTGAAAGTTTTACCATCTTAATGAATTGGTAGACCCAATATTTTTAAGATGTCATTCTTCCCCAGATTAATCTAAAGATCCAACGGTTTCCTAGGAAGTACTTTGTTTTAGTAATTGCTGGTTATTCTAAACTGTATGTGGAAATGCAGAGAACTTAGAACAACTGTGACAATCTTGAAGAAGAAAAACACAATTGGAAGTTTTACTCTATTAAGTTTGGTGAAAATATAATATAATATAATATAATATAATATAATATAATATAATATAATTGATATAATATAATGTAATATAATATATAATATAATATAATATAATATAATATAATATTTGAAAATGTGGCATAGCACAAGGATATATCCATACACCAGTGGAACAAAATAGCCCAGAAACACACCCAATTCTATAAGGTCACACCAGATTTATGACCACTACATGGCTACAATTCTGTAAGAAAAAAAAATGGTCCTTTTAAATAGGTAGGCCAGTTTGGTAACCATATAGGAGGATAAATGAACTCTGATATTGTTCCCATATCATACACATAAATAAATTAGAAGCAGATTATAGATTTCACTTTCAAGTAGGCAAGGATTTCTTAAAAGAAAACAATTTCATTACAATTTAATAAATGGAAATTGGTGAAATTCACCAATGTGAATGTGACAATGTCCTTTGTTAAAAATAAAAGCCTCCATTCAGAAAATGATGACATTAAGAAATAAAAAAGGATATCCAACAAAAGACATGTGTTTACCATACGTATATAACTTCCACTAATTAATAAGATAAAGATTGGCAACTAAATTGAAAAAAATGAGCAAAATATTTTGAACATGAACTTCACAAAAAAGATTACTCAAATAAAAAACATATGAAAAGGTGTTTACTCCTCAGAAAAATATGAATTAAAACCATGATAAAATACCACAATGCTTATATCAGAGTGGCTTAAACTAAAAGACTGACAATCCCAAGTGTTGGAGAGAATGTGGAATAACTGACACTCTTATATATTTAGTGGGTAAAGCTGTAAATTATTGCAGTTACTTTATTTTTAAAGATTTTATTTATTTATTCATGAGAGACACACAGAGAGAGAGAGGCAGAGACTTAGGCAAAGGGAGAAACAGGCTCCATGCAGGGAACCCAATATGGGACTCGATCCCAGGACTCCAGGATCACGCCCTGGGCCAAAGGCAGACGCTTACCCCCTGAGCCACCCAGTTCTCCCTATTGCAGTTACTTTGGAGAAACTGTTTGACAGTCTTTAGTAAGGATATGTATGTATGTATGCATGTATGTATGTATGTATGTATCTATCTATCATCTACCATCTATCCTTTTACCTAGTAATCTAGTTCCCCAATTTCACTCCTGGCTATATATTCAACAGCAATGCATACTTGTGCCCACCAAATACACATACTGGAACTTTTTTTTTTAATTTTTATTCTTTTAAAGATTTTATTTATTTATTCATGAGAGACAGAGAGAGAGAGAAAGGCAGAGGCACAGGCAGAGGGAGAAGCAGGCTCCATACAGGGAACCCGACATGGGACTCAATCCTGGGACTCCAGGATCACATCCTGGGCTGAAGGCAGCGCTAAACCGCTGAGCCACCCGGGCTGCCCCACACTGGAATCTTTATAACAATGATGTTTTTAACTGCTAAAAGCTGGAAGCAAAATATCCATCACAACTGAATGGAAAAAAAAATGCTATTTTTTGTGCTATATTAAACACAGTGGAATACAATGAAAAATGAGAAAAACCAAATTACTTCTACAAGGAACAAAATGGATAAACCTCACTGATATAATGTAGACTGAAAGAATATAAACACAAAGATTAGACACTGTAGGATTCCATTTGTGTAAAGTTCCAAAACCAAGCACAGCTAATCTGTAGTGACAGAGATAAGAATAGCAGTAACTACTGGATGTGGAGTATCAGCCAGGTGCTGGAAGTGTCCTATGTCATGGCCTGCAAAGTGGGTGCAGGTATACATATATGTAAAAAATCACCACCCTATTATACTTCTAAGATTTGTGCACTTTACCATATTTGAGTTACATATCAGAAACAAAAATCCTAATAGCAGACTGATGTCTTCCAAATCTATTCACCCTTATGTCTTCCTGGTTTTGTCAAAAGGCAATGGGAAAGCCAAGCCTTCATTGATTGAACCAGTAAAGATATAATGAGCTACTTTTAGAGGGAGACAGTTTATTACAGAAAATGAAAGAGCAGCCAAAGGTGCTAGCTTCCTGTAATCTTTGTCCAACACACCAAACAAGCCAACACTGAAGCAAAAGGGGCTGATGACAATGCCATGAGTCATGGGATACTCCATTGCTGAGGAGCCAACTCTAGACTACAGCTAAGTAGGTTTGTATTCTGGAGCTCTCTTCTGAGGGGGGCAAGACAGGAAGACTCCTACCTTGACAGAACCTTGGAGGTAATGGGTAGCTATCTCAAGATGATCTCTAGGAGAAGAGAAGGAGGTGAGTTGGGGGGAGGGAACAGGAGATGTACTCAGAGCAGCTCCCGCCCTCTCTATTGTTCTCAGATGATTATAAGGTTTCCTGCTAAGATTCAGATTAGCTCTGGCTTTGCCTGTATGCCTTTGCCTGTGTGGCCTATATGGACAAGGTTGCCTCTCTCCTGCCGGTTTCAGACCTGTGTATTAGGCTCTCAAACTAAAATATCTTATAGGTATAAGGGAACTCTATAAGCCCCTCAAATTCAATGTTTTCAAAACTGTGTTGATCTCCAACATTCCAAAGCCAAACCTCCTCCAGTATTCACGACCTCATCTGCCAAACCCAGAATGTGAGGTATGAAGCTTAACACCCACATCTCCATCCAACCCACTCTTCTTGCAGTGTTTGTTATCTCTGTGAATGGCACGAGCACCCTCCCGTTGTGATAATGAGTCATCCTTTTCATTTGTTTATCCAACCAAGTTCTTTGGAATTTTACCTCTTAAATATCTCTTGTATGCATCCAATTCTCTTTGCTTCCATCCTCACCACACTGACTTCCTGCCTACCAGGTTCCTTCTTAATGGGATTTTGTACAAACCATCTCTTCTAACTGAAAAGATCTTCCCTCTTAGACATGACTGTCAGATTCTCAGCCCAATCACTTTCTTGAGGAAGCCTTCTGTGATCTGCTAATAATAAAACAAAAACAATAGCAACAAAGCAAGTACATTAAAACAAAAAACAAAACAGAGATCCGTATACAATTAGATCTGAAAGCCTATTCTCCAACATTAACCAGACATGGCAGGTGGGACTGCCTTCTCAACATTCCCCCCAAACTCCCTCTCTCATCAATATGTGCTTTAACCTTTCTCTATTCGTTCCCCTTTATTTTTCCCTTCCAGGTTAGTTTCCATGTTCAACTGACTATGCTCCAAATGTGTAGAGAGGGGTCTCAGTGCAATCTGGGCCAGCCCTCCTCCCATCTGTACTGACCTTATTGCTGGATTGGGAAAATAACTGCCTCAAAGGCAGAATGAAGAGATCTCTGCACTTCCCAGATGCATCTCCTCTTGATTTTGCCATGGTGCCTAAATGATGAATTTACTCAACTTTGGACTGACGTACTAAATGCACTGTTAAAACAGAAGTGGGTCCCTGCCAGGGAAGCGCTGTGGGCTTTGGCTGCTAAATGCCAGAGCCGCATCCCAACCTATGTCTACTTACTACCTGAACTAACTTCTTATCTTTGTCACAGTTTCCAGATATACATAATTTGCATTTATTCATTTATTCAGCACAGATATATTGAGGACTGTTTGCTTAGCACTCTGCCCCAAGGAAGTATTGGTGTAAAAGACTGGTGTTTCTTGCCCTTTGGAGAGAAGGTAGACATTATTCAGCTGATTACAAGATTGTAATTACTGCTCATCTACCCACTCAATAATTATACATCAAACACATACTCTACTAAGTATGGTGCTCAGTGCTGGAAATACAACAGGTGACCAAAATACCAAATTCTGTGCCTTCATGAAACTTACAGTCTACTCAAATATAACACAAGACAACATAAAATTAAATGTGATGTAAGAGCTACAAAGAGTACACAGTTGTATGACAGTATGTAATTAAACATATACATATGACTCTGTAATTAGAAAAAGTGGCTTCATCTGAGAGATCACCGATGATTTTTGAGGGATTATATATGAAATAAGATGGAGCCCCTGAGTGTCAAAGCTGGCCTTATAAATTCTCTTTCAATCCTGTTAAATTAATCAAAGAAAAATTCTCATTTTTGTTCTGGAGAGTCCTTAGCACTTCTGTAAACCATGTTAATCTCCCATTAAAACAACAAAAAAAGAAAACTGTCTTAGGCTCAAAGCAGACTATAGTATTATCAATATTCTTTCATATCTCATATTAATTATTGTTGTCACCAGGTATTAGTGGCCAGTGGTACTAGTTTTTCACTTATCCATTCAATCACAGTAGGAAATCTACTTTGTGCCAAGGAATTTCAATTTTTCCCCTGAAGATATTGGGGAAACTACTGTGGGATTTTACACAGAGTAATGTGATCAGATGTCCTCTTGGAAAAATGACTCAAGCTACTTCTCTTTGAACTTTTCATTAAAAAAAAAAAAATCTATTGAAGTATTCTGAAATTTGTGAGAGCTAAAACAACAAAAATCTCTTCTTGCCACCCTTCAGCTATTCTTCAATAAAGTATGATTTTCTATCTTCTACTTTCTACTCTTAGAGAGTGTGCCAAGAAAGACCATTCCAACTTAATATAAAATCATAGTTGCTTGAGCGCAACTTCAATTCAACTACATTAGTGCTTTCTATCTCCACCCCCTTGCAAAGACTCAGATTCTTTGTGTCATTGGCTGGCTGGCATAATGCTTCTCATTCTAAACATGACATGGTGGAGCCTGGGCTCAACCCTATATCTTCTGATTTGGGTTGCTCTTCCACTACACCAACAGGCCGTTAAAATAAAGACACTATCATCCACCTGGGACTCTGAGCTACATGGCTTTCTTTCCTCATGATAGGTCTTCCATGATGTCACATGCTTGGGATCTCATGTTTTTTTGGAGACTTTCTTCATCAACGTCCCTTAATGACTGCCTTTTACCCTTCTACTCTTCTTCCACTTTTAAGGACAGTCAGTAAAAGATGACTTTCAAGTGATTTTTGAGAGGGATTCTTCCTCCTCTTTCTAGTAGGATTCAACGATAATGTTGAAATGTGATTATAATAGATCTGCTTTGGTTAGGGGAAACTTTTCTCTCAGCATCTTTAGATTTCATTAAAGACCTGACATCGTAGGGTGGATGCTCTTTGCTAATTTTTCCCCTTTATTTTCCTTCCTCTGAGAAGCACATTATTACTATACTAAATGCCTTGAGCAAAACTTAATTCATTCCATGGGTTCACATCTGTAAAACAAGCACTGATGGGGAGAGCTGTTTGAAATGAATAAGAGCTGAAGCTTACACGGTTAAAAAAAAAAGAAAAAAGAAGGAAAAGAAATGGGCTGACATCCCTCTCTCAGTGTGAAAGGATTAAGATGGTTTTAATTATCTCACCTGGCTTTGGTTATTTCATTTATTTTCACTCCCTATTGTTTCCTTTATACGGCTAATATGATAGCATAAGGTCTGGTGTTATCATCTGGATTCCTCCCTTTAGGAAAGTTGAAGAGCCCCAGGTTAAAAAGTAAAAATCACAGTTCAAAATGTACATAAATGTGTGATGACAAGAGCAGAGGCTTAGGTTCCTGTGCTCAGCCATGTATGAATGCCAATAATAACGGAAGACTCAAGACTGAATATCTCACACTTCTTTTGAATAAAGTAAATGGGTTTCTAATGTGATCTGGATGTAAAAGAAGATGTGGTTATTGAAGGTATTGGTGCAATCTCATGGAATGTAATCTCAGATCCTGCCTCTGGGCTGGGCCAGTTGTATACACACAAAGGCAGGGTGTTTGGAGCATGGCAGTTTCTTTTGTTGACTAAAATATAAACATGCACCAACTCAAAGAGATGATTGCCTCTTGGCCTTTATTCTAAGATGATGGTTGGCATCCGTTTAATATTTCTTATTTGCTCCTATCAAGAACTCTGCTTGACCTCACTGGGAGCAGGGAAAAGAATTTTCTGTAAGTCTTTTTTCTCTTAACACCTGAAAATTCTACTGAGATAAAGATTTCACAGCAGCCTTGAACAGGGACTATATTAAGGGAAAACTTGAAGGAGAAGAGAGTGAATAATATATTGCAGAATAAAGCCAATCCAGGGAACCAGAAATTATTGCTCCAAATCCTGGGGGTGGAGAGGTAGGGTGACACAAGGGGAATGGGGAGCATGGGCTCTGGAGGACTGGGCCAGCAGGCAAGAAAAGCAGTCCTTCCCCAGCCATGAGGAAGTGAGAACATGGCCAGCATGGAGCCATGCAGAACAGCCCAGGGAGGAGTGCAGGATGGATGGGCCCTACTGTCCTGCTCTTGGTCACTTCTCTTGGCGGGGCTGTCTCCTGGCTGCTGCTTCTGTTTAGGATCTTTAAGCACAGAGAAAAGGTAATGAGCAGAAAGTGATTGGTCTATCAGCCTCTGACAGGAGCGAATTAGGCAGGCAGTGGTGGACATCTAACCCTTATCCTGGCTCCAGAGATCCAAGATCTGCTCCAAAAACAAGATGACTTTCTTCAGGGTTAAGTCATGTGACTCATGGCTGAGACATTTTTAAAAGCTCTGGGCATGCAGAGCATCTTGACTGGCCAATCAAGTGATTAGTGGTAAAAAAATATATATATATATGTGACACCCCCACCCTAGCTGCCCCAGGGATCCCCATACCATCAAAGAGCACTCAGAGGGATGTGGACTATCTCTCCTTGCTTTCAGAACATCAAAGGAAAATCAGAGACATTATTTTCAATCTGATTCTTATAACTGAATGCCCTACTGATCAGGATAAGCGAGGGACAAACGCATTAGTGCCCACATAAAATGGCTTTTGGAAAAGTAAGATCTGATCCACTGAGCCAAATGATCATTACAAGCTGTAATCAGTAAAACCAAATTTTACAGCAAATGAGATACTTGCTATCCTCACCTGGCTCAGGGGATCCGTGTGTGGACATTTGTGGAAGGAAGAAAAAACTTCTACCCTGCAGAAGGGCTCCATATTTTTCTGTGCAGCCTCAAGGACAGTTTGATTTTGTTTTTTTCAGACATTGTTCCTACTGCTGATCCTATTAGTCAGGCTGAGCCAATTGAACCAATTTGTGAAATCTGGACCATGACTTTGGCTTCCCATGTGGGTTTGGCTGGCTGCTGAGAGCAGGTCTGGGTTTGTCCTTTTTATGAAGGTAAACACAGGTAAGCACTGTCAATCAGTCAAATGCAGATCAACGTAATGGTCATGATCAGATTACCCTCCAAAGTCAGTTTACAGCAATTTCAGTGAAACTAAATCCCAATGCTGGCATCTAAGGAACTCCATGGGCTTTGCCCAGAAGAAAGAAATCAGAGTAAGCTGTTGGAGGCAAGAAAAGAATTATCTTTACAAGACTATGCTACACAATTTAAGGACTGTCAACATAGCATTATTTCTCTCTAATGTTTTCTAAAATACCACATTTTTCAACTGGAGCAAAATGAACCTCCCTGTTTTCCAATGGAATCTCCTTTCCTTTGATTTCTAAATGTTGACGTCTTGGGTAAAAAATCAGAACATCCATAGTGTTGTGGCCAGGAGAGCAAGCTTGCCACATTCTTGGCAGGTGGGGGTGGATATTTGACTCCCACACTGGCTGAGCTGTAAGAAGAAAGCAAACCTTAGTAAACATTGTGGATGCTAGTGTGTTCCACCTCTGAGTGTGCCTCTCACCACTGCCTACGGTGGCCATCAACCCACCTTTGACAGCACTAGTCATTAGAAAGTTTTTCTTTTTGTAAGCCCTCATCAGCTTTATTATGCCTCCCGCCTCTTCACAAAGGAGTCATGAATTTTAAAATGTCTTTGCCCTGGAGCAAAAACTACTCAGATATAAATACTGTATTTGCCAAATTCAGATAAAAAGTCGATGTGTATTCTTGAATGGCAATTGAAGCAAATGCATCCCACATATGCATGCTCACGTGAATGTGGCTTGAGTCAATCTCAGCATTATAGTAAGTGGAACCATATGAAATTGCTCATTTTGTATACCACAAATGATTGACAACTGGCCACTTCACATGATTCAACCTGTAATATAATGGTTAAGAATGTGGATTTTGTAGCTTCTCCCACTTAGTAGCTGTGATCTTTGGCAAGTTACAAACTACTCTGTACCTTAATTTCCTCATCTACTATTTATTTCATAATTATAATCCCATTTTCACAACACTTATGAAAAAAGAATGAGCTAATACATGTAAAGCATCTAGAAGAGTTCTTGGCATTTAAAGAAAATTATTCATTCCCTTTTCATAGGATTTTGCTGGCCGCAATTAAATGTCTTATTCTAGAAGGACAAAAGCTATGTGGGGTGGGGTGGATGGCTGCAAAGAAGGATATTTGTCTAGGACTTCCTGTTCAAAATGGGCTTCATTTTAAGTTCTGAGGTTATCTCCAAATGAAGGTAAACATACAGTCACACAAACACAGGCAATATTTACAAACTACGATTAATTTGTAGTAAGTTATTAATTATTAACACCTAAATTTATCACAATATTTAGAGACTTGTTTGGGCAGATCTTCATTTTTCAATATATTTGAACCTCATAAAGACAATTGACTCAATCTTGTCAGTCTCTGCAGAGAAGGTAACAGCTAAAAGCCACTAACTCCTACATATTTCTTATGTGAAATACAGAAGAAGAATATTGCTTAAGGTATAAAAAGTATCTCTCTTTTAGAGCCCCCGGGTTCCACAAAGAACTTACCTCTATTTCCAGCTCAATGCCATGTTCAAGTGCTGGGCAGGGGAACTGTGGTCACTGGTTCGTTTCACTCAGTAGCTTGCATCACTGTCCATGACAAGTGATGCAACCTTGAGCTCATTGCCAGTGTTTTAAAAATGTCCTGTTGAAAAAAAAAAAATATATTGAGGGAAAGATAATCAGAGGTCACAAAGTACTCCATAAACTTTAGATATTCTAAAGTTAAGACAAGTCAGTAAAGAACTGTTTATTTACAGGGTAATTTAATGACTGTTCGTACAAATTGCTTTACTAAGTTGCCTCTATAATGGGTCAATCTGAGAGATAATTCAGTTCAGACTCTGTTGATTCTACTACAATAATATCGTTTTAATTCCAAATATCGTTCTGATTCATGCATAGAGGAAGATTCCTATTTGGTCTTGGAACCAAGAATAGTAAATGTTGCAAATGACTGAATTTCCATTTTCAAGATCCAGTTAGAAACCTTAAAACCAAATTTATTGTCCATTAAATAAGTCAATTTTTCTTATTCTAGGGTCCATTTTTTATCTGTTATTTTCTTTTCTTTTACCTTTTTAAAATAAGCTATATTGAGGTATTATTTATATACAACAAAAATGGCCAATTTTAAGTGCAAAATTAAGTGAGTTTTGACAAATATGTGGACCTGAGGTATGAGGTAACTACCACCCTAATGGCATATAGGACATTAAAAAAATTCCCCGGTGCTCATTTTCCCACTAATCTCCATTCCCTGGGCCTTAGAAACCACTGGTCAGCTTTTGCAGTTTTGCCTTTCCTGAATTCATATAAATAGAATCATATAGTCTTTTGTATCTGGCATCTTTCACTTACCATAGTCTTTTTGAGATTTGTCTATGTTGTTGAGTATATCAGCAGTTCACTCCTTTCTATTGCTAGGTAGTATTTCTATTGTATGAATATATAGATATGCTAAAATAGAAACTGATTCCACTTTGGGGTCATTATAAATAAAGCTGCTATACACCTTAATTTATGTATTTGCATGAACATATATTTTCCATTATCTTATCAAATGTGTAAGAGTGGGATTATTGGATCACATGTTAAGTGCATCTTTAACTTTATAAAACTGACCAAGTTGTTTTCCCACTTGGTTGCACCATTCTGCATTTTACCAGCAATATGTGAGCATTCCAGTGGTTTTGTACCCTTGGCAACATGTGATATCATCAGTCTCTTGCATTTTAGGTATTCCAGTGCATATATAATAGCATATTATTGTGGTTTTAATTTGTAGTTTTAAAATGGTTTTATGATTTTAAGCATATTTTCATGTTATTTGCCATCTATATGTCCTTTGTGGTGAAATGTCGGGTTAAAACTTTTGCACCTTCCCTCTTTTAAAATTGGACATTTGCCTTATCACTGAGTTGTAGGAGCTCTTTATATGTTCTGCGTGTGTTCCAGATATATGGTTTGCAAATATTTTTTCCCAATCTGTTTCTTGCCTTTTCATTTTCTTAAGAATGTATTTTCAAAAGTAAGTTTTTTAGTTTTGATGAAGTCTAATTTATTAAATTTTTATTTTATACATCATGAGTTTTATATCCTCAGAAATTTTTGCCTAAGCCAAGGTTACAAAGGTTATCTCAGATCACTTCTAGAAATTTTATATTTTTTTTTATCTCACATTTAGATCCATGGTCCATTTTTAGTTCATTTTGGGTCTGTGGTTGGAGGTAAGAGTTCAGGTTAATGTTTTGCATATCAACATCCAATTTTTCCAGCATCATTTATTGAAAGGAATATCCTTTCCACTTAATGTTAGCACCTTCAAAAAAAATAGACCGTGTATTTATTTCTGGACTGTATACTGTTTCACTGATTTAAATGTATACATGGTTGTTGTAGCTTTATAGTAAGTCTTGAAATTAGGTTGTGTGTGTCCTCCAGCTGTATCCTTCCCTGCCAAATTCTTTTAAGTACTCTCAGTCCTTTACAGTTCCATGTACATTTTAGAATCAGCTCATCAATTTGTACACACAAAAAAAATCCTCATAAGATTTTACTTGAAATTATATTAAATCTATATGGCAAACAGGAAAAATGTGCCTCATGAATCTCCTGCTACCAGAAGAATAATTGACCCAGGGCTCTAGATGCTGTCCTTTGAAATCCATTGTTTCATTTAGGCCAGACGATGCCTCCCACGGACAGCTCCCCACTCAAGGGCTGAGAGTGATGAAGTTACTGAAGGAGACTTATTTCTGGGAGACATGGAACTCCTCTTTTGGCCCTTTTGAAGTCAAAGAAATCCTTGTCATCTTTTTTGAGCTCACTTTACTGCATAGCTCCCAAGGGTGATCCACACAACCTTTTCTCTCTTGGCTTCACACTTGCCTTGGAGTCTGACATCTCTCCCAGACTTTTTGGCTGTCTCCTTAATCCTTTTCTCACAGGCTTCTTCCTTAATGAAATCCTTGCATTTTTAACCCTGTTCTCATGTCTGTTTCTCAGAGGGTCTGGATTAACAGAAGTTGTATCAAGAGTGGTCAGAAAAAACAGACAGTGGGATGAAGACAGAAATTAGCTCAGCTACTCCTTGAGAGGAAGGGGGCACATGTCTGGTCCCTGGTGTAAAATGCGGTTCAGTTGCTAAATATTTCACTGATGGTGACCCTTGAAAATGTCCCTATGGATGGAAATGCCATGTTAGGTATAATGATACGGCATTTGGAAATAGGAGAACAGTGCTAACAAAGACAGCCCAATTGGCTGGGTTGAAACATAGATGTACTGACTCCCTGCAAAAGAGACAGGGCTTTTAACATGCACTTAATAGCCAAATGTTAGGACATAAAGCCTCCAGTGGTAATGGTGGTAACTTTAAGAAGGTCCTTATCACCTATAGGTGAAGGGCAGACTTAAGCAAAAGGCAAGGTTAAGACCTAATTTTGAGAATGGCAGGGCTCCAAAGACAAATACCTCTTTAAGGCGAGGAAACCTGGATGAGTGTGCCTCATGATGTTGACTCTACAACACCCCCATCCCCTCCCTCTGGGCATGCACAGGGATGCTACCTTTCCCCAGTAAGGGCTAAGACTTAAGCTAGGCTGAAAATGCTGCCAGACCCTCCTCCCCATAAGATACAAGTGCTCCCCATCTTCCCTCCTACTGCCAGATAAATAATTAGGGTTAAATACCAGGATAATCTAGCTGTGGTCAGACTATAGACCTATAGTCTCTTTCTTGCCTTATTAGGCCCTACCCTGACCCTATTTAACCCACCAACACTGTCAAGGCCCAGGAAAGTGCTCCTGGGATGGGTTTTGAGGATATTGATCAAGGAGGATAGAATGTCAAGCTGGATAAGCAATTATTTATTGATTTGGAGACATTTTCTCAGGATGTGGGATTTATTACCCTAGTAAAGTCTCAGGGGATGGACAATGGGGGTGCATTTTAAAAGCCTAGAAAAAATGGTGGCCAACTCTTAGCAAAGGAGAAATGCCTGAGCTTCCCTGGCAGAAGGTAGGGGAGAAAATAAAAAGCCTAAACATGACTATGTTCTAATAAAACTTTATTTACAAAAAAAGTGATAGGCCAGATGTAGATTTGGCTATATTTTTCTGAGCATTGCCTTAGACAGCAGTCAACCAAGGCACTGTTTAAGACCTATCATTTCAAAAGAAGAAATAAGTAAGAATGAAAGAGTAAAATATCCACTTACAGTTTTCATTCAGAGCTAAATTGTTCTACCTGTCACCCATTTTGCAGGACCAGTAGACCTACTACATAGGACCAGCTTAAGGTGGCAGAGAGAGTTCAAAGTTGGTTTTTAGATACTTGGCTCAGTATGCAATTCGAAAGTGAACAAAGGCTGCATTACGGCCACATTCCTGGGTGACTAGAAGCAGCAGAAAGGGAAAAATTTTCCAATGAGTGGAGCACTGAGCCTAAGGCAGAACCTGACATTGCCTGATATGAGAATGTATACCAGTTAATAGGCAGTAGGCAAGAAGAGAAAGAACTGGGAGGTTAGAGCAAGTTGTTCTGGGAGAGGGGGATGTGGCTGTACAAATCAGAGTAGGCGCAGATGTGAAGATGTTTGTATCACACATTCAGGCCCACTCTAGAAAAGGCACCAAATAACTAAGTAGACAAAAATGACTTGGCCACTTAGCCAGCTTTGTTATCAGCCACCTGGAACTTGTGAGACAGGCCCATGAACAGAGTGGCCGTGATGGCACAAACAGGCTATAGATGAGTCCAATAGCGTGAACCTCTACTTCCCAAGGCCTGTTTCACTACTACTAGCTCTGAGTGTCCAGCTTGTCAGTAACAGACCCCAATGCTGAGTCCCTGGCATGGTACAGAGAAACCTACAGCTACTGTAGAGGTGAGTTGACTCTATGAGTTGCCCTTCCCATCTGGGGCTGGCAGAGGTTTGTCCTCATGGGGATGGAGACTTACTCTTGATATGGATTTTTCTCTCCTCCCTTGGAGCGTCTGCTGTTTAAGCAGCTCCTGACGGCTCTGCCGGCCACTGTATGGAAGACAGATTGGAATGAGCAAGGCTGAGGCGAGGAGACCATCTGGGGGGCTGTTGCTGTAGGGCAGATAAAAGGAGATAAGAAGTGATGGCTGTGTAGTTAGTAGAGGTAGTGAGATGATAGGATTCCAGTTAAAATATATACTTAAAAAGATAGACTGTGTTAAGATAAAAGCTAACTTTCTTCTGAGAAATCTCAGGCTCACCTTGCTACATTTTAATAGCCAGTAATATATTCTCTCAGATTATTCTCTGATTCAATGAATCCTTTGATAAAATTGCAAATAATGTTTCAGGGTTCCATAGTCACAAATAAAGTAGGGCAAATATCTCATGGCTATGTGCCCAGAAAGGGTGTTACTTTTGGCAAAATGAACCAGAGCAATTTCCAAAGTAGTATTTATTCTTTTTAAAATTATGCACACAACAAATGTCTGGGTGAACTGACTTCTCTAACCCATGCACTAATGTATAGGTAGGCTAGAATTTGGAGCTCTCACTCAGGGAATCCTGAAATTATAGTTCTTTCAGGAGTGTTGACTCATCTCTTCAGCACTTTCTGAATGTATCCATTTAACACACCAATTAGTAATTCTAAATTGCATTCTAAATTCTGCAGGTGATTTTCTGATGAAATGTTGCTTTGCTAATTCTAGTGAGTGTTGTTTAGAGTTTGGTTTTGCACTGAAAATAGCTTTCATTTTGCTTTTGATAAAAACGGAAAGTATTAGAAAAGGTCCAACCAACTGAATATTTCCTGGATACACCACTGAGAATCCAACAGGCTGGTCTATGAGGCTTATATTCAAATATGGCATTCATGCATGTACATCCTTCATATTTGTAGAAAACAAGTACTTGCCATAGGTAATTTGTGAAAAAAATACGGCTTTTAACCATCTATATATATATATAATTCCCAAGAGACATGTATAAGATGTGCTATAGAGTACACAGAGCATACCATACAGCATGCATGGATTTATTTGACAAATTAGTATCTCCCCAGAAAGATTAATTTTCTTCCATGGATGCCTACAACTCAATGTAAAAATATTAATTCTAATTTAAAAGTAGTGATTTCAAATCTTAAACAAAAGCAAATACGTCTCACCAAGAATCATTTATAGGGTAGATTTTTAAATGATTTCTTAATGTTGAATGCATGTAGAAAGCTTTCATTCTGAAGCTGAGTTTTCTACCAAGTTGGAAAAAGCAGAACAAAGGTAAAGATAACAGTTTAGCTTCCCCCGTCATCATTTGTGTGTTACCATGGCTGGAAGCTAGGAATAAACATTTATGATGGAAAGGGAGGGCGAGGGTTTAGGGAAAGAATGGTGATGGTGTTGGTGGAAGGCCTTTTTTAAAGTTGGCTTTCTTTCTAAGATAGTACTAGCCCCCATGGCTTGGCCAATGGGATATTTACTCTTCAATAGCTATAAGTTAAAGTTGCTTAAAAACAAAAATATTTATAGCCCCTAATGTACTGAATACAGCACATTCACTGTTCATGCACACTTGTTTGCCATTCTGTAGTGTTGATGCTATAAAAAAAAAAAAAAAAGGACCATCATGGAAAACTCAGTCTCATACTGGGGTGGGGAAAGGTGGCAGTTGTTAGAAATGGCCAAATCATAGACTCTCAAAGGACCAACTGTCCTATCATGAATGCATGCATTTACCCAGTTTGCATCCAGTTCCTCCACTATGATTCTGCCACTTGGCAGTTATGAAATTCAACTTTGGGGTAAGGCTTTTGGATTTGGGATTTTAAGGTCAATTCTAAGTCTTAAGTTCTATGAAGGCATAAAATTGTGGCATATGGCCAAATTTTTGTTACGCTCTTTGCTGTCATGTCCTTTTATGTCATCCACACCTTTTCATAGAAAACAACAACAAAGTTCTATCAAACTTACACAGTTCTATTTTCTTCATTACCACGTAGTAAGTGCAAATTATTTCACATGGAAGATTCTGGAGCTCCTTAGCCAGAACATTATTTTCCAAACCTAAAGAATCAAGATGTGTTCTGACATGTATAAGATGTGCTATAGAGTACACAGAGCAATAGGATAGCAAATTTGAAATTTCAATATATGGCTAATAAATGTCTCAACTCCCTTTTTCCCCAAATCTTTCTTTTTCTGGCTATTCTTGACCACTTCTTCTATTCCTATTTTGACACTCCTCTTTCAGTTTCTTCTGATCCCACAATCACGCATGCACATGCACACGTGCACACACACACACACATTTTCATCATTTTTTTTTCCTTTTCCATTTTCCTTATCTCTCTACCCTTCCTCCATTTCTTCTTCCTTTCCTCATTTTAAGACTGAGATGTTAGAGCAGGGCTTTGTGTACTCATTAAGGATGGAAAGGAGATCAGCTTTTGACCTTCCAAACTGGAGAACATTTCTAATATTCCCCTTGGGAGAGACAGGAAAAAGAAAGGTCCACAATATTACAATATTAGTATTTTTTTTTTTAGTTTCCAGGAATTAAATTAAAAGCTAAGCCTTAGTCTTTAAGACCTTAGGGACTAGGACTCAGGACATAGCTCCAGTGGACACGGATTTTCAATTTTCAATAAATTTATTTATTAATAAATTTCATTCACAGCCGCCATTCTGTATTGCACAACAGGAAGAAAGTTTATTATTTTTAAGTAAATATTGTATTGAAATTCACATACAGAATAGTGCATGAATCATAAATGTATAGTATATTGAATTTTGAGTGTTAATGATCTTTATCACCAGATCAAGAAAATAGGACATTACTAGACCCGTAGACTCTCCAAACTTGCCCCTTCACTGTCAAGTCCTACCAAAAGTAATTAATCTCCAAAATTTCCTCAGCATGGATTAATTTGGCTCTGAGGTTCTGAGTTTTATATAAATAAAATTGCACAGAATATATATGTATTTTTCCCAATTATTTCTTTTACCTAAATTATTTCATGAGGTTCATTCATATTGTTAAGGCATAGCAGTAGTTGATCCTCTTCTCATTACTTTATCATAATTGATTTTATAAATATATCATAACTTAGAGTATCCATTCTATTGATAGGTTTCCAGTTTTTGATTATTATAAACAAAGCTGCTATGAATGTTCTTATACATACTTGGTATACACATGTATATGATTTTCTTAAGCATTTACCTAGGAATGAAGATGCTGGGTCATAGAATATGTGTAGTTTAGTTTTAATAAATACTGCCAGTTTTTTAAGGTATTTGAACAGATTTACACTCTCACCAGAAGTATATGAAAATTCCAGTTGTTTCACATGCTTGACAAAGCTTGGTATATTCTATCTTTTTATCCCTAACTACTCTGTTAGTTGAATGGAAATATTTCATCTTGGTTTTATTTATTTATTTTTTTCATCTTGGTTTTAATTTTTATTTCCCTCATGACTGATGAGCACATATTCCTATGTTTATTGACAATTTAGATACTTTATTTTGTAAAGTGTTTAATTCTGTGTCCATTTCTCTATAGTGCTGTTTCCTTCTTATTGGCATGGTAGACCGCCTCTAAAATGACCCAATGAGCCTCACCTCTGTATTCATATCCTTGTGTGCCTTTCCTTGAGTGTGGACTAAACTTAGTGACTCACTACTAATGAATAGAATATGACAATAGTTACAAGATGTCACTTCTAACAGACTTATAAAAAGATGGTAACTTCTGTCTTGCTGAATCTCTCTCTTTCTCTGTCTCTCTCTGTCTCAGAGCTTTGATTAGGGGAAGGTTAACGCCAGGTTAGACGCCAGGTTGTGAGTTACTGAAAGCCACACTGATGTGTACAGGTGACAGCCAGAAAGCACCTGATGCCTGCAACAGCCACATGAGTGAGTTTGGAAACAGATTCTCCTCTAGTCAAACCTTGAGAGGACAACAGCTCCAGCTGACAGCTGCACTGTGGTCTCATGAGAGACCCTGCATCAAAGGCTCGGAGCTAAACCATGTGTGTATGGGTTCTCATAGGACCTGTGAGAGAATAAATGTTTGTTGTTTTAGGCCGCTAGCTTTGGGAGCATGCAGCAGTAATAAATAAGAAGTTCTTTACAGGTTCTAGATTTGAGTCTAGAATATTCTAGTCCTTGCCACATGTATATATATTGTAAAATTTTCTTCCATGCTTGGCTTTCCGTCTCATTATTGATTCATTTGATAAGCATAGATTCTTAATTTTTCATGTATTTCAATTTATTATACTTTTATGATGAAGGCTGATGTGTTCAACGTAAGAAATTTTAGGACATTTTTGTTCACTCAGAGGTCATGAATATCATCCTTAGCTGCTGCATTTTCAAAAGAAATACTCATTCATCTGATTAGAATATATTTCCAAATGATAACACTTATTGAACAATTCCTAAAGGGAAAGCTGCTTTAACTACATAATTCGAACTCACAAGGTACGGGGGGTGGGGGGTAATACTAAATCTATAGCACAACACCCAGTGCTCATCCTGCCAAGTGCCCCCCTCAGTGCTATATGTTGGCAAATTGAACTTCAAAAAAAAAAAAAAAACTAAATCTATATGAGCCTTTCAAAATCTTCACTATTCACTATTTATTTACTTATTACTTACATGACACAAGCTTGTCATTTTGGGATTCTGGCTGGTCTAAAGTATTTTCTGTCTCAGTGAGGCAAGGGAAAGAGGGCCGCTGTATTTGAAATGAATCAGTTGGTCTCCAAAAACACAATGATGCTCCTTTTCCTTTCAGTTTCTGTACAGGGATTCCAAAGTCGTTTCAGTTACAAGTAGAACCTGCACAGGGCTTCCAGTGTTCTGTCTTCTTTTCCAGGGGTGAACGGTGAACATTTTTTAGTCATGTGGACTTGGACAACATGTTTCACCTCTTTAAGTGTTTTGGGGTTCTGGAAGTGGACATTTTTCCTTTCCTGAGCATTCAACATTTTTTTTTTAAGATTTTATTTATTTCTTCATAAGAGACACACACACAGAGAGAGAGAGAGAGAGAGAGAGAGAGAGAGAGAGGCAGAAACACAGGCAGAGGGAAAAGCAGGCTCCATGCAGGGAGCCTGACGTCGGACTTGATTCCAGGCCTCCAGGTTCACACCCTGGGCCGAAGGCGACGCTATACTGGTGAGTCACCCTGGCTGCCCCATTTTGCCTTTTTAATGGTGCTCTGATCTTCCCCAGGGAATCACCTCCTTTCCATCAGGCTCAGCTTAGGTGGCACAGCAGGAGCACTGCTCTCCTGCTCAGAAGACAACCATGTCCCTGGAGACTCTTGCAATTCCCAACCACAACACAGCCAAGGAACAGGCACATGCTCTGGGCTCAATGTATCAAAAACTCATTCTGAGGATGTGAGGGGGTGATGTAAAACTGGAAATTCACTGGTTTGGGTTCTTCCATTCCAGTGGGATTGACTGACAGTCAGGTAGTTCCTGTCCTGGTTCTACCGCTGCTCTGTAGTTCTTTGTGAGGATGGAATTTATCCTAAAACAACTAGCTCAGTGCCTTTCCCTTAGTAATTGTTCAAGAAATGTTATGCCTCATATTGTGATTATTAGGAAACACATATTCTATTCTGGTTAATGAGTTTTTCTTTTGAAAATACAACAAGACAAATCGTGTGGTTCAATTTTTATCTTCATAATATTTGTATTTGGCAAACCAGGTCAGCTCCTTTGGGTGTCTGATTCATGCTTCAATTCAAATACTTCATTAAAGCTAAAGGCCTCGTTTCCTTACATAACTAAATGTATAGAATGTAGAAAAATGTAGCATAACTAGAAACAGCTGTAAGGAAAGTGACTTCATGTACATGTGTGCATATGTGCTGTATCGTCTCCTTGTAGACTGTAGTATCTAATGCCTGTTAACAATTTGATAAGTGTATGTCTAATTATTGAATGTTCTCATTCTAAATATCCTGTTGGGTCTTAAGTGTTAACCTCTTTGACTTAAATCTTTATATTCTTTCAATGGAGCATTTGAGGGTCAGGGTAATGACACAACCTGTTTTTATATATGTTTCTATATAAATATTTTCCCCAAATTCTCTCAGAGCAATTGTCTTTAACCTCACCCTTCTTAACCAAAAGTATCTTTTGGGGATGGTGGAAGTTGGTGAAGAAGATAAAGGGCTTTTGAGAGAGGATAGTGAACAGAAATGGGACTGGGACCAAGAGAAAGCCCCTCACTGGGGCTTATGACAGCCCCATGATCTGCTCTCCATGTCTTACACCCTCAAGGGGCCCTTTGTAAGGCCAGAGCTGCTCATACAGCAAAGGAGAGTCTAGTCATGCCAGTTGGCCAGGGTTAGATAACATCCTCTATAGGAGAATTAGGGATAATCTACATATGGGGCAGAGGAAGAATGGGAGCAGTGGGCCATGGGGAAGGGTAGGTGTTGGGGAAAGATGTGTAGTCAAGGTATCCCTTAAAGGCTGTCCCTAAAAACTTAGGACATAAAACACTAAAAAGAATGGAACAAAAAGCAATCCTTTGCTGGAGCAATACCTCTGTCACTTACCGTCTAGAATGAAGCATGATGGTAAAATCCCAGGTTGCACCTTGTATCTCTACAGAAAACACCTTATTTGTGTGAGCACCAATACCAAGTTTATTTTGGGACTCCAGGCTTAGACTTCTACCCAAGCTGAAAGAAATTCCAGGTGTTTTTCTTTCTTTCTTTTTTTTTTTTTTCAGTAAGGCAGCCCATCTTTAGCAGCACAGAGTCCATGTGAGGGCACCTCTGGGCAAGAAGGGAGCAGCAGTCTCAGCCTCCAGGGCCTGGCTTGGGATTTTTCTGATTGTCCACCACCATAAGCTCCAGTGACTCCCCCTGAGGCTGTAGCTCCCCCAGACCTGACCTCTGGTACTCTCTTTATAGCTATTTAAAGTTCGACTTGAACATAACTCTTCCTGTTCTTTTTTTTTTTTTTAATTTTTTTTAAATTTTTATTTATTTATGATAGTCACACACACAGAGAGAGAGAGAGGCAGAGACACAGGCAGAGGGAGAAGCAGGCTCCATGCACCAGGAGCCTGATGTGGGATTCGATCCCGGGTCTCCAGGATCGGGCCCTGGGCCAAAGGCAGGCGCCAAACCGCTGCGCCACCCAGGGATCCCCTAACTCTTCCTGTTCTAAGCAAAAGTTCATACAAATCTTTTTAGAAGGTAAGAAAGGACAAAGTTGGGAATTTATCTTAAGAAACTAGTGAAGATTTTAAAGTACACAAAACAAAGCTTTCCCAAAGACTAATGGTGAATGTGTAGAGGTTGATGTCCTGTATCAGGTTAATTATAGTCTGATAGCACATTGATTCCAAAGGAATATTGCTCCCACTTCCACTTCTCAGGCTTAAGTGCTGAACTCAGATACCTGCAGTCCAAATTCACGTGGATGAAATTATTCTGGTGGACTTCCACCTCCTCTTAGCGTCTTCTTCCTGGTCTCCTGTCTAGGTACATCTCCTGGCTATCCCCTCTGGTTCTTTACTGTGTGGTATATTTGTGTTGCAATCACCATGGTTGCAGTGAGTTCAACTCTGATTTTTGACTCCTAACTCAGATGCAGGGATTTTCTTTTCTTGGTTTTAAGTCATCTGCATAGATCTTGAAGCCATCTGTGTATTTCAGGTTTATAAGGACCTAAATACCTATAATCTCTACTCTTGGCTGACTAAATTCTTATTACTTTGCTTAATTAGTCTAAATCAGAATCTCTTGGAGGGCTTGTTAAAAACTACAGATTCCTGAGTCCCACCCCTCAGTTTCTGAGTCTGTAGATCTGAATGGGGGCTAAGAGTCTACATTTAACAGGTTCCTACGAGTTGCTGAAGCTGCTGGTCAGAGATCATACTGCTCAATCTACTGATCTACAGCTTCAGTCCTCCAAGTGCAGCTGTTGGACCAGCTATAGAGGAACAACCTGAGTGGTTTTTTAGATATGTGGAATCTAGGATCCCATACTGGACATACAGAATCAAAGCCTACATTTTTAAAAAGATTATTTATTTATTTATTTATTTATTTATTTATTTATTTATTTGAGAGAGAGTGAGAGAGAGAGCATGGGGGGGTGCGGGCAGATGGAGAGGAAGAAGCAGCATCCCTGCTGAGTGGGGAGCCCAACTTGGGGCTTGATTCCAGGACCCTGAGATCATGACCTAAGCTGAAGGCAGACGCTTAACTGATTCAGCCACCCAGGTGCTCGCCCCAGAACCTGCATTTTAATAAGGTTTCCAAGTGCTTTGTACAGATAAAAATTATGTTCTCCCCTTCGTACTTATTAAATTGAGGCACTTATATACCAAGGACACTTAATGTGCCAGGGATACACAAATGGGAATTGAAAACATTATTTTTATATTAAAACAAGCATGGGTAGGTTATGGGGTAGAATGCACAATTCACAAAGCTTTTTAAAGTGAAAACAAGAAACTATGAAGAAATTTCTGGCTTATAGCAGGTAATTTCAAACTATACCCGCAAGGATCTTGGGCATGTGCAATTATTACCATCTTCCCTTACGAGTAATTACATTAGGTTTGAGAAGCTGGGTTTCTTTATCTGTTTTGAAAGTTAGCATCTGGGCCTGATGCTATTAATCATGGTATACGTATATATTTTTTAATGATCTTTTATATATTGTAATGATGGTGGTTTTAATAGTGACTGTATCTTCCCCAAGGAACAGCATATAAAATTTTCTTGTCATAAAGTAGAAGACTTCTTTTTTCAGTTGGAAGCCCGGCAATCTTATGGGACTACTCCCTATTCCCTATTTCTAGCCTGATTTTAGTAATAATGTCTTCAGTAAGTTCTGGTGAGATGTTTCCCTCTCTTCCCCTCTCCTACTCCCCTTCTTCTAAAGAATTGACTTTTTTCAAAATCTTACTTCTCTCTGAATTACAATATTAAGCATTTTTATGCATGCGCTAATAGTAATAGATGACGCTATGAAAAAGATCATCTTCTGTTCTCATACAATTACTCTGACATATTTCCTTAGAGAATTTGGTTGATTCTGCTTTGTTGAACATCTAAAGAGATATAGTAACTAGAAAAGAGGACTTATAAATGAAACTAGAAGTGAGAAGCTTAGCAATTCCTTAGAAGACAATAAAAGATGCAGCGTACAAATTGCAGAGTTATATACTGGAGAAAGAGGAGCACATTTGGTGGTGAAATCCTACCCAATAAAATATCTTGCCAACAACCACTGTTGCTTTTGAACTCCTCACTCCACAAGATGGAAGGGAGTAGAAAGACTCTAATTATTCTGCTATTTCAGTACACTGAAAAGACAGCTTTTTTTTTTTTTAAAGGTTACTTCTTAACAATTGTTACTTCTCATATAGGTTAAGAATCCTATTTAGAACTGAATAGGAACTTTTTTCTGACTATACCTGATACTAGTGATGAGGTACAGGGTCATAGAATGAACGAATCATAAGGGATTCTGGTTGAAAACACAGATACACCTGTTCATGTTTTTTGGTCTTGATATGAAATAGCTCAAGTGATAAAAGCTCTTCCCAGTTACCAAGGACTCATAGCTCTGGATAAATAGCTGTGAATTTGGGAAGGAAATATTGTGTAAAGAACGAAATTTCATAGGATACTCTGGATTACGGCTGTTTTACGGCTCACTTAGTAAACTGGGCTCTGTGAGAGGCTCCTACATGCCAATCTAAGCCCTGCTGAATAGAAAGGGCCAGAATACCAGAGTTTCCTTCCCTTGTTACCGTACCTGCCCTCTTTCTG
Source organism: Nyctereutes procyonoides (assembly GCF_905146905.1). NCBI lineage: Eukaryota > Metazoa > Chordata > Mammalia > Carnivora > Canidae > Nyctereutes > Nyctereutes procyonoides. Next base: position 3,323,144 of record NW_026575143.1, read on the forward strand.
CCTACATTATGACCCCTAAAAACTCCCAGGCCTTTTATTCTGATGCATGTAAATTAAATTGACATTTTATAATAGTGTATAAAGTAATTTACGTTTGAAAAATTGTTGAAAAAATCAGATGTTGGTAATTGACAAAGAACAGAATGGAAATATATAACAATGGGATTTTCTCTGTTCTAGAGCTAAGGAAATGGATATTAGCCTAAAAAGGACAATGATTTTTCTAAGCTTTGGATTTTTCAGTATGAGAGCAATTTCATCTAGCCAGATTTCAGAGACTCATTAAATGCTCAGACGATGTGGTACTGGTTTTGCAGCAAATAGCAGGTTTGATACAGCCTTTCCCTTCACATTTTTTGGATGCAATTTTGAAGCTACATTACTGGTGCCCCTCCTCCAAGTGGGGTATGATTCCACGGGAAGAATCATGCCGATGCCTAATAATAGACACATAAAATCCGATGTCCTTGGGATTTTCACGTGATTGTCAGAAGGCAAAATATAGAAGATGATGTAAGTTGGATGGTTAGGAAATTTTAGTCTAATTTCAATATCCTCATTAATACATCAAATGTGGTAACTTCATTAGATTCCATGCCTGTTATTCAGTAACAGAGACAGAGGAAAGCTCTTGGAAAAACTGTTGGTTTGGACTAGTGAGCATTAGCTCAAAGGCAGAACTTCATTTCCTCTCTGTTCACACATGGTCTTGAGGGGAGGAAGCAAGCTGAGGGAGGTGAGACACCTGGGTGCAGAAGTCACCTGCGGTCCACAAGACTGGGGGGATGCCAGGGAAAACCCTCCTTCCACAGAGGAAAGGTTTCATAGTGTCAATCAGAGGGTTTTGGTAGCTCTAACTATTAAAACAGTGACACACCAGGTCCCCATGTTTCTTGTGGAAAGCAGAGCGGTCCCACCAAAGGCTCCTCCTGAGGAAAGCCGAACTGCCTTGCTGCACGGGTGGTTTGTGCAGCCTCTCTTCTCAGGAAGTCTTAGGATCAAAAGTGCTGATCACTAACAAAAGGATGGCCCAGCCTCCTGGCCCCATTCAGTTCTTTTGTCTGTCTTTACTTGAATGAAAAAATCAAGGATTTGTGTGTGTGTGTGAGTGAGCCTAGGTGAAGGATCCTGACAGCTTCCTTTTCAAACTCCCAGGAAATAATAATAATAATAATAATAATAATAATAATAATAATTAATAATAACAATGTCTTCTAAAGAGTCACATTTATATCATAAAACATAAAGTAAAGTAACAAAATCATATTAAATAAAATAAACCAGGCTGAATGTATCCCAGAGATTACTAACACGATAGTATTTTTGAGAAAAAGAATATGTTTCATGTGAAACCCAGACCACACTCAACCCTTCTGATCTAATTAAAAACCTTTCAGTCTGGCTTTGTTGGTTTGGCTTTTCCATGCTTTCTCTAGCGTATTTCCACCAGAATGCAGGAGTTCTGGGAAGCCTGGGGCTGTGTCCGATGCGCTGAGTGATACGAAGCTGGCTAATGTGGTTCCTGGAAGAAGCAATGACTTTTCTCTATGTGCTGCTTCCATTCTGACACATCTCAAACCACTCAGCATCCTCATTATAGATCTTGGTTAAAAGCCATTTCCTAGCCCCTGAAGTGCAACTATCACTCACACATGTGATGGCTTATTTTTGAGATTTAGGAGACCATGCACGACCATGTGCTATTTGTTGGAGGCCTTAGATTTCATGTGAATGTTTTTTCATTAAAAATGAGATGTAACAGTTAAAAATATTGGGAAATATGGTTATGTCATCTCAGTGCAATTGTTACCATTTTTGCTTATTTATACGTGTCCATGCTCTATGTAGTGGCAACCCTAGCACCATTTTTAACTCTGTTTTTCCTTTTAATACAGTTTCATCACATTTTCACTGTTTTCTTAGCTATTTCCCTGTGTGACCGCATGCCAGTTCATTGTGCAATGTACCCACCTTGTCCTGATGTTAGACATTCAGATCATGTCCCTTTTCCTTCCCTTCATGTTGATAATGTTAGAGAAAATTCTCTTTTCTCATAGAGCTTTTGTTTCCCTGAATTATTTTCTTAGGATCAGGTCTTAGGAATGAAACTACTAGGTCAAAATTTATGAACACCTTTATTGTTCTGTCTATTCTTTGTCATCTTGCTTTCCCTCAAAAAAGGTTATATCAATTTATGATGCTAGCAGTAATATCACAGTAAATATGTAAAACGTGCTAAAGTAAGTTTCTGATACAATTGTTTTGCTAATTCCGATGACAGCAGCTCTTTTGGTTTGCTTTAGTATGCACTTTTTTTTTTGTTATTCTTGTGAAGCTATAAATTACTTCCCTGTGTTTATTTGTATTTCCTCTTGTACCAATTATCAGAATCACATATTTTTATAATTTCTCCTGTGTGCAGGATTCATCAATTTTATAATGGCATTTCAAAAACCCAAACAGCTGATTGGGTCTCTGTAATCTACCTGATTCTTCCATTACTTTAAGAAATGGTTTTGTTCGAAAGAAAGAAAGAAAGAAAGAAAGAAAGAAAGAAAGAAAGAGAAAAAAATAAAAGAAAAAAGAAAAGAAAAAAAGAAAAGAAAAGAAAAAAGAAAAGAAGAAATGGTTCAGTAAGGATACATTTGACTTGAAGACAGGACACAACAAAAATTGAGGCCAATTGTTGGTTGGGGTCCATGCTTCTCTCTCTCCATCCAACTGCAGAGAATGTTGTCAGTAGCAATAGCCTCAAGCCAGTTATTATAAGTAGTATAAACATGATTTTACCAGGGAGGTGGTGCTCTAGAAGCATTCAACTATTTCAGGTATACAACTTCGAAGCAGAGCCCATCCTTCCCAGCATACGGTAACAATCTTGTCATCTTATTTGAAGACTGCTCTATAATAATGGTAGGTCTGGACAGCCATTGCCCCCCTGGAGCAAACAATCTGTTACTTCTCACAACTTTACTCAGTAGCCTGAATGCCCTGCCCAATTCTTAGCAGGTAGCAGGTCCTTAATAACTAGTTGTTAAATAAATAAGTGAAGGAATGAGAGTGTAATACTCAGATCACTCTTACTACAACTGGGATGTGTAAAGAAGGTAGAGATTCTCTATTGGATCTAACACTGACCTTCTCTTTCTTATGAGATGGGAGCCCACCTGCTTAGGTAGTAGAGGGGAATGCTTTCATTCCATTTACATCTTGAATGGCAACAATGATCAACATTCTCCTTTGAGATTTAACTTAGTCTTTTTGGTAGAAGTGCACAATCCAGATTGTTCCCATCTGCTGGTTCATCTCTGAGATGCTATTCAGAACACAGGATGAGGCTGCCCAGAGTTGTGTCACTGGAGGAATACATGAGGCCCCAGTTTGAAGCTGATTCTTCTTCAGCTGGTGGTACAGATTCAGGTTCAAAAAGCATTCCTGGTCCCCATGCTGATGAACTTGTGACCTGTTCCTGCGTGGCTTGCTTGGGGCCTGGGAAACTTGGCCTTTCCTCAGCAATTGATGGTTTTGCAGATACTAGGAGTGCCTGATACATCTGTCCATGTACCCTGGCCCAGCCTCTGAGTCTTCCAGCCCTCTCAGCCAACCAGCAGCTTTCTGGTCAGTAGGAAGCTAGGGGCCGGACACCAGCTGGGTGCCTCTGCTGAACCAAGGTGCTTCTGCTTCTTCCCTGGGGCCAGGCTGCCTCCTGTTGAAGGAATACAACAGAAACGCAAAAGAGAAAAGTTAGCTGGCATTGCCCAAAACAGTAACTTTGTTAAATGAAAAGAATGAATTTGGGGAGATACTTACAAAGAAGTCTACCATATGACCCTAGATATGAAGAAACTTCCAAGTTAATCTGGGAGCTTGGAGGCATGTTGTGAATTCTTACCCCAGTGCCCATGCAACCAACAAAACTGAGATTCAAATGTGTTTGCCTTGTTCTTGGTAGTGCAGTGCTTATCTCTGGACGAATGAGTGAAAGGGTGGGAAGACAAAGGCCAAGAGTCTGGTGCTAATGAAGTCCTTCCTTAAGGAAGGCTTGGGGATCACTAGGAATAGGCACTGTGCTTTCCCACAGAAGTCCAGGCCATTGCTTGTCTCACATGGGGCAGGGCAGAGGTGTCAGGGACAGAGGGGCTGGCAGCCTGTGTTCTTTTGCTAGGGCTGGTCCCCAGCTCTTTCATTTCTTTCTTAGTGATACTTTCTCCTTACTTCAGTCCAACCTCCCACCCAAAGGAGCAAGAAAGCTTGCAGAAGGCCACCCAGTCCTTTCTCTCTCCACAGCTCCATGTTTCTGCTGCTGCACCGGAGAACCCACCCATATCCATCATCTAAACAGAGAGGCTTCCAAAGCCTGGACTACCTTAAAAAACAAGTACGGTATTACTTTCCTAAGATGTTTGGCTTCAAAATGTCATTTGATATTTGTTAATTTGTACTGATGTTCTTTTTAGTCCCCCAAAATACTTTTGCAATTATCTTTATTGAAATTAGATGCTATTAAACTTGTTTTGAATGTCCCACACCTGTGCAAGTGGGACAGTGGGGAACCACTAGCAGTGATCCAGAAAGCAGAAGAAGGAGTGGCCCAGAACCTGCCATCTTCAGGGACAGGGTAAGTCCTCCTACAGAGAGTTGGGAGTTTTACTTGTTGAAGGAGGCAGCCAAAGTCTCTGTTGGACTCTCAGATGGGCACATGCCTTTTGGAACTTAGGAAGAGCCTCTGGCTTTAGAGTGAAACTCAGGTTCAGGAAAGTGCTCCTGGATAAACTTATAACTGGTGAAATGTGAGCAATTGGGAAAGCATAAACCTATATGGTTTCCAAGGGGGCAAATATGAACCAGAGTGTCCGTGTGAAACCCACCTGGCCAGGAGCATTCAAGGGAGGAAGCCTTTGTGCTGCTGCCTGCCCCTGGCAGACCTAGGAGAAGGGAAGTGGTGGGAGATCACAGAGGCTGCCACTTTATTTCTGTGAGCAACACCTCTTCTTATTACATAATTTCCCCCTGAGCTTGCACAATAGGCAGAGCATGTACTAAAGAGGCTCTCCTTAGCCAAAATATAATTTTCTACACACCGTGATTAGCAAAGCCTTCTTCTGCACACCAAGAGTCTGTGATTGGCCATGATTACTCAACAATAGGGGGTCAGGGATAGGTTACTTGGCATCTTGTCTCATCCTCTCCCTCTTTTCCCATCAAGGGATAATCACCATGATTCTCAAATTCTAAATTCACTGAGGGCTGATTTGCTGCACTTGCCACTTATCCAACCAATTTAGCAGTGAGGCACTCTTGGAGCCTAATTTCCGGTTTGAACTGTGTTCATCCACATCTTAGAAGAAGTGAAAACTAATCTGATGGGAATGCAGTGTTATTTGTTGGGTAGCTGATTAAATCTCGGCTGAAGGATGGATGAGGTGGTGGTAGACATATGCATGGTGGCATTCATGACCATCCTTCGCCTGCTTCCCTTGGAAGTGCCTGCCCACCTTTCTAGGTAAACACTGAACAGTGTGGCAATGCCAGAATGAGCAGTGGAGAGAGAGTTGCAGAATGCCATAGCAGATACCTCGTTCTCTGTAGAAGAGGGAGGAAGCTAGAGCCCAGGGAATGGATTATTTTGTAGAGACTATGAGGGTCAGTGGCTCAGCACCCACTGCCACTCTCATACTTGTTTTAGATCCCTCTTGTTTGTCTCACATTCTCTACCTTAAGTACTCAGTGCTATGTCATCCACCAACCATCCACACTATTCATGAATATTTCCTACAGTATCTTAGGTAGCAAGAGAATCATTACCATTTTTTGTGACAAATTCTGTTCCTTCTATATTTACTTGCTTCAACTCGAAGTCCCCCACGGACTGATCTTTACCAGGCATTGAGCTCCTCTGCCTTGCTTCTTTCCTGAATTCTGCTTCTTATGCCAGTCTACCTCCCCTGTATCTAACTCCTTCCACTTTTCCCCAGACAACTGGATATCTAGTTCAGTGCCATCAAGTTCAATATTTACAGACAACAGACCATAGTATGTATCTGTCTTAACTGGTGATATGATACCTTAATCCAAAGAAGTGACTCCAATGCCAGAAATTTCAGACTTCTTGGGGGGAACAGTGAGCAGATGGGACTGAATCCATCAGGTCAGTCTTCAGCGGTCCTTACAGTTCATCTTCTAACTTTGTGCCCACCTGCTCTGATTACTCTTCAGGTAACATAATTATCCCTCACACACACTCTCGTCCCAAACTTCTATGTGGGGCAACCCTGGAGAGTGGCCATGTTTCCCAACCAGAAATTAAGCCACATGATCTAAAAAAAGGTACTTCTAAGATGTGGATTTATTGATAGAAAGAAGAGAAATCTGTAAAAACACATGATTTGGATATAGAATAAAAAGAGTTCTTACTAAACATTTAAAAGTTACAAGAAATTGGAAGTTTCTTAGCATAGCGAAGCTCTATGGTTGTATGGTTCCATGTGAGAATACAATGCATCAGTGCTAAAGTAGAACAAGAGTCTTGGGTCAAGAGACCTGTGTTTTTATCACAGCAGTGCTGCTAATATGATGTGTGACTTAGAACAAGTCCACTAGTGCCTGTGGACATCCTTCTCCTTATCCTCTAAACAAGAGAGAAAATGTGATGCAAGCATGCACAGCATTGTCTTCGGTGTCAGAGAGACCTCAGTTTCTATCCTAGGTCTGTCATGTATCATGTGTGACCTTAGGCAGGTAAATTACCCCACCTCTGGAATGCAGCGTCCTTATCTGTAGAGATGATAATAGTAGTCAGTCACTATGCTACTCATACTATGACACACACATAAGAAGTGTTCAGTAAATGGTAATTATAATTATAAAGTTAATAAAATATGGTTAGGTTCATTGAATTCAAATTTCCTTTCTCAATTTATTGAGAGGAAATGCAGAGAAAATAAAGGGAAAAGTTTAAAGGTTATGATCACATCCTTGTCTCTATTTTTCTCAAGCGATCTAGAAAGAGCCTAATACAACTTGCAGACCAGGATGACTCAGCCTGTCGCCTCCTACACCACCCCACCCCACCCGAGAACATTTCTGGGGAAGAGGTAGGCTGCACATTTTGAGTACAATTCCTCAGTTTCATTTCCCAAATGAGTTCTGTCAGGATCCAGAATCTACTCCTCTCATAATGACCTTCCCCAGTGAAAATTAAAGACTCATTAATCTATAGACGGCCAAATGTAAAATTGTGCTTGTAAAATAACACCAGCTAAATCATCATCTTTCAACTTTGTGGCAAATAGGAAGCTTTTAACCTCAGAACACTTAAGAAATTTGGGTTTTAAGAAACCATAACCCAAAGGTAATACATGACTCTGCAAAGAAACTTCCTGCCATGCTCTTTTGCTGTGGCTTTTTTTCCCACCTACCTAAACCTCATGAAAGTAAAAGTAATGATCAATCATGCAAAGTGGGGCTTGTCTAAAATAACTGAAATGTGACAGAAGATGAGTGTTAGGAATATATAGCACTAGAGAGTGGTTATCAAGCCAGGAGATCACTCGTTAATATTGGGCGCTGGTTGACAGGGGGTCAGAGCCAGAGCCTCTGCACTGTGTCTTGATAGCCTGCTGTCCACTTATGCCCTTCAGCAGCCACATCAACTTGAGTAGCCTGACTGTCAGTGTGAGCCACTGGCTCCAGTTAGGAAAGACAGTGGGCACATCTCTGTTCTCATGGGCCCAAAGAAATTAGGGATGCAAGTATTAGAAAATGTTAGCTTGTTTTTCTGTGATCATTTTCATTTTTTCCCCCTTAAATAAGAACTTAATTTAAAAAAAAACTTCCAGGGTGCCTGGGTGGCTCAATTAAGTGTCTGACTCTTTATTTCAGCTCAGACCACGATCTCAGGTCGTGAGATGGAGCCCCACATCAAGCTCCATGATCAGCAAGGAGTCTGTTTGGGATTCTCTCTCTCCCTCCTTCTCCCTCTGCCCTCCCTGTGTTGCATATGCAAGTGCTCTCTCTCTCGCTCTCTCTCTCTCTCCCTCTCTCTCTCTCTCAAAACAAAACCAAAACCAAAAAACCAAAAAACTTTCATGTATACTCTCAACCCTTTTTAAAAATAGTCGTTCAAGCTGGTTAGCTGAGGAATGGTAGTTTTGTAGTATAAAGGTGGTATGAAGCCAGGATAACTTGGAGAGTGAGGAATGGATTCTAACTACTTTGATTCTGGCAAATACAGGAATCAGAATGGGCACTGATGACTAGTGGTGGTACATGCAAGCCAGGAATATGTCCAATTCTACTCCCATTCCTCTCCCCCTTGCTTTAATTAATTCATTAAATTTACTGACTTATTCTAAAATTACACATTGACTGTGTGTGCTAGATGTCTGAAATAGAAAGCTGATACTTGTTGCCTTCAGGAAGCTCATAGTCTCCTGGGGTAGATCGAAGGGACAAGAAGCAGGGAGACCCCGAGGTGCCATGGGAGATTTGAGAGCACCACAAAGACTCCTAGAAAAAAAGTGGCATTCCACATCTAAAGGAATAGCGATTCCAGGTGCAGTAGCTGACATTAGTGAAGGAGCAGAATTCCAGGTTGGAAATTGAACCTAAAACTCAAATGATTGTTGGAAAAATCCAGTTACTTTCAGAAGTTTTGCCTCAAGGGTCGGAGGTAGAAGAGATGCTGCTTGTGCCACCTTACTCCCTCTCGTGTGGATCACTGGGCTGATCCTCCCAGAAAGGAGAGAGATCATTTTTGCTGACTCTCCCAGTGATATTGGAAGTCGGTTTTCACCCCATGTCGTGGGCCAGGGGCACATCTGACTGCTGATCTCTCACTGTGGACCACACCAAGCCCAACAGGTTGGTGGTGATGAAGCCACCGGGAGTAGAAGGAACGCCGTTGGCTCTGCTCCCAACCTCTCTAGGGGTGGGCTCACTCTGGGGATTGCAGTCACAAGCCCACAGGGCAGAGTCCAGCTCTTCCTCTATCAAGCCTAACGCAGCTTTGTGATCCACCCAGGATGCTGGGCTGGGGATGGCCTGCTGTCGGCTGAGGAGAAGCCCTCAGGTCACTGGTGAGCACCCAGCCACTCCTTGCTCTCACCCTTCCTGAAAGAACCAGACACAGGGACATCTTTGTCATCACTCCTGACATTTGCGCCCTCAGTGAGCACAGTGCTTTGCTTATACTGTTTAGTTCTCTTGACCCACATTTACACACCATAGCTCAGACTACCCACCTCATGGGTCACTGTGAGAATCAAATTAAAGGGCTTTCTTTATAAACTGTAAAGTGCCATCTAAACATAGATTGCTTATGTTATCTTACTGCCATCAATCTGTGCAGAAAATCCCACGAGGCAGGTAAGGCAGGCATTATTAACTCTCATATTCGACTTGAAGGAACGGAGAGCCAGGGGAGAAAATGCAATGTGCACATCAAGAAAGGCCATGGAAGAAAGGGAAGAAACAGCGAATTTTACAAACTCTCTACTAATCCAAGAATTTTAAGTTCAGTACAATCTGACTTAAATCTACTTTTTCTAAGTCTCTAAGGATTTTTCCTTCACCTTATCAACAGTACATTTGGTACGGCGATCACAGAAAACTAAATCCAACTGCAGAGGTTTTTTTGTTTGTTTTTTCCCCTAGTGAAGATCAGGAGGGGCAGGTAGGCAGGTATGGAAACCTCTTTGAGCAGAATGTTCTCTCACCTTTCCCTGGAAGGCAGAGCAGTGTCTGAACACCAGAGCATCTTTGTTCCTGCCTGCTCTCAAGTGGCTCTGCTCTAACAGGACATCGATCCCCTCTGTGAAGTGTCTCTGTCACTTACAGCTTTCACAGCTGCGAGGCCTGCAGGCTGATGGAGAGGGGCTGGTGTGTGGGGGCGGCCAGGAGTACTACTGTGGCTAGAATTCCCTACTGAAGGGGCTTATCTTGATGAAAGGAGCCAGTGGCTAGACACTAGGAATGGTTTTGCCCTTTGCATTAACTACAGGGCACTGTTAGCATTTAGAACCCGCTGGTCTGTCAGCTAGCCTGGGTAGCTGGGCTTTCTTAGGCGGGGTCCAGGGGAGAAGGACGGAGACTGCATGGATTTTACAGATCCATCTGAGCCCAGGAAGTGGAAGTCATGCTGAAAGTAGCTCTCGTTCAAAAGAGAAGCGCTCCTAAAAGCACCAGGCAAGACCCCCGCTGAAAGAGTAGGGAGTAGGACATGGTTTGGGACTGTCCCTGCCATGCCTTTGTCCTCATGCAATTATGAGAAGTGCTCCCTCCCACTCTCCGGAGAGTCACTCAAATTTTACATAGGACACTGTGCCTGAGATTTTACAATGTCCTGACACCGATTGCCCAGTATTACAATCCTGGCCCACATTTACGGAGCACCTATTGTGCACCAGACATAATTCTACATACTTTGACCTTACTTTAATCTCTAAATCAGCCCTACCATGCAGGTGCCATCCTTCTCATTACCTGAATGAGGAAACTGAGACAGAGTGGTTATGTCACTTGCCTAGAGCCACACAGTAAGGAAGTGGCTAGGCTCTGTCTCCCTCCCATGCCTAGGTCCTCACCCTAAGCCATGGCCACAGCTATCCTCAAGGTAGGATCCTGACATTCCAGGAAGTCCCCACCACACAGCCTCAATGGCTGTCTATGGCTGGAACCCATTGGTGGCTCTTTGAAGGGCTTTTAGTGAACAGCAGACTCAGGAGTTCATTGTCAGCTTCAGCTTGTTGGCTGATTTTCCCAGGAAGGAACAGTTTCTCAGGGTTTCCATGCATATGATGACATGTAGGGTCTTCCCATCCAGTTTGGAAAGGGAATACGGTAACCAGGAATAACCGGCCTTCAACAGTGGTATGCTGAGTTGGAAACAAAAGTGTAAATCCCTCTAACTTGGAGAGGTACAGTGTTCTAAGAGACACTTTTTATTTATTTTTCCCACAGTGACACAGAGCTGTGCCTTTGCAAAGTAGATAACCACCGTGTGTGACAGTGTGTAAGTTTTTAACAATGTCAGAAGATGGAAAAAAAGAACTAATTCCTCGGATCACCCATTCCTTGGTAGTTCTAAGCACCTGTGACATAAACAGGTCTTTAACCACATAGGAGAACTGGATTGGGAGAGGATACCATGGCTTGGTGCCAGGCATTTTTGGGATAAGGTTTTTTGACCTTTGATCCTGACCTCAGTGAGGATGTTGATTGTCATAGGGATTAGCTTGGGAGTACTTCTGCTCAAATTTACCTCTGCTTGGAGGATCTCAAGTCATGTCCCCTTGGGTCCTCTATGAGGTCTTGGCTCCTTGCACTTCAGGCTTATAGATGTGACTTTGCTTCAGCCATGAAGGTGTTCCTGCCACTTTTCAGCTACATGCTTCAGTCCTGAAGTTTAGCTCCAAGAGCACCCACAGAGGAGAGTGACTAACATGGCCACCCTAGGGGACTTGCTCTCCATGCACCTCTGTCACCTGCAATCATTCTGAAAGGCTTCTTTGTGTGACAACAGTGAGCCAGCTCATCATTTCCTGGGTTGGGCCTCCTTGGAGCTGCCTGCAGCCTCGGAACAGAGATCTGAATGTTGTCTCAGAGGAAATCTGGGACTTCCAAAATGGTGCCAATAGGCCACAGAGTGCTTGAGGGGCTTCTGCTTTCTCATTTGAGGGGTAGGGTGAGAGTGGGACCAGGGTGAAAAGCCCAGAATGGCAGTTTAGTGAGTATGAAAAACCACACGCCTTTGGGTTTATTCGGGTTTTTTTGTTTTGTTTTGTTTTTATTGCTACTGCTTAAGGAAAGAGGAATATCCACCTTCCACAAAACAAAGGTATTTTTTTTAACATTGCCTGAAAGAAATGTTTTATACAAAAGGTTTGTATAAGGATACAATAATGGACATAGTTAAAACACCATTTTAACTGTCTAGAAAAGAAAACGACCTCCTTCCCTCAGTATCAAGATGTTAAATTAACTCGCCTGTTGCTGCTAAAAATCTATCGTGATACCTTTAAGGTCTGTGTCAAGAGCCTGATCTTTCGACTCTATTTCAAACTCCCCAAATGGTAGGCCCTCTTCTTTCATAATTGTTTCACCTGCCGTCAGCAGTATGGATCATATTTCAAATCTCTTAAGGTGTCTATATAAAATGTCTTTTCTATTGCTCAGGTTAGATCTTTGTGTCTTTTCCCCCTGAGTCTCTGAATCGGGCCATGCACAGGGTGGCCCTCACAGGCATCCTTTATATTTCTGACTCAAGATCTTTTGGATGCCTTGATTGTGGGACAATTAGGTTCAATAAAACAAGGAAACAAAGGGAGGCCCATTCATTCCTCCTCCTATGGCTTCTCAAGAAGGTCCTAGGACTGTGATTCTTTATCCAATCTCTGCTTCTTTATTTCCAGATTAGGAGATTTAAAGGCCTATCTTAAACAACAATAAAACCTGTACCTACATTAGCAATTAACATCAACTCCCTTTTACAATCATTCCATTTTCCCTCCTGCTGTTCTAGGGAAACCTGAATTAAAAAGCCTGGTGCTGCTCAAGGGCAATTAATAGCACTGAGATGACAAAAGATCTTAGAACTGCTGACAAAGTGGCCCTGGGAGGGAACTGGGCCCGGGCTCAAAGTCACGATGGGAAGTGTATGCCCGGTACATCCTGTGCTTTATGCATGAAGAATGAAAAGATTTTCATCGCCCAGGATAGTGCAGTTAAAAAGTGCACCACCAGAACCCACCCCATGCCAACTTGTTCAAAACTGGGCTTCAGACCCAGCGGCCGAATTGAAACTTGAAGCTTCACCATCTCCATTGGCAGGGAGGGAGGAGTTGGGGGTTGATCTGCCCCCTTGTGCAGACAGGTGCCTGTAGCGGAACGGAAGGACATATGCTCATTGCCCATGGTAAGAAATGATTAGAGGACCTAGGATGGGTGGACCGGAGTAGACACAAGCAGTGTCAGAGGAGAAGCTAATTAAAAGGAGGATCTCAGGTCTCTTTGTCCTCTGCACTCAGTGTTTCTGCCCTATGCTGTACACACAATTTAACATGCACAGGGAAGGGAGAGCAACCATCTCTAATTGCCTGAAAATGACACAGCGTTTGTTGTCCTGAAGTCCGCTCAGGCAGGTGGAAATTGTTTTCTCAATTTGTGGACTCTGCCGCAGTCCAGCCTGCGCTGGGCAATTTTCTTCTAATCTTATTGAGATGAGCACCATTCGGGATTACTGACACAACAGAGTAGTTGTTCTAGAGAATTGTTGTGACCCTGGATGGGAAAAAGCATGGAGGAAAGAGCAAGACTAACCAGACCCCCATGAGCAGAGTGGAGGTGGGGCACCGGCTGCACGGTTGCAGAAGACCCTGACCTGGGAGCTCTCCTCCTTCTGCGGTGGGGTGCTCACTCTGCAGTATTTACACTCTGACTCCGACTCTTGTCCTCAAGGTTACTCCTCATGGCCTACGCATTCCACTAACAAGTCCACCTAAGCAAATTGAGCTTAAATCAGCAGGCATTGTGCTACAGTCGGCTGGGAAGGACTCATGGAGGCTTGTTCCCAGGAAGGTCTCAAGGCAGAGGGATGGTTTTAAGGGACTCTGCTGCACAGTTGCAAATTTTCTCTATGAAATGCATGGTGGGAAAGAGTAGAAGGACACAAAGAACTGTACTCACGTGCACAGCAGCTAAGGCAGCCAAAGAGGCCGCGGCTTCAGTGATTCTGACAGTTAAAATTCACTGGGGTGAATGCCAGGTGCTATGCTAAGCCCTCACGTGCATGTTCTTTTTTAAAGTTCACGATAAGCCTGTGAAGTAAGTCCTTTGGCAATGTCCATTTAATAGCTTAACAAGATTAAAGACACATGACAAGGAAATGGCAGGACCAGAATTCAAACTGGTCAGTCTGTCTTTGGACTTGACCCCAGCTTCTACCAAGATGCCCAGGCTGAATGTACAAACATGTATGGAGAGAACAATGTTTTTTTTTTTTTTTTTTTTTTTTTATTTATTTGAGATGGAGTGAGAGAGCATGAGTGAGGGAAGGGAGAGGGAGAAGCAGACTCCCTGCTGTGCAGTGAGCCCAACTCGGGGCTTGATTCCAGGACCCTGAGATCAGGACCTGAGCCAAAGGCAGACCTTAGCTGACTGAGCCACCCGAGAGGAAAGATTCTTGGAAATAGGCCCATTGCTAGTTAACAAAACCAGGTGAAAAATGGCAACTTCTAACAATTTGTTATGAATGAGTTATGTAGCCAAAGCAAATTATGGACACTCCTAACCAGTCACCATTTCTGTCTGCACCTCCCTCTGTAATGATCTTATACAGAACAGCAGTTACAGGGCCTAGAGGTTGACAGTGGCTCACATTTGGAGTTTCTTGAGAAAAACACAGTTAGAGCTGAAGCCTAGAGCACGAAAAGGTAATTGTTTCCAGGATGCACAACTCAAAGTGTGCTTGTGAAGGTAGAGAAGTCAGGGAGGAGATGGAAGAAGGAAGGTAGAGACAATTGTTTTTTAAAAGGTACAATTCCTTTGGGGAAAGTTTTCTTATCTGTATAAATGGTATCAGGTGTAGAAGGAAGGTCCACTCTAAAAGCTAAAGCCTCACTCTCTTTAGAATAAATAGTATTCTTGTTTATACTCTATTGGCAATTAATGATACACATCACATAACATTTTCATTACTACTGTCTTGTATTATTCTCTTCAACCTTTATTGTTTAATTCTTCATGTATTATTGACATGTCTTCCTAACTATATGGCAAGTTATTTTGAGGAGAAAATGAAGTTTTTCAATTACTTTTAACCCCTGTAGTACCTAACAGAAAATCTAGTCCACATCTATTGATTGATAAAGGAAGATGCTTGGGCTCATTTTTCTCCTAGCTTGAAGTAACAAAAGGAATTTAGCCTGAGACATATCAGAGGGACTCAGAGACTAGTAGAAAGAGCTTCTTCACTATAACTCCAGCTACTTCATTCATCCATCTGTTGATCTATTTATTCAATGTCTCTATAAATATGCCAACAAGGGGCACCTGGGTGGCTCAGTGGTTGAGCATCTGCCTCTGGCTCAGGTTGTGATCCTGGAGTTCCGGGATTGAGTCCCACATTGGGCTCCCTGCAGGGAGCCTGCTTCTTCCTCTGCCTGTGTCTCTGCCTCTCTGTGTCTCTCATGAATAAATAAATAAAATCTTAAAAAAGAGAGAGAGAGAGAGAGAGAGAGAAATATACCAACAAGAAGTCTACAAAGAAGTACATAGTCATTGTCCTTTAGGATCTCATAGCACCATAGGAAGGAGGAGAGGATCATGCCTGCTAATATTCAAGGGAAAAATGAACATTCTTGAGGGTTGCAGTTTGCTGCTAGCCACTTCCTAACATGCTTGTCTGTTGACTCATTTATTTATCCAAAAAGTATTTGTTGAATGTGTACTGGAAACAGGGATACATGTGTGAACAAAATAAATAAAGACCTTATACTCATGAAGCTTGTAGTCTACTGGATAAAACAGACATTTACAAAATAATGCCACACATTATTTAACTGTAAGTGCAATAACAAAGGATCACAAGTTTATATGGGAGTATACAATGCAAGGAGGGTTTGTAACCTAGATTTGGCCACAATGATGGTGGCAAGAAAAGTATTTTCCATAGAGATTTCATTGACATTGAAACTTACAGGCTGGTGGGGGGGTAGCCAAAGTAGAAGGTAGAAAATGGAGAATTCCAGAGGAGCAGTTGGGGGGCCTTGAGATGGAAAGAATTTGGCACAAAAGAAGAAATGAAATAACACAAGTGAGTAGAGTACGGGGGTGGGAGTGGATGCTGGAGCCAGATGAGGTTAATGAGTGGGACATGGCCAGATCATGCAGGAGGTCATACATATAGGTTTGAGTTGTTTTTGCTTCAGTTTTACCATCTATCATTCAACTTTTCTTTCTATTTGGGGGCATCTCCCACTATGCACAACATCTAAGGGATCCATATTTCTTATCACCTGTTACGGAGAATGAAGGAGGGAGATCCTCTTTTTCCCATCCTCTGGCATCCAAGGTATGACCTTGGAAACTGTGTTTGTCCAATTACTCATCTTGGATCACCTTGAGTCTATGAATCTGAAGCAAGAAATGCAAAGTCAAAGGAAAGGCATAGAATTCGCTCATTGCAGTGGCATCCTATGACATTAAGCAGTGGCAGTAGCACTATCTGGTGCCCTGTTCTTCTAGACTATTCCTTCCATCTGGCCTCCAGAGGCCCCTCTGTTCTTATTTCCTAAATCACCCAGAGAATCTGTGGGCTTGCTATCATCTTCCAAACTTTCTCTATCTGTCTAAGTTCATCAGAGCTAATTCCAGTTCCTTGTAACCCAGATTCTCAACTGGTAAACAATGATAAGAAGGTTGGTTTTTAATTTAAAGGACAACAGAAGTTTGAAGGGTTCTATCCAAGGTGTATTAAGAATGATTTTAATTGGAGCATCACTAAAAGTCTTTATAGTTTTCAAACTACTTGCATGTGACTCATTTGTTTTTTTATAGCAACCAAGGAGGTAGGCACTATCATCTTCCCTTTATTCAACAAAAAGATAATGGAGTTGGAAGAGTCCAAGTGATTTCTTTCCAGTGTGAAATAGCTAATTAATGGCAGAACAAGTATCTGAGGCCAGGTCTTCTGGTTTCCTGTGCCTTGCTCTTTCTTTTACCTCTTACAGTGGGTGCAACACCTGGAGTGTGGGAAGTGAGAGCAGGTGTCATGACTTTTGTGTCAGCAGCAGAGGCACATTGTCTAAGCTCTACACATGAACTCACCTATGAACATTCTTGTCAACTCCACACTCACGCCCACCGCTATTTATATTGGATAGTGGATCCACATAAGGAAGAAAGTAGCATCCCCAGAGTACAGTCAATCTGAAAGACTTCTAAAGCACAAAGCTGTGGTTAGGAATGTACAGGATCACAAATGTGTGTAGCTGCATAGACATGCATTCTCATTAGAAAAAAGCTTAAGCTTGAAATTGTGAGATGTAAAACCAGAAAAGGGTATATTGGTAAACAGATCACATATGGTATTAGGTAGCTGCTGGGAAGAAGCAAAGATCAGGAGTCAAAACACAAGCTTTGACTTGAGACCTGGAGAGAATACTTATCTCATAAGACCATTGTAAGGATTAAACAAGGTAGCACATGGAAAGTTCTTAACACAAAGCCTAATACAAGGCAGATACTCTATTAGATGTTTGTTCCCTTGCTCTGTTTCCAGAGGCATTAGAAAGCAAGTGGAGATTTGTCCCCCAGGGTTGAAAGGGGTTTGGGAGGATCTTTAGCACAGAGAACCATGGCTCAAACTTAAATCTGTCAAGCAGGAGCTATGGAAAGAGCCTAGGGGCAACCAGATGAACAAGGAGAAGGCAGCAACAGTCTCTTCCCTCATTTTCAAGGATCAACCACATTGCTGAGATTATCTTTCTAATAATATGTCTAGAACTTAGATGATCCATTCAACCATCAAGGGTATGAAGAGAAAGAAATTTATTTACTTGAAATAAAGCACACAGAAATTCTTCCAACTTTTAAAAAATTTTTATGTTTTTTTCTAAAGACAATTTGATATGATTTGTTTTTCTTTTCCAGGGAAAGAAACAAAGGGCTGTTTTTTTTTTTTAATCAACAAAGAGTATTTTCTTTTCAATGAAAACCAAATATTTTTCTAAAAGCAAAATTTATTTTCCCAAATATTTGACAAGAGCAAGCTGTAAAATTCTGAAGGAGTTTAGTCAGCTGTGCAGATTGATTTTTGAAGTGTAAAATAAACTTTTCCTTAACAGATGTCAGGATTGTGACTTTGAGAGATAATGACAGTTTTTATACTAGGTTGGTGACAGAATTCCTGAGAGGAATGAATAAAGTTTTGGTGCCAAGTTTGGAGGAAAATGACAACATGATTATTAAAAATTGACTGAGTTGAGGAAAGCAAAATCAGTGTTTTAATTTGTTTGATTAGACAGCATAAATTGTTCCATATCAGCAAAATAAATTTAATAAAAGGATGAGCCATACCATTGGGTAAGAATGAGAGTAATTCGAAGGCCCTACCTCCCTCCCAACCATCATAAATGAAGGTGATTTAAATTCATTTTGAATGTCTCATACAAGGGACCCAATAGCCATGGAAGACTCTGTAATAATTGTGTTCAGATGCTGCCCCTCTAGCAGCAAAGAGAGACAAGTCTGCAATACTGACAAATACATTCTAACTGGATTATGTAGGGTCAACCATCACTGCCACATTTTAGGCAAAATCAGATAGTCTGGGGTCCCCATTCCACTATCTCCTGGTCCTCCCCTCAGCTGCAACCTCTGACTGCAGCTCAAGTCCTGATTCTGTGCAAAGCCTTCTGGACTCTGTTCTCCAGGCAGCTCCCTCTTCCCTGATTGTAGAGGAATCTGATTGCAATGCAAACTGTTTCGAATTGGCCAGGGATAGTCTTGTTGAGCCAGAGTCCCCCAACCTTGAATTCCACCCTAGGCAACTTCCACTACACTCTGCAGTACCTCTCAGAGACGATACTCAGGGGGACACCACCAGCTTTGCTTTGCATAGAGATCCTGTGCTTTTCTGGAGAACAGAGTTTTGGGAATAAAATAGCTAACTCCAGAATATTTTACCTGAAGACCAGAGCCAGAGTAAGGAACTGAATATGCAGCTCCTCCTCCTTTTTACATTTGGTAGTTTTTGAAACGATAGGGGAAAACCAAACATTGTGATATCTGATTTCTATTTGTTCTCAATTTTTTTCTTTTTCTGCCTTTTGTAGGTTTAATTAAGGCATGTAGTTTTAATTAAGCAATTATAATTCAGTTTCATCTCCTCTATTGAATTATTTAACTTCTTTAAAATAATTATTTGTGGTTGTCTTAGGATTTACAATACATTTTTAAAATAATTTGTGTCTGGCTTCTAATAAATTATACTGCTTCACGTGCAGGGTAAGCACCTTTAGAACAGTCCATTTCCATTTCCTCCCTCCCACCGTCTTCCAGATTGGCATAAATTTTACTTTTATTTAGGCTGTGTGTTTACAGCGTGTATATTTAGGCTGTGTATACATTGTTGTGACCTTTTGCTTTAAGTAGTTCTCTTTTAGAGAAATTAATACAAATTATGTTTTACTTCCTTATATTCTTTCTCCAGCAATTCCTTTCTTTGTGTTGCTCCAAGTTTCTGAGCACTTTCATATCCCTTTTGCCCGAAGAAGCTCCTTCAACAATTCACGTGAAGCTCATCTGCTACCAATGCATTCATTCTTTCAGCTTTTGTCTGTCTGAGAATGTCTTGGTTTTGAGTTCATTTCTGAAGGCTATTTTTTGTGGATATAGAATTCTGGGTTGACAGTCTTCTTCAGCATTTCAAACATGCCACAGCATTGTCTTCTTACTACATGTTCTCTGGTGAGAAGCATGCGGGAACCGTTATCCTAGTTCCTCTGCAGATAATATGTCTTTTCTTTCTTTCTTTCTTTCTTTCTTTCTTTCTTTCTTTCTTTCTTTCTTTCTTTCTTTCTTTCTTTCTTTCTTTCTTTCTTTTTCTTTCTTTCTTCTTTCTTTCTTTTCTTTCTTTCTTCTTTCTTTCTTTTTTTTCCCCCAGATGCCTTCAAGATTTTCTTATTGTCTTGATCTTCAGCAATTTGAAAAAGATATGCTTAGATGATTTTATTTGTGTGTTTATTTTTGTATTTATCCCATTTGGTATTCTCTGACTTTCTTGAATATTTGGTTTGGGGTTTGTTATTCATTTTGGAAAACCCTCTGCTATAATTTCTTCAAATATTTCTTCAGTTCCATTCTTTTTTTCTGGTATTTCAATTATACATATTTTAGATCATTTAATATCATCTGAAACAGTTAGATGCTGTATTCTGATCTTCATCCCTCCCACACACACTCTTTCATTTGAAGAATTTCTATTGACCTATATTCAATAGGTCACTGATTCCTGGTCTGTATTAAGCCTACTGATGAGTCCATGGAGGGCAATCTTTATCTCTGTTATTATGGTTTTTGGTTTATAGCATTTCTATTTTATTCTTTTTATTGAAATATAGTTGACATGTAATGTTACATTAGTTTCTGGTGTACTATATAGTGATTCAACAAGGCTAGATGTTATGCTGTGCTCACCACAAGTATAGCTACCATACAGCTGTAACCATACAGCTGTAACCATACAGCACTATTATAATACCATTGACTGTATTCCCTATGCTCTACCTTTGATTCCCATGACTTATTGATTCCCTAACTGAAAGCCTGTATCCCCCACTCCATTTAATTATTTCTCATAGTTTTCTTCTCTCTGCTGACATTACCTATTTGATCTTGCATGTTGTCTATCTTTTCCATCAAATCCTTTAATACACTAATAAGTTATTTTAAATTCCACATCTGTGTCATGTCAGTCTGGTTGTGATGGTTGTTTTGCTTCTTCAAACTATGTATTTTCTTGTCTTTTCTTAGCCTGATAATACATTGTTTTGGTTGAAACAGTAATGTGTTGGAAAAGGTAGTAGATACTGAGGTCAGTAAATCTTATGCTTGGAAATAAGCATCTCATTTCTGCTGCTAGTTCTCCTCCAGCCTACTTTAAATAAAATTGACACATACAGTTACAGTTTCTCTGTCAGGTCTTTGTGCTTTGGTTATTCCAAACTTTTTAAATGAGCTGCAAATTGTTCCCTCCTCTTTTAGTTTCTAGGAGTTTGTGCACATTTGCATCATTTCCTACTTCGAAGTTTGATAAAACTTACCAGTGAAACTGTTGGGGAATCAATATATCTTTGTGGAAAGATTTTTTATTAGAAATCCAAATTGTCCAACAGATATAGAACAAGTCAGATTTTTAATTTTTTAAAAATATTTTATTTATTTATTCATGAGAGACAGAAAGAGGTAGAGATACAGGTAGAGGGAGAAGCAAGCTCCATGCAGGGCGCCTGATGTGGGACTCCATCCAGGGCCACCAGGATCATGCCCTGGGAGGAAGGCAGACACTCAACCACTGAGCCACCCAGGTGTCCCAGATTTTTAATTTTTATTTTTATTTTATTTTTATTTTTTTTTTAATTTTTTTTAATTTTTATTTATTTATGATAGTCAGAGAGAGAGAGAGAGAGGCGCAGAGACACAGGCAGAGGAAGAAGCAGGCTCCATGCACCGGGAGCCCGACGTGGGACTCAATCCCGGGTCCCCAGGATCGCACCCTGGGCCAAAGGCAGGCGCCAAACCGCTGCGCCACCCAGGGATCCCAGATTTTTAATTTTTAAATCCGTTTTAGTCAGTGGTATTCATCAAATAATTTGTCCACTTGTTCTAATAATTAAAGTTATCATAAAAACTTGTCTTCATATCACCTCATTATCTTTGTAATGGCTCTAGGATCTATAGTAAAATTACCATCTTTTAATCACAAGATCGTTGACTATTTCTTCTAGGGACTTACCAGTTTTGTGGGCCTTTTGAAAGATCAACTTTTGACTCTGTTTGTCTTGATTCCATTGAGTTTTATTATCATTTCTTTTATTCTACTTAATCTCGCTTTAAGTTGCTCTTCTTTTTTCTTCGCTAAAGTCAAAACTGAGTTGGTTTTAAGTTTTGTTTCCTTCCTATTAAGGCATTTAAAATGATAAGTTTCACTTAAAGTATTTCTTTAGCTACAGCCTACAAGTTTTGAAGTGCTGTGTTTTCTTTGTAAATCAACTCAAATTTAAAATTCTCACTTATAATTTTAAAAATTTAGTCCATGGACATTTTTTAGAAATATCTTATTAACTTTCCAAATATTTTGGCTTTTCTAAGTATCTTTTTCATTTCTCATTTGATCTAGTATTGTCAGAGATAATGTAGTGTAAGATTTCAATGTTTTGGAGTTGATAACATCTTATTATATTGTTCAATAGATGATCTATGTTGAGCCAAGTACAGTCAGAAAGAATGTGCATTCTGAAGATGTTCATTGTGTTCTATAAATGCCTATTAATTTATATTGGATGATTATGTTTAGATCTTCCATATCCTTACTACCTGTATGTATTACTTACATGTATAAATTATGTAATCATATATATATATGATTTAATAATTACTGTGGGAGAATGTTGAAATCTTCAACTATGGTGTGAATTTGTCACTTTCTCTCTTTTGCCAAATTTTGCTTTGTGGTTTTTGAAGATATGATTAGATCAATACGCATGTAGGATTAAATATTTCTGATAAATTAGTTCTTCTTCATCTTTAGTAATATTCTTCTTCTTGAAGTTAATTTGGTCTCATCTTAATAAAGCCATACCTGCTTTACTTTGTTTATAGTTTTCATGATATATTTTTTCCATCCTTTTAGTTTCAACCTCAACTGTATCTTTATATCTAAAATATATTTCATCAAGTAGCATATATCTAGGTCTTGCACTTTCTAAATTCATTTTTATAATCTCATCCTTTTTATTTGAGCATTTAGATCATTTACATTTAATGTAATTGTGATTATGATAGGTTTTATTATCCTCATTTTAAATGATCAGCTGTCATTTAGGAAATCATAAAAGGAAAAGGAAGCATAGCTTTTTAAATTTATTCATTCATTTACCATTTTTAGTGTTCTCCATTCTTTCTTGTAGACCCAAATTCCCATGTAATATCATTTCCCTTCAGCCTTAAAAATATCCATAATTTTTTCTTACAACCAGGCCTATCAGAATACATTCTTCTAGTTTTCACTTATATGAAAATGTCTTTTTTATGTTAATTTTGAAAATGTTTTTATGCTATGTTACATTCTTCTAGTTTTCATTTATGTGAAAATGTCTTTATGATTATCTTTTCTAGAATGTATTTTAGATTTCTGAATATTTTTTATTATATTTTATTTTGTATTTAACATTTTAAAAAATCTTGTTGCATTGTATTCTGGACTTAATTGGATCAAATAAGAAATGAGGCATTATTTGTGTTGTTATATAATTGTTTTATATATAATTGTTTTTAATTTAGCTTATTTCTGTATATTTGGCTTTTAGAAGTTTGAGTGTAATGCTCTTAATGTGGTTTACTTTGCCTTTATCTTGCTTATGGTTTACTGAGATTCTTGAATGTGTAAGTTGATGTTTTCCATCAAAGTTAGGAACAAGAGTCATATATATTTTTTTTAAAAAAAAGAACCCTTTATCATTTTTTAAGAAGTTTTATTTATTTATTTTGGAGAGAGAGTGTGTGTGCATAAGTGGCAGGAGGGGCAGAGAGAGAATCTCAAGCAAACTCCCTGCTGAGCATGGAGCCTGACTTAGGGATCAATCTCACAACAATGAGATCATGACCTGAGCAGGCATCAAGAGTCAGATGCTTAACCAACTGAGCCACCCAGGTACCCCTTTATATTACTTTTATGTACAGAAAATTCAACAGAGTACACTTAGCCCTTTGATGATCAGTTTTTCTGCCTTTGAGTTTCCCAACTCGACAATGTGATCCACTGACTGTGGACCCTAAGATCCACTGAATTTGCCTTCCCATCAACAGTGGATCTTATCATATCTGTCATTGCAATTGGTCCTGACAGCTTCTACCAGCTTAGCTAGTGCTTCTTTATCTTCCAAGTCAACCTGTATGAAGGCAACAATGCCTTAGGCCTTCCTGTGGACCAGATGCCCTAATCTGGCCTTCCCCTTGATAAGGCAGTAGGGAACCCCCATAATACAACACAGGACAGGCAGGAAGAAAGCCAGCTCAATGCTCAATGGGATCCACATAATTTGCAATCACTACCAGCTGAACTTCTTGTTTCCCACCAAGTTGATGACAGTATCAGCCCCAGCCGTTCAAAGGACAGATGGCCTCTTGTGGGGACATTCCCTTTGCTAGCAGCTCTCTTCACAGTCCAGACCAACAATCTCCACTTCTCTTGCCTTGTCTCTGGTTTGTATTTGTGGGCCAGCTTAAGTAGTTAGTAGCAGCTGGTTCAAGGCCTGGGTGAACTGGTTAATCACAGAGGCACTTTTAGACATTTTTAGAGAATTGCCCTTTGCCACTACAGCCAGGTGTAGCAGGACCATCTGATAAGGGAGGTGAAGTCCTCTTTGGGCTGGATGTCTTGTCCAACGCCAAAATTCTTGGGCCTCTTCTCAAATAGGGGAATGACCACATTCTTGGCCTCCTGCTTCTTCATGAAAACAGGGGCCAGAGCACTTTCTTCCCCTTAGCCTTCTTTCCTTTTGGCATCTGAGGTAGCTGAAGAAGAGCTCTTCATTTCTTAAAATATTTTCATTCACTTCTTCCAGGATTCCAATTCCAATAGAAATTAGAGATTTTTATATTGTGCCACAAATTTCCAAGGATCTTTACTTTTCTTCCATCTGTTTCTCTTTCCATTTTTCAGATTGGATTATTTTTATTAGTCTGTCTTCTTGATACTGACTCTTATCTTATTTTCAGTCTACCATTAATTCTTTCTCATGAATTTTTAAAATCCTAACCTTTGTAGTCTTTTATTCAGGAATTCCATTTCCTTGTTTCTTTCTTACTTTCTCTGTTTTCATCTCTCTGTTGAGATTCTCCAATAATTCATAACTAAGAAAAAATTTTTCTTTAAATACTTGAACATATATATCTGTTTTAATGTTAGTATCCTAACTCCAATATCTACTTCACCTTTGAGATACATTATCTGCTTTATTCTTGACTAATGGTCACATTTTCTGTGGGTTTTTTTCATGTCTAGTAATTGTTATTCCATTCTCAACAGCATAGATAGAGGATATATCTTAGAGTCTTAAGATTCTATTATTTTTTTCCTGGAAAATGTTGATTTTTATTCTGGTAGACTATTCAATTACTAACTAATCAAGTTGAAATTGTATAGAGATGGTCTTATTTTAGACTTCTTAAGGTCATAGCTGGGGTAGACCCTGGGACATGGTTCTTATTCCTAAAACAAGTGGCTTTTCTGCTGGGTCAAACAGATGCCAACATGTTAGCAAGGTCTTTCCATTTCTACTGGACTAGAACTTCAAAATCCTCCAGCACTGCTCATATTCTGGTAGCTCAATTACATTTCTACTCTATTGCTGTTCTCCAGTAAGCCATTCCCTGTTCACCTTGTGCATACTTAGCTAAACCCTCAGCCAAGGACTTGTGGAAAAACCACATGGAAAATTCTGGGATCTACTCCACTGCACAGCTGTCCTTCCCAGAACCCTGCATCACAGATTCTAGTGACTTTAAAAGCCTTATACTTGATTTCTACTTTCTCCATTCAGAAAGATCATCATGCCATGCACAGGGCTCTAGCTTCCTGTGCCACAGTCAGGAAATTTTCCCTAGGCAGAGAGTTGGCATGATTTTAAGTCTATTCTCTCTTTCAGGGAGAACAGGCTGGCACTAACTGTTTTCAATGCCTACAACAATTGCCTCATATATTTTGTCCAGTTTTATAGTTATTCTCAGTAGGAGAGTTAGTTTTGCATCATTTATTGTATTGTGCACAGAATCAGACTTTCCTGGCTGAGGAGTCTTAAATGTAATCTGACTACTACCGAAACATACAGTTCTTTGATCTTTCTCTAATTACCAGGCTACCTGTATTTTCTTGTCTATTCCTTGCACCAACCACTCCTCCTAAGCACAGATTTTTCTCTCACAAGTCTTCTCTTCTTTTCCCCCTTGCTTACTTTGTCTTCTTGGTACTTACTCGCTGCCTGAAAAATCATGAGATCATTTTGTGTAGAGTGGATATATATGACTTTAAGATTGAAAAATGGCATATGATAGGGGCAAAAAAATGAACTCAACTTTAACATACCTTTAGTGTCTACAATACATCATGAGGACTTGGTTTTTCATGTCCATGAATGGCATTGTTTACATTTATTGATAAACCCTTGGGTTCTTCTTAGACCTACACTAGGCATAGAGTATGCTATTTGGGTATAGAAGAGAAAACTGTGTCCTAAGAAGTTTGCTTACTTTGATGGTGGTGATAAGGCTACTTCTAAATTATCATTTCCAAAAAAAAAAAAATATATATATATATATATATATATATATAGTTTCCATTCAAAGTAATTCATGTAAATATTGGCATCCATCTACTTTCCTTTTTTCCTTTCTCTTTTCCTTCCTTGCTCTTTCCCTTTCTTCTATTTATCTTTCAGTCAATATTTATAAACAGCTTCCTAGGTGCTTGGAATCCTAAAATAACAATATCTTTTGGGGTATCCCATAGTTTCTTAAACTCTCAGAATCATCTTAAATTTCATGGCAGGACTAAAATTTCCCCAGAATTTTGCCATCTTTCTAGGAGGAAAAGTAATGACAGTGATATTGGATGACTTCTGGTCTTTGGCCTAACTGACCAAAAGGAGGTATTTTGGCATCTTACTGGGAAATCCCGGTGAACAATCAGATAAATGATTCATATCAATTAAAAGTATTCCTGAGGGATCTATCTATCTAAGAGGAATGATGAGTTTAGAACTTCCTTGTTTAATCAGGGGCATATTCTTTGTTCAGATGTACTCTGCATT
Source organism: Nyctereutes procyonoides (assembly GCF_905146905.1). Lineage (NCBI taxonomy): Eukaryota > Metazoa > Chordata > Mammalia > Carnivora > Canidae > Nyctereutes > Nyctereutes procyonoides. Next base: position 3,349,732 of record NW_026575143.1, read on the forward strand.
TTTATTTATTTATTTTTCTATAGCAGAGACTGGCAGTTTTTATTTGAAATCAGTCCAGGATGGATCTAGTTGTCTAAGGAATAAGGCAAAATTCTCAAGACAGTATTAATATGTAGGACTTGGCAAACGCATGTGATTGTGTTCTTTTTCTTTATTTTACTTCTGTATTTTTTCATACTATTAACTCAAAGTGATGTATAGGGATAGAGGTAAAGGTGTATAAATATCATAGTATTCTCTCATGTAAGAGATTACTTTCTTCCTTTTAACAGTGCTTTTTATTACACTAATTATACTTTAATATAGGCTTACTGTTCAAAAATATACTCCATAACCGCTATAAAGCATTTCCCTTAATTTCCTCTCTTAATTCAAATAGATTCTTTACTATATGTATTTCATTTGAGTCCAGTTTAAAATTTTAAAATGTGTTGAAAAGCACCTCAAGGTATGTGAGAAACATCTAAAAATTAAATTACAATGAGGCTTATAATTCTCAAGAACTTGAAGATCCCTGCCCTATGCTCTCAAAGCTTGATCCCTATTTGATACTCATTATGTGGTGTCATCTTGACATTTAGAAAAATGACCTAGAGCAGTCATATAAACTACAATGAAACTTGTTTTGCTCATAAAATATTTGACTTTCCAGATCTTCTGATCCTCAGTTCAACGTTTTTACTTTATACCAAGGCAACTCATTTTCACTTTTGCACTTCTTTAAAAGATCTCTAACATTCTTAAAATTCAATAACCACTGACTGAAGGAATACAAGCATTAGTTTTTTAAAGACACAGATTCTATTCTTTTCGCCATTTTTTTGTTTTGTTTTCATTACTTTAGAAATCTGTACCAGTTTGGGGACAGGGACAATTTATTGTCCATACACTAAGATAAGCAAAGGATGGAATAATGTTTTCTTTACCCATGTACTCCACTCTGTGAGTAAGAGACTGTGCTGAGTGCATGCATGTGGCACTCAGAGTTAGAATTCCAGCTGTGCCCCCAAATATGATGCATGAAAAGGAAAACATATGCACATTGGCATTTGGGAATTAATTTGTAGCTACATAGAAATGCAAGGTAGAGGTAACCCCAACCCCCTATCTCTGCAGTTAATAAATTTTTGTGCAGATGAGAGAGAAGAAGGCCACACTTTAAGGCCAAACCCAAAAAAGCTCCTTCTGACCCTTGCCAGCCTAATCTCTTTTCAGTTTCACAATCATGAAGAGTTTTCAATTATTCTGTCTATAACATTTCTCTCTTCTCCAGGAGCTCACTGTGTGAAAGGGGCAAGGAACTGCCTTGTAGAGGAAGGGTAGTGTCTTTGGTAAATCCGTCTCCACAGTGTGAAGGCCTTCAAGACCATTTAAGTCATAGCAGATAAAGTTCTATTCAACTACAGATTCTATACGTAATCCTTTCATTGGATTCAGAATCCAGGTTATGAGTAGATATGTTGGGTTTGCCAATGATAAAGCATTCCTCTAAAAGGAAATATGTCAGTTGAGCTCAGGAATCTATAGTTTATTACTAGTTTTACTCTCGATTGACAGTGTTGTTAATAACTAATGATGTAATTTACATTGTATTGTGAGTGTAAGAAGAAAACCAAAATGAGGAAAGTAGAGAATTTGCCCTCTGCAGTACTGTGTTTTGTGAAGAGTATAAAACTCTTGTTGGAAAAAAAAAAAAAAAAAAGAAAAAATTCTTGTTGGTGATTCACGTGATTCTTTTAGTCATGGTTCTACAAACATGGAGCCAAGAGCAACCCACTGCAAATATTTAAACTCAATCAGACCAGTTATTAGATGTCATGTAAATAATGAAAAAGATGAGCTGGTTTAAATCATAAATAATGAAAGGAAAAATATCAGCTGACTTAAATTCTTTTTCTTAAATAGTCTGCATAATTAGAAACAGACACACTCTCTCTCCTAACTTTTTTAAAAAGTCAGAATGCTGTATCTTCTATAGCTTCTCATTTTTTAAAATTTGGGGACTACACAAAAATGTATGCAATTTTAACTTTTTATTGGTCAAATAAAGATCAGAAAACTAATTTAAACTAAATATACACATCGATTAAAATATGAACTTAAGGATTAACTCCAATTTTATAACAGTTATAAGTAAACTATCCCTTTGCCAAGGATATTTATTTTACCATCTTTATTTCAGAAATATTTCATAAGATCCTGTGAAGAATGTATTTACTATGTTAAATTTATGGTTATTCCTACAACTGCCTAAGAATTTTTTTCTTTACTGGAGAAATATAAGCACATGTGATAAAAAAAAGAAAACACAAATAAGAATAAAATAAAATAAAGAAGTAAAAATAAAAGTAGGAATAAGAAACAGTATTAAATACTTTACAAATAGAAAAGATATCAGGGTGATTACAGAAAAAACTACTAAGTAACATTAAAATTATATTGTCATGCCATTTTTATGGTTTACAACAAAAACAGAAAAGATTTTGGGGATGATAATCTTGTGAAGTTGGACATTAAATTTCACTCACAAATAAACATAAAAATGACAGAATTTTCAAAATGTTCCATGCAATCTAGTACTGGCACTCCAGCCTGATAAAGAAATGTTACATTAGCAATACTTGCCATTGCTTCTAGAATTGGAAATGGTTAAAAATGTTGCTGAAGGAAAACCACGCAGCAGGACCAACAGGTTCATTAGCCTCCGACTCTGTGCTTCCACTGCTAGTCATAGCCTGCGCATTTCCTAGCATTTCACCTCCACAAATGAGCACCGCCATTCTCCCTCCAGCCCCCAGTACATCTGTTGTACAAGCTTCAGATCAGAGCGTAGAAGTAGGGACAAATGCCACCCACTCCAGTGCACTTGCTGCTCCACCAACTGTTAGCAATTGCATAGGATGTTTTCTACTTTCTCAGTCTCTTATTTCATGTATTTCTGGAAGGTAGCTGACAGGTAAAGAGTATGATTTTCCTGCCAAAATTTCACCCCCCCCCCACAGTGCAAGAAGTGATTTGCCATTCTCTAGAAATAAACGGAGGACATAAAGAAGAAAATGGAAATAGGAAAAAAATCTGTTGTAGCACTATAAACCTGAAAATGAACTATAGAGTCCATGTCATCCATTCAGACAGATAATGTCAGCCATTCATTAATTTATTCAGTCAACAAATATATGTTGATTAGATTGTGCATGGAACTATGTTTAAATGGCTAAGTATCAATAAAAATAATGAATGGTAAGGTACAATTGCATAGGCAATAATAAGTGACTAGTTTCATTTTAGTACATTATTATTTTAGAGAATCTAAATCATATATGTGGTTTTTACAAATTTGGTATTTTCTCCAGCAGTATTTCAGCATGAATATGAAAGAATATACACGTGACTACCTTGTGACATGTAGATGAAAGAAGTGGAGATAGAGACAAAGGTCACCTTTTTAAGAGGCAGGATTAAGCAGAGCATTCGGTAGGCTGAGATGAGGGAGGAAATCATTGGAAGAAGAGAAGAGAGGCCTGGGAGAAAGCAGACCTGCTCCTTTTTACACATGAGCAATAGAAAAAAAAAATCTCTCTTAGGAAGTAGTCAAGATCTGAGCAAGCCCCTGGGGAAGCACTGGAGACTTCCTACTCATTTCTGGTTAGTGATCATTCATGTTTCAGTAGCCACTGACTATCTGTGCTGGTGTTGACTTTTGGACTAAATTGGATACAAAGTAGTAGGCACGGAAGAGAGCTTACACCTCTCAGATAGGAAATCTATATATTTTATACATGAGTCCCAGGGAAATGGGATGACCTGCCCATGGTCACACAGCAGGCATTGATATTTAGAATGTAGATTTCCTGAAGTCTGGCCTTTTTCCAAAGGGATCCTTCACCGGGGTCTTCTGAAAAAGTGACCCAAAACCCTCTTTCAATTTAGAATAAAGATGTCTTGTCTAACAATAATTTTCTTGAAATGCCAATTACATGTAAGGCCACCATTCTTTTCCAGATTTGTTAGCTTAAATCACATCCAGCAGTGTGCTGGTGCTGTTTGTTCTGGCTCTCTAGAGCTGATTGCTGAATTTCTAGCAATTGGGCAATTCACATGACATCACTTCGGTAGCTTGGTATCAGTCTACACCATGAAAAGCAGTGCTGGAAAGCCAGTTGTCAAACATTACAATTAGTTTCTAAATTTACAATCAAATAAAATATTCACTGTGTCAATTTTGAACATTCTTTCAATGGCCCAACTCTGTCCAGCAAGAGCATGGCCTGAATATAAATATTAAATAATATGAGCAGTGGTTTTCTTTTCTCTCCATGAGTCACTTCAAAAATCCTGTGACCCACCCAACTTGAATAATAAAAAGCTTTAACTTATCTGGAGGGCTTGGTCTTTGAAAGCTTAAATGTGTATTCCATATCTGAACACTGTAAACAACTGGAACTGGGGTGGTTGGGATGATGAATCTTAACCCCGATGCTAGTCTCTTGCCTTCTCCCTAATCTGGACCTATAGATCATCCCAGGATTGGGAAATTTTCCTTACAACCAGAAAAGACCATATGCAGATTCTTCCCAAACCTACCTCAGTACAGTGAATAATACACCACTCCAGAAAGCTCAAGTCTTGTTCACCCAGAAGATTTCTAGTCTTACCTGCTTTCTTGACATTACAATTTAATGGAACTTTTGGTGTATAATTATATATGCTAAGTGATCTTGAATCACTACATCTGCTAAATCAGATGATCTGGTCATTTTCTTCTTCATAGAAGGCACAAACTGTTTGAATTCACCATGAAATAAAAGCCTCACTGGCAAATAGTAGTTAGTGGTGGGCAGTTTTCTTAAGTCTAAATGGTTTTTCCTATTTGATTTACTTAATTGAGCTAATGGGTTCTATGATCGGCTGAATAGTCCGGTGGCTAAAGTCATCATTAGCTATTTTCTTGGCTAACACAATAATGACCCTTAAATTGTCTCCAGTATTTCCAATTACCTTTGAGAACATGTGGAATGTCAGAAGCCCTAATAGGAAACATATATGATATGATGTTTATGGGAAATCTTTTTTCATAACTAGTAGCTTTCACAAAATCCTTTTAAGTGTCAAGAGAGATACATGAAACAAATCATGGAACAAAAAAGCGAAGGATCTGAAAAGAGGATTTTGTCTTGAGAAATATGAGAATCAACAGATACTGGAATGATTTAGAAATTCTCTAGCCCAATCATTCATTTTATGGTCGAGAAAACTGAGGTTGGAGATGATAATTGCCTTATAAAGATAACATAGCTAACAGGTGGCAGCCAAAATTAGAACTCATTTTTTTTCCATTGAAAAGTGTACTTCTTGAACTAGTCTATTAAAAACATGCTTTACTTATGAAGCTTTTACTTAAAGAAACTCCAAATCCCAAGTGGCTTAAGCCCCTCCTCCCTCTCTCTCCCTTTCTTTCTATCTCTCTGTTTCTCTCTCTCCATTCTTTCCCCTCTTTCTCATAAACATAAATTACAATTCCTTTTTTTTTTAAATTACAATTCCTTCACAATTTTATTGTAAAGGCACTGAACTAGCCATAGAGAATGGAAGAAGCAACAGAATAAAAGCATGAGTGAAACTCAGCTCTAGAGCTCAGTCTGCAGCCTGGTGAGGATGCTGTGTTGTATTACAGATGACATAAAGAAGCAAAGAAGGAGATATCAGAGTTGGAACAAAATTGCTGAGTGTGCACTGAGTATAAAAGCAGCCACCCCTTAGATGTGAAGGTGAATCATTAGTGATATGATATGGGCTGGAATTTCACAGATGGGCAATTCGAGTTGGAGTCATCCGGTTTGGGGTCCAGTCCTGGGGCTTCATCACTTTTTTCTCGGTGTAGTAAAATTCAGGGATAATGATTTTTGTTAAGCAAATGCACAAAAGAGTGGCTGACTGACCTAAACTTATCTTGTTAAATCACAATGTGGAAAATCATTGCTACAGGGCCTGGAATACCTGTCAGCTGGTCCTCATATTCTCTCCCCTGCAGCAAAATTATGAGCTGCTCAAAGCAGTGGCTATGCATTATTTATTATTGTCTGCCCAGCACCCAGTGTAATGTTTGTCACACTGAAGGTGCTTGAGAAATGTATAGTGAATGAATGAGTAAAAGAATGGATTACCAGAAGGCTGCTGGCTGAGCATCAATCTGGCAAAGGGGGTTAGATGATTCTAAGAACAAGTATCAACTCACAATTCGAAGTGTATCTAGAGACTTTGAAGGACCTTCCCTACATTCTCTGTACCCAGTCAACTCAGAAGCAATGACTAGATCAAATCTCTTGACTCCAAAAGTCTGAGAGTCCTATTCTGTACCATGGTGGATTCATTAAGAGAATACATTCTTGTGAGGACACTTGGAAACTTGGCAGCTGGTCCTCCTTGGCTATTCCCAGCCCTACCTCCATTTACAAGTGCTCCAGCCTCTGTCACCTTAGGAAGCTCTCTCTTCTGTAGGAACCCATATCCCAAACCAGCAGAACATCCACATTAGCTTCCTCCTCTGCAAGCTACCAGGGGGATTGATTTCAGCAGGCAACTAAGTCATCATTGAATTCCTAAGTGACTCAATTCTTGTTGGTGGATGTTACCCTCCCAGCTACCCAAAGCAACCTGACAACAAAATGGATTGCACCTAGAGCAGCTGATCTTTGGTTGATGGTTCTTTTGAATTTTCTCTTTCCATTTATTTGTTTATTTTTAAAGATTTTATTTATCTATTTGACAAGCAAAGAGAGAGAGTACATGCAGAGGGAGTGGCAGGGGGAGAGGGAGAAGCAGGATCCTTACTGAACAGAGAGCCCAATGCGGGTCTCGATCCCAGGACCCCGAGATCATGACCTGAACCAAAGCAGGCGCTTAACTGAGCTACCCAACCACCTCAAATTTTATCTTTCCACTTAGAAGGTAAATTTATTCCTAAGTAAATCATAATTGTTTTTATTTTATTTTAATTTTAGAGTCACATACAGCAAAATTAACTTTTGTATACAGTTCTACAAATGGGAACACATGTACAGGATCATGATCCTCAGCAAAATCAGGAAACAAAATGGTTTCATTTGTCTCCTCAAACTCCCTCATACCAGCATTTTATAGTCACACCACTCCTACTTCTGCACCTCTGCCAACACAGATATAGCTTGTCACTAAAGTTTGTCTTTTTGAGAATGTTATCTGAATGGAATAGTATGTACGTAACTTTTAAGACTGGCTTCTTTCTCTCAGCATAATGACTTTTTAATGTTCATCAAAACTGTTACATGTATCAATAGCTCATTCCTTTGAATGCTGAGTAATATTCCATTGCATTGAAGGTACCAACTCATCCACTGAAGGAAGTTTGAGCTGTTTCCAGATGTGGCAATTATAAACAGAAATGCTGTAAAATTTGTGTACGGGTTTTGTGTGAACATATTTTTCTCTTTTCTAGGTAAAGTACCCAGAAGTGGATTGCTGGATTATGGGGTAAGTATATGTGTGCTTTATAAGAAATTGCCAAAGTGTGTCTACCAGAGTGGCAGGGTCATCATCCCACTAACAGTGTGTGGAGATTTCCTGTAGCTCAGTTATGCTTGGCAGTACTTGTTATTATTTTAGACACTCTAATAGGTGTGTAGTGCTAGTTTATTGTAGTTTTAATTTGCATTTGCCTAATGACTGATGATGTGGAGCATCTTTTTCATATGCATTTTTCCCTTATCTATATCCTCCTGGGTGAAGTGTCTAAATATTTGGCCCATTCTTAAAATTAGATTGTGCTCTTAGAGTTGAATATTATGCATAAAATGAATATTTTTAATTTTGATGAAACCGAATTATTGAATTTCTCTTTGATGGATCAGATTTTGCTGTCATGAGTAAAAACTCTGCTTAACTCCAGATCTTGAAGGTTTTCTGCTGTGTTTTCTTCTAAATGTTTTCTAGCTTTACATTATACTTCTAGATCTATGATGCATTTGGGGGTTAAGTTTTTTATACAATCTAGGGATTAGGTCAAATTTTATTTTAATTTTTTGAAAATGAATGTTTAATTGTCCCAAACATTTGTTGAAAGGATTATTCTTTCCAATTGATTTGCCTTTGCATGTTTGTAAAAATCAATAGACCATAATTGTGTGTGTCTATTTCTAGACACTCAATTTTGTTCCGTTAATCAATGTGTTTATCTTTTCATCAATACCTTGTCTTGATTACTATGGCTTTAAAAAATCTGTCTTGAAATAAGTTAGCATGAATCTTTCAACTTTGCTTTTCTTTTTTAATAGTGTCTTGACTATTCTAGTTCTTTTCTATTTACACATAATTTTATAATATTTTTTAATATTTCAAAACTTATTTAGTTTGTTAACATACAGTGTAATATTGGTTTCAGGGATAGAATTTAGTGATTCATCACTTACATATAATACCCAGTGCTCATCAAAACAAGTGCCCTACTTAATGCCCATCACCCATTTAGCCAATTCCCCTTCCTTCTCCCCTCCAGGAACTCTGAGTTTGTTCTCTATCATTAAGACTCTAAATTTTAGAATTAGCTTGTCCATGTTTATAAAACATCTTGCTGGGATTTTTATAGGAATTGCATTAAATCTGTACATTAATTTATCTTTATTACATTGAGCCTTCTAATATATGACTATGATAATGTCCTTCTGTTATTTAGGCTTTTGATTTCTTTCCCTGGAATTTTATGTTTTCTGGGTACAGACTCTACACAAAATCTTTGTTAGACTTATACCTAATATTTCTATTTTTAAAAAACTATTATAAGTGATACATTTTATTTATTTCAGTTTTCAATTCTTTGTTGCTTTTATGTAGAATACAACTAATTTTAGTGTGTTGACCTTGTATCCAGAAATCTTGCCAAACTTATTTTTTAGTCCTAGGAGTATTTTTGTAAATCCCTTGGATTATCTATAAAGAGAGTCAATCATATTATCTGTGAACAGAGGAAGTTTTATTTCTTCCTTTCTAATCTGGTCTCCAGGTTTCTGATGAGAAATCTCCAGTCATTTGTATTGTTGCTTCCCTGTAAGTAATTTATTGCTTTTTCCTGGTTGCTTTCCTATTTTTTTTTCTTTGTCTTTAGGTCTTACTTTGAAAACAATGCATCTGGGTATGTAATTATTTTCCTGTATTTTTTTTTATTTTTATTTTTTAAAAGATGCTATTTACTTATTTGAGAGAGAGACAGAGACAGGGCATGAACTGGGGGTAGGAGGAAGAGGGAGAGGGAGAAGCAGACTTCCCACTGAGCAGGGAGCCTGATATGGGGCTCTGTCCCAGGACCCTGGAACCATGACCTGAGCCAGAGGCAAATGCTCAATGACTGAGCCACTCAGGTGCCCATCCTATATTTTATTTAAGGCTCATTCAGCTTCTTCAATCAGTATGTTTGTGTCTCTCATCAAATCTTGGAAGTTTTTAGCTATTGCTTTTTCAAAAATTTTCTTCTGGATATCAGTTTTCTCCTTCTGGAATTCTGATGACATATATTTAGACCCCCCCCCCTTTTTTTTTAATTTGGTATTGTTTCATGGCCTTAGACCTTTTTTTTTTTTTTTTAAATTTGGTATTGTTTCATGGCCTCTGACTCATTTTCATCATTTTGATCTTTTTTCTCTCTTTTGTGTATAATATCTATTTTTCTATTGTCAGGTGCACTGAATCTATTCTTATCTTCTCTGCCATTGAGCCTATTTAGGAAATTTTTTGTTTATTGTATTTGGCAGTTGTAAAATTTTTGTGTGGTCTCCTATACCTTGTTTTTCTTTGATAATACTTTACATTTTAAGTTTTTTTCAAGAATGTTTATAATTGCTCACTCAAGCATTTTTAGAGCAGCTGCTTTAAAGACTTTGTCAGAGAATCCAATATCTGTTCCATTCATTGTTGGCATCTATTGGTTTTCTTTTTCCATGTGAGTTAATATTTCCTGGTTCTTTCTATGTCATATAATTTTAAATTCTGTCATGTCATATTATGGGGCCCTAGATCTTGATTAAATGCTATTGGGAATTTTGATATTTTCGTTTTAGCAAACCGTTTGATTTGGTTAAATCATGACCCATCTTATTTGAGTTTTCAGTTTGGATTTCAAAATCTCTACAGCACTTGCCATTCAGACCATCCCATATGTGTACCACCTGGAAGCCATTCTGGGACACAGGTGATTCCTTAGTTTAGCTTGCAAGATCCAGCTATTTAATTGTAGATCCAGACATGAGCAGCTCAAGGGGGGGTTGGGGGAGAGTTCACTTTAAAGGTTGCTTGCTTAAGCTTCTCTTTCTCCATGACCCTTCAGTACTTTCCAGTTTCTGGGGCTCCCCATGGGAGCCAGCAAGCAGGCACTTAAATTACCCCCATGTACTTCCTATGACATGACTCTATCCTGGGCCAAGTCATAGGAAGACAGACTTTAAAAATCCCATCAGAATTGCCCTGTCCTCTTGGGATCACAGCTCTCTCTCTTAGAGTTTTAGGTTCTTACACAACCCCATTGTTACAGTCACCAGTGCAAACATTCAATGACTTTGGGACTGGAGTGCAAGGGAACAGAGAAAAAATAAAGACAAAAAAGATAAAAAGAATAACAAGATTCTCCCCACACTCTCTGAGAGTCAAAAGTTCCCCTTCATGCTCCTAGAGCCAGAGCTAGAGGTCACCTTCTGGAGCTCTCTATGACAGTGTCCTGAGGCCCCTTCCCAGGTTTCAGGCTGTGTTGAGTTCAGGCCAGGAGATACACAAAAGGAGAAACCAAATGGTGAACTCACCACCAGTTCAGTGGTACTTCCAGTTCAGACGTATCCCTCAACCTGTCAGCTACTATTTACTTTTTAGAGGCTTCAAACAGTTGTTCAAGTGACAGCCCTGGTGGAGAGTGTTCCATCTCCAAGGAGGGGGAGGCTTGCTGATGGATTTTTAAGTCTTATTCTTGAAGAAAAAGCTGATAATTATAACTCTGAGCCTGATAGGTTCAATATTAGGGACACTGTTTTGGAAATTTTTATTATGATAGACTTTCAAACTTCCAGAAAAATTGAAAGAACAGTACAAGGAATTCCCTTATACTTTTTATCCAGACTTACTAACATTTTACATTTTGTCCCATCTGCTGTATCATTCTCTCTTTTTTTCGTCTCCTTCTATATAGATGTAGATAGATAATTTGTCTTCCTGAATCATTGAAAACTAAGTTGGAGACATCATCTCCATTCTATAACTACTTCGTTGTGTATTTCCTCAAAACAGAGAACAGTCTCCTGCATAATCACATACAATGATCATAGTCGAATAACTAAATATTGATGTAATGTCCTCCCACCCACAGTCCACATTCAGATTTCATCAGTTCAAAATCACACATTTCATTTTGTTTCATGTCTCTTTCGTATCCTTAATCAGGAACGGCTTCTTAGCCCTTTCTCTGTCTTTCTTAACCTTGACCTTTTTCAAAGAATTCAAGTCCATTATTTTGTAGAACATCCTTCAAATAAGGCTTGCTGATATCTCCTCATGCCTAGACTGTGGTTATGAATTTTTGTCAGGAATAACACAAAAGTGATGCTGCGTCCTTCTCAGTGAATCATATCAGGAGTCTTTTGATATCAGTTTGTCCAAACATCAGGTTTTACGGTTTGGTTAAGGGGGCACCACCAGGCTTACCCACCCAAAAACTAATAGTTTCTTCCCAGGAACAAGTTTAGGGGAATCAGCAGCAGCTTGCTTTTATGAAACATTTTGCTCTTCCTTTGTTAGGTTGTTTTGACCTAACATCTAGAGAATGCATTCTTTGCATTCTGCCTGGAATCAAAACAAGCCCTGATCATTCTTTCCCTGCTTGCTTGCTTGTTATTCCCAGCTGAGGGTTGTGTCAACGCCTGGGTGGCAGTGGGCCTCTCCCAGCCACCGCCTGGGCAACCACCAGCTCGTCTGTGTGCCTGCCGTGCCCCAGTGAATGAAGACTGACCAGCTCTGTGGGTGGGAACCAAAAGAGCTTTGGGACAACAAGGCCTCAATTTTCATGGGAAAAAGTCTATCTCAAACTGGTTCTTGAAATAGTCTAGTGAGAAAACACTTTTTGAAAATGAATTTCAGCCAAAGAGCCCTTCAAGAGAGTTTAGTTCCTGAAAGTGCTCACAGCCCCCACCACCACAGTGCCTGCTGCTCTGTGCTTTGTGATTTCGCACAAGTTGGGGATGGGTTGAGACAAGTAATCAATATTTCATTTCTATATTTATAACTCCCTTGTAATGCAAGTCTGACAATGCAAATGTCCATTAAGGAAAAAAAAAAAAAAGGAAAGGAATTTGCACCAGGGCATTTCACTTGGCTTCCTGCATGTATTCGCACTAAGGAACTGAAGCCACATCCTCAAAGAGTTCATTATATTCAGGTCAGTCCTGGGTGAATATGGTTCCATCTCACTGAGTACTCGGCCATTAGCAGCCAACTTCCAAAGTTACTGAAGGCAGGTGAGGAAACAAATAGAGCACTGAGGCCAGGCCAGGTGAAGAAATGTTGGCTCAGCTTTCATTTCCCCAGCAGTTTAGAACATTTAAAGGATAAATTATGGATTAGTCCTTTGTTTTGATTTACTAGTCTTAATATTTTGATATATACCCTTTTAGAAGCTTGAGTGCTCCAGCTCAGCAGGGTGATGGCCAGAGCCTTGAGTAGCTTGTATTCTTGGATTTTTTCTGGGCTTCCCTCTCAAGAGAATCTAGACATTTCAAAAAGAAAGAAATACTGGTACGTGGCAGGTGTTGTGGAGAATGACCCAATGTGGAGAATATATAGTCATTTCTCCAATTCTTGTTGCCTGAATGGTCAAAGTTCCATAGCACATGTATGCAAAGTGCAAACAAACTTTTTTTTTCCTTTTCAGATTAAAAGACATTATATTTGCTGGACAAGGCCATCAGGAGGATTTACCTACTCGAAGTGGAGCATTTTGTCACTTTTTTTGTTAACATTACCCTGTTTACCTCTGGCTCTCTCTTCTGATTTTACTCACTTTTACTGTGAACAAATTGGTAATTTTGACACGTTTATAAAAGTTTATAGACGTTTCTTTTTTGTTGTTTTACACTTTGTCTGGTATCTCTGAGATACTTTCTTTTCTACGCCCCTCTTCTTATGTGCTCAGGATTCACGCTTCCCTCTCCATTTCACACCTTTCTTTCCTCAATATGTCTCTCATTAGAATTTCTTATTCTTTCCAGTCATCTGCTGGGGAGATGAAAATATGCTTGAAACAAGGCCCCAGTGACTTCTAGCCATCTCTGTTTTGGAAAGGTCAGTCAGTCCCAGCCAGTTCTGCGAAGCTGTGAAGTAGAGGTTGGCAGTAGCCCCGGGCAGGAGATCTGGTCTGCCTTCTGAAGCAATCCTGAGAAACCAACCTAACTCATTTATGGATTGACCTGTATGGTTGACGGGGACAGTCACATTTAGGGTAGCTGTCTCATGATCATTGTGACTAGCCTAGACTTCTGAGACCAGTGGCAAAGAAGGAGGTCTGAGTGGATCTACTGTGTCAGAATTCCTCACTAACATCATCTTTCAGATCTCTGTGTAGCAATCCAGCTTCCCACTTTTTCCTAAAGTACCTTTTCTGTTTGTTTTTTCTTCTCTGTTTATTTAAAATAATTGACTCACAGTACTTTGAGACTAAAATGGACCTTACAGCTTATCTAGTCTGATCCCCTATTTTGATAGATAATGAAACTGCACTCAAGGGAGATACAGGAACATGGGAGATAATATAGTAGAAACAGCATGGGGTTTGAAGTCATAAGGACAAGGACTTACTTCTGGCTGCACTGAATACCTTTGAGCCTTATTGTTTCATCTGTAAGATGGGAACAATGATACTAGTCCTATGAGGTTTCAAAGGATTAAACAATTGAATGAGATAATATATATAGAATGCTTAGCACAGTGACTTGTATACAGTAGATACTTAATAACTATTCATCTTCTTTCTTTTTTCTCAGTACCTTCTCCAACATTGTCTTTAGGTTTTTAAGTCCCTCCTTATATGCTACTCAACACTTTTCTGTTAAGTGACACTCACGAGAAGCTCTTTGCTTATTCTCTTGCTTTCTACCTACTTCTGTCTCTCTCTCCCTGTTTCTCTTCCTGATTAATCTACCACAATCCTACTTAATGCTCACTGCAGGCTTTCCCTTTCATCCATCTACCAGAATTATCTTTCTCAAAAGCGATTTCTGGAAGCACACACACATATATATATATTTATTTGGGGGGGGGTGGAGAAAGAGAGAGTGAATGCAGAATTTTTTTCTTGTGATGAGAACTTTCATGATTTACTCTTAGCAAATTTCAAATATGCAATATGGTATTAACTTTAGTCACCATGCTGTACATTGCATCCCCATGACTTATTTATTTTATTACTGGAAGTTTGCACCTTTGACTCCTTCACCCATTTTATTCACATCCACCCCTCACCTCTGGCAACTATTAATCTGTTCTCTGTGTCTAAGAAATCCACATATAACTGAACTCATACAGTGTCTTTCTCTATCTGACTCATTTCACTTAACATCTAGCTCCACCCATGTTGTTACAAATGGCAAGATTTCATTCTTTTTTTAATGGCCAAATAGAACTATGTATATGTATAAATATATATATTACACTTAAAAATTTTATTTATTCATCAGTGGACGCATAGATTGTTTCCATATCTTGGCTATTGTGAATAATGCTGCAATGAATATGGTGATGTAAATATCTTTTCAAGGCAGTGTTTCATTTTCTTCTAAATACTCAGACGTGGAATTGCTGGGTCATACAGTACTTCTGTTTTTAATTTTTTGAGGGACCTCCAAACTGTCTTCCACAGTGGCTGCATCAGTTTAAATTCCCATCAACAATACGTGGTATTCCTTCTCCACTTCCTTACCAACACTTGTTATTTCTTATATTTTTGATAATAGCCACTTAACAAGCATAGTTTTGATTTGTATTTCCCCAATGATTAGTGATGTTGAGCATCTTTTCATATAGCTATTGGCTAGCAGTATGTTTTCTTTGGAAAAATGTCTATTTAGATCCTTTGCCCATTTTTAAGTTGGATTGTTTGGGATATTTTGCTATTGAGTTGTATGACTTTTATATTTTGGATATTAACCTATTATCACAATTTGCCAATGTTTTCTTCCATTCAGTAGGTTGCGTTTTCATTTCGTTGATGGTTCCCTGTGCAGAAGCTTATTAGGTTGCTACAGTGCCTGTTGTTTATTTTTTGCTTTTGTTGTTTTTGCTTTTGGGGTCAAACCCAAAAAATCATCACCAAAGACCAATGTCAAGGAGATTACTCCCTTTTCCCTCTAGGAGTTTTACATTTTCAGAATTTATATTCAAGTCTTTCATCCATTTAGAGTTAACTTTTTAACTTTGCATTTATTTTTAAAATTCCAGTATAGTTTATGTTCAGTATTATATTAGTTTCACTATACAATATAGTGCTTCAACCCTTACATACAACACCCAGTGCTCATCACCAGTACACTCCTTAATTCCCATCACTTACTTCAACCATCCACCCACCCACCTCCCTTTCAGTAACCATCAGTGTGTTCTCTATAGTGAAGAATCTTGTTTGATGCTAATTTTTGTGTATGGTGTAAGATAATGGCCCATTTTCATGTGACTGTCTGGTTTTTCCAATACCATTCATTGAAGAGATTGTCCCTTCCCCATTGATATTCTTGGCTCCTTTGTCTTAAATTAATTGATCATATATGCATGAGTTTATTTCTGGGGTCTCTATTATGTTCCACTGATTTATGTACCTGTTTTTGTGCCAATATCATACTGTTTTTATTACTATGGCTTTGTACTATAGTTTGAAATTGGGGAGTGTGATACCTCTGGCTTTGTTCTTTTTTCTCAAGATTGCTTTGACTATTGAGGGTCATTTTGAGTCCACACATATTTTTAGTATCATTTGTTCTATTTCAGTGAAAAATTCGAAGAATCTTGAGAGCTGGAACTACACTATATATTCCTTAGTTATTATTCCCTACCAAGTCTCATAGTAATCTATATCAAGTGGTGGATACACAATTAATATTCATTAGTAGATTAGTGGATTCCCAAGACACCTTTTCCTGCAGTTTGTTTGTTTGTTTGTTTGTTTTATTTATTTTTTGAGAGAGAGAAGGGCAGGGCAGAGGGAGAGACAGAATCTCCATACCCAGTACAGAGCCCAATGAGGCTCAGTTTCATGACCTTGATATCATGACCTAAGCCAAAATCAAGAGTCCAACACTTAATGAGCCACCAAGGCACCCCTCCTGCAGCTTTTTCACAAGAGGGAACCAATGATCGTGAGTTGAATATTTGCTTGCAATTTTATAGCTAATGGTGTGCTTCTGGGTGATGGCATGCTGCCCTTACCTTCGCTAGCCAGCACACTCAGGCTGCCGCACACAGTCATGGAGACACTATTGCCTCTGCAAATTATCTTTCCTGTGTTTGCATCAGGGAAGTACATGAGCCTGCATCTGTGGTGATGAACTCCCCCTTTCCCTCTAGAGCGCAAAACCATTTCTTGTGTACCTGTGGGCCATCTCAAAGAGCATCTCTGGTGCTGCAAAGGCCCTACTAAGTCCTGCAGAGAGGCTGTGTTTCCACCATGCATTTTTCACTTGAAGCCCTTCAGATGGAATTTACAAATGGGCTTTAAACTGTATCATCTCAAGATGGATTTCTGTGTTCAGTCAGATGTTAGCAATGGATTATTTGGGTTGTGTAAAATGGGAGTTTAGTGAGGTTAATTTCTCCCTCCTCCCCACCTTAGGCTAATTATTGAAGAAAGTGTTTGCAGACCTGGAACCTCTCATAATTCATCCTGCCTTCTGCTTCTTTAGAGTCGGGGCTCATAAATCTCTGTTTGTGTTGACATAATCGGTTATCGGAGGAATGTGGTAGTATTGCCAGCTGAGAATTACAGCTCCAAACTCCAAGCAAACTGGAAAAGACTCTTTCAAAGAGATGCCCCATCCTTTTTTTCCTTGACGTATCAGAGGCAATGTGTCCAAACGCTCTCATGAGCAAGAGTAGCCACAACACATCAAACTAAGAGAACCTGATGCTTATCTCAGAACACGAGTTCCCCAAAACTCATGAAGGAAACAGAAAATGAACATACCCCAAGAGGAACCAGTCACTTCATAATTTATTGTCTATTATAAAGTACAACATTAAAAAATACCGAATCAACATTTTTCTCTTTAGGGATTACTTAGCTTTGAAATATAATGTAATTTTCTATTTTTAATTTCTGCTTCTTTCTTCTCTTTATAGTGTCTGTGAATTTGCATTTCTATGACATATGTATCTATTATGCATTTGCAAAAATTATATAAAGAAAGTGAGAATCGTGGCACATTAGAACCCTAAGAACATTCAAAAGATTTGGTCCAACCCCTAATTTTAGAGGTGAAGATACTGAGGTCCAAAAACATGTCTGAGATCTGTTTACTGAAAGTGGGGCTGATGTCACAGAAGGAGTGACATCCCTCATGCCATACTGCCAGTTTGCAAATTAGCTAGATGTCAGATGGACAGACAGATCCATTCATCTTGGCACACTTCCATTAATGGTTATGAGAATTCTATTATTAGAAAAAAGTTAGTGTAAGTATTCTCATTTTAAACTCAGGAAATGGAAATGCAATTGAAAAGTACTTAAATTCATTAAATAGAACATTGAAATAGTGTCACTGTCCCTGTCCTCATCTTTAAAATGAGTTACCTAGATGATCCTGGAGTCTTCTTCACAAACTGAAATACTCAAGAATTCTAAATCTTGCTGAATATTCTTTGTGAGATTTGCCCTTTTCCTAACCTGAAATATTCCCTCTTAACATCTGAACCTTCAATTTCTCCAAATACAAAATAGAGCTAATTGTATTCACCAGAGAGATGGTGACAGTAAATAAGATGATGTACATAAAATACAATGGATTTCCTGAATGAGAAGCAACATGAGAATGAGCAATAAACCTCTTATAACTGCTCAAAAAAACAAACAAACAAACAAACAAACAAACCAGTAACTGTAGAATATAATCATGTCTAGATTTAGCATTTGCAGGTTATTATTTGGTGGATTATTTCTTGCATATGTTTCATTTCAGGTTGACTCCCCTGCCAATCAGAATGCATCAGGATTAGTGAGAACAAATTCAAGGAAACACTGGACACTTTTAATATTTAATAAAACCTTCTATTATTAGTAAAGTAATTTTCTATTGCTTCCAAAATGTAAATTCCAATGTACTCCAGAACTATGGTTTAATGGCATTTTGCTTGCTGCTTGGGATTATTTATATAACAATTTTCTCCATTAGCTGAGATAAGAGATGACCAATTATATTTCATAAAATTTAGAAAATGCTTTTCATTTATTTTTCTTTATCCTCTTATTGCAAGTCTTATCTCTAAAGGCACTTAAAATTGGTTCATATTCCTAAACAAATTTGCTGTGGATCAATCTTGGTATCATTATATAGATAGGTTCATTGCCATCCTGGATGTGGCTTAAGTAGAGTGAACTAAATCTGACTCAATGTATCCCAATAGCCTTCTGATTATTTATTTCAATATTTTAAAAAAGATTTTATTTGGGGAACCTGGGTGGCTCAGTGGTTGAGCATCTGCCTTTGGCTCAGGTCATGATCCCGGGGTCCTGGGATCGAGTTCCACATCGGGGTCCCCCAAGGAGTCTGCTTCTCCCTCTGCCTATGTTTCTGCCTTTCTCTGTGTGTCTCTCATGAGAAAGTACAAGCAAGGGGAGCAGCAGAGGGAGAGGGAGAAGCAAACTCCCTCTGAGCAGGGGGCTAGATGAGGGTTCCATCCTAGGACCCCGAGATAGTGACCTGAGCTGAAGACAGATGCTTAACCGAATGAGCCACCCAAGTGCCCCTTGTTTCAGATTTATATACCTTCTGCAGAGCACATATAACTAATGGAAAAGAGTAAAAGCCTTGTTTCATGAAGGAATTCTCACCATTAGTCCACTGGGGTGGTTTTGATTAGTGTAGGGTGCTCTTTTTAAGAAAGAAGGGAAAGTGTGTGCAAGGATTTTTATCTGTCTGGACAAACCCAGCCTGTAGATAATGGCATCTACACATTACTTCTCTTGTTATCAATCCTCACTCCCTTTAGGAGAGTTAACATGATATTGTGTAAAGATTAGAAGTTTAAAAAAGGCTTAACGAATAAATTAAAATGCTATAGAAGTATTATGTTCAATTCTGCATTTGAATCTTTAAAAGGGATATATAAAGAAACTAACTCTTTTCTGAGGTGGGGCATCCAGACTTGAAAGAAACCACATTGCCTGAGGAATAGTTAAAGAAATGGAGATGTTGTGCCTGGAGATGACAGACTCCGTGGAGATGCGTTAGGTATCTTCAAATGTCTGAAGCATCGTCATGTGGAAGAATGACTCTAATTATTCTATTTGGCTCCTAGGAAGATGGAAGGACAGATTTTAGCTTATTAAAGGAAATGTTTTTTTAAGAACTAGACAGGTGGGCAGGTTTGGTGGAAGGTGAGCCCTCAGTTCTGGAGGAGTTTGTGTTGTGTGGGTGCATGGCTTAGGAGGCTAACCCTGGTGAGATTAGATGACCCTCAAGGATGCTCCCAGCTCAGAGATGCTCTGATTTTAACAGAGTGACTTTAGCTAAATTACTGTTCAGGTCCCTGTTTTCTCATTTATATAATGAAAGATTTACACTAATTTGGTGGTTGTCAACCATCTTCTTCAGAATGGTAATCACCACTCCCCGCTCCCCACCCACCCAATGAAATCTTATATAGAACTTCAGTGTAAAAAAAGTAGACAGAAGCTTCCATCTCTGGAAAGGGGATTGAGAGTTTGGAGCCCTGCATGCTTGGCCTTCCTACCTCCACTTCCCCCCGGACAGCTCCTGAGTACCTCTGCAGAATCTGAGAACTGTAGGCTGACAACCATAAGGCTAAATGCTTTCTAGTATTCCTAGCTAAGCCACAATTTTATGATTATCATATAGTTCTCCAACTACTCTTTAGCCAGATTAATAAAAATGCAAGAGAATTTTTTCAACTTGTTTGGGGCTTGAGACTCACAGAAGAGAATCTATATGACAGAATAGTCAAAACATGAACTTCAGAACCAGAACTTTGGTTCAATTCTCAGTTCTGTGCTTTATTAGTTTTGTGACACCGGGAGATTTGCTCAGTGCCTCTAAGCCTCTGATGATAAATGTAGAACAAATGCCCACCTCATGAAATTTGGGGGAGGATTAAAAAGATCATTTATTGAAAAGCTCATAAGATATTTGAAATGTGCAAGAAGTACTCAACTAGGTAGGTGCTTTATTAATAAAGAGACCTAATTAAACTGAGCAAAGCAGTTTCTTCTGTATAGCAATGACTTATCCCTGGTAATGAAGCCAAGCACCCCATAATTACCTTCCAAAGCTAGGTAAGCGAAGCTAAGCTAGGTCCATCCAGAAGAGGAGATCTGAAGGCCTCCATCATCCCTATTGACCCTTCTGCATGAGCTGAAGCAAAGTCCTCAGCTAACTGGAACTCCTCCCCATTAATAAAATGAAACTACAATGTAAAGAGATGAGTTTAGGTTTGCAATGTAAAGAGATGGATTGAGGTTTGGTTTATCCAAGGAAGCCTAGCTTTGGGGACCACTTTTCCAAAACCGAAAAGCTTTCTTGGTAAAATCCCAGAGCTACCTTTTATAATCCTGACAAACATTCTTGTTAGACTTTTCTTTTTTCTGTCTGAGGATCGCTTATTCATTTTATTTAAAGTGGAAGTGTATTTGCTCAGCAAATGTTTCTGGCACACTTATTCTTTATAGGGCTTCAGAAGAAAACAAGGAGGCAGAATTAATCATACCTTTCCAGCATTTACAGTTTAATTTGGAGAATTGCAACCACACATTACAGGTCCTTCTAAGATGATTTGCAATGGCTTTTTCTGCCCCTGCCACTCATCTTCCCTACTTATTCCCCCTTTTTTTCCTCCTCCACTGGTTCCTGGGGCTAGTTCTTTGCTGCTGTCTGCCTAACCAAAGCTTCCTTCTATGTCAGCTCAGCTTACATGGCGTTGCTTCAAATGCTTCACACTCCCAAACTACCTGCCTTGTTTTCCCACATATCCCTATTAAGGACTTCCACTCCCTCGGATCTGACTTTAATGTTTAGAGGAAATGCTCTAAAAGGCAAATAAGTTTAATAGACTTGATTCTCCCCTTTCCTACTTATCATTTAGGAATAATTTGTGCTTTGAATAATCTTCATAAATTTAAATTAACTAATTAAATTAATTTAATTAACTTAATAAATTAAGCAATCCTCAGTGGATACGACACATAAGGAAGATACGTTCCTGCAACATTCTAGGCTCAAGTTTTGCTGACCTTTCCTCTGAATTATGGAACCATCTATCAATAGGAATTGGTTTAAGAGTTATGTAGAGAAACCTATCTATAAGCAAAGCAATAGCATATAGTAAAAACTGCTCCATCACATTCCAGAGCAAGCAAAACACAGAAAAAACAAATCAAGGACAGGGGTTTTTGGGGAAAGTCTCCCCTGTGTAGGTATGTCCTTATTTGAATTTTGAAGAAGGCAATAGACATATGTAAACTGATCCCATTTTTCTCCCTCTTCTTGGAAGTTCTGAAAGAAGGATGAGAGTACAGATATAGATTAGGATAGTCTGTCTAAGGATAATACCAAAGGTAAGTATGCTTTGGGTTTTAAAATACTTGCTGGAAGCTATTTACTGACTGGTTACTAGGAGACAGCATGACTCATTGCTTACTTCCCCTCTGCGGCCAACTTTCAGGCATTTATCACCTAGCACATTGGATCAAGACTGATAGAATCTTTAGAAAAAAATATGGAGTGCTCTATTCTAGTAAGGAGGCACTAAACTGTGGAAATAAAATGATCCCTGAAGATGAGGTCTACTGAGAAAGCATCCCTACACGTGTCCTGGATGCATGAATAGTCCAGGAATTTACTCAGGGGAGAGGGGTACACAAGATAAAATATAAACAATATATATATATTTTAAAAGCCACATATGGCAATAATGCAACCAATGTGGGTAGTAAATATCATGTCTTCCCTAGAGGTTCCCCCCACACACTTTCTGGATAACTATATTTTCATTGTAACCCGGTGTTTCTAATTTCCATGAAATGAGACACTTAAATATTCCTCTAATAATCTTTCTAAAGATTCTAATAACCGGAATAAATTAGCATGAATTCCAAATCATCAGATCTTCTCTGATAATTCATAAGTTAAAAGGTCCATTGTAAGATATATTAAAAAGTAGTGTGATATGAAGTGACATGCAGGAAAAAGTTGGTCAAGTCACCTACACACCACACACTACCTCATGGGCATCAGCTGTAATGTATAATTTGTTGGGAATTTTAAGGAACACTCAATGTATTTCCATACCAAGGTTGGTATTGTCAAAGACAAAGCCTAGATAACATATGCTTTACTTGATAGAAGAAATACAATTAATATGAAAAGAATGAACAATTATGAACACCATACATATGTGTATGTGAGTGTGAGCGCTAGGTCGAGCAATGGGCTTATGTCAGTCACTGACAACAGAAAAAGAAGAGGGAGATGTGGAAGGGTCATGTTTTGCAATATCTACTTAAGTTTTCACTCTGTATTCTGCCTCTATTTTCACCTGTTCAAGTAACTATCAAGATCTGTACCTGCTAAGGATTTGCTGCAGGGGAGAAAGTATAACCTGTCAAAATTCCAAAACCACTGAGAAAGGCAGTGACCCAAACAAGAGTGGCTATCCTTCTTGGGGAGAAAAAGAATGAAGGAGGCATGGAGGAAAGGATGAAGATGGGTCTCTCTCAAAACAACTCATATTTCCCTAGTTTAGGAGAGCTAGGACCTGGTCCCTATTTTTGGCAACATCCTGAGGTTGAGCGGTCTTAGAAGAGGTGGGGATACCCTGGGAAAACACTAAATACTCTTGGCCCCAGGATTAGCACAGAAGCCACAAAGCAGAGACTGTCAGATGGCCTGGGCCACCTCTTGGCAGCAACTGGACAGAGAAACTGAGGCCTAACCTATCTTGACATGTCCATTGGATCTCCCCAAACCCTACCGAGGTCTGCTGAAGGGGATGATGAGGAAGCCTCAAGAGTGGTTTGAACTTTTATTTCCTCTAGCCCAGGGGGAAAAGGACTCAGAGATGATATTAAGTTGATTTATGGACAGTAAACCACCTGAGTTTATAGACGAAGATTTATACTTACTACAAAAGTATAAATCCTGTTTTTCTGTGTATCCCAGGGAGAGCATATTCTGAGACAGATTGCTGTGTTCCGGCCCCAGCTCCACCACTAACTAGCTGTGTGTGACCTTGACAAGTCTCTTAACCTCACTGACCCTGGCTTCTTACCTGGATGAACAATAGTGCCAATTCCACATGGCTATGGCAAGGATGAAGAAAGATGATTATCTTTAGCATGAAGCAAAGACTCAATAATTATCAGCTATTACAATCATCATCATTATTATTTAGTTCTCTTCTGTCACTGCTCCACTTGTTACCTAAATGTGAAGGAGAGAGCTTTACCTAAAAATACGTTTCGATTGATAGCCTCAGTTATTCATGGATTTTCTTTCACTATACCTTAGAAAATAAACAAATAAGCAAAACTGTTCTTTTTCTTTGCCCCCCTCTCCAGGAGACTACTGAATTGCATGTGAAACAAAGCACATTCCGGGCAAGTGTTCCTGGGCAAAAGGATTTTTCCGAGACCCTAAATTAAGCTAATCGTACACATCCCTGCCTCCGTCCACATGCATTACATCTACCCAGTGAAGTCATGGTCACCAGGTGCAGAGCCCATTAGGTCCCCATAAGCTGGACTGTGGTGGTGCATTGAAGGGTGTCTACAGTATCCTTGGTTCCATTCAGGCAGTGCTTTAGACAAGTTGCCTGATTATTTCATTCATGACCATTACTGCTCCTGTCATAACAATTCAAGGATACGAGGGGATTTATATACATTGTCCTCCTAGGACAAGAGCTCCTGGACTTCTGTCCCAAACTGAATACTGAATTCACCCAGAATTAAATTTGGCTAACCTCATAGAAGTCTAGTGTGGAGGCCGAGAAAAATTAAGGCCGTTCCACCTTAAGTTCAGCGTTAGCACAAGTACAGCCATCCCAGGCCCCTGTGAATAAGAGCTGAACTTTACATTACTTCAGTTACAGGGAAAAAAAAAAAAAACCAGTTTAAAGTTTAAGGCCCTAGAAGCCCCATATTAGCATGAGAACAGAGCTCAATGCCCTTGAAGGCCCCATATCAAAATGTAAACAGAACTTGAAAAATTCCTCCACCCCTTCTGGAGGTCCCCTACACCATCCCATAAAAGTAAGCTGGAACCCACCTCGGGGTCCAAGTCCCTGCTCCGCTGTGTTGGGTGCACTTGGACCCAAGCTCGAGCTTGTAAATAAACCCTCGTACCTTTGCATAGGTGTCAGCTCCTTGGTGGTTTCTCGGATACGTAATCTTGGGTACAACACTAGTATATGCCATTTATTTTTTTTTATCTTTTTTTATTTTTTTTTAATTTTATGATAGTCACAGAGAGAGAGAGAGAGAGAGAGAGAGAGAGAGAGAGAGGCAGAGACACAGGCAGAGGGAGAAGCAGGCTCCATGCACCGGGAGCCCGATATGGGATTCGATCCCGGGTCTCCAGGATCGCGCCCTGGGCCAAAGGCAGGCGCCAAACCACTGCGCCACCCAGGGATCCCGCCATTTATACTAAGAGTTCTCCTCCTTCCCTCCCCTAATCTGTCATGTGTTCCAAGACCCTGAAGAGTCTATTGGATTTTGGGGGATCATTGATCTAATTCCCACTTGATGGGAGAATACAGAGTGGCTGGACTTCCTACCCATGTGATGGGCATTCTTACTGGCAGTTGGATTGAGAGTGTGAAGCCTGGTCAAAGCACCTTGGAGGATACAAAGGTTCTTTCTCCTTGGGGGCTATACCTTCACCGAGAAGATGGCTGCATGGCCATGTGTCTCTGTGGCAAAAGCCATAGAAGGATTAAAATAGATAGAGGTGATTTGGGAGACGAGGAGACTTCCCTTAAGACCCTCAAGGAAGACTCTCTGAAAGAAGTAGTCCTGGAAAGGAAAGTAAAATTTTGTGGGGGCCAGAGTGTAACAAGGGTGAGGAAAGACATGGGCTTATAAAAGGAGTATTTGTGAGGTTTGTAACTGTGTCTTAGATTCACTCAAAAAACTGTAGCAGGGGAGACAGCATCGACGTGGTGGTCAAGAAGTTTTATTCTTTTGGATTCTTTGAAAATACAGTATTATAAAGACATAAATCCACAAGGTAACCTTGAAGAATAGTCATGGAAGGGGTGGGGCCTGAGAGATTGGAAGCCCCAAGCCCACTGTGACTTGGATTCATTTCCTGTAGCTGTTGTAACAAACTGCCACAAAAGGGAGGCTTCAAACAATATTTTTTTCTCTCTCTCACAGTTCTGGAGGCCCGAAGTCCGGTATTGCTGGGTCAAAGTTGGAGGGAAGAAGGCACCATGGTCACTCCTGAGTTTCTAGAAGAGAATGGGTCTCTTGCCTCTCCTAGCTTCCAGAGAGCAGGTATTCCTTGAGTGTGGCTGTATCACCCCAACCTCTGCCCTGTGGTCATGTCCTCTTCATTTCTGCATCTCTGTGTAGTATTTTCTCCCTCCCTCTTTTTTTTTAAAAAGATTTTATTTATTTATTCATGGGAGACACACACACAGAGAGGCAGAGATATAGGCAGAGGGAGAAGCAGGCTCCATGCAGGGAGCCCAATGTGGGACTCCATCCCGGGTCTCCAGGATCACGCCCTGGACTGAAGGCAGACACTTAACCACTGAGCCACCCAGGCATCCCTTCTCCCTCCCTCTTATAAAGAAACGTGACTATATTTAGATCCCACCTGGACAATCCAGGAGAATTTCTCCACCTCAAGGTCTCTAACTTAATCACACCTGCAAAGATTTTTTAACTAACTAACTAATTAATTTTTTCACCATATAAGGCAACATTTACAGGTTCCAGGGATTTGGCCATGGATATCTTTTGAAGGGTCATTTTTCAGCCTACTACAGGGTTTATCTTTATACAGACAGCCTTCAATTTTTCAGTAATTACTCAACAGTGCTCTATTGACCCAAAGGGGGTCTGTCTCTCCCCAAGTGCCTCTGTCCCATTCAGACCTCTGGCCTAAGTCTAAAAACTGAGGCAGACTCCCACTGGCACTGGCCTTGGCATAGTCCCCTGCTCAAATGAACTGTTTCCAGTCTCACCAACTTCATTAAAAAATGTAGGGGAACTGGTAAGAAGCTCTTTTGGGGACAAGAGTTCTCTGATTTTGCATGAGAAAACGGCAAAACTATGGAAAGGGATAACCATTTGGAAATGCCTTTAGAAATCCAGATACAGGATGCCTGGGTAGCTCAGTGGTTGAGCAGCTACCTTTGGCTCAGGGTGTGATCCACATCAGGCTCCCTGCATGGAGCCTGCTACTCCCTCTGCCTATGTCTCTGCCTCTCTCTGTGCATCTCTTGTGAATAAATAAATAAAATCTTAAAAAAAAAAAAAGAAAAGAAATCCAGATACAGGGCACCTGTGTGGCTCAATCAGTTAAGTGGTTAAACATCTGCCATTGGCTCAGAGTCCTGGGATCAAGTTCCACTGGGACTCCCTGCTCAGCAGGGAATCTTCTCGTTTGTTCTCATTCTCTCTCTCTCCTACACACAAAAATAAATAAAATCTTTAAGAAAAAAAAGAAAGAAGTCCAAATACATCTTATGATTGACATTGAGTTCATACCCCTCTCTACCGATTTCCACTCTGTTCCTTGTTTTCTTTATTTTAATGTATTCCATCTTACAATTGCAATCAGGTGCCCAAGCTGTGCATTTCAGGGTCATTATTGCACTTCTTAGGAAGTAAAGCTATCTTTGACCTTATGCTTTTTAATACCACCTAAGGTGGTAGGTAATTGTCCACAAATGCACAGTCTGTCAGGTCTTATTGCTCAAACGAAACCCACTTCCACGGTAAGACAAGAAGAGAAGGGGGTAGAACTCCTGCTAGTTTTATCAGCACTTGTCCTCGGGAAATGCTGAATCTTGGCACTGAAAGAAATTGTAAAAGTGATAAATTTGTCACCTAATATGGACCACTGCACTCACAAGACTGCAACTTCTTACATTAATGGAGATTAGGATATAACTTTTTAAATTTGGAGCCTCATTACACAGTATAAATAAAAATAGAGCCCCAACTATATCATCTTTAATTGCCTCTAAACAGAATGCTGATTATCTACTGAGGTCTTGGCCATGTGTTTCTGGGGAGCCAGCAGAGTTCGTTCTATGCTTTGAAAGCAATGTTAGAAAAGATATGTGGGTATCTTTAAGAGAGAGCAGAGATGGATGTCTGCACTCCTTCCAACTAAGGGCACAGTTGAACCAAATGTGCTAGCAAAAATGTGACGGCATTGTTGGAGTGATGACTTCCTGTGCGTGGAGTTGGAGGAATGATATGCATTCTCCCGTCTAAATGTAAGGAGCCATCCATCCACTTGTACTTTGTGTTCTTGTTACCAAGAGTTTGAAAATAGCCACAGTTTTCACTCAGCCTGGTAGAGACCCAGAGAGAGATGCTGATATTCAAAGCTGTGATTGCCGAGTCTTTTAGCATCCCTTGGTACAACTGATTAAAGCAATTGATCAATACCGAACTTCGAGAAAAACTACTGTGGGCATGTTACAGACGACATCCCATGAATAAATAACTTGGATAATGGCATTTGTCTTACTATCAAGCTCATCTATAATTTAGCAAGAATAATACCCATTAAAAGAACACCTAGGATGATTGCTGCCAAAATAAAGAGTTAATTGGTTTTTATCTTCTGGGAAGTCTCTCAAACAAGATAGGGAAGGAAAAGTGGCTACCTACTGTAATAATAAATGTAAAGTAGCTCCTGAGTCTACCCTTATCTTCTGGGACACTTTCCTTTAATAGCATTTCAAATCGCACCTTTTGGATCCAACTTCTACCATTCAAGAAGCTTTTAGGGAGGTCTTTTCCCTTTTCCATGTAGGGATCAAATCTGTATCATGGAAAAATATCATTCACTGCTTTAAATAAATTAATTCACTGAGCACTAAGTGTAGAGAGTATAAATAAATTCCTCCTGGGACTGAAATGTTTTTGTAACATAAATAAAGCCTCCTATTCACAAGGCACTCCTCTTCATTTTGGCTGGCACAAGCTTCAGTTATAAATGGCTGATGGTATCTCATTCACGTGGCTCTAAAACTTTGGGGTAGTCAAATGGGCAAGGGAAATCAGGACCTACTCCAGGGTGGGAAGAGTATAAGACCACACTCCCAAAGGGAGGCAGATAGCAATGGGTGTGATCAAAACCCACACTACCCACTAGAGCAGATGTTCCTGTTTTACCACTAAGAAACTAGGCACAACAAAATCAAAGGGATTTGAGCAAGATTCATGTTGTGAGCCCAGCCAGCAAGTTTGCACCTAGGTGACTTGTTTGTTTCTAAGTTTTAATGGGATAATGCTAGTCATAGGCTGTGCATTGAGGCTGGGAAGCAAGGTTATTACAGGATTAAAAAAAAAAAAAAAAGACATCCTTGTCAGAGTATCGATTGGCATCAGCTTTTGCCTCACTGGTTGATCTGTCATTGGATTTCTTTGAGCACTTTAGAGTCACATGGCTAAAGTTGGAGTGTGTGAAAATCATGGTTGAGCATTATCATTTCCAAAGACTTATTGGGGGTAAAAATAATACTTTTTCAAGTAATGTCCATGCTTACACTGAATTAGTAATTGCTGTATAAAGTAAACTTGAGTGTGTTCCTAATGTCCTCTAGAGATGCTGTAAGTACCGTTTGCTAGTATTTATGGTCTGCAATCAAACAGGAGTCAAGGCCATAAATCATTACCCTGAATATAATATTTTTGTTTCATGAAAGTCTGAGCTTTCAACCCCAAAGCAACAAATCAGTCCGCTCCTTATTGAGCCTGTCACAGCCCCATCTTTGAGTAGGACCACATTTATTACCATTGTCAACTGCCTCATGTGAGAGAACAGGAAGGAGGGTAGGAGGATATAAATATAAATTGAAAAGCAGTGCTTTGGGGGGGTTGGCCTGGCTGAGGGGAGTGGTAACATAACATAGAGACTTTCACCTCAGGGTCACATATTTGATGGCCTATGTGCTGAAGTGGTGATCAAGTTTCCACGTCACCTAGAATCTGGCTGTTAACTGTCACCATTGCTGAGAGTCTCAACATAGGGCAAAGTGCTCAGGGAAGCTGAAGGCTGAACTTTCAGCCTTTCCACTGACCCCGAAAGCACTTTGGGCTTCTCTGAGGACAAGCCTGCATCTCAAGGAACTGCATTATATTATTCTGCGGAGGGAAGTTGGAGACATCAGAGATGGGTAGATATTCCCTTGCTTATGGAGGAAGGTTTTTACCTCTAGAACTTTGTCTTTGGTAGATTTAATGAAACCCTAAAAATGCTGCTTGTTAAGTAAGAAACTGCTGCTTTGACTCTTGTAGGGAAAGCACCAGGCAGGCAAAGCCCTCCAGGGAGTAATGCCACCAAAGGAGAGGAAAAGGTACGTTTCCAAAGGCAAAAAGTAGGCCTGTGACTGGGACAACAGCCTGAATGCTGGTGAGCCATCTTTACAAATACTCTTTGCCAGAGACACAGAAAAAAGCCAGGCAAAATGGAAAGCTTCTCTTTGATGTTTAAATGAAATCAGCATCTCTTAGGGTGACTTCTTCATACTTGGGAAATTTACAGGACTGGGAAACAGCCAAGACCTCTGCCGATATCTTAGATGTAGATGAAATATCTCTTATTTTCATCTTCCTCATTCAAAAACAAACTCTAATAGGAGCATAGGATTTTGCTAGGTAAATTATAACATAGGTGGACATTATATACCAACACAGAAAATACTGGAATGCAAAAGGTTGGTATGACATGCCATTAAGGAATTGCATGCAAACAGATACTTCCAGAATCCTACATGCTATGCATCTTTTGTTCTTTACTCAACCTAAATAGTCCCTAATATAACATGACTAAGGAACTAATTTTCTTTTATTCTATTTTAAATGGTCTTGTTGATACTAGTTTAAAAGTCTCCAGTGAACGAGAAAACAGTCCTCACCGAAAACTTGAACTGAATAGTTTTGCTTGCAAATTGCATTTGTACTTTACTTCAATGTGGTTCTAATCATTATACTTCTAGCACTCTGCCTAGGGTTGATCTACCCTTAGCTACGTAAAAATTTAAACACTATTTATGTACTTATAAAACAAAAAGCCAACATCTTACTCATTCTAAATTGACCAGGGCATGTTGCTGTTGTTTCCTCGAAAGAGCAAACAGAGACAGAGTATTTATTGGGGTTTCATTAAAATTTGATTGGAGGAGGGGAAGCTAAATTGCTTCAGGATCTGTGCAATGTGGACACAAGGCTTTTATTTTCTCTGTAGTTCAGCATGTTCATGAGGACGTGAGGGCACCCAGCTTCACAGACTATGTTGGAAATTAGCATACAGGTGCATGACATGATGGCATGTGAGTAGCACATGCTAACCCCTCTTGGTCCCTCAACTTCAGACAGGCCTTTATTAGGGAGCTGTGTTTTGCTTGGGGCCCATCTAAAATGAACTATGGAGGACTTGAGGATTAAAAAAAAAGAGAGAGAGGATGACTCAATGATTGGAAATGAGCTCCATGGGAAGACTAAAGGAAGTGGGAGTCTTTGGGTGTTGGAAAGAAGACGGTGAAGGCTAAGGCAAGCTCTGGTAGTAAGCAGCATTTTTACACAGTATAATGTCATACATAGAAATTCAAAACGCATAAATGCTCACTTATGAAGTTGCTTTCAGGAATTGTCAGGTGATGTTTAGTACCTGATTATGGTTGAACAAACAGAGGCTTTGAGAGATTTAAGTAACTTTTCCATGTTCACATTGCTGGGTAAATGGCGCAGCCAAGCTACATTTGCAAATTTTGTCTGACCCCAAAAACTGTGCCCTATGTGTGAAAACTCATTAGGTAGTGTGGGTGAAATGAAGTAAAATGTAGAAAGCACTTGCTATGGGGTCTGGCACATAGTGCTCAGTAAGTAACAGCTATGCAATTATGTCTTAGAACTCCCCCATTTCTTACTCTTTTAGTTTGAACCATTGTTTTTGCTAGATTTCTGTCCACTTCACCACCCTTAAATGACACTAGTAGTTACAAAAGCCAACAGATTAGAAATAGGAACTGAATGGCCAAAGACAGTTCCTGCAGAGTATTGGGGAGATAGCTTGTTGCAAGATTTTTCAAACTAGTGAATTTTGTTAAGCTAGGCTGTTGTCACCATTCCTCCAACCGCCACCCCATTTCCATTACTTCTTAGAGTCATTGTGCCAAATACAATAGTTTTCTACATATTTTGACAATTTACTGTGACTATCACTGCATTATAAAACAATTTGCTCTTTTTATTTATATGGATAATTTTAAAACAATTTGCTGCTTTTATTTATATAGATAATTTTAAAATTATTTGTGTGGGTGTACATATATATGGATATATATATACCCATATATATATATATATATATATATATATATATACCCACACACACATACACACATATCTGTATTTGACATTTCCTGAAATATTCCTTAGGAAATGTGCAGATTAGAGTACTTTAAGTGCAAATTATAGAAACAAACAAGCATAAACCATTTATGAACAAAAATATAAGATCTTTAAAGGCCCAGGGCGCCTGTACCTTCTCCAGGTTCTGTCACTCGGAGTGTGTTAAGTGGATGAAATTTCAGTGATTCAGCAGAAAAAAAATCAGACAACAAGAGTTATTATTCTCAACTTTAAGCCTATTTAGGAAGTTACTTAGTAAGTGAAGACAGTTTCTTCATTAACCAAGATCCAGACAACTAAGAGTCTTCCAGATTCAAATTGCAATACCCCGTAAGCCTGAGTGCCAAAGAGAAGATGCTGAAAGATCATAAGACAGTCTGTTACTCTAAGACTGCCAGCAATAAAGAAATGGAGCCAAAGAACTCTAGAGGAGCTTGTCAGTGGAGGGCTGCATGTGCTTCCCCCTGGAATTCAACACTTCGACAACTCCATTTTAAGTCCACTTTGGTGAATTTCATTCCTTTAAGAACTGCCAATAACTAAAAATATACCAGCAACAAATATGAAGAATTGCAAAGAGAATAACAACACCCGACTACTTTAGATACTCTCCTTTTTCATTTCACATGATCCCCATAGCTGATCCCTAGTTTTGTATGTCTGCAGTGGGTATGTGACAACACAATAGGTCAATTTGCTCAAGCAACTAGTCAAGCAACTTGTAAGCTCACTGCAAACTGACACATTGATTGAATTCACCCATAAATTAAGTCTAACTGCTCAAACATGTATATGCCTTCTGTTGAGACTCTCTGAGTCTTAATAGACTAATGTCAAGGCTAGATTCCAATTTTAGTTTGTGTCTAAATGAAGGTTGGTGCTCTTTGAAAATTAAATGATAATAATTATTGAGATTGCTGTAATTATGATTTGCACAGCTTAAAAGTTATGAGAGTATCATTTTATTTGCTAAATAGTGTTGTTTTATTCTGCATGTTTACATTTACTAGGCAAATAGAGACAGCTTTGAAGGTATCTGCTACCTCTTGGGACCCCCATGGAAAATGAGGTGCTGTGTCTCATAAGACATTCTTGGCAAATGTAATATGTAAACCAAAAAAAAAAAAAAAAAAACATATGGTGCACAACATCTCTCAAATGAAAAATAAGGCTTCCCAAGGAAGGAGCCTTGGGGGATTCTGAACTCAAATTGCAAGGAACAAATGTGCTATTTTAATTTTGGCCTTAAAACTTCCTTTCCTGGAATGGTCTCAATATCACAATCTTTGCTCAACAGCACACACTAAACCAGAAACTCTCCTTGTTTTCTGGTTTGCTTTTCCTCAGAAAAAAATCATCAGAGCTTTGGAGATTTGCAACTCCTCCTACACCAACCTTAGAAACCCAAGAAAATTCTATAACTTAATTCCCAAGGCCACAAACGGAAGGAATTCTCCCTGAGAAAAGACTGTTTCTTTTCTTACCTTCCTCCTCTTCCACATCCTCCTTCATTTTAATTTCAGATGCTTTTAATTTCAGAGGTGCTTTGCTGGACTTCTCACCATTCAGATAGGTTTGCTCCCTCCCCAGCCCTGCTTTCCCTCCAGTGCAACACTTGCTTCCATGAGGAGGCTCCATCCAGCAGTTTAAAGTGAACATTTGTAGTCTTCTCTACACCTGGAAAAAGTGTGTCTCCTTCCAATGTTTGGTGTGGCTAAGGCCATGAGGGGAGGATATTGCAAGCCTACAACCAGCTAGGACAATTTGTCAGTCTTCATTATTGCAAGCTGTGTGGCAGCACCACCAGAGTGAAGGGTCAGTGTGGCTTCCAATTAAAACTCCCTATCGAAGATGGATTTATGTTTGGTCTACTTCAAAACACATTGGGCTGCAACTTATCATTTAAGTTGTCAGGCTGGAAGCACTTTCCTTTTTGAGTGCAAAGGGTTTAAAGGCCATTAACTCATTTTGTTTAAGGTGTAAAAACATAAACAAATGAATTTATTTATTTATTTATTTATTTATTTATTTATTTATTTATTATTTATTTGTTGGGAAAAGACTTTGGTCCAGATGTTTGCTGGATATACTGAAACATTTAGAATGTGAATCAAATTGGCCTGTTTTTTTGTCCCATACATTGAGCATTTCTGCCCTAATGTGTTTCCTATGGGAATGTTATAGTGAAAGAAAAGAGCAAACTCTTTAGATGATCCTCAAAATCATATGCTGAGAATATCTAATACAGCCCAAGTCTTTCAGGGGTGAGTTCTTTTTCTTAAAGAGAGACGTGATTTCCTATCTTTAAGGATAAGAAGTATGTATTTTTAATAATCTCAGACATGAAGTCAAATTTCTTGTTGTGACATTTAATGATGTCAGCACAAATAAATCACTTTCAGAAATAAAATGTCTATTGCATACCTGTAGTTTAAAGAAATAAAAGAAATAGAGAGGAGTAAAATATTTTAGGGGAGTATTCCTGGCAAACAGACCATCTCCGGGTATAATAAATGAGAGCTGTAAAGGGGAAGGAGACAGCAGCAAGATGAGAGTGTGTCTCTTGCCAAGAAAGACCCAAACATTTCAAATACACTATGTCTTAGAGCTCATTTATCTTTGATAAGATCTATCCTTTGGTCTTTCTATAATCTTGTTTTGTTGCTTTTTGAGAGGGGGTCCTAGCTGAGGTCTTGTTTAGTGAACGATGAAAATCTTTTAGTTTCTTATCTCTTTCTGATAGCCTTAAGCTTACTCTTCTCTGGGAACCCATTCTTGCCTCCCTCCCACAACTACCCCCACCCATAACTTGGGCAAAATCAATTAAGCTCACTTACTCTGTCTATTTAGCTATATCCATTAACTGTGAAATGCAGTGTCCTGACATTCACAATCCCCATCGGACAACCTTGGGACAGAAGCAGGAGGACACGGCTAATGTAGCTGCCGACGTCATCATCTGGCACCACTTTGCAGCCTAGGGAACCCTCAGCAGGTCAAGGAGCCTTGAAACACAAATTAGCTAGAGCATGTAGAGAGCCTGCTCCCTGATCTCACCTCAACACTCTTGACACTGCCCAGGCAAATTCTGATATTAATAAAGAACCCCAGTTTTTACCCTCTAACCACACTAGTATTAGGGGAGTTATGAAAAGGCTCTCTTTCATGTTAGGGAAAGTAGATCTTCCCAAACTCTCAGAGAAACAAACAAGTCATAATGAGAATTAAGAAGTTTTCTTTTTAAAATCTGATTTAGTCCTGGAAATGCGACTGTATTTTCAGCATCCTTTCCAGATTAAGTAAATAATAATGAAATGATAATAATGGTTAATTTTGATTGGACCATACTTACCTCTCACCACACACAGGATGCTAAGCACTCAGACTTGATCTCACCTAATCCTCACAGCAGGGATTATTTTATAATTATTTTTTAAATGAAGTAACTAAGATTTTGAGAGGCTAAGGAATTTGCCCATTGATACAAAATAGTGAAGCTGGGATTTGAATGCTGGAGTCTGATTTGAAAATCTTCAGCTTTCATTGCTGTATGATAGAATGCCTGATCATTCCAAATGTGTCCATGGAGTTACAATTCAGGTATCCCAGAGGCAAGCTCTGGTTGGATCTGTCCCCAAAGGAAGTCCTTTTTTTTCTTTCTGGGTTGTTGTTGTTTTTGAGAGAGAGGGAAAAGAGGGAGCAAGCACAAGGGTGAGAGGGAGAGAGAGAATCTTAAGCAGGCTCCACACCTGGTTGGAGCCCTACCGGGCCTCATCTCACAACCCTGAGATCATGACCTGAGCCAAAATCAAGAGTTGGGTGATTAACCCACCTAAACATCTCTCAAATAAAAACAATTTATTTTTAATTCTTAAAAGAAGGGAGGACGGTATGTGTGGGCAATTGTCATATAAACTTCTAAGGTTGATGTCCATTTAGAAAGGAGAAAAATCTGTTGAAAATGGTACTTGGGATCAATTCTGTGTTACTATTAAACCAAATGGGTGAACTCATGGCCAGAGAAGTATTACTGGTCAAGGGCCCTACATGTGCCAAGGGTAAACACTGAGGCTTTCTGGTAACTGGGCAATTGGATGACTCAGAGATAGCATCATCTCTAAGATGAGGTACAGGATTGGGTAGATCAGCTGTTTTGTTTTGCTATAGAACTCTGCTTTGCCAAGTGTGTAAATATTAACAAAGGCTGTTAATAAATATTGGCTAAAATTAGGTTTGAATATGCTGTCACTGATCAATGCTGTGAATTTTCACCTGATCTCCATCTGTGCCTGAAGAATCTTAGGGCAGAGAAAGACGGGGGGAGATCTTGGTTTTTATTCTCAAGTAACTTTGATTCTTTTTTCACACATAAGGCATTGGATTAGCCACGTCGCTGAAATGAATCTCAGACTGTACAGAGAGTCAATGGTGAAAGAACTCCATTTGAGAACAGGTTTTTGGGCTTGTCATTCAAGCTTCTCAGAATCTGGAGAACTGCCTGATTCATTGACTATGAATGGTAAACACTGTCCAGGCGGTCCGTGCTTCTCCTTTGGGTTGAGGAAATGAGTCAGACCATCAGAGGTGCTGAAATGGAATGTGTCTTCAAGTTACCTATGAGATACATGGGTGCAAGGTAATGATTGTGTTTTTGCTTTATCCGCTTCAGAATTGCTCCTTTGTCCAGGCTTTCTCATGGATCCAATGGAGAAAATGCAGGATTAGCATTGTAGCAAGGCAGGAACTCCTGGCTACCCAAGATTCACTCCTCCCCTCTCCATCCTGGCTCTAGGAGCCATGGACACCAGTCCTTTTGGAATGAAGCAGCATGAGAGGGCTAGAAATAGGCTTTTTCAGGGGTGCAAGCTTAGTTCACATTAGCATCATTCCATGATTCAAAACCCGCCTATGATGGCTGACTGTCACCTGAGAATGTTCCTTAGAAGGTAAACAGTCACATTGCCAATGGAAGTATGATTTTTAATGTCTTTAAGCAATCCACGAGAACCACTGGGATTTCCCATCTAAGATACGAAAGACATTTCCCATCTGTGGTCTGTGTTTACATCCAAAAAAATGTTGTTTAGACTGATGGGGTAAAATCTCTGACTTGGTTTGAAGGGAGAGGTTCTTCTTCATCATCCAGATCCTTTGGCCAAGCTTCTCCCATCCAGCGATCAGGCTGGAAGCTTTGCAGTGTTCTGTGGGAAGAGCTGTTTAAAATAGTTTTAAATCATTCCTATTTTAATCAAGCTAAAAATACCCAAAGACAGCCTTTCAGTATTCTGCCATTGGTCTCTGTCTCTTCTGTCAGCACAAACACATCAACAATAAGGAAGAATTAATATCCCTCTAAATATCTGGCTTCTTCCATATATATCATGGCCTGGAGTTGGTTTGGCTCCAATTTTGCAGAAAGATCCAGATTAATGATTCAGTTTCTGTGATCTAAACCAGATTTCTTAAGTTGGAATTTGATTTTCTAAGATTTTTATTTTGCCAGGGAGAATCTAGAGACTTTTTTTTTTTAATCCTTAGCTGAAGGAACGCAGTTCAGGAGATCACAGAGCAGGAAGAGAACAATGAAAGAGAGTGCTATCAAACATAAAGTTGTGATCTTAACATAGCACTGAATGTTCAGTTTAACGAACATGCAGCCTGCACACTGACTGCTGTTTAGGTTTCTAAACTACATGGAAGACCTTTTCTCATCAACATTGAATCAAACAAGTCTTTACATTAATAAAATAAAATATAATTCCAACTTACATTTGAAATTAGTGAGTAAAAAAGGTTTTTTCTTTGCTTTGGGCTTTTTTTTTTTTTTTTTTTTTTTGAGATGCCTTCACACCTGTCAGGTTAAAAGCAATAACACAGGAAACAGCAGGTGTTGGTGAGGCTGCAAAGAAAGGGGAATCCTCAGGTACCTTGGTGGGAATGCAAACTGGTGCAGCCACTCTAGAAAACAGTAGAGACATTCCTCAAGAAGTTAAAAGTAGAGCTACCCTACAATCCAGCAATTGCACTACTAGGTATTTACCTGAAGGATACAAAGTACAGATTTGAATGGTACACACACCCTAATGTTTATAACAGCATTGTCAAAAACAGCAGCTATGGAAAGAACCCAAATGTCCATTGATTGATGAATGGATAAAGAAGATGTGGTACATAGATACTATAGAATATTACTCAGCCCTCAAAAAGAATGGAATCTTGCCACTTGCAATAACGTGAATGGAGCTAGAGTATATTATACTAAATGAAATAAGACAGAGAAAGACCAATACCTTATGATTTCACTTATATGTGGAATTTAAGAAATAAAACAGATGAATGTAGGGGAAGGAAAAGAGAGAGAGAGAGAGAGAGAGAGGAAGGGAGGGAGGGAGGGAGGGAGGGAGGGAGGGAGGGAGGGAGGGAGGGAGGGAGGGAAACATACTATAAGAGACTCAACTATAGAGAACAAACTGAGGGTTGATTGAGAGGTGGGTGGGGGATGGGCTAGATGGGTGATTGTTATTAAGGAGGGCACTTGTGATGAACACTAGGTGTTATTTTAAGTGATGAATCATTAAATTCTACACCTGAAACCAATTTTACCATATATGTTAACTAAGTAGGATTTAAATAAAAACTTGAAGGGGAAAAAAAGCAGTTAGATCTGGCTTCAAGTCCCAGATCTGCCCCTTACTAGCATATGACCTTGGCCAAAATACTTAACTCTTTAAGCACCAGTTCCCTTGTTGGTAAAAAGACCATGTAAGAGTCCTTACTTTAGAGGATTGCCATGGAAATATATTTCAAAGATCTTAGAAGAGTGTCAAGGACATCAAGTACTCAATAATACTTCTGAATAAATAGAAGACCTGAAAACACCTGACTATGCTTTGTACTTAGTTACTATATTAATAACTCTTAAGTACCATTTCAGAGCTTGTTCTCTGTCTCTTGTTCCAGGCATCCATGGAGCATCATCCTTTTCTGCAGTTTTGGACTGTTTTGCACAACTTGACCTCACCTTCCTCATTCCCATACTGTGTGCTCACCTTCCACCCAAGGGCTTCCCTGTTGATACTGTCCAGAGGCCACATATGTAAAACCTAATGTGAGAGAGTTAATGTGCCCTGGGCCAAAACTTTAATCAGTGGAAGATGGAGAGGGTGGATAAATGTTCTCCCTTTCTCTCCCAGATGAACTGTCCTGAACTGTCCATGCGGCTTCTCGAAGGATGGACCCAACAATCAGTCATCCTTAGTAAAGATCAGCTTTATGATATATCATATACTCACCCCCTTTCCCTGCTTCTGTGCCTTTTTCCCACCTTTCTACAACATGGTATTGCATCTCCCAATGAAGAAATCAGGCTCTGATTACTGACACACTCAGGGTAAACAGTTAACCTCTGGACAAAACTGACACC
Organism: Nyctereutes procyonoides; assembly: GCF_905146905.1. Classification (NCBI taxonomy): domain Eukaryota; kingdom Metazoa; phylum Chordata; class Mammalia; order Carnivora; family Canidae; genus Nyctereutes; species Nyctereutes procyonoides. Next base: position 3,389,031 of record NW_026575143.1, read on the forward strand.
TCAGTTGCATATGTCTGAATACTGTAGTATGTTTATTGTCTTGCTTCCTCAATATCCATTTCTTGACCTGCTCTAAATTAGAGTTAATTATAGAATATTAGAGCTGATAGTTACTATTGGGAAGAATGTGTCCCCCAAAAAATCATATGTTGAAACTCTACATATGTGATGGTTTCAGGACATGGGTCCTTTGGGAGGTAAGTAGAATTTGATGAGATCATGAAGGTAGAGCCCTCATGAATGGGATTAATGCCCTCATGAGAGAACTCGCCTCCTCTCTCTGCTCTCTTCCATGTGAGAGTACAAGAAGTTGGCAGTCTGCCACCCAGAAGAGTTTTCATCAGAACTCAACTGTGCTGGCACCCTGATCTCACTTCCAGCCTCTAGAACTGTGAAAAATAAATTATTGTTGTTTGTAAGCTTCCCACTCTATGGTAATTTGTGATAGCCATCCAAGCTGACTCAGACAGCTCGAATGTTCTCATCCAAGTCAGCCTTCCTAGTAGGCTTCTCTTCTTCTGACAACCTCTGAGGTTCCTTGTTCCCAAGAATATCTCCTTAGTGCTCTTGTTTTCTAATTCTGAATCTTAATCCCCCAGGCTGGCTCATCTACCCATGATTCTGCAGCTTTTATCCAGATGCTGATGATCTCCACATCAGTGTCACCAGCCCAGGTCTTTGTCTTCAGCTTGGCTCTATTTTACAGTGACAGTTGGTGTCTTGAGCCCAAAAGGTCCAAGGCTTTTTTCTATTCCCATTATTTCTGGATTACTGGTTTTTCTGAATTCTGCCTTATATTAATAATGATGATTTCTTGACTAGTCTTCTTTTTCCAGTCTTGCTGGCCTGTGAGCCATTCACATTGTTGTCAGGGTGAGTGTTCAAAAACTGGAAACTGATCATATTAGGCCCTCAATGCCTACAGGACAAAGTCCATCTTCATGTATCATGCACTTCTTAACTTTAAAAAAAATTTTAAATTTTATTTTTAGAGAGAAAGCTGAGCAGGGAGGAGGAAAGGCAGAGAGAGAGAGAGAGAGAGAGAGTCCCAAACCTGCTAGAGCCATCTTGGTGTCTTTACATGAGCTACTAACCCTCTCCCTGGAACTCCCCAGATCTTTTCATGGCAGGCTCTTTTTTATCCTGGATCAAATGTTACTTTCTTATAGAAGCCCTCATTCATTATTCACCTTTCACCTCATTATCTATGATACCCTGCTTTATTTTTCTCATAGAACTTCTTATTTGAAACTTTCCTATTATGTCATATTATTTCACAATTATACATTTACTTATTTTATCATCTTTCTCTCTCACTTGGTTTTATACTTCAAGGGCAGAGAGATTGCTTGTCTCATTTATTGTCATATTAAAGTGTCTAGAACAATATTAGATGTTAATAATAAAATTAACATAACTAATAAATATGAACTAATGAGTAAATTCTAATTAGTTGAAAGAATGGATGAAGAAATGGATTCTTCAGGGCCTTGATAAATGCTATTTCCTCTGCCCTTTGCCAAAAATATTCTGCTCACCATCGCTATTTCCCTTATGAATTTGTACTCCTTGGTCAAGGCCCAACTCAAAAATTTGTAAAGCTGCTATTGTGTCTCACCCAGAAAGAATTGGCCTCTCTTCTATGACTCCCTCTACTTGTTCATACTCTTTTATAACACCCAACAACTCACAGACAAAGACATCTTCCTACTGAACTCTGATGATTAACCATCTCATCCTTTGGGGTTAGAAACTAGAGTCAGCAAAATTTACAGACTTACTCAAAACTATAAAACTAGAACTGAAAACCAGACCTTAGTCTAGTACTCAACATTTTAGTATGTACTCCCCAAAATACCATGGTAGAGAAGGAGCATCTCTCTAAATCTGCCTAGATCCTTCTCTAGATGTCTCAGTTTCTCCAGAAACTCTTGCTTTCTCAATGTGGAGATGGTTAGAGGTGACCAATATTTTTCTTATTGAATCCTTTGGTATCTGGTTATATATGCAGTTCCTAGTACACTGAAAATACCCAATAAATGTTTGAATAAGTATATGTACTTTTTATTGTCTCTTTAAATTTTTTTCTGCTTTCATGTTATTAAAACTCTCTTTCCCCATCACCACCTACTTTTTTTGTTTATGAGTCTCAGCCTACCTCCATTCTCTTCTAGCTCCCTCCTTTAGACAGAAGTGCTTGTTATGATCCTGGTTATTCCCAAGGAAAGTTTGAGAGTGGGACCAGCCACTTTTGTTTCATATGAAATGTATTGGAGATAGTGGGCTCCTTGAAGCTCAGAAGGAGCTGAACTTTATGTGTTTATATGGATGACATGCCTTAAGATTAGATGTCTTATATCTAAAAATTTCTCTTGTTTTATCTCAAATTTTCAAGTGGCCTGAAGAGATGGAAGTTGGAAATCCTGCAGTTTTGTTTGCTGGGCATTCATAATGTAAATGTGCATTAAATCATCATATTGTACATTCTAAATATACACAGCATTTATTTTTCAATTATGCAGCAATAAAGCTGGAAAAAATAAATAACAGGAAAGGAGGTCCCTCTTAGTGATGGAGATCATGACAAATGCACTTGTCTGATAAAGTCATTTTAATATTCCATCATATCCCCATCATCATCAGCCCTTATTTTCAGGCCTTGCCTCAACAGAAACCTAGTTCTCTAAGGCTTTTTCTGGCAGAGACTGAGTTGCAAACCTTGTCCCACGTGCCTCAAGAAGAGAGTTTTAGATGTCCACAGATTTCTGAGCCTCTGTCTTATTCCACCCCGAATATGCTTGCATTCCAATTTCTGACTTCTCATCTGTTAGGATTCCACAACTCTTTAAAGGCCTGGATTCTGCAGATTTGGGGTTCTAATTTCCTACCTGGTGTGTGCATCATTATACAAAGTTCATAAAAACAATGAAAAATGGAACAACATCCAGGTGCCCAGGAGCCAGAGCACTTTCCCCTACCATAGACTTCACTGGGAAAGAATAAATGGCTTCTTTCTATTTGCTAGATACAAAACTGCCATTTCTATTATTTTTGGTACATTTTTTACCTTCTCAAGGAGGAGCACCTTTATGTTGTTCTTAGCTAAGACTTAGTAAATGTTGTTGTTTTTTGTTTTATTTTGTTTTGTTTTTCTCACTTCCTAAGTTAGCCAGACTCTGAGAAAGTGAGAGTCATAAAACAAGATACAATATTTCCAGGAAACACAAGCAATTTCTCAACCTATTCCCCAAACTGCCACCAATAGATTGCAATTTGGGAGATTCTTGAAGCCTTTACAGAAATATTATATAGCTGATAGGAGAATTATAAGGAGATTAATCAAAAGGAATAGGGATTGACAATAAGTCTTAGAAAAAAGATAAGCATAGTTAAGGCTCTTTAAACTAGAGAAGAGGAGACCTCCAATAGGTAGAGAATTGTTTCCTGAAGGAAATGGTGTACTGTGCTCCTAGAAGTTGCATTATCCCAGCAGAAAGTCATAGAGGACACTAAGCCTGTCCACATGCATTTTTACACCAAACCTTGAAATGCCCAACATCATTGGTAAAAATCACTGAATGAGCAAATAAATGCCATGAAAAACAAAGTATACATATTTACAAAACTGCATTGACTGACCGAAGGAAAAAAATCTTTGAAGTAATGATAAATTAATAAGCAAATAAGGGTTTCCATGGTACCCCTGAATTATGGCATTTATTTTTTTTCTTCTTCAACAATACCAATTGCATTCCTACCTTGACTGTCAGTACTTCAATAATAATTTTTTTGTGACCACCCTGAGCTGGTTTTAGAGAAATGATTTATCTCCTTTAAAGAGAAATATGACATTGAATGTTTCCTAAGTAGAGACTGGAGAACAGTATCACAAATAAATCTATGAAACTAAGCTGGTCCTTGGGATAGGAACAGTTGCTTAGAAGCAGGAGTGTTGATTCTTGTGTTGGTCCTAAAGTTTACACCAGGACCCCAATGAGTCCTCTCTAAAAGCACTCTGACACTCATGTCCTTAAACTCAGATTCTCTAGATCACATTATAAAATGCATGCTTTAGGGCACAAGGCTAGAATGGTCCACATTCCAGATTGTTAGGCTTGCCAATGGTCCAGGATTAAGATACTGCTCATCCTAAAGTTTTATACAACTGTATAAAGGACAATACTTTATGGAACAGTGTCTTGCAAATTCCAAGTGTGTGTGTGTGTGTGTGTGTGTGTGTGTGTGTGTGTGTGTGTGTTTTGACCCTCTCAACTGAAACTTAGGCAGTCATGGCACAGATGGGCCCTATGCTCATGCTGATGTAACACTCTTTGGGAAGGGCTTTGTATCAATTACCCTGATGGCTCCTTGAGTGGTTGTACACCCTTTCTTTAATGAAAATATATGGGCCACTGTTTTCCCTGAATCCCATCCTTTCCTGGGAACCTAAGTGATACCACTGCCTGTGACACAAGCCGATAGATGTTACCACCTCTCCCTCTCCTGCTGCCAAGTCTACTTGAGTCTAATGTAGAGTAGTGGGGTTGGGAATGAAGAGTGTCTTCCAGGGGCTATCATTCCCACTACCCTCCAAATTCTGTAGCCACTAGACTTCAATAAACACATCTAACAAACCAGTTTATAATAGAGGGTCTTGGGCTTGCATTGCAGCAGCAGCAGCTAATTCTCATTCAAATTAAACAACGAGAATGAGTCTGTTGGCAGCTTTGTTAGAAGTAGAATCACTCAGGCATGGCATTAAGCTTGGGTCCAAAATGAGCTGTCTCAAATGGAGTGGCTCACTTTAGCAGGGTAAACAATGACCACCTGCTATTCTTTCCAATGCATCCAGAGGATAAGGAGCACTTTATTATTTTAACTAGCATGCAGCCTCTGGAGGCTATCCTAGTAGACATCAATCACCAATTTATAGCTTGTAATGATATCTGGAAGGATAGGAATATGCAAGTCTTTAAGTGTCCCTTTCACAAAATATGAAGTCAAATCGAACTTTAATCTTTAGAGCAAAGAAAATAGATACTTTTCCCTGGGGAATTAAAAAAATGTGAGCAAATTGTAAGTGACTTTTAAAGTATACAATAAGACTGCCAGCCCTATTCATGGGGAAAAAATAATTGGCACTTTATGTCAGTATTTTCCATGAATTATTTGAAAAACAGATAAAACGTGTCATTTATATGGAACTATGTCCCACTGTTCTTCAAGCTCCTCTTTACTGAATAAGTAATCACTTTTCACTGGTGATTGGCACATGTGTATAACTGCAACTTGAGCAAAATATGTCAGGAAAGCCATGGGTTGGTTTTATATGTAATACATACAGAGTCCTTAGGGGAAAGAAAGGAATTGGTGGTGTGGGGGGGAGGGGGTAAAAAAGAAGATGCTCTAGGGTGACAATGGAGATGTGTAGTCTTCCCCTGGGCACTGAAACCTGGGGACTGAAGAGTTCTGTGCAGATAAAAGCCCCTCACCTTCCAGAATCGCAAAAAACAGTTTTTGTATATGTTTAGAATTTCAGTTCCTTAGTTCCCATAGAGTTAAACACTGCTCTGACATTTACCTTTAAATTAGATAAAAAAATTGCCTCAAGACAAGCTCATTTGTTGGAGAACGGTGTTCTTGGTGTTTCGCATCTTTTTGAGAAAAGCTGAAAACTGAAGCCAAAAGATTTCCATTCTCCCTAGAAGAGGAGGGGCGTTACATCATGCTTGCCAATGCAGCGTGCTGTAGGTTGTGTATGGAAGAGAGGTTAACTATCTTCGAGACAAATATTTTGTTACTTCTTGGCAGAAGCATTAGGAGGAGATGTTTGAAGTCAAAACCCTGAGTCCTGATTCTAAACGTTTCCCCGTCCTTCTCTGAGCAATCATATGATATTAAAATCTTCAACAAATTGAGCAGATGAGTAAAACATGTGCCATACTGACATGTAGACAAGCATCATGTATTAGCCTTTCGATGCATGAAAAATATCCCAAGGTAAATATATGGGAGCAACTTTTGAAATTATTTCATGAGATCTTTTTTAGAAAATTTTTATACACCCAAGATTATGTAGGTTGAAAATGTTAGCTTAGAAGATGTAGACCGGGACACCTGGGTGGCTCAGTTGTTAAGCATCTGCCCTCGGCTTAGGGCATGATCCTGGAGTCCCAGGATCAAGTCCCACATTGGGTTCCCTGCATGGAGCCTGCTTCTCCCTCTGCCTATGTCTCTGTCTCTCTATCTCTGTGTGTCTCATGAATAAATAAATAAAATCTTTTTTTTTTTTAAAAAAAGAAGGTGCAGACCAGTTGTGTTTGTTCATGTTCCAAGAACACATATTTTTAGTATCTCTCCCTTCATTTTTGCTCAGGCATTATATGCTACTGGAGCTGGATAGTTCTCTCTTGTCACAGATCACTCACCTTATTAGGAAGGGTTAAGAGAGAGCAGGAGGCACTGAGATGTCCTCTCCCCACAAATATTCTTCAGAGCAGAAAGCTATTATGGGAGGTTTTAATAGCCTCTCTGGTTGTCTCCCAGCAGAGGCCACATGTACAGAGCTCCACTGACTCCTGTAGGTTTATTGGTCCCGACTCAGAAAGCAATCCTGAACTGGTCGGGAGTGTCTCAAAGGCCTTGCTAGGTAGCTTATGGGACTTACCAACTCAATAGTCCAGCTGCTCCCTTCCCCAACCTTAAGCTGTAGGCAAAGAGCTGAGCTTCTGTCTTGTTCAGTATTTCAAGGCCACCCTCCCCATCCTCAGCTATCCTTGCCTACAGCATCTGGAGCTCAGACTCTGAACCTCAGTGAGAACCAAGGCTCCAGGAACATGCTTCCAAAGCTTTCCATTGCTGTCAGCCTGCTTGCTAATGGTTTCTGTCCCAGTTTTGCTGGGATCTTTAATCCTGCGGGCTTCTCAGATGGTAAACATCAGTGCCTTGGCTGCAATCATGGATCTCAATATTATCCACAGATGCCCAGCCTAGTCAGTTGTATTTCCTGTAATTCAGTTGATTTCCAAGCCCCCATCCTATTCCAGTGAGTGTGTGTATCTCTACTTGCAGCATATTGTTTCAGTGGTTTTCAAACTTCTGGGTGACCTAAACAGCTTCTCTTGTCTAGGAACAGACACTTAACTCATAGACAGCCATGTGTCTACTACGTATCCTTCTCCTTCTTCCTGTATAACCAATTCCAGCATCCCATTGTAGTTGTTGGGTCCCATCCAAATTGGATAATCTTAATCTTTTCTCATGGAATTTGGAAGTGCTCATGTGTATTTAAAGGGAACAACAAAGACAGAGATATCTGATGACCAACCATCCCATTTCTGGTCCCTCCCTCAAACTCAGCTGCACTGCTCCTCTGTGCCTATGAGATAATTATCAGCATCATCATCATTATTTTGCTTGATCTGATTCTTACCCATATTGAATTCTTTCTTTTGCAGCCAGAAGAGTCCTAGCTCATGCGGTTCCCCAGAGATCTGAGCCTCTGATCACTCCCCGTAGGAAATCTGCAGTAGAGCCGGAGAATAGACTGGTGGGAGAATGGGGCTCTTCTCCATCTCCTTTGTCTTTATCCCAAGCATCTCTATTCCATATGTTTTATACATTGGGATTTCACCCATTACTTTATTTAAAATACTTTCTGTTGCTAAAACAATGAAAACTACTCCCTGTGAACCTGGGGGCTCCCTGATCTTCCAGCATGCCTAGGGCTGAGGCAATTGGATTTCTTTGCTTCCAGCCTCACCTCATATCTGACTGGGAAAACTGTCTGGTCTATGTAACTCCTGAGATCACTTCAAATGTTCAGATACTGTGGCTGAGCCCGAATCCAAATGTTGTCATTTACTCTCTCTCTCTCTCTCCTGCCTCAGATCTGCAGTACACCTGTGCCATTTCAAGAGTCTGGAACCAAGTATCAGTTATCAGCTTTCCAGTATCTTTTTATAATTTCTCAGACTTCCTAAAGCAAATATTACTTGGCTGCCATTACATTTATTTCATGACTCTGCAGTTTGACAAGCACAGTGATAAAAGGCAACACACATGATAAATTCTCTTATAATAACCTGTAAAGTCTTGTTAGTATTATTTTTGTAATGATATTTTGTTTAACCACCTGAGATTTTAAAAAGGAAGAATCAACGGACTGTTCTAGAAAGATATGTATATATGTGTGTATATATATACCATAATAATGATGATAATAATTATCTCATTATATATAAGCATATATATAATGCTAATAATATATAATATATTATTATTATAATTATATATACATATAAATTTCCTTATAATGGAAGCTGTTGCTAAAAAATTATTGGGCATGTAAGAAATAGACTCAAATGTTCTGGAAGTTGAGAAAGGTCCCTGATTTTGTTTACCTGATATCCTTATAAAAATCTAGGACTAAATTGACATTCACAGAGTGCTGTTTGAATCCAGCAATCTCATTTACAGCATTTGGAGCTTATCCATTAGCCTTGGAATTTGGAAAAGTTCATTATAATTGGGGTTGGAGGGTTAGTTCATGCACTTCATTAACTCCTGTGCCAAAAATCTCTTCACATTAATGACATCTCCACCCAAGTTATTACATTTTTCTCTGAAAATTATTGGGCAATAAATGTTTGAACATAACTCACGTGATACAATAATGGAATTAATATAAGTAGAGATGTAATAGCTTCTTTGATTAATGGGTTCTTGGACAACACAGCCGACTGAGAATATAATACCTTTTAATTAGAAGTGAGAACAATTTTCTCTTTCAAATATTGGTATTGCTTACATGGTTTATACCTAAGCACAGGTGAGAATTATTTACAGTCTAACTGAAAGTGCTTATCTGGCAAACTGAAAGCTGGGTTTTAATCCATTCCCCTTATCCATGGCATAATTGGTTCACCTTTTCCTTTCTCAATTAAAGAAAAGCTTCCCTCACCACTCCCTCTTTGCCCGGAGTGCTTGGGTGTCTGTACTAAACAAGGCAAAGTCCATCTGACTTTTAGTTGTCCCGCCCCCACTCCTTTAATTTTGTTTTCACATTTTGTCCTCTCTAGAACCACTGCTCTTATCCCAATCAATTAAATTTTTACAGAAACTCCTCATGGAATTTGACTAATTTTAAACTCAATGTTCTTTTCTCAACTTAAAAATAGATATTTGTAAATACTTTTGGATTTTTATCTTTCTTATTTTCCAGACCTTTTCATTGAAGAAAATTGGCGTTTTGATCTCAGTTTTATAGATGTGGAATCAGAGGAACATAGAAGTAATAATCTTATCCAAGGAACATAGGGCTCAATTGCAAAGAATTAATTAAAACTATCATGTCTTTTCTTTAGTCATTCAGCTGTGAATGTGTTTAATGACCTGGTATCTGCCGTTGGCCACAGTCCTGGAAACATGTTAAGAGAACAGGAATATTCTCACTGTCAGACTCTAAGACAAAGTGTTTGGGGAAATAAGGAGGCAGTGCTGTGTGGCAGTAGATTGGGAATAGCCAGCCCTGGGAACTGTTAAAGTCACCCTGCAGGAAATTTGTTTATGGGCACGAAGTGTTGGTGAAGCTCAGAGTCTAACTACTCCACACAACTAATTGAACCCTGCAGTAGGAGCAAAGTCCCTGGTTGTGAACTCAACAGCTGATATGCACACATGGAGGACAGAAGACCATTTTGGTCCATTCATCCAGATCCAATGCTGATTTGGCATAGTTACTCCACATGCTCTACACACCTTCTCTGCTGTGTATGAGACAGCGGGACTGGAATTAATCTGGCCTACTGTACCCAAGACCATCCAGTGAGTTCCCACAAGTATATTCTTAGACTCTGGTTTAAGGATCTTTTTCACAGGTTATAATTCACTGGAATTAAAATCCACAGCTCTCAGTAATCTTAGTTGTAAGAGTCATCACAGGTTCTCTGTTGCCTTTATAATTTCACTTGTAGTGGTGATGTAGCATTTGCAGAGAGTGTCCATACACTTCAAGGCAAGTGGCTCCTCTGCACTGAGGCCTTTTCAAGAACAGTGACTTTAGATTCTCTTGGATTTTAGGTAGATTAGGGAAATTCAGTACTCAAAGTCAACTGAAATTTTAAAAATCTGTTTTCTATGGACACATGAAAAAACAAGGAAAACAGGGGCTGGGAGATAATCAACATTCAATTTAAATAAACTAGAATATTAGAGCTCAGTTTCATTCTGCTCTTCATTTTTCTCTGAACCAGGTCACCTCTTCCTAATTATGACTGAAAACTACTCAAGCATAGAATTATCACAGCATTTAAAGACTACTGTGTTTAGGGGCTGCCATTGTCCTATAAAAATCTGCATGTAGACTTGGGCTGTAAACCAAGGATATTTGACCTCTGCTGTAGCAAGGGCTCCATTTGTAACCTCCCAGAAGCCCAGTAGCTCTGCCCTATTTGCATGAATATTTACATAAATCTACATATGCATGATTTGCCTGTTTGGTCATGAGTTGCTTATGTCTTGTTTGCTCTAAAAGTTTAGAACCGAAAGTAAGGGTGAAGGTGAAGGGTGAAGGGTGAAGATAGCTATAAAGCTATCTTGAGAGAAAAACATGTGTTGTCCAGGAAATTTCTTTTAAGAGTCTCTTTTTTATATGTCTTGCACAAATGAGGATGTAACTGAAATTTGGGAACCAAAAAGCCTTTTAAAAGTAATTATGGTCAATCTTCTGCCTTCCATTACCATAGGACCATAATGCAACTTCTCATCTTAGAGAAATGAGAATCTATTAATTAAATGTTAAGTATTCTTAAATAAATATTATTATTATACAGTAAGTTCTCATGCTGAAAGTGAGAATTTATAACTAGATGCATACCACACATTAAATGATTAGAGAAAAATAAAAGGAAAACATGGGTTTCCAGGCCATCACTATTACTGGAACATCCAAAGCTGGGCTCTATTCTGAGGTCCCTCCCCAGGATTCTTATTTCTTACCCCCACCCCACCTCATCTCTATTATTAGGTGGCCAGTTTTAAGGCTCCTTTTATGAGGGGGAGTTACATGAGTTTTGTTCTTTAACACAGGAGTATTCCTCTGCCCTTTTTTTTTTTGAACCATTGTGTAAAAATCATAGATCATGAGGATTATGTATAGGAGCCCTGAAATCACATAATTCTGACCCTGCCACTTGCACCCAGTGTGGTTCTTGGTTAAGTTGCTAAAATTTTCTGCACCTCAGTTTCCTGCTCTGTGAAATAACTTAGTAATGCCACTTCAAACAATAGTTATGTGAGAATTAGATGAGACAATGTGCATAGTGTTGGTCATAGAAAAAAAAACTCAATCGATGCATATTATCATTATTATATTTCTTATTGGTATTTTGTCTTTTAGCCAATTCAGTACTTTTGCAAAATGGGTCAGTTTTCTCCCAATTCTGAGGCTCCCATTTCCCACTATTGGTCATATCTTTTAGAACTTCTACCTCACCAAAAATTGCAATTCTTATGTGGACTCTGAACAGTACTCTTAGTTTGATATTCTTAGAGATCATTTTTAAAGAACTTAGGCTAAATTTTCATAGAACTAGACAATAGAAATCTCTATGGAATGATTCCTACTTTTCCTACTTCTGTTTCCCTGCCATTTCTCCAGGACTGAAAGTGGAACCCATTCCCACTGTTTCTCTGGGATCAGAATTGAAATCCTTCTTCATGCTGAAGTATTAGGACACTTTCAATATGCCTTCTTCATGCTCAGTTTTGGTAGGATTATTGGGCTCACTATTGTACACTGAACTCCAAACTCTCCAAAACACTTTTCCCCAGAATTTTTAATTTAAATTAACCTGGAACTGTGAAAATGAAGTTTAAATCCACTTTTCACTGACTGTAATGCTTTTATATGTAAACCAAAGAACAAGAGGCATCCATCATATTCCAGAATTCCTAAGAAGAAGTATTCAAATTAGACCTTTTCTGGACCCTGGGTAACATTATGTGATACAGGTTTTAGGTACAATAGATCCTTGAGATTTGCCGGAGATATAAGTTAAGAAACTCAAAGATTCTAAATTTCATGTTCAGAGGTTACTGTGTGCACAAACATAGAGAACAGCAGAACCTCATTAAGTTATAGATGTTCATCAGTGGACTAGTTTTCCTCACTAATCAGTGATTTCCTCCTGCACATCATGATTCTAATCCATGCCTAATGAAAGTAATAAGAATCAAAATCTCTTGCAACAGTCAAAACTATAGATGGTATATCTATAAATTCTCAAGTTCTACTTTATTGCAGAGATTCGTAAAAGGTGAAAATCATTGAGTTTCAGTATCGTCTGATTTGAACTATGATTTGAAATACATCAGGGCTTGGAAACAGGAAAAAAGAAAGAGAGCATGGGACAATATATCTAGAGATAGAAAGAAGGAAATGACTGGGACAGAGAGTAGTGCTGCAATGGGCCACAGAGGAATAGTTTACTTGGTAATGTTTTCATTTAGTGTAAGGCATCCTAGTGTTCAACAGTTGTTTTACTTCCCAGAAGTTTTGGTTGTAATAAGCCAGAAATTCTCATCATGAAGTTCAACCCATTCTTGTGTTCATCATGGCACCAAATCAGAATACTTACACTAGAAATGTGAAGATTCAATTATAATTGATAATGGTAGAAATTAGCCACCAAATTCTGTAAAAATTGTTCTATTTGTAGAATGCTGTGGAATTATCTCTCAGCCTCTGTCCTTTAGAATTAAGCTTTTCAATATGTTTTAATCTTTTTCCCTGTGTTTCATTCTCTACCTCTTAACTTATTTGGCTCCTTACTGAATTACATGAACAGTAGATCTTCACATGGCTAGAAGTATAAAAAATATGATAAAGGCATACTGCTTCTAAGAGATGAATGATTTGTGTGCATGTATATGTGTGTGTGTCTTTGCATGAGACATATATGCGGCTTCAAAACTTCTTTTTCTTTTGGCAAATAAACATTTTTTTCCCTTTTGTTCCACTTTCTTTGCCAAGGAATCTCATTCCTCTGCTAAGTGAAACAATGTGAAAACAAAAAAAAAAGGCAGGATACAATGACTTGCAGCTACTTGTTAAATGACCAGACTCCATATTAGCTCTAGTAGGGGGAATGAGGAAACGCCTCTGGAGGTTCAAGGCTTGATCTGGAATTGGAAAAAACTCTCCTCACTTCTCTGTGTTTCCCTGGGTGGCTCAGTGGTTTAGCGCCTGCCTTTGGCCCAGGGCGCGATCCTGGAGTCCCGGAATCGAGTCCCGTCAGGCTCCTGGCATGGAGCCTGCTTCTCCCTCCTCCTGTGTCTCTGCCTCTCTCTCTCTCTATGTCTATCATAAATAATAAATTAAAAAAATTAAAATATAAATGAAAAATCTCTTCTCTCATTACACCAAGATTATATCTGACAGAAATGGTAGAAATACGTCTATTTTTAAGGAGGAGCACTATATGGTTCAGATGTCTGTATATACCCAGTTTTCTTCAGTGGTCCCAAATTAACAACATTGTTCCTTTATCTATGTAAAGCCATGAACATTTCCTGGCAATTCCAATATTTCAATGTTCAAGTTACATTTCCTGCTCTGCCAAACACAAACAGAAATCCTTTCTTTGGGCATGCTCTCCAGATTTTTGGTGTTGAAAATGTAATAAATCACTATACCATTCAATGGGATATTTCATTTTTTGTCTGTGTTTTTGTTTAGTTTTTCTCAGCCATTGATATCTTTACTAGGAGTGTTGAGGACTGGTTAGTGTATCCAAATCCCCACATCACAGTCTTTCCTTCTAGCCCACAATTATCATTCTCCATTTGAACAACTCCCCTTCTGTTATCATGTGTCTTCATTTATGTGACATAATTTGCCTCATTTTTATTCTTTCATTTCAGGAGGTTACATAAACATCCTTATCATCTAACCAAGATTAGTGAGAAAGGAAAAATGACTTACACACCTAACTGTATGAAACATGATTACAAAATGCATTTGTCAGGATTCTTACTTCTGAGAGTGAGATAGTACAACTCTGGAACAAAATTTATGAAGAAATATCTATGCCAGTCAAACCAAATGAAGAGATTTATAATGAGGCTACTTGGTGACACTTTGCTATTTTCACCACCATTTTCTCCTTGCCTGAACTATGGGAAAAGCCTCCTTGCCAGCTCCCTGCTATCACTCTCTCCCTATGAAAAAGCCAAAATTATCTTATAAAATAGAAATCAGATTTTACATCACTCCCTGTCAAAGTCTTCAATGCCTTGTCATTATACTTAAAATAAAATTCAATTTGGCTTAAAAGACCCATTGGTGCCGAGCTCTTATCAGCCCCCATCTATACCACCCACCTTCTCCCTAACTTTTGAGCACCTTCAGATCTCACAGCATCAGAGGGCCTTCATTTCTGTCTCTCTTTATGTCCTTCAGGTTCTGCCATTTGAATATTGTCCTTACAAACAAATTTACATACTCAGCCTCTCTTTACCCTACTTCTCCTTTTCTTCATAACATCTTTTAAAATTACTTTAAATTATCAGTCTATTTGTTTTCAAAATATGTCTCTTTTGACGACAGGGTCTGTTTTGATATTATTCACTTCTTCCCAGAAACTAAAACCATGCCTGGGACATAATAAGTATTTAAAAAATATTTGCCAGATAAACACACACTATATATGTTTCTTATAGCCTGGTGTTATTATTCCTTAGAGGGGAAAATAAATATTGTTCTCATTTTTATGAATAAACTCTTTTTAGAAGATAAAATAATTGAGTCATTTATACACATGAAAGCTGATAATTCACTTCATAGGAAAAGTCTCTTCATTATTTTTTTGGTCTCTCCAATGAGGCTGAGGATCCTCAAGCCTGAAAATGAAAGTGTTGTTCATCCAGCTACCCAACCACTCTTCACTAGCTTTTGCCCCAACAAAGAGGAACTAAGATACAGGTAATGAGTGCTGAGTTCTTGGGTATACAGGAACAGGGGGAGAAAAGACAAAGGCAGTGGTAGCGTATAAATAGATCATCTTTGTTCCTCCCTGTCTGGCCCTAGAAGGAATGTCAAGGTGCTGGCAGAGTTACTACTAATTGCATCCAGAATTGCCAAAGCTACAACTGGACATACTGAGGAAGAAAAGAAGTCGTTTTCTTTTGATTCCATGTTTATTTATTGCAAAGTACACTTGGCCACAATATCTTTCACTCCGGCAGAAGTTATTGAAAGACATTGAGTGAAAAATCTGAACTTAAACTTCCTTAGAAATGATCCTGGGGAAGAGGGTGCTCTATAGCTATAATAAATTATTCTAGGAAGAACCGAAGTGAAAAAAATGCTGTTTTCACTTTCAGTGAAAGTGCTGTTTCACTTTCATTTTTCTCTAGACTGCGTTTTGCTGGCATTTGATGAGAATTTGTCATACCAAGAATTCACAAAGCTTCAAGTCTGCCAGGTCCAATCTGAATTGGTAGAGAGGATGTTCTCAGGTTTTCTATGGAATTTATAATTATCTAGTAGGGTAATGCTAGAGAGCCAGTCTTTGAATGGCACCCACTAATCCAAACTTACAGCATTTTACAAAGGATCAAAATGAATCACAGATATATTTGCAAACTCCATATATTCACATATTGTTAAGATCTACAAATTCTTGATTCTTCCATTATTTCATTAATTCAACAACTTTATTCAGTGAACATTAAGTAAGCATCTACCAGGGCCAGGGTTCATATCAGGTCAGAGGATAAGAGAGATATTTTCATTTTCTCATGTCATTTAGAATCTAGTTTATTTTGAGCTTTCCTATCATGTGGCAGAAAGTCTGTCTGGGAAAAAAATACAAATTTTGCTCAAGGAGAGAAAGCAATTCATGTAGAACTCCTGGTGGAAATTAGTAGAAAATGGCAGCTAAATAGAAAATGAAATTTCCTATTTTGATCTCATAACAGTATGGATTTAACAAAACTAAACTATAAACCTAAACTTTAAATTAACCAGTTAGCTTTTATTTTCTCCCAAGGCTACATACTTCATTGCTGAATTCAGGCCACCATTTTTCCAAATGTTTATGTATGCAGCACATAGGAAATGTGTAAGTAGGAAGAGTTCTACCTAAATATTGAATTGTTATTAGAAAACACACAGTAAAGGCACAGGAAGCTCTTCGCTTTAATTTGGTAAATTGTTTACTTCATAATACTGTTAAGTGCTAGATACACCTAAGATTTCTTCAGTCCCAGCCTTCCTTCGGGGGAAGACTGTATTTTGTACTTCCTGTTGCAAAATAAGGAGGCATAGATTCCTATAGTTAGAGTGAACTGGTCTGGGATTACCACAGCAAGTACCCAGGCACCAGAGTTACAGAATTTCTGACTTGCAAACTCCTAAGAGTAATTGCTGATTCTCTCAGAGGATCAATGAGTAGCTCAATGAGTACAATTTTTGTCACTTTATAGAAAAGTGTCAAAATTAAGAGTCATTAACTGAAAAATTGTTGCCATGCATACTGCTTGGACTTTTTATACAATTACATAATTTGTTAATATAATGCTCATGAATGAGTCTATTTTTGCTTATGCAATCTTTAATCACCAGTGATTAAAGACTTCTGGACAAGTGCCCAGAAGAAAAACTGTCTTTGTCCTTGAGAGATATGTGCACACACATCCAAAGATGAGTTTTCCCTGAATGCAGGTATTTCATTTTTTTTCACTTAATAACCCAGAATCCTTGAAATGGAAGGATTTTTTAAAAGAGATGATTTAACCCAATCTCTCTAAATGCCCAGTGAATTAGCAACAGAGCTGAGACTAGAACACAGAGCACTTGGGTCCCAAACCATTGCTTACCTTTGGATGAGGTCTGAATAAAATGCTTCAAGAGCCTTTCCAAATGCCCATTGAACAGCCCAATGTTGTAGACCCAAGGAATTCATATACAGTCTTTACTTTTTGCTGCTCCTCTGAGGCCTTGGAGAAAGATTTTCGTTACCTTGAGTCATGGTAGAATCTAATACTTTGATTAAATCCCATGAGGTTCAAAAATTATAAGTGGAAGAGGGGATGAAGGGCTAGAGAAGGCTTTTTGGCCCCAAGCTACCACTCATCAATTCTGACATTTTCTAAGGTATCTGTGTGCCCAGAACAAACCAAGAATGAAGACTTCTTTTTAAAGTGAGGTAAATCTTTACATTTCCAATAGATTGAGATAGAAGGTTCTCTTTCAAAAAAAAAAAGGAAGTTTCTCTTTCTCTAGGCTTTCAACATAAATTAATGTTCTCTAATAACAAATGGGTATATTGCTTTGAAAGTTTCCCTAATAACAAGACAGAGAACATATGTCCTCCACAGTTCTCCATGAAACTAGGGAGAATAGTTTTCAGTTATTTGGGATTCTGGTATATATATATATATATATATATATGACTGCTCTTTCAGTTTTTTTGTTGTTTTTAAGAGCTATGTCTGGGATTTCTGATATTTGATTGCATAATTTAGGTTTAATAGCTATTAATTATAGAAAGGCCTTGAGTCCATTTGTGATAGGGCTCATGCTAAGTAGTAAAGCAGGTCAAGTTTAAATATGTATATCTAAGAAGATATGAAATTAAGAATTGTTCCCAGAATTCCTAATTCATGTGAGATACTACTAAGTCTGGAGCCTTTTTTTTTTTTTCTCCCCATGCTTCCAGTATATCTCCTCCTTCATCCATTTCTTTTTTTTTTACTGTCTTGGACAAAGAGATATCCATCTCTATATCCAAGATCAACTCACTCTCCTGGTATTCTTGATATGTTCCTTCCTATGACAACCAGTCATATTAATTAATCCTCTTCTCATGCCAATATTCCTCCATCACATTAATCCCTTCTTTTCTCCATTTATTCATGTTTAAGCCTGATTTAAGTTAGTGTGATGCTGCAGTCATAGACTCATAGAGACTGAGTCTGAATTCTTTCTGCCATTTGGCAGCTCTATATCTTTGAACAAATTATTAACCTCTTTAAACATTAGTTTCCTCATTATAAAATGAGAATAATAGAATTTATGTTTTAGGAAATTTTTAAAAGATATATGATAATGTATATATAGTGCCTGCCATGTAGTAAGGACTTAACGGTAGCAATTGTTATTCTTTGCTATAATTATTTTATATGTATAAGGTAATAGTGCATTATTTTTACTGCTGTATTATTAGATCTCATCTCCTGCTAGACACAAATTTCCTTCAATATAGGGGAACATTTCTCCTTCATTACCTAAGAATGTGTGTCATAGTGATGTGATATGATATTTTTTCACTAAGTGTTTATTAAATATGGCCAATGATTTGCTAAAGTGATTTAAGAAGTATAAAGGTTTTGTTTGGATCTCCAGGGGTTTAACTGTTTGTTCTTTTTCTGCTTTTTGAAATTTGTTGAGTATTTAAGTAAAGTTCCTAAGAGTGATAATTTACTAGTGTCTCAAAAGTCTTAGTGAGTTAGGAAGTTGTAGTCCATGGGTATGTATGAAATTTAGGACTTTTGGTATTGATGAAAACTAAAAGTGCAGGAATATTAAGATATTATTAGGAAGAATTATAGGAGTTTAATGTATACATAGAAAGAATGAGACTCAGCGTTTCATTGTCTTGCCTTGAATTATATAAGACAATAGCATTTGTGGTCTGGAGCACACCGTGTAGATCATCTAGCCAGCATTTCTCAAAGTGTGTTCCAAGTATGTTAAAACCAGAGGAAGAAGTCTGCATCCAAATCACTTTGGAGAATTTTTACATAAACAAAGATAAGCAAGTTCCCTTATGGAGGTTTCTAAATACCCTATAGAGGAAATAATGTACAGTGATTTCCACATCATTTGACCAAAAATCACTTTTTTTGTAGAGTGTATCTCACAATTATTGTCAAAAGTGATATATTTCTAGCCTCTTTATTTTATGGATGGTGGGAATCAGGTTCTAGAAAATTAAAGTAATTTGCCAAAGATTGCTTTAGTGGTAGAGCAAAAGAACCTAGATGTCCTTATTCTTATCTGAAATTAGTCTTTCTGTTAATCTTTCCTTTCTTGGAGAGATAATAAAGTTCACATAATTATATCATTTTGCCTGTATTTTCCTTTTTTTTTAAATTACCTTTTATTTATTATTTTTATTTTTATTTATTTATGATAGTCACACACACAGAGAGAGAGAGAGGCAGAGACAGAAGCAGAGGGAGAAGCAGGCTTTCATGCACCGGGAGCCAGACGTGGGACTGGCGCTAAACCGCTGCACCACCCAGGGATCCCAATTTCCAAACAAGCTTACACTAAAAATATTATAACTAACTTTTGAGAATTAAACGCGTTAATAATAATGAAATGATTTCACCATAAAATTGGGAGAAATTACCTCTAAAGTTCTATTAGGAAAATTAGTAGCTTTTTTTTTTTCTTACTGGAATTCCCCAAACAAATTTCTTTGATATTTTACTCACTACTTTTATAATTAGGCATACAATGATTCATACTTTATTCATAATTTAATAGCTTCTTTTGGTTATTTCCAAATAAGATTAGTATTTCTGCATATTATAGATAAGCAGCCAGTCATAAGTGACATAAAGCTCTTCTTAAAAATAATTAGGTTTGCAATGTGAAGTTCAGAATTACTCTATGAAGGAATAATCAAAAATTCATAAGTAATATAAAAATATGCTGTCAATATGATGAACTAAAGGGATATGCAGGTGAAATTATAGTATCTCCATCACTGAAGGACTATTTCTCTAACAGCAAGGTGTCAAACTTTAACCAAGAATGGCTAATGTCTACTACCTCTTGTTATTTTTTTTTAAGATAGTTTAGAATCTGAGTCCAAGATTGTATTTCCCCCTCAATTTTTTAAACATTTTAATGGACTTTATTTTTAGAGCATTTTTAGGTTTACAGAAAAAATTGTGAAGTCTAGAAAATCTGCATATGTTCCCTTCTCCTGCACACAGCTTCCCCTGTTAGTACCTTACATTAGTGGGTGACATTTGCTATAATTGGTGAACAAATAGTACTATATTCTTATTAACTAAATCCTATAATTTACATTAGAGTTTCATTTTTATGTTGTATGATTCTATGGGTTTTTTGACAAACATGTAATGTCATCATTGGAGTATCATACAGAACAGTTTCACTGCCCCCAAAATGCCTTGTGCTTCTCTTATCCATCCCTCTACCCCCTAAACCCTGGCAATCACTGGTCTTTTCACTGACTCCACAGTTTTGCTCCCTTTCTGATATTTCCCACTTATTTTTTCTCCTTTCCCCTTTATTCCCTTTAACTATTATTTATATTCCCCAAATGAATGAGACCATATAATGTTTGTCCTTCTCCGATTGAATTACTTCAATCAGCATAATACCCTCCAGTTCCATCCACGTTGAAGCAAATGGTGGGTATTTGTCATTTCTAATGGCTGAGGAATATTCCATTGTGTACATAAACCACATCTTCTTTATCCATTCATCTGTCGATGGACACCGAGGCTCCTTCCACAGTTTGGCTATTGTGGACATGGCTGCTAGAAACATCGGGGTGCAGGTGTCCCAGCGTTTCATTGCATCTGAATCTTTGGGGTAAATCTGCAGTGGTGCAATTGCTGGGTCGTAGGGCAGGTCTATTTTTAACTCTGAGGAACCTCCACCCAGTTTTCCAGAGTGGCTGCACCTGTTCATCAAGATAAGAAGCTTTTGCACAGCAAAAGAAACAGTCAACAAAACGAAAAGACATCTTTTGAAAGGGAATAAACAAACGTGGAAAATTATGTTCGAGTAGTGGAACTGTGGGTATTTCCTCCACTTCTTTTCATTTTCCAATTCTCCCGGAGAGGTCTGTCGCCCGGCCGCCGCCCGAGGCTCAGCGCCGCCTCCTTCCCGGGGCTCCCCCCGCAAGGAGCGGTGCCTGGGGCGGCCCTGGGCGGGGCTCCCGGGCGCATCCCTGGCGGCGGGGCGGGCGGCCGGTGCGGAACTCGGAGCCGGGGCGCGCCACTGTGCCGCACTGCTGTACTGCGCG
Source organism: Nyctereutes procyonoides (assembly GCF_905146905.1). Lineage (NCBI taxonomy): Eukaryota > Metazoa > Chordata > Mammalia > Carnivora > Canidae > Nyctereutes > Nyctereutes procyonoides. The sequence goes on from NW_026575143.1 coordinate 3,410,108, forward strand.
GCAGTCTTTTTTATTTTGAATTATGTTCTCCCTATGCCTACTTTGTTAACAGTCTTTATTATAAATAGATGTTGAATTTCATCAAATACTTTCTCTGCATTTATTGAAATGATCATATGACTTTTATCTTTCATTTTGTTAATTTGTGTATCACGTTGATTTGTGGATGTTAAACCATCCTTGCATCCCTGTACTAAGTTCCACTTGATCATGGTGTGTGATCCTTTTAATGTATTGTGTTTTTTTTTTAAGATTTTATTTATTTATTCATGAAAAACACAGAGAGAAAGAGGCAGAGACACAGGCAGAGGGAGAAGCAGGCTCCCTGCAGGGGGCCCTCAATCCCAGGGCCCCAGGATCATGCCCTGAGCTAAAGGAAGACACTCAACTACTGAACTGCTGAGGCACTCAGGTGTTCCTTTTTAATATATTGTTGACATTAGTTTGTTAATATTTTGTTGAATATTTTTCTATCTATTTTCATCAAAATTACTTCCCTGTAATTTTCTTTTTTATGGCATCCTTATCTCATTTTGGTAGCAGGAAAGTACTGGCCCCATAAAATGAGTTTGGAAGTGTTCTCTTTTATTTTTTGGAAAAGTTTGAGAGGGATTGGTATTAGTTTTTCTTTGAATGCTGGAAATCAGTGAAGCTCTCTGATTCTGGACTTTTGTTTTTTGGGAGGTTTTTGTTTACTTATTCAATCTCCTTACTAGTAATTAATCTGTTCAAATTTTCTATTTCTTTATAACTCAGTCTTAGAAGATTGTATGCGTCTATGAATTTATCCATTTCTTCTAGGTTTTCCAACTTGTAGGGGTATAATTGTTCTAGTTGTTTCTTATGATTCTTTGTATTTCTATGATATCATTTGTAATATTTCCTCTTTCATTTCTGATTTCATTTATCTGAGTCCTCTCTTCTCTTGGTGAGTCTAGCCAATGATTTGCCAATATTCAAGATTATCTGTAAAAAAAAAAAAATCACAGTATGTTATTATTGTTGATTATCTAAATGCATTGACAAAAAGCCACTGAAGCAGATAAGTATTTTTACATGGGCAGGCTTCTGCACATGTCTGCACATAACAACTCTAGAAAATCATAAACTGAGTAGTCGAATGATAAAGGATACTTATGCATTCATGAGTACAATAGAAAGTTAACTTTTGTTACCTTTTTCTCTCTTTGTTATAGGAAAAAATCTTCACTTATATAGTTAGAAGAATGTAAGTTACTTTTCCATGGGATTTGATGCCAAGGCCACAGCATAGAAGGGCATAGAGCTATCCTTATTGTGTAGGCAATAGGGACACTCATTTATTCCATGAAGTCTTTTGTCTTCCCTAAAAAGGAAAAAATCATTAGTTTGTGAAGAATAATCAGTTAACCAAGCTAAGGAATATCTCAAGTTTAAAATAAACATTTGACATAAGAGGGAAGTATTTTCTGTGTGCTACTAGCTAGAAAAAATTACTTAGACAATGATGGGTTTCCAGTGGTGTTTAGAGTTGATATTGTTTAGAGACCTTTTGAAGTGAATGTGCCAGAAAATGAGTCTCTAAAAACAGAACTTGAGATTTGACATGTGAGAAGATCATGAACTTTGTAATTCAATACAAGAGCCACAGACTTCAACAATTTACTTCATCTATCTGCCAGTCACCTTCCAAATGTGCACCTGAATGGGCCATGTGGATTGTTTTGATACAGCAGCCCTGTTTGGACTGTTTCTAAATTTCCAAATGAACTAAAGACAGATACCCAACCTAAGTTTTGCACTTCTCACCATCTGTACTTACTATGGTATCAGGTATCTTGTGCATTGTCAATAAATACTTATTCACTGGTTGATTAATAAGCTTCTAACTTTGCCCTTTAGCCTTAGTAGTTAAATTTCTCTCTTCGTTCTTAAGGATCTCTCTAAACTCTATATATTCTTCATATTTAGCATTCATCTGGTGTCCCTTCAATCCATTCTGTTATTTCAGATACTGCCTTAGCAGATTATCTAAGTGCCAAAAAAAACCTTTTTATTTTTTATAACAACCTATAAGGGAGAATGAGAATGATAAGTATACTGCCAACCCTGGAACGTTTGCCTAGTGACCTAATTTCATGGGAATTTGCCAGTCCTGTTTTGTGAAAGAAATCCAGTCCTATTTCTTCAGTCCCCATGGGTTATCTAGCTGACACTCTACACAGCCAGCCTCTTCACATTGTTGTGACCTTCAAGAGACTCTCCCTTTAATACTGCTCTATTCTAATTTTGCTATATAAAATAAATTATAAGAAATAAAGGTGTAAAAAAAGAAATAAAGGTGTAATCATTTATATGGCTTAAAAAAATTATACGATGCAAAGATCTTAAACACAATTTCTTTCTTTTCTTTTTTTTTTCAAACACAGTTTCTTATACTGAATTATGGCATGCACTTTTTCTCATTACTCTGGACTTCTATCACATGCATTTTAAATAATTTCAGAAGCTTATGAGTGTAACATATCCAAAATGTTATCAAGACTTGTTCCATTAGAGATAAATATTTGTTGTCCAACATGGACCTTCATGTCACTTTTTTTTTCCTTTTTTCCCCACTCGCTCCTCTGTAAGCCAGATTTGAAGTTATTTTAGACATCACAATCAATTTGACATGGTAGTATATTCATCTGACATTCTCTTCAGAAAACCAATACCAAAATATTGTGTTTTGGTTCATTCAGAATTGTACTCTAATTCTGTCCTGTGTACAAGCTTATAACCTTTTCTGAAGAAAACTTTGTACCTGTTTTATCCCTCCATCTGAAAGAATTGCAATGGCCTTTGGCCAAAAGCAATAAAACTGTGACTTTCTAACTTCTATATAGCTTGCCCAGGGACATTAATGAGAGAAAAGTAAACCTACTCTATTATCCCAAATGGCTTTTTAAATAATTAGAAGATTTTAATAATAGTGTCTGGCTGATGCTTTCAGGTTCCCCACAGGCATTTCAACATTTCCATGGTGAGTGAGATGGTACTGATGCTTAAGGAGAGAACACCTCGTTCTCACAACAAATGACCTTCAGTTCATACAAATGCTGAAAACAACACTGGCATCTCATTACTGAAATGGATTATTTGGCATCAATGCTTGCAGTTTGGGAGTTTGACATAATTTTGTGGAGTTATCTTTAAGAACAGAAGTGATTCAAATTTTTAAAGAGGTTGAATGGTTTTTTTTTTTTTAATGTTGGATTTTTGACATTTTGATTTTTTCCAAGGTCACTCCAAAATTTGTTGAGTCACCTCTGAAATTTTTTCTGTATAGACAGTGATGAAAATATATGCCAAGACCCTGGGGATCTTCAGAGGAGTTAAAGGGATGATGTTAAAGTCGACCCAAAATGAATATGTATCATAAGCCTTAAAAAGTACAAACTCTTATAATTTGCAACTTCACTACTAAAAGGTTATTCTCAGCAAGTATGATCAATAATGCATACACATACTTATACAAGGATAATCACCACAATGTTCTTTATAATACTGAAATTTTGGAAACAAATATTCAGCAATATGAAAATAGTTTAACAATAGAATACACTGTAGCTATAAAACATTATGTTATAAAAGTATGTTTATTGACCTTCACAATATTTCACTTGAAATAAAAAGAAACCAGGTTATAAAATATCATCTATAATGAAATTCTGTGGGTTTTTTTAAAGAAATAACAACATATTAATATAGTTGATGTATCAATAGTGGCATTTAAATTTTTTTTCTACATTTCCTAATTATTTTACAGGAAATATGTAGCATTTTATGATAAAACAGAGGTTTCAAGGTTCATATTAAAATATTTTCTTTTTATTTTAAAGAAGATTTTATTTTTTTTAAAGATTTATTTATTTATTTATTTATTTATTTATTTATTTATTTATAGAGACAGAGAGAGAGAGGCAGAGACACAGGCAGAGGGAGAAGCAGGCATCATACAGAGAGCCTGATGTGGGACTCAATCCAGGGTCTCCAGGATCACGCCCTGGGCTGCAGGCGGCACTAAACCGCTGCACCACTGGGGCTGCTCCTTTTTATTTTAAAAAAGATTTTATAAGGGATGGAGTATTGTTGCAAAGGTAGATAAGAAAATGATCAGTCCCTTGTTCCCTATCATATGGGAGTAGAGAAAGAGGTGCTTCTTTGAGAAGAAAAATGAGACAATAATGTAATCTCTTGAGTTCACAAGGGGAAAGTAGCACTTCTGTGTACTTATTCACACCCAAACACAGAGGTGAAATGGTGCCTAGATGGATAAACAATGGGAAAGAGCCAATAAGTTCCAAACACCATCAGTAGAGAAAATTTTTGAGCTGTTGACTTCTAGGAGACTTTCCAGAAGAAATATCTATGTCCTATCTTCTCAAGAAGGTTGCATAAACACAGACACACACACACACACACACACACACACACTGCGCGTGCACGCAAAGCATTTCAACTCCTTCATATCTTTTGTCCTTTTTTTGTACAAAAGAAGAAGAAATTCCTTTTCAGGACTAGTCCTTCACTTCTGCTCTTCACTGTGCCCCACCCCCACCCCCACACACACACTTCCTCAAGGGCCTTGTTCTTTAGACCTTTTCAGGAATTAAGCAATATAGGTAAACTGCCTGGGAATTGTGAACTATTCAAGTACCTACAGACATGCATCCAAAGAACAAAATTATGGAATTCAAATTATGAATCATGAAAATCAAATGTAATAAATAACAGAATGTATATGAAATGTAATATTATGTCAGCATTGTGAAACTTGTATTTGTAAACTTTTCATTACATTTGGAAACAATTTGTGAGTTTAGAGTCTCTCCATTTTCCAAAATTCCTGAGTACGTGCATAGGTTGTTAATAAATCATACTGAATTATAAACTGAGTAATCTATAGACAACTAACTTTGAAAGCAAAGTCATAAAAAAAATCCTTCTAATGTTTTTATTGTAAAATTGTACTTTGGTCAGGAAAGATGGCAGAGTAGGATGATACTAAGTTCACCTCATCATCCCACAAGCCCACCTGGATAACAGCCATACCAGTGCAACTAACTCAGAAATATGCCTAAAGACTGGAAGAAGAGACTTTCAAGGTAGGAAGGGCAGACACTGGGTCAGGAACTAAATTCCCATCAATACTAACCTCAAATGTGAGGGTCATCACAAGCATGGAGAAGTGGTAGGAGCAGACATCACCCCAGGCACCCCAGCCACAGGGAATCTGTGCTAGGAAGATGAGTTCCCATAACATTTGGCTTTGAAAACAGTGAGGCTTAACTTTTTGAGTTTTTACAATCAGCAGGGTTTAACTTCAGGTACTTTAAAAGCACAAAATTAGGATATCAATTATATCTATAAAAATCAATCAAGGCATTCCCAAAATGAAAGGATATGAAGTATGACAGCATATACATAAATCATGGCAGGGCGAGAGTAAAAATTTAGTGCTTTTATATTGTGTTCAAACTTTTTAAAAAGATTTTATTTATTTATTCATGAGAGACACAGGAAGAGAGAAGCAGAGACATAGATAGAGGGAGAAGCAGGCTCCATGCAGGGAGCCTGATGTGGGACTCAATCCTGGAACTCCAGAATCACTTCCTGAGCCAAAGGCAGACCCTCAACTGCTGAGCCACAGAGGCCTCATAATTGTGTTCAAACTTAAGCAACCATTAGCTTAGTATGGATTGCTATATGCAATAGATGCTATATATGAACCTAATGGTAACCACAAGTTAAAAACTTGGGATACACAAAAAATAAAGAGAAATGAATCTGAAAATATTACTAAAGAAAATAATCAAACAACAACTTTAAGAGAGCAAGAGAAGGAAGAGAAGAAATACAAAAACAACCATAAAACAATAAACAAAATGGCAAAAAGCACATATCTGTCAATAATTACTTTCAACATAAAAGAACCAAATTCTCCAATCAAAAGATATAGGGTGACTGAATGGATAATAAAGCAAGACTCATCTTTATCCTGCCTACAAGGGACTCATGTCAGACCTAAAGACACATGCATATTGAAAGTGAAGAGATAGAAAAATATTTACCATGAAAATGGAAGTGAAAAGTGAAAGCAGGAGTAGCAATACTTATATTGGACTAAATAGATTTTAAACAAAAGTCTGTAACAGGAGACAAGGAAGAACACTACATAATAATAAAGGAAACAATCCAACAAGAGAATATAATAATTGTAAATATATATGCACCAGACATAGGAGCACCTAAATACTTAAATCAACTATTAACAGATATAAAGAAAGAAATTGACAATAACACAATAATATTATCGGACTTTAACACCCCATTTATACCAATGGACAGATCATCCAGGCAGAAAAATTAACAAAGAAATAGTGACTTTGAATGGCACATTGTACCAGATGAACCTAACAGATATATTCAGAACATTCCATCCAAAACCAATAGAATACACATTTGTTCAAGTGCACACGGAATGTTCTCCAGAACAGATCATATGTTAGGCCAAAAAACAAGCCTCAAAAAATTCAAAAAGATTAAAATCATATCATGCATCTTTTCCAACCACAACTGCATGAAGCTAGAAATTAACAATAGGAAAATTGTAAAGAAGACATGGAGGTTAAATAACATGCTATTAACAACTAATAGGTCAACCAAGAAATCAGTAAGGAAATAAAAAGAATATGTGGAGACAAATGAAAATGAATACACAATGCTCCAAAATCTTTTGGAGCAAAAGCTGTTGTAAGATGGAAGATCTTAGGCAGTTAGGCAACCAAGGTCTACCACAAGAAACAAGAAATATCTTAAGTAAAAAACCTAATCTAAAAAAAAAAAAAAAAAAACCTAATCTAAAGGAGCTAGAAAACGAAAAATGAACAAAACGCAAAGCCGGTAGGAAGAAATAATAAATATTAAAGCAAAAATAACTGAAATAGAAACAAATAAATAAATAAAGCAGATCAACAACATCAGAAACTAGTTCTTTCAAAAAACAAACAAAATTGATAAACCTTTAGCCAGACTCATGAGAAAGAGAAGGGGAGAGGGAGACTCAAATAAATGAGAACTAAAAAAGAAGAAATAACTGACATGATAAAAATACAAAGAATTATGAGAAAATACTATGAAAAATATATGCCAACAAAATGTAAAACCTAGAAGAAATTCCTAGAAACATAACCTGGGGCACCTGGGTGGCTCAGTCAGTTAAGCATCTGCCTTCAGCTCAGGTCATGATCTTGGGGTCCTGGGATCGAGTCCCACAAGCAGCTCCTTGCTCAGCAGGGAGCCTACTTCTCCCTATCCTTGTTCCTCTGCCTGTCACTCTGCCTACTTGTGCTTGCTTTCTCTCTGTCAAATAAATAAATAAAATATTTAAAAATAAATATATATCCTTCCAAAACTGAATCAGGAATGAATTGAAATTTTAAATAGATAAATTATTAGTAATGAAATTGAATCACTAATCAGAAAACTCCCAACAAACAAAATTCTAGGATCGGATAACTTCACAGGTGAATTCTACCAAATATTTAAAGATTATTACCTACTCTTTTCAAACTATTCCAAAAAAGTAGAAGGGAAAGGAAAACTTCCAAATTTAGTCTACAAGGTCAGCATTACCCTGACATCAAAACCATAGAAACACACACACACACAGAGAGAGAGAGAGAGAGAGAGAGAGAGATTGAGAAACACAGGGGAATGCATAAGGAGAAAGTTTCTCCAAAGCCAATCACTTGGAAAATAAGAGGGGCTGAATTTCATGAGTTCTTATAGCCACTGGTGCTTAATACCTGGAGTTTTAAAGGTCAGCAGGTTTGGCTGGGATAGAGCCTAGAAAGCACAGCCTGCTCCTAGAGAGAAGGCAGGTAAAAAACACTGAGGCACACAGCTGGAAAGAGCAATCTGAAGAATGCCTGGGACACCAAATGGGGAGACTCTTCATTCTTCTCAGAGCTAGTTCCTGAGAGTCAGCATTTACAAAGACATCTCTCTGGGAACGAAAGAACTGTCCAGTGCCATTTCCCTCAGCATAAACACAGAGACATCTGAGGGAAGCAGCACAAGGCCAATACTGGCTGCCTAATTTGCTTACACCAAGCACCACACTGTTGTGCTCCAGTGGAACTGCCCTTCTCAGTAATGCTTACCTCAATCCCAGCACAGTGGACCCCTCCTCTGGAAGACCAGCACAAACACCTGCCAACACCACATCTCCCAGACTTTTGCAGGGTTTCAGTTCCAGCAGAAGTGGTGTCAGGTCTCATTTCACAAGCAGACCAGAGCACACCTAGTTAAAACTCACCATATTCAGGCCAGGGACCAAACACTGCTCACAACAGGCAAGGGAAGCCTCTGCAGACATCAGGCCTATAGTATAGAGTGGCCAGAACACAACAACAGAGCTCACACAGCTCACTCTAGACACTCCCTGAAGCATCAGGTCCTGGGCAATACATGGCCTCTTCTTCATAAGGCCATTACTTTCAGGAACAGGAAACATAACTGACTTTTTTCTAACACAGAGAAGAAGGTAGAGGCTTAGACAAAATGTGAAGATGGAGTAATTTATACCAAATGAAAGAACAAGATAAGATTATGGCCAGGGAGCTAAGAATAGATATAAGTAACATGCCTGATGAGGAATTTAAGGCAACAATCATAAGGATAGTCACTGAGCTTGAGAAAAGAATTGAAGACATCAGACATCAGTGAGACCCTTATCACAGAGACAAAAAGGTTAAAAAATAATTAATTGCTCAGAGATGAACAGTGCAATAAATGATATTCGAAATGTGTTTGATGCATTTAATAGCAGGCTGTAAGAAGCAGAGGAATGAATTAATGACTCAGAAGACAGAGGAATGAAAAACAATGGAGTAGAACAAAAGAGAAAAAGAATTATGCAAAATGAGAATAGACTTAGGGAACTTAGTGACTCCATCAAATGTAATAACATGGGTAATATAGGAGTCTCAGAAGAAGAAGAGAGAGAAAGGAATAGAAAATGTATTTGAAGAAATCATAGCTAAAAACTTTCCTAATCTGGGGAAGGAAAGACATCCAGATACAGGAGGCACAAAGAACTCCCATCAAAATCCACAAAAGAAGGCCAACAGCAAGACGAATTGTCATTAAATTTGCAGAGGCTCCTGGGTAGCTCAATTGGTCAAACAACGCCTTCGGGTACAGGTCATGACCCTAGGGTCCTGAGATCAAGCCCTGCATCAGGCTTCCTGCTCAGCAGGAATCCACTTCTCCCTTCCGCTCTGTGTGCGTACTTGCTCTCTCTCTCTCTCTCTCTCTCTTGCTCTCTCAAATGAATAAATAAAATCTTTTTTAAAATTTTGCAAAAATATAGCAATAAAGAAAAAAATCTTAAAAACAGCAAAACAAAAGAAGTCACTAACTTATAAGGGAAAATCCATAAGGTTAGCTGGATATTTCTCTCTAGAAACTTGGAAGCCTAGAATGGAGTAGCATGATATATTAAAAGTGTTGAATAGGGAAAATCTGCAGCCAAGAATAATCTGCCTGGCAAGGCTATCATTCAGAATAGAAAGAAAGATAAAGAGTTTCCCAGACAAACAATAACTAAAGGAGTTCATTATCACTAAACTAGTTCTGTAAGAAATATTAAAGGAGACTCTTTGAGTGGACAGGAGAGACCAGAAAAGACCGTATAAAGACAGAAAGCACAAAGACAGTAAAAATGAATATTTCTGTAAAAATCAGTCAAGAAACTCACACAAGGAAAGATACAAAATATAATAACATATACCTAAAACATGGGAAGGAGACAAGAAAAGAATGTGTTCAAATCTGAACCACTATCAACATAATATAGATTGCTATTTGCAGAAGTATTATATATGAACCTAATGGTAACCATATATCAAAAACCATGAATAACCATGCAAAGAATAAAGAGAAAGAAATCCAAATATATCACTAAACAAAATCAGCAAAACACGAGAGAAAGATGAGAAATAACTTAAATATCTCCAGAAATAACCACAAAACCAGTAATGAAATGGCAATAAATACATACCTATCAATAATTACTTTGAATATAAAGGGACTAAATGTTCCAATCAAAAGATATAGTGTTTGAGGGAAAAAAAAAAAAAGACCCATTCATATGCTGCCTACAGGAGACTCTTTTTAAACCTAAAGATACGTGCAGATTAAAAGTGAGGGGATGGAGAAACATTTATCACAAAAATGGATGTCAAAAGAAAACCAAAGTAGTAATACTTATATCAGACAAGCTAGACTTTAAAACAAAGACTTTAACAAGAGACAAAGGAGACCATATAATCATAAAGGAGACAGTCCACAAGAAGAAATAACAATTTTAAATATTTATGCACCCAAATGGGAGCACCCAAATATATAAAACAATAGCAAACATAAAGGAACTAATTGATAATAGTACAATAATACTAGAGGATTTTCATACCCCCCCTTACAGCAATAGACAGATTGTCTAAACACAAAATAACCAAGGAAACAGTGGCTTTGAATGACACACTGGACCAGATGGACTTAATAGACTTTCAGAATATACCATCCTAAAACAGCAGAATACCCATTCTTTCCAAGTGCACATGGAACATTCTCCAATAGAGTGCATGTTAGGTCATGAAACAAGCCTCAACAAATACAGAAAGATTGAAGTAATACTATGTACCACAACACTATGAAATTAGAAATCAAAACCACAAGAAAAAATCTGGAAAGACCACAAATACATGTAGGTTAAACAACAAACTACTAAAGAATGAATGGATCAACCAGGAACTCAAAGAAAAAATAAAAAAAAAAACCATGGAAACAAATGAAAATTAAATTACAATGGCCCCAAGACATTGGGATACAGCAAAATAATCCTAATAGGAAAGTATATACCAATACAGGAATATACTTGTATATAAAAAAGCAAGAAAAATCTCAAATAAACAACCTAACCTTACACCTAAAAGAACTAGAAAAAAAAATGAAGCCTAAAGCAAGCAGAAAGAATAAAATAAAAAATAAAAATATAAATAAATAAATAAATAAATAAATAAAAACAAATATTATGAAAAACTGTATAACAATAAATATACAACCCAGAAGAAATGGATAACTTACTAGAAATGTATGAATTACCAAAAACTGAACTAGGAAGAAAGAATACTTGAACAGACCAATAGCCAGCATAGAATTAGTAATTCTTAGTATTAGAATTTGATTTTTTTTTGAATTAGTAATCAAAAACTCTCAAGAAACAAAAGTCCAGGGATGGGTGGTTTCCTAGGAGGAATTCTCCCAAATAATTAAAGAATAATTAATACTTATTCTTATCAAACTATTCCAAAAAACTTGCAAAGGAAGGAAAACTCCCAAATTTATTACATGATGTTACTCTGATACCAAAACTAGAAAAAAAAAACACTATAAGGGAGAACTACAGGCCAATATTCCTGATGAAAATAAATGCAAAAATTATCAATGAAATGCTAACATACTGAATCCAACAATACCTTACAGTAATCATTCACCACAATCAACTGGGATTTATTCCTGGGTGCAGGAGATGGTTCAAATCAGTCAATGTGACACATCAATTTAAAGAAAAGGTAAGAACAATTTGACCATTTCAAAGATGCAGAAAAAACATTGACAAAGTATAACATTCATTGTAATAAAAACCCTCAACAAAATAGGAAGGAACATGCCTCACAATTGTAAAGGCCGTATATAAAAAAGTCGCAGCTAATATCATGCTCAATGGGGAAAAACAGAGCTTCTCCTCTATGGTCAAGAAGAAGACAGAGATGTCCACTCTCACCATAATACTGGAAGTCTTAGCCACAGTAATCAGACAACAAAAAGAAATAAAAGGCATCCAAATCGGCAAGGAAGAAGGAAAGTCTTCACTATTTGAAGATGAGATGATACTATACACAGACTTGAAAGATTCCACCAAAAAAATTCTGAAGCTAATAGATAACCTCAATAAAATCACAGGATACAAAATCAACCTACAGAAATCTGTTGCATTGCTATACACCAATAATAAAGCAACAAAAAGAGAAATTAAGAAAATAATCCCATTTACAGTTGCACCAAAAACAATTAAATACTTAGGAATAAATTTAACCAAGGAGATGAAAGACCTATACTCTGAAAACTATGAAACACTGATGAAAGAAATTGAAGATGAGACAAAGAAATGGAAAAATATTCTATGTTCATGGATTAGAAGGGAAAATATTGTTAAAATGTCTATCCTAGGGATCCCTGGGTGACACAGCAGTTTATTTTTTTTTTTTTTTTTTATAAATTAATTTTTATTGGTGTTCAATTTACCAACATACAGAATAACACCCAGTGCTCATCCCGTCAAGTGTACCCCTCAGTGCCCGTCACCCATTCACCCCCACCCCCCACCCTCCTCCCCCTCCACCACCCCCAGTTCATTTCCCAGAGTTAGGAGTCTCTATGTTCTGTCTCCCTTTCTGATATTTCTCACACATTTCTTCTCCCTTCCCTTATATTCCCTTTCGCTATTATTCATATTCCCCAAATGAATGAGAACATACACTGTTTGTCCTTCTCCGGTTACTGTGGCCAAGTTCAAAAAGGGTGTTGCCTGAGTTCTTCTCTGGGATTTTGATGGAATCTTGTCTCACATTTAGATCTTTCATCTATTTTGAGTTTATCTTTGTGTATGGTGCAAGAGAGTGGTCCAGTTTCATTCTTCTGCATGTGGATGTCCAATTTTCCCAGCACCATTTATTGAAGAGACTGTCTTTCTTCTAGTGGATCGTCTTTCCTCCTTTATCGTATATTAGTTGAGCATAAAGTTCAGGGTCCACTTCTGGGTTCTCTGTTCTGTTCCATTGATCTATATGTCTGTTTTTGTGCCAGTACCACACTGTCTTGATGAACACAGCTTTGTAGTACAACCTGAAATCTGGCATTGTGATGCCCCCAGATATGGTTTTCTTTTTTTTAAAATTCCCCTGGCTGTTTGGGGTCTTTTCTGATTCCACACAAATCTTAAAATAATTTGTTCTAAGTCTCTGAAGAAAGTCCATGGTATTTTGATAGGGATTGCATTATACGTGTAAATTGCCCTGGGTAACATTGACATTTTCACAATATTAATTCTGCCAATCCATGAGCATGGAATATTTTTCCAACTCTTTGTGTCTTCCTCAATTTCTTTCAGAAGTGTTCTGTAGTTTTTAGGGTATATTTTGAGAACCATTTGAATGGTAAATGGTTCTCCAACCTTTTATTTTCAGGTTGTAGGTGTCCTTCTGTCTAAAATGAGTCTCTTGTAGACAGCAAATAGATGGGTCCTGTTTTTTTATCCAGTCTGAAACTCTGCGCCTTTTGATGGGGTCATTAAGCCCATTCATGTTCAGAGTTACTTGAACTTCTTCTTAAAGGGGAGTTTTAAGAGTCCCCCTTAAAATTTCTTGCAGAGCTGGTTTGGAGGTCACATATTCTTTCAGTTCCTGCCTGTCTTGGAAGCTCTTTATCTCTCCTTCCATTTTGAATGAGAGCCTTGCTGGATAAAGTATTCTTGGTTGCATGTTCTTCTCATTTAGGACCCTGAATATATCCTGCCAGCCCTTTCTGGCCTGCCAGGTCTCTGTGGAGAGGTCTGCTGTTACCCTAATATTCCTCCCCATGAAAGTCAGGGACTTCTTGTCTCTTGCTGCTTTAAGGATCTTCTCTTTATCTTTGGAATTTGCAAGCTTCACTATTAGATGTCGAGGTGTTGAACGGTTTTTATTGATTTTAGGGGGGGATCTCTCTATTTCCTGGATCTGAATGCCTGTTTCCCTTCCCAGATTGGGAAAGTTTTCAGCTAGGATTTGTTCAAATACATATTCTGGCCCTCTGTCCCTTTCGGCGCCCTCGGGAACCCCAATTAAACGTAGGTTTTTCTTCCTTAGAGTGTCATTTATTTGCCTTAATCTGTCTTCATGGTTCTTTAATTGTTTATCTCTTTTTTCCTCAGTTTCCCTCTTTGCCATTAACTTGTCTTCTATGTCACTCACTCGTTCTTCCACCTCGTTAACCCTCGTCCTTAGGACTTCTAGTTTGGATTGCATCTCATTCAATTGATTTTTAATTTCTGCCTGATTGGATCTAAATTCTGCAGTCATGAAGTCTCGTAAGGCCTTAATGCTTTTTTCTAGAGCCACCAGTAGCTGTAGAATAGTGCTTCTGAATTGGCTTTCTGACATTGAAGTGTAATCCAGATTTTGTAACTCTGTGGGAGAGAGGGCTGTTTCTGATTCTTTCTTTTGAAGTGAGGTTTTCCTTCTAGTCATTTTGCTCAGTGCAGAGTGGCCAAAAACAAGTTGTATTGGAACACGGGGGAGTATCACTGGTCCCTCTAGCTGGTCTTCTGGGGGAGGGGCCTGTTGCGCTGATTCTCAGGTGTTAGCACTTGGGGGAGCTGCTCTGCCCCTGCCTGCTGCAGGGCTCAGCGGGGGTTGTTTACCCCGTGAGGTCTGAGGAGGAACAGTTGCAGTTGCTATGGCAACTCTGGAAGCCTGGATTCAGCCTCCGCAGGAACTACGGGGCTCGGGGGCTCTCGGCTCTCCGTCCGCAGGGCCTGGAGGCTCCGGGGCGGGGCCGCTGATGTGCTCAGCTCCGGGCAGGAGCGTCCTTGCTGTCCTGGGCCCTCCCGGCCTCTGCCTGTCCGGGGGGGAGGCCGGATCCTGGGCTGTGTCCCGGCGCCCTGTGCTCCGGGGCCTGTGTTATTGGATTTGCGCTCCCGCCCCGCAGCTCCCTCCCTGGAGCCGCTCCCGAGCCCCTCCGAACTGCTCCGGTGCGCGCTGCAGCCCTTAGGGAGCTCGGAGCACTCTCCTGCGCTCGCAGGTGTCTGTTAGTGTCCCAGGGAGCCCGAGGGCATCCCCGCTCTCCTGGGTCCTGCTCCAACTCCCTGCGAGCCCCTTTCCGCCCGCCCGGGAAGGTTGGTGCAGCTCCTGCTCCTCCGGGACGGGGCTCTCCTGTCCTGGGGACACTCGCCCCAGCCTCAGCCCGGCTCCTCGCGGGGCCCCTCCCCCTCGGAGGCCTTTTGTTTCTTTATTTCTTTTTCCCCGTCTTCCTACCTTGATAGAAGCGTGAACTCCTCTCACTGTAGCATTCCAGCTGGTCTCTCTTTACATCTCAGGCCGAATTCGTAAATTTTCAGGATGGTTTGAAGGTTATCTAGGTAATTTGGTGGGGACAGGTGATTTGGGGACCCTGCTCTTCCGCCATCTTGCCCCTCCCCCCGACACAGCAGTTTAGAGCCTGCCTTTGGCCCAGGGCACAATCCTGGAGACCTGGGATCGAATCCCACGTCGGGCTCCAGGTGCATGGAGCCTGCTTCTCCCTCTGCCTATGTCTCTGCCTCTCTCTCTCTCTCTGTGTGACTATCATAAATAAATAAAAATTTTAAAAAAATGTCTATCGTACCCAAAGCAATCTACACAAGTAATGCAATTCCTATGAAAATACCACCAGCATTTTTCACAGAGCTAGGACAGGTAATCCTAAAATTTGTATGGAACCACAAAAGACTCTGAATAGCCAAAGCAACCTTGAAAAAGATAAACAAAGCTGGAAGCATCACAATTTTCGACTTCAAGTTATATTACAAAACTGTAGTGATCAAAACACTATGGTACTGCCACATAAATAGACACAATAGATCAATGCAACTGAATAAAAAAAACAGAAATGAACCCACAATTATATGGTCAATTAATCTTCCACAAAGCAGGAAATAATGTTCAATAAGAAAAAGACAATCTCTTCCAAAAATGGTGTTTGGGAAACTGGATCCACCATGCAGAAGAATGAAATGGGACCATTTTCTTACACAATATACAAAAATAAATTCAAGAAGGATTAACGACCTAAATGTGAGACCTGACACCATAAAAATCCTAGAAGAAAACTCAGGCAGTAACCTCTTTGACAGTGGCTGTAGCAACTTTTTTCTAGATATGTCTCCTGAGGCGAGGGAAATAAAGGCAAAAACAAATGATTGAGACAAGATCAAAATAAAAAGCTTCTGCACATGGAAAGAGACAATCAACAAAACTGCCAGGCAACTTATAGAATGGGAGGAGATACTGCAAATGACATATCTGATAACGGATAAGTATCCAAAAAAAATGAACTTACAAAATTCAAAACTTAAAAATGAATAATCCAGTTAAAAAAGGGCAGAAGACATGAATTGTCCCAAAAGATATATGAAAAGATGCTCAACATCACTCATCATCAGGGAAATACAAATCAAAGCTACAATGAGATATCACCTCACACCTCTCAGAATGGCTAAAATTAACAACACAAAAAACAACAGGTATCAGTGCGGATGTGAGAAATAAGAACCCTCTTGCACTGTTAGTGGGAATGCAAATTGGTGCAGCCACTGTGGAAAACAAGATGGAGTCTCTCAAAAAGTTAAAAATAGAATAACCCTATGATCCAGCAATTGCACTACTAGGTATTTACCCAAAGAATACAAAAGTATTCATTCAAAGGGATACATGCACCTCAATATTTTTAGCAGCCTTATCTACAATAGCCAAATTGTGGATACAGCCTAAGTTGCACTGACTAATGAATGGATAAAGAAGATGTAATATATACCTCTATCTACTTAATTTTATAACATATAATTGTATAATATATAATTATATGTTATATATCGGGTTGCCTGGGTGGCTCAGTGGTTAAGCATTTGCCTTTGGCTGAGGGCCTGATCCCGGATTGTGAAATTGAGTCCCACATCGGGCTCCTTAGACGGAGCCTGCTTCTCCACACCCTGCCTGTGTCTCTGCCTCTCTTTCTGTGTCTCTCGTGAATAAATAAATAAAATCTTAAAAAACATATATAGTTATATATGTTATATACTTATATTTACATGTGTTATATTAATATATAATATATAATATATAATTATATAATTGAATATTATTTCACCACAAAAAGAGTGAAATTCTGGCATTTGCATGACATGTATGAAGCTGGAGTATTATGCTAAGTGATATAATTCAGTCAGAGAAAGACAATTACCATATGATTTCTTTCATATGGGGGGGATAGATTAAATAAGTGATGGGGTTTAAGGAGTGTACCTGCTGTGATGAGCACCAAGTAATGTGTAGAAGTGTTCAATAACTATATTGCACCTGACTCTTAATATAACAATGTATGTTAGCTAACAGAAATCTGAATAATTTTTTTTTAATGACAAGGCAACCTACTGAAAAAGGGAAGATATTTGTAAATGATATATCCAAGAAGTGGTTACTATTCAAAATATATAAAAATCTTCTACAACTCAACACCAAAAATACCACAAATCCAATTAAACATGGCAGAGAAACATTTTTCCAAAGAAGATATACATATGGATGGCCAACAGACACATGAAAAGATGTTCAACTTCACTAATTATCAGGGAAATACAAAATCAAAGTATAATGAGGTATCACTTTTCACTTGTCAGATAGCTAAAGTCAAAAACACAAAAAATAACAAGTGTTGGCAAGGATGTAGAGTAAAAGGAACCCTTAAGCACTCTTGTTGGGACAGTAAATTGGTTTAGCCACTGTGAAAAACAGTATGCTGTTTTTCATATCACTGGAGCTCCAGTAAAATATTAAAAATAGAATTACCATATAATCCGGTAATTGTACCACTAGGTATTTACCTAAAAAAAAAAAACAAAAACATTAATTCAAAATTCAACACTAATTCAAAAGACACATTCACTCATATGTTTATTGCAGCATTAGTTATAGTAGCCAAGATATGGAAGGAACCCACATGTCCATCCCATAGATAAAAAAGTGGTGGGGCACCTGGGTACATTAGTTGGTTAAGCACCTGACTCTTAATTTTGGCTTAGGTCACTTAGGTCATCATCTCAGGGTTATGGGATCGAACCCTGCATCCCACTCCGTGTTGAGCATGAGCCTGCTTGGGATTCCCTCTCTCCGGCTCCCTCTGCCCCTCCCCCACACCCACTTTCACTCTCTCTCACAATTGATTAATTTAAAAAAGAAGTAGTATATGTATAAAATAGAATATCACTCAGCTTTGAAAAAGAATGAAATCTTGCCATTTGCAACATGAAAGGACCTAGAAGGTATAATGCTAAGTGAAATAAGTCAGAGAAAGACAAATGTATATGATTCCACTCATAGGCAGAATTTAAGAAACAAAACAAATAAACAAACAACGAAAAAAAAGAGAAAATAAAGAACAAAGAAAAAAGACAAATAATAAAACAGACTGTTAAATACAGAGAACAAACTGATGGTTATCAGAAGGGAGGTGGGTGGGGAATGGATTAAACAGGGAAAGGGGATTAAGAGGTCACTTATCTTGATGAACACTGAGCAATGTATAATATTGCTGAATCACTATATTGTACACCTGAAACTAATATAACGCTGTATGTTAATTATACTTCAATGGAAAAAAAAAACGTACTTAATGTGAGCTGTGGGCACATTTTTATGCTTGAGCTGAGGTTGGGAAAGGCCTCTAAAACTAAGTCCTGCTTGCTCCATAAACCTTGTACTGCCACCCTGCATCTTTCTTTTCCCTTTCTCCTGGTTCCTTTCTCTAACCAATTAAATACCCATAAGTCTTTTACATTGTAAAATTCCAATCTACTCATCCCTTCTCAACTTTCTGACACTACTCTATTCTTTTGCTCTTCTCAATTCCTCGACTGTGCTCTACATATTGTTCATATTTTCTCACCTTCTATTCACTCTTGATTTCACAGAAATATGATTTCTATTATAACCATCACTGAAATGGGTGTCCTCACCAAAGACTTGAACAACTTTGTTCTTAAATCTAATTTATATATTTCAATTCTTTATTTACCCACTTACTCTTCCTCCTTCTTGAAACACAGTTCCCGTAGCTTCTGTGATATTTTTCTGTCTTGGTTTCCTTTGTATTTCTCTGGCCACTTCTTAGTCTTCCTTCAAGACCTCTATATCCCTTGGATGATAGTGTTCTTAGGGGTTTTTATCCCCTTGGATCTCTCATCTCCCTCTATGTACTCCACCCTGTGCAATTCTCTTGGTTCATCTACCATTTTGTAGTAAAGATTCTCAAACTTATATCTGCAGTTTAGATTTCTCTCCTAGAGTTCATACCAATATTGCCAGCTGCTGCTACTGGTCATCTCAAATAGACTTTAGGCCATGGTGCTGAATAAAATCTTCATTTCTAGTCCTCATCCCCCACTCTCTCAACTCTTCCTTGCACTTCTAATATCAACAGATGGTGCCAACATCAACAACCAGCAGCTAGAATCTGGGAGCCACTTGACACCTTGGCTTCCTTTACTTACCCTTTTCAAACAATCCAGAAGTCCTAACTCTTGTATTTTCTATAAATCTATCTCCTTTCCCCCATCCCCAAGTCTCCTTTCCTAATCTAGGCCATGATCCCATGTCCGGATTATTACAGCAACCTCCTAAATGGCCTATGTCTCTGGTCTCATCAATCATTTCTCCACTCTGCTCTCCAAGTGGTATTTTTTAAAATGCCAAACCACTCGTGATATGCTATTGTTTAAATCCTTCAAAGTTTTCCCCAGTATTCTCAGTAAAAAAGTTCAAAGTCCTTAAAAGCGTTTTCAGAATCAGCAAAATTTGGTTCCAACATATCTATAGACTTGTCTCTCTCCTCCTACCCTATTTTGTTAGAGTGAAAATCTTTTAACTCTCAGATCATTCTACATTCTTGTTTGCTTTCAGGCTTTCACATACCCTGTTCAGCCTCTTTCTATACCTAGCTGATCTCCAACTGCATTTAATTAGGTGCCCTATTCTTTATTCTAATGGGGCTTTTGCATTGTTTATAATTGCTTGGGTATTCTCATATACTCATAAGCTGCAAACTCTAAGAGAGAGGGGATTAAACAGTCTGTACTGTATAATATGATAGTATGATGAATATGTGCTGAATATGTAAATGAATAAACACCAGGAACACATCTTATTGGCTGCTAATTATTTTGACTTCAGTAGGAGATTTCTGATTCATATTTCCCATCTAATAGCTTTGTTCTTAACCGTTGTTCTGATGCCTTTCAAAGCCATTGAAGAAGCTCTTCAATATTTACTGAGCACTTTGAAATAGTGAGATAAATGCTCCTAGTGAAGGTGGCCCATTTTAAATAAGACCTGGGTCTAGCCTCACAGCACAAAATGGGCTGCCTTTACTGCAGTGATGTCATTAACGGTCATTTGTTGCAAGCACTGAAATTTACTGCTAGTAGGGAAGGAAGTCACCAAATGCATTCAAGGCCAGAGTCAGACAAATTTGCGCTGCTGTTTGCATGAATCAGTGGATACCTCTGTTCCACATGCTTTATTCTCAATAATGGGCACAATTATTGCCATGTTTAGAAAAGTAAGCAAATTAATACAAGAAGTTACCAGATATCCTTCCCAGTTATAAGCTCGTGATTGCACTGGTTAGAAAATACTCTGTTGACAGACAGCATTTTTTTTCTGAAATTTTACACAAAGGCAGTAATAATACTAGCTTTTCACTTGTGATTGCCAGGTTTCTTCATAAAGAAGGCAGCATAAGTAGAAGACATTCCAGGTTGTTAGGGAAAGTTAATTTGAAGGCAAGGGGTTATTAAATTTAGGGTTAACAAATAAAAGGACCTTTGGCAGAGTTGGATCAGGCATGCAGATAACCTCCATTTCTTACTGTGCAATGGTCTGAGTCCAAGGCTTGCAGCTAGACATTTGTAGGCACTGTAATTTAATGCGCTTCTTGTCACTGACACAATACTGACTGTGTATATGTATTCTTGTTTTGGCATAAGCACCAGAAGCCTCTTTAAAATACAAGGTCAATACTACATAAGTGTAACTCAAGATCTGGAGGATAATTCTTTGGGTAGAGGGAATATTCAGTACACGAAAAGAAATCCTCACTTGAAAGCAACAGCATGTCCAACACACATTCCTTGTGGGGAAAAAAATCACTTAGGTTCATGATTTCTGTGAAGTTCTCTGGGGAAAGGATGTTACCCAAACCCACACGACTAGAACGCATTTTAGGTTTAATTCTCCCAGACTCTTGCTACAACATTATAAGCCATAAATTTCATTTTCCCCATTACTTCTCATGTTTGAAAAGGGGCAGAAATATTTTTCTTGAGGACTGGAAGGCTAATTAGTTAGTGTTTGTCAAGCACTATGAAGATGTAGGGGCGGGGCACCTGGGTGGCTCAGTGCTTGAGGGTCTGCCTTTGGCTCAGGTCATGGTCCTAAGGTCCTGGGATTGAGTTCCACTTCCGGCTCCCCGCAGGGAGCCTGCTTCTCCCTCTGCCTACATCTCTGCCCTCTCTCTGTGTCTCTCATGAATAAATAAATAAACCTTTTTTAAAAAAAGATGATGAAGGGGCCTTTATTAAGTCCACAATTATAACTACTATTGTAACAAAATTCATATTAGCTCAGAAATTTAGGAGTGATGACTCAGGAGCCCAAATTCAGGATTCTAGTTAGATTATGTCCGAAAACAGTCAAACCAATTCCCACAATGATTCAGATTCTAAGGATTTATGGGTTTAGCATGACTGTATCCCAAGTCATGCATGGCAATAAAAATTAAACTGCATTCCTATTGATAATTTAGAAAACAATTAATAAAAAGAAGCCCAAAAAGCTTTGTCTCTTGTTGCCTCCGAAGCCAAATCCCAGCAGTTAGCCTGAGGAGAGAGAGCCTCCGCAGAACCAGCCAAGTAAAGGGTGGTGCTGACTGCAGGTAGTAGAGGCAGACTAGCAGCTCAAAGTGCCAATTACACCAGATAAAAAATCTCATAAATCACGATGCTAGACACTAAAAAATTTAGTTGGAACAAAACCAAATCAGGCAACTATCTTCAGTCCTACTTCTTGAAAGACCCTTTCCTGGGGTCCCAGTTCACACTGATCTCTCATTAAATTTTAAAATATTTTTTGAAGAAAGGTTTAACTATAGGTTTCTTGCAAATGCCCTTTTCAAGGGAAAGGTTCCCTTCTAGTATTAGTTTGCTGAGAGTTTGTATTTTGTTTTTGTTTTTAATCAAGACTAGATGTTGGATTTTTGTCAAGTGCTTTTTTTGTGTCCATTGAGATCATTTTTTTTCTTACTTTATTAATATGATGAATCACATCGATTATTTTTAATATTTAAAAAAGATTTTATTTATTTACTCATGAGAGACATAGAGCGGCAGAGAGAAGCAGGCTTCCTGTGGGGAGTCCAATGCAGGACTCGATCCCAGGATTCTGGGATCATGACCCAAGCGGAAAGCAGATTCTCAATCACTGAGCCACCCAGGCATTCTGAAATTTTTTTTATTGTTAAGTAAGCAAACCTGGGATAAACCCCACTTGGCCATTATATCTTTCTGTGTTACATATTACGTATAAACACATATTTATTATAATTTTATACAAAATTACTTCTATATATGGTTGGATCTGATTTGCTAAAATTCTCTTGAGACTTTCACATGTATATTCTTTAGGGATGTTATACAGCTTTTCTCAGAATGTCTTTCTTTGCTTTTGGTGTCAGGGTAATGCTGGCCTCATAAGATAAGTTGGAAAGTATTCTCTCCTTGTCTGAAAGACTTTGGATAGAATTAGTATTATTTCTTCCTTAAATATTTGGTAGAATTCACAAATAAAACCATCCGACCCTGGAGCTTTCTTTGTTAAAAGTTTTAAACAACACTTTCAATTTCTTTAATAGATATATTTAGTTTCCAATGATCTGACTACTTTCCAATCTTTTTATTATTGGTTTCTAATTTTTTTAATAGTAGAGAGCATACTTTATGTTACTTAGATCCTTTTAAAAGTATTGAGACTTTTTTATGAGAGAATATAGTTTATCTTGGTAAATACACCATGTGCAATTGAAAAAGTTATTTAATTTGTTTGCTGAAGTGTTCTGTAGATGTCAGTTAGATCAATTGGTGATGGTGTCTTTCAAATCTTCTATATCTTAACTAGTTTTCTTGTCTACATGTTTTACTGATTATTAAGAGAAGATCATAAAAATCTCTGATTATAAATATAGGCTTACCTATTTCTCCTGTACCCTTACCAGTTTTTGCTTCATTAATTTTGAAGTTCCTCTATTATATACATTAATGTTTAGAGTTACCATGTCCTCTGGATTAATTAATCCTGTTATTATCAGAAAAATTCTTTTTCTATCCTGTTAATGTCCTGTGCCTTGAAATACACATTGCCTAATACTAGTATAGCTACTCTAACTCTTTGAAAATTCATTTATGCACAATATACTTTTGTGGATTTTTTTTAACTTTTAAACTATCTGTACACTTATATTTAAAACGTGTTTCTTATAGGCAGCATTAGGTTGGGTCTTATTCTTTTAGTAATACAATGGCCTCTGCCTTTTAAGTAAGATATTTTTGCAATTTATATTTGATGTAAATATCAATATGGATATATGTAGATCTATAATCTTGCTATTTTTTTTCTATTTTTCCCATCTATTCTTTTTTTCCTTTTCCCTCTTTTTATGCTAGGTTTTTGATGAACTTCACTTTTTAAAATAATTCCATTTCATATCTTCTAATTATTTTAGGTGTTCCCCCCATCCTTCCCCAGCTTCAGGAAATTTCCTCATATGCATAATCTGATCAAAACTCAGATAGATAATAGAGGGAGATCCTCTGCATGCCTCTAGAATTATCTCTCAATCTCTTTCTCTTTCTCTCTCTCTTCTGCTCTCTCCTTACAATATGGTTTCCTGTGAATTCTAGCTGCCTTGATCTCCCTGGACTTTCAGTTCCATTTCCTCAATAAAATGAGACTACCAGACTCTGCTTGAGTTCCCCCTTTCCTAAAAGTGGCTTGTAAGTAATCTGGGGAAGTAGCTGGGGCAATCCCAGGGTTTACCTCATTGGTCTGCCATCCCTCAGGGATCACTATCCTTTGTTGTCTGATGTCCAAGGTCTTGAAAACTTTTGTTTTGTGTGTTTCCTCTATTTTTATTTTTGTTTTTTGGTTGTTTCAGGCAAGAGGGTAAATTTAGTTCCTTTTACTCTATCTTGGCCAGAGGTAATTCTGGGTGGAAGGTGATATTATTGGTAATCATGAGTTCTTCTGATATAAACTGGACATGTTTTAAAACATGAATCTGAAGATTTTCTGAAACTTTTCATAAAATGTCCTAAAATGTTTAAGGAAACTGGTTGGAACATTTTCCTATGTTAATTAGCTCCAAAATTTATAGCACCATTAAAATATTACAGTAAAATAACCCAGAAACAAATAGCTAATTCTTGCTCCAGTTTAACAATCACTGCAAACACTAATGTAACATTTCTCTCAAGGGCTTAGTTAAAAGGAATGCCTGTTAGATTTATTTCATTTTCAGGAAAAAGAGAGGTCATTATGGCCTAACAATTACCCAAGTCCCTCCTTGATTTAATCTTAGTCTATAAACACAAGTCTGTGTTTTGAAGACTATTAGACTGAATGAAACAAACATTATTGATAGTGGTGGCTAAATGTATACCCCCATATTTGGAAGATACATCCACAAGGCTTATTTACCACCATGAGTTATCAGCTGAAAATATATGTCTTCCACATAGTAGTCTAAAAATATTTTTTTTAGTCCTCAAACTAATGGTTTTTAAAAGAAAGATAAAGAAAACCATGTGAATTCTTGTACATTTTCCATATATCAGTTTTTAAAGGGAAGGGTTTTTTTTCCTCCTTGGTTTTATTTCTTTCTACTTCTATGAGATTTTTATGATATACTAGTTATTTTTCCCTCATCGAAGCCAAAGACGCAGCCTTGAAGTGATAAACAGGAGAGCCTTCCTTAAGCCGCTGACTCTCTCTGCCATCCTCTTTCTGGAAACCTGATCAGAATGTAGTCTCCCAAATTAGTCCTTCATGCTTCAATTTACAAGGCCATAACCTACCTCAAGAATCTCACAGTGCCTCTTTAGTTCTAAAACATTTGCAGGTTTGGCCATCCTTGGTACCTGAACTGGCACCTCTCCAGCTGTGTATCCTTTGTGTAACCTCAACCTACACTTGGCATGGCTCACTGTACCTACTTTCTGCTTCTGAACATTGACAGTAGCTACTTCCTTGATTTTTACTTTGACCTCCCCGTGTGTGTTGATGCTGAGAGGGCCAATAACCATCATGACAATTTGTCCTTCGGTTTCCCAAATGTCTTCACTAAATCTGTTTCAGCTTCCCATTTCTTTTTCTGACTGTGCAGTAGTGGTACACTGAGAGTGCCCATTTTTCCTCTTTGGGGAACATGTAGCTGAATGAATGTAATCAAGAGGCCAAGGAGGTAGAGAAAACTGAAAGAATAAAAACACTGGAATATATCCAGGTAGAAGCTGCCATCATGCCTTGACTGTGACCTTTTGCCACAAACTGGGGTGAGAGAGAGATGTGAGTGTCAGGAAAATGGTGTGGAAATTGAACTGGGTAGGAATTATGGGAAGCAATAGAATAGATTCTAAACATCTTACAGAGAAATGACAAAACTAAAAGTTGAGTCAATTGAAGAGGAAGAGATTGAGGAATTGGTGAAAAAAATGAAAGAAGATACATCATTAAGGGAATTAGAGAGCTAGATGTGACAGGATTTTTTTCACAGAAGAAAATCATGTTTTGCTAAGATGAGATTTTGTCCATGTTAGGTATATTTTAGGACTTAGTTCTGTGAAAAGTCTGGTGGTACTTTTTTGTATCTTTTTCCATACAAGTGTTTTGGTAGATGTGTAGGTTTGCTACAAGCAGCTTTCATCATGCACAGGATTTTTCCTTCAAAACTTTCAAAATTCTATGAGTGAAAAAAATGGTAAACATGAGGACATTGTTAGAAGAGATTTTAACTTGGCAGAGAAAAGAAAGCTGAGGCAGGTGCTGGAAGTTAGGCATCGGCATTGCACACATTTTATGTAAGGCAGAGTCTAAATGTAACATTTTTCAGAGTGCTTCATGCCAACCAAAGGAAGATTCATGTACTGATTATTGTAAGAAATCACACACATCAAGTTTGATCTTGCAGTCCATATGTACACAAAACACTGATCAAAATGATAGGAGTCTGCTTTTGTAGACATAGCAATATTGTACACAATTGATATTTATTTACCTCTGTAGCTGCTTCATAAACAGGATGCATTATAAAGTCAGTTGTGGCTTCTGGTAGCATTCTCCCTGACTTTCTAGTTTTAAATCTTCTCCTACTGTCTTCTCGGCTTTGCTGGCCTACTTATGAGAAAATGGGTGGGCTATGCTTATGTCACTAACGATAATTATTTATATCCTTTCTTTAAGGATCAGTCAGCTAAATCACCACAGTACCTTGAAGTTCATGCCATCTATCTATATTAATTTCAACTCCTTTGTAAGGAAGAAGATATATCTTCTATTTCTCTATCTCTACCAGGACAACAGTGGAGCTACTTACCAGTTTATTTTCTCAAAAATAAAGAACAAGGCCTTTTCTGCCAGGATGAAGAGAATAAATCAGAAAGAGGCATTTACTGACCATTAGCAAGGTCACATATCCATTAGTTAAATCCTAAAGAAACTTCCATTGGCCTGTGATTGCCTATTTCTATGTTATAGGTTCAAGAGGAAAAAAGTTAAATAGAGTCAGTATCAGTTCCACCATTTGGTATCTTAAACATTTTCTCTTTTCTCATTATCCACTATTGTTGACACAGAGCTGACCTCAAATGTGTAGGAGTCAACCAAGGTCAGAGACAAGATGGGTGGGAAAGAGAATCAGAAAAAAACAGTTAAGTCTTTCTGGGCAGGAGGAAGATAGGGAAGCATCCATGTGGTGAGCTATACTAATTGCAGTTTTTGAGAGTACTTTAAATTAGAGTCTCTTGAATATTATCTCTCTCTCATTCTCTTTCTTTTTGTAGATATAGATGTTTCACAAGTATTTTAAAGGAAAGATCAAGACTTTCAGTATCTTTCTCAAAAGTATTTTAAAACTATTTATAAAAGCCAGTCAGACTTTTTTTCTAAAGTTGGTTCAATTATTTACGGTAGGCTCTTAGACACTTAGCTCCCAATTTCATAGTGTGGTTGAAATTTCACAGATACCCTTTTGGTGGCATGTATGCCACCACATGCACAAACACACATAACCCACTGGCAGAATAGTGAATTAAAATAACATTTTATTAAGTATCAGGAAACATGAACAGAAGTCCTGACTTTGACATTAGCAT
This sequence comes from Nyctereutes procyonoides, assembly GCF_905146905.1. Taxonomy (NCBI): domain Eukaryota; kingdom Metazoa; phylum Chordata; class Mammalia; order Carnivora; family Canidae; genus Nyctereutes; species Nyctereutes procyonoides. The sequence goes on from NW_026575143.1 coordinate 3,437,469, forward strand.
GTAGCCTTCGGCCTCTCGATTACCTTCTCTAGGCCTTGGTGTGCTGGGCTATAAAATGGTGGTAGAGAGAAAACCTCTAGCCAAGGAGAGGAGTTAGTGATGTTGGACCAAAAAATAACCTTCACTTCAAAGTCCTTTATGGGAAACTTGCCTTTCAGTTACTCCTGTCACCTCTCACGCTGCAAGCATTTCATGAGAAGAGAAGGAAACCAGGACACTTGGGTGGCTCAGCGATTGAGCATCTGCCTTCAGCTCAGGGCCTGATCCCAGGATCCAACACCGAGTCCCGCATTAGGCTCCTTGTGAAGAGACTGCTTCTCCCTCTGCCTATGTCTCTGCCTCTCTCTCTGTCTCTCATGAATAAATAAATAAATCTTAAAAAAAAAAAAAAAGAAGAAGAGAAGGAAACATCCAGGAAAATTACTTGGTTTTTATTTGTACTTCTCTTCCCATGAAATGTTTGTCCAGGTCTCCAATCAGACTTAAAAGAATACTTACCTAGCTACAATATATAACATAAAAAAGGAGGGCCTTCAGAAAAAAAAAATCTGAATTTCATAAAATATTGTTTTCTGAGACATCTCTCAAATGAGAGAGAAACATATTTTCAGTATCCAAAAGTTGAAAGAAAGAATTCAGGCATATTTAGTTTTACTTTGTCTTGTTCTTACTGCCTCTGTCATGAGTCTGAATGTAAATTAATTTGCAAACAAATTCAGAGTACTAGAACGGTCTACACGTTAAAAAAAAAAAACATGTTTAGAGAACATTGACTCTTACCTAGGATATTGTTATTGGCATATTATCTCTCATTTTTCTCTTTGTATGGTAGTGTTTTTAGTAGAGTTTGTATTTATCTCTGTATGAAGCTGAATTTCACTTACTTTCTCTTTATGGTCTTATCATATCGTTTACAAACACTTTATCTCTGTTACAGAAAATAAATGAAATTCCAGCCTTTCGATGAAATGTCATGCTGAAATGGATGGTCCAAAAATCTATATTTAGATGACTGACTCCTGTTTGAGGAAGACATGATAAATGTTTCATGCATATAAACTGAAGGATGATGGATTTAATGATCGTACCCTAACTGGGGAATGCTATTTTGGAATAATTAAATGTTCCATCATTTGCAAGTCTAAATAGTCCATTGTTAGTTCCCGTTTTTTGTCTGTCAACAGATCCTTCTATTTTCTAAAGGAAATTTATCATTAAAACAATTGAACTGATAGCAACATCCCACCAGTGTGTTAGCAATAGCACATTTCATGGGACTCTAATTCATAGCTACAGTTTAGGAAAACTTAATTTATGTATGAGTCTGTTTCATAAATGACAAACATGACAACCATTGTTTAAAGGCCAGTGGTAGATATTTATCTTCAAGTATTTCAAGAAGAGGTGCCTAAACCTTTTGTCGGATGAAAAATCTCATAGAATAAAAAGCATTCAAAAACTATTTTATAATACAATGATAATTTCACAATGTTCTTGCTGATCTTTTTATTTTAGAGGATTTTATACTCTACATTTCTTTTTAAATCCTAATTATTCTCAAGCATTTCAAAATAAAAATGTAATTATGTAATTACATATATGTACATACACTTTGATATAAATTTTATTATTTGACTTCTCTAGGTCTAGCTCTGTTAGGCTGCAAAGTGGTGGTGGGGAGGAGTGAAACTGGGGAGTATAATATTTTTTAGATAAATATATTTACAGCTGAATAATATATTACATATACATGTGAATAAACACTGCTCTTCTTTATGAAAACTCTTACACTTATTTACAAAACAAAAACATTTTCTCCAAACTCTATCAAAATGTTAGCCTCGTGTTAAAGATCTTTATATACCTTCCTTTCTCTCCCTCTTTAGATAGATAGATGATATAGATAGATGATAGATAGATGTATATAGTATAAAAATCTTAATTGGGAATGGCATAATCGGTGCATTAGTAATACATATGAATAACAAATCACTTAATTGTTGTTTTATTGGCTCCTCACTTCTATCACTGGCACAGTTATATTTGTATGAATTATTTCCATATAGCTGTGACATATAAATATTTTTGAGAACCTAGTCAAAACCTCACTATTTCTGTGACAAAGTCCTAGAAATCAAAATACCTAGAACAATTATCAGGGAAGCCTGGTTACACTACTGACCAAATTGAATCATTGCATTATTGATTCAGATGCTATCTAATTAATTATTAAGATGGCTGAAAATACCAGACAGATTATCCTACGACTAACAGATTTTTATTGCTTTGTATGTGCTGTGCAGTCCATATGTGGAAGCCTGAACATTTGTAGATAGGTAGGGCTGACTGGGCATGGCCAGATGGGCTTTGCCCAAGTTAGGAAAATCATTGCAGACCATCCAGAACTTTCTATGTATCAATGCAATGGCACAGACATGTTGGTGAAGCAATGACCAAATTGCTTCCAAATTGATTCAAGCATTACTAGTCATGGAGCAAGTTGTTTGTGGGAAGGATAGTCTGCTTTTAAGAATTCTATATTAAAGATTCTCAGACTCTACTTAGATAGGGTTTCTTGCAATCCTTGTTGATTATTTTATTTAATTCAAGTATAACCATCATCTTACTGATTTTGAATGGCATGAAGCAGTTCTCCACATCTGAGCAAGGGCATCTGAAGTTGAATAAGTTTCTGCACCTACACTGTAATGAAACCCAGTGATCCAAACTCATCAAATCTGAGTCAATCTGATATATTTTCAGACCCTTTTATGACCAAATGTACTACAGTCTTCAAAACTATTCTTGGAAATTTTAAACCTAGTGCATATGTGATTTCTATCATTAAAGATATATTGAAGCCAAGTAATCTGTAATTTAGATGTTATGAAGAGGAATGTTAATGATTCCATAGTTTGCTCCCCAAGTGGTAAGGTCTTAGACTGAAAATAGCTTGTATCAGTGGACATAAATGGATTTTTATGAGTTTCCTTGAAAGAAAAAAAATCTTTAAGAAATGTTTCAGTAAATATTTTGAAAAGTAATTTGAAGAGAAAAGAAAAGACTCAGTCATTGGAGACGAGAAAAGTAAAGCATTGGATAAACTACGAAAAAGTGGAATACTGATTTGTTGTGAGCTGTATTTTAAATGTTTTCCAAAATATTTTATTAATCAGAGTGGTGCTATAAGCACTAAAATATTGGAGTGGATATGAATATCAAAATCATGTCTTGACTTAAAATACTATAAAGAAAAGTCAATCTAATGTTAACATCAATGGATTTATTGCAGTACTTGTTGATTAACCAGAAGTTAGTTATTAAAGAAGTCATAAAAGTAAAATGTATCCTCAAAATTTTTGATTTAGTGAATAAGTATAGACACAGTTTTATCAGAGACTAACTGAAGTTTTGCAGGTTTGCATCCAGCTGTGTGATATCAGAGACTAACTGCACTTTAGTCATAATCCTAACAATAAATGAACATTAACCCATAATTCAAAATTATGAGATGCTCACAGAGAAAATTTATTTAGGGAGGACTCGAAAGTCATGGCTGCCTTCATGCAGTAGGAATTTGTTTGGATTGTGGGAAATACCTTGGAGGGTCATGTACTTTCTGAGGGAAGAGAAAATATGTCTTACTCATCTTTTTATTCTCTTACAGTACATTCCTCAACATCTTCTTACAGTTTTTAACTGTTGAAACATTGTCCCGGAAAAACAGAAAAGAAAGGAAAGCTCACTAACCAACTGTTAAAAAAAAAAATGGTCTTATTGCTGACTCTGTCTCTGGCTTGTTGTTCCTTAATGTCCTACTTCTGTATAAAATTAAAACCAGATCTTCTCGCCTGCTTCTCAGGATATTGAACTGATCAAACAAAAGATGTATATGCCAGTACTTTGAATATGGCAAGATCCTAAAAGAATGAATTGATGATTTTTTTTTCTGTATCAGTAATTCAAAGTGGATAAGTTTGATTGGATATCAGAAAGGAACATTAGCAGGATAAATGCTGACGTTGGCCATGCAGGAGCCTGTGGTTGGAATCACCATTTCAGCTGTCTTTTATAGGGTATTAAAGAGGTGTGATGAGCACCAGGTACTGTATGGAAGTATCGAATCACTATATTGTACACCAGAAGCTAACATTGCATTGTATATAAACTAGAATTTCAATAAAAATGCACAAAAAAGAAAATAAATAAAATAGAAATCTCGCACTGTAGAGTGGTATAGATTGAGAGAAGAACAACTGAATAAAAAAATATAAGGTGACAAAATAAGCTTTCCGTCAATAGTACCCATTTAAGAATTATATTTTTAATATAATTATTTTTAATAGAAAAGAAAAGATTTTAAAAATTAAGCTAATATCTGGGAATATTAATTTAATAAGAAAACAAACACAACTTCTAAAAAGTTGGGGAATGCTATGAACTAAATTTTGCACCCCCTCCAACAAAATTCATGTGTTGAAGTCCTAATCCCTACTATGACTGAAGAGGTTCTTTCTAGAAGTAATCAATGTTAAATAAGGTCATGGGGTAGAGCCCTTATCAGATTTGATCAGTGTCCTTATAAGGAAAAGAGAAACAGCTCTCTTGCTCTCTCCTTGTGCATGCACTTGAGGAAAGGCTATGTGAACACACAGGGAGAGGGCAGTTGTCTACAGGCTAAGAAGAATGATCTCACTAGAAACCAACCATGCTGTCACCTTGATTCCAGACTTCCAGCCTCCAGAACTATGAGAAAATAATCTCTGTTGTTTAAACCAATGAGTCAATGGTATTTTGTCATAGCTACCTAACCAGACTTATATAGGGATTATAAAAAAATCATTGAAATATTGTACCGGAAAAACAGAAAAGAAAGGAAACCTGGATAATTAGTTTTGAAAGCTTAAACAGAACTTGTAAAAATCACATTAAGAATGTATATTCTATTTTTAAAAAAGAACGCGTGTTCTCAAGCATTGTGGTTTTTAGAAATTAAGTACCCTGCTTTATCTTTGCCTTTTGTTTTATTCCTGTCCTTTCCAAAAACTTAGGGAATAACAAAGATGTCTGCTCATTTCTGTCCCTTTCTCTCCCTTCCTGTTCCATTAGTAGGTGAACAAAAACATTGTCCAAGTATTCTTTGGAGACTGTGGTAAAGAAATTGAAAGAGGCAGCAGATGGCTCTCTCCTTGGAAGTCTGGGAAAAAATAATCCTGGAGATCATTGCAACCTCTCATTAAACACCTACTAAGTAAAAGACATTGTCCTAAAATTTGACATGTGTCATTTTCATTGAGAAAATGATATAAACTCAATATTTTTATATCTAGTTTTTTTCCTCCTTTTCATTTACTCTTATAAAAATAAGAGTTGACATCTTTTTCAATAGAAGTAAAAAAAATTCTAATTTGAGAAATTATAGATTAGGAATAAGAAGAGAAAAAAAATTCCCAATCTACTATCCAAAACTAGCCTCATTAATGCCATTCTAGACACACATGTTTATTTTTTTATTTATTTTTTAGACACATATGTTTAGAGATAGATAGATGATAGATACATATGCATATACACATGCATATATATTCACATACATGCCAACAGAGAATGAGTCATTATACAAATAATAAAGCCAATCTGACTAAAATTTAATAAAGAAAAATGTGTTGAAATAAAACTGGAGAAATTGGTGAACTTCAGATAATATTTTTTCACCAAAAAAGATCTTAGTTCTTAAATGTTCCACATGAAGTTACATTAAAGTAAAAATATTTTTTAAAAAAAGATTAATAAGGCAAAGTCACATTTATTGATGTGGCTGATTTCCTACTATAAAAATGGAGACCTTAGCATAGTCAAACCTCTCCTCCCTTCTTTTTCTCCTCAGTCTTGAGATACCATTATAGCATTTACATTCTGGCCTACATTCATAATTCTCTTGTCATCCAAATGTAGTTTTATATTTAAATAGAATATTTTGGCTTTTGTTTTGTTTTGTTTTGGTATGGTTTGGTTTGTTTATTTTTACTACAGTTTCTCTATTCCTTAATTCCCTATTTGGCACATCTCTTTCTTGGCTAGATTCCATCTTTTCCTAGATTTTTCAAGAAGGGTTCATAAGAGGTATATTCCCTACATCTAATATTTTTCAAGATATATATCTCTCTTGCCTTTAAACTTGAAGTACAGTTTTTCTGGGTATAATTTTTTCTACTTTCTTGGCTCACATTTTCTTTTCTTCAGATCTCTTGTTTTATATTGCTCCACCCTATTCTTAAATTAAGTATCACTGTGGTCATATCTAACCCCAAATGTTTTGCCTGCCTCAAATCTATTTTCTCTCCTATTTCATTATTTTCCTTTTAATGCATTCTTTGCTCAAACTTGAGCTTTTGAAGACATAAATCAAATCATATTATTCTCTGCTTAAAGGTCTCCTATTAACTCCCATTGAATTTAAAACAGATTCCAAACCTTCCCATTGGTCTTCAAAGACCCTTACAATTCCATCAGTCTCATTAATTTCTCAAACCCTCATTTTCCATCCACTGACCTACTCTTCTGTCTCTCATGGCTCAATACATCTATCTTTTCCTGTCTTGGCAATTAAGCCACCTGCCAGTTCCTAAGGTTACTGGTGGCTCATCACCATGTTCCAGCATATATATTACCTCAAAGAGATCTTCCTGACCACCCTATCTCTCCTACCCACTTTTCACCAGGCTTAACTCATATTCCATTATCCAGTTTCCTTTGCTTTACTTTCCACCCTGCACTGCCTGCCAATGCCCAACTCAGGACCAAACACACACAATCAGTCATGAGTTCGTGATCATCTATCATCATTGGTTCATTCATAGGCTGACTTGTCTTTTTTCTTTTCTTTTCTTTTCTTTTCTTTTCTTTTCTTTTCTTTCTTTTCTTTTCTTTTTTCTTCTTTTCTTCTCTTTTTGCCTTCTTGCTTATCCCCATTTCCTTCAAAGGCATCCATCCATGTGATATATTGTGCTACATATTCTGTCTTCCTTTTCTTATTTTTACTTAACATATGCTTTTGAGACTTTATATAGAGATATACATGGATCTACTTTATTCATTTTAACCATTATGTAGTATTTCATTATTTACATGTCTCTCATATTTATCCATTCTATTATTCATGACCATTAAAGTTTTATTGCAAAACTGTTACCCCGAACAGCATTGTGAATGTCCACATATATGGCTTTTTGTGAATCTCTGAGAGCTTTATGGAGATATATACTGAAGAGTAGAACCACTGAGTTGGTGGAGGGCACACACTTAAATTTGTAAAACTCTTTGAAATTGCTCTCTGAAACACTGTAAAGTTTATGTCCCTACAGCAAGGGGGCCAAGGTTCATCTCTGTCTTAATTCTCTTTGTCTTCTGTTGACAATTGATATCATTCAGTTTATACATTTTTACTATTCTAATGCTTATTAAGTAGATCTTACTGTTGCCTTAATTTGCATTTCACTGCCTCATAATAAGACTTTCTCATAAGCCATTTGACTTTCTACTTCTATTGAGTTATATATTTTTAGACTTACAGAGTTTTATGTATATCTCATATATTAATCCTTTAATAGTAATATAAATAGGAAACATCAGTCTGTCTCATATCACATTTGTTAAGTAAAAATAGTTTATATTTATTCAATATATTCCATCAGTTTCATTTTGTGATTGTGATTTTTGTATGTTCAATTTTTTTTTAAGATTTTTTTTATTTGAGAGAGAGAGCATGAGTAGGAAGGGGAGAGGGAGACAGAGAGCAGACTCCCCACTGAGCAGGGATTCCCAACATAGGGCTCAACCCCAGGACTTTGAGATCATGACTCAGCTTAAAGCAGAGGCTAAGCCCACTGAGCCATATAGGTGTCCCAAGTTTTACATGTTTTTTAAAGAAACAATTCCCCAAAACAGTGTCCCAAAAATATGCTCCTACTTTGTTTTCTAATATATGTGTATTTTGCTTTTCATGCTTAAAACCTAAAACCATTGGGGATGTATTTTGGTATATATTGCAAGATAGGGATATAAAACATTTTTGATTTTTGTACATATGATGAACTAATTTCCTCAGAACAATTTATTTAAATGTTGATGTTTCCCAATAGTTTTACATTTATCTACTATTATATATTAAGTTTCCATATACATAAATCTGTTTCTAATCTATTGCTCTAGTTTTCTGATCATTTCTCAGCATTAAATTATTTTAGTATTATGAATTTGAAATATATCTTAATATATGGTGGATTGATATCCTCATGAAGATTTTCTTTTTAAGAATATTCTTAGCTTAGTTAGCCTTTATTTTTCTACATAAATTTTAAACAGTGGTCTAATTCTATCAAAGCTCCTGCTGGGAACTTTGATGGATATAATATTAAGCATATACATTAATTAAGGGAAAATTATCATTTGCAAAATGTCTTCCCATCTTAAAACATGTGGCATTTTTCCATTTGTTTAGGTATTGTTTAATATTCTTCAATAGAGTTAATTTTTTTCCTGTAAATATCTTGTGATTTTTTTTTGTTAATACTAGAACTCTCCCCTTCTCTTGCCAGTTTCCAATATCTCATTGCTTTCTCCTTGATTCCTTTCTCTAATTCCTCTTTTATTTCCTCCAAAGTACTTCCAGAATATGATCAAACATTTAATGTTAATGTTATAAAATGTCTACAAATTTTCTTATTTTACCCTTGCATTTAAATAACAGCTAGGTAGATTTAAAAAATAAATCTATATTCAAATTCCTTTTCTTTATACTGTGAAACTGTTACTCTCTGTAAGGAGCCTGATACAGGACCTTATCCCGGACCCTGGGATCATACCCTGAGCCAAAGGCAGATGCTCAACTGCTGAGCCACCCAGGTGTCCCTAGCATCTTTCTTTCAAAGAATTTTAACTCCATAGTTGTTTTGGATACATTTTGTGACCATCTTTCTTAGCTTTGCATTGTTTATGATACCTCCTTGTCGCAACCTGATTTGTAATCCTCAGGTTGAGTTTGAAGAAGGGTTGGGATATGCCTTGCTCATTTTCATTGTGCAAAAAAGTTATCTTATTCATTTATTTCTTTACTTATTTATTTTATTCATCCTCATTAGACTATAAACCTCTTGAGAACAGAGGCTTTGTCTATCCCAGCTATATTCATTATTCTAAAGATAACATCCAACATATACTACATACCCAAGAAATATGTATTTTATGAATGAAAATGGAAAAGATTTCCTGTACCAACTAAAATAGGGCAAGCTAGGCTGTAAAAATGAACAACCTCACAAACTTGGTAGATTATAACATGTTTATCATAGAGCTCCTGGGGGCTCTTCCCCCCTGCACTCACACACAAAGACTGGTGGAGCCCCCTCCACCACTCCACCAGGAGGTTCCGTGTGCAGAGTAGAGAAAAAATGGTACAAGAGGAGTTCAGAAAGGTAAACATAGACCAGATCAGATGACCTTTGAAAGCCAAGGTACAGATTCTCTATTTTATCTTCAGTGTGATGGAATCAAATGGATAATTATTTTTTTCCAATGGAGAATTTTATAAAGAGGAATGAGGTTATATGATTTACCAGGTTACTCTGACTGCTGTGTAGGAATGGATTGAAGAGAGGGGGCAAGAGTAGAATCAAGGAGACCACTTAAGAGGGTCCAGCAGCATTTCAGGTGAGAAATGATGATAGCTTATAAAGACATGTGGCAGTGAGAGGTAAATGGAAGCAGATGGTTTGGCATATGATCTGGAAGTCAAGTTGACAGAGGTCTTGTGAGGGACTGAAAATGGGGGAATAAAAGAAGTCAAGAGTGACACCTAGGTTCTTGGCTTGAGCAACTGGTATATGCTGGGATATTTTGTCTGGCAAGGATAGTATCAGAATATATTGGTGGTAAGAAATCAAGAATTCTGTTTCAAACATCAAGTGGAGAGCCTGTGAGTCATTTAGAAATCAAATAACCAGAGATCAGGACAGAGTAATAAGTTTGAGTTCATTATCATATAGATGATAGCTATAGCAATGGGGCTTGCTAAAATTACCGAGGAAAGAGAAGGAGCCTGGGATTATGATTTGGATATTAAGCAGAGAAAGAAGACTCGGGGAAGGAGACCAATAAGAAGTGACTGCCAAAGTGGAGGAAGAGTATGGTGTCAAAGAAATCAAGTGCAGAAACTGTTTTACAAAGTAGGGAATATTTATGTATTTTGAAAGATATTAAAAAGCCAAGTGAGAAAAGGAAAAAGATATGACCATTAGTGACCAAAAAGAGCAATTTCAGAGGATGATGGGAATAGGAACCTGACTGGAGAAAGTTGAGTTCTGAAATGAGATGGAAAGTGGAGTATTACTATAGAAAATTCTTTCAAGAAGTATTGCTATGAAGGAGTATTAAGGAATTAAACAAATCATGCAGAATGCATTCTTTGTTTTCTCATTTTGTCAGGGAAGAAATCAAGAGTTTGGCTCAAGTGAAAGAATGAGGAAAAGAAAAAAATTAATACATAGTAAATTTTCACAATATCAAACAAGAGCAATAAAATGATTGTCTTAGAAATAAATTAGTGGTTCATCTGGGGAAAGAATTTTTACTTGTTTTGCAAAAGAGCTACAAAGCTATGTGACCAATTGGACTTGAGCATTTGATCATTATTTTATATTGCTATTAAAATGCTGTAGGTAATTTTCAGCTATATATAAAAACTAGTGAGATAACTATATTCTTATAATTTAAAAATTACCACATGCCAATAAAAGTATTAAATTATCATTTTAGGCCATGAAAATGAATAATTTAAGGCTAAGAGGAGAGCTTTCACTTTAATAAGTTCATAAGGTGTCAAACTTTGCAATTTATTACGGATTCTCCAGCTAATTTGCCATAATTAATGTGAATGAAAAATATTTCATTGCCTAAAATATTCTGTTTATGTATTCCTTTCTAATGATGAAACAAAAGAACTAATTTGTTAAAGATGTTCTTTAATTGATTCCAAAGGGAATACTTAGAATATAATTTGCTGACTGGTTTCGTGCAATTCCTGATTTCCTGCTACTCAATGACGTACATAATTTTACGATTACAAAACAGGATAATCATATAGTAATGTGACTCCCAAGCACCAGAGTTCCCAGTGGATTTTCACTACCAACTGTGCGGTTTAATAAAAAGAACCCTGGAGTTAAGATTTCTAAAGGTGGAGATAAAAACAGGTCTTGCTGGCAAAGTAGAACCTTACCACCAAAAACCTGGGAGAAGGTAGGCAGATGAGATTTATAGATAGATGATAGATAGATAGATAGATAGATAGATAGATAGATGATACATAGGTGATAAATAGATAATGGAGTGATTGATATACAGCAAGATGCATTATTATTTACTGTCAAATATTTGCCCAGTTAGTGAAAAGGAGGTTTCCCCACTTTAAGAGAGTAGGCTTGCAGATGCCTTCACTCAGTACCAGGTGTAATACACACTATTAGGTATTAGGGGACAGGATTCCACCACTTCCAAGAGGGCGATGGCTTTACCTGTTCAGGAAAGAGACAGCAATTCTGCTAGGCCCCTTCTTTTATGATGCTCCCAAGTATCCTCATGGACCTCACTGATCGTGGCCAGGTACTTGCTGGCTGTGCTACATGTGCAAGAAAACCACTCATCAATCCCTTCAGTCATAAACTAATAACTCAATACAGGCAAACTTGGCCTAAATTTTAGTTACTATCCCACATCTAAGTTGCGTGTTATTATTTGTGGTTTAGGGCTCATACGTTTTAACAATTTATGGAGGAATTTGGAGGTAAAGCATTTGTTTGAAGGGGCAGGTGCCCATAAAGGGGCCATAAAGGTTTTTTTGGTTTAGGTTAGAGTTTTAGGAGTTCACCATTCACAATTTACTTACATAAATAAATTACCATATCTAAATCTTAATTGATCAATGGAAAAACAATGATAGAATAAGGAATCTTATTCAACATCCCCAGCAGGATGTTTGTGAGACCTTCAATGATAAAGCTTATGAAGGTGCTTAGCTAAGTTCATACCATTTTACCAACAGGAGGCAACATTTCCAGTGGTTCAAACATTAAAATTCTAATCACATTGGATATTTGTTATAATATAACCTATTTGAAGGGTAATAACTCCTAAATTTTATGACCCTGAAGAAAACTTTAGTGAGCTGTTCATAGGGCCAAAACTTCTCTAAGCCCTGGAGTCATGATGGGCAGAACAAATGTGAGCCCATGACATGGCCCTGACATTAGGAAGTAAACATCACATGATGTCATGTGCATGGAATATGAAATGTGAAAGCCAAGCCATTATTTAACCCTCCCTATCATACGTTAGGCCCAGTATTAATGTGCCCTGCCAAGATGGGGTCTTTACTACTAAAGAGACATGAGAAGTTTGGACTAGGTCCAGAGGACAACGTGACAATTATTAATGACTTGGAAAAAAGACCTATAAAGAAAGGTCAAAGAAACAGAACTTTTCAGAGAAGACTTAAGTACCTTCACAATTTCAAAGTGAGCAATTAGCCAGTAGGAAACATGAAATCAGGAGGAGGAGTCTGGCTGTTAAACTTGTCAGATAGAAGAAGTTTCCAAGGGACAATGTGGAATCTTATTTGGAGGTGATTTGGGGTTTGATGGTCTTTGGCTTGGATGGTTTCAGTTTCATCTTATCTCAACCCCTAGGCTTAAACTTGTGGACCTCTTAAGGTCATTTATAAAAGGGGTGCTCAGGCTTTATTTGAAAGGCGATGTTTATTCCTCGTGTCAACATAGAGTTGGAACCAAAAGGATTGAAATTGAGACTGCTCTTTCATTCTGGTAACCAACTTGTTTCCTCAATATAATTTGTTGAAAGAAAAATCCACGCAGTACATACTAAAATCATCTGACCTGTTCAATTTTGGTTTTAGTTCTTTCCTTAAGGTACCCTATTCAATGTCCCACACATATTTGCTGAACACACCCTGAATCTCTCTTCTATTCTGAATCTTTTCTTATGTTCTCCCCCAGGAATGTCTTTGTACACCCTTGCCATCTGTTAAAATACTACTATTTTATTTCCTACTCCTCAAGGCCAATTCAATCGGCATTTCCTCCAAGTAAATGTCCTTAGTTTTCTCCTTCCACTCTGTTGGAACTAATCTCTCCCATATGCACATATGGAAGTGTAGCTACTACAGCACTTTGTACTTTTATTTTACTTCTGCTTTTGAAAATTGATGCTCAGTTGTTTATTTGCCTCTTTTCTAGAGATAAAGTTCCTTGAGGACAAGAAAAACTAATTCCTTCTTCTACTCCCTGTAGTGCCATGTACATAATAAATAAGAATATTTCTCAGGGGTGCCTGGGTGGTTCAGTAGGTTAAGCATCTGCCTTTGGCTCAGGTCATGATTCTGGGATCCTGGAATCGAGTCCTACATTGGGCTTCTTGCTCAGCAGAGAGTCTGCTTTTCTCTCTCTCCCTCTCCCTTTGTCCCTCCCTGCTTCTCGTTTTCTCTCTCTCTCTCTCTCTCTCTCTATCTCTCTCTCTTTCTTTCTCCTCAAATAAATAAAAAAATCTTTTAAAAAAAGAATATTTCCTGAGAATATTCCTCAGGAAATATTCTCTGCAGTGATGGACATTATATGTCCTTGAACATTCTTTTCTCTCTTTCTTTTTTAACATTATTTTCTATGTAACTGGAATATGCTGTCTTATCCTAAGAAAAGTAACATGTTTTTCTCCTTCAAAACTCTGTAGAATTTATATCTTCTATTATAACTTTTTAGATTAATTCCACTGAGATATAGGTTCACACTATTGTAGACTCTAGATCAAAATCTGTATTAGTTACCTATTGCTGCATAATAAATTACCCCCAAGGCTTAGTGGCTTAAAATTTTTATTACCTCACAGTTTTTGTGGGTCAGGAATTGAGGTAATGATTTAGCTCCCTCGTCTTCATGGTCTCTCACAGATCACAATCAGTGTCATTCCAGGGTCTGAAGCTTCATCTGAAATATCAGCTAGGGAAGGATCCTTTATAGGGTTGTTGGCAAGATGCCAGCTCTACCGGGTGATTGGCTTGAGGTTTTTTGCTGGCTATTGGAGAGGTGTTTCTCAGTGCCTTGCTACCTGGCCCTCTCCAAAATGGCAGTTTGCTTCATCAAAGCTAGTAAGGCAGCAGATCTCTACTATGTAAAGCTTTCATCCTCTCATTCCTAGCATATTTACTGGTTTTCAAGCCACCTTAGATTATGGGGGGGTTGGGAATCAATTCTTCTCCCTCTGTAACTCCTGGTGGTGTACCATAGTGTACAAAACATGTTTGACTAAAGATGCTCCTTGACGAAATTCAAGTAAGTTTGAGAAAGTAGCAAACTATGTAACTCTAGAGGACAGTCACAAAACAAATAACATACTAAAAGATCTGTAATATATTGCATTTCCATGGTAAGGAAACTGTTTAATTTTTTTCCCAGGGTTTCCCAAATTTGTTTTGCAAGGGACCTCTATAACAACCTACTAAACGACTGCTCTGCAGAATGTGCTTATATAAATATGGTATTAATATAACAAGGAGTAATCACTTCTGACAATGCACCCAAAACACATTGAAACTGAATGCACTTGAGAGGCATTTTATTTCATGTAAGCTACTGAGGAGAAGGGGACAGAAAGCTGTGTGGTAGTTAGAAGCAGGCATCACTGGGCAAATTCTACAAAGGATTTTGATAAGTAGTAGTTTGGGTGAGCTCAGCACACAGGTGTTTGTAGGAGGTACATATCCTACCAAGAAGCTAAATTGTGGGTCTTACTTGTGCCACCCACTTCTGATAGATAAATTATCTACTTACCTCATGCAAAACTGGGACATACCTCCATCACTCTTTCTCCCTTTCTGCCCCTTCCTCCCCAGTGGATTGTGCTGCTCTGATGTAAGCAATGCCAAGACAGGGTAGGGGTGCAGCACGGGGAGGGGGGGGGACCGCGCAGTAATTCGCTTCTAGCAGAGGACCAGAATGTGTTTCAGGCAGCTTTGCAATGTGCTGAGCCGTGACCAACTGCCCACCACACGCCAATTTTATCCTCCAGTGAGACTTCATCCCTTACTCCTCCAAAGCATGGTTTTAATAAATTGTTCTGGAAAACATCAAAGTTATTTGAAAAGGTCCATTATGGCATATTATTTCTTTATGCAAAATGGCTGTTTAACAAGATTGCCTCCTTGAACTTTTCACATGAATAAGAAAGCCAATCTCATTTGCTAATGGAGGCTTTACAGCAGATCCTTTCACTGCCCTTGTCTCTCTTTACCATTATTTTATGGATAATAATTTACAATTTGTGTAAGCTATGGGGGAAAATAAATACCCTAGAGCATCGGGTGACATTCTCAGTCCTGCCATATGGTGTGAACAACCCTGAGGCGCATTTTGAAGAAGTCAGCCCCAGGCCCCATTGGCAGCTTGACAGGAAGTGGAGAAGGGCAGGTGATCCTCGCCACTGAGGTGAGGCCAGGGCTAACTTCATAAGCTCCCAGCCTTTGCTCAGAAATTCCATTCATAAGATGCTGTTTGCATCAGTTATCATTAAGAAGGCAATGAATTCACAAGGAATGAATCGTGCCGTTCTTATCCTTGATTTCAGCACAGAGTGGATGATGTGGATAATTATTCTTCTGCTGCTGCTAGTGATTATTCAAGTGAATGAGGGGATAGACAAGAGTGAGCAGTGGAATTATCTTTGCAAGAAAAAGTATACTGAATGGGGAGCTTGCACGGCCTTCAAATCCGTAGTACACACCACGAGTTTGGGCACCATCTATAGAGACTATTTCCTTGACATCATGGGAGTCGTTTTATATTTGGGGAATTCCTATGTAATTTTACGTTAAATGGATAAATTCCCTCTGAGCAGCAAGCAAAGATGTTTTCAGTTGCTTTTCAGAGGGGGAAAGAGGAGGTTGTAGCAGACAGCCCAGGCTCCCTGGTTAGGAAGAGAATAAAAAGAGACAGAATTGAATGAACAAGACAGAAAGAAAAGGAAAAGGTAGTGAAGGAGTTCTGGAATTTAATTTTTTCAAAGGTGAGGTGAGTATTTGAATGATCTTCAGAATGTAATTTGGGGACAAGTATATAATAAAAAGTTAAGTACTTTAGCTTTTATTTTGGTTTGGTTCTTCTAGCCACAAGTCCAGAGTAACTGAAAATCATATTTTGGGAGAAAGGGAAGGATTGCAAAATTACTAGTACATCAAGATTGTTATTAGGGTAAGAATGATTATTTCTGTTATAAAACTTACTTCTCTTCATGGATAAGTAGAAAGCTACTGGAAAAAAATAAATCTGTTGACTCTGACTTTGCAGTTTTATAACAATTGTTATTTAAGCTCTCTGGTTGCCAGCTTCTTTGACTCTATGTGAAATGTACCATCCTTTTCAGCAGAGTCCACCTTAATCACGGAAAAATTGCAAGACATCAGAAACTATGAATCTTGGGAAGGAGCCAAAGGGCAGGGAAATGTTTCTTTCCTGCAATTAATTTTGGAGAATTTGATTCTTCTTCAAGAATTAGCATGATGTAAGAATGCCAAATCAAAACATCAGAAAACAAAATATGTCTTTCCTTGTACAATCAATCTTCATCCTGTGTAGAATCACTTTAATTAAGAGTTATAACTGAATCAAAAATAATAATTACAAAAAGAAAGCATACCAATTAAAAAATAGTTGACATTGAAAATGGACAATCTTAAGAAATTTCCGGTGGTATATGTCTGTGTGTGCATGGCAAAAAGACCTCTAGCAGACAGAAAAAATGGGATTAGGAGATGTACCTTTAAAAAAGACTAAAGAGGGATGCCTGGGTGGCTCAGCGGTTGACCGCCTGCCTTTGGCCCGGGGCATGATCCTGGAGACCTGGGATCGAGTCCCAACTCAGGCTCCCTGCATGGAGCCTGCTTCTCCCTCTGCCTATGTCTCTGCCTCTGTGTGTGTCTCTCATGAATAAATAAATAAAATCTTAAAAAAAAAAAAAGACTGAAGATAAAGAGATCCAGTACCTAATGGTGATGCCCAAAGCCCCATCAAAATACCTGTGGGTAGTAGGTACCATTAAGTAACGATCAAGCTGGTTGTCTATCTGAATCAAAAAAGGCTATCCACCATGTAACTCATCAGGTAGATGTATACTGCTCTGATTTACTCAGCAAAACAACCTAACTTAGCAAAAGGCCATCATTAAATGTTTTGCATTGTGTTTATTATTATAATCAAAAAGTACCAATTACCCCTCTTATTGGTCAATATGGTGGTCCAAGTTAGCTCAAATGTTTATTGAGTATTTCCTGTGTGGAAGACTTAATCTTAGCCACTGTGGAAGGCACAAACACTCACACACACTCACACGCACAAACTGGATGAAACATAAATCCTGCTTCTGGCTTCTTAAAATGTATGGATACTTTTATCAGATGACAACTTTGAAGTATTATTCCCATGGTGGGAGTACTTGGAATTACATAATTTACGTAATCCTGAAGAGTTTGTATGTAAATATTCACAAACGGTATTATATTTTAAATGTTCAAAAAGAGCTTCTAATTTAAGAATCACCAATTATTTTACAGAAAGCAAAGCAAAGGAAGGGCAGAGAATGAAAGAAAAAGAAAACAAAAACTTCTGGCAGATCCAGAAGTCCACATTACTTGTAAGTTTTGAATTTTATACTTATTTTTTTTTTAATTTACTTATGGTAGTCACAGAGAGAGGGAGAGAGGCAGACACAGGCAGAGGGAGAAGCAGGCTCCATGCACCGGGAGCCCGATGTGGGATTCGATCCCGGGTCTCCAGGATCGCGCCCTGGGCCAAAGGCAGGCGCCAAACCGCTACGCCACCCAGGGATCCCCGAATTTTATACTTATTTACAAGAGAGCACACCTGTTATCTTGTAGTGCAATTTGAGTTTTTACACAAACAGCAAAATATATCCAACGATTTTTAAGAAACAGTGTAACATAAATGTCTTTTTGCAAATGCCAAAAATGTTCTCTTAACAGTGTTTACTACAAAGACACCTTATAAAGAGCAAAAAAGTTTCCTTTCACATGAGAGATAATTTCTAGAACATGGTGTAGTAAAGAAAATGTTTACTACTTGCCCATTTAAAAAAAATGTCTTTTGCTCACAATGCTGGACAGTACTTTTATCCTGTCCTGTTAAAAAGATAAAAACACACTCCTGTTTTAAGAAAGGATGTTTATGTAAAAAAATATTTTTTCTCCCTCAAATGAATGTGGAAACATGAAAAATATAACTTAAATGACCTTTCTTTGTAGTAACCTAATGTATATATTTCCTGACATAATGCTAATTTATAATACTATAGGGTTTTTAAAGAAACACATAAAGAGCAAGCAAATATTTGCTGGTTGTGGCTGATATATATATGTATTATACAGATATGAAGGTTTGTGTTAAAGTTTAAATGTGAAAAAAATATTAGAATGCTTTATTTTCATTTATTCTGATGGCTATGAAGGTCAAGGAGAGATCAATCCATAGAGGCCAGTAAAGTTAGATGTAATTTAATTAGGGTTGTCTAGATCTGAAATATCATCTAATCCACTTATTGCTAGTGGGAAAATATGTGTATCTGTATTTGTCAAAAGTGATTACATACTTTTATAACCTGCAAAGAATTATACCACAAACCCCATGAAGAAGACAGCCCTACAGAAAAAAAAAATTAAACTGGCAATATTTAATATCATGCTTGATATTTTATAAAGCACAGTGGCATTTGTTTTTTTCTATTTGAAAACTGCCTCATAAGAACCACAAGGTCGGTTAAGAAGTGTTATGCGCGCACAGCCCCCTTCCACACCTAAAGGAAGCCAACCTGTCATCCTGACAAGGATGACATCACATGATCTTTGGGTCCGTCCCGGCAGATTACATTTCAATGTCACGTTAGTTGCTGGTGTCCTAGAACCTACTGTGTTGGAGACAGGCCAACATGATCCATCGTCACCCCTCACCCTGACCAGGGCAGTTCAAGAAATGGGACGTTCGAGTGAAATATGATGTGTAGACTGTAAGGTAGGATGCAGAACGTGGGGCTCCAGAGAAGCTTTTTGGTGTGCTGGAGTTTTCATTCACCATTTCCACAGGACAACATGTGAGTGGCCCCTCCAAAGGATGGTGCGATTCATCTGGGTGTCCCCTCCCAAGGAGGTGCTGAGCACGCACAGTGGACAGAGTGCACCTGTTTTGCTACTCCATCTGCGATTTCTGGATGCTACTGCCAACAGGGCACGGTTAAGGTGGAACGTCTGTTTTCCAGAAACCTCATCATTTTTTCCACTCACTTTTTCTTTGTAGGCACCAAATCCACAGAGAAGCTGATAAGAGAAATTATAATTAACAATAAATAAGTCTCCTCAGCAAGGAAAGTCCTTTATTCCCAAAGGCTTCTAGATGCATTTAGTGACTAATTGCATAAGCAATTTTGTCACCTGTGACCTTGCATTGAGACCTCTCATTATTAAAAAAAGACTTCACAAAGTTAGTGCATGTGTTCCAGGAAAATGGGGTTGATGTAAAATTCCAGTCCTGCTTATAAGAGTTTTCAGAGTGCAGACGTATGTTGCCTAGAGCTCAGTTCCAATGAGGTTTGAGGCTTTTATTAAATTATCTCCATTTCATCAAGCATTTTCCTGAGTCCTGCAAACCTCTAAGTGAATATAATGTGCGCCTTACTTTTTATTCATGGGCCTGTGTGGGGCCGAGGGAGAAGGAGTGCCGAGAGAATGAGCCTTGAGTTTATTGGACCACAACTTTCTGAATGGGCCTCACTGTGGACAGGGACTTTTCCTCCCAGAGAGGATGGTAAAATGGTCTGACTCCTTCAGATCTGCATTTCTTTCACAGTCCTGAATCTCAACAGCCAAGGTTTGTAAAAGTTTAGAACTTTTTTTTTCTTTAAATGAAACAAGAAGACGGTATTTAAATGGCAACAAAGAAGGGAAGCTGTTACGCCATCCCCGTGATTGGCTTCCAATGGAGCAACCGGAGCGGAACAGAACTTGGAGGTTTCATACTGAGTTCCAGATCGCCATATGGGTTCAGATGAAAGTTAAAGTCAATGAGTTGGCTACTTTTCAAATCAGATACATGAAGATTTGGTAGGAACACAGGGGCGGGTTTAAAAAATATACTTTAATTAAAGATCACAACATGTTTTCCACAGTTTTTCTATGTTTAGGATTGGCAAGCCCATGAGGAGTCCACACTAATGACCATGGACAGAAAGAAAACTACTTGTGCCTCGTGTTTTTATAATAGCATTTATAGGCTTCTCTTATGGCACTTACAGATTTATGATAAGAAGACTTGACACGTAGCATCAGACAGACTGGGTTTTGAATCCCAGGTATGCTACCCATCATATGACATCAGACAAGTTGCTTAACTTCTTAAAAAAAAAAAAAAAGAAAGAAAAACTTATTTATTTATTTGAAAAAGAGAGAGTGTGATCAGGGAGAGGGACAGAGGGAGAGGAGAGAGAGAAATCCTCAAGCAGACTCCCCACTTAGCACAGAGTCTGACAAGACCCTGAGATCATGACCTGAGTTGAAATCAAGAGTCTGCCATTTAACCAACAGAGAGACACAGATGCCCCAAGTTCCTTAACTTCTAAGTTTCTCTAGTGTTCTGGTTTTCTATTGCAGTATAGCAAAGTGCCCCTGAACTTAGGGATAAGGCAACGGCCCTTTTATTATGCTCATGGATCCTGTAGATCAGGAATTCAGTCAAGCCACAGCAGGAATGGCTTAGCTTTGCTTTACAATGTTGCCTGGAAGATGGAATCTACAGGCAGATGGAATCACCTGGAAGTTTTATTCATATCTGAGTTGGGATAAATCGGAGGCTGGCTCAGCTAGGACTGGCACCCAGAGCACCTAGATGAGCCATGGGCTTCCCCACAGCGTGACGGCCTCATGGGGTACTTCTTACATGGTGGTTCTGGGCTCCAAAAGCAGATGCTCCAGAGGCCAAGACAGAAGATGCCTGGCCTTTTAAGACATTTTGCCACTATTGCTGTACTCTACTAGTCGAAGCAGTCTCAAGCCTACCTAGGTTCAAGGAGAGAGGATATAGACCCCACCTCTCAATAAGGGTATGAAAGAATTTTAAAAAAAGGGTATCAAAGAATGTGGGGCCATGTTTTAAAGCCACCAGTACAAGCTTATAGAACACTGTGAGGATTAAGTGAGAAAATATGAAATATTATCATATACCAGGGAATTAATAGGTGCTTAATAGATCAAGTTCTGTTTAGGACCCTGTTATGGTTGTTTCAGAACAAATCTTACCTGCCCAGTTGTGAGCTCCCATAAAACAAGGCTAGGTGGGATTTCATGGATTGCCCAATACTCATGCAGTACTCAGGCACATGCTCCATACCCTTAGCTAAACATTTACTGGTCTGTTTTTGGTTAGGGGCCTGAGATTGTGAATGAATTAATGTAATTTGTGGACTCTTGCAGGAAGCAATGATACCTAAGATAGTTTAT
The DNA here is from genome assembly GCF_905146905.1 of Nyctereutes procyonoides. NCBI lineage: Eukaryota > Metazoa > Chordata > Mammalia > Carnivora > Canidae > Nyctereutes > Nyctereutes procyonoides. The sequence continues at coordinate 3,459,085 of NW_026575143.1, forward strand.
TAAGAAATATTATTCATTCCTCAAAGCACTTAAAGCGGTGCTTTAGACTTACTGGCAAATTACCATTTGGACACTGATATTGATAAATATGCCAAAGCAATGATTTAATTTCATGAATAATATAACTGCGTGACTCTTTTCAAAAGCATGGGGATCCCTTATTGTCACTTATCAATGCCATTTATTTCATTTTGGGAGCACAACTTTTCCTTAAATCCTTATTGTTGTTACTGTTGTTTTAATCCACGCTGAGATTATGCAAACCATTGAAAGGAGAGGTTAGACAGGAAAATTTTCTGGCCAGAATGAGTTTGCACAGCTGTGAGCAATAAAATACAGCAGCCATGGCAACCCTCTCCAGTGTCCCGATAACACATCTGAAATGGGGTTATTAGAATTATTAATTCACATTAGTGGCTATTAAAATTACTACCTGCAGATTTGCTGCCTGAAAATCCTTTTTTGTGTGTGTCAGAAGAAGGCCTTGTTTCCAAAGGGATCTAGATACTTAAATAGATGCAACCTATTGTGCATAAGGCATTAGAGGAAGACCACTGGATAATAAAGCGCCGAGTGAAATTGGGAGAGCCGCCTTGTGAGGCAAGGAAAGCAGATGTAATGCTTTGTTCTTATGATGATGGCAGAGGACCAACCAGGCTCTGATGGCGGGAAAGATAACTGGAGGCTGCTGAATTCCCGAGAAGGTATTACTTAAAATCCAACCCAGTGTGGGCTGTTTCATGAAATTCTGAGTGGCATATAAAATATTCCACCTTGGTGAGGAATAAACAAAATCAAGAGAAATCAGCTGAAAAGTAAGCCATTTGTAAAGGGGTTGTGGGGATTCTCAGAGAGCCTATGGAGACTAGGCTAACTCCCTTCCATCCCCCATTAACTCAACTCAAAAAGCAGATGCCTGCTGTTTTAAGCAAAAGAAGAAACACCATTACAGAGAGGCCACGGTAGGAATTAATCAGGGGAAGCAGCTACATGGCTGAGAAAGAACATTTTATTTATGGAAATGAGCAGGAAAAGACACACACACACAAGGGAAGAAAAATATACAGGTATAGGACAGAGACTACTGCAGCGAGACCAGGGCTGCCTTACTGTAGCTCACACATGCATGTGGTGTGTGTAGAACTAGACATCCATGGGAGTGTTTTCCTGGTGACACCGGTGCCCCCCAGTCCCTGGAGCAGGAAGGAAGCCCATTCAGTCATGCAGAATGTCAAAGAAATGGGAGGCACCCATCAGAGGTTCTGCGCCCCTTCCAAATACTGTTCTGATGAGTGAGAAGAGGTACTCCACACCTTTGCCATTTTGATCCAGCTCTCCTGGGTTCTCTTCCCATGCAAAAGTAATCTGCCCAGTCATCAGCCAGAAGCCAGCAGCCTGGTTTTTTTTTTTTTCTTTTTAGTTCAAGCATAATTAACATATAGTGTTATATTAGTTTCAGGTGTATAATATAATGAGTTGGCAAGTCTATACATTCCTCAGTGTTCATCAAGGTAAGTGTACTCTTAATCCCCTTCCCATATTTCACCATTCCCCCACCCACCCACTTCCCCTCTGGCAGCCACAAGCTCTTTCGCTGTATTCAAGAGTCTAGTTTTGTGTTTGTGTCTTTTTTTTTTCTTTCTTTGTCCATTAATGTTGTTTCTTAAATTCCATATACAAATGAATTCATATGGTGTTTGTTTTTCTCTGTCTGACTTACTTCATTTAACGTTATACCCTCTAGGTCCATCCATGTTGGTGTTGATGGCAAGATGTCATTCTGAAAGACAGAGCCTTTTATAACCTCTGCATAAAGTACCAGTAACAACTGCAAGGGTTCCATCTCACCCTGCTCTGAGTCTACAGAAGCAGGTGTGGGAGCCAGGAGACTAAGATGATATGGGATATGTAACTCCAGCTGCCACATTGTCCAACCAGAACTTCAAACACACAATCTGCAGAGGACTTGGGTGTTGCTCCCAGATTCTCGGAGCACTCTGAGTCATAGACAGTTCAAAAGTCAGAAGTGTTGAAATTGCCGGGACATTCCTATGGTTTGTGGGATGATTTGATAATATGTTTAAAATTGAGTCTGGCCTGGAAAACCAGAAGGTATGTTTGCTCAAAGAGGTCACACACAGAGACCTTCCTAAACAGGAATTTGTCATAGAGACTGACCTCCACGAACCATTAACTCCCACCTAAGGAGAAGAGCTTCCGTGAGATTTTCTAGTAGCAGAGACCAGATCTTACCTCTGTACACTATGTACATGCAAAACTCAATTCTATTCACAATCCACTCCGTCCAACAAGTAACTATAGAGCACTATAACAATAAATGGTAATTGTTCTTAGTGTTTGAAATCACTTTGCCTTAAAGTTCTTACCTACTGGCAAAAATGTCATACCTCTTTCGTGGAACTACATGAAAAAAGATTTTTTAAAGGATTAAGTGCTTTACATACTTGGGCATTAAGATGGCCCAATCCTCCATTTGGCTTGATTTTCAGTCAGCTGGCTTTCTTAATCCCAAAACCAAATATATAATTTTCTGATTACAAAGTAATTTAAGTGTAACATCATGAAAAAGTACAAAAGTAGAAAATGAATACTATTCAAGAAATCACCATCTAGAGATAACCACCTTCTAATCTTTTCCCTGTTGTGTATATGCGTGTGTGTGTGTGCTTGTATGTTCTTCAAAACTTGCCTTTTTCTCTTGATCAGTATCCACTGCAACCACTTAGATCCCAGATCCCCCAAGCCCTCATCTTGAGTCCCAGAGGGTTCTTTTCTTCAGTCTCAAAAATTTTGATGCATTCTCAGCAACAGCTTTGTGCATCTCTGGCTCTTAAAGTCATGCATTGTGTTTGCTTCTGGGTTATTGATCACTTCCTTTATCAATTCCCCGCTCACCTTAACCTTTAGCCCTGGTGCACCAGAAGTCAGCATCAGAAACTTCCTGTCTTGTGGAATCTTCACCCACTAATTCTGCTTTTAACTGCTGAGAATAAAGGGATTGGGGGGGTGCTTTTATTTTTCTAGGAAAAAGACAGGTGGCCTTGGCCATCTGGGTGTCATTTATCCTAAACATTTGCCTCTGATTTCCCAGACGTTTCCCCAGTTTCTTCCAGAACACTGTCCCTTACCACCCACTCTCCTGTTCCTTCACGGCCTGTCCTCTGTACTTTCCAAATCAGTTTTGTGTTTGTCTTGTTAAAATCTTATCCGCCTTCCTTCTAGCTATTTATAAAGTTTTATCATACTTGCTACATAAAAATTTTGACTTTTATCCTTTGCTTTATCTAATAGTTTTACCATTCCCCCTCTGTCTTCTCTTTATTGTAATCAACAAAGATCCATTCTTCCAATCTACAAGAAAGCAGATTCTCCAAGCTCTGTGATTCAGATAAATGCACTGGAAGGTACACAGATGTAGGTGCGCAGAAAGCAATAAAATCTGGACAATGAAGCCATCTCATAAACTCTCAGCCAATCGTGGTCATGTTTTTCATGTTTTCACCTCTTGCTAAATTTGACCCTGAAGACCTTTCTTCTAAATTTTGTGGAGTGAGTCATGCCCTGGGTGTTGCAATCCCCTCTACCCCCTATTTCCTTGACACGTCCTCCCTCTGGTCTTGACTTTTAAATGTTTCTCCTCATACATCAAATAACCAACCTAAAAATGAACCCTGTTTGTTTCCTTTTTAAGACACCTTCTTTCCCTTCTTGACTGTCAATAACACCTCCCCGCTTCCCAAACTCAGGGGCGTATAATCATGTATTATTCCTCCATTTCCTCCCCTGGCCACATTTCATTCCCATGGGACCGTCACTCCACTTCCTGAACAGAAATCTTACAAAGTGAGTGCTTTCTCACTTCCACTCGGACTTTAGTTTAGGCTGAAACAATTTCCTGCTCAACCTGTATGCAACCCCAGCTTCCTACCTTCCTAACTCCCTTGCTTCTCTCTTTTTATTCCAAGGAATCTAAAATTTTACTACCGAGGTATTTTATTTTCTCAACCCACTTTCCTATGTCCCCCACTTCCATAGATGTACTCTATTCATTTATCTGTTCTCTTTGATTTCCAGATCGATTTTTTCCCCATTTTTCACATACAATTCAGTATTTCACAATATTTGTGTGATCTTCCCTTTTATCTCACCCTCAGCCACCTTTCATTCCTGCCCTGCATTAGCAACTGGCTCTCATAAGCAGCCTGGTACAATATCTTTTAACTTGTAGATTTGTTTCATTTTAACACATTTGACTTAAAGCTTGAGTACTATATTATACAGTTTGGTTGCAAATAACAAAGATGCACTAGATTTTGTTCCTATATAACAAATGATTTCTAAACACGTCTTTTTTAAATCTAAGTTCAAGTTAGTTAACATATAGTGTAGTATTGGTTTCAGGAGTAGAATTTAGTGATTTATCACTTACATTTAACACCCAGTGCTCATCCCAGCAAGTACCTCCTTAACGCCAACCACTCATTTAGCCCATTCCCCCACCCACCTCTGCTCCAGCAACCCTTTTTGTTCCCTTAACTATAGAGTCTCTTATAGTTTGCCTGCCTCTCTGTTTTTATTTATTTTATTTTTCCTTCCTCTCTAAACACTTCTTGTTTTGAATCACAGCAAGCAATGCCACAAGGCATTATTGTTATGATTTCTTTAAGAACACTTCGAGACCTTGTACAGGAAGTGGGAAGTGGGACAGCCCTAGAATAGCCTTGAGGAAATGTTGTGTTATGGAAACTGCTATGGGGATTGCATGGGACATTTCCTAAGACCCAGGTAAAAGCAGAAGCAAGAGAAAGATAGTCTCAGCTGCTTCCCAGGGAGTTTTCATGCACTAAAAACCACAAGAGTGTTTCCATGGCTCACTTAATGGAGAAGGTACTTGAGACCTTGGGACTGACCTGTCTAACTTTGGTAGAGTTGGATTGGTGCCTAATATGAGGACAGTGGAACCAACAGCCTGCTTTCTGAAATCTTTCCCTTGGTTCCAGACACCTCCTCTGGGGTGTTTACCCTAACTCTTCAGCTAGAAAATCCTTTTGAATCTTATAGCAATGAAGACCTATATTTCCTTCAGTCCATCTTAAACCAGTTCATCTATCCCACAATAATCATCATGATGCTTGTACTTTCTCCCTTTGACTTTCAACTTTTAGGTATCACCTTCAGGACAAAGATGCATTGAAATTGCTGATGCTATACATCTGTCACAACTGAACACTCAGTTTACATGTTACTTCCTGGAAGAATCAGTTATTGTCTTAATGTTGCTCCAAGCTGGTCCCCTCGGACCATTCCTGGGGACTCTGTCACAGTTGCTTGCACTGTTTCACCTCTTTGATTTTAATACATATTAGCAAAATCTAAATGAGATTTTTCATTGGGGTAATTTCAATTTCTTCCCCAAGACAGGCAGGGGAAGCAGCAGGACGCTTTGCCAGCTGCAGCTTTAGCGCTTTGATGGAAGGATGCAAACTCGCCCTTTATCTCTTTATGGATCACAAAGGCCTGAACTAATTAGTACTTATTAGAAAGCCAATTAGAAATACATTTTATTTCTCCATGTGGTGTAAATGGAATATAGCAAGGTTGACTGTGGACTGAGCTATGCTCTATAGCACTCATGTAGGAATGCAAGCACAAGATCTGGAGACTACTGCACAGAGAGTGGAGGAGTTCAGTTGGTAGGTGCAGGGGCATGAGAAGATCTACACGCAAACTGGGCCCAATGCTATGCACTTGTTGGGTCCTGGGCTAGTATCCACATGCTTTGGATAATAAATATCCTTTCCCAGTTTGGATCTAATGCCCCCCTAGCATGCCAACAGGTCCCTCATCCATAGTATTTCTTTTCATTCTCATGTTCTTCATTCTCAAACTTACACAGCCAGGATTTTAAGTAACGGACTTTAGACACCAAGAGCAGCAGCGTCTATTTTTGAGAATCTTCCATCTTATTCTCTGACAACTGTCTTATTGAGTTATCCAAAGGTGCACAATCTGAGTTGATACATTCCCTCCTCCCCTTCAGTGTCTCTATCTTGTACTGACCTTAAGTGTCCTCCTGATTTCCCTACTAAGGATATCTTGCACATTAGCTAGGTGATGGATTCAGAGGATTTAGATCTATGTTCCCCTATAAATTTCCCATTCACTCAAATGATATTAGAATGCTAATGACTATTAATCATAAAATTAATTATGTCTATGTATATATCTCTCCATTTGTCCATCCATCTATACATCCATATTTATGCCCATACAATTCTTTCTTTTTTTCTCTGTATCTTTCTCTCTCTCCCTCTTTCTCATATGTACACACTTTAATAGCAACTGATATAGCTTGGAAGGTTGGGAGGGAAATGCCTTTTTCTGTCATATGCCTCCTTTTAGTTTTTTTTTTTTTTTTGTATATTTTTTTATTGGAGTTCAATTTGCCAACATGTGTATAACACCCATGCTTATCCCATCAAGTGCCCCCCCTCAGTGCCCATCACCTGTCACCCCATCCCCTGCCCACCTTCCCTTCCACTACCCCTTGTTTGTTTTGCAGTTAGGAGTCTCTCATGTTCTGTCACCCTCTCTGACAGTTTCCACTCATTTTCTCTCCTTTCCCCTTGAATCCCTTTCACTATTTTTCATATTCCCTGAATGAATGAAACCATATAATGTTTGTCCTTCTCCAATTGACTTACTTCACTCAGCACAACACCCTCCAGTTCCATCCACGTTGAAGCAAATGGTGGGTATTTGTCTCTTCTGATGCATATGCCTCCTTTTGATTCAGACTCAGTAAGTTAACCATTTTTGACACTCCACTCACAACCTGGACCTGTATGTTTATATTAGGTGTCACCTCTTTCCTCATTAGATGCAATGCTTCTTCCTAGCCAGCACTGTGTCTGTATTGAAATGATATCCTCCGTGTGGACAAAAATTATTTGCTAATTATCAGAAGTACTTGTTCAGGAACTTGGTTCTGCCCTACTGTTACTGCTGAGCTGACTAAGCCATCTGCTAGCCTGCTTTCTTTTATTGTACAGTTTAGGGCCTCCCGTGTGTCATTCTGAAAGCTGCCACTGCTACTTCCTAAAGTACTTTCCACTGCTCATATTCTTTATTGCCTTTGTCTTATTTTAGAATCTTAGATCGTTCTCATTCTTCACCTGCCTTTGAGCTTAAACAAAATTGACCCAGTTGTATGGGTCACCCTTTAAGGCTATCCAAAATTAGATGAAAGCTTTAGAACAGAAAGGTCTAATGAAGACATTTGCTTATTTTATCCTATAATATCAATGCTCTTTAGGGGGTAGGGAGGTTAGGACAGATTTCCAAAGTTCGTAACTCTAAACGAAAATGCCCAAGAAATTCCATTACTCATAAAGTATAGAACAAACAGACATCCACAGAAAAAGCACATTCCTTATGCCCCTAATATTGCCTTCCATGTGCTGGCTACCTGGCTGACATTTACATTGGCATTTTCTTCTAGTTTTTCCATGAGATTTGCTTCCTCCTCTCTTACAGGCATCTCCCTGTTATCAATTTGTTATAGGTAGAAATCTGTCGCATGTTTATTCTTATTTCAAGTGCCAAATAACACATGGAACCTCATTGGTCCCTCAGATCATCTCTCCCTTTTCATTCCAAGACGTTATGCTCTACTTTTGTATCTGCTGTCATAGATCCTGATTTTAGACAATCAAGGGTTTGCACCCATCTTGCGTTGATTAAGGAGACTTTGATTCTTGGAAGAAAATCTGAGACTAGATTTTTGAGTCATTCCTGACCCAGAGATGCATCTAGCATTCCCCTGTCCTCAGAGCGCTATCTAATTCAAAGAATGTTTCAACAGAATCTGAGTTCATTGGCCACAAATTAAAAGTGTAATTCTTTCTCTTTTCAAAGACTCTGGGGCATTTGAGCATTGGAATGCTCAACAATGAGCTTCCCAACTGCACAACATATTTCACATCATCCTTCTGTATTACATATTATTCCTTCTTTTTTATATTGTCCCCAGTCAAGTTCTTTGTTATTATATAGTTTGCTGATGCTGCATGTTTTAATTCATTTCTCCAGCACCATCCTTAGCTTCTCTCTAATGGGTTAAGCTCCTGCCTGTCTCTTTGAGTTCTGTTCTAGTCATTTTAGTGCATCATGATTGACTGTTTTTCCTACCCTTTAGGCTTCAAGAGACATCTGTAAGTGTAGTGTAATTCCAATTCTCTCCCCATTTTTCTCTGTTGAGTGATTGGACATGTATTCTAATACTTGTTACCCAGAAACCCACTGGGGTCCCCTGATGGGACCATCCAGATCCAAGTGGCTTCTGCTTTTGGGATAAGAGTTAGTGCCCAAGGTAAATGTGCCTCTTGTGTTTGCAGTTTTACTAATGCAAAGTGGGTCATCAGACACTTATATGCTCTCCTGGGAGCTAGGACCTCTGGCATCACTTTCTTAGTAACTAAAAATGCATGTTTGTTATTTATCAGATGTACTAGATATGACTTAAAATTCCTCAGCTATGGTTTTCTTATCTGGAAACTATGCATATATTTTTATTATCTTTGATGGATGTACACTTTTTTGAATTTGGCAATTCCGAGAAAGTGAGGTTATGCCTTGGGAAGATGACTTCTACTTTTTCTTCTATCTTTAGTCCCTTCCTTACAGACCTGGTCTTCTCAGACTCTGGTCAACATAAGTAAATACAGCTTTCCCTGCCACATGAGATCACAAAGCAGCACTTCACCCGGGGTACCACTAGACCAGGTGTTCACACTTGGACCATGTGAGTCTCAGCAAATTATTAAAAATGAATTGTTCTCTGAATATGCACAATGTATATATACAGCTATGCATCCTGCCTGTAGATATTCCCCCCTGTCTTCCCAGAAAATGATTTCAGAACATTTATTTCGGCTTCCCTTTGTCACACATACCCCCACAACAGTTCAGGAATCTACAACGGTGCCTTCTTTCTGTCCATCCAACTCTGTCTCCACTAGTAAATGTGATCCCTCAAGGACATACTAACAGCTTCTATCCTTGGCTTAGGTATCGGTAATGCAACCAAGCCAGCGTTCATCTTATCCTCCAGAAGTCAGAAACCGCTCCATTGCTAAAGCTGACTCTGTACTCTCAACTCTGGAGTCTGAATCACAGCTAAAATGTTTGTGAGTCATGGCCAGAGTTTTAATAATGAAAGTTCCCAGGACTGATGTAGGCAGACACTGACTTCTTCTTCAACCCTTGTACTGATGATGACTCAGCTTCCAGCTCTCGTGATTCGCCTGCTCTTCCCTTGGTCAGCTGGTTTCTTCTGAAACTTGAGAGGAATTGACTAATTCTACCCATGCCAGAAAATTCAACTTCTACAGCCAAATGTTTCCCCATCCTTGTTATTTTGCCTTCTTCCTTCTTTTTTCTTCAAGCAGCAATGACCCTCATGAGGTCGCTTTATATCTCTTCCCTGGCTTTTGCTAGCTGCTCCTGCTTGAAGAAGCACTTCGCGTTATGATGGAATCTGACTCTTCCATGACATTCTGCACAAGCCCTGATTTTCTCTGCAGCTCCCACAGCTTTTCTTACCTCCCACCCCATCACTCTCTGTGATCATTGTAGGAGCTGCCCTTCTCCCTCCCTACTCTTTGCAGATTGGCATCAGATTTAGCTTGGGCATTGCTCAAATTTTCAGGAACTTGCGCAGAGGATAAAACTTCAATCCCATTGACTGGACTTTTAGGGAAATTGTATTTCTCATCCATCCCAAACTGTCACTTCTAGAATAGACCAGGAAAATTTTTTAAATGGTCAAGTTATGTGACAAATATATTCAGAACAAAACAAAAAAAAATCCTATAATTAAGACTTTAAATGACAATGCCAGCCAGAGTAACAAGTGAATAGAAAGCTCTGAACAATCTTTCTGCAGGTGGATGGACCAAAAAGCATGTGGTCATCTTCCTACCTTCAGTCTCACAGATACTAGAACTTTCTCAATAAAAAGCCATGGGCTGCTGGAATTCCTTTCCTAACCTCCTTTCTTTCCTAAGCACTCTTGGTGCCACTAACAGTCTAAGCAAAACTAAATAAGAATCCCTGCCTTGCCAGAGCTTTAGGGGGCTCCCTCGATAAAGCAGAAGGCAGCAAAGATTGGCTTTCTGGGTCCCCATTGCAAACAGCTGGTAAGTTTCCATGTCAGATGAACAATAATCTCATGGACATTGCTCAAAAGTCAGTAACTCAAAAACTGAATGATCTCTCTCTCTTTCAATAGATGCTTAATTCTTTTCTTTTACTTTTATTGAGAATAACTGTATATTTGTATTAATTTTCACTGTCTTTTCCTTGACTTTTTTCACCTTTGCCTTTTCCTGTGATAAAACGTTTCTACATTTTTTGTTTGTATATTTGTTTTCCTCCACTTCTTTGGTAATTGTAGCTTGTGTTTCCATTCTTTTAGTGCCAACCTTATTTGTTTTAACATATATATTGTATCCGTTGATACTTTTATCATTTTCTTCACCATGACAACCACATAGTATGATTTAACACCTAATGAAGAATGACCTCCTCTCCTTGTCTTATGGTTATTGATTAGATTGTGTTTTACACTTTATAGTTATTTCATGGTAAAATAAATAAATAAATAAATATCTTTTAATCAAATGTTATAATTGCTTTTAACTTACCCAGTGCATTTAGTTTTTAATGTGCTTTTAAATGTTTTTATTTTGATCTCATCCTTGTAGTTTAACCGGTTTTTAAATCATGCTGACAATTATTTTTCTTCAGCTATTTGTTTATCTACCATTTTGTTCTGGATAATCTATCTTTTCTGAGTGGTGGGCTTTTGCTCTTTATCTTTAATATCTAAAAGTATTATGAAGTAAATAGGTATAGATTTATTTTTATTTCTCTTTCTGGATACACAGAATGTACTTTCAATCTGAATACTCATGACAGTCCTTTCTTCCCACCTCTCTTCTCCATCCTCCTCTCCTGGAACTCTTATTAGATGCATACTGAAGCTCTTAAACCATCCTCCGCACCCCTCCCATTTGTTCCACAGTGACTACGTTGTATCTTAGCAATGTCTTCCAACTCTGTGATATGCTCTTCCACAGTATTGAGTTTATCCTGTATTTTGAATTTTCATTTTTATTTAACTAAAATAAATTGGGATTATTCCTCAATCCCAAAATTTTAGGAATGGTTCTTTTCCATATCTACCCATTTTAGTTTTATTTTTGCATTTTGTTTCCTAATTGCATTTTATATCTGTATGGTTTCATTTATCTCTTTAAGTACCATAAATATAGGTCACTGTCTAGACTTCATCTATGCTAATTTCTTGCTCAGGTTTTTGTTTGTTTGTTTTGGTCTACTGCCTTTCTTACCACTAGGTTTCTCCATACAGTTTAGAATTTTGTTTTGCTGGTTCATCCTATTTGATTGGTTTCTTTCTCTCTTGCTTTCCCTTACATCCTTACCCTTCCTAGTCCAATCATTTTGTATCTGCTTCCACCTTCCCTGTGTCCCAAGTGTAGAACCGGACTATATAATGGTCTTCTGGGGCCGTGGTGCTTTGGAGAGAGGAGAGACATCACAGATGGAGTTGCTGCTCCTAAGACTGTGCCTTTATCTCTTACCTTCCTGAATTTCCAATTGCTATCATCTGTAGCCCCTAGGCAGAGGTTGATAACAATTTTTCCATATCCTTTGAAAGCATAGAGACCCCCTGGGTCTGGTCCCCATCTCCTGAAATTTATTTGTTTGTTTGTTTTAATCTCCTTTACCCTGTAGGAACTTAACTCCCATTGCCTACTACCTGACCTGGACTCCATCCACCCACAGGTTTGACATGACTCACCACTTTGTATTTTGTTTCATTTTTGGTCCATGGAAATGCTTAATAGTACTTCAGCCTAGCTATTGTAATTTTCCCATTTAACATTTAATCATTTCTTGGTATTTGAAACAGATGGGAGATGTGCCAAAGCTCTGCCCACCTATATTAGCTTGACGACAGTCCAACATTATTTCCAACTATTTACCAAAATAAAACCTTTGGTTAGTTAGAAAGCCAAGCGTCTGTGTCCCATGCTATATCTAATAGCCTTTGTAAATCCTTTGAGCTTGATCTCAACTCCCTTGTCCTTGGCAAAGGCTTCACCAAATCTCCAACCCTTGCACCTTCACTTCTCCTGTGAATTTCTCAAGCACTGTAGATCTCGGGCAAATGGAAATGTCACAATCATAGTTTAGTCATTTTATCAACTATTTAGAAGGCCCACACTCTAAGATAGCTTGTGATTTGATTGAGGCATAACTAAGCTAGTTAATAAAACCAGATAACTTCCAATAAGGCTAATTTTATTGTGCTGTATTTATCAGTTACTTAAAATGACTGAAAACTTCTTCTCTTTCATATTGAGAGAAGTTCATAAGTATTGCTATTATGCATCTATTTCTATATACATAATATAGTCAAAGTTTCATTTTAGTTGTAGGATTTATTTAAATAATGTAGTATAGTTTTTAGTTCTACACCTACACAGTTTTAAGTTTTGAATGGGACCCTGTATTTTTCAATTATATTTTATTGACGTTTAGAAAGGAGAGGAAATGTATTTTATAAAGAGTATTTCCAAATCTAGAGGATTTATAAAGATCTAGGGACATCTTTCATCAATATTAAGAGTCTACTCATAAAATGTTCCATTCGGTACCCATAGCTTAGTCTTTAATTTTGCTTAATAGTTTCACTCCTATTTTCAGCCTTTCCAGCTGGATTATAATCCCCTCCGTGGTAGAGAATGTCCTGCAGGGCCTTGAAGCTCTATTTGTTCATGCAAACCCGGGGCTTGGCACAAGTTTTGCTCACAGAAAAAGCCCAACAAGTGGTTTGTTGTTTGTTTGTCTGTTTTGCTCCAGTGCTCAATCAGTTCATTTTTCTTTTCTTCATTTTATCTATAGTAGATGAATAAAAATTGGCCAACAAATGCCTTTATTTGTGAATGGCTTTGATCAGTGTGATGCATAAACTACAATTAGGAGTAGATTCTTAGCACACAGAAATCAAGATGATATTATGAGCCACTGTTATTTGAGTTGTTTGAGGGAGCTTTTTATATACCTCAAATTCTTCAGGGACAGGGTTTTGTCTTCTTATTTTTACACCTCTTTTAAAGGAATGCATACTGAGGTACTCAACAAACTGAGGTACTCAACAAACTCCTGTTGCTTGAATGCTATTTTCAGAGATTCCTGTATGGTGAATTTGAGAACTCAAAAAGCTCCCTGGAGAAGTCAGCCTAAAATAGGTTTAGGGAGACTGGCATCGGCATAAGGTAATACTTTATTATCAGGTGTTGGACTCTAAGATATACCACTTTGCCGGTTGGATCAGCAATGTGGCAAGCCCATCTCTAGTGTTAATATTAAATTCTCTAACTCTATGTGTATCCTTCCCCAGATCCCTTAAGTCCAATGGGTTGACACTTTTAAATAATGAAAAACAATGGTAGTGCTTGGTCTTTGTCTGATTTGTGATTAGTTTTTCTTGGTTATTTTCGTACTTTAGCATTTCATCTGCCTCTCGAGATTTTGATGCTAGGCACATATTTTATTTATCTGAATTTTAAAATGCTACCATCCTTTGTGAGAAAAGATAAGTAAAAGTGCTTTTTGGTTCCCCTGTGGAGCTGTTCTTTGTTTTATCAGTAATGCATGTGCTAGAGAACAGCTTTAATGGGATCTGTTCTGAGTGTCTGAAGGACATATGCAGATTGGTATTCTTTCCTCAGTGAATTTTCCTCAGTCTGAGAAAACTGCACCATCCTGGTTATACCCATTCTTTTGCCTTTGCATGCTATGGTAGACAGAGTAACAGTCTCTGCCCCCACCTTCCAAGATGTTCATGTCCTGATTCCCAGAACCTATGAAAGTTACCTTATGTGACAAAAGGGTCTTTGCAGTTATGATCGAGTTAAGGATTCTGAGTTGGGGAGATTATCCTGCATTGTCCAGGCCGGCCCAGTGTAATCACAGGAGTCCTTAGAAGAGGGTAAGTGGAGGGAGATTTGATGACAGAAGAGGATGAGGTGATGTAATAATAAAAGCAGAGAGTGCAGGGGCACTTGGGTGGTTCAGCCGGTTAAGTGTCTGAGTCTTAATTTTGGCTCAGGTCATGATCTCAGGGTCGTGAGATGGAGCCCTGTGCCAGGCTCCATGCTCAGCAGGGAGTCTGCTTGAAATTCTCTCTCGCGCTCTGCCCCTCCCCCCTTAAATAAGTAAATCTTTTTTAAAAATTCAGAGTGGGGTGATACTCTTTAAAGATGGAAGAAGCCACAAGCCAGAGAATAGAGACAGCCACTAGAAGTAAAAAAGACAAGGAAACCAATTCTCCCCTTACAGCCACCAGAAGGAGCCAGCCCTGCTGACATCTTGACTTTAGCCCCATGAAAGTACATTCTGACTCCCATAACTTTAAGAGAATAATTGTGTTATTTTAAGCCACTGAGTCTATAGCAATTTGTCACAGCAGCAATGGGAAACTAAAACATGCCCCATATAATGTCAGCATTCAACTTGCTTATAGACTGGCACAGAACCCTAGAAGCTCTCATTTAAACAGGGCTGTAACAGCCACATGTTCCAACAGCCCAAGTGCTTTTTTAATCCCTGTTATGTGATCCACGGTAGTGATCACTGGATAGAGAAGGAACCGTCCATCTGGCACATAGTCCACTTTGCCTCTGATTACCCCAGTGGGGGGGAGGGGAATAATACCTAGTACAATAGCTTTTCCCAAGAGAACTTCGATGCAATGGAAAGAGAGAGTCAGACAGATAGGTTTAAATCTCGAATGCATCTGAGACTCCTCATCTGCACAATAAGGATAAAAGCATATACCTTATAGGGTTGTTGAAAGGATTAGAGATCCTAGCAGAATCCCTGGATGTATAAGTCACTCACCAAATGATAGGCACCATAATTTTTATTGTGCATCAAATCAATTTTTCCTATCACATTGCCCAATTGGATAACCCATACTTTACTGCTATACAGGAAAAGTCTAATCCTTCCTCTTACATGGAAAATCTTTCCAATACTAAAAATAGCAGTGTCTTTTGTGAGACTTCATGTATCCCAGTGAAACCTTTTCAGATTCTTCAGCTGCAGCTCCCATATCATGTTTTAAATCTCCTTCACTATTTTCCAATCTCTTACTCTATCTCACCCTTACTGTAGAAATAAGGCACGTGGATGAGGACCCATCTGAGGAGTTTAAAGCACCCTAAGGAAGAAGAGATATAAGCCCCCATATTCTTCATTAAGTCCACCACCCAGCTGCTATGGGTCAGTGTGGAGGATGGATCTATGGGTGATAAACTGACAGATGATAACCTCTGTTTTTAAACTGACATTTGAGGGAAAGTCTCTTTGTAGCCAGTGCCCAGAGAGTAGTCTAGACTCAGGAAGAACAATTTGATTGTTATATATATAAATGTAATAGATGGTTATGTATATATGCATATATATTATTATATATTAATATTATAGATATATGCATATCTATTTTGCTAAACAAAAAAGATCAAGGTTCAGTGATTAGTGAATTTAGAGGAATACAAATTTCTATATATAGATATATATGCATATATCTATATCTATATTATATATAGATATAAATATAATCTCTAAAACACAGTGCAGTGGCCTCCATGATTTTATTTTCTTGGTTAGCAAGCAAATACTCTCAACATGCAACAAGATATTCCCCTACTTCTGTCTTTCTCATCATGTCATTGGCCTGTGTCAAGTCCATTGATAACTATCTTGCTTGGCTCTTGCCTCTCTCTGCAGCCCTCACTTCCTGCCACCTCACACACATGTCCTATATCCCTACCATAGCAAACTTCTGGCAGCTTGGCAAAGTGCCACTTGCTTTTTCCTGTGAGTCATCCTACCTGGCACAATCCTCTCCCCTACCTCTGCCTATTCTACCTCCTATTTCACCTTTAAGATCCATCTCAGTCTTTACCTCATTCAGGACCTTCTTTAGCCATCTCACCCCATTACCACCGTGGGGATGAATCAGAGATCCTCTCTCTGTACATGGACAACACTATGTACTTGCTGCCATCATAATATTTATATCCTATTTTATTTGATGATTATGTGTCTCTCTCCCATGTGAGTTTTTGAACCTTTGGAAGGCTGGAATTTTCCATTTCTATATTGCATGTACTTAGCACAGAGATAGACTATGGAAAGAGTTCAATGAATACATGCTGAATGCAAAGATAAGAGCTCCTTGGTTCTCTGGTACACCTTGACTCTCTTTGTCTGGTTTTCTGTCATTATGCCACCAACAGGGGTTGTCACACATCCATTCTAACATGGTTGTCTAGATGCCAGATCCATTACAGTACAACTTTTCCAGGGAGCAAATGATCAGATAGACCCAGCAAACCTGTAACTTGAAAAACTGGAAATTATTTACCTAGGAAAACAACATGGAACAATCCTTTAAGCTCTTGAAACCAGTTGGCATCCTGCAAGCTAAAATGTGGCTTCTGATTGATGTTGGGTACTTGAATTACTTAACCCTGTCTCCCCTTTAATCAATTAATCATTTATTTTTAAAAAAGCAAAATAATATAAATGATTATTTATTTATTGCTTTGACTCCCTTCTTTAAACACTCTCTAGACTAGTCCATATTTCAGTGCATGTCAGCTCTCTTCAATCATTTTTTCTTGACGCATGCTGATTTCAGAATTTGGTATTTATTGCAAACCTATTTAGTGTACCGCTGTGTAGGGTATTTTTTTTTTCTGATAGCACTTAAAAATATGTGTTTATACTTTCACAGGAATTGTTACTAATTTTTCAATGCATATTTAGTTGATAATTTTGTTTCAAAAAGAAATGGCAAGGTCTTAGATAATTCCTATGGTTATCGCCTAGGCTGTGGAGAAATCTGTACAAAGGGATATCACTTTAAATTCATGTGGAGAAAATCTTCTCTTGCACTTTCTAGCATATCTTTAGAAATTTGTATTCCTCTAAATTCACTAATCACTGAACCTTGATCTTCTTTGTTTAACGAGTTATATCAGTGCTGACTCAGCAGTTATGACTTATTTAAGAGAGGTAAAATTTATGTCTGTCTCTTGAACTCATTGGATAAAAAAAACCTCAAATAGTAAATCTAGGACACATTTCACTCAAGATATCGGAGGAGTGAAGAGTATCAGATGCTGAAAGTTGGTCTCTTCTGAGTGAGAAAATTCTGTCAGTTTCCAATCAAACACAGGCAACTATATGGTTATTTTCTGCTCTCTACCTGCCATGCCACCTAACTGCTTAGTCAACAGTTTCCTTTACAGATGCACAAATAATAAGCTTTTGTTGGACCAGACATTTTTTTTTAATTTTTAAAT
Source organism: Nyctereutes procyonoides (assembly GCF_905146905.1). Classification (NCBI taxonomy): domain Eukaryota; kingdom Metazoa; phylum Chordata; class Mammalia; order Carnivora; family Canidae; genus Nyctereutes; species Nyctereutes procyonoides. The sequence goes on from NW_026575143.1 coordinate 3,476,574, forward strand.
TTTTTTTGCTTAAGCACAAGCCCCATAGAATCAGCCTAAGTAATTAGTTGCTCTTCAGCACCTGTGTATAGCACAGGAGACTGGGAAATAGCCAGTGGCTTTGAGGAAAAACTAGGATGCAGGGCAAGTCTTATTTGTTTGTACAATAAAATGACTCATGCATACTAAAAGTAAGCCATCTAAATAGAATGTGTGGAACTATACTAAGACTTTTGATTCTCTTCCATGGAAAAAATCTCCTTAGTGGAAACACAAAATAAAATTGATACCATTTTCTGATTAGATGGATTCACAAGAGGTTGGGAGTAAAAACAGGCTAGAATAAAGCAATCAAATTAGAAAATGGGCAAAATACACAAAGAGACACTTCACTGAAGAGGATATACAGATGGCAAATAAGCACATGAAAAGATATGCCACATCAGTGGCCGTTAGGCAAATGCAAATTAAAACCACAAGGAGATATCACTACACACCTACTGGAATGGATAAAATAAAAAATAACAAATGCTTGCAAGGATGTTGAGAGACTAGATCTCTCAGGAATTACTAGTGGGAATATAAAATTGTGCAGCCACTCTGGAAAAGAGTATGGTTGCTTCTTATAAAACTAAATACCCAGAAATTGTGCTACTCGATGTTTGTGACAGAGAAATCAAAACTCATGCTCACAAGGAACCTGTACATGAATGTTTGTGGAAGCTTTATTCCTAATGCCTAAGGTCTGGAAACAACCCAGAAGTCTTTTTATGGGTGACTAGTTAAATGAATTGTGGTCCATCTATACCACGGAATACTACTCAGCAAGAAAAAGGAACTTCGAACTATGACACACAGAACAGTTTGGATGGATCTCAAGGGAATTATTAAAATTTAAAAAGTTATATACAGTGTAATTCTATTTATATAACATTCTTGAAATAACCAAAATATAGAAATGAAGAACATATTGGTAGTTGCCAGGGGCCAGCGAGCAGAAAAGGTGGAAGGGGTTAATGCCATAAAGGGCAGCCCAGGATCTCCTTACGATGGAATTGTTCTGTATCTTGACTGTGGTGGTGGTCATATGAATCTACACATGGATAAAATTGCAAAGAACTAAATACATGCACACACAAATAAGTGTAAAACTGGTGAAATCTGAATACAGTTGCTCAGTGTATCAGGGTCAGTTTCTCACTTGTGATATTGTGAAGAGGAAACTGGAATGAAAAGTGTACAGGACCTCTGTGTTATTTCTTACAATTGTCTATTAATCTACAGTTATCCCAAGATGAAAAGTTAAAAATAATTAATGTTAGAAGAATACATATAGTTACTGATTGATAGGATTAAAGTTTTAAGTTGATAAATTTACTCTTTTGAAAAATTGGTCACCTTAGGGACAAGTGGCAGATGAGTAAGAGGTTTGAACATAACTCAGGGTACTAAGGCAATGGATAACAGACCTGGACACCATTCCCAGTTTTTCTGTGTCTTCATCCTCTTCCACACTAACTCATCAAGTTCTACTTCCTCTACATTCCTTAAATATTATGTCCTCCCTTGTTTCCTCCACCATTGTCTTGGTAGGTATCATCATCATTCTTTAGAGCTATTCCAATAGCTTCCTCATGAGCCTCTAAGCCTTTGTTCTCTTCCTTGCAGTCTATTATCAAAAGTGTAAAAGGCTAGTCATCTTTCTTAAAAGAAAAGATTTAAAACTACTTGGATTTTAAGGATTTCATTTAAGGATTTTAAACTATTTGGAATTTCTATTCACACAAGTACTTACGCTTCCATACTTTTGTCCAACTCTTCCTTCTCCTTTGTGTGATCCATTCCACTTCTTGCCTTCCAGGCAATCTTCTAGTCTCCTGCAAAGACCCAACTTAGATACCATCTTCTCTATCATACCTCCTTTGAATCCCTCAGTAGAATTTATCACTTTTTTTTCTAACTTAAATATCCTGTTGAAATTATAATATTGGCTCATATTTGTTGGTTTACATGTCTATTTCCCTTCTTAGACTGTGAACTCCTTGAGGACAGTTTCCATGTCCTTCCATCTTTATCTTCTTAGGATTACATACTGTGTTTACCAAACAATAGGCACTTGATATATTTTTGCTAAATCCAGCAGTCTGGCTGAATTAGCTGTGGCTATTTGGTATCAGTAATGAGAATTGCAGCTGTGATTAATTGTAATGATGGTCCCATTATTAGCCTCCTATTATGATGTGACTTTGCAGTTCCTCCCTTCAGGAAGGGTAGTCTATTTTGTCACACCTTGATTCTGAGATGGCCTTGTGATTTGCTTTTGCAAACTGAAAATGACAGAAGTGTCAGTATGCTAGTTCTGAGCCTAGGCCTTGAGAGACCTTAAGTAATTCTGCTCTCTCTCTCTTGGAACCCTGCCCAGCCACTAGTGAGTGAGCCAGGCTGGCCTGCTGAAGAACGAGAGACCACATGAAGGAGAGCCCAGTTGTCCTAGCCAGGCCATGCTAGACAAGTCTACATGGTCCAGCTCCTAGGACAGTCAAACAAAACTATCTACATGACCTGAAGCTGACAGGATATATATAAGTGAGCCAGTCAAGAGAGTAGGAGGACCGTTCAAATGATCTGTAGATTCATTAACAAATCTAAGTGTTATTATTGCATGCCACCTTAGTTTGGTAATAAATAACAATGTGGAAATTAATACCAGAAGTGGAATGTTGATATAACCAACATCTAAAGTGTGTGGCATTGATTTTGGAACCAATGAGTAAGTGGAGGATGGGAAAGCAATAAGCATACTGTTAGCAGAGGCTGGGGAAGTGGTACAAAAATTGTTTTCAAAGTTAGAAAAATGGTGATCTGTGTTATGAAGCAGTGAATCTTCCTGTAAAATGGTTACCCCTGCATGTTACTTGGAGTGAAAGAAGCCAGTCACAAAAAGCCACATATTATATAACTCCATTTGCACAAATGTCTAGAATAAGCCAATCAATAGAAATAAAAATTAGATTAATTAGTGTTTGCTAGCGACTGGGGGAAGGGAGTACTGGGGAATGACTGCTGCTGGATATAGGGTTTCTTTTTGGACTGACAAATATGTTTTATAGTTAGATAGTAATGATGGTGGTACAACCACTAAATTGTACAATTTAAAAGGATGAATTTTAGAGTATGTGAACTATTTCTCAGTAATGCTGTTATTTTTTTAATGCTGTTATTTTTTTTAATGCTGTTATTTAGAAAGCTATCACCTGCAGCAAAATAAAATATACTTTACCAATCAATTGATAGATTGATCAATCAATAGATAAAGTATCTATACATATATCATAAAAACCTAACAAATGTTTGGTTTTGGCCAAGTGGATTCTCAGGCAGAATATTAAAGTATTAGCTGGTTGCTGCTAGCTACATATGTTAAGGTACACAAGAAGGAGATGAGGTAAAGAAAGAACAGGACAATTTATAAGCAGGATGTCTTAATGGATTGGAAAATGAAACAGTTACTTATTCCCAGCCTCTTCAGATAGCAAAAGATTCTTAATATAAAATACTACCTGAAGACACAGATCAAATCAAGGGTAACACTGCATGACTACTTGTTAAAATCTCTGAAATAATTAAGGGACACATTGAGACAAATGGCTCAATTGCCACTGAACCTAAGGACTTCTAAAATATTAATGATATAATCTCTGAAAACCCCAATCAAAAAATAGCAGTCAGTAAATCTAGAGAGCCCTATCTATAGAAAAATCTTGGGTATTGGCTTTGTCCAATGAAGTGAATAAAATAATCAGATTAATTAGATGCCCACTACATTTTTAAGGAAGTTATATAGACAAAAGTGCTGCTATTCTAGACTATATGGTGATTGAGATTATCCAAAAGTGTCCAAAAGACTCTGAGCATCCTACTTTCTATAGGCAGAAGCAGGTTAACAAAGCCATTCATCTGTCAATATGGGCTATTTCTTCTGATGTAACAGAGAAGGTTGATGGAAAAGAAAAATATCTCAGAGGCCAGGAGCAGGAGCTCAGAGGATGGAGTAAGAACTTAAAAAAAAATCAATTAAGAAACCATCACAAAAATCAGAACCAAGGTCTAATCAGGAAACATTCCCTATACCCAGAGTTGAGGGACCTGGCAACATTTGCCTGGTGAGATTTCAGAATTGCTATGGGTCAGTTACTGCTACGTCTCCCATCCTTTCTCTTTTTCAAAAGGAGTATTTATTGTAGTTGCTTTGGCCCTGTGCCGTCATTGTATGTTGAGTCTCTGGGGGCAAGTAACTAGTCTCTACATTTCATAGACTTCCAGATCAAGAAGAGCCACATTCAAAGAGTCACATGCAGAACTGATATGGAGTTTAATGCCATGATTGGATGAGATTTTGCCAGTCTTAGAAAAGTGTGACTATATTTTTCATATAGAAGGGAAGTGAATTATTGAGACAAGAGAAAGACTTCTGTGAATTGATTACACAGATATCCCCAACTAATGGCATCTCCTTACCCATACTTTGCAACGTGACTGCTGCTATTCCCATCAAGAAATAGAGGCTAGCTCCCTAGCCTTTGGATCTCACCAAATTTTCTATTTGCTTTGACTAATAGAATACAGTGGGACCCATGTTACACCAGTTCTCTGTCTAGGTCTGAAGACCTTTCACACTTTCACGTTCTTTTAGAATCTTGCTTCTGCCCTGAGAACTAGCTCAATTGTCACTGTTATTCCCTATATAGGGACTATAGATATTAACCAAATTCCAGAAGCAGAGCCACCTGGCCAATGTGCAGCTGACTATAGGTGCGTAAAGAAGCATACCAATACCAACACCAACCACCCAAAAAGAAGAAGAAGAAGAAGAAGCAGCATACCAATATGAACCACACACAGAACCCAGTCTAAATTATCATCCCAAAGAATTGTAAGCTAAAATAGTGTTTGCAGTTTTAAGCTACCAAGCTTGGAGCAGTTTGTTATGTAGCAGTAGTTAACTGATATAATAGCTAACATAAACTGAGCACTTAATGTTAGGCATTGTTTTAAGCCCTTCGTCAGTGTTAATTCATATATTCCTTATAAGAACTCTGAAATAGGTTCTTTTATTATCTCTGTTTTACAGAGAGTGAAACTGAATTAAAGAGAGGTGAAATAATTTGCCAAGGTTACCAACTAGAAGATAGTAGACCCTGGATTCAAACTCAGAAAATCTGGAGCTAGAGTCCAAGCTTTTAAGCAGCATACTTTATGATGATTGCATTGAGCAAGAAACTTGAGGATAAAGACCTTGATTCATTTACATTTGTTTCCCCAATGCTTGATATCAAGTAAGGACTGTATAAATAATGAAATTTTCGTTTGTATCAAAATGTATAGCCCATTCTTAATTTCTACATGTTACTAACTATAAGGAGTCACCTTATGAATAAAGTTCAAATCTCTTAATATCTATCTACCAGGTAGCCTAACATGTTATTTCCCTACTCCTTCCCCTCCAGGTATACAGTATTCCTTGACAGTTCTCCATGAGTGTACTACTTAATGTGTTGACAAGTGCTCAGCAAACATTGATTAAGTATGTATGGTATGGTAGTGACTGGTCCTCTTGCTTTTTATGCATTAGGGAGGGCTCAATTCTCACAACTATATAAAGTATTTTATCCTAGCTTATAAATGTATATGAGTATATTAATTTTTAGGATACAAGTACAGTTATAATGACAGAACCAGAATATCAGTGACTTAAGCAATAAGGAAATTTATCTCTCTCTTAACAGTCCAAGTATAAATTGTCCAGGGAAGGTTGGAAACCCCACAAGGTAACAAATTCAGACATTTCTATCTTGTTGCTACATCATCCTCAAACCACAATTTTTGCTACATGGCCTAAGAATGGTGCATCAGCTCCAGTCATCACTTCTGGATTCCAGCCTTCAAGGAGAAAAATAAACCAAATAGGAATGCGTGTTCCTTCCTTTCAAGGAAATGACCCAGAACATACCCACAGTTTCTTTTTCCCATGTTCCATAGGCCAGAACCTTATCAAATGTTCACATCTAGTAACAGGGGAGGCTGCGAATTATGTTTAGTAGAGCAGCCAGGAACCTAGTTTTAAAAAATTGTATGTAACATGAGAATGTGACCCCACCCAGGTCACAGAGCTCAAGAAAGACGGAGCTGAGATTTAATAAATGCTGGCCCACCTCCTATGCCTGCACTGGGGGTGCTGTGCCATAGCTCTGCCCTCCTTCCCCTCACATCCTTAGCAAGTTGTTTGTGCTTTTATTGGAGCACTCACACTGCCTGTGTGATAGTCGTTCCTGGGCCCCCTTGTCTCAGCTGAGGGCCATTGTCTCCCTGAGGTCACGGAGCTATTTTAGTCATCATTCTTACACCGAAGCCTTCAATATAATCCTAAGGATAATCGGGTGCCAGGCTGTGTGCCGGCCCTTGCACTCCCCACATGAAGAATACCTTATGATCTACTCGTTGCAGAGGCCAGGAAACTGACACTTCAAGAGATTAGGTAACTTGCCTGATATCATACAATTAGAAAGTGTCTGCACAGTGGAGCTTTGAATCAGCACTGCTTGCTTCCAAAGCATCTTTTACACTGTCCCTCCCAGACCGAGCTCGCCACTCGGTCAGGATGCACACACAGTCCTCCCGTTCCCACAGTAAGCCCCTTAATTATGCTGCTGAAACGATTCCCTTGAGATTTACAAAGAAGAATTATTTTTTTCCTTGCTCTCCAAGATTTGCTGGGTTGACTCCATTGGTCTTCTGAAAACTTACTTCTTTCTTACTTAGCCTTATAGAGGGCTTTCCTGTCTGCTGATCTTATTCTTTCCCAGGGAGCTTCTTTCTCTCTTTCCTTCATAGGAAAGTGCCCCACAGGTACCTCCTCTGAGGTCTGTTTGCCCCTCCTGGTACTCCCTCTGGAAGGAGCTCCCCTCCGGGAAAGTTCCTCATGAGGCCTTCACCTGGGCCCCTCACCATCTCCACCTGTCTGGTTCACACCCACCTGCCTGTGGACACCTCCTCCTCCTAACTACGCTAGCAGCCTAAACTTGCTGTGTCCAAAATGCAACAGCTTGCCTTTGCTCCTTCTCCAACTCCATCCCAAAACTAAAACTAAAACATAAATAAACTGCCTCTTGCTTATTTTCCTTTCTGTAGCAGGGTGTCATTCTTTTCTGCACTACCCAAGCTTTAAATGCCACAGTTGCCTCCGGCTTACTTTTCTCCTGACTCCAGACTCTTTTTCCCTTACCCCATAAATATATGGTTCCTTCTTTTCTCACTATTCTCACTCTATTGTTATCCCTGTGTCAGAGCCTGGCCACCTATGACAGGGCACTGACCACTCACAGGCTTCTCTGCTGCCCCCACATTAGGCCTCTGAGTGTGCAGGGTGCACCTGGACTTGGAATTCATCTCCCTGTGGCCTTCTGGCTCTCTGCTGGGTTACCAGAGAACTGCACCCTGGCTGCCTGGGTCCAGCCAGCCTCCTCCCCATGGATTCTACCCAGCAATCCTGGCCACCCTCTGTTCCCAGAAGGGGTCAGGCAAAGGCTCAGGGAAGGCCGCAGTTGGACACATGCGCCTTGCAGGATCTCAGGTGTGGCCCTCCCTGACATAGGCCGGCGGTACTATCAACCACTGGATGGAAACTCAGCAGAGGTGAGCTTTCCCTCCAACCTGATCCAGGAACCTAGCCCATGTAGGTGTAATGCCCTGAGGTCACCCATCTGCCAGGGGTTGGGGTAGCAGGGGTCAGGGTAGCAGGCTGTGGCAAGGGAAGATACAGGGTCTGACTTCTTCACCACACGCCAGGGCAGAAAACACAGGTGCAACAGCTGGTGGGAGAACCCAGAAGCTGGATGATGGGCTCTTGCCAAGTTTTGGAATAGGGCCCCCAGGCACCTATGGAGCTCAGAACGTGCCCTGAGAGTATCCTGAGCCCAAGGTTGCCTGGCCCTGTATATTACCCCTAAAACACCTCTTCACTCTAGGATCTCCTCACTTACTGGACAACCTCGCGGACTGTCAAGCTGCAAGGGCTTTAACACAAAATGTAAGTTTCTCCTTGCTCTGGACATGTGAACACCACCTACAGCATCTCCGCCCATCTCTGTCCTTCCTCCTGCTTGCCTGCTTTTGCTCACACTGAGCTCCTGTTGGAAATGGTGGTCTCTGCTCAGCCCCACTGGATTCTTCCTACCTGAATCCTGCTTGTCCTTCAAGGCTGGGTGGGTAAATAGCCCCTGCATGAAATCTCCATGATTCCCAGTGGGTGAGTTCTCTCTGAATTCTTCTGTTGCTCCTATACATTTAGCTTCTGTTGCCTTATGTTTTATCTGTTGCACATTGATTCTCTTCATTCTGAGGAGATTTTAAGTTCTCTGCGGGAAGTGCCTGGGTCTTAAAGATCTTTGACTACCACCAATCTCTAGCACAGAGCTTGCACACAGTGAGCAGCTGTCGGTTGTTAGAACGTGGACAAGGCATGGGGCACAGGCAGTCCAGGAGGTGCAAATACATGTAAGGGAGAGGAGGAGGGTGCATGGAACAGGTGGAAGTCAAGGAGGAGACTTCCTGGCAAGAGCTGGGGGCTTTGGAGGTAAGTTGAGCATATCCAAAAGTCCCATGTCACCAGATCTAAAGACCATGTCGGAACAGTTCTCAAATCCTCAGCACAATTTTGCATCCCCACTCCAGTAGCACCCAGGTGCTGTTTTCAAACATTGAGCACCCTAATTGTATCTCACTGTTCATTTGAAATGTAATTTGCAAATCCAGCTACCGCTTCAGAGCCTGGGTCCTGGCAAGTGCCTGTGACTGATTCAGACAAGGCTATGTGAGGACAGCCTCCTTCCCTCATCTCTCAGGAGGGGCTGCTGTGCCACCATTTTACATAATATTTTGGGTAGAGTGTTCAGTTTCTTCTCTGTGATTCTGGTCAGACGGAGAAGATCTGAGCTCAGTGTGCAGAAAAGGGCATAGGATCTGTAATTTTCTTTAAAATGGTTCTTGGCCAGAGCCCTTGTCTAATTTGTATGATGCATTGCTTGACAATGTTACAAAACCCATGCTGGCCTCCGAGGCTAATTTATGGAAATGACAAACATGCATGAATTGGATTCTTTTTTATACCATAAAATCGTTTGACGTTTTGAATTTTTGTTGGCTTTTCAGTTACCAAGGGATGAGTGAGCCCAGAAACTTCCTAACATTCCCATACATCAGAATCTTGTTAATCTTTTGGTGGTCTGTGAGTCCAAAGGCAGCAGAGCCTTTGAAAATGCCTCCTGCATTCTGTTCCACATCGCATTTCAAAGTTTCTTTTTGATGATTTTATTTTTGGAGGACCTTCAGAATCCTGTTTGTGAGTTGGCTATTTTGTTCACCTTGCTTGATATTTCACTAACATCTCAATAGACGGTACTTTCAGCCAAAAGTACCCTGGACTCATACATCAAAGAAATACTTAATGAAAGAACATTAAATCAGCCTTCAGGGTCTGACTTAAATCACTAGAAACACATTTACACTGTAAAAAATTTAATTGAAAGGATTTTCTCTTTTTTTCAAAAATGTATCTAGTCATCTGATTCTAAGTATATTCAAAATCCAAGGTCATCTTTATAATAAAGCAAATAGCTACTGATTTGCTGAGCTTTGATGATAAATTCCATTTTTTCTCTAGGTACATAAACCACCAAGGATTTGTCTATCAGGAAATAAGGATAATGCACTGGGTTTTGCCTTGATTTAATATGTAAGTAATTGCTACCTGAGATAATGTTTAAATAGGTCCTAGATACTCCTTTCATTCCAAGAAAGGTAGTCTATCACGTGTTTCTGTGTAAGTGAATAGGTTTCTAAACAATAAAAATACATTTTGCCTCTTTAATTAATCCCTCTTGCATCCTAGAGACCATAGAAACGAAAGCAAAAACATTTCTCAAAGTCTTATATTATTCTCTCACCCTCTCCTTAAAAACTTCAATTTATTCCTGAAATCTTTCTTATAGTTAAAGTATGAAAAAAAATAAAGTATGGAATATCTTACTTTTTTCATTCATTCATTCATTCATTCCACAGACATTTTCCCTAAAAATTCTAATTTCTCCATTCCAATTTTGGCTTTGCAAGCAAGCCTGCTATTTATTTCTGGTACTGCTCTATGTCTCTCAACTTAATCCTCAAATAATTATATTCAAACACCCAAAGAGCACAAATCTAGCAGCCTAACTATTTAACTCAAATTTTAAATCACTAGTTATTCATGTTAATGGTTATAATGAGTTTTAAAGCATAATTTATCATTATTTAACATGCCAGAAAAGGAGTTTGGTGTTTCTTTTCCTCATGAAATTTCAAAAATCACTAGGATTAAAATCACACCAGACACTTTTGGCTGATCTGTGGGTGAAACAGGGCAGCGGTCCTCACTTCCCATGACTTATCACCCTCTTTCTCATTCAGTGTTCTTAGGTAGAGAAGAAACAGCAACAGAGGATCAAATGACTATATCCTTTCCATTTTTTCCGTATTTTGCCCACACATTCACATAGGTCTAATTGGCAAGATAATAAACATAATGATCATTTTTTGAAAGGAAAACCTGTGATATCCTGGGTAGTCTCCAAGTCTTTACAGACAAACACGCACACACATGGACACACACACACACACATTCAGGCACTATTACTACTCACTTATGACATTACCCCAACTGTCTATGCTGGGGAAACTGGGGGTGCCTATGTCCTCACTCTGCAGCATGTCAGCTCATCGGAACAATGAAAACCTGGAAGTTAGGACTCAGTATTTGGCTTTGTTCTTCCTCCACAGAAGGATGCAAATAGCAGTGCTGTGACCAGGATCTGTACCCTCTTCACCACTTCCTTCCACTTACCCAGCCTCATTCAGGTCACTACCAAACCCAAGCCTGAACAGAGAAGAGCCACAAACCCTGGCAGGTGGGCTCAGACCATAGTGGAACAACAGATGCAAAGGATTCAGTCATGATCCCTAAAGAATTCCACATCCTAACGTGGCTTTTGTTACAGGACTAGACTAGGGTCCTTGGACCCAGCTACACTAGAAAAGAGACTGGACCCCAAATTTAAAGGCACAGGCAAGGCTTTGGTGGGGTAAACAGCTGCCACCAAAGAGAGACACAGTTAAAACAAAGGTATTAGACTGGCTCCCTGAACCATAGCCAACAAAAGGTTTAAAGGGGCTGAGGTAGGAACGGAATGATACTTAAGGATGTAGGAGCAGGGAGTCCCAGGAAAGTGAGTGCACAAGTACAGTTGACAGAACATGCTCCAAGTGTGTTTTTAGCATTAAAAGGAGGAGGAAATTTAGTGAGTTAGTGAGAGGTCAAATTTGGCAACCATCCTGTCTCAGATCCATTTGAACCAGTCTGGGCTGGCTGCTTGGTCCTGCTCTGCTCTGGATGAAAAGCAGGGCAAGAGCCAGCAGGGAATGCCCAGGGTGCTTGGGGCTGGATGCCAAGGTCCTTCCCTTTCTCTCTCCTGTTTCAGCCAGGGTTCCCATGTACTGGCCTCTACGGTCAAACTTCTTATTTTCTTTAACCTCTCTTAAACCTTCCTTTACCTGCCATCTATCCCTCTTCAAGAATTTCTCTCACTTCCTTTTCAGAAGAAGGGCTAGGATGGAGTATTGGAGTCCACTCTGCAGGTTCATCCCAACTTAGCCTCCTTTCCTCAATTACTGGTCTGAAAGGCAGTAACTATACCTGTGATTCTGGAAAGAATCACCTTTTGGTATATCATCGATTTTCAATTGTAAACAGCAATTAGTGGAAGGCTGTTTGGTATATGGGCATTGGTGAGGATCATCTAGCTATGGTGCTTTGTGATGCTATCTGGCCACTTGTAAAACATATTATCGAAGCCAAACACTATAACTGAAATTTCTCCTCATTCAGAATTCGCTGCCCTGCCTGCCTGTCTGAACACCAGTGACTCAGTGGGAACTTCTCTCTATCAATGTCAGAAGGTCTTTGGGATGTTCTTTTGGTTGTTTCCAATGTCATTCCAAAAAGCATTCCTTCAGTGCTATAATAGAGGCCTGATTTGGTATTCAACAACACAAAGACTTCTCTTTCCTTCCTGCCAATTTGAGACATCCTTATAGCTGTAAAGGACAAGAAAATTCAGTAACTGCCAAGACTGAATGAATCAGCCTCCAAAACCATAGTAAAAATAATGTAGGAAATAACTGGCCAAGAAATCCCAGTACAAAACAATGGTCATTTTAAGTGTAAATTTCATGGCCTTCGTATTAACAAAAGAAACAAACAAATTAGTAGAGACTTCAGCCCCAAGGAAATTAGCTTGGAATGTAGAAAGTGTGACAAACAAATCTAAAGATTTTTACAAAAATTGACATTTTTTTTTAGCCAAAGCACAGTCTTGTATTTCATCAAACTTCTCCTTAGATCATAAAATACTCCATTATGAATGTAGTGGAAACATGATGAACTATTGTTTTTGGCTTGTTTGCAAGAAAGCAATAAAGTTGCCCTTTTCTTGGATGTCATCTAGATTATTGTCATTATCCATGACATTGCGTGAACCTGAATTATCTTTAGTTTTGCTTTTGCAAACTAATAGTCATAAGAAAATCTCCTTTTTTACACTGAGTGAGTTAATTTATGTTTAATTTCTTTTTTGGTATGATCTCAATCCCCAGGGAAATGGAATTGAGGAACTCATAGGAGACTGACAAGGGCAAGGGGTTGTAGTTGGCAGGTAGAGGCATGATTAAGACCCTGGTAAATCTATTAAAATTTTGGCTTAAATATCTTAAGTACCATTATCCTTTAAAATCTTTCCCAATATAGTGGTGGTAAGGAAAGAATTCCAAAATGGCAGCCAATTGAGTGGTCATCCCACTTCCTCTGATGACTCAGCACTATAGGACAACTATGCTCAGGAAGCTGAACAATTCTATCTGATGGAGTGTGAATAGCTCATCTGTCACTTGAGGAGAAGGATTGGGCCCAGTCCCTTGCAAGTTTAGAATATGAAGCAAGCAAAAGGAGAAAGCTTCATGTTTGTCAAACAAAAAGCATCCTGATAGAGAAGAAACATGGAAAGCTTAATACCAAGTTAAGGCAAAAAACAATCAGAGCCGGTAATGTTTCTTTTCAAGGAAGGAGATGGGGGAAATGTGGACAAACACTGCTAGCACGTAAAAAGTGACCTGGTTAATTCAGGACGTTCCAGGTGGAGGAGGCAGTGCTTTCCCGTGCCCTGACTTCCCTCTGTCTGGGAGCCACTTTATTTTAAAAGATCAATTAGTTAAAACTGTAAAACACCGACAGCAAAACTGAGAGACCTACAGGGAAAAAGGTACACCTGTAAAATTGACCCCTAACCTTTCAAGTTCCTGGAGGATGAGAGGGGAGTAGCATAAGAGCCTCAAAGTAGATGCTAGTATGAGTACTGCAAGGGAGTCATTGAAATAGACCTTGGGGTGAGGGTGGGAGGATCCCAGAAATCATGCAATTGACTCTGATCGTATAAAGGAGGAAAGAAAAGAGATTTGTTCAGAATCACAGAGTTATCAGAAGAACCTGAGTCTTCTACTTCCTGTATTATGTAGCACTACCTTTCCAGGACACGAATTTTTGAAGAATAATGAGGCTAATGGAATTAGATAACTCATAACTCAATTTCTTGTTTCTCAGTGTGATCAGGAAGGGAAATATGAAGTCAGGATGTGCATGACAACAAGATAGGACAGTTCAAAGGAGCCCAAGGGTAGACAGAGGCTCATGCTGATATCTATCAGGGAGGTGACTTCTCTCTGGGGTCTGGGAAATCTGCAGAGGTGTGCAGAAAGGCTGAGAAGTACAGGCAGGTGTGCAGGGAACAGCCACAAAAGTCCACAAAGCAGGCCGGACCAACCTGTTCAGATATGGTGCTGAGAAATGGAATATATACTCAACCCAGCTCAAAGGCTCTTTGTATCCCAGTTTTATACACTTAGAAACACAAAAGACTATCCCAGAGACAGGCAGGCTTTTCAGGTCCTGATAAATGCTACTCACAGAAAATACTGGGTATATAGGCTTCTAAGAATGAGAATTTAAAGGAGCTATCCGCTTTCCCCAAATAACCAAATAAATGAGAATCAATTATTGAGAAGAATGTGCGTATATATTATCTGGGTCCTTGGAAAGAAATAACAAAACTAATTAGAACTAACTACTTTTCACCCAAAAAAGAGGGAAAAAAGGAAATTGACTATCTATACAAGCCACCATATGGAGCCCGAGGTCAGAAAAACCTCAGGCTTGAGTGAGGGACTGGATGTTGCTAGCACTCTCCATTTGTCCTGCCTGGTCTGTCCTGTAGATGCTTCATTCTTCCCTCTCTGCTTTCTGACTGTCCCTGTCTGACTATCCACACTGGGCAGGAGGTGGCCATCCCCAAAGCTCCCAAATCCACAGGTCACAGTACGGCCACAAGCAGATTCTGATTGGCAGGACCAGGTCTCATGCCACATACCTGGAAAAGAGAATATGTTCATTCCAGCTCAATTTCAGAGTCCATCCCTGGCCTAAATGGCTATATCCAGGAAAAGTTCTCCCTCAGAGTGAGATGGTGTTGGGGGCTGAGCAGATGGTTTCCAGAAAAAAGAAGTGGTCGTAGGGTTCTGAGGCATCTAACATGTGCTCGTTTCTGGAATTTAAAATTGGGGACCTCTAAGAGCTTCCAGGCCAAGCCAGGTATTTTACAAATAAAGAACAGGAAGCTCCAAGAAGTGAAATGCTTGCCCAAATTTATAAAACACATATATTGCAAAGCCAGAATTAGTCCAAAGCCCTCCTATTCCTTCATTCATTCATTCAACTCATGTTGACCTACAACTTGTCAGCTTACCACATGTCAGGCCCCTGGCCAAGTAAGACTGTGTTGCACACCAGGCAGGATCTTCTCCTGCCTAGAGTGTACAGACATGTGGGGGAACAATCTCACACAAATAAATAAAGATATGACTCTAACCAGCACTAAAAAAGTAAAGAAACTAGACGGTGCCAATTCTTATTTCGCTGTTAGATATCAACCAGGTCAAAAGAGTAGATCCCAGCATCAGCACTCAGAAGAGGAGTTTCATCTAAAATAAACTTTGACAGATGTGACATCACCAAGATGCCAAGAGAGGAGGTCTCTGACTGGCCCTCCTCCTATGACACACTGAGTATTCAACTACCCACAGATCAGTTGTCCCTGAGAGAAACCTGGAACTAGTTGAATAACCCCTGTACATTGGAAGAGACAGAAAATGCCCACATCAAAACAGGTAGAAAAGGCTGAGACCCACTCTTGCCATAAACTGCACCCAGGGCACAGTGACATGCAATTGGGAGGGAACCCCCAACTCTCAGGTTCTCCTTGAGGACCAAAGGGTTTGGACCAGACATATAGTATCCTAACTTTTAAGGCTGCCACTCAAGGGACAGCCTCCCAAATGACAGACTCCCAAATCCCTAGCTCTGCAAGTCAAGAAGGCTTGCATTTACCAGTCCCACAGCTCTAGAGCAAAAAAATAAGTTGTTAAATGGACACATGAGCACTCCCTTTGGCCACATCCCCTGCTTAGTGCAGAGGGGCAGGCAAAACACCCATCCCTCAGTTTCTCCCTGTAAGGGGTTTTGACTGCTTACTTTCCAAGCTGCTGCCTAAGGGTCCAGCTTCTAATCAGCCTGTTTCTAGGTGTTAACTGGATCTTTCCCAGAACCCAAAAGAGCTGGTGGGCACTTTCCCTGCTTTCTCCCTCTGGCTCATTTCAACAATAAAACCAAGTCTCCAGCTTCTCCTTGGAAGGAACTTGTCCACACATTTAGTGCCCCAACTTCCCAACTTTTGTGGCAGCCACCCAAGAGATGGGCCTACAAATTACCTAGCTATGATGGCCAACAGGGCTCAGCATTCACAGGACCAGATCAAACAAACAAACAAACAAAAAAAACCAAACATATTTCAATGAATGTGAAAGTACTTCCTGCAGCTATTCCCCCCACACACACCTGGGCTCAACATAAATACCAAATGGAAATCAAGAAAATGATCCCATTTACGATAGTATCAAAAGTATTCTTAAAATACTTAGTAATAAATTTAAACAAAGAAATGAAAAATGTATACACTGAAAACTATAAAACATGTTGGTAGAAATTAAGGAAGACACAAAGAAAATAAAAAGATATTCTGTGCTCATAGATTAGAAGAATTCATATTGTTAAAATATCCATCCTGCCCAAAGGAATCTACAGATTCAATGTAATTCCTAGCAAAATACCAATGGCATTTTTCACACAAATAGAAAAAATAACCTTAAGATTCTTATGGAACTACAAAAGACCCCAAATAGCCAAAGCAGTCTTGAGAAAGTACAAAGCTTGAGGCATCACACTTCCTGATTTCAAACCACGCAAGGACATCATAATGAAAACAAAGTGTGACATTGGCAGAAAAACAGACACGACAAACAGAATATAGAGCTCAGAAACAAACCCATGCATATTAGTCACTTAATTTTTGACGGGGATGCCAAGAACACACAGTGGGGAAAGGATAGTCTCTTTCATAAATGCAGCTGGGAAAACTAGATATTCACATGCAAAAGAATGAAACTGGTCCCCTATCCTATACCATAAATAAAAATCAACTCAAAATGGATTAAAGACTTGGACATAAGGCCTAAAACTCTAAAACTTCTAGAAGAAAACACAGGCAAGTAGCTCCATGACATTGGTATTGGCAATGTTTTTCTTTGGCTTTACACTAAAAGCAAAGGCAACAAAAGCAAAAATAAAAAATGAGACTACTTCAAACTTAAAGGCTTCTACACAGCAAAGGAAATCATTGACAAAATGAAAAGACAACCTATGGAATGAGAGAAAGTATTTCCAAACCACATATCCAATAAGGAATTAATATCCAAAATTGATTTAAAAAAAAAACTCATACAACTCAACAGCAAAGTAAATGAATAAATAAAAATTTTAAAATTAAAAATGGACAAAGTACCCGAATAGATATTTTTCCATTTTTCCAAGGAAGACACACATATGACCAACAGGTACATGAAAAGGTGCTCAGCATCACTAATTATCAGGAAAATGCAAATCAAAACCACTAGGAGAGGGATCCCTGGGTGGCGCAGCAGTTTGGCGCCTGCCTTTGGCCCAGGGCGCGATCCTGAAGACCCGGGATCGAATCCCACGTCGGGCTCCCGGTGCATGGAGCCTGCTTCTCCCTCTGCCTCTGTCTCTGCCTCTCTCTCTCTGTGTGTGTGTGTGTGACTGTCATAAATAAAAAAAAAAAAAAAAAAAAACCACTAGGAGATATCATCTCCCACCTGTTAGGATATCTATTATCAAAAAGGCAAGAGAGAGTAAGTGTTGGTGAAGATGTGGAGAAGAGGAAATCCTTGCCCACCATGGGTGGAAATGGAAACTGGTACAGCCAGTATGGAAAACAGTATGAAGTTTCCTCAGGACATTAAAAATACAACTACCATACGATCCAGCAATCTCACTTCTGGGTATATAGCCAAAGGACACAGAATCATTATCTTGAAAAGATATTTGTACTCCCGTGTTTGTTACAGCATTATTCACAATACCCAAGGTATAGACACAAACTAAGTTTCTGTCAATGTATGAATAAATAAATAAAATGTGATATATGCATGTATATACATAATGAAATATTTTTCAGCCTTGAGAAGGAAGGAAATCCTGCCTTCTGTGCGAATATGGAGGACTAGAGAACATGATGCTAAGGGAAAAAATATTAAATATATATATTTAATATATATTTTATATATATATATATATATATATATATATATATATATATATAGTCCTTACAGAAAAAGAGAGTAGAAAAGTGGTTGCAAGCCTGCAGAGTAGGAAAAAATGGAGAGAAGTCGGTAAAAGGGTACAAACTTTGAGTTATAAGATGAATAAAGTCTAAGGATCTCATATATAATATGGTGACTATAGGTGATAATACTGTAATGCGTAGTTGAAGTTTGCTAGGAAAGTGGAATTTAGGAGTTCTCACACACACACAAAAGGTAAATATGTGAGGTGATGGATGCCTTAATTAACTCAATTGCCTTGGCATCCTTTAACAATGTATGTAATATGTTTCAAATCTCCACATTGTATAATCTATCCTAGAATTTTATTTGTAATAAAATCAACTTAGATGCTTTATAATTTTGTCAGTCAACATATCATATGTAGATACAGTATGCTTTTATAGAATCTTGAAAAGTGGTTTAAAAGCACCTGTCTCTATATCACAGCGCTCAAACCGTGATCATTTACCAGCAAAAAGCATTATATCGATAGTCCATTATTTTGCTTAATTGGCATTGGCTGAACATGTAGAAGCAATGAAAATATTTTGTCAACTCAAAATACAGTCTTTTTTCAAAGAGTCCTATAGTATAGGCATCCTAGCTACTTCTCTTTCAGATGCTCTTGACTCCTTAACTGAGACATTGTCATCAAAAGCATAAAAGCCTATGAAAAATTAAAATGACTTTGGTTTGGCTAGGGCCTGAGCTGGAAGGGATAGCACCACATGTCTTCACTCCTCTTGTATGTATGGAACTATACTTTGAGATTTTTCTTTCCTTTTCTTCCCTTTTGATTAAAATCAAGTCAGTTTCAAAGTATCCAGATGCCGCACTTCTTAAGAAAGTACTCTTGATTTTTACGTGCCCTTCTCTCTCCTATTACAATGCAACAACTCTGTCTCTAAACAAGTGCCATTCCTAAACTTTTCTTCCATTCTGTGCAACACAAACTGAGTTGGGAAAAAAATAACTCCAAGATAGCATCCTTCTGTTTTTGCAGTTTTATATGATTATCACATGCTAGAAGTGTCACTATAATTATAGCAACAAATTATTTCAACAATCCTCACATATGATGCTATTTATAGACAATTGGAGAAGTGTATTGAGGCTGAATCCACCTGGCAGAAAACCTGCTGAATGACTGTGCTGGAGCCTGGGGCTGGTCCTACCTGGCACCAGGTGACTAGATACGTCCTGTGAAAAGAAGAGATTCCATGAGTGTTCATTCAAATGCAGAACATAAGAAATGGAATAAATAAAAGAGGACATTTAACTGATTATAGCTTGGCATTCGCTCTGCATTCTTTGTGTGCTAGGTACTTTTTTAAAAAATCACAATCGCTGCGTCAGTCTCTTTTAAGACTTAAAACTGAGTTTTCTCAGTTTCTCAGGGGGATGTCAGAGTCAGAAGAGGTAAATGGTAAGAGAGAAATGTCTAGGTCAGCAGAAAGTATGAGATATCCACCAAGCTCGTATCTACAATCACTTACAGACTATTAAAGCTGGAAGGAATACAAAAGTTATTGTGGGCCATGCTGACTTTCCCCATGTCAGTGTAAGCAGGGGAAAAGGGTTTGCTGGAAGTACTTGTTAGCTATTGGATTTTCCCTCTTTTGTCTTTAGTTTCTTTCCTTTTATGGATTTTATATAGTTTTGCTTACCAAAGCTGTAAATTCAGAGGTGAATTAAATTCATCTAACCTATGAATGTGACTCTAACCTATACTGCTAGGATGCTTTGGCAGAAACTTCACTTTAGCTCAGGCTCTGGCTTAGGCTGAGATTTAGAGAGAAAGGAAAATCATTTAATCAAAAATAATCCCTCAGTAAATCACAATGGGCTCCAACTTACCCGTATTTTTGCATGTTGATTAGTGAAGCTCTCTCCCTGGGTCATAAGTAGAGTTGACACTGCTGTCATTTGGACAGTGATGGGTAAGTAACTTCCCTTCTCTTCCCAAAAACCTGACCATGCCTCCCAGGAAAGCGTGAGGACCAGCTGAAGTAGCTGATAATGGCAACCCTATGTTTGATTTCTTTTTTCTAGCAAACAAAAAAGATGTCCCTAATTTTCCTAATCTCATTGTGAACGTCCATCTCTGTGTCATTAAATGTTCGTCTAGAGTATTTTATACTTGATCATAGATTGCTTCTTTCCTACCTGTGTTTCTCTGGTGTGCATTGTAGCTGAGTACTTGAAGGTAAATTTGCCATTAGTTGGCTATCATGTTGTGGAAGCGTACAAATAGAGTGAAGCTTAATGCAGGGCAGGGCACAGAGAAGTTGGACTTTCAGGACTGTGCCACGGTGCTGAGAAAAGTGATCTGGGGACACACCTTATGGGTAAATGACAAGTGCCTCCAAGGCAGAAGAGAAAGCTTTCCGGAATGAATTGCTAATAGCTTTTTCTGATCCATGTGAATGACCAACCCAGGTAGGAAAAATAATAGCAACAGAACAAACACAATAACATGTGCATAATAGGGACTCAGTCACAGCTCCATTTGGGATGAATAAATATATGTTAATCATTAGAGACAATAACTTTGAATGTTTAGATGGCGACAAAGCCACACCTAATCGTGTGGAGCTCAGGATGGGCTGGGGAAGACAATGCAATGTCACGGGTCACATTTAAGGAAGAGGGTGATGAATTCTCTTCAGAAGCAGCAGGATGTTTCCTGGCACGCCACCTATGGGCTTTGCAAGAGAGCTCCAGATGGATGCTGAGAGTAAGATACTAAACACAGCAACACCACGCTAGTTGGACAGCTACCTGACAGCATTGGAAGAAGTCTGCCGAAAGGGTCCCTTCATTAAGCTAATAATACACTGGCTTATGTGGTTAACTGAAGCCAAGGGCTGGGGATAATTTTACAAAAAGGAAAAAATTTAGCTGCCATGGTAACCTAGACAACGACAGATCTTCTGGATGTGACAAGATACCAGTCTGAATTATACAAAGTCACCATAAGCCCAGAAAGCAAAATGGATTTAATTAGTTGGTTAAGTCTGCAGCACAGGGAAAATGGCAACATTTGTCCTTTATTCTCTTTCCAAACTAACTACGTTTCACGAGGATGAGCGTTCCTAGAAAAGGAGCATTTTTTAGCTGAGCACATGGCAGCAAAATGATGCTTCACATGGGAAATCCCCAAATTTAAATTCCCTCAAAATTCCCAATCCAATTTAGTCATGACTACTTGAAGGATGCACAGACAATAGGCTTTATTACATGTCATTTCTAAACACGGAGCCTTCAAATGTCCCTCCTCCTGGCCACAGATGCCAAGATTACCACGTCCTAATTCTAAGTCTATTAAGATAACTTAACAGCACAGGAAACTTCTTCGTCTTATTAATCAAAATATATTTGGTAATTACATATGACATTGTATTGGATATTAGATAAAGCAACCCTTAACAGAGGAGAATCCCATAAACTAAGATTTATCATCCAAAAGAACCCCCATATTATGGTAGCTGGATCTAGGGTGACCTCAAAGGGTACTGAAAACCTTCCTGAAATGAGAGCACTTATGGGGCTGTGACACATATATTTTGCCTCCCTGCAATCCTCATTTCCTTGCTGTCTTAGCCGTGTTTTATATACTATTACCAATACATTATGATTATTACTACTATCAATTACAATTACTATTACATCTGCTTCTTAAACTCGTCCCCTTTAGTTTCCCTCACCTCCATCCTTGAGTATTCTCTGCCCCATCCCCATCCACAGCTCTTTACAGGAGACCCCTTCTCCTCTGCCCTAACAGCAGTGTAGACTCCTCATCGCCCTTTTTTCCAATTTACCATTTGATATTTTCATGTTTCCCAAAGCATCCTTAAATATCTAAAGATGAATTCTTCTCTCCTTTTCTTTATTTCCCTAGCCTTCTTTCAGTGCTGTCATCGTCCTACCCAGGCTTGCAGTCAGAACTTCAGAATTGGTCACCTTCACGTCTCATGTCTCATCAATCACCAGGTCCTGTAGTTTCTTCCAGCAGATTCTCCCTCAAATCTGCCCACGTATTTTACACTTGGCCAGGTCGTATGAACTACACAGACCGTGGTCGCTCAGGCCTGCATGCCTTGGAGTATGTGCTTTCCGCAACTGTCATTAGGTGATTAGCAATAGCAACTCAACGTACTCTCAATAAAGGCAGATTGATTGTAAAGATTCAAAAGAAATCTCATGGAACTTGAGGTGTGAAGCCAAGTCCAGCTGGCAGGCCTGGAGCTGCGAATGGGAGAAGTGCCAGGCACCAAGGGGGTGTTTCTCCTTACTCAAAAAAGAGAGGTGCTTCATTCCTTCAGTTTGCTTAAGGCCAAACTCTATTTACTCATCAACATGCAAATGACCTGCAGATATCAAGACCTACCAGCTCTACGTTCTGTCACCACTTGGCAACATGCCTGGGTTTCTTAGTTCAAAGTTCAAGGGAAAGAATAGAATGGACCAATTTACCTGTTTAACTGAGACCACACATGTGTTTAGTTGCTGGATCATGTGTGGGCTGCCCCCCCCCCCCGTTTCACGTAGCATGTGCCTACCCCTTAGGGAATTAGCCCTGACTCCAGAAGTGGGGGCTGTAAACACTGCTGCTGTTTTGAGAGACTGTGGGTGGAGGAAGATCTTTAGAAGGGACTATGGGTACAGACAATGAAACAGTTCTTGTCAAAAGTGCTGTTTCCTAGAATACTCTTTCCCCACCCATCCACTCAGAACACTCCTCCTACTCATTCTTTGAAACCCAGGAAGGGGGTCACTCTTTTGTTCCCCTATTTCACTCTCAGAGCCCCAAGCAGAAACAATCACAGCCAGCTCTGCACTGTTGCTCTTTCTTGGGCTCATACCTATTACTGCATGTAAATGACTAAGCTGTAATTATATATTTGTATGATTGGATTCCCCCACTGGACCAGGCATCTCTTAAGGGCAGTTTTGAATTTTACTCATTGCAGTATTCCCAACATTGAACACAGTGTCTGGTGGTAAGTACTCAACAAATGTTTTGTTGACTGAGTGCTTTTAATATGCTAATTAATTAATTAATATTTATGAATGTTGTCTCCCAAGTCTGTTCTTTGCTTTAGGGAATTAATTGTATATAATTGAAAGGGCAGAAGTTGCAGTTAGAAGCAATGAATTAGAAGCATCTATAGAAATATGGACAAATCTTCAAAATATAGTCCTTAGTGAAAAATAGAAAGGAAGGGAAGATATATAATTAATATCATTTGCATGAATTAGAGATATATGCACACAAAATGTAATAATATTTAAGAACACATACAGAAAACAAATATGCAACAAATACACTGAAATTTTTGTCTCTGGAAAGAGGGTAATGGAAATAGGACATAAGAATTTTTTAAAGGGATACATATAAATAAATAAAATAAGAAAGGGCTCTTGCACAGATCAAAGACGGTAATGTGCCTTGATCCAAGGAGCATGATTAACCCAACCATGTTCTTTGACTTTAGAATAAAAAATAACAAATGGAATGAACTTTAACGTTATAAAAGTTTAAGTTCTTATAATAGCTCATGTTTGTTGGTGAATTGATACTGGGAAAATTATTTCATCTCCTTGCATCTTAGTTTCCCTATTTATAAAATTAGGATATCATTATCAACTTCATAGGGTTGCCTTAAAATTAAATTAGAAAATGTATATACAACACATGTCATACTCAATAAATGGATTTCTGCACAGTCTCTCTGCCTGCATTTGCCTTTTGGTTCTTTCAGTTCAAATTTATCCACTACTATATTGATCTTTTGAAAACAAATACATCATGCCTCTACTCAAAGCTCTTTTATTCTTACCTGCTTCCTATATTACCTATTTCCCAATTTATTGGAAATTGGGTGGTTAGCGGTAGTAGGCAAGAGATGTTAGACATGATATCTTAAATCTCATCTGTGAGTTTAATACAGTGGGGGAAGAGGTGACTGAGGGAGACAATAGAAAGGTCAAGTACCACAGTTAGACCTGTAGTTGGCTACTGGAACACAAATCCCACTCCTGTAATAGGAGTAGTCGAGTGTCACCCAGTGATCCACTAAGCAATCCTTAGCAACTTAAGGACATTCTTACCAACTTCCTTTCTTAAACCTTGAGCTCCAAGTAAACTGATTTTGTCAATATTCTCTCTGTAGGAGCATTGATATTTCCTGGTCTGTGACTTTATGGAAGATATTCCACACTTGGAATGTCTTGTCCTTTGTCCCTCTTGTTTCAATATTGTCCATTCTTTAGGAACCACCTAAAACTCCAACTTCTGTAGAAAACTTCCATAGTTCACTTCAATTTTTGAATAAGCTCTCCTTTCAACATTGTCATACTTACTTGGCATTCTATACTACCTCCTCATAAGTTTGAGTCATCCATTCAATCTGAATTATATTTATGTTGGTTGTATAGACTTTTATTCTTATGGTATCTTTGTGCCTAAACAGTGATTTGTGTGTAGTAAACCATCAAGAATATTTTTTATAAAGAAATCATTTCAATAGATTAAAATTGCATCATTTTTAGGTGAGTTAATTGAAGATTGAAATCTCAACTTACTCAATCAGTAAGGAGACAGTAGGCAGAGGAAATAATCACATCTATGAGTCAATGAAAACATTTGTTCTTTTAAATTTTGAGTTTTCCTGTCTTTTTCCTAATCCATAGAAGTTTATGGGGATATCATTTTGGGAAAAGACACAACCACAATGAGACTTAGTTTCAACATTTGTAAAATGAAAGTGTTTGATTAGAACCTTCTTCAATCAAAATCTTACAGAAAAACCCAATCAACAACAATAACACACACACACACACACACACATATTTGTTGTGATCAAAGTTGGGGAGAATCTAAGATGTCCATCTTCTTGTCCTTTCACCAGTTTCTTGGAAGTAAAATTTGAAACCCCTAGAATGGAACCATTCTAAATGCTCTCAGACACTTATTAGTTCCTGTCTCCATAAATGAAGATAGAGAAATGTCTTCTTGCTTCTTTCATACCACCTTTCCAAGTGGCTGGCTTTCAAGATGGTACAAATTACTTAATAAGCCATTGAAAGTAGTAGGAGATCCACCGCCTTCCCAAATTTCTATGAAGATCAAGTGAAATAACATAGGTTGAACTGTTTGCCAATAATAAATCTTAGCATAAAGGCATAGTGATATTATTCATATTTAGGTGGTGATTGTTGTTGTTTTTACCATTTTTATTACTAATTTGCAACACTACTTAAAGGTACTAGTTTTACTTAAAGATGAGGAAATAGGGGCTTAAAGAAGCTAACTAACCTGAAATCAGGCAAACTATAAATAATAGAGCAGTGATTCTAATCACAGGCTTTTCTTACCCAAAATCCATATTTTCACAACAGCATGTTGCCTTAAGCTGAATTTAGAAGGGCTGCCTAAAGGAACAGTTTTGGGGGAAAAAAATGTTTCTTTTAAACATTTTAAACACAACTTACAATGTCCTCCAGGACAAGAACCCTAACTAATATCTCTGAAGAGCTTGGAGTCAATCTTGTTTGATCCTTGGGGCCACCCTGAGACATGAGATGTGTTGGGGGGGGTGGTAAAAATGTCAGAGGGAAACAAATTCCTGGTAGAATTTACCAGGAGCCAGAGATGAGTGCTTCTGGCATGAGTAAAACTCTGTTCCCTGGGCAAGATCCCT
Organism: Nyctereutes procyonoides; assembly: GCF_905146905.1. Classification (NCBI taxonomy): domain Eukaryota; kingdom Metazoa; phylum Chordata; class Mammalia; order Carnivora; family Canidae; genus Nyctereutes; species Nyctereutes procyonoides. Next base: position 3,502,190 of record NW_026575143.1, read on the forward strand.
GGTTCCTGTTTGTCATCTCCTGCTCTTGGTAATGGCTAAACACATTTTTATGCTTGGTTTCTATGTACTCCCAAGCACATCCTAATAAACTGAACTTGGTTTCTCATAGATCTGACTAATATCTCTCCTGGATAAGACCTGTACATGTCCATGTACGTACTCACTGCTTTGTGGTATAAAACTTGTATACTTGTTTTCCACTCTACCAACTCCAGACCTATCAGGCATGACAAGTGAGACGTCGATGCTTCCTACATTAGTCAGACAAAGTGACTTGCCCAAGATCATGGGAACAGAGAGATAAATTCAGTGACCAGACCCCAAATCTAGCTGTCTCTCCACTATATAGGTTTTGGATGAAACTAAAAATGGCCTGCATATTACTACATTGCCATATCATCCCATTGGGGATATATGGGCTGTGGGGAATTTTTTTTTTCTTGGCAACCATGTGATTCTCATATAATCGAACACTGAAAGTGTTTTATTCCATGTCCTCACAATCGACATGGGTGCTGATGCAAATGCAGCAGGTTTGGTTTTAAGAAATCTCTAGATGAGGGGTGAAAGGGAGTAGGTATTGGTGTATCCATTTGTTTGACTTCAGTTTATTTTCTTTTGTAAATCCTTTTTAAAATAATTAACTGGGCCCAATGAATGGGTCTTTCTTTTCTCTTTCCAACTGTCTTCTCCTTCCATAACCTCCTCTGGGATCCCAAAAACATCTATTCAGAGAAGAGAGCCTAAGAGACATAGAGGGTGCTGTGCTCTGTAGAAAGTCTTCAATACCTGCCCCCTCATATGACTCTATGTGTATCAAACACTTTACTTCCAGGGAGTGCTGGTATGAGCATTCAGGCCCAAGACAGAGAGTCCAAAACCTCTACTTACAATCTCTGCCCTAATATATTTTAGGGAATCTAACTCCTCCCTCTAAGGTTTCATTTTTGGCCTCAAAACTTCAAAAAAAAAAGAGACATGTCTTCAATTCACAAAAGCCAGTCATATTTGGTAAAGTATTAGTAAAAACTAAATAACTAAGCTGCAGCTCAACAAAATGTGTAATGTCATTAGTGACTTCCATGTAGAATTTCCATCAGCTACATTGAGTCTAAAACTAATAAAAAAAAAAACTCTTTCAATTCACCAAATTTTAAATTTTGCATTTCAATTTAGGAGGAGAAAGAGGAAATGAAGGAAGAAAGAAAGAAAATTATTACATTTCGAAATCTCTAAAAATGTTTAGTTTTTTTTTAACTTGGTTTTCATTTTATTCAAATTAGTGTAGGCACTGCAAATAAAATTTTAGAATGTAGACAGAAGGTCTGTGAAGCATAAATTATAGGTGTTTTCCCAACTGGTTTATATAAAGGATTTGCTAGATCATAAAAATTTAATTCACTAAAACTCAACTCTTCTGAAAAAAATAAACTACCTTGGTTTAAAGAATCATATTCATTCACTTTAAGGAATTTATATTGGGTACCGAGGATGTGCCAAGCATTGTGCTTAGTTAATACCATGAGAGACACAGATATACATATATTTCTGACATTGATATATAGGTCCACAATCTGGTATTTTGGCTGGAGTTATTTGAAAAAAGAGAAGGAGAGGGAGGACAGAAAGATGTATCTATAACACTGGAAATGCTGGGAAATCTAGTTTTGGGAAACATAATATATGTTGAATTTCCTCTGCTGCAATTTGGTTGCATATATCTTATTTATAAGATAAAAATTTGTCTAGTTTATTTTATTTTATTTTATTTATAGATGAGAGACACAAAGAGAGAGGCAGAGACATAGACAGAGGGAGAAGCAAGCTCCTCACAGGGAGCACAATGAAGACATGATAATGAATAATCCATAATCCCTGTCCTCAAGGAGTTTACAATTTTGCAATCAATTTGATTGATTTTTTTTTCAAGAAAAAGGGGAGAGCTCTCTGTTCTCCAAAAATAAGAATGGAGAGTTCTGAATAGAGGAATAAGGGAAACAAAAGAATCAAGCAATATTTGGATTTTGTCAAAGGGGGATGATGTTAAAAAGACTAACAGTTAACTTATAAGAAACAAGCTCAACATAGAAGAAAACTAGACTGGGGGAAGCCAGTTTCTATTCATGGGCCAAGAATTGACTGTGGCTTGGATGGATGATATGATCCAAGAGGAATGTATAAGAATGGCCTTGTTGTTATTTCCTACCCATTCCTTCTCCCTTCCCCTCTATTCCCTTTCACTATTATTCCCCAAATGAATGAGACCATATAATGTTTGTCTCAGAAAGGGAGACAGAACATGGAAGACTCCTAACTCTGGGAAACGAACTAGGGGTGGTGGAAGGGGAGGAGGGCGGGATGTGGGGGTGACTGGGTGGCGGGCACTGAGGGGGGCACTTGACAGGATGAGCACTGGGTGTTATTCTGTATGTTGGTAAATTGAACACCAATAAAAAACAAATTTATTTAAAAAAAAAGAATGGCCTTGTTGTATTCACAAAGCTAAATACTTTATCCTTGATGCCTACATATTCTCCTCAATAGCAAACTGGTACCCATTTCTGGTTATAATGAGTGATTATGTCCCCCCAAAAGAGGTTCCGAGTTTTAAAACTGAAGTTCAGAAGTAAGAATTCCAGAAGACACACTCATCTTGCCTCTTCACCTCAAGCAGAGAGTGCACAGCACCAGTCCTCCTTCTTAATATCAACAGGCAAAGCACTACTGAGGGGACTATATCATGTAATGGCAATAACCAATTTAGATCTTTAGTGACTTCCATCCTGCACTTTCTCCCTATGCAGAACATAGATGAAATAACGAACACATCAGAGATGAGGTAAGAAATTGAAATCATAAACTTAGACTTGAAGACTGTACTTTAGTGTAACATTTAAACTTTAGCATTAGAGATTTTCTACATACTCATAATATAAAAATAAGACCCAGCAAGCCTTTTAAAAATCTGGGTGAAAACTTTTTCATGAATTGACAGATTTGAAATAGAATCTATGATGACGTGCTCTCCTGAAAATTCATGAATCGTTTAGAAAAGAATTCCATAAAACCACAGAAACTTAAGGCATTGATGTCACCTTAGGTCAATACCATAATTGATTATGGTATTCTCCTGGAAATTCTCTACTGGGAGAATCCATGGTAATTGGTGATTCTGTACTGGAGGCTAGGGGTTACCTCTTTCAATATTCCCCCAACATCACCCTTGACAATAACTGCGTGGGTAAGAATCTGTGTTACTCAACATTTCTTAAAGTAATTTGCAAATGGGATTCTATGTTTGCCTCCAAGAGTTGGAACAGGGTAATCTTAACAACAACAAAATTTAATTTGATCTAGGAAACACATGAGGGAATTTAGCCATTCAAATCAGGAAAAAAAGGATAATAAGAAAGGAGGTTTCTCTTTCCCCTCACTTTCCTCAAAAATTTGAACTCCTGGTATGACTTTGCTCATGCTTTCACTTTTCAAACCCTCCCTCCCCCCATTCTCTGTTTCAAGTTTTTACCTTTTCCTTTAATACCCCATTCTCCTTATTTAAAGCCAAATGTGGAATTCTTAAAAAGTCATGTTTTTTAAAAGAGAAATAAAATTTGTAGACTACATACCAAAAAAAACTACATTTCATAAATTATAAATCTGAGGCATAAGGAATTTAGTGACTTGCTTGAAGTCATACAGTGAACACATCAAAAAGCCAGGGACCCAACTTCTAGGAAGATTATAGTCAGATAGACATTGACTCTGGAGGCAGAATAATAATGAGACAATGCTTGGAGATTAGCTCCAAACTTGGTGTATAGTAAATACCTAATAAAAATCATCATCATAAGTTCTTGTCCTCAAAGATGTCAGGATGATAAGTGCTACAGAGAAAATTTTAAAAATATGTAGTAGGAGGAGAGCAGGGAGTAAGAGGGCTGCTAACTTCATGAAGGGGGGTCCTGTATCAGTTCACAATAACTCTGCCCCCTGCCCCTGACATAGTCCTCTTTTATCCTGGTTCTTTGCTTTAAGATCTTTTTTTTTTTTTGCCTTATATCTATTACTTGGTCTGCTTCTTTGAATATTAAATGTTGACTATCCACTAAGATCAAAAATACCAGCTCTGCACTCAATAAAGAGAGGTGAATGACATGGATACAAAAATTACTTCAATAGACTGTGCAGAACTTAGCTTAATTTTTTCAAATATTAAAAAAAAATAGCTTTAAACTTTAAAAATAAAAAAAAACACCCTAAATTTCATTGAAGGCCTCTTAGGCTCTGCTCATTTGTCTCCGGATAGTTACAGAAAGGTGAAATGCATTCACCTAAAACAATATTTTCAAAGAATCATCTCCTCTCCCAAACTCAACTCAACCAGACTCAAACCAGTGTCTCACTGACCTACTCTTATTTCTTTTGAGTATCCATCAAATATAATCACCCCCACCCCCACTGAATTGAAAAAGGAGTTAGAGTATTTAAGTAACTTAGAATTTATATAGCAGTAGACATCTATTATTAAACTAATTTTTATCTGTGGAATAAAAGGGAAGTGTTTTGTGGCCATCTACTATCTTAAAAACCTTTACTTACATTTTAAAATAACTGAATACATGTTTTGGTAATTTCTCTTTCAGACTACTCTGCTGTAGTTAACACCTTGGACTCTAAAGCAGGAGAATACTGAGAGAGGCAAACCTTTAAAAGAAATTTTAATGCCATTCAGAAGTGGTCTCATCAAACCTAAGGTGATGCCATGAAGTCTTGAGAAAGTCTTTGCTCTGAGACTGGTGGAGTTGGGATGGGAGACAAACCAAGGTTTCTAGTACCAAGTGTGCTGGAATTTCCTATATGGTATTTGAAAAGAAACCCCTTCATTTTTCCAGGTCCCAGTTTCCTCACCTATAAAATGATGGGGTTATGTCAGCTGCCTCTAAGTTCAGTTTTAGGATTTTTTGAGACTTTTTGAGTCCATTTCCCTACCTAAATATCCTCCCTGTCTTGCTTTCTATTCCAATCTGACCAATCCCATCTCATAAATGGAAACATCACTCACTCAGGTGGTCACATGTGCCACCTGGAAGATGTCTTCTGTGCCTTTCTTTTTCTCACAATCCCAATTCAATCCATGAGTAAATGACTTCTCAAGATACCCTGAATGTGGATCTTTCTCTCTGCTATAATTGCATTCTAATCCACCTTCCTTTCACTTCTCTCCTAACATATTTTCCTGTTCCTGCTTTTGCTCCAGTAAGGTTTATTCTCTACAGAGCACCTAGAGTGATCCCTTTAAAACATAAACCAACTCTTGTCCCTTCCCAGAACAAACTCATCCACAGGTTTCCCTTCAATCTCAGAATAGCTCAGGACATCCTTACTATACTCTGCAAAGGCCGACATGGGGCAGTCCTGGCTATCCTACCAACTATGACTGTCACCTTCCCTCCACCTATGGGTCCCCAACCACTCTGACCCCTTGTTGTTCCCACTCACAGCCTTTATACATGTAGCATATTATTTTTTTTTTTACTGTTATCTTCCCATTAGAATGTGTAGTCCGTAGGCATGTAGGGACTTGGTGACAGAGAAAGTTGTGATGGCAAAATGCCACTGAGGATAGGAAAGGTATTTGAGAAGGGAATCCCAGCCAGAATGATTGCGGGGCAATCAGATATATCTTACAACATTTCAGTTCATTCACGGTCAGTGCCCACAACCAAAACCACTGCTGTGCGCATTTTGTCTTCCTGCTAAATCAGAATCCCCTCAAGCTGGAACCTTAGCTCACTCTATTATTGATTTCTAGATATCCCTACCATCCTTGAGCTTCTAGATCCATGGACAAAGAACAATGTACCTTTTAAGCAGCAGTTATTTCCTATAGGGTATAATTATAGTTATGAGCTTGCCATTCCTCCCACCACACACTCACAGACTCAGGCCCTGATGAGGAAAGAAAGCCATGTCCATGGAAGGGCTGCCATGATGATGGGGAATATGGATTGAGAGGCCAGACCTAATACAGGGGTCCTCTGCACAGGGGGCTGGTAGAACAAGACTGGGGGAACCAACCAGAGAAACAGGCACTGAAGCTTTAAATAGAGCCTGAAATTGAGCCCAGAAATGAGCTGGGTCTGAGCTGACAGTAGGCAGCAGATATCACTTGTTTTCCATAGCCACTGCCCTTGGGGACAGCCCAGTGACAGGAAAGGCAGATCTGTGAACTAGGGGCTGGCTTGCTTGGGAGATGCTCTCCAATGGTCCCATAGGCTGCATGGCCTGCGACAAGTTCATTCAGCTCTCTGGGTTGTAGTTTTCTTATCTACAAGATAAGGAAATTGTCCTAGATGAGATCTAAGATCCTTTAAAGTGGAAAATGTTATAGGCCTAAATCCAGAAAGATGCTGTTTACCTCTCACCCAAGAGATGAATGATGAAATCACTATTTTTGTCAATTGTTAAGCACAAATTAACTGTCCTATGAAGCAAATAGTTTTTCCACTTCCCAGATGCTGTATTGTGTTTGCATCAAAAGCAAACATCACAAATTGACTCATTGAGCGTGTATACAACTGAACACCACTGCGTGTGAGGATCCATGCAAGCACTCGGGCCTGACCAGAGGCACAGAAGACAGCTCCTGTGGAAGGCTGCAGCCAGATAATAAAGGTTCTTGAGTCCCCGAGGGTTTTAAAGGAGGGAAGTACTGGATAGCATGGTTCAAAGGAGGCTCATTCTGGTGTCAGGGCTGCCAGAGGGAGAAGCAGATGGTGGGAAGGCCAGTAAGAAGGCTGCTGCAGGAGTGTGAGTGAAAGACCAAGCATAAAGATCTTCAAAGAGACCCAAGCATGCCACAGCTCAACACAGGGGGGCATTTCCTGGGCAGTGGGTCAGTGCCAGGGGTGGTTCCTCCACATGAGCTCTGCCACTGGCAGCTCCACCACCGCATGGACCCTCACCGTGAGCAATGTTCAGCCAGCAGAAGATGAAAGAGCACAGATGCCCTCCTGCAGCAGGTTCTTAGCAACCACACCTGAGAGGAACGCATGTCATTTCTGTTCTGTGTCCAACGGTGTGGCCTGGATGACAGAGTAGACTCTGAGAAGAGTACATATTCCTTGATGTGCACAGGAAGACAAAGAGAATGGATTTTGGAGAACTATTGGAAGTTTCTCCTATAAGATCTGAGCTGACAGAGTAGCAAAGAGGGTAAGATGGAGGAAGGATGGAATTAGGAGACATTTCTGAGATTTAATTGAAGAATGTGGTTAACACTTGGAAGGAGTTAATGGGAATTCATAGGGAATGAAAGAAAGGTAGATATTTGGTGATGACTCTGAAATTTCTAGTTCAGAAAACTGGAATTAAAAATATTGTCAACAAGATAGACTTTTTGGAGGGCAACTTAGTGTTATTCATCAAAATTTCAAGTGGAGCATACCTTTCACACAAACATTCTACTCTAGGAACTTATTCCAAAGAAAAATTAACTCTCTCTCTCTCTCTCTCTCTCTCTCTCTCTCTCTCTCTCTCTCACACACACACACACACACACACGCACGCAAAGACATTTCCTGCAGCATAGCTTTCAATAATCAAAAAAAGGAAAACTAACTAAATGTCCATAAAGAGGATACAATATAATGAATTATAAGATAGCCACAAAAGTGACAACCATTAAAAATTGCAAGGATAATCTATATGTATTGACAAGAAAAGATGTCTAAATTGTACTGTAACATTTAAGAAGTTGCAGAATGATATATACAACTTCATTCTGGAATAAATATATATATGCATATTCATTGAAGAAAACTCTAAAAGGATATACCAAAACCATTAATGTACTACTTTGAGAGTTATAAATTATTTAAATTTATGCTTATAGAGTTTCTGTCTTCACTTGGGTGATCAGGAAAATGTATAATTAGGGGTTTTATTATTTATCTATTTATCTATCTTTCTATTATATTTATTTCTTAGAATCCATAAGGCTCTGCGTGTTTAGGTTTAGGGGAAGAGTTCAAATGTAAGCCTATATGTGTGCATATGTGGATATGTGTGTTATTCTTTCTGCTCCTCCAAAACACTTTGTAACATCAGTAGCTTTCCCATTTTAAAAAAGAGAAAAGAGGCTCAGAGAAGCTAATATGCTTCTCCCAAATCACAAGCATCTATCTGAAAGATCTTTCCTCAGGCTTCATGGGAAATATGAAGGCCTTCCCACAAGCTTCCCACAGGCAGACATTAGTGGCGGCCTGGTGGGACAGGAGGGTGGGTGGAGTGGGCAGGGAGAGAAAGGCAATGAGCAAAATAAAGACGGCTGTGTCTTCTTTCTGAAGAACATGTTGAATGTCAGCTAAAATAACCCCTCTTCACTTTGCCTAGTTCTTATTTTCCTTTTCTCTCTCTGACTCGTCCACATTTTTCCCTCTGCTTCTCAGCAAAAGAAATAAGAAGATGATAAAGAAAGGAGATATAAAAGCCAACAAACCTTTCAGTGGTTTTCTATATTCTGCAAATGTTGCCTTAGGACTTTGTTTGTTTTGTTTTTGTTTTTGTTTCTAAACACAAGCCTTTGAGAGATACAGCTCATATAATTTTGAAAACTTTGTATCCTGTCTCCTATAGAGACATAGTCATGCCCATAAAAGTCTATTACCAAGCTCTTGATCATAGGAACCATCTGAGAAATAAATGGCAATTGCTGAGTTTTTTTAGTTATATATTGATGCTACCAGTTAATTTCTGTTTTTTCTCTCCTTTCTTTTCAATTTAGTCATCTCTCTCAAATGTGTTGAATGAAATAAATAAGGGTGTACAGGGACACCTAGGTGGCTCAGCGGTTTAGCGCCTGCCTTCAGCCTAGGGCATGTCCCTGGAATCCCGGAATCGAGTCCCACTTGGGCTCCCTGCATGGAGCCTGCTTCTCCCTCTGCCTATGTCTCTGCCTCTCTCTCTCTGTGTCTCTCATGAACAAATAAATACTTTTAAAAAATAATAATAAATAAAAATAAATAAATAAGGGTGTTTTATTGTCTTATTTTTGATGGATCATAAAAGGATCCATAAAAAATATAAAAGCCATTTCACATGCAAAATATTTCACAAAAAATGAATCTAAAACATAAAATATCACATATATTTGTGTCAGCTCAGAAGCCTGTTATTTCCATATAATAAGACATTCCATACGCTACACATGAAATCTGTTTCTTAGCTTATAGTCACCACACACACACACACACACACACACACACACACACACTGGGGGTTGGGGAGAGAGACTGATTTGGCTTAGCAAATATCACTAATAGTCAGTATTATTGCAAATTCATCCTTATTACTTTACTTATAAAAATAAATTTAACTATATATTTAAGTAACAGGATGCTTTTGCATTTAATGTAACAGTAAGTTTGTTACAAAAATAATCATTAGAATGCAGATGGTGAGACTTCTTTTCTAAATAAATTTAGCAACAATTACTAAAAATGGTTTATTAGGTTCTTTTTTAAATAAATGAAAATGATAAGCCTCAATGTGTGTAGGATAAGTCTGCCTGATGCAGGTTTACTTGGAGCATAAGAATGTATAACTGCTTCAGAGTTGTTGCGATGTATTCAGATGAGAAGAAGGTACACTATTTTAATTTGTAATGAAATTCCTTATAATATGTTTTCAAAAAATATTATTGTGAATATTTTAAATGGCTATCATTTCTAGGAATCTTCTTTAGCTTTCTCTGCCCTCAAGAAAATCAAATAAATTACACTAGACCAAGCATTAATTGGTTGCCAAGATTCATTTTTGTAAAAATAATTTGGAGTTATAGATGTTCATAAAAAGACTAATTGCAAAGTGGTTTAAATTATTGTTATTATGATTTAATTGTTCAAAACAATTTTCCCTTAGGAGTATTTTTTCCAAGGCATTTATTTCACTTTACCAAATGACCTTTCTATAATCAGCATACTTTGCCAAGCCAAAAGAGGAAATACGCGGAAATACTCCGGCATAGTCCACTCTCTTTTCTCTGTCTCTCTTTCTTTCTTTAGGAAAGACACCTTTGTATTAAAATAATTCAAAATTGTAGACACCTATTCTTAAAGTAATTAAAAAATGTAGACTCATAAAATTAAAAATAAAAGTTCCACCTTAATTTGATTAGGCTCATTTAGCTTTATGTGAGAAATAAAAACATATTTTAAGGCAGGTTACTGAGTATTTAATATGAAAAGTAATGTGAAATGGTTTAAATGCATTACATATGTTCACATTGATATAAAATATAAAATGCAATACATAAATATAGAATGTGAATATATTTATCTTTATGTTTCTTTCACACAAATCTGAATTTCCAATGGAGTGTAGCATTTTGTATTTAAAGTCTTATTGGGAATCTTTGAAAGGCCCAAAAGATTTTCCTTTCCACAGAGTACAATTTAGTAGCATTCTCTTTCTGTGTACCATTCTCTTTCTGACTGGTACCCAAGCGTTTCAGTATTCAAAATATGTACAGAAAAAGAAATTCAACTCAGTGTATTTGCATCTGCCTTTGTGAAAAATTTTATTTGTCATCTAAGTTCACAAAGCAGAGGTGAAGATTGGAACCTTACAGTCTAGCCTGTTGCCCCTTCTTGTCCACACATTGAGCACATGGTCCATGGGGTAAATATGAAGATGTAGGCCACTTGACCTTCCAATCTTATGAAGAACCTGCGTAAAGTAATAAAGGTGGGAAAGAGAATGGAGTTCATCTACAGATGATTAAACTCAACATTCTTTTATGGCTAAAAGCGGGGTGTATTTAAAATAGAATTTATTCTCGATCATAGTTTGAGAGTTTCATCTGTATAATATTAAATAAGAAAAACACAGATTTATCAGATTCTTTTTTAAATCAAGTCTTGATCTCCAGTTTTCATATGGTATCAGAGAGTGGTGACCCTCTGTGGCAGGAACACTGAGGAAAAACAGAGGGTGAAAATGTATGCAGATGAAAAGATTTTGTTATGTATTGAATGTATTCCTTCCCCCAAATTCATATGTTGAAGCCCTCACTTCCACCGTGACTACATTTGAAAATAAGACATTTAGGGAGTAATTAAGATTTAAAAAGGTCATATGGGCGGAATCCTATCCAATAGTGATGATGTCCTCAAAAGAACAGAAGGAGACACCAAAGATTGTTTCTCTCTGCTAGGGCCCAGAGGAATTCCATGTGGAGACACCATGAGAAGGTGGCCAAGTGCAAGCCAGAAAAAGAAGTCTCATTGGAAACCAACCCTCCCTCTTGGACTTCTAGCCTTCAGAACCATGAGAAAATTAATGTTTTGTTGTTTAAGTCACCCAGCCTGTGCTCTTCTGTTATGGAAGCCCAGAAAAGACAAATACAGGTTTAAAACAGGTTCCCATTCAAGTGAATGAAAAGTAAAAGATGGGAGATAAAGGGCAGGAGCAATAACTGAGCAAGTTCCAGCAGAGACCAGAGACCATGGAGTCTTGAACAAAGATCACAGAACACATGTAACTTTCATTGAATAAAGGTTCTAGAACCTTTTAGACAGAACTTAAAGAATGTAATGAGCATTCTGACTTTTGGTAGGTACAGTCTTTTCAAAAAGCCATCAAATTTGGACCCGTTCTCCTTAACCTCAGAAGAAGGAGCTCCTGTTCCAACACTAAACTTTCTGCTTGTGCTTAGGATTTCAAAACTTCTGACCCTCTAAAGACATTTTAGGCTTTCTCTTCATTACATTCCTGGTCAGGCCTCTCCCTGAGGTCTCTCCCCACCCACACTCAGACCCACAGACCCTATGCCCTAGGACTGAATTTTCAAGCCTCTTGTGACCCGTGAACCGTTTTCATAATGATCTAGCAAATCCTCTCCTTTAAAGTTTCTTCATGGTATAAAATGAAGAAATTTTAAGTTGAAAAAAATTTTAAATTTTACACCAGTGTATTGTTAAAAGTCATATTACAGCACTCATTTAATATACTCTTCTATAATATTATTTCTATGTATAAAAATGGCTTTTTTCCTTTTGCTGTAAGACATAATATTATTTGCTTTAATTATGTAAGAAAAAGGGATGGTTTAGTAACAAATCTCAAAATGACACTATGCAATTTGGAGACTGATGTATATTAACATGTAGATTAAAATTTAATTACGTGTTACATCATCAGGATTTGACTATGTTAGTAGCTGATATTCAAATCCCTGCATTTTGCAGCTTAAAAATCAACTGGTTCATTTATATAATTGTTAAGTTCTAATAATGATATGAAAGGAATTTTCAAGCTGTTATTTGTAAGCACTTTCCAAATAACGTAGTTTTATTAAGTGAAAAGCCAAACTAGATATGATAACTACTGTATTTTCTTTTTCCTTTTCCACCTATTTTTTTAAGAGTCTGAAACATCTTGATGAGCTTTAAGAATTTTGATATATGACTTGTGGATCTGGTGAAGATCATGTTGAGGAAAATTTGCAGATATATTGCCACATGCGTCTCAATAACTTCTAACTTCAACATTCCTTACTTTATGCCTTAAACCAGATGCCCCTTTGTCAACCCCAATATGATTTTTAAAAAATCAGTTATAAACTATATGATGATTGAAACCAGTAGTGTTCAGCCAAGTGATAACGGTGCTTATTCCAGTCTCCAATTACTGCCATACTTCCCTATCAGGCGTTTATGGAGGACTCGGGCACAATGAGGCCATTGCTATTGCACAAATCCCTTGGACACCTTTGTGAATCTCTGGGTGTCCACAGATCACAAGTCAGAACACATTGCTCTAGCCTCCCTTCTCTCAAATTTGAGGTTCTCAACCTGGAGCGAGCATGAGAATCAAATGAATGAATTGTTGAAGTGCAGACTGCTGGGCCCCAGAAAATCCAAACTTTCTGATTCAGTAAATCTGGAGGAACCCAATGAATTGCATCTCTAACGAGTTCTTAGATAATGCTGATGCAGCCAGTTCCAGAAGCCCACTGGAAGAAGCACTGCTCCATCATTCCAGATTATTTGTGTTTTCTATTTGTATTCCCAGCTCCATGCCTGGAAATTTCCCTCCTGGAATGCCTCCTCCAGCTCTTGGCACTCCCCACCCCATCCTCTGAGCTCTACCTGATGACACCTCAACTGTCCTTCAAGGCAAAATTTACTGCAGCTTCCTCCAGCCAGCTTTTGGTTCTCCCCAGAGTTCTCCATGTTGTCCTCTATGAGACAGTTAGGTGGATGCTTGCCCAGTATGCACACATTGAGTACAAACTATGAGCTAGGCCTCAAGGAGAATGTCCAGAACACAAAGACATGTAAGCTGCAGATCTTCCCTTTGAGGAGGCCCCATTTATAGATCTCATTCCCATTGACTAAGTTGAAAACTCCTGGATTTGGAAAACTATGTCTTATTAGTCTTTATATCCCCTAAAGAGCCTAATGACCATTTAGGCATTTAACAAGTTTACTTCTAATTTTAATTGACTCGTGAAAAATATTATTTACTCATTCAACAAATACTTATTAGATGTGCCATGATGAATGAGGCAGACCTAATCCCAACCCTTATAATAATACAGTCGTGATGATTTATTAAGTGCTTATTATCTGTCAGACACTATACTAAGGGCTTTATATTTATTAACTCATTTAAACCTCAAAACAAGTCTATACGGTGGATACCATAATTACTTTAATTTTACATTGAGAAAGTCTGGGTAATCTGCACAAGATCACACAATCAGGAAGAAAAGGAACCAGTCTTTAGAGCCCAGGCAATCTGGCCCTAGAGCTCTGCCATTTACCATGATACTATAGCTGAAGAAACCTATTTTATAAGGAGAGGTGGGCGGTAATGATGAATGAATTAAATACAATCCTAATATGTACTATGAATGAGAAGTACAAGATGCTATAATAGTATATGATGGGAGGGGAAAACCCAGTGTTTGGAGATGGTTAGGAAAGGCTTTCTTGAGGTATTAATTTCTAAGCCAAAACATAAAGTACAAACAGGAGTAAAGAAAGCAAAAGGGAGACAGGGTCAAGTGGTATTACAAGTCAAAGACAAGCCATGTATTTAGTTCAAAAGGAACTGAATGCTTATGTATAAGAAGATGCAGCTGAAGAGAACACCAGGGGCAGATAGATCATTCAGACTCAGCCATCTGTTGAGGATTCTGAAATTTGCCCTAAGAACAATGAGAAACCACTGAAGTTGTCTATGTAAGGCAGTTGCATGATGGGATGGAAAGCAACAAATACAAATGTGGATAATGACTGGTAGACTACTGCTATAGACCAGGCAAGAGAGGAAGATGGCTTATGTTATGGTGTTGGCAATGGAAAAAGTGAGAAATGAATAAACTTGACCAAGATTGAAGAGAGATGATAAAACTCATTGCTTCAGTGAATTTGAAGGCTGATGGAGAATTGCTGATAAGGACTGTGATTTTTGTCATGCAGAGGGAAGTGACAGAGAGTGACTTTTAAATTGAAACCTGTGTGATAAAGAAGAACCAGAAATGTAGAGATCTAGGCAGGGAAGTTGCAGCCAGAGGTGAAAGCAAGTTCCAAAGCCCTGATGTGGGAATGAGCTTGATGTGTGTGGGGAAAAGGAAGATGGCAGTGGGGCTGGAGGGCAGTGGGAGAGGGAGGATGTGGAGGAGAGTAGGAAAGGAGCCTAGACCAGGATCATCACAACCTTCACAACCCCAGCCAAGGCCGAGGGTTCAGAATTATTCTAAGGAAAATGGGAGCCACAGTAGAGCTTTAGACTACATAGAGATATACACACGTTTAAAAATTGTTTTAGCTGCTTTGTAGAGAATTGTTTCTAGAGAAGCCAGAGTATACAGAGGAAGACTTGCAAGAATCTATAATAATAGATCAGGTGAGAGATACTGGTGGCTTAAAATAGGAAAATGGAGAGAAGACAACAGAATCTAGATATATATTAATGTCAATATGATGGAAGTAGCTAATGGATTGTACTTAGCAGCTAAAAGAACGTGGGTGTTTAGATTTTGGCCTGAACAATCCCATGGATGGTGGTATTTGCTACTGACTAATATGGGGTGTGCTGGGGAAAAACCTCTCAGGTCGGGGAATATCAAGCGTTCTGTGTCCGAGGTGTTGTTTCAAGCACCCAGCAGACTTTCCAGTAGAGTTACACTGACAATTAGATATGTGAGTTCAGGGCTCAGGACTAGGGTTACTGAGAGTACATTTGGAGTTGTTTGTTTTTTTGTTGTTGTTGTTGTTTTTAAGATTTTACTTATATATTCATGAAAGACGGAGAGAGAGAGAGGCAGAGACACAGGCAGAGGGAGAAGTAGGCTCCATGCAGGGAGCCCGACATGGGACTCGATTGGATCCCAGGATCATGCCCTAGGCTGAAGGTGAAGCTAAATCGCTGAGCCACCGGGGCTGCCCACATTTGGAGTTTTATCTAAAGCCATGGGATTGAATAAGTTCACTGGGTGAAACAGGGTAAAGGAAGGGACATGACACTGAGAGCTCTGGGTCACCTCAGCTTGTAGATGTTGGGCAGGCAGCAAAGAGTATGGGAACCAGGAGAGTCAGGGGTAAATCAGCAGACTGTGCTGTCACAGAAGCCAAGAAAAGGAGAGAAAGGTCCAATGTGGGACAACTAGACAGTTAGAATGAAACAGGAGAAGTACCACTGCATATGGCCACCTGTAAGTCATTTTGATCTTGACCAGAGTGATGCCAGTAGAATGGTGGCAGTGATAGCATTATGGAATTGCAGTGAGGAGAAAAAGCAGAGGGAGTGATGCTGATTACTTCTGTCCTAAATTTAGTTATGATGAAACCCAGGGGAGTGGCACGGTAGCTGGAGGGGATTCAGCATATTTGGGTACCAGTGAGAAAGAGTCAGTGAATATATTAATGATGTAGCAGGGGGTAGGTTGAAAGAGAGAGAAAGAGAATAATTGTAGGACTAGGTCCTTGAGAAGGCCAAAGGAGGTGACAGAAGTAGAGGAGATGGATTTGGACAGAAACATGGATAGCTCATCAATTGAAACAAAAGAAGGACTACTCTATGGGTATGGATGGGTAGGTTGGCCACGATACAGATAGTAGTTGGGTTAGTAGATAAGGTGGAGGGAAGATGAATTAATTTACTTTCACCTTCTGCTTATATTTTTTCAATGAAGTATGAGTTGAGGTCATCAGCTGAGCAGAGAGGGTAATTGAATATAGATATTTAAAGTAGATAAAAAGGGGTGATATAGTCATTGAAGCAAGTGGGAAAAGAAAATACCAGGGGAAATAAAGCAGGGCTGTACAACAATGTCCAGTACAGATTGTGGTTATGAATTTAAGTGAGACCAGTCACCACAGTTATGTGATTTTCCCCCCAACATTGTTTAGCAGCTTTGAACATGAACAGATGGCTAATTGGCTGAAACAAAAGTGGAGATACGCTAGGCAGGTGCAATGAGGGAAGAGAGGGGCAATGAAATGAAGGAAGTACTGTGGAAATTAAGGTGGGTGAGCAGGGAAGGAAGAGAGGTCACTAGATTTGAGTTCTTGATAACATTTAAGAATCTCTGGTGGGAGGCACTTAGGGCATGTGAGTTAGAAGGATAGATTGTGGTGTCTCAAGAGGGTGATGTTTGAAACCAAGATAGCTTCTCCGGCATTGTAGCTCATAATCATTTATTTAATGCTCCGCTGCCCAGATGTATGCGCTATTCAGAATTCTTCAAATTTCCCCAAACATATGGGTATACGCGTCATATCTCAACGGGATACAGGGGCATCCTCCAATCAAGCACATTAATATTTCTGTAGCAAAGCCATGAATTTTCATTTGAAGTAGGATAACTAATGACTATTAATAGCCTAGGAACAAGTCAGATCAGGACATCTTGCCAAGTGAGTTGTCAGATCTGGTCAGCTTTGGCCTTCAGATGAGTAAATGAATATAAATAAATGAATAACCAAACAAATGAAGGTGTCAGAACTATTTGATTTGGAGATTTCAAGGAAGAGATGATGAATACAACAGCCCTCTGTGCCCCAAGTCATTTGATTTTTAATTTTCTCTTTTCTTTTTCTCCAAGAAACTTTATTTCCCTGCCTAAGACAGCCATAATGCTCAAATAATAAGCCGAATTTTAAATGTGCAGTTTCTCTGCATGTCACACATGTTTACCATAGCTCATCCAGAGAAATAAAGTCTTACAAACAACCCATGAAACATATAACCTCCTATAAAAATACATGAACAAAAGTAGATTTGCTTCTGTTGTGGGGTGGGGGAAATTATCCCAGAGTATGCCTGCCTGGAGTTGCTCCACCCTCATGGTTTACATTCGTGGGGAGGATCCACCCAATGGCTGTGCTTCACTCATCTATAGAGACACTGTCTCCCACCCCCTACCCCAAGCTAGTGAATTGTAATAAAAAACAGAATTGAGGGATCCCTGGGTGGCGCAGTGGTTTGGCGCCTGCCTTTGGCCCGGGGCGCGATCCTGGAGACCCGGGATCGAATCCCACGTCGGGCTCCCGGTGCATGGAGCCTGCTTCTCCCTCTGTCTGTGTCTCTGCCTCTCTCTCTCTCTCTCTCTCTCTCTCTCTCTGTGACTGTCATAAATAAATAAAAATTTAAAAAAAAACAGAATTGAGTGTGTTGGTAAATATACATTATGTTCTATTGTGAAACTGTGTAATTACTGTACTATATACATGCTGTACCAGACAGTGACTGAAAAACTGAAGAATTAACCAAAGTCATGGCTAATCATGGACCAAATCCAGCAGGTAGAAGAACAAGACAACCCTGATATCTTACCAAGGCCAGGGCTATAGATAACTGAGCTAGGCACTGGGTAAGTGAAAGAATTAGTTGAGTGAAAGTTCAGATTAGAAGGTTGATGGGGGTGACAAGTTTGTCCAGAACAATGTCTTAAATGGGTTGTTAAAACAAACAAACAAACAAACCCACAGGGGACATTAATATTATTTTATTAATCAATAAAAAGTTATATATACTTAAGTTTTATATATTGTATCAAGCAATGTTTCTATCCCAACATTTAAGCAATGTTTCATCATGTTGTTGAAAGTACCAACCTTCTTTTTTTCTTTTGTAGTTTACCGAGGTAAATCTGTTTTCTCTTAGGATAATCTTTCTAACCTGACATCCCTGGCCTACCAGAATTTGCAAGAGTGGTCCATTAAGAATTTCATTTCTCCAAGGTCCTGAGAAAACCATATATTTAATTATGATAAAGCTAAGAAGATAATTCACCTAGTAAGTGTATTCCTGAGAAAGAGTGAGTGAAAGAAGAAAGGTAGAAAGATGCACACGTCCATGGAGTTCGTTCTACCAGGAGAGAGTGTGGAGGTAGAATTAATGAAAATAGAGAGCAGAAATGAATGTCACTATCCAGTTTTGAGGCTCTTAAATGCTAGCCTGACAAATTGGAATTGAGTGAGTTTGTTTGCAAAGTTAATATGGAGGTTTTTGAATAAGACAATGGCATTATTAAATTTATATAGCTTTTTCCATAGAATTTAAACCACTTCACATTCTTCTGAGTCATTAAATATGTCTGTGGCTTTAGGGTAACATCAAGTTAATTTGAGTCCTTGTCCTAGTTTTTACTGACTTCTAAGACCTGGAATCTATAAATTAAAGTCTGCCAGTGACTCAAACTCTCTAAACTTCATTTTACTTCTATGTAAGTGGGATAATAATTCTAATTTTATAAAGTCCCTGTGAGGATCAAATGAGAAAATATGTAAACCATATTGTGTAGTAGATGGTACAAAGTCAATGCTCATTATAAATCAGTTCTCCTCCCAGGCCTTCCATGGCTTCTAATAATTAGAATGATAACATCAGAAAGAAAATATCCCCCATGTAAGCCTTTTCATTACTTCTTTATTCAATTTGAGAGACTTTTATATGGCAACTTGCTAGACCTTAGGACACAAAGATGAATAAAAAAAAGCTCTTTCTCTCAAGAATTCCATAGCCCAGTGAAGGAGGCAGAAACCACATCAATAAGCAGAACACAAAGTAAGGAGAATTAACAAAATACTGGGAGCTTTGAGGGTGGGAACTAATCCTAGCCAGTGGATCTGAAAAGACTGCACGGCATTGCTGATAGTTTAGCTAGGCTTTGAACAATAAGGAGGTAGACGTGTGAGCAAATCACATAGACATAAAGGGGGAGTTCCTAAAGCAAGAAGGCCAATAGGGTGCACTAATCCAATATGATTCAAGAAGGAATATGAGATTAGGCTATTAAGGAATATATTTATCCTACTGTGTGAGTTTTATCCTATAGACAAGGAGAAACCACAAAAGGTGTTCTAGTAGATTTGGCATTTTAGACAGTAGTGCAATAGGAGGGACTGGAACCCCAGAGCAGGAATACCTCCAAAATCCAGAGACCTTCACCCTTCCAGTGTTGGTATCACAATGGAAACTGTAACCAAGATGAAGGGTTCAAGAAGAAGAAAAGTAGGGAGAAGTGGGTTGAGGCATAGGATGAAATTATTTGAGACCCCTTAGACTTGAACTGGCTGTGACCGAACCAAATAAAAATCTGAGTTTGAAGTTTAGTAGAAAGATCACTATGTGCTCAAGGAATTACAGATTATAGGTGAGGGCTGAAGCCAAGCATGTGACCAGGTTCAGCCATGAAAATTTGGAATGTAAAAGAAAGAGGGCTAAAGGTAGAATGATGGGGATCACAGTGTAAAACATCATGTGAAAAAAAAAGAAAGGACTGATATCAATCATACAGGGCACCTGGATGACTCAGTCCATAGAGCATGCAACTCTTATTCTCAGGGTCATGACTTCAAGCCCCATGTTGAGATTACTTAAAAAAAAATGAAAATAAATAAATAATACAAATGGAAAAGAATGAGGAAAAAGAATGTCTAGGAAGTCAATGGGGAAAGTCAGAAAAGACATGTTTCTGTGTTCAGAAAGTAGGTCTAAACATATTTAGGGGCAAAATACATATATGTCTTTTTCCTTTATTTATTTTTGTATAAATATAATAAAATATGAATAAATGAATAGGCATTTACTACATAAAAAACAAATATGTATAATAGGCATATATGTAGATAAAAAACATATTTTTAGTAGCCATTTAAAAAAACAAGGTGAAGTACTTATCTAGTTTTCCACATGTTATGTAATGGCTCCAAATAGAAAAATTTCCTGAAGAAAACATTAGTTTTTCTCATTCTTAGATGATCGCGAAGGCGCCATTCAGTCTTCCTGCGTCCACTCTTTTTCCAATGAGCTCAGTCCTGTATACTGACACAAGACACATTTTCCTGAGACTACCAAACTGCCACTTTCCTATTCAAAGAACTTTGAGTTACTCCTCATTGCTCACAGCATAAAGAATAAATCCTTTTCTTTGTCATGAATGATCCTTCATATGCAAGCAACAACTTCATGTCCTTTTAACTCTATTACATGAATCTTCTCTCTCTGGTTTATTCATTGTCCTCAAATAAATCTTATGCATCTAAGAGTTTCTTCATATTTAACCCAATTCCCTCTTACTCCACACTTAGAAACAAACGGAAATGCTGCCATGGAACTCCAGTGCATCCTTGAAGGTTCGGCTCAAGTCCCATTCCTACTAAAATCCACTCTGCTTTCTAGACCTTTGATAGTTTTTATTTGGTATTTATCAAGCCAGAGACCAGAGGACCTGAGCTGAGCCCCTAAATGACTGTGTGACTTTTGGAAATATCTCTGGCTCTGTTTTCTCATCTGTACAATGAGATAGTTTTCCAGATTCTCAAGCTCCAAAATAATTTTTGTGAGAGTAGGCATTAGATTCTACCAGAATACCTGGAGGCCAGCAAAGAGGAAGTCATGGCCACTATTGGTCAGAAGCCCATCCTGGCAGCACTCCACAAGAAGTCGGATCAAACCAGACAGACCCAAGATGGCAGATGCCATGACAGGAAATTTCTGACCAGGTTAGGAAGAAAAAGCATGAAGCCCTGCTTGTCACGTCAAGTAATGAATATTCCACTGCCTAGTTAATGACAAACAATGCAAGATAGAATCCCAACCCCCATGCCCCAAGGCATGCCACTGTCTCTCTCTCTCTCTCACCCACTTTCATATCTCCAGAGTGTACTTTTCGCTTTAATAAACTTTTCCTGCTTGTGTTGCCATCTAGAACTTTGGGCACCTCCTTCAGGGTAGGCAGGGTCTAGGCCCTCGGGCTTGGGGTCTTCACAGTTCACCCAGAAACAATTTGACCCTATACACTGCAGTGTATGTTTAGCTAAAGAGATAGGAACAACAACAACAACAACAACAACAACAACAACAAAAACCAAAACCATGACATGGGGTGTGCACACACACAATATCCCAGCAAGGAATGAAATTGAATATTTTCTCAAGAAGTGAATGGGCTGATACTAGAACTTTGCCAATGAACTTGGGTTTGGCAAAGAATATATGTGTGGAATAGAATGTCAGTAACACAGTCATGAATCAGTTCAAGCGTTGGGCCAACATAAGCTTTCGGGAATATCATCAACAAAATGAACTTAGGGTCCCTGTTGCCTGATTTTGATGACATCTTGAGACTCATCATCTATTCCCCTCTCATACACACTATTCCATTTTGAGGCAGAATATCCTCTCAAGCCTCTCTGAGTATACTAGTTATAGTTGCCATATTTTTCTAAGTTCTTTTTTCCTCCCTGAATTATGTCTCTTTCTTTTGTGTCTATTTTTCTTTTCTGGTGTTTTGCATTCATGCTGTTGCATTTTCTCAAATGCTTAGTGATCCATGGTTAGCCCTTCAGACTTAAGTTGAAGGAAGAAAATTTGTTTATGTGTCTGCTTTTTTTAACTGAACAGTAAGGTCTTTGAGGGAAAGGATTATGTTTGGCTACCTTTTTTATTTTTTTGCTAAAACATTTTTACAGACTTTGTATGCAATATTAGAATGATAGTATTTAGAACATAATAACTTGACCACTCTTTTCTATTCATACCATATTCGGAGTAAGGGTAACATGAAAAACTAATAAAGAAGACTGAATCAGTTATGAAATCTCATTCTGTAATCAAAAGTTGAGTAAGTGGAGAGGTTTCGCCTGAAAAAAAGGAGGCAGAAGGAAGTAAAGGAAATGGGGACTTTAAAGGCAAATATCTGAATGAATTTGCATGACTGTTGTACAAATACCATCTACTATGATAGGCACTTGCCCTCTATCAGGCACTTTCCTGAAAATTGAATGTGTAACTCTTCCAATCCTATGAGGTAGGTATTATTTTTTGCCCCATTTCACAGATGTGAGATCAAAAGGCAAAAGTATGAAGTATTTTGCCCAAAGCTGCACTGTTCATAATTGGCAAAGCTAAAATTTGTACCCAGGCTATTCCTAGAATAGTCATTTAATCTCTGTAGACCTAATTATCATACATTAAGGGCTTTAGAATTTAGAAGTGAGCGAAATTTATTAGAATTTAGAATTTCAATTAGAAATTCAATTCAATTAGAATTTCCTAGAGATGAACTAATAGAATCAAGTGGCAGGGATGTCAAGAGGGCACGTTTGCAATGGCCCAGAAGTTAGGACTTCAAGATCTACTCCCAATCCAAGCGTCTCCGATGGCAAATTTATGCATATATATGTAATTGCCGTCGTCTCCAAATACCATGTAAGATTCTGGGGATATGGATAATTACTTATCCTTTTCCATGTTCCATATTCTTCTCTCCATGCATTCTCTACACATAGTAAGCACAAATATTTGTTGTTTAATTTTGAAATGCTTTCCACTGACTAGCCTTTTAGAATGAGGTCGATTATCTCTTCTCTGTGATGTTTAGCATGAAGGCAACAGAACAGATTGATGACTTCTAAAGCTCCCTTCCAGTGCTATGATTTGGTAGAGGACAAAAATAGACGGGAAAAAGCACCAACATCCTTATGTCCTTCTGTGGCACAGTTGGAGAGTGCTATGCCAGGGTTTCTGATTTTAAAGGTTGTTTTAAAAAAGAGAGAGAGAGATAAAATGGAGTTCTGAGCAAGTCCCAAAATGGCTTATTGATCATGTCATGCAGGTCTTCTAAACTCCATCCTGGATATATACAGGATATCAAATACGTGTTGGGAAAAGGAGCTAACCTTTCTGATAGCCTCAAGGATATGTCAGATATAACAGCAAGCTATCTAAATATCCTAGACTACAACATTCCAGACAAGACAAGAGGAACAATCACAAAGATTTTACAAAACAATTGTCAGTAATAAGAACATATCTGACACACCATAGCAGGATTGGGGGTACTATTTCTTAAATGTCTCTCTAGGCTGTTTAAATCCATTTGAAATCATCATTTTGCCTCCAAACAATGACAATTTGACATTAAAAGTAGCACATTACAGGAATTTTAAAGTAAAAGTTACTGGGGTCACCTTGCAACTGACACTGTACTTGAATACATTATGTTATGTTTTTAAAGTATAAATGAAAGTGAAAAAATATTAGTGAGTCAAGAAAGGGAAGTATAAGATAATAATAACCCTTCAAACCTCATCTTGAAAATTTTAAAATAGTACATTGTACATAAATGCTTTTATCCAATAGCAAAAGCATAAATACATGATTTGAGCAAAGAGAACCAGATGTTCTTGTGTTGAGAGAAGAGTGGAAGAGTGTACCTCAAAAGTCTTTGAAAGCATCAAATGATCCTATAATAGTGAGATACAGTTGCTTGTAAAGTTATATCCATCTTGACTAAAACAGTTCCTAACCTCCAGATAAACCATTTATAAATAAGAAGCAATTCTACTTACCTGTGACCCCCCTCTCCCCAAAATCACAAAGCTGCCCCTGGCCTCACTGATGACAGTTGTTCCCTCTGCCCCTCTTCTTCAAATGGATATTTTCAGCTGTTAGGGCTCTTCCTTCCAGGAATATGAGTGTTGTTAGGGCCTCAACCAAGCCACTGCTTTAGAGCCCTACTATCTAGAAAATTCTCCTCAAAATCCCAGGAGAGGAATCCAGCTTCCAAAGCCTGGCTTTTGTGAGCTTTCCCCTATTGTTACTCTACTGACTTAGTATCCTTTTCCTTCTTTAATAATAACCAGCTCTTTCTTAAAAATAACCAGGTTTAGGATCATAAGGGGCCTCACAGCTCAGGGCTACCAATAATGAAAGTTCAGCTATGGGTGAGTTTAAAATGTCTTAGTGAACTGGCCTGTGGCCTATCTTTTATAACCTTGTCTCTGTGGGAGACTATGTACAACTCTAATCAATGAATTTTGAAACAGATATCTCGAGCATAGCCCATTCCTAGACTAGGGACCACCCATAATAATAATCACCCAAAATAAGCAGCAGGAGTTGAAATTACAGTATTGAAAATATTCCACCAGGGAAAGAAGAAGGAACTAAGATATTGGGAATGTATATTAAATAATTGTAGCTATAGAAAGGGGAAATAAATTGGACCAAAAAAAAAAAAAGGCAAATTAAGGCTTTTGAGGTGAAACTACTAGCTAATAATGCTGTCATGGGAACCCTGACAAAATGCTTACGCTGCAGTCTAACAGATCCTAGAATCCTCTGATGGTCTAGGAAGTCAAGTTATTGAAATTAGTGTCTTTTTATTTAGAATGCCTTCTCTGCTTTAGGCTAAAAAAAAATGTGAACACTAGATGCTAACCATAACCAAAAGAAAAAGAAAGCAAACAAATAAGAGAAATCACTCTCTTTTTTCTTCTTTCCAAATGAAAGCACCAGAAGAAACAGAAGAATCAAAGGCCATGCTACTAATCTAGTCAGAATTGAAAAGGACATAATAACGTGTAGAGTGCATGAACTCAACACCAAGAGGATTTGGAAGTCATTTGGCTTTGACTTAATACTGTAAAAGTGTTTATGCTTAATTATGGAAGCCCTTGGGGGCTCTTCCTTTTTCCCCTTTAAATGTGGGGAGTCATCACTAATGGAAATTACCTGGTCGTGAGATTAAGAAAGACAACGTACTGGATGCCAAAGAGAGGCCACATGGTTCTGACAAATTACAACCAAGTCTCTCTTTTAGGGCAGCAGGATATCACTCTGGGGGATTTTTCCATCAGCCAAAGTACACCTACCTGGATCTTTGTAGATGTGACCTTCAATTAAGGCAACGATTTCCTCATTACCCATTTTCCACAGGCTTATTTTACAGAGAAACTCCCAGGGAGCATGAAATAGGAAAGCTCAGAAGGAACAAGAAAAAGGATTTTAAAATCAGGATAGGCATCGCAGCCTCAGGGGAAAAGGAGGAATGTTTTGGAAGCCTTTATAGAACTTTATTTTGTTTATATTGTTTTCCAAGGACAGCTTTTACTAAGGAATGTGGCTGTTCAAAATCACAGCACAGGTATGCTTTGTCAGATGGATGGAGCAGCTCTAACTCTGATCCCCTCATGCTTTGGACCAGGATGACACTAAGGAATATTTTTATGTTAGCAACAAAACCTACCTCCTGTGCTTAATAATGTTGAGAATATTTGCTAGAGCCAATCACAGCTTAATCAGTATGAGCCCATCTAATATCACCATGAAGAACCAAAAATTGTCCCCAGAAAATGCTCCTCTCTCAAAAGCATGGTATCAGGTAGGTAGAGCTTTCAACTCATGAGCAAGACTGCAATTAAGCTCAAGACTGGTTTGAAAAATAATATACCCTTGATATAGAAACTACCGGTAACATAAAAGGACACCCACAAACCAAAATGTGTTATCACTTGTCTTCAGCTGACCTCGTATTGGCAAGCCTCCATTAGTCCTCTCCTGAAGGGAAGTGGGAACAAAGTAGCAAAAACCCAGTTGGGTGCATATTCTGCTTCCATTGATAAGGGTATCGAGAAAGGCAGAGCATTTGTAGTAGCACATGATCAGAGATATGTAAAGACGAAAGCCATGCTTTAACCTGTGTTTTCTCAATAAACCTCTTTTTAAGTGTTTAATCTAGTTGACTCACAAAGATCCTTCATGAATTAAGTACTCCTAGTCCCAGCAGAATTGGAATACTGATTTGCCTTATACTTAGGGAAATCAGGCAAAAAAGAGTTTTGGTGAGGGATGTTTGTGGTTTCTTATTTCACTTTCTCTTGTGATTTTTGTCATTCCCTGCCATTCCTCCAATAGTATTGGTTTTGCTATTTTATTTTAGTTTGGTTTAGTTTGTTTTGTTTTTATTCTTACTGAGAGCCGACAATATATACAGATAGACACAGGACATGGTCTCCAAGTTCATTTCAGAGCTCCATGGTTCATGTTAGGAACACAACTCAGTAAGAAAATACACTGAGAAGGTTTTAAACACCAGACCAGCAAAGGAGCCAGTCATTGTGAGCCACTCCATGAGATGTCCTTGTACACCACCCATACATTCCAGGTCTCACAGAATATTGGATGATGATACACCCACTTTTTTTTAACTGCTCCCCTAAAATAGACTTATCCAGTGTTGCAACTGATAGGCCCTGAAAGATTCTGTATCCAATGCCTGTCTTTTATAGATGAAAACACTGGCAGCCCAGCAGGATGGAGTGATGTGTTTAGAACCATACAGAGTTGTGGTAAAATGGTAGTCTGGATGGCCTGGGTCTGGACTCTCAGCACAGTGCTCTGAAATTAAGTTGTGCTTTCCCAGGTGAGAGTCTCTCTGACATTGTTCCCATCTCCATTTATGCATGTATTCTTAAAAATTTTTTAAGGGTAATATTTTATTTTAAAAAAAATAGTCTAGCACTAAAAATGTGTGTGTGCCTATTCCAAACATCTCTCAATATAGCTAAGTAATTCTTTTGTTCCATGAGGCTTAACATACCTCAAGAAAACATACCACATACCAGATTGGCAGAAGAGCATACTGTTCCAAGTTCCTTTTATGATGTGATTGCTGTTTTTTGAAAATTTCATGCCGGAGTCTACCAATCACGTCACTCTAAAAACTTTTAATTTGTTGAAGAAAACAAATTATTTTACAGGTGATTCTTAGGCCACGTCTTCATAGCAATTTCTCCAAAGTAAATATGCCCTCATTTCCTCCTGCAAGGCAGCTCCTCATTTTGGAACCCCTGTGCGGTAGTCTGATATCAATGTGCACGGATTCCTTATTCATATCCTTATAAGGGCATCCTGGAAAGTTCCTTGCCTCTAAAACCTTCCCCCCTTGGATAGCACGGCCCCTGAAATCACACCATTCTATGGGTTAAGTCTTGTGCTGTTACAATGATCTATTATTTCTCGAAAGGCCTTTGTGAAGGAGCAAGGAAAAGAGAAATAAAATACAGGACATTCACTGAAAAGAAGGTGGGAGTTAAAAACAAATTCCTTCACCTGCTTTATCACACTACTGACAGCTAACCCCAGAGGAAGTTTGAAATAAAAACTATAGATTCATGCTATCTGCCACAGTTGGATATTTGGATAAAAATCAGAAAACAAAAAACAAAAAAAAATCAGAAAACAAATGGAAACAAAACAAACGCAACACACCGTCATCAACCATGATACAAACGAAGAACTAAAAGTTCCATACACTGTCACTCAAAAACAACAAACCATAACAAAAAGGGTTGTCTGCTGAATACCGGATACCTGTGGCTTCTTGTGACCCGGGGCTCCTTCCAATGTCCTCACAGGAACCGGAGACCTTGTCTTTCTTCTTGGAGACTGCCTCTTTCCATCCCATCTTTCAGGTGGGCCACTGACCTATGCTGGCTAACAAGAGGAACCCATCTCCCCTGACAGCTGACCCTTCCAGGAATGGGCACATAATCCAAGTGGAGCCATGTGGACTTGGATTGGAAGATAATATGGAAGATAATAACATACTTTGGAAGACAAGCTACCCTATCTCTGAACCTTTTCTCTAGAATCACAATCTAGAAGGAAGGAAGCTTTAAGTATGGAGCCGCCATTACCTTTGACACTGCCTGGAGAGTGCCTGCCAGAGAAGGAAGCTAGCTCAGATGAAAACACATGTATCCTGATGACTGGCACCCATCAAACTTTTGGCCCAGCTGTGCCTGTGCTAGGTCCACACCTTGATTTCTCAATTGCAACCATTAAATCACCTTTTTGTTTCAGCTAATCTGGACTGACAAATGACAACCCTATGACCCCTCATCATCTATCCTGGAATTTATGAAATGCTTCCTCTTCTACATGACAGGAAAGTTGCTATCTTATAGCTACATAATAAAGGATATCCACTTGACATGATTAGGACTTATATCAAATATATATATCAAAGCTAATCTGTCTCAGAGAGTACCTGTTTGTTTAAAAACCCAAGGCAGAGGGGCACCTGGATGGCTCAGCGGTTGAGCGTGTACCTTTGGCTCAGGTAGTGATCCCGGGATCCTGGGATGGAGTCCTGTATCAGGCTCTCCTCAAAAGCCTGCTTCTCCCTCTGCTTATGCCTCTGCCTCCCTCTGTGTGTCTCTCATGAATAAATAAATAAAATCTTTAAGTAAATTAATAAATAAGAATACAAATTCAAGGCAGACAATTTCAAACCAAGGTCCAAAGAATCTTAAAAATCGATGAGATAGGAGTTTGCCTTGGCAGACGTTAAATTTGACTATGTTTGAGTAAATCTGAATACAAGTTAAATTTGAGTATGTTTGACTACATCCAGTCCACGTCTCAACATAATTCCAAAGTCTGAGATATCACAAAGGAATTTAAAAATCCAGAAAAAGAACTACCATGGAGAAATATGTCTTTGCATACCAAACTAGAGACTAATAGTACAGTATAAATTTAAGATGCCATTTGACCTCATAAAACACAACCTAATGGATATTACCATGAGTTTTCAAAATAAAACAATTGTGTTAAGCTTATTTTATAGCTTTACTTCAATATTCCTTAAGACAAAAACATAAATTCAAAACATCAGTGACCCACTTTATTCTATCACAGAATTGATGCATAATCTTGCCAAATTTGAAATCCCAATGTATCTTGGTTCTTCTACCTGTGGCATAAGAGGGAGTAATGATGTGTTTAAAGGCTGGTGAGACCCAGGTCCGCTTTGAACCTCTGAATGCAAATTATAAGTAGAAAGTTCTGACGGATGCTTTTTTTCTTTACATTTCAAAATGCAAACCTATATATTTTGTCTTATCACCTAACACTTAATAACTTTGCATCTCAACTTTCACATTTCTATTATTTTTCATTTCTACAACTAAAAGTTACACTGAAAAAAATTGAGAAGAGAAAGTGCAGGAGTGTCTCTTTTACCAAATATTTTTCCTTCCTGTCTACGTTGCTATTTATCATCCCTGCTGAGGTGTTTATAACATTTGCACAGGAGGAGAATGTGCCTGCAAAAGGTTACCTGCCCTATGAATAGTCTGAAGACTTTTCACAAAAGTTCCAAAAAGGCCTGACTTGTTTTGCACGACTTCCTCAGGTCATACAAATGCCTTTGATGTGGCATTAGGACATCTCCATTAAGGTAATGAATTTTGTAGCTGAAAATCACCCAGCAAGTATTAATTTTATCAGTCCTTACATAGGAGGCAAGACACCTTGACAATCTGATAGTTTGTCATAATAAAGTAAAGGAAGAAGGATTTGTTGAAAATGATGCACGCTGACAAATAGGCTACCCAACACATTTGACTGAATTTGAAAGTCAGAAAATTGTAGAACAACTCAAAGCAAGCAAAACAGTCACGTATGTATCTATGAACAGTGTGTCAATATTGTTGTTGAATCTTGACTTTACAAAATTGAAGAAATGTTTTAGTTTATTTCATATAGATTATCCAAACAAGCGAGTCTGTGGATGTCTGTGGGGGTGAATGAATATCTAAAATTCCTCTTTGGTCATCCCTAGAAGGATAAAGGGGAGAAAAGAGATTGGATGGGAGTGGAAGAGGTTATTGCAAAGAGTTATTTGGAGTGACACTTTTCTGTACATTAATGTACACATTCATTAATTTGTTATAAATAATAGAAAAATTCCTTTTTCTTTTTTTTTTAAGATTTTATTTTATTCATGAGAGACACACACACACAGAGAGAGAGAGGCACAGAGACAGGCAGAGGGAGAAATAGGCTCCACGCAGGGAGCCTGATGTGGGACTTGATCCCAGGTCTCCAGGATCACACCCTGGGCTGCAGGCAGTGCCAAACCACTGAGCCACCCGGGCTGCCCAAAAAATTCCTTTTTCTTAAAGCATTATTGAGCACCTACTTTGAGTCACTAAAGCTGAAATAATGCCATTAATATTATATGACAATTTCAGGAGAAGTTAAGCAAATTTCTTTGTTCCATGAAATATTAGCCAATTTTTCTAGGAAAATGTGTTCCTAGCCCAAATTTCCAACCTACAAAATTATCGAAACAACAGCAACAGTAACAGCTTCTCTGGTAGGCCTGCTTTTCGCCTCAATCACACTTCTCTCTGGAGACTTTCAATAATATCTCTCCCTCTCCCTCTTATCGCATGAGGCAAGAGGAAATGAGAGGGAGAAAATGCCCTCCCTCCCAGAAGGCAAACCTCCTTGCAATTATATACCCATCAGCTCCTCTTTCCCTACAGTTATGACAGAGGAGCTGTCCCGCTTCCAATCTAGGGGAAATCTGTCCTTCTGGTCTCCGGAGTATAGCTCGTCTTGCCTTCTCAAACAGTTTACATCCTGATTATCTTTTCTGTGACTTATTTTCAATATCTTCCCAATACTAGATTCTACCCATTGGTATTTAAGAATGTTCAAGAGCATCCATCTTAAAAGCAAACAAAAAAGAAAAAAAAAATCAACTTCTCTCCACACTTCTTCCTTCCAGGCCCATTGTCTGTCTCCTCCATCCTCAGTGGAAACTTTCAGACAGAATTATCTTTGCTCATTGTCCCTATTCCCTTACCTTCCACTCACCCACTAGCCCACTCTACTCCGACCTCTAGCCCTGTCCCTCCATCACTCCACTGAAAAGCCTCCTGTTAAAGTCCCTCTCAGTAACCATCTGGCACTATATCCAATTGCATTTCAGTCCTCATCCAACTTGGACTCTCAACAGCATTCAACTTGTCTGTCTAGCACTTCCTTTTAGAAAACTCCCTTCTACTCAACTTTTATGACAATATACTCTCCTGGTTTTCCTCCTACCTCTCCAGCTGCTCATTCTCAAGATCTTTTGTTGAATCATCCTGACAGTCGGGCCTTTAAATGTTCTTCATTGTTCTGTCTTGGCCTCTTTTTTCAATTCCCTTAGCAATTTCATCCATTCCATCCACTTTAATTAATAAATTATCATAGTTACTGCATTGTGATATCATGATTTATTACTACATATTAGCAACTCACAAATTTATATCTCCAGTCCAAACCACTCCTCCGTATTCCTACTTCATTTGATTGTCTCAAAGACAATAAACACTAAACCTAGACCAAATCAAACTCATGATCATCCTTCCACACTAGTCTTCTAGTGTCCCTTGCCTATTTAAAGGCTATCACCACCACCCACGGGGTTATGAAAACCACAACCTTAGATGTTGTCTTCGACCACATTCTCTCCTTCACTGGCATATCCATCTCACTGTCTGACCTGGATGATACCTTCTAAATACTCGGAAATACATCCTTTTCCAACCTCCACTGCTATGATCCTTGTTCATGTTCATAATTAGATTCTACCATAGTTATTTCCTAACTGGTCTCTTCACTTCTTCCCTTGTTCTACTCATAACCCATTCTCCATGTAGCAGCTGGAGTCATCTGATAAGAAACAAAATAAAATTAAATTGTTAGGATAAATTTGATAATTCTTAGCTGTGGGTTTGTGTTGCTTTGTTGTTTTAGTTTAAATTTTAAAACTAATTTTTACTACTTTTTTCAAAATTCCTTAAAATTTTACGTGTCTTTATAAAACCATGATCAAATGCTAAGAGAGGGCTACTTCCATATTTGATTACTCCAATTATATTTTATAGATTCTCCTACTTCAAAACAGTTCTTTGGAAATTTTGAATATGTTCTCACTAATGTTTTTAGTGGTCTGATAAGTGTTTCTATTGGTTATTATCATCTTAATTTTCCTAATTAAAAAGTAATTAAATGAAGGCAGAATAATCTAAGATTATTCTTTCAGACAAATAATAATACACAGTTTTCAAATTCTAGCCCTGTCCTCTGACATCAAAAAATGTTTTGAACCCACTAACCCTATTCAAATTTTAACATTGTCTTCCTGCATCTTGTTATTATATGTGCTTTATTACAAAAACTTTGCATTATGACCTTGTTTTAAAAGGTTAGTATGGTAGTATTTTCTCTACTATTTGAAGATTTTTTTTGATATTTATTTATTTATTTTAGAGAGAGGAGAGAGCATGGAGAGGGGAGGGGCCGAGGGAGAGGGAGAGAGAGAGCCTCAAGCTAACTCTTGTTGAACAGGGAGCCCCACCCTGAGATTAGGACCTTAGCCCAAATCAAGAGTCTGCAGCTTAACAGACTGTGCCACCCAAGTGCCCTGGCAGAAGTATCATTCTTAATAGAATTTTTAAAAATAGTAGTAGGAGTTCTGGCTGGCTCAGTCTGAAGACCATGTGACTCTTGACCTGAGGGGTTGTGAGTTCAAGCCCCACACTGGGTGTAGAAATTGCTAAATATAAATAAACTTTAAAAAATAATACTAAATTGATTTAAATTTCAATTTTTACTCTTTTTTCCAGTTTCATTTCTTCCATTCTTCCATTTCAAATGTAGGTTAGCTCCTGCTAAAAATATGTTGTTTTATTGCTTTTCTGAAATATGTGGGTTTGATGCTTTAAAAAACTTGACTAGACTTGATACAGTTTTGAAATACCAACCTCAATCTCCATATTGCATCAGCCTGAAATACTTTGAGGAAGCTAGTGGCTCAAATGGCCCTCTGGGAGCAATGGATCTCATCTTATTTCCGACAAATTTATCTATGAGAGAGCTTGATGAGAGCTTGATGAAAAGAACCAAACATTTACCACCCAGTCTATTCTTAATGGTGGGCAACAATTGCAATCCTGCTCAGGAGGTCTGAGTGCCTTATTGCCGCAGCAGCTCCTGTGTCTAAGGGAGTCTATGGGTCTGGGTATTGCCCACCCAGGGCCGGGGCCTGGCATTCTGGAGGTGTGCCGGGTGAATATTCCCTTCAGTGGAACTGGGTCCTATCTGGCCTGGGGATTCGTGATGTCAGAAAGAGTGATGTGTTCGTGAGATCAAAATAAAATCAACCTAGGAACACTGCCAAGTTCTTCCTCTGTCTATCACTTATTCTCATATAAAGGTCGATCTGTCTCCCTTGCTGGAATTGCGGAAATCTAAAACTGACCCTTTTCGGCACTTAGCGGAATCTAACGGCACAGGAAAGAGGTTGTTAGCATGGACAATTTGCTGTGTACCAGCCCACTAGCTGGCAATTATCAATCAGTGTGGTAGGGCCACTACTCGGTCCTGTGTAGAAACTAAGAGGTCTAGAAGTGCCTCAGATCAGGTAAGACCAGAAAAATCAGAGGCAGGACTTAAATTTGATCCCCTGGCCTACCCACCCCCCCGCCCCCTCCCTCGCCCCAGTACATAGGGCATGTCTTACTGGTCGGTTGGAGAAAGCCTGGCAAGAGTGCTCAGTCGGGGAGCAGGAAAGCAGACAAGGGTTCCCAGCGCGCAGACACACTGGGGGAGCCCTTCCCCGGGAAGGGCGGAAGGGGCCGGCGCGAGCGAGCTTGCAGAGCGGGGCAGTCCCTGGCCGAGTGCGCGGTCCGGTGGCTTCATTTGCTAGCGTGGTGGGTCCCGGCTGGGAAATGCACACTCAGCGGGGAAACGGGAAGAGGGATTGGCGGCAGTTTTATAAAAACAATGCAGCTCAAGTGTCCCGCGCGTGCCCCCTCGCTCACCCTGCCGAGGCACAGTCGGGTCCCCGACCCCGGAGCGAGGGCGGCCTCCTGGTTCCCCCTAGGAAGAAGGCGGGTATCTGCGACTGAGGGCGCCCTGACCGTTGCCCACACCCCCGACCCCCTCTCTGTCAACCCTCCAGGTTCTGGGACGCGCCTCTCTCGCTCTGAGCCTCCGACTGAGGTCGCTCGGGGTCTCCCCAAGTCTGATGCCGCTCCCCCCGCGCAGCCGCCGGGGCCTGGGACTGGCGGGGTGCTCTGGGGGCAGAGAGGACAGGCGCAGGGAGGAGGCGACGTGCGCCCGTCGTCGCCCAGAGCCGGGGCTTCCCTCCGCCTCGCCGGCTCCTCGGGGTCTGCGCGGGGCGCGGCTGGCGCCCGGGTCTCCCTCCCGCCGGCCGCCGGCCGCCGAGACCCGGACGTGGGGCTGCCCGCGGCCCCGCCACGCTGCCTTCCGCTCCAGCCTGGCATTTGATCCCCGGCCTGCAAGGGCTACCCCCGCCGCCCGCCCAGCGCCTCCTCGGGGTCCGAGAGCCGAGCCCGGGGAGCCCGGGGAGCCCGGGGAGCCCGGGGAGGGAGGAGAGGCGCTGGGGCAGGGCCCGCTCTTGGCGCCGCGGGCCGGGTCTCCAGCTCGGAGGCGGGGGCTCCCCGCGGGCCGGCGGGCGCCGAAAAGCTGGACCCGGGGGAGCGCGCGGCGAGCGCGGCGGCGGCTCGGCACCACCCCGAGCGGCGCGCGTCCTCCCGCCCAGCCCGGCCCGCGCGCCTTAGGCCGCCCGGCGTCCAGCCCCTGGTTCTGCCGCCAAAACCCTTGGCCGGAGCCTCCTCGCCCACAGTCCTACATGTCTCGCCAGCTCTTTGCGCCAGGTGGGAATAAGGGCCTGCTCTCGGGGTGTGCACGTACTCGCCAGTTCCCAGAAGCTGTGGTGACCTTTTCACCTTCACCACACACTCCTCGAGAGGGGCCTCGACGGGACGCACCCGCTCAAGGGCCAGACGTGTGGCCGAAACCTGTTTGTCCTCTGAGACGTGTCTGCTATTCCTGCCCCCGGAGGCCTCCTGCAGCGGCTCCCGGAAAGCCCTGGGGGTGGGGCTGGGGTCAGGCCGCCCACGGTGCGGACGCGCCGCCGCGGGAGGTGGGGTGCACGGGCGCTGGGCGTCCCGCGTGAGGGCACCGCGTGAGCCCTCCCAAGGGCCGCCTTCCGCGCACTGCTCCCCCTCCCCCGAGGAGCGCCGCAGACGCGCCCCCGACCCTGATTGCCAAGCACCTGGGCTCGGTAGAGACCGAGGCTGGGCGGGTCGGGCGACGGCTGCCCCTAGCTGGAGGGCGCCCCACACGCCCCTCCGGCGTTCCCTGCGTCCCAGAGGGTCGGGCGCCTAATCGCGGTTAACAGCGGAGCCCCCGCAGGGCGCCGGGCACCGAGCACGACTGGCGGCCGGCAGCGCGCGCGGCTGCGGAGCGGGGAGGCCGAGGGCGGCCGCAGCCCAGCCGCGCCGGAGCGAGAGGCCGGGTCGGCTCCAGCCGAGCTGCCCCGGGTCTCCCAGGCCCTGCCCCGAGCGTCGGGGGCGCCTGCCGCTCTCTGCCCCGGGGCCGACCCCGCTCCTCGCCGCGACCGGCCAGGGGCTGGGAGTTGCCAGGAGCAGCGGCCGCCTCCCGGGCGGGACCCCGGAGAGAGACGCCGCGGGCGAGCTGCCGTCCCCCCGGGCCCCGGGCGAGCACAGCCGCTGGCGCAGACCTCGACGCCTCCTCTCCACACGCGCGCGCACACACAAGCACACACACACACACACACAAGCACACACACACGCGCGCACACACACACACACACAAGCACACACACAAGCACACACAAGCACACACACACACACACACACACACAGCACACACACACACACGCGCGCACGCCCGGGCGCAGGCTCCCAACGCCTCCCTTCCCGCGGGGATCCTTCAGGGCCTCCGGGACAGACGGACAGAAGGACGGGAGCAGCACACGGAGGGAAACTTGTTCCTCCCAGTCTCCTGTCAGGCAGTTACTGGCGAGCCCGCGCCGGCAGAGGGGAGGGAGGAGGCGGGGGGAAGGGCGGGGGGGGGGACGGAGAGGCAGGGAGGCGGGGGTGCAGTGGCTGAAACTCCTGTCTCCCGCTCCTCTGCTCATTGCTCGCTCCTCTCCCTCGCGCAGACACCCCGGACCTCCCCTGGGCGCCAGCTCCTCGGCTCCAACCGGTCCAGAAACAAGCTTTTTTTTTTTCTTTCTGGAAATTGGCTTTGGTGTGTTTCCCTACCTCCCTTCTCCTCCCCGTCGTGCTCCCCCCCCCTTTTTTTTTTTTTTTTTTGAGACATGGCCCGGGCAGTGGCTCCTGGAAGAGGAACAAGTGTGGGAAAAGAGAGAGGAAACCGGAGCTAAATGACAGGATGCAGGCGACTTGAGACACAAAAAGAGAAGCATTTCTGGCGGATCAAGGCACTGCCTCGCTGCTCCCTTTTCTCCAAGGCGGACTGAGGCGCTTAGGGCGCGAGGCGGGGCTGCGGCTCTCCGGACTGCTGAGGTTGCCCCTTCGCTCCGTCTTCCCCGCACGGCCTCTGCCCCGGTGCGCGCCCGGGCCCCGGCGGAGGGAGAATGGAGACGGGGCCGCCGCTCCTGTGCGCCGCGCTGGCCGTGGCCGTCGCCCTGGCCGGCGCTTTCCGCAACGGTAAGTGGCGGGCGGAGGCGCGCGCGGGCGCTGCGCCCGGGCTCCCGGCGGGGCTGCGGGCTCCGGCCCCGCGGCGCTGTTCCCCCCGCGGCCGCGGGAGAGCCGCCGGGCCGCCGCCGTCCGGGCCGCGGAAACTTCGGTCCAGGGAGGGGAACAGAGAAATCAGATCCCTCGGGGTCGGGCAGGGAGACTCCGAGGCCGCCGCCTCCCTCCCGGACTCGGCTGTTCGGTGACGGGGCTTCTCCTACCTCGGCTCCGAGGCAGAGCTGCTACCCTCCCGGATCAGCACGACAATCATCTCAGTAATGTTTCCTCCCCAAGGCAATTAGAGGAGACTCCCTTTCAAAGATTTGATGGCTGCTGGAAGTCAAGGAGCACTTCACCGGGAGAACTTCCTGGGTCTTTTGCAGCTCTTCGACGCGACACCGTGTCCTCTGCTGGGTGCCTGCGGGAGGCAGCGGGTTTCTGATTGTGGGGACTCCCTCCCTCGCCTTTGCAAATCGCCCCTAATCTGTCTGAAGTATGAATGAAAGTTCCACACTGTCAATAAAGGAATCTGATATATACAGTGTAAGACGCCAGGATTTCTGAAAATCCCTAACCTAGCAGCTTCCACTTAGCTTTTAAAACCACTCAAGACTACTAGGCTATAAACAGTATCCCTTAGCCTAAATAATGTGTTTGAAAACGTGATCTGGCTGTAGGCATGTTTAACTTACACTTTAAAGTAGGTGAAGGCGAGGGTAGGGAATGATCTTAACGGTAAGTCTTCAGCAATTATCAACTAATTATCAAATATTTACTTTTGGCCGGCTTAGATTTCAATCAAAGTAATTAGAAGAAAAGAACACCCACTACTTACTGTGCTATATTGTTTTAATAAGCGACCACAAGTGGGAGGGGTTCCTACCAAGAGGAATTTAAATCAGGCCTTTATGATGGAAGTTAATCTCTGTAATATGCTTTTTGGAGGTTTTGTGACTGAAGCAATAGATTTCCCCTAACAGCTACCAAGCAGCGTTCTAAAAGATATGCTTAGGAGGCAGCGCGCGTGTGCACACAACTGTGAATGTGGAGTTCGATTCATTAATGAACCTGAGCTGGTGGCATCTTGGTACGATCTGGCAAGGGATGAAATAACATTCTCCTCCGATTGAAAGAGGTCAAGTGGTTAGGCTTTAGAAGTTATAGTAACCCAACCTCTGCCCTCTACAACTCCAGAGATTAAACCCGTAGTAGAGATGTACACAAGATAGATCTGAGACCTAATGCAAATAGCTTCCAGACTGTAGGTAGTGAACTCCACATATATGTGTGTGTATATGAATGTATACAAACGTGAATATATATGAAATATATTTTTAGATTTTCTTAGCAGAAATCTGGAAAATGCTGAGAACCTGAGCCTCAGTCTGTGAGCTTGACTGGTTAAAACCATGTTGCTCTGCTCGCAGTGACCAGAGCCAGTAAATGCCTCTGTAACACAGCAGACCTCTTAAAGCCATGTCCACCTCCTTGCAGTACCAGTGTCTGCTAAATTAATTCATTAACCTTATTTAGGTCTAATGGTCCAGAGTCATTAGAAATTGCTCTTTCTTAATCAACTGTTAGAGAGATTTAACAGAGCCAGGGAGTCTAGCAGTCCACATTATCTTATTACACTGTCACTTTCTCAGAAGTCACAGATTAAAGAGCTCTGGTGTGGTACCAAGTCCACCTAAATGTCTTCTGAAGTGACTCTGTGGAGTGACTGGAAGCAGTGCTGTTTTATTTCACTCCTCTAACGGATGCCAGACACTGCCATGATGTTTGTATAGAGCTGGAGGAGACTTAATGAGATGGGGTCACTTTCCAAGTTTTCTGCACATTTAAAATAATGGAAGAGCCTCTGTGGAATCACGTAACAGAGTCCAGTATGATCATTAGTTGAGATTCCAAACTCCAGTTGCAACATTTCTTCTTGGCAAAGCCTTAAGCTTTTAAAAGCCCAGGCAAAGGAAACCAGCATAAGGGTACCCCCAGTCTAGGAAGCATGGTCAGAAACATCCAGCAATTGAGAAAAACAATATGATTTATATTGTCTTCTTTTTAATTTATGGGAAATGATTTCTGTAATGCATGTAGCTTTATGCATTTTTGATGTGCACTTCATCTTTCATTTCCATTTGACCTGGTTTTCCTGTAATAAAATTCTGTAGATTTATAAATTCATGCTGAGAGCAAAGAATGCCATTCTCTTTCCACGGGGAATCTATTAGATGCAATATTAAAATCTATATATACCATTACTGAAAATTTGTGATTGATAGGCTTATATATTTCACTGCTTTCATACCTATTCCTCTTACATAGTTTATGCACCAAATTTTTATTGCTTAAAATTAAGCATCAATAAATGTGGCAGCATTTCAGGCTGAGACTCTCCAGCATGAAATCCATAATAAAAAGTGACAATGAGAATCTACACTGAACAATAAAGCAGCCCAGTGACTGGTTTATTTGACTCTCAATGAACCACTTCACCTTTTGAGTTTTTTAAAATGAACGCTCAAAACTAGCTAGCTCACCTTTTCCAGAATGTGAGATGGTGGCTTACCGTATGGGATACCCAGACCTCAGTGTGGTGGGGTTTGGGTTTGTTTCCCCCCCCCCCCAACATCTAGGTAATCAGAATAAATACTGTGTGGCTATTTTTTTTTTATCTGCCCAGTTGCTTTGATCTGGTCTCTGAGACTGAACAACTTTACTTGGAGCAGTAGAGCAGAATTATTTCTGCTTCACCAAATACACTTGGTTCTCTGTTGATCAAGATCTCCAGAGCAGAGATAACTCAAAATCACTTAGATTTATGGGCAGATAAAACAACAACACAAAAGGTTTGGCTCTAAGCCAATCCAAGTCTTGGATAACAATCCCAACTGATCAATGACATAGACCAGGCTTATCATCAAAAAGCCACACAAAGGGTCGAATAGCTCCTTTTAGTCACCTTCCACTCAGAACTTGCTACTTAATGCGATTACACTTCTTGGGGGATAATTACGTCTAGCAGAAGCTCCCTGGGGACCATGTTAACATCCATTGAGAAGATTTAATGTTTTTAATGCTAGAAGACCTTTTTCTTGGGAAGGAACTTTGTGAGGGATAAGGGTGGAGTCCTCTCAGATCTCAGTCTACTTTTCTTCTGGGCTAACCCTTCCTAGGATCAAAGAGTGTTTCTTGGAGTGTGTGTGTGTGTGTGTGTGTGTGTGTGTGTGTATGGGGGGGGTGTTGCCATCAACGCCCCCTGGAGGACCTGTGGGGACCTCTTGGGGTTCCTCCTAAAAAGTTCTGGAATAATAACCAGTAATTTATATGTAAAGCTAGAAACTGAAGTGGTTGTCAGGGAAAGCTTTCCTGAAATGTTATTTTTATTACAGATAAGTGCGGCGATACGATAAAAATTGAAAGCCCTGGGTACCTCACGTCTCCTGGTTATCCTCATTCTTATCATCCAAGTGAAAAATGTGAATGGCTGATTCAGGCACCGGACCCATACCAGAGAATTATGATCAACTTCAACCCTCACTTTGATTTGGAGGACAGAGACTGCAAGTAAGTGAGAAAGTATTTGAACAGGGCCCCACACCACCATCTAGTGGTCATGGATGTCTAAGGGGGGAAGTCTTGAGTGTACAGTATGAGATATAAATAGATCCAGAAGGGATTCCAATCTAGGCCAGATCGTATGTCAATGGTATGGAAATTAAATTATGTTAAGTGATTTCTGAGTTCCCCAAACTAGGAATATTATGCTTAAATATATAATCTCTCATATTCTTCTTCCTGTTACCACTTTTGGTTTCAGAACCCTTTTGTTAAGAAATGTGTACATTTCTTCATTTTTCTTTTTTTCCCTGAAAAGGGGAAGAACTAGAAGCCCACACTTTCACTTGAGTTTTTATTAAATATTATGGGTTACCAGCATGTATAGTATTAACAGATGGTGAGGTTGGATATTTTTTTAACAAATCTGTGACGCATTTTGTGATTTAAGTACTGTATCTTACTGAGTTTGAAGTGACAAAAGCAAATTGCCATTGAATAAAAATGAGGCATATAGCATAAGTTGGATGAGGGGCTTTGCAATAGATTAATGATTGAAAGTCTCTTATGGAAAATGCAAAAAATAATTGTTGATTCACAGTGTATGCAATGGGACTCAAATATAAATTGGTATTTCATCCATCTGCTTTAGTCTTGCTAACTCCTTCTATTGTTAAGTAACTAAGCATCAATTTATGCCAGATTTCATTATTATGAAAACATTCTAACTATAGAGACAGTCTAAATTATATTTCCTCACTTTATATAAAATAACTAGTTGTGTAGGTTTTGCTTTGCACGGTGTGGAAAATGTGTTTCAACTTTGCAGGCTGCAGTCCACTCAGATCCAGGTTTGCTCCTCTCTCTGGACACCCAGCAGACCACCTGTCTCTGTCTTGTCCACATTACCCCATTCTGCCAGCCTGCACATGATATATTCTCCAGACACTTGAACCTGAATATCTATCTTTAATGAAATTTGGACATAGAAATAGTTTTAGCAAAGGAAAACAATCTACTTAAATCTCAGTTCACAAGTGTTTCTCAGGGACTGATATGTTTTCCCAAATTTTAAAATGGGTCAGTTTAATATAATTATAGGCTACAATTTCGATTGGACATAGACATTATTGTGCAGGCATATTCATGATTAAAAAGGTCCTATTTGCAAACACATAGGCTTTATAGGGAAGAACAGAATAATATGAAAATATTCCCACCTGTAGGAGGTCCTTAACAAAATGTTAAGTTGGTGAGATAAAACTAGTTTCATGGGCAAGGAAATGAGGTCATCTGATTAATTCAACATTCTGGTGCCTAGAGAATTAGCATACATTCATTGATCAATTTCCAAATGATCAGCATACACTACAGTGTAATAAAATTATGCCGATTCCAATTTAATCCTTGTTCAGTGCTTCAGGGCATTTTATTGACTTCTTAATCTTGTATGAAAGTTATCATGAATAGTGTTCCAGTGACTGCTAGGAAACAGGGACTTTTGTTGTTGTTTTTGCCGATATTCTGTTATGGTGGCTTTACAATGTCAAATCACCTAGACAACCTAGAGATTTGTTTATTTTATTTTATTTTATTTTATTTTATTTTATTTTATTTTATTTTATTTTATTTATTTTGCTTTTTGACAATACTTAAACTGCTCTCAGAGATGTTTTTAAGAAACCCAACATTAAACATACTCAAGTAATAATATTATTCACCAAAATAAGGTGCCATTACATTTCAGTAAACTCATGTATGCTAAATCCTGATCTGAGTGTCATGACCATGTCTGTATAATATAATAGCTTTAAAAAAATCACAATAATCAGTAGTCACTGGCAGTGGTTTGCTGGTCAATGTTGAATGACTGGATCTTAGAAGGAGATGGGTCAAGTCCTCATTCCTAATCTTTACCCATTTCTGTAGTGTAAATGTTCCCACCATGACCAGTTTCAAAATATCCATGTGATGTCACTGTACACAGACT
Organism: Nyctereutes procyonoides; assembly: GCF_905146905.1. Classification (NCBI taxonomy): domain Eukaryota; kingdom Metazoa; phylum Chordata; class Mammalia; order Carnivora; family Canidae; genus Nyctereutes; species Nyctereutes procyonoides. The sequence goes on from NW_026575143.1 coordinate 3,544,418, forward strand.
TGTGTATTTGTGTACTCCTCAAGAAACATGTGTGATGGGTTCTTGTGAGCTGGTGCAAGCCAGTGCCAGCTCCAGCACATAACCAGAGTAGAAGTGTATGAATGGGAAGCCAGTCCAGAGAATTAATGTGTGTTAAGTGCTTAGAACAGTGTCTGGCACACGGGAAGTCTTCAATAACTATTTGTGTATCATGATATGAGGTAGAGTATAGTGGCATTGGAAATTTCTCAGTTTTCTTTTTTTTTTTTTTAACATTTTGAGGTCTTTTTTTTTTTTTTTAAACTTCATTTATTTGAGAGAGAGAGCAAGCAAGCGCTCATGGGTGAGGGGGCAGGGCAGGGTGGGGACAGAGGTGGAGAGAGAGCATCCCAAGCTGACTCCAGGTGGAGTGTGAGGTGGGGCCCAATCCCAGGATCCTGTGATCATGACCCAGGCAGAAATCCAGTCCAGTGCGTAACTGGCTGAGCCGCCCAAGTACCTTGCAGTTTTCCTTTTTAGAAATGACAAGACAAAGGGTAATTCTTATTTATAGGAAGAGACCATTTTAGTGATATCAGCATGGTTCTCAAGAAACTGACATGGTTCAGAGGATTGTTTCTGTCATTCTGCTGGTGAGACTTTTTTAAGGTGACAGAGTGAAGTGGTTTCTTAACAACTGTAGTAACTGATACTTTGTTCTCTGTAAAGGTGCCATCTCCTGGCCAGCCTTAAAAGGCTGATAGATTTAACCTGATGTAGTCAATGGAGATTAGGGCATAGAAAATATCTTCCTGCCCTGTTTGGAAGTGTTGCCACCTGATTGTTTTTTATCAATGAAAACTCCAAAAATGATAGAGGAAGAGCAACCGGAGACATTGCTTTCCCAGTCTTTCCAGCCTTGGCCTGGTCACTGTTGAAGGTTGCAGTTGACATTCTACAAATGTGGCATAATTCCTACAATCTTTTGTGAAGGCTGCAAGAAGAATCCACAGCTTTAATTTAAAGTTAAAATTTCCTACAAAAAATAGAAAATACTGATAACCCTTGGAAGAACAAATTCATAGACTTCAGAATTTTACATTGAATGTGCAAAAGCATAGTTTTGTTTTATGTTTTTAGGTTTTTCTTTTATTTTAGTGGGTTTGTTTTTTTTGGGGGGGTTGCCTTTTTAAAAAATTTATATTGGGCTACTTTCAAAAAAGGAATTTGAGCTAATGCAAAATTAGATACAGTGTACCACATTCAACTAGCTCACAAGCTTTTAGTTATCATTCCTCTTGAGATCAAGCTGATTGTCTTATTTGAGATATTTAATATCTCTCCTGGTTTCAGCTACATTGTATGTCTAATAGCAATAAAAAGTGCTTGCTTTACCCTTGTCATTAGGTTATTAGTAAAATAAAATAGGGTAGTAGATATGAAAACCCTTTGAAAAGGTGAAAGCTTCCCTCAAAAGAAGTTATCATCATTATTATGATATCTCTAACAACTTGGTGGTGGTTAGAACATTCAGAAATATGAAATAAATTTATGCCAAACTAAAAATATAGATCCAATAATAGGATGATTCACATAAAATATACCTAGCAATTTCTCTTGAAACTGTCTAGCATTTGTACAGTCAACTTCCACCATGTCAAAGCTTAAGAAATCAATTCCTTAGTACATCTGCTTGAGAAACATCCTTAAGGGACACCTGGGTGGCTCAGCGGTTGAGTGTCTTCCTTTAGCCCAGGACGTGATCCTGGAGTCCCCAAGATTGCATTCCACATCGGGCTTCCTACATGAAGCCTGCTTCTCCCTCTGCCATGTCTCTGCCTCTCTGTGTGTGTGTCTCTCATGAATAAATAAATAAAATCTTAAAAAAAAAAAGAAACATCCTTAAAACCCCAGTAAACAAATGTTTTTGTACAGTGTAGGAATGGATAAGTAATTAAATAGACGAAGTCTGGTAGGAAAAATATTTTTATTTAAATTCATATTGTTTATTTATAATTAAAAACTATTTCATAGTTTTAACAATACAATAAAATGTACACAGTTACAACCTTTCACGTGAAGAGCACCAAGGACTCCGTATAAGCTATGAACCTAACATTACAAAAAGTTTTTAGAGTGAATATCAAGGGGCATTATTTCCTTAGGGAAAATGAATTTTCAGGTTGTGTCTGATAATTTAAAAAATACAGCAATCTATGTTTCAGGGCCTATTATGAGTCAGGTTTCTTGACAAATAGGCATCAAAAACATAGCATTATAACTCCCTGAATTCTTTTATTGAACAAAGCATGATATCAATCAATCAATCAAGCAGTAGAAGATCTATCTGTGGGCTAACATTGTGTGAGGATGTGTAGAAATACCGTCTGGTTTTATTGTTATGTTGATAAAAGGTGGCTAGAGAATGTTCTGAAGGAGGAAAAAGATGTGGAGAGAATGCACCAGCAAAATCCTCCAGGCTTGTGAAGTGTCAAAGCACAGTTACAAGCAGAAAAGAAAGAAAAAAAGCAACCTTTTGAGTGTTTTTCAGAAAGCAGTGTTCATTGTGCACTGTAAATGGTTTTCTGCATTTACATTGAACTGGTTAGATCTTACTCAACGATAGTTTCTTTGGTGGTAAAGCAGACATCTTGAATCTCATAAAACTTTATATCTGCATAATAAACAAGAATGTCATTGATACAGTAGTTAGAATTTATGGAACTTTTCCCATTTCCCAGCAATGCAAACTATCAGCATGATAATTTATAATGGGTTGTGACAAATACTGCTGAGCAAAGAGGTGTGTGATTACATTCAGATCAGATGTCCTCATCTGGGGAGCAATAAAAATCTCACAGACATTGGGTTAAAAACATTAAGAAAATGAATGGTGGAGCTCCAGAAAGAGTCTAAAAAGGTGGTAGCACTGGAGGGAGAAAGCTCAGTAGTGGTCTTCTTGCTTACCCGTTCCTGACTCCAGTGCCTGAATTGTCAATGCTGTTTTGTAGGATTTCACCAAGACTCAGGCTAATGTGGCTCAGATGCTTTTCTATGACTTAGATGTGTAATCCCTTCTTAGTGTAACCAAAATAGGTATTTTTTTCCTCATTGAATGCAATCAAAGGGAGATTTCACTTTTGTAACTTCATATGAAGTTTAATTGCAAGGAAATTTTAACCAAAAAGAGATGATATTCAAGTTTTGGAATTTTGTTGGAATAAATCACACAGTTTTGGAATTTTGTTGGAATAAATCACACATCGTTTCTTAAATGCTACCTTTAAAATTACCGAAGTTATTACAAACTTTGAAACACTGGTCATTTCATTTATTTTCATAGACTATAAACTCACTGAATGAAAACTAATCTTCCATTAGTTTCCCAGATCTGATCATTTCCACAGATTTAATGATGCAGTGGTCACTTGGTCATTTATTAGCAACTTGGGGAATGTCATTTCCGTTTTTGGTTTCCCTGAGTACTATTTTTCGTTTCGAACCTTTCTCTTTTTACTTTGCTCAGCATGGGTTTTTTCATCCATTCTGATTTGTTTTAAATGCTGCATTAAAATATTATTTACCTTGATTGGTGAATATTTGGCTTTTTGTATCTGAGGCAAGTGCCTTTCTCTAGTCCCAGTCTTATATGTTCGAGTATCTCTTAGACCAAAACAAAGTGTTTTATGGAAAACAATGAGGATTTGAAGCCAAAATATTTCTCCATTTTCTGTATTAAATATAGAAGTATGTGTACTTTTAATTAAAGCACAATATGCATGTAGAAAAAACCACACAGTGTAAAGTTGGATAAAATTTTGCAAGGTGAGCACAACCACATAACCAACCAATCCAGAATAAACATTTCCAGCTTCCTATGAAGAATCCCCTCTGCCTATGTCTCTGCCTCTCTCTCTCTCTGTCTCTCATAAATAAATAGAATCTTAAAAAAAAAAAAAAAAAGGAATCCCGCTTATGTTCAGGTAGCCTTTGGCTTCAAGGATGACTATTGTTCTAACTTGTATGATTCCATTCTTATAAATTTCAAAATGAAACTATAGTCTTAGAAATCTGTAGGCACAATCCTTTGAATGTGGTAAGACTCTTTGGAATAGAGATAGAACAATGCATACTGTTCACTTTCTTAAAAACAAAAAACAAAAAACAAAAGAAGAACAGTCATACTGAAGTGTATTCTAATGTTTTTTCTTGATTGCTGTAGAAATATCTTGTGTTTTTTACATATACTATGTATATGGGTATGTTAAAATATGCACAAAATTTTCAACTAGAGCTTGCTTTCAATGTAAGGCAAATACAGAAAAATCTTCCCTTACTTTATTTTTTAGTTTTTCATTGTTGGTTTTCATCTCAAGTAACTTCCCAACACAAGCAGTGTGAAAAGCATCACCACCAGGCTCAATTCAATTAAAAAACTTTTGAGTGGATAAGAATAAACCCTTCTTAGAACAACTGCTGGCCAATGTTGTTGTTACCACCTGCAGCATCCTTGGTTACTACTCAGGCAGATAATTATCTACTTTCTTCCTTTCATTTTTTTCCCTATTAGCACTGATTTAATTTGAACAAAACTCCATGTGTTTAATAAAATTAATGTTCTTTATTATTTTTTACTGTAAGCAATCACATTTGCTCATAATGAATTTTGAGTATTACGAGGTTGTTATGTGTTAGGCTTTTCTGTAATTTGAAAGAAGCAACCTTTATGAGAAGCTAAAAGAGAAGGTTAGTTGAAATCTTATCAAATTGAATCAACATGTGCGTGGCATTTCCAAGCAGATTTCACTTGGGGAGCAGACACTTAAAAATTGATCCAAGTGAGACATATGCCTTCAGCCGGCATGCATATTCTCAGCTCCTTTTTTTTTTTCCAGCATAAAACTTGATACTTGCGTGCATGCTGACATACTCCGGCAGAAGCACACACACACAAACACATATGTGCATGTGTGTGTGTGCTTGTAAAGGAGGCTACAAAATAAACTTAACTAATTGCCGTTGTAGTATTCATCAAGGCTGATCATTAAGCCCGAAGAAGAACAAGAGACAAGATTAGTGTTCAGATCAGGTTCCAAATGCCTCCTAATTGGGTGTTTGTAATCAATCCTGATTGTTGGAGTCAGTGACTTGGCAAACCGTAGCACCTCAAAAAAAGATCTTTCCTGCTCTTCTGTAGTTGATGGAACTGCATCTAGTATCTAGGTCAGTTGGGATGGCATGAGGTCAGGAGAACTCTCAGATTGGCTATGAAGCATGCCAAACACATTATGCTGGCTTATGGCTCAAATCACTTAGTCTTTGCAGTTAGCTTAGCAATTGAACCTCATTCGGAACTCTACTGAGTTCTGCAGAAGGGTGGAGAGGAAGAGTAATCTTTTGGCTTCTTTCCACTCAATTGCTTTGTAACTTAATTTTTCTCCTGATCAAGCCTAGGTCTGTATTGTACATATCTTATATCTTATTCAGTCACCATGTTGTGTTCTCCTTTAATCTGAGTAGCCAATAGAATGTTTAGGAAGGAATGGTCATGGCTGGTTCTTCCTGTTGGGTCCTCACTCTATGCCCACCATGGCACTCCCTAAGCACTCTGTGCACACGAGCTCACTCAATTTCCCTGTCATCCCCATTTTACAGATGGCAGGACCAAGGTTTAGAAAAGTTAGATTAACTGAGCCTAAACTCTCAGCTGCTATACCAAATATCTTTCCACCTCTGTGAGTATGGGGCTTGGGATATGCGCTTTTGAAGGAGGAAGTTCTTATGAAGCGTTGCCAGCTCATCTGGGATTCAAACAGCTGTTTTTTTCTATGAAATACCTCACAAAACTTTAAATATAAACCAACTCCTTTTGAGGAAGGACTTAATTTTTAAACTCTCGGTTCAGATTTGGTAAGAACTGCTAAAAAACGTGCACAGAAACTTCCAACCAATTGGTGATTTTCCACTCAGCAGAAACTTGCATGAACTTGGGGATGAAATCCTGGTGGAAAATATCTAAATTCCAGTTCCTAAATTTCAGTCCCTTCTGTTGATGGAGTTTGAAAGCACAAAGCACATACAAACACAGTATTTACTTAAAGCCTGATAACCAGGCATCACAAAGGTTCGATTTACACAATTGGTTCAAGGGATGCATGAGATCCCAGCTGCGTGCAGTGCTTCCTTACAGATCCAGAAATCAGAAAGCCGCCTTGTCTTCCAAGCATTGTCCATTTACTTAATCTCAGGCAAATGTCTGCAAAGTTTTGCTCTCCCGAATCTCCCCTATTTGTAAAATTTTGATACTAATATTTGCCCTGGCGACTCTGTAAGGGTTAAAAAGGGAGAATGTTTGCTCAGGCACTGAATTCCTGTGAGAAACAGAGTGTTTTTTGAGAAGAAACAGATGCTCCAGAGTATTTTGTTTTTATCTGGTCAGATACTTGTATAATCAGCCGGCCAGGTTGGAGGCGATGGCTTGTTGCTTCTGTGAGTGACTGGCATGTCATGGAGAGAGCAGCAGTCCCAGGCTGAAAGAGGATGCTAAATGTCTCCTTATTTAAGTTCTTAAATTTCTTTAGAACAGCCAGAGGTGGCAAAGGCCAGTCAATATATTCACGAGTACAACTTCTTGCCCGACTCTCCAACCAACAGATGTTATGAGCAGGGAAGATATTGTGTAAAATATAAGCAATCGCTGAAATGGTGAGGAAAAAAATAAAACGTGGTCAAAACCTTAGTCCTCAAGAGATAGTTTTTTAAAAATTAAAAGTACTACATTCCCAAACCTAAAGAAATGTGTTCGATGTGAAGAAAATAAAGGACACAAAGCCCCACAAGCTTGGAGCTTGACTTTCTCTTCTTTGAGGTGGTATTGGTTTAGATGGAGCAACACCTGGCAAATAGATCGCTCTTTGACCTTTTATCTTGGTTCAGACCTGCTGTCTGTTCTTGAATAACTTGGGAAAGTAAGCATTTATTTGTAACGCAGTTGGCCACAAAAAAGATTAAAATATATGAAAATAATTTCTGGATCAATCCTCTGTTGGAAAAAATGGCAGCCAGTAGATGTGACAAATCTTCATGAACTCAACAGTGAGACTTTACTGGGCATGCAGCCCTCTCCTACCCCCCACCTGTCCAGCCTCCTCCTTCTAACTGTACAGGTAAGGGTTAGTCTCTCCCCATTCGGTGGTCAACTCTGTGAAGGGCGACACCTTGTCTAACTTATATCTTTGCTCTCTACAGCCCCCACAATGCTTGGCACATAGCAGGCACTAATTCATGGAACTCCACAGCTGACAGGTATATCGAAATTGAAACAGAGGGGAAGAAAACAGTGTTGCCCTGAGTAGAGTCTCTGGTTCACGTTCATGGGAGGCAGTCTGGAGGAGAGAATAGCAAACTTCAGTGAAGGGAAAGCACAAGAGGCAATTGTGATGACTACTCAAGGGTGTGGTGTGTTGGTCTGAGCTCCAGTCTTTCGAAAACACTGGACAGTGAGCACTTCCTGGACACAGAGGAGGTGGCCACAGTTTCGCGTTCTCGGAATCTGTCCAGGTTGCATCCTCCTCCATCCCCACCCTCCTGGTCAGAGGCGTCGGACCTGGAGCTTTGGAGCTGGGGTTCACAGGCACACAGGCCACCCTGCACAGTCTGGGGAGCGACAGAGTGGGAGGGACAGGCTCCCCCACCCGCATAGCCTGCTGTTCTTCCACTGTGTGTGTTTCATACGCAGGTGAGCCCTGGCTCCACTGGAGCCAGAATGTCACCAATATTGCCCGGGCAGCTTCTTCCCTTCTACAAGGAGTAGGGAACAATTTTTCTTCAAAAGTTATTGACCCTGGGCCGAGGGAAGAGTGGGGTTTTAGCACTGATTGGATTTTCCTTTTTTTAAGATTTTATTTGAGAGAGAGTGAAAGAGAGTACACGTGGAAGGGAGAGGCAGAGGCAGAGGGAGAAGCAGGCTTCCCGCTGAACAGGGAGCCCATGTGGGACTCAATCCCAGGACCCTGGGATCAAGACCAGAGCTGAAGGTAGACACTTCACCACTGAGCCACCCAAGCATCCCCTTTCCTGTTTTTTTTTTTTTTTTTTAAGGAAAACATTTTACATTTTCCTTATCCTTTATGCCACTGCTGATTTCTTTGTCCCTGAGTAATTGTTAGGTGATTCTGGTTCAGTCCTTCAAGACACATCCTCCTTCTTCAGCTGTTCTAGCCTCATACCTGGTGTGTGTGTTAGTTCATTAATGCGAGTTGGGGATTTCTGACTGTCAGGGGAACGATGTTAGCAGCTCCCGTGAAAAGTGTTCTGGTGAGGATCAGGGGCGTGATTATAATCCCACGGCCTCCCTTCATTCCCATCTCCAAGGCAGGAGTCAGGGCCGGCTCCCAGTCTGCGGATGGCTTGGCTATGGTGCTGTGCGGCCGTGGCTTTGACCGTGTCCACCAGAGCAGCCTCTGCCAGACCCCCACAGCCCAGACACAGCCTCGATTCATTTTTTTCCTTCTCTTTCTACAGAAAAAATGGGCCTTCCTTCCTCTATCTCAGTGACACAGTGTGGATGACATAATGAAGGTGGAAGTATCTTATGAATACAAGAGAAATACATTAAATAAAGCCCAGGTATTACTATAACAGGAAGTGCATCCGTGAGTTTTGTTCCTTAAAATAAGTTCAGACTGTAAACAATAACGTCTGCATCCTCAGGAGGAGGCACTTATAAATATTTCAAAAGCACTGCACATGTCCGCAGTAGAGATCATATCTCATGCTCAGCATGTATTTGGCAAACAAGAGTTTCTGAATGTTCATATAATAAGTTGCCTTGATAAGTGGGTTATAATTGCAGTTTTCTAAAACTCTGGGTGGGTGGAGTTTCTGGAAAAATCCCACAGAAGATGCTATCTCAATGTCACAAATTTGACAATAGCATTAATGGCTTTAAGAAATCATAATTTTCTTAAGAGTGCCTGAGGGCTTATAAATATATTCAGCACATCCAGATGGTAAACCAGTCCATACTTCATGTAAGGCAGGAGCCAGGGTCATGGTGGCTATCACAGGATGCCGGTTCTTTTCAATCAGTTAACCAAAACTCTGCCGTTACATTCATGTGCGAGAGAGAGGAAGTTAGGTGGTTTTTGTGTTGTAAATTCATAGAGAAAAGCAACTAGGAAGATACATGTTTTTAAATTGATGGTCCATCCCCTTGCATCCATGTCTCTCCCCTTCTGGTGGCCCCAGGTCTTTCCCCCATTTCTGGTTCTGACAGATTTCCCGCTAGTGGGGAGGGTCTCAGTGCCTCTGATGAAAAGCCACTTCATCCAGCAGAAGGGGTTTGCTTTCCTTCTTGTGGGATCATTGTGGGCCTCCTAGGGTCAAATAGATTTTGTAGAACTTTCCTATTCATAAGTAAAAGAAGTCCTCCTGGGAACTTATTACCCTTCCAACAAATATTTCATCTCTCTCTGTCTTCCCTGTTACTGCCACAGGTGCTGAAAGGAGTGTCTACACTCTGTTGCTCTGCCTTCACACTTAACTCTTTTCAGCATCATTCCTGTCCCTTCTAGTTGACTGAAACTGCTTCCTTAAATGTTCCATTCCAATTACTGGTTTAATGCCCAGACCATTGGCTTTACTTTGACCATGATTTTCTTCACCCTTTGCACAACCTTAAACATGATTGACTACTCACTACACATTGGAGCTTTCTGCTTCTCTGCATGTCATCATACTGCACCATCTTGGATTCCTCCCTACCTCTCTTTTTGGACTTCCTCTCTTTCCTCTAACAATAAAAGACAGACATTGGCCAAGGTTCTGCCTATGCTCTGAATGTCTTCTCCCTGAATTGCCTTATTGATCTTAGCCACGCAGCTCAGATAATACCCACATTTCTGTCCAGCCCTACATTTGACCTAAGCACTGGACTCAAACTTCCAAATCCCTTTAGGACAATGGTGACTGCCTGAGTGGTAGACTCTTGCCACAGATGAAAAATCCAGTGTTGCACAACCCCAGCCTTTTCTTTCTCTTATTGCTTCCTTCCTTCCTGTGTATCCAAATCTGACACACTGGAATGTCTCCCACTTCCTGCACCCCCGGGTGCAGTTTAAAAACCTCTAAGTTACAAGTACTACAATACCCTTCATGTCTATCTTTTCTCTTCCATTTCTACTGCTAGCACTCAAATCCTAACACTTTTTAACCCATTCTCAGTGCTATTGCATTAGCCTCATCAAGGAACTTTTCTCTGTTCCTCCTCTTTGCTTAGAAACCTTGAGCTTCCCATTCCCTACCCTGCTTCTGTTTCTCAGTCTTCCACAATGTGACTTCCTTCTGGCCCTCTAGTCTATCTCCTCTGGTTCTCCTATGTATTCTTCAAAAAAAAAATATTTCTTTATTCATGCCTCTCTTCACAGAGAGAGGCAGAGACACAGGCAGAGGGAGAAGCAGGCTCCTTGTGAAGAGCCCGATGCAGGACTCAATCCTAGGACCCCGGGATCACGCCCTGAGCCAAAGGCACACATTCAACCACTGAGCCACCCGGGTGCCCCTCTTCTATGTATTCTTGCCAAAATATTTTTGTGGTTCCTTAGACTCAGGCCTGCTTTCTCACCCCAAGCCTATTCATAGGATGTTTTCTTTACAAATGTGGGAAGGGTAAACACCCTTCACATACCTTGCGTCCTTGTCAAAATGTTACATACCATCCTAGTTCCATCTGAAATGCTTCCTTCATAAAGAGATTTCTAGTAACCAATGACCAATTAAATGTGGTCTCTCTTTCCCTGTCCTCCAACACCCCCACCCCAAGAAGTGTGTTTCTATAGCATTTGTGTTCTTTAAAATATTCGGTACTGTCATAATGTCATAATCTGATATTTCTGTGACTCTTGACTCAACTATTTCATAAGATGCTCAAGAACAGAGAAGGATATTGTTTTCCACCACTTGCAGAGCCCAGCATAGTGTTTTGCCTGTAGTAAGTGCTTAATTAACATTTCTGAATTGAATTGGCTAACTGACGTCCAACCAAGTCTTCTCCAGTGTGTTCACCTAGCACGGAAGAGCCAGGTCAGCTTCTTAGGAAAAGCTCTCAATCAGACTATTAGATGCACACTAACACTTCTCATTTACATGGTAAGCCCATTATTTTCCTGGGTAGTGGAATCAATTACATTTTTCCTCTAAAAATCTCTATTTAAAAAAAAAACACGTAGATTTCTACATGTGAAGAGCATTAGCTAAATTTCAATGAATAGGCAGAGATAGTGCTTGATTGAAAGCTTTCTCTGTCTCACACTCATCTCCACAATCTGTTTTGGAGTTAGAGACGTAACATGTACTAACAATATGGGTCTATGTCCTGATGGCTGAGTTCTGACATCCTCACAACTCTCGGGACTTTGTGACACTACTCTGGAAACTTTGTCCATTGTATATTTATATCTGGGCTCATGGCCAAACCACCTTTATGTAAATTTAGCACAAATACTTTAGAGCCTCTTCCATTCCAGCTGGCAACCCCAATACGTGCACATGTTAACTTTGCAGGGGGCTTGCTGGGGAAGTTGTCTAAAGTGAGGTGCTCCATGAGAGAAGTCAACACAGGATGCATCCTGTGCAGAATGGTGTAAATTTGTTAACCCATATTGCCAGATAAATGCCAAGCCCCAAGTCTTGGTGCAACTACGTGAAGATACTACTCTGGGAGGTGCTCAACTGAGCTAGCCCTGAGACTCCTGCTGTGAGGGCAATTTCTAAAATGGACATGAAGGGGTTCTAGTTGTTCTTCTGGCTCACACCATACCAGCGTTTCCTACATGTTTCTTAAAGCTGCGTGTCGAGATGGGCCAGTGTCAACCCAAGAGGAAGAGACAAAGATATGGCAGGGGCATGGCTACACCTAAAATAGTGAGGCACCCTGGTCACCACATCTCACTTTTGTATTTCTCACTACCTTATACTGAGTTCTGGGATACTTCCAAATGTTTCTGTTCTCGGTCTAGTCTAGAAACCCATACCCCCATTCTCCCATCTCCAGGTGGTATGCAACCAGAGAATAGAATGACTTAGATGATAAACTCTTGCATTTCCATGGGGGTAAGTAGAAGATGAGCTGAGGCAGAGGCAGAAATAATGTCTGATCGTGCCTTTATTGTATTCTATTTTGGGCCAGCCCTGTGTTGGCCATGTTCATCGTTCCCTTGGGAAACTTGCTTAGCTAATACTGTGGCCTTTGTGTGTGATGCCTATAGGATCCCACCATTATCCTGAATTCTAGAAGGGACTCAGCCTTTATAGAGCTGTGGGCTCCAGTATCTCATCTTTCCGGGCCTACATATTCTCATCTGTGAAATGAGAGAGGGAGAGAGAGGTTCTGTGCTTTCAGCCCTTTTGCCTCTAATGTAACAGGATTCTCTGTGCAGGGGAATCCTGTTGCTATAAGAGCATATTCCAAATATGTCTTTTCTGACAATTTGGCCGGGCCCTGATGCCTGGTCCTTCCTTTGTCTTTGACAAGACCTCTCACACCTTTTCTCTTTTGCCCATCTTAGCTTTCAGCTACCCCAGCTCAGTCCAGACTCTCCTTGCCTTTTGCAAAACAGCCTCTCCCCTCTCCCTTCTCCTTACCCCTTTTCTTTTTGACTCTTTGATGTCAGTTTTCTACCCCTACATTTATCAGACATTTTATTATTTTTTTGTAAAGATTTTATTTATTCATGAGAGACACACACACACACAGAGGCAGAGACAGGCAGAGGGAGAAGCAGGCTCCACGCAGGGAGCCTGATGTGGGACTTGATCCCGGTACTCCAGGATCATGCCCTGGGCTCAACCGCTGAGCCACCCAGGTTTCCCTATCAGACATTTTAGATTCTAGTTGGGTAACTTTTATTCCAGGGAATTGGTCATTTTCCCACCTTGACCTCCATCTTCCCGGTTAAGAGGAGATTGTTTTAACTAATCAGTTATTTGGAAGAAATGGGGATGTGGTCCTCAGAAATGCCCATTTCTTGTTCTGCTGTCACTGAATATGTTCTTTGCAGCAGTGGAAATTGTGTGTGGGAATGAGAGGTTTATTCTGGCAACTCGATGGGCCACAGGCAGAATTCCAGGTATAATTTAACTGCAATTGATAACCTAAGTGTTAATTGAAACTCGGATTTGATCACTAACACAGAAGTAGCTCTACCTTGCCTTTTCTGTTCAATGTAGCTTATTAAAATTAGATTGTAAAAAGTAGAAATTACATCAGAAAAAATACAAAAGAATGACAACAGTGATTTTGTTAATGAATCCCACCTCACTCTTTATGTCTCAAAGGCAGCGTAAACTATGTAATAAGCTATGCATCTATTTGTAAAACAGTCTCAAATTAAGGAGCTTATTCAGATGCCATTGTAAAAATAATTTTCTGAAATTGTGGTCTATCAACAGAAGATAAGATGGCACTTTGTTGTCGCCTGCTGAGGCCCATTATGAATATTCTATTTCAGAAGCAAATCACACTGTAAATACAATGTTCAGATTCATTTATTTCCACAATAGCATTTTTGCAAAGGTGCAATTTCATAATTTGACTTAGCATTGATAGCACATCATCATTTCGAAGCTCTTTATAACCACTGGTTAATTCACACATCCTTGGGAAATTGTTTATTTGTACCAGATCTATTTTAAAGTGAAATCACCAAAAGGTATAAAGATAAAGAAATTTGCCAAAGGCTAAACAGGAACAGAGATGTGATTAAAATGTGCTGTCCTACCTGTGTCTTTTCCTTAGCACACCTGACGAGGCCCTTCTGAACATGCAAGTGTTCCCAGTAAAAACTAAGAGCTCTGTTAATGATTCTATTACAGTCAGGAAACTTGGTTTAAAACAATAAATCCAAGTCATTCAAGATGCAAATGCAACCAGGACCTGAAATGAACATTAATTGTACTTTTCTTCTCTGTTGGGTCCTCCTGAGCCATATTTTTATTAAAGCAAGTGATCAATGGTAGATTCATGCTAAAGTTATTTAGCTAATTCCCAGCATCAACTGGAAAATGTCTAGTATTTCTAAATGCCTCGGTAAAAAAAGAACATGAACTATCAACCCTCATTATTTTTGTAACTACATTTTTCCTAGAACCAACCTTGAGATTTAGGCTATTTGTGTTTTTTATCAACGTTGTTTTATTTATTTTATTTTTTTTCAACGTTGTTTTAGAGCTTTGTGTAGGTATTGATTATACGGGCCCTGAGACTGATAATGAAGATGAATTCACTGTTCAACATCCATCACAATGTATACTTAAAAAAATACATGGTAATAAGTTCAGAACTTATAAACTCGGAAGTTTAGATAAATTCAGGCACTTTCCAAAACATTGTTTATTTGGACACCAAAACTCTTCCTCAACTGTTGCCTGTTACTTCATTCAGTTGTCCATTCATTTGTTCATTCAACAAGTGTTTATTGACCACAGAGTATGTGCCAGTTACTGTTTTGTGATAGCGCCATGAACACAACAGACACCATCTCCTGCCTTCATGGTACTTATATTCCAGAAAGACGATGATAAACAAGGGAGAGCTGTTTATTGGGAGCTGTGCCTTTCCAGCATGATCCTCATTATCCTCACCTGCAGTTCCAAGACAGGCCCAGTCTCTCTGGGACCTGGCTCTCACTCCAAATAAGATGCATATAAAAACATCTGGCTGAGGCAATTGTTGGTTGAGCATCATATTTGTTCCTGGTTGCAGAGGCTTTCTACTTTTAACCTCTGCTGGAGTTCCAGACCCTCTATGATTCAACCATCACCCACAACTCTTACTTCCCAAGGTCATGCAATCTCCAGCCCTACATACTTGACCATTGCATGCCAACTCTCCACACCTGGCACTGGCTAGCACGATCTCCCTTCAGGTCTTGGCTCCTTTGCCTTTAATCATGGATCCCAGTCCATCCGGTTTTACTTTTTAGCAGGCCCTGAGTGACAGAGCTCAGGAAGCAGTGAACATGGACAGAGTAAAGGTATAGCTTCCAAAGCTTCAGGATGGCTTAGGGTTGCTTTAAAATATATGTTTGCCAGAGCTGGCTCAGCAGGGCTGTTGGGCATATGGCCTCTGGGTGATTCATATATATAGGAATCTCTCAATGGGGAACAAGCACAGTCAGCTCTCATGTTTTAGAGTTGATTTATAGTCTTAGCAATCATTTTACTGGCTCTTCAAGTGGCACAAATTAAATGGAAGACAGAAGGAAACTACAGGAAATCTTTTCTGCTTCATATTCCTAGTATAAAAATAATAATTCTTTAACAAAAGTATTTATGACTAAATAAATGAGCATCATGCTTTATTTCACCATTCCATCTTCTCGACTCTTTCCACCAAAGGCCCCCATACACTTCCTGACCATAGCCAGTGGCCACAGAAACAGAAAGGAAGACATATCCTTAAGGAGACGTGGGCAGAACTTGACCAGTGATTGGATTTGAGGGAGAGGGAGGCTGGCTATTAGTGACTCTTAGTGTTCGTACCCTCAGGCCTGAGAAAAACAAAAAACAAAAAACAAAAAACAAAACAAAAGTACCGGCAACATAACTAGTAAGAAACCAAGACAGTAGGTCCCATTGTGGAATTTTGAGATGTTTTTGAAATACACACACCATGTTCTATTGCTTTCAAAGTAAGGTGATGATATTCAATGGTGACAAAAATGGGTTTGACCACTTCATCTTGAGGGAAGAAGGAAAACTAGAATTAACTTACTAAACCTGTTACGTAGTTCTAAGTAGGATGGCAAATATATATAGTATGGATTAGCAGGGGCTTTCTCTAGTATGGTTGAGAAAACTGCTTGGAAAGGAGAAGCACAGTACACTGCAGTGCCTCCCATGGGCTTGAAGAGAGGTGGTAGCACAAGGGCTACAAATCTCCATCTTTAATCGGTATGCAGAAGGGCGTCTTTTGAAAACAGGCTAACCACAGAATAGTAGAAAAGAGTTTTATTTAGAACATTTTTGTTGATTAAATTCAACAATTGCCCAATGACAATTTGTGGATTAATTAGTTTTAAAAATAGTCTAATGTATGCATTCTATAGAGGCAATTTTTAAAACTCCAGACTTGCAAATACTGTAAAAATATATATTATCATTTTTGTAGTTCTAAGTAAAGATTTGCTCTGTGGTTTGGCAAACCCTACTATCTCTTTTACACAATAGGCCTTTTATGGAGACATGTACACCACACTGAGGTTGCCTATGTATGGTGGGATCGTGCTGCATACTTTTCCTTTGAATAAATATTTGAAACAAAAAAAGACACAAGAAAATAAGTCACCCACAATCCTACCACTCAAAGATACACTATCTTCTTTTTGTATGTCTTTTTTTAGCCTTTTCTCTTTGCATCTAGAAATATGCATATATTTAAAAAATGAGATGATTCTCTATAGAGACTTTTTATCCTACAATTTTCTCTTAAAATTATACTTTACGTATTATATTAGGCCCTTAAATAATTTTAAAAATGTTTTATAAATCACACTACCTTTCCAAAATAATTATTTTTATCAAACTGCCTAGGACATTTATTTTCGATTACTCAAAATTATGAGTAATAACAATAATGATGAGATGATATCTCTATGCATATCTTTTTGTATCTTTGAGAATTCCAGATTTCCAGAAGTATAATTTCTGAACTGAACAATAAGGACAGTATTAAGACTCTTGACACAAATTGCCAGTTTATGTGAGAGGGTAATCCTCAGGGATGGGGAAGTTGGTGACATTTACTTTAAAAACCGCATCTACATTTTCAAAGAAATTGATATTTTTATGACATAAATTGATATTTTAAATCAGGAATTGGCACACTTTCTGAAAAGGATAAGATAGTAAATATTAGGCTTTGCTGACAAGATGGTCTCAATTTGAGCTTCTCAACTCCTCCATATAGCCTGAAAGCCCTAGACAAGTAAATGAATGAGCACGACTATGTTTCAATAAAACTTTATTTACAAAGCCAGGCAGTCAGACAGATTTGGTGTACAGGCCAGTTTGCCAACCCCTGTCTTAAATGAAAATTCTTCCATTCTGTAAAAACATCTAAGTTTGTCACCAGTGAGATTTGGGAGCAATGCCTTGCAGTGTTTTCTTTATAAAGATTGGAGCTTGTAGGATTGTGAATCCCAACTATAGTTTAGGGAAGGAAGTAAATTTGCTTTTGTTGCAGGGAAATGTGGAAACTAAGCAAGGAAGCTATGAATCAGCCCGTTTTCTTAACGTATGTAGAGTAAAAGAGAAGTCTATACAGTTAGGTTTCTGTTTGCCTCTTTTAGGCAGCTGTAGCTCTGCCCCGTATCTTTTCTTACTTTCTTGAGAAATTCACTCTAACACCCAACAGAAGTAGCAACATCTACGTATACAAACTAATTTCAGTCAATATTGATTCAATCAAGGGCTCTATCACTCATTAATACCAGCATTACAGCACAATTCCTAGGATAACAAAACTGATGTTGGAAGAAAAAAAAAATCTTATAAGAAATAACTTTGTTCTCATGAAACCTGCCATACAGGGGATATTTTTCCCAGATGTTAAGCGTACAATTGTTTTTCCTTAGGTGACCCTGTATGGAGCACCTAAAAGACTACCTTTGACAAAGGTGTAAAACAAAGGAAGTAAACCAAGTGCAATCTAAATAATGCTATTTTGTCATAGATAATTAGCAATTATCTCTCAAGGAAATTAGCAAACTGTCCAAGGGAATAATATATGTTTTATCAGTCTTTATGGCAAAATAGAGGATGAAGATAATTGCTTTCAGGAACTGTTGGATCTTACACAGATGTGCACGTACACACACACACACATGCACACACGCACACCCTTCTGACCTCAAGAATGCACAAGCAGCTGCCTTGGTAAACACCACATCTGAGTCCAGCAGTAGTTTTATGCTCATTGTTTCTGTCTCTTTTATTTATGCTAGAGAAACAATGTGAGCTAGATGCAGACAGCTCTCTGCCAATAATAGAAGTGTGTTTGCTGGCGAGCCAAAGCAAATAACAAAGAATTGGAAAAAAATGGATTTGACCCTAGCAAATTAATATAAACAATAACTTCCCTGCATGCGCCCCCCCCACACACACTGTATATGTATAACAGCTATAGTTACAATTTTGTTGAGAAATTTTTTTTTTTACTAAAAGACCCCGAATTTAGCAGATACTAAGCTTTGAGGCCTAATATACAGTTTTTAAAATGTGTAGACGTCATGTACACATAGACTGCTTGGCAGCTAGACAAGGAGGTATACACAGATTTATATTCTGACTCTTGTTTTATGGATGAAGAAACTGGAGTTTTGACAGTGAGTGACTTGCTCAGTGAGTGGGTCTGTGGTACAAATGTATTTCTCCTGATGCTCAGAACAATGATCTCCTCACCCATTCACCCTTCCTTTCTAGCTATGTTGCTTTCCCTATTTGTTGTTTGTTCCAAGTAGTGTTCATGATTGTTGTTTGGGGATACATGATCTCCTTTTAGCTAGTCCTTCAAGGGTTGAGAACTTATTACGTGTCATCTTGTAAGTGTAGAACTGGGACCAGTGGGTAGAATAATTACAGTCCTAATACACCCTAAAAAACCTTCTAACTTTCATAAATTATGACTTTCTAGGAATGTAGGTTCAATCTTGAGCTATTTTAACTTACAAGGTTTGTATATTTTAAAAAGTGGTTTTAGTACATTATATATGTTTGTACAAATGCAATTCAGTACTTTATTATAATAGTTGTTACATGACAGCAAACCTACAGAGTTATCAGCGAGGTCACCCTAAATTGTTGATTCCACTACTACTGTGTGCTGTGGATTGGACCACAGTAATGCCGCAGAGAGCTCACTCGTACCCAGGGAGAACACACCATCAAGATGCACAGTTCTATAGCAAATCGCTCTTTAATTACAAAGAATTGATTTGAATCTTTACATTACCTTAAATCAATGTGGTTACATGGATGCTTTTGCCTTTTTTGGCTTTCATTGCTTAGACTCAAAGTATATAGTTTTCTACTTGCTTTCTACTCCAGCGAGGGACTGTCTCATAAAGGAGTGAGCTCCCCTTACCCCAGAAGCTTTCAAGCAGTGGCCCAATGCCATCTATGAGGAGTGCCATGCACTTCTGAAAGGTTTATACCTAGACTACAAATAAATGGAGATGAGTAGATTGAGTGCCAACTCCACAGCCATTGGTTTAGATGGAGTCATTTTCATTTCATTCGCCAGAGCATGTAATGAAAGACACAGCTTATCTCAGAGCTAAGTTTGAATTGGATAATGTCATCACCATGGCTGCTAGGGGACAATTATAGTGTTCTAGAGTCCTGGTGCCCGTGAGTACTGAGGAGCAAAGCAACCAGTGAGGCAGTCTTGGTTAAAAATAAGTAAATAGTGACACCTGGGTGGCTCAGTGGTTGACCATCTGCCTTTGGCTCAGATCATGATTCTGGGGTCCTGAGATCGAGTCCCATATCGGGCTCCCCAAGGAGCCTGCTTCTTCCTATGCCTATGTCTGCCTATCTCTGGGTCTCTCATGAATAAATAAATAAAATCTTTAAAAAAATAAGTAAATAAATAAGACGCATCCCAGCCAGGAGGGATTGTTAGAAGAGGACAGACATGGCTGACAGGGCCTCATAGAAGAAAAAAGCTATCAATTTTCTCTTATGGTGTGGTTTGTTTTCTTTCCCATTCCTTTCTTAGCTTTTTTTGCAGTGATGATTTAATACTTCTGGCAGTAGAGGTTTGATTCAAATAAAGAAATGTAAGTCAGTGAAAGAAGAGGAAATGGAAGCCAAAAATAGAAAGTATTGCAGTGAAAACATGTCTCAGGTCAACTCCTAAAGTAATTACTATAACATATTTCAGTTATTTTCAATTGTTTGGCCTTTATTCGCATGTTAACTAAATTATGTTTCATTATTTCCCAAGAACAGCCAAATATCACACAGGAATACTTGTTCCATCATACAATTTGGTCGAATCCCCCATTTATATCTTGATGGAAAAACGGACTCTCAGAATTTGAAAAAAACCAGAATCTTCATTACTTCTTTCATCATCACCATGCCAATATCGTTTGATCATATTCAGCCAAAGGGAAAAAAAAAAGGCAGGGGTATATATCATATGTCAGGGTCGCAGTGGGCCCTGGGCATAGGAAAATGAATAATACCCTCTTTACTATCTTTGAAGAGGTTGCAGCAAATGGAGAAGATGGGACTGAAACAAACTGATAATGTACAGTTTCAGATGGAAATACTGTAACTGACGTGTGAACAAGATGGTTTCTCAGTTGATGCCCAGTTTGGTTGGGGAGGGGGCAAATCTTTGCCTTTTCTCCTGCTGCTCCCACCACATTTAACATTATTTACTTTCTTCTCATTAACCACCATATTCTCATTGAGAAAGGAAAGGGAATATCCATTCACAGGCCAACAAGCTTTGGCTTCTTCACTTCACTTCCCAGTTACAGTGAAAGAAGGCCCTGATCACCGTCAACTGGAAATGAAATAAGGGAGGGTTTAAACATGTAATTGTCACTGATCTGTAGTATCTACAAAGTCTGGAAGGGAGAGACAAAGAATCGTACCCTGGGATTCATCCCTTGGGGTTTACAAGTTTATCATCTCTTTCAGAAAATGGAGTCTATCCAAGTAATGAGATAGCGAACGAAACAAGGCCGCCTGTAAGTAGGTGCCCGCCGAGTGTTGCACAGCAATGTGCGATAAGAATTCAAAGCACCCGTTTTTCTTGTCAGGTAATTAAAAAGAAGGATGAGTTCTATAGATAAAACCAATATAAGAAAGAAGGGCTTCTAAAAATGTTTGTTTGTTTGGGTACACTTTGATCGATTTGCCCAATTTAGAAAGAAGATAACCGATATAGTGTTGATTGCTCTCTCTCCCTTCACTCTTACATAATGAGGTTCTCACACAGGTGTGATTAACTAGAAAGGAATGTAAAATATCGTCACTGTGGAGGGACAGATTTTGTCTGAAATTGTAGAATATAATGAAATTAGAGGGACAATTAACTGCCTTGGATAAAGAGGTGCCCAACTTTGGAAATATGAGCTGTTACTCTCAAGTAATAAAGTGTACTGCACCAACAAATATAACTAGAATTTTTGCATAGAATGATGTCTCCAACTTTTAAGTCATTGACTGTGCTCCCATGTCTCAAAAACAGTTTTAAAGTGCCCTCGGGGCACTTACTCAGCACAGTGATAAAAAGCCATCTCTGTGTTTAGAGTTATTACTCTGACTTCTAAACTTTGGGGCCCCACAGTACCCAGAGCACCCCATACAACAGGTCTGATCACCTCACCCTCCCTGGCTATTAACCAGGAGGGGGCTCTGAGCCCGCCCGGGGCCTTGCTCAGAGAAAGTCTTTGCTTTTGCCCAGGCCCTACCTCCTCATTAACAGACAGAGCAGCTGCAACTTACTCTTCCTGCAGTTTCTGTGTGGCCCTTGCACTCCTGGTAAGATGTCGGCCCTGCTGCCATGGAGGATAGTAATGTACCCTCCAAGAGAACATCTGATCTGCAAAGTGTTAATGGCTAAAAACTGGGGGGGAAGTCCTTATCCAAAAGCCATCTTTCGATCAAGGAGGGGCCCTCCGCCTCAGAGGAAATCTTTCCTGTTTACAGACTTCTGGGGCTTTGAAAAGCCTTGGAAGGTTATGGGCCAGGCTCCTTAGCTTTACGCAAAGGGGCAAACAGGATGAGACCAGGATGGAAACTACATATCATAGGAACCCAGAGGGCAGGAAGTAACAACATAAGAGGGAACTCTTGATTAAAAGTATAATTGGAAAGGTTTGTGTTAGGTGGGTAGGCGATAATGGCATTAAAATATGTCTGTAGATTTTGTACGTGTTTGTAATAAGACAGCCATTGGCCCACCTTTTCTTTAATTGGTTGCCTCTGTCACATTATTCTCCACTTTGGAGAAATCTGATCTTTTTTTTTCTGTATGGAGATGCTGTGCTAAGTCTATTTCGGAGAAAACTCAGTCAAACTACATTCTTTATTATTATTGTTAATTTCTATGTGAAATGGAACTTGGGATAAGACCTTATTATTCTTTGTAGAATTAATTATCTTAGAATAAACAACTAGGAGATTGAAAATAAAAGAAGTATATAAAGGATGAAGTGGATATTCACTGTGCTTTCTCTACATTCCATTCTCTAAGAATACATAGATGTTTGTGAATTCTTTCTAAAAACTGGCTCAAAACTTAGACATTAGTAGGAGAGGAACAATTTTTTTTCTTCAAAAACTCAGCATGTGCGATGTTGGCTGCAGTGGGGTGGCTGTTGAAATCCCACTTTGTGGCATGGGCATGCCCACAAAACACCCCATGAATTTCTCAGTCCCTTCCCTGGCTCCACCCAGCCTGCGTGTGACCACGAGCCACACCTACCCAGCTCTGTACCCCATGGTCCAGGGTGAGCCGTGATCATCTGTTTCCAGACAGAAGTCAGTAGTAACATGTTTTATAATTGTAGTCCTATGCCAACTAGAGAATAAATTGTCATTACCAGATGGCTCCGTGGTGCAGAAAATGTGCTAGTACAGAATTCTGCATCAGCCTCCTTGACTTGCACCCAGCAGGTGATATTTATGGACTGTTTACAAGTTGCTCACATATGGCATTCTAAAGAGGTTTGTAACTTTTATATGCTGTCATCCAGTTTATTTATTTTATGAAAATCCCACTCCAAAGGTCAGCCTTGTTCTGTCTACCTCCCTAAACTTGAGACTGGAGGGAAAATCCTGGATGTGATCTCAGGATGGAGGAGCTAAACACAGAGGCTTTTAAGCCCTCCAAATGTAGCACGCCCCACTCACATGTCCCTTGCGCTCTGCTCTCTCGACCGTGGGCATAACTCCAGGTTCCTTATTCAAACGATACAACATTCATGTTCTTTTGTGTGGAACCCACTGCCAGCTTCGGGCTGGGTTCAGCTCACTAGGAGCAGAGAAGGGGAAAGGGGTGTAGTCAGTTGCAGGGGAGGGCCAGCCAGGGCGCCCCAGCCAAATTGCCTGCAGGGCCCACCTGCCTTGGTGGGTCCTCCTGAGACCCTCCCCTGGCCACCGGCCAAAGTGGAGCATCAGAGCTCCCACCTGAGGCAGCAACAAATCTGCACCTGAATATAGCTCTTCCTGACTCAGATGGGCTTTGTTCTGGACCCTGGCATTCCTGACTCTATCATCCTTGGTCCGGGTGGCCACTCGAAACGGGTAGGAATTTTACTCATTTTTAGGTCAAGGAAAACAAGAAGGTGTTTTCTCATCCTTGGAAAAGCCGATCGAAAGGAGTGACGTCATGTGGTCATTGGAAACCATCCCGTGCTGAGGCGAATACAGGGTGTCCCCAAGGAGGTGGAAAGGGCACACGGGCTGTGCAGGAGCCCCGGGGACTGTGGAGGTTGCAGGCTTCTGGAAAGTCTCGTCAAGTCCTTCGCCTTCATTTGGTAAGAAACAGGAGACAGCAGATAATGTTTTAGAGCATGAACTTTCTCGTGTGACTTTTCCAAGTCACACAGGTAATCTTTTCTTTTTCACCTATCTCTTCAGGTGATTAGCATTTAATAACAGAGAGTTCAGATGGGGGGAATGGAGAGGCCAGCCACTGTACAGTTCTATGGGGCCTGTCAAGTCAACCAGGATCCATTTGTGATGTTCAGCCAAACACAGCACACCAAAGCAGTTGCCTGCAGCAGTTTTTAAAACATACCTCTAGCTAGGCCCTGCTTTAGATATAGTGAACTGAGAGCCTGGGGATGGTGCTCAGGCAAGGATGGGAGATGGTCCTGATGAGCAGAACTGATAGAGGCCTGTCCAGCACCTAGTCAGGTGTTCTGTGGCCAACCTGCAGGGCAGAAGAACCCCTGCTTGGGAGAGCCAGAGGATTGGAGGAAGGATGGTTCGGCGGGGGGGGGGGGGGGGGGGGCAGGAGGCATTCTGTGCTAGGGGATGGGGCATGTTTGGCTCAGCCTCTAGAAAGAATATGGCACAGCTTACCCAAGTCAGCCCCTTACTCTGTGACTTTGGGCAATGTAACCTCAATAAGCCTCATTTCTCTCAAGGACAACGTGGACTTAAAAATAGTACCTTGTGGGGTTATTGGAGTATGAAATGAGATCTTACAGAGCAAGTGCCTAGAAAAGTTCCTGGCACGAGGAAATGCTTGTGAAGAGTTGTAGTAGTGGTAATAGGAGGAGTGGTGGGGGTAGGAGGATTTTGGTTAGTGGGAAGAATATGGAGTTTACATTCTGGAATGGTGATTCCAGCCTTAGCCTATAACAAAGACAGCTACAGTTCATGTGGTGTCTGTCTGCTGTGTGCCTGACGGTATGTATCTTTAATCCTCACAAGCACAGTGCAAGATATTGTCATCCCCATTTCACAAAAAGAGATGAAGTAGAAAAAAGTCAAAAGCTCTAAGAATACAGAATTTACAGTGGCAGAACGGGGGTCTGAAGCCAGGTCCTTCTGATGCCAAACCACCATACGGTCTGCGATACCCAACCAGATACTGAATTATGGGACCTTGTGTTCCCTTCCAGCTGACCGGAGATCCCAGAGCCCCCGACTACATGACTGGTCCTGCATGATGTGGTTATTTCCTGGGCAGTAACTGAAAAGCCCTTGGGATCTTGGGAATTCAGGCATGACATAAGATTAGGACATTAAGTGGGCCTTTCGACTACAAGGTTGAAGATTCATCAGGCTTTTCTCGGGGTAAAGGACGGCTGTGAAGAATGGGGTGGGGGATGGCTGTGTGCAGATACCCCAGACTCCCCTCGGCCAGCGCGGCCTGCCCCAGGGAAGCAGAGACTGCATCTTTGATGACCCAGCCAGTAAGGCCTGGTCACCCAGGGTAGAAATCAGTTTAATGTGACTTTCACATGCTGCTCCTGGGACCAGGGCTGAAAATAGGTTCTCTTTATGTTCTCTTTCATCAACTGAAAAAATATTTCCAGGGAATCCCAAGATCTTGAAAACCTTGGCTCCAGAAAAGCAGGTATATTTTAACACCTGCCAAAATGAGCAAAATTAATAGGATAACTGAATTTGCACTGTGAACTGAGATTGATAAGTATACTATTAATAGGGAAATGTAATACTGGTTATCAGAGAATAATGTAATGCCTAAGAATTTTTTTCTTGGAGCAATGTCCAAGAGTCTAATTTTCTAGAGCGATAAAACCAAATTCCATCTGACTCTCCTAGTAGCTCACCAGGAAAGAGAGGTAGGAAAAGTAGATTTGTTGGAACAATGTGTACTTTGACTACATGAGATGTTAGGTTGGTAGTAAAAACTGCAGAAGCCCCAGAAATATTTCAGAATCCACATTTATATTCAATCGAAATATAAAGAAACTGAGAAATTCATAGCAAAGGGCTTCTAGGAACATCCTTGGGGAAAACTGTTAATTCACAGATTATAGATGAAATATTCACCTCTTAGAAGTGTGCTGCTTCTTATAATAAGACACACAGCCTGTGGCTCTAATTAAATTTGCTGCAAGTTTTATGGCATCACCACAGATAGTAGGGTTTAGTGTTTGGTTTGTACTACAGATTGTGTGGACTTCCAATCTGTAATTTATAATCAATTAGTAGAGTATTTAAAATTGCATTGAATGAAAGATTTTTTCCTTGTTTAAATCAGATTATTAGGACTGGTATGTTAATCCTGTCTCGGCTCGGGTGGCAGGCACCTTCCAGGGAACTTACTGACTGGCCTAAACCAAACTTGGTGTGTAGCCTTGGAGCACTCAGCTCCCAGATTGCCTGTTCCCATCCTGACCCTCAAGCTCTAGAGTAAGAACAGACCTCTTGGGCCCCCTCAGGGCAGCTCCAGATCCACCTTCCTGGCCCTTCTGTCTGCATCCAGGCCTACATCCAGAGTCCAGAAACTTCTCATCCTTCTCATCAAAGAACAAGCCAGTTTTCAGATGGCTCTGGGCTGGCTTGTGTATAAGAAGCAGGATAGATATGAAAAGAATCATTTTTCGTAGGTTCACTTGAAGTAACTAAAAGGAAAAGGAGACTCTGGAGAGTTCCAGAACAATCAGACTAACTAGAGAGGTCAGTGGACCAGGGGGCAGCCTGCCTTCAAACAGACCTTCCTGTCTGGCTGTCGGTTCCTGTCCTCACTGAAGAGCCTGAGGATACAGCTCAAAAGTATTTCTTAGACTTAGGAAATATACTGACCACCCTTTCAAGAAAAGCATACCCACCAACCTTTAGTGTTGAAAATTATATTTAATTATATTGCTTATTATATATGTACAAAAAATGTATTCATACTTTATTTGTCCTTAGCATTCCTTTGGAATAAATAAAATAATGCAAGTTTACACATTAATCCCAACATAACAACAAAACCAAAACACTCAGATAACAATATCAATTTGACATGATGAATCGTGGCATTTGGCAGAAACAAAATCCCTGTCTTTGGGTAACATAATAATAGTAAGATGTGTTTGCAATTTTGTGCCTTACTACATATTAACTTAATTTCCTTGAGTTTCAGCATGATGGACAACCCTTTTAGCTATTAGCTTGGTCTTTGCTGGTTTAAAAAAATTATTTTTATTGTTTAATTTGTTGTAGCCACTAATGGTGGTTTAAAGTAATAGTGTATTAACATGGATTAATTTAGTGATGTAGCCTGAAATATTACTTTGGGGAAAAAAAAACATAAATTTAAATACAAATTTACATGTGGCCACAAAAAGACATGATGGTGTTTCTTACATATATGGTGGTTATCTATGTGATCTAGAATATGTTTACAGTGCAGTTTTTAATAGATAATCATTAAAGGAAAACCTAAAATTTTTGAATTCTTTTATAACTGTTCAACACTTGAAGAATGACTGGCCTTAAGTCCAACTGCCCATATATGACATATTAGAGGTGGTATCTGGACAAGTCACAGGCTCCGGACCTTGATCAGAGCTACAATAAAACCAGAGCCAACATGCCTATCTTTGAATCCTGGTGTGTTGTTAATGGAAAGGGCCTTTGAGATCTTCTGGGCTGATCCCTTTAGGTTGCAGATGAGGAAACAAAGGCCCAGACAGGTCAAGTGACTTGCCCAGCATCACCCCACTGTTTAATGGCAGAGTCCCATTTAAAACTTTGTGCTCCTGACTTTTTGACCAAGGCTCTCCCATCACAGTGGCAGCTTTGGCTGGGTGGTCAACTGTGGCAGCTCAGCAGGTTGGTAGCTATGGTGCTGAGGAAATGCTACTTGTTTAATGTGGTGGGTTTTGCTCAGATACAAAATGGATGTTGGTTCTCTCCCAGGCTCACATAAGTAGGGTGAACCCTTCAGGATTTCACAAGAGTGGCATAATTCTGCTTTTTTTCCTCATTAACTTTCCAGTGCTTACTCTTCTAGCCCCTTGTATCTCTGAACAGTTACTAGAAATGAGTTTTGCTGAAGCATTATTCTGTAAAAAGATCAAGCCCCAGAATGAGGACTGAGAACATTAGCAGGAAGTCAGATGTCACTTTAGACTATTAAAATTCTCACATTCTAAGAGCTTACCAGAAGGATTTGAGAAATGTAGGCTCTCTACATAAAACGTCACATGTACATAAAAATCACTAAGTGATCAACATCTTATATTGAAAGAAATACACTGATTTTAACTTGAGGTTGCAAACCCCACTATGATTTTATATAAAGTTTTACTTAGTTGAATTTGCTCACAATGGTATTGTTCAATGCTAACATGCAGTGAAGAATGTATGTAATTGGTATTAGTGACTTCTTTGGTTTGTCTGATGAAAGGACATTATCCACACTATCATGGCGATTGATAAAAGGCTATACATATTGGGTATGGGTGAGTGAAATTCATTCATTCACATGGTAATGCAAAAATTGGTAAATCCACAGCATGCTAATAGTTCCACATCCCTATTAGACAAATCAGCTGTGTCTTAAGAGATTTTATGGGTTTTGAGTGCGCGAGCACGCATGCGTGTATGTGTGTGGATGTGTGGATGTGTTTGCTGTTAGCAGATGCCAAGCATTCTTCCTTCAAAAATAACAAATATGTTTTCTGTCTTCTCCCTCTTGCTGAATGCTAAGTGAGTGTGTTTTAATGGGAGCATTGGATTTAGGAGAGAGAATCCAGAGTCCAGTACCAATTCTGCTGCAGTCTGTGCGTTGTATGACCTGTAGCAGTCCAGAGGGGCTCTATTTGTAACATTTAGGGTCAGAGGAGATGCCCTCCAAATTCCCTTCTGTAATTCTTCTTCGTGACCATTTTCCTTGTTTCTAACACAATGAAACAAATAGTGTAATTAAATTCACCATCACCATTATAAAGATGTTGTAGTCCAAACAGGTTGTAAAATTCTAAGGAAACATGCCGTGTCTGTTTTCCTCCATGCCAGAAGCCAAGATATATCTACTGAAGATGTTAGAATCAAAATTGGCTGGGCCAAAAACATTCCAGCAAAGGAAAAGTCTGGAAAAGTCCCCATCCAGATGACTGTGTTAAAGTTGATACTTTACAAATGTCTCTTATCTCATTTGAAAAGAAATAGAGAATCTAAGTATTCTGGGATAAAAATAGATTGTGTTATTTAAGTATATGTGCATGTCTACATTTAAATAAATTGGAAAAAAGAAGAAATGTTCTGAAACTGAAATGAAACAGACTGGAACTGTCTTCAAAAATTTTCTTCAAAGTAAAGGTTACAGAATGCAGAAGTAAGTTACTAGAGATGCTGGGGACTTTCTTTCTTTTGTGGGTTTTTAAAGTAGGACAGACATGGGACACCTGGGTGTTTCAGTCAGTTTAGCATCTGATTCTTGATTTTGGCTCCGGTCGTGTTCTTGGGGTCTTGAGATCAAGCCCTGCTATGGGCTCTGTGCTTGGCGGGGAATCTGCAGGAGATTCTCTCTCTCAGCCCCTCCCCCTGCTCTCTTTCTCTCTAAAATAATAGATTAATAAATTTTTTAACAAAATAAATAAAGGGGCACCTGGGTGGGTCGGTGGTTGAGCATCTGCCTTGGCTCAGGTTGTGATCCCGGGATCCTGGGATCAAGTCTCACATCGGACTCCCTGTGAGGAGCCTGCTTCTCCCTCTGCCTATGTCTCTGCCTCTCTCTGTCTCTCATGAATAAATAAACAAAATCTTTTTAAAAAGTATTAAAAATACAATAAGTAAAATAAATAAACAAACAAACAAATTAATTAATTAAGTAAGTAAGTAAGTAAGACAGACATAAATCTGCTTATCTGCCTTAATTGGATTAGATGGTACAAGTGAACTGAAGCCTTTCAATGTTGATTCCCTCTGAGATGCTCAAATGCCTTTCTCTGCCCATTGACGTTCAGGGTTAATAAGCATAGTGGCACATGCAAAAAAACTTATTTTTCTTTCTATCTTTATTTGTAATTAAACATTAACTGGGCCCATGAAAATGCTTGAAAATATTTATCTTTTTGAGGGGAGAATTTAAAAATCACTTTGCTTCATGTTCAAGATAATGCTAGAGCTGTAAGCCCACAACTGTAGAATTCTGTTCTTCATGAAAAATCGGGACAGAGGTAAATTTGTAGAGAAGGTTCACATTCTTCAACCGTACAAGTGAGAAACATGTTTGGGAAGTCTGTAGAAAAGTAGTAGATAGGCAATTAGAAGATCTGAGTCTTTGATGCTAAAACTATCTCTGTGATCTTGAACATTGTATCTTTCTGCCTCAGTTTTCATATTTAAAAATAAGGAGATCAAACTAGACAATTTTCAAGACCACTTTATTTTCAAAATTGGTATATGATCCTCTCTCCTCTCTCTCTCTCCATATATATGTCTATATATGTCACATATAATATGATGATATATAAATGACATGTGTGTGTGTGTGTGCATACCTCTCTTCTAAATTTTGTTCCCATTTAATTGATTCTCTGCCTCCAGGAAACACTTTGTGGCCTACATTTTAAATGTTTATTATAAAAGAGTTTGCAAGCTCTCTTGAGTTTTCTCCAGAATTCATGCCAGCACCATTCTGAAGATTCTGTTTGCATCTACACTGTGCGCCCCCAGTGATGCCTTACTGCCCTCCACATCTCCACAACACAGCTCTGTTTAGTGGCACGCTGTGGTTGCTGTTGTTCATAGTTGTCTGGAAAAGTCTTGTCTCCAAATTACAGTGGCTTTCTTCTTTCTTGCCCTGAAGCAACAGATGATGGGAGAAATATGTGTGTTTCTGTTCTTCAGGGTCAGAGCTGCCTCAAGCATAGAATTCTTAACCTTCTAGTTTATTCCAAATGCAATGAATCACTAAGTAAATGAGAACCATGAGCTGCATATCAGGGCAATTGTGTAAGTTAAATTAATTTTTAGAACTAGATTGTATTAGTTAAGCTGAGGATCCTAATGTGTGCTGACAAAAATGTCCAATCAGCCTACCAAGGTGCCTGAGACATTTTGCCCCGATAACAGCTGAAGATTTGAACTTCGCAGTTTTATGGATTAGTTTGTATCTGAAAAACAGGCAGCTTTTAAAAGCCCTGAATAAACATTGCTTTCTGTGGACACCTGTGGTGTGACTATTTATAAAAGTACCCAATCATTTTTCCTTTCCTAAAAGTCCTATTGGCAGAAGAGGGCTTGGTTATTTAATCCATAGCTTGCAATGCACTGCACCCTACAGTGGCAAAGAACATATAGGGCCAGAAGAAAGAGATCAAGAAAGCATTAAAAATGTCAGGCCACGAGACCATGTTGAAATTATTAGGTGAGATGCTGTCCTGCATTTCACAATGGCCTGGCACACCTCGAGGCCCAACTTCCTCTCCACTTGCTCTGTTTTGATGGGTTCTTGCAATCTGTTCTGAAATTGAATTTCAGTTAGTTTCAAGAGCATTTTGCAGTAAATAAGGGTGACTCTGGTATCATGTTTGTGAATCTTGATGTAATAATCAGAGGTAATTGAAGCATGCACAAGCCATGGAGACTTATGACATGTTTTTAAACAAGTATTGACTGATATGAAACTAATTTAACAAGAACTGGAAATCGGACTCCTCTGAGAAGGCATGCACGGAATACAAGGTCTGGTGCGGCTGCAACGGAGTTGGATTCTAAAAACGGATTGTTCAGATTTCCTTACCTTTTCTGAAGGAGTTTAGGTGCAAGTTACTGGCAGGCAAGGTTGTGACCCCATGAATAGGGCTAATCATCTGACGACCGGAATTAATCATGTGTCAGTCCTGTGGTTTGGATTAACTGGGGTGGGTCATCCCCTACTGCCTGGGTGACTCCTATGGATAAGAAAACCTCTTGGTAACAGAGGCAGCAGAATCAACTTGAAATGGCAACATTTTATGTAAACCAGCACAGCTTTGGAAACTTTTTATCTTGTAAATTAATTTTCCTTAGATAAGATTGTAATCTTTTGTATTTATGTTCATGCTTACATGGATATATGTACATATGTAGACATATCCCATGGAAGCATTCCATACATTCTCACTTGCAAAATGCCTGCTGGACTTCTATTCCATTTTAATGCTAGTTAGATACTAAAAAGGAGAAATAAAAGAACAAAACCTGTAATTTACATCTCTAAGCCCTACTGCAGACAAAGATTATTAGAACAGGTCGTGCTATTCTCCTTAGGCTCTGGATTTAAAGCCAGTGAAAAGCATTTGAGGATCAAAATTTGAAATTCAAATGATGAAAAAAAATAGTCTAAAATGTTGGCTTCCACAGATACTGACCTTAAGTACAAATGGTGGTGAATTTTTTTGTTCTTACATTAAAGAGAAGAGAATGGAGTGTGTGTAGTGCACTCAGAAGATTGGTGATAAAGTCTCTGAAACCTTTTGCTGCTTGTCCCCTAATTGAAGGAAGTAGAGGAGACCGATAATGCAGGGAGGGAATATAGCAGAAAGAAAATAATTACCAACTTCATTAGGCAAATTTTATCATTTGAGTGTGTTTCTAGCACACACTGTCAGCTAGATTGAGACTTTATGTGAAGCAAATTTCCTTAAAAGACAAGGAATTACAACATACAGTTTGAAATGCATCAATGCCACCCTCATCAATAACACTCCAGAGATCACAGGAAGTTGAGATCTAAACAGTTTATTTTTCTAGATAGAAATGTTGAAGACATGGACCTCATTAGAACTATCATTCCACCTGTGGAAACTGAAACTGGATTGACAGAGCGACCAGGGATTTATAGACGTAATACTTATTATCGCTAATAGGAGTTAGGTACCCAAATCCCAGGATGATAGATGTGACTATACCCTTAAGTATTTGGTATGCTCTTCCGCAGAGCTGTTGTTATCATGATGGCTATTTTAATAAGATTTCATGTAATTGGAACAAAAGCAGAACCACCCAGGGTCTTTGTGTTTTCCCCAAAGTGATTTATATCATTTGTAGAAAAAATTTCTGAAGGGGGTAAGATGTTTTCCTTCAGAATCATTTAGTAAACAAGTTAAAGGATTCAGTTTCAATGTTGTTAAAATCAGTAACAAACTGTTGGACTATCTGAGCTGTTGGACTACCACTTTGTTCTGGTGTTTCATGTTTATTCATTTTTTTCCTGTAAACCTGAACTTTTTTCCAGGAAAACAGTTTTGTTTCCAATTATCATAAAAACTCAAGATAGGGGGCGCCTGGGTGGCTCAGTGGTTGAGCCTCTATCTTTGGCTCAGGTCGAGATCCTGGGGTCCTGGGAATCAAGTTCCGCATTGGGCTCCCTGCAGGGAGTCTGCTTCTCCCTCTGCCTGCGTTTCTGCCTCTGTGTGTGTGTATCTCATGAATAAATAAAAAATAAAAAATAAATAGATAGATAGATAAACTTAAAAATTCGAGATAAATAGGCATATTTGCTACCTACAAGAAGGATGATCGGGCACCTAAATGGCTCAGTTGGTTAAGCGTTAGCCTCTTGATTTTGGCTCAGGTCATGATCTCAGTGTGGTGAGATCCAGCCCTGCATCGGGCTTCACACTCAGTCGAGAATCTGCCTGAGATTGTCTTTCTTCCTCTCTCTGCCCTCCCCCTGCTCCTGTGCACTCAATAAATAAATAAATAAATCCTTAAAAAAAAGAGAGAGAGAAGGATGATCTTATGAGGGGAAAAAACTATGGCATGGCAACACCCAAACAATAATCCCAGTGCAACACGGGGCAAACATAATGAACTGGTCCATACTGGCTGACTTAGAGCTCCATAAACTCAAGTGGAGGAAACATTGACAGGTGACTGACTATAAGAAAAGAACAGATGAACCTTGAGCTGGGCTTTCAAAGAATGGAATTTGATCCTGCCAAAATAAGAAAAGAGAAACTTTTAGGAAACTTGATGCCAGGACAGTTCTGTGTAGTTATTCTTAGGTGAGGGACATCAGGGCCCTTGTCTCTGATCGTTGGAAGAGCTGGTGTCATCCCTGAGGTGGTAACTGTGCAGAGGCTCGGAGCAGAGACCCATAGCATTTGCCTCCTTCAGTTTGTGCCTTAAAACAAAAAACCTGCAGCTTATACCTGAACTTTGACTTTGACTTCAAGTTGGCCTTTCTATTTTCCCTTTTACCCTGCCATTTCTCTACTAGGATTCATATTTTATCTTTTTCTTTTTTTTAAGGTCATTATCACAATTTCTTTTATCTACATTTAAACACTATTTTTCGAAAGTCTGGGTTAAAACAAGGAGGAAATGCTACGTGTTTGCAGCCTCAGAAGAGCCTGGCTTACATGCAACCATGAGCTCTGAAGTTTTGAATGAGCAGAGCGTGTCTGAGAAGCATTAGAAAACACATGTCTAGAGAAGTGTCCTTGAATTATCTTCAACTGCATGACTTTTATTTTTACTCCTGTCTAGCATCCATGCTATTGGTTCATTTCCAGGTCACTGACAGTAAGGTCCAGAGCCAAAGATGAGGAGTCAGCTGTCTATACCACCACTCATGCCCTTGACTCTATTCCAGTCACTTCTCTGTGAACAATTCAGGAGTTAATGCAGTTGATTTGTTAGTCAATTCAGTAAAGAATCACCCATTACACCAGTGGCTTAACAATCGACTAGCTGTTCTGTCATGATGTGGACATTGCTTCAATGAAGACACAGTCGCGTGTCACAGGATATGACCTGTTCATGTCTCCTTTCAAGCCTATATAACAATGCCAAGTCTAAAAGCTCTCTCAGCTTTTCGTAAATGAGTGCTGCATAGATATGAACTATTATTTTTTTCACCAAAAGTTTTATATATATATATATATATATATATATATATATATATACATATCAATCACATGCTAAGAATACTTCTCTCCTTAATTGCAAAGCAGAATAGGAATAAAAATCAAAGCTTTTGCTAATGGTCTACCATTTGTACAGAAAATTTCCATTGAACACACCAATATTATTACTGTTCAAACATTTACACAATCTGTGTTGAACATGTCTGTCATACATTAGGGGAAAGTATTTTTGAAGACATTGGATTCTAAGAAAAATTAGAAAAACATCAAATTGAAGTTATTATTTTTAATGACTGACAAACCCAACATTATTTCTGCTTTGATACTGTTTGAACTGTTAACCTATGTTTCTGGAGTGTATGTTCATCAGTGATTAATTAGGGAGGAATTCAGTAGTAAGTAACTGATATAAAGGCCATTTGACTTGAAAATTTACAAAAGCCTGTTTTAAGGGTAAAAATAATCATGAAGGCTAAGTGTGTGCTTAATTAGTGAAAATGAGTATTTGGCCTATGTCTGGCAAGGAGAATTATTACAACCTGTCTTTTGGAAAAGTATCCGGAATCAATGACATCTTTACAGTACAACCATAATCTTACTATATTACACACACACACACACACACACACACACACACACGTTAAAGAGACTATCAATTGGCATGAAATTACATAGCAGTGTGAAGAGGGAGAGAATAAGAGAAAAATTCAATAGAAATTTAACAGCTACAAAAATAGGAACATTCTCAGTCCAAAATTTGGAGTTCTTGGCTGGTGTGCCTAGTTTGTAAAAGAAAAATTAGCCGAATAAGTTAATTTCTTTCTCTGGCATCAGAAAGCCAACACTCAGAATGGATGTGGAAAATGCTTGTGTTAAATCATCACCCAAGCATCTCTTTGGCCCTCGGACTCTGTCCCCGGGGAGACCCAGATCAGCCTCACACCTCTCTCCATTACCTGGGTTGTTGTTCCACAGAGCCAGTTTGTCATTCCCATGGCAAGACCCAGCATGAAGATTGCCTAGTCCCAAATCAGTAAGAAGGGCCGGAGAGTGTGGGAATGGAGGGAGAAGGAGAGCATGGTGGGGTGTGCAGTAGAGGAGAGTACACGGCCAGCACCCACCCTGCTTTTGCACAGGCACTACTCCAAGCTCTCACAGTAGTCACGGAGCCTTTGGAATATGCATATACATTTCACAGCGCTCACCAGCCTAGTAATTGCTAAACAAAGCTTGTCTCCACAACCACCTTTCTTGAGCAATTAAAGAAGTGGTTTCCTTATCTAGGTCTTTGCTTGTTTTTTAAAAAGTGTCAGTCTCATATGTGCGTTCTTACATTTTTTTTCTCTTCGTACAATACCACAAAAGCTAAAAACTTTAGGGTCATGATGCTTATCCGCAGATACCTGAAGGGCTCTCTTGTGGAGGAGTAATTAAATGTCATCTTAGGATAATGGACAGAAGCTACAGTGGATACTGAAGAAACATTTATTGAGGGAATGGAGCCAAGGCAAAGTAATGAACACACAGCAATCACCCGGGCGCCAAGGACGGAATGAGTTCCTTGTCTGGATTCTGTGCTGCCCCTTCCTGTGGGTTTCGGAGCAAGGCTAAGCATTCGCCTAGTAGGAATCTCAAATCAGAATTCCACCCTGGTGAGCATATAGGTCCTTTTTCATCGTCTCCTCACAAATGAGATGTAGTGGTTGTTTTTCATCAAAATTCAGTAGAATATACTGGTTCTTCCACTAACTGGATTCGAAATATTCTTCCAGTCCCCTTAAGTGTTCTGAGCTTCAGCTCCATCCTCTGTAGAATGCAACATTGGTCTACTGTGCCTCCCCACTGTAAAAGTTTGCTTGTTCTATTCATGGTGGTCACCTTAACACTAACTACGTGTAAAAGCCAGGACATTTCCAATTCCTGCTCTCAGAGAAGCCAACTGCAGAGTCATCCATGCCAAGTGCATCTGTCAGGCACTCCAGTCTATTTTACCAAGTATAGGCAGTCTTCGGTATCAGCATTGTATTTGTTTAGCTAGAAACAGTTGCTAAAACGGTTCTCCAAGCACTGATTAAAACTAAATTCTGAACATCTAAGGCAGAAAAGAAGAAGGAATTAGGTTGCCAGATTTATCTCTGTCTTCTCAAATTTATGTCATCACTTGCAAAATTGATTCCCTTCCTGAATGTTTTATTACTGGTGACCTATGGCTCATTCAAAGTCAGTGACTTTCCAAAATAAGACATTGAAAATACTTTCTGGTGAACACTAGTTCCGCAGGTATTATGTAATAAAAGACTCTTACAATCAATGAGATTGGCATACATTGGGTTAAACCAAGTTAAATCAAGGTTTCATACCTGTGGGACTTCTCAGAGCCTTTAATATACTGAATTGTAAATTGTGAATATTCGCGAAAGGAACATTATGACATGCAACATTCCCAAGTGATTTGGGAAAAAAAAAATTTCTTTTCCTTGAAGCATTTCATAAAACAAGTATTCTGGGGAACACATTTTAGGATCAATTCTCTACTATTTCTGCTTTCTACTAAAAAAAAAAAAAAGTGGAGGAGTGCCTGTGTGACTCAATAGGTTAAGAGTCCAACTCTCTATTTTGGCTTGGTCATGATCCTGAGGGTTGTGAGATTGAGCCTTGAGACAGGGTCTGCATTGGGTGTGGAGTCTGCTTGAGATTGATTCTCTCTCTCCCTTCCCCCCCACCCTCTGCTTGTGTGTGTGTGTGTGTGTGCACTCTTTCTCTTTCTAAAAAAATAAATAAAGCAAACACAGCAGACTGGAAAGTGATGAAAACAATAATAATATGATCAATGTAATTTGCCATTACTAGAGGAAAAAAACAATCAGTTAATGAAGTATCTGAAATAAGGGGTATTTTTATTGTAATATGACAATTTCAAGAACCTACAACGTTTTAAATAAGTTTTCCCTGGAAGGATTCTCAAAGGGCCTGTTTTCTTGTACATTTGTAAGCAAGCACTGACTTGTCCCCAAATAATTCAAGAACTCAAATGCTGAAAAACCACCTTGCTATCTCTCCCTGTGACTTTGCACCACTAATTCTCTTTGTAAACTTTTATTTGTAGAGAAAGGGCAAAGAAGAAATTCATTTTAAATCAATTAGGCTGTTTGAGACTTTTTTTTAACGATTTTATTTATTCATTCATGAGACACACACAGAGAGAAGGTTGTTGATATATAGTGAAATGTTATGTATTCTGGTTTGTAACACACACACACACACAAAACACTTTTCCTTATGGAATAACTAGTCAGAGCCAGGAAGGTAAAGCACAGCCTTCTCTCTCCTTTGCCTCCTTGTCTTGTTTTTACAGCTGAGTCTTTAGTATTATCAAGAGGAAATTTTCTCTGGCTTATATTGTGCTAAAGAGAAAAAGGGTATTTGGAAATGCTCCCTTTATACTCCCTTTTATTTTAGCGAACCTGACCATATTCCCTTTTCCTTTCTGTTCAGCTTGCCATAAAGATACCTTGGGGTTGGGGAATACTTTAGATGGTAGGTTGGAGGTTGTCTGAACTCCCCACTGAGTCAAACCATGCTCCAACCGCAGAGCCATTTCGGCAAGCTGACCCCGTGTACTCATATGGTTAAACTTATGTGGTGCTCCTGCTCTTAGCTACTGGCAATGTTTATGGCCACTGCTTTCTTTTCTTCTAAACACACAATTACTCCTTAAGGTATGTATAAATCATGAGGCCT
Organism: Nyctereutes procyonoides; assembly: GCF_905146905.1. Taxonomy (NCBI): domain Eukaryota; kingdom Metazoa; phylum Chordata; class Mammalia; order Carnivora; family Canidae; genus Nyctereutes; species Nyctereutes procyonoides. Next base: position 3,582,472 of record NW_026575143.1, read on the forward strand.
ACTAGGTCATTAAAATCCTTTTTTCCCTTCATGAGCTCCCTCCTAACACAGAGAGAGTTCAAGTCTTATTCTCATACCAATTAATTATTGAGTCTGTAGTACAAGTCAATGATAAGAAGAAAGAAAGAAAGAAAGAAAGAAAGAAAGAAAGAAAGAAAGAAAGAAAGAAAAAGAAAAAAGAAAGAAGAAAAAGAGAAAGAAAAGAAAGAAAGAAAGAAAGAAAGAAGAAAGAAAGAAAGAAGAAAGAAAGAAAGAAAGAAAGAAAGAAAGAAAGAAAGAAAGAAAGAAAGAAAGAAAGAAAATATATAAACTAATGTTTAGGCCAGTTACCAATTAGTTACTGAATATTTTGGTTTTTAACTCATTTGCATGATGTAATATAGAAAAAAAAAAGCCCTGGTTGACATTTGAAGTATTTTATGTCAATAGATATACTTCTCTTTGCATACATTTTTCTCTGTATTACAAATTGACTTGGAGTTTCAGAATATGTGGTAGGTAGTAAAACTAGTAGTCGTCCAGTCGTGTGTCGCTGATACACCTGCTTTTTGAGTTAACAGAATATTAAATAATGAAAAAAAAATTCTATAAGCATGAATGCACTGGATTCTAAAGATGACTTACTGCAAACAGTATGCTGCTTTCAATAAACATTAAGGATTAAGGAAAAGACAACTCTCCCTATGACATGATCTATTTTTCTCATGTGCATTTCATTCTAGTATCATAAATACATTAGGCCTATACCTAAAAGATTCGTGTTTCTTGGTTATGGGTAGCTTAATGGTTCGTACCCTAAGTAAACTTTATAGCCTACTGAACAGCATAGCAGAATTCCAACTTTGGGTCAGTGCCCCCCTACCCACTTAAATTTTAATTCAGTGTTACTTTCACTACTCGTGTCACTAAAAGGAAAAGAAATCTAATCTGTGTTACTAGAACCATTTTTCTTCAGCCTTTTTTCTTTTTTTCACTTTTTCAGAAAAGATGGGTAGTCATTTCAAGGTAAGACACTTCTGCATTCCAGAGTGAATAATCTTACCTACCTGACACCAAAAAAGTTCTACTATAATTACTGCCAAAAAAAAAAAAAAAAGCTTTTAAAAAATGAATATTTGCCAACTTTAGTCCCTGCAGCTCTGTTTTGCAAATGACCTAGGTCACCACTGAATAATTATGAATTAATAAGGAGGATATTTTAAAAATTCTTAAAATTAGCACATTAGATCCTATCATCTAAAACAGAATTATTGCTTTATTTATTTTTCCAAAGAATAAAAAGGGAAACTTGAGGATTATGGTTTTGTGACACTATGAGCCAGAGTCATTGACTTTCTAGAACCAGCCGTTGCACCTTGGGTGCTTCTACCACACCAATTAAGGGGGTTTTTTGAGCAAATTCAGTACTGCATGCTAATAGCACTAATCCAACTGCAGATCATTAAATCAGTTGAGTACATCAGTGCAAACACTTAACAGATTTAGTGATTTAAGAAATACATATATCTTGGTATATATATATATATATATATATATATATATATATATATATATATATATTTCTTTAGTCCCGTTATTGACAATGGCTTTAATTGACTGATTTTTGGTGGTACTACTGGGGCAGGACCTACTGTCATCCCAAATAGTACTTTTCCGAGTAACATATTATGGTCATGTTCTGAGAGTTAGCCATCTGACTGATCATTCCCCCCGGGGGCTGACAGTAGCCACATGTCCTGTGCTACCTCTACTGCAGTCTGTTTTGAACTGGGTAGTATGTACCATTTGGAAAACAAAACTGTGTTCCCTTTACTTCCTGTGCATTAGTCCCCTTCCTTCTCCTGCATTCCAACCCCCCTCGAGAAGAGACACCAAGCCCTGCAAAAGCCATTAGATACATGATTTCATCTAACCCTCCCTAATATCCTGTAGGATGATGATCAGGCTGTCCATTGTACAGGTGAGCAGCTGAGGCTCACAGAGTTTGGTTAGTGACTTGCCCAAGGCACTCAGCTAGTCAGGGGCAGAATGGGAGGACTTGAGTCACAGTCATCCCACTTTGGCTGGGCAGGGGGCACTTCCTTGCTTCCCTGGCCCCTTTGACCCTTTGTGAGAGGTCAAATACAATGACAATTCTTGATCTATCAGAGGTGTAGGAGTGGATGCTGAGGTTCAGAGCCTAGACCAGAACCCATCCTTCCTGCCCCAGCTCTCTCTCTCCACTAGACCATGTTAAAAGGCTCAGTTCACTTAAAAAAACATAAAAAGCCTTTGGATGGCTGAGAGGAGAGGAACATAGAGAATATCCTTTATAGAAAAAAAAAAAACTTAAAGATATAAAGATTTAAAATACATAAGAAGGAAGTAAATGTGTCCAAAAAAACCCCTCTGTCACTTCCTGATGGCTTGACTTGCTATATAAACCCATCTTGAGACAATCCATACAAGTAATTCCTTTTTTTTTCCCTGAGAACAGTGGAAAGTTGGCAAGAAGTAAAAATTTTCTATGAAATAGGGAGGCGAACAAGTTGTAAATGATGTTAATATCTTCCAGATGGCACAGTTTTACTTGGGAACTGAATTTATTGTAATTAAAGGCATGTGAATTTTTCTATAAATACTGAACTTTGCAAGTTTGACACTGGAAGACTCCATCACTTCTGGAGACTAGTTGTTTTAAGGGAGGCGTTCCTTCTCTTCCATTTAAAATACATCATTGGATTTCAAAATCTGAGTTAAATCATGGAAATATTTTCCCATGTGAAGAACTTTTTTTTTATCTTCCATGCCAATAAATCTTAATTACGAAGTGAGATTCCTCAGAAATGAGAAATTTAAACTCTAAACATTTCTATTAAAATTATATATTTAACCATTATTTTACACTGCATGTCTTGAATTTATTTATATATTTATGTTTAAATTAAGCTATTATCACTTTCAGTTTCCCGACATATGTGTTGGGCAATCTTGGAAGCTCTGTTTTTGCTTCAATCAGGAGTCTGGCTTCTTCCAGAACCTTGCTTTCCTTTACACTGTAAGCAATGCTCGTGGGCTCAAGGCTCCCAAACTAACAGCCAACATGACAGGAGAACATTAAAACCACTTCCACCATCACTTCAGCTTCCTCTTCCTACTTTAGTCCTAGGCTGGTCCCTGCTCTATCAGGTGATGCAAGTGGATGATCCCTCTTGGCTTTGGTTTCTACTACAGCTCCCAAGCTCCAGGTGTCTCACCAGAGGATGGTCTGTGTGGCAGGCAGAATTTAAAGCAGGGCCCCCAGGACCTTCAGCCCCAGGATGACACACTTCCTCCCAGTTATTCAGTCAACCATTAATACAGGTGCTGCTACAAAGGGATTTTGCAGATTTAAATAAGTTATCAACCCAGCTGACCTCAAGAAAGGGAAACTATTTTGGGTGAGCCAGACCCAATCAGGTGAACCCTTAAGAGGGACTGAGCTTTTGCCGAAGAGCATGAGGCATGAGAAGAACTCATGGGGAGACAGATTTTCTGCTGTTGGCTTTGAAGCTGGAGAGGGCCACATGATGACAAATGTAGGTGGCCCGTAGGTTCTGAGAGGAGCTGACAGCCAGCAAGAAAGTGGGGACTACAGACCTACAAGCACAAGAAACTGAATACTGCCCTAATGGTGTGAGCATTGACAAGGACACCAAGCTCAAGATAAGAATGCAACCTGCCAACAGCATGAGTTTGGTCTTGGGGTACCCTGAACTGAGAACCCCAGCCATCCCTTGCTAGACTTCTGCACAATGGAACTGTGACCTAATAAATGTGGTGTCATTTTCAGCTCCTCCATTCATGGTGATTTGTTATGCAGCAGTAGGAAACTATTATCTGCTGGACATTTATTACCTCAGTTTCTCTCCTGCACTGGTCTTGGCCGGCCATGACTGATGGTGGCCCTCAGGGATCAATTGTCATCCCTTTGCACCGCTCCAGGGAGAGCCATTTAATATCTCTTTTAATTTTACTCCAGTAAAACTTTTTTCTTTAATATTTTCTTTCTTCACTTTCGTAATGCCTCATTTCCTGGGACTGTTAACTCTAGTATATATTATTACGTTACTATCTAGCCTATTAATCATCAGTTTTCTATAGCTGCAATAACGTTATGGATATTCATTATTATGACCCTGAGGCATCACAAAAGCTTAAAGATGAAAATTTTAATGTGTGAGATTAGCTTTATGAGTTTTACTCTACTCTGATATTGAGAACAAGTTGTCGACTACTTCCGTATAGAAACTTTTACTATACTGAATCAGCAGAGCCACCTTCTGGAAAAGATGCTAGGAAGACAGTATTGTGTTGGGATTTCCTGGAGGAGAATTATCTAGAAGTCTGTGGACAAGAGCAAGATTAACAGCACATGGGCCTCTAAGGATGACAATGACATGACAAAAGACAAAAGTATTTGCAACAGTTTTTTGTTCCAAGAGAGGTGAGGGGGTTGGCATCCCATTTACAATCAGTGGAATTGGTTACAGGAGAGATGGTTTGGTTTCAGTATACCCAGCAGCCACTGAGCAAAACTGCCCATTCTCTTTAGCACCAAGTACTTCTTAGGACCGTCCTCCCTGCACTCTGGAATTTGTGCTCAGTGCTGAGGGACTCCAGGGTGGGGAAATGGAAATGCTGGTAAAAGGCTACTCTCCTACAAGTGAATGGGTAGCAGGTAGCTACCCCAACTGAAAAAGCACCACCTCATGCCCTGGCAGTGTCAAGAGCGTATTACTTAGTACGGATAGGCATAAACACATAGCAAGCAGAGCTATAGTAAGGCTATGGACTAGAAGTTAGGAGTGTAGCAAAAGGATAACTAGACTTGATACGTATCAAAAGGATTGCTGAAAGAAAAGTAAGGGAGACTGAACTTGAGACAGTGTCAGGACAAGTGCAAATGAGCTCCAGGTCAAAGACTAATGTCCTACAATCCTGCTTACAATACACAGTGGTGTACAGGAGAAAAAGATACACACACACACACACACACACACACACACACACATATATGAAAAAATATAGATTTGGGAAAAGATGTTTATCATCATTTTAATAAGGGAAAAATACTTTCTAAACTTACAAATAGGGATCCCTGGGTGGCGCAGCAGTTTGGCGCCTGCCTTTGGCCCAGGGCGCGATCCTGGAGACCCGGGATCGAATCCCACGTCGGGCTCCCCGTGCATGGAGCCTGCTTCTCCCTCTGCCTGTGTCTCTGCCTCTCTCTCTCTCTCTGTGTGACTATCATAAATAAATAAAAATAAAAAAAAATAAACTTACAAATAAACATTAAATGGGAATATGACAAAATAATAAAGCAGTATTCCTTCTCTACTACAAATTTTAAAACTTTGTCAGATTCAGAATGGCTTTCCTAGAAATTGGCACCTTGTAGAATTGGCCAGGTCGCAGCCCGGCCTCTCTGTTCCTCTGAAAATGTGGCGGGCTCTCCAGCCAGGCCCTCAACCTGCTCCGGGTTTGGGGTGTTACCACCTCCTCCAGGAGGGGGAGCGACCAAGGCCGGCTGGAGTCCTGGTGCAGTCAAAGGGGCTACCCTTCTTGCTTAGCCGTCTTGGGGAACTAGTGAGGATGCACTTGCATTACTACCCAGGCTCTGCCCCTGCCCCGTCTTCACTGGAGCCATCTGTGCTCAGGCCCAGGGTGCTGGACCCAGGGAGAAACCCAAACTCCAGCTGTTCTTCTGCACCACTCCAGAGTCCCCCCTCCCACTTCGTGTCTACTCCTCCACTGCCCAGGCTGGGCTGGGCTTCTTGTCAGGCAGCCCCTGAGCATCCAGCCAAGCAGGAGGACCACGAGTAGGACCGGGATAGTGCTGAAAGGAGGCCCATTCCATTCAGTTCCACTGGAACTTTCAACTCAAGGGACTTCTTGGAGGCCAAGGGCTCTCTCTGTCTCTATCTTTGTCTGCCTCTCACACACACATACACATGCACATAGCCCTCTGCACGCACCAAGATGTCCGCATACATAGCTCTAGCACACTGGTAAGAAAAGTCAATGAAATATTAGTTGATGGGGCATGTTTCTAGCAACAATGGCCAGTTATAAAATGAATAGTGAGTTGTGAATGAATAATTCTAATAAGGTCATACCCATTCGCCACTTCCCAAAAAATATGTACAAAAGGGAGTAACAAGAGCAGAAATTAGAAACAAATTTGCCTAAAGGTAGGCAATGTTGAAAGGATACAAATCATTTCATCTATATGTCTCCCCCAGTGCTGTGCTCCCTCTGGGCTGGCACCACCTGATAAGCCCCTTCCTGGGATCACCGCACAGACTATGGGAGATGATACATCTGATAGCACTTTATAACATAGAAATTACTGTACAAATGGCAAGTGTTATTGCCAGCATTTCAGACAATATTAGATCAAATCTGATTCATTTTAACTTTCTAGTACAAATAAATAAATAAATAAATAAATAAATAAATAAATAAATAACAGAGAATTTCATTGATTCAGTTTTTTTAAAATAAATAAATACAAAGCCTTTGATTTACTTCCAAATAAAACATCATAAAAAAATAGTGTCTTCTGACCAAGAAGTTAAAAAAAATTGTTAGCTAGGCAATAAGGTATTCATCTGCTACCTTATATATAGGTGGTTAATGCATTTCAAAATTACTTCTATTTGATCGCAAAGTAACACTTACCTGGGATGCCTGGGTGGCTTGGTCGGTTAAGCGTCTGATTCTTCATCTCAGCTCACGCCTGGATTTTGGGGTTGTGAGTTTAAGTCCCTCATTGGGCTCCACAGTTAAGTAATAAAAATAAATAAATAAATAAACAAACAAATAAATAAACAAGGACGCCTGGGTGGCTCATGGTTGGGCATCTGCCTTCTGCTCAGATCATGATCCCAGGGTCCTGGGATCGAGTCCTACATTAGGCTCCTTGTGCTTTTCCCTTTGTCTATGTCTCTGCCTCTCTCTCTGTGTGTCTCTTACAGACACAGAGACTTTAAATAAAATCTTTTAAAAATAAATAAATAAATAAATAAATAAATAAATAAATAAATAAATAATAAATAAAGGAACACTTATCCATTGTAAAACTTTTAAAAAATACAGAAATAACTAAGGAACATCATCTCACCACCTAGAGGTAATCACTTATTCATGTCTGGGCATACTTTCTTCCGGTTCTTTTTCTATGTGTGAGAATGTACTGTAGATAGGGTTTTTTAAGTGATTTTTCACTTATGATATTAACACTTTTTCCTATGTTATAAAAAATATTTTATCAAATAGGCCTTTTTTTATTTTTGTTTTTTTTTAAGATTTTATTTATTTATTCATGAAAGACAGAGAGAAAGGCAGAGACACAGGCAGAGGGAGAAGCAGGCTCCTTGCAGGGACCCCAAGGTGGGACTCGATCCCGGGACCCGGGATCACACCCTGAGCCAAAGATAGATGTTCAACCGCTGAGCCACCCAGGCATCCCTCAAATAGGCTTTTTAATGGCTGAATAATATTCCATGAAATGATTGTATATAAATTCCTTCTTGTTTCCTTCCTGCCTGCCTTATGTCCATTCCTACCCCCATCTACCCTCATTATTCTAAATAAAGCTTCAGGCAATAGTTTTGCATAAATATTTGACATTATTCCATATTATTTACTTTGAATGGATTTCTAAAAATTGCTTTTATTAAATAAGAGGCTATGAACTTTAGAATCCTCTTCATATATCTTGATTAGGACATTGCAAGCAAGCCAGAATTTAGGGGTGAATCTCATGTAAAATCACTCAGAAACACAGATGCATAAGCCAATTGGCTCCTCCTAGCTCCATCACTGTATATTTTTTATTTCCAAATCCTCTGTCTAATGCTATGAGAGTAAAGTCTATTCTCTTCTGGGGAATACATAAGGTAATTCTTGGACAGCAGCATGGTAATCGTTTACAGGTTGTTCAGTAAGGATAACAATCAATGCCTTGTGCAAAATAAACCAAAGATCCAAAAAAACACATTGTTGCAGGTGAAAATTATGTCAGCTAACATCATTTCTCACTCTGGTTTATAATGTCAGGTATCAAATTTGTCCATTATTAATGTACATATGTATGTGGGGATAGATCCTCTTGGAAGGAGATTACAAAGACGCCACCATCTATAACCCCTTTTCCTTATCATGCGAGGATGTCCAGAAGCTGCGAGGGGTTGGTACAGTAGCTCCCCTGTGCAGGTAACACCCTGCAGAGGATTAGCTTTCTTTCCAGCATCAGGCTCCACCAGTGGGGAGTCAGGGGTCATTTGTACATGCAGGAGAAAACCCGACTTGAGTAAAGTGTGCCGCTCACCTATAAAGCCTCTGAAACCGCTCTTTACTGACAGTACATTTCTCATTTTCCCATCACTTCTCCCCCTACTTGGCTATTTTCCTAAAACTGTAATTCAAACTTTCCAAAAGAAAAAAAAAATAAGCTCTGGGTAATCCTTTCAAGAATTCTTAGAAGGAGATCTTTATTCTTTTATCACTCTTATGGGAAACCTAACCCGTGATTAGTATTAGGATTCAGAATGTTTTCACCACCCTCAGAGGCCCAGGTAGGGCGAGAGCAGGGGCGTCAGGAGGCGGAAAGTCCTTTAGCTTAAGGAGCTTGCACTCCCAAGCGGGGGACGCTCCTGAGAAGAGCCACCAGTGTCCTGGACCCTAAAATGGGGACCATGGCAAAGTGTCCCTTCATCGTAGAAGAGTTAGCTCCCAGTAGATATAGGCTGCTTTACCATTCCAAGCGCAGGACGGGAAAGCAGTAAGGTAGGAGATTTAAGAAAAGAAATGGCAGGATGCCTGAAGGTGGAGGGGTGCGGCGGGGCGGGGGGGGGGGGGGGGAGGTTGTCCTCTGGGATAGTTACAAAGTCCACGTGACCTTTACATTCCTGTGATGATACGTGAGCAGCTGAGGTCGGAGGAAGGGCGTTCCTGGCGGGACCCATGTCTGCTCTGGCCCCCACCCCTGCACAGAAGGCTGGAGCATTTCGGACTCAACCTGGGCCCCCTTGTCACCCGGAGCAGTCCCTTTCTGGAGCAGGGGTCCGCACGGGCAGACAGGCAGGTCAAACTGCCATCCCCTTCTCTAGCTTCTGTGCATCCGATTCCTGAGACACAGCTCCCAGTTCTCCAGCAGCTGTAACCTGTTCAGAATGAGAGTCACGCAAGTGCCCCTGTTTTCACCTGTGGAGGTCTCACTGTCTCGACCGGGGATCTTGACATTCCAAGAAATGCAGTGTTTGCCACACTGGAGCAGTAACAGAGCAATGTGCAGCAGGCTGGGGAGCGAAATTTGCAAACTCAGTATCCTGGGCCTCAGGCCAATGCAGGCTGGGTGCGTTGCTGTGGTGACACATTTAGTCTCTGGGGAGGGAGGCTGGCACACCGGCTGCATTCCTGGCACCGCATTTGCCGGCAAGAAACTTATGGAGTGGAACTGGTATCAACTCCAGAGGGAGATGCAAGCTGCTTTCTTAACTTCCTTGGCAGTACTACCCTTTGCAACTTGTGCACATAAACCCTCCTGAATATTTACATGAACTGCTATTTGTGACACTCTTTGGGGCCCTGTTGGATGGTACTTTGAAGGGAAGTGCTAAAATGATAGCAGCATTCCAGTTTGTAAATGTAACTATTATATCCCTGAATAATTCAATTTCCTAAAATTGGCACTTAACGATGCAATGACTTATCTCTTGCTGGGATGAGATTCGAATCCCTCTCCTCCTTTTAAAAATAGCTTTTCCTGTTGCCAAGAGGAGAGCCTGGTATTTACTATTAAAATACCAGCTTCTTTCCCTGTTGCGACTCACTGCACTTTATTAGCTAAGCTCTCTCCTACCTGGGGAAGGGCTCCTCACAGAGCACCCTTAGTTCCTAGGAAAGCCTCATCCACCTCTCTTATTGGTGCCTGGAAAGCAACATGCACTCGGTGGTGGCCACTTAGTATTCAGACCATGTCAAGATGCAAGTAAAAAGTCTATATGGCACCATCACCAGGCCCAACACAGCCAACAGTTCAAATCACGGTTCAACTATAAGCATAAGCAAGTGAGGGGCCAAGGATGTGGACCTGTCTGGTCAATGAAGCACTGGAGGGAAAAGGAATCTCCATGGAAATGCCAGCATGGGGGCTTGAATGCATGTAGAGATGCTGTTCTTCCGCTGCCCTGGACAGCAGAAGGCTCCCGAGGATTTTTAACCTAAAGCTTTCCTCCTTCTCTGCCTGCTCCTGCTCCTCCTCCTGCTCCTTCTCTTCCTGTTCCTCCTCCTCCACCTGCTCCTCCTCCTACTCCTGCTCCTGTTCCTTCTCCTCCTACTCCTACTCCTCCTCCTACTCCTCCTCTTGTTCATCCTCCTCCTGCTCCTCCTTCTCCTGCTCCTCTTCCTGCTCTGCCTCCTCCTCTTGTTCATCCTCCTCCTGCTCCTCCTTCTCCTGCTCCTCTTCCTGCTCTGCCTCCTCCTCCTGCTCCTGCTCCTCCTGCTCCTCCTGCTCCTGCTCCGCCTGCTCCTCCTCCTGCTCTGCCTCCTCCTCCTGCTCCTGCTCCTCCTGCTCCTCCTGCTCCTGCTCCGCCTGCTCCTCCTCCTGCTCTGCCTCCTCCTCCTGCTCCTTCACATTTTCTTCTCCTCCTTCTTCTTCTTCTTTTAACATGCAAAGCATCTCCCAAAGTATTGAGAATGGAACAATTCCTCTGTGTCTGTCCGTAGTTTCACAAAGGGACGTGATGCTAGCAGGCCAGTGATTCCTACTGGAAACATCAGATGCAGCAAAGGAAAGGCAGTTAATACAATAATTCACATATGTTAATGCTTAGTTCTATCAATGTCAGCTTCCTTTTATTCTCGATATACACAAAGCTGGCATACAATTTTAACTGATGAGGTAATGTCATTTTTAATTTAGAGAGCCTTAAGCCGTCCACTCTAACTAGGGGATATCATCTTCGCAGTTCTTTCGTGAGACTTTATGTAAGCATAAGTCATGTGTCCTGGACAGTTTGAAAAGGAACTGTTAAAGATGACATTGGTCATTGTGAAGATTTTCCCCACTTTGATCTCTTTTAAATTGCAAGATACAGTTTATATTACTGCCATATTTTAGCCATTCCTGAAATTAATATATCCCAGGACTTTTGGACCAAGTCAAACGCAGAAATAAAATGAAGGTTTGAAATGAACGGATTGTAATGCTTTCACGTCAGTTCTAGAGGAAAAGTGAAGACGGCTCAGATTAGCTGGCTCCTAGGTGACTTGGTAAATAACAAGAGAGGAAAGGGAAAGACACTAAGAAATCTATAACACCAAACAAACAAGAATCTTCCTATTTTCCAGGAGGATGCTAGTCTACTAGAGACAGCTCCCCAACTTTTGGAGATAAAGAAACATACCTGTTAACTCAGTGCAATATTTAGAATAACATTTTATCGTGATTTCCTTTACCATTTATCTCTTCAGTGTATTATTATTAAGGCTCATTTTTTTAAAAAAAATCACATCACTTTGATGACTTCAAGTGTGTCACATTTCCTTTTCAAACAACTATGTTGCTTTAAAGATTCAGGCTGGTGGGTGTAAACAAAGTAACTTTCCATTTTCAAATAAACTTTTTTCTTCAGAGAGATTATGTTCTGCAATTAAAAGGTAGTTTTGGGGAAGATGATGTATTTTAACCACTGTGGATACTGAGAGAGGCTTTTTTCTAAGAAGTCTAGAGTTTGGTAGAATTGAGTTAAATAGTAAAGAATCTGTTTGTTATTCTGTGGCCATATGTTTAGAGGATCGCTCACAGAAATCAAAGTATTGTTCATGGAGAGCTCCAGCCAAGGAGACATTTTGAATTCATAAAAGAACTTCACAGTTTGAAAAGAATGCATAGCATTATGTATTGACACCCCACCACCATAGACAAAGGAACACAAGTTAATAATAGAGAATTGTGCTCATGAGATTTTTCTTTTTCTTGTTAATTGGTTACTTTAAGTGACATTGTCTGCAAGTATAATGTACACCATTATTCTTAATAGTTCTGTGTTGCCAGATGATGTATACAGACATGATGTAGTCCATTTTAATTATTTCATTTTGCTGAAGTTTTCTCCCTCCATGAAATACAGTGGTGAATACAGATAGCGCTGTTTTCCTGACAGACCATGCTGGATATAGCTGCCTTCTACGTTATCAAAATTAGCAGGGCATTTCTCTCTAACCTGCTGTTTTCTTCTGTATTTATGTGCTAGGTATGACTACGTGGAAGTCATTGATGGAGAAAATGAAAATGGACGCCCTTGGGGAAAATTCTGTGGGAAGATCGCCCCTTCTCCTGTGGTGTCTTCAGGGCCATTTCTTTTTATCAAGTTTGTCTCTGACTATGAGACACATGGCGCTGGGTTTTCCATACGTTATGAAATTTTCAAGAGAGGTGAGTGACTTCCAGTGGAACAAGTGTGGCTAAATGTTCATTCACGTTGTTTGCTTCCATGAAAGACTAAAGCAAAAAGAAGACCAGGCGTAATGCTTTTATCTTTTTGTAAAAACTCATATGTTCCCACTACAGAACTGTTGGAAACTACTTTACACCAAGGAAAATTACCCAATGTGTTGAGGGAGTTACGTTTGAAACTTTTTAAGTATTTCAGAATTCAAAATTGCATCATTCTAATAGGCTGACCGGTGTTTATAAGGCATATATTCTATTCTGTAAAACTCTTTTGAGAGTGTTGATTCTTAGCTTTCTTCTTCAAAAATAAGTCTGATCTGCTCTTGAAGTTTGATTTCTTTCATTAAAAATGTGTGAGTCCCTTTGACCTTAAAGCTGTATTCATCCTGTTCCCTTTATTTTATTTTTATTAAATTCAAAAGTGGTGTTTCCCAGGAAAAGCAAAGCAGTCCACTAGCCTTAGAGTTTCTAAAGCTATTGAAGGAAGAAGAGGTGTTTTATTAACATCTGTTTAAGAAGAGGAATAGTTGGGGAAGAAACTTCTTAGAGAAAGCAGAACAGTAAAGCTTTCAGTGGTATTCCCTTCGGAAATAAAGATCTTTCTTCCCCTCCAATATAATCACTTAGTAGTCTGTTCCAATGGTATATTGAGATGGATAGAATCTGACAATTCTTAGTCTCCCCGCCTTGAGAAATTGAATCCCCGTATCAGTCAATTGATAAACAATGTATTTTATCCGAATGTCACTGTTTTTCATAAGGGCTGGTAGACTCCTTTAATGTGTTAAATTCAGCCTTCTCTTTTAAGTCATGTAATGGGGGTGGGGAGGCAAACTAGGGCGAGAGGTTCAAGATTTGAGTGTATTGTCCTAGAATATAGCAGAAAGCCTTTTTTTAATAGAAATAAAAAATCCGGCTACCCCAATTACAAATTCTCAGCAGCGACTGAGAATTTAAAAAAAAAAAAAAAAAAAGGAGTCTTTAAGAGTTTCTGGAAACATTGGTACAACCTCTTAAAATTTCAAAGAAATCTGGCACTGACCCCAAATAAGTATGGATAGATGGAGACAACTTTCTTCAAAAATTTATATAAGCACATACTTGGAAAACCTATTGCATAAATAGTATACATACAACATCAGTATGTACATATTTTCTTGCATTGAAAGCTGTTTGACCTGTTATATAAATCACATATTACATGTATGTATATGACACATATACACACATCTACATTTGCTTGCTTACCTGCCTATGGCACTATCAAAAAGAAAAAAAGGGGCCAGCAAAGAGTTGAGGAGTACCCTTTCATTTGCAGTGTTTCTCCAAGATCTGAGTATGGTTACAGAGAAAAACCGAGAGCTCTGTAACTAAGTCATTAAGAATTCTTCATTGTCCTTCCCAATGAACTCAGTTCCCTATACTTCCATGGCCTCGAGATACTGTCATTTCCCTATCCTGATCTCTAACACCACCCTTGAAACTTGAAGCCAGTTTTTCTTTCTTTTCTTGCCTCCCTACATCCAATGTGACTTCTAGTTCTTTTGAATTTATATCCACAAGTCTCCAAAGGTCATGTTGCCTTTCCACATCCATGGCCATTAACTGAATAGGCCCAGTATGGGTTCTCCCTATGTTTTCTTATCCTGCACACAACTTCCCAAATGGTGATCAAACCACTGTCCTCGAGATGCCTCTGGAAGGTGTCCATCACCTGTTGGGTTAAGCCTGAATGTCCCATTGGGTCAAGTTCAAGGCTTGACATCAAGTGCCCCCAACCTTGTCCAGCTTCACCTCCCATACATCCACTCTCGGCTAAGGAGATCCACCTGCCTAAGGAGAATTCACTGGGTAATGGCCAGCAGACTAAATGTGAAGTTAATTCTGCCTCTGACTGCCTTCGTGAATGTTCTGAGACTTGGATTCCTCACCTGGTAAATGGACAACAATGTCTAGCACAAGCTGGTTGTGAAGACCTGTAGGAATAAAAACATGAGAAACATCGAACCAGTTCATGATTAGAGTGTATTCAGTAATTACGAGCCATTACAACGCTTACAGATACAGTTCCTGCCATCAGATTTCAGAGCCCTTGTTCTCTGTCAGTTTATTTCCCTTAACCCCCATGGAACCCTGGCTCTAAACTTACTCTTCTCAGGGAGACTTTCTAATGCTTCTGCTTTTTTTTCCTGCACATATACCCAACTTGTCCCCTACACATATACACGACACACATACACAGTACACACATATGCACACTATGTATATATATATATATATATACACACACATATGTATATATATATATATGTATATATATAGTATACACACACACACGGATGTGTTTTACTAACCATTATGTTTTGCTTTAATATTTTCAAATTTATTCATATGTGCATAGTTTATTTCCCAGCCAGATTGGTACCACCTAAAAAGTGTGAAAAAACATCCCCCCTCACCCTGCCCCACTGTTCATACTACATCCTTATAGGTGCCCTATAGAAAGTCATTAACTAACAATACAATTATGCATACATATATGAGTTCATGGACATTTTTTCCTCAGAAGCCATCTAATGCTGTTTTAAAGTCCATGAATCTCATTTTTTTTCAAAATATACCCCTTCTTTCAGAGTGCAGCAATTTCAAGTTTCCTCAAAACACATAAATTATACTAATCATAGTTGAACCAATAAATGTGTCTTTCACCTGTTGACCTTGAGATTTTCTGGCAATAGATTACAGTTCTGAGGAAAATTTAGGCCATTCCTGCATCCCTAAAACTGCATTTATAAAAGACCACCTTTGCTTGAGAGTCAGCAAAGCCAGTCCCCACCTCTTCTCATGTCTCCTGGAGCCACTCTAGACACCCTAATTTTTTTCCCAGCTTCCCCACTTTCCCCTTCTCCATGTCTTTTCCTAGATGCTGAAAGCTTGGGACACAGCCCTAAAATTATTCCCAGTCACCTAAAAGAATTTCTTCAGGAAACCCATACTTCCCTACCTATCACTCTTTTTTGCCCTTCCCTTGGTCCAGGTCATCCAAGCTCAACTGCTGAAAGAAGCTGTGGACATTTTCTGTGGGTCTCCATGTGAGGAAGGCATGGCATTTATTGAGAGCAAGAGTGGTCACTTCCTATATTATTTAGTTAAGAGTCTGCATATTTAATAATAATTCCAAAGACAGTATCTTAGCTATTATTATTATGTATCCTATTGTCATTAACAATGATTTGTGGCTTTCCTACAGCTACACAAGGTCCCCTAAGTCTTACAAATAACATCTAAAGCACAGAGTTAGGCTACCGATCTCATGTGTGCACTTCTCACAGCAGCAACTTGCTCACTCCTAGGCACGTGGGGCTACTCACCCTCCCTCTTGTTTAGCGCTGTATATTCTGCAGAATTCTTTCACCACTCCCCTACCTTGCTTTTTTTTGGGAGGTGCTTGCTCAACTGTGGCAAACCTACACAACAGTGAACAAGAAAAATATCAAAACAAATCTTGATGTTTACTGGAAGAAGTAGGAAATGACAGAATCTTTAAGTTTGAAGGGCTCTTTATTCCAAATCCTAAAGCCTAGCTCCCACTTGTTATACACAGAATCTGAGGACTGGGAAGGTTAGGATGCCACCTAGGTTACATAGCAGGTTAGCAGGAATGGTGGGTCTGGAACTCAGATCTGGTGCTCCATCCAGTTCTCTTCCACTACCCCATGGGATTTCTCTAATTCTTGTCATGTACATAGGCTAGCTTTAGGGAAAGCATTGAAATGTATTTGATTTTGAAAGTATGCCCTTCATTCCTGTCATTTTTTCTCTCTCATTAAATCTTGATCTCATCTATTTTATCTTTTTAAGAAGCAGAAAATATTAGTACCTGAATTCAACCCTGCTGTCAGCTTTGCCTTACAAGAGCCTACCCGAAGCATTTTTTTTTTTTTGCCCCAGGGAAGAAGCTGGAGGTCTCCAGAGTCAATGTTCCTACATCTTAAAATTAAAATAAAAGGGCTTCCAGTATCATATATATATATATATATATATTCTTTGTAAATTAATGGTTTAAATTAGTATAGTCACTATCTTAGAAACCACTCATTAACTTAGAAACAGATTATAAACAATGCAGCACGTTTCATACTCTTCTCACCTATAATTCACATGGTAAAATGTCACATGTTAGTAACTTTAACTGGAATCAAATAGATAAGTATCTGAGGCCATCATGGTGAAGGGAAGGCTTTAGAGGCATTTTAAACAAGTCAGACCTCTACAGGCCAGGTTTACTGTGCACAGCTAATAAGTTTTAGTCTTCTGTGTCTCCATTGCCATAGACATCTAATATGTACATGGGGAGCAAGCAATTGATTTGTTTTCTCAGTAAGGCTGCCAGATGCACTGAGGTAGAGATTCAGCGTACCAGACACTAAAAATAGAGATCTGCTAGTTAAATTTAATCTGTATTGATGCCTACACTGTTGACTCTAGTACTTGGCTCTGCGGGAGAATATTTAGTTAAAAACACTCTCAACAAACCTTATTTAGATTTGAATCCATGTATGCCATCAAAGGATGCCCATTAGTGAGACAATGGCCCAGGAAAATAATTGTTGGATTGAACATCCTTCAGTTTGGAGCTTGAGCTTCAAAGGGTCAATTCATCTCTGATTTCCAGAGAGTCCTAAGGACTCTTTGAAACTCAGGGCAGTGGTGGCGGTGATAAGAGGCCAAGCTGATGTGCTCATGTTCTTGTAGATGGGCCATTTTCAATGGTGATGAATACCACACAATTTGGTCCTGGATGCCATGAATTGAAATTGTGGTCATCTTTACAGTCACAAGATCAATTTGCAATATATGTGTGTATATGAGCTTGACCAATTTGAGTTACCAATCACTGTAATTTGTAAAGTATTGATAACAGTGACTAGTCATTAAAATTATGCACTATAAAAATACACATCACACACCCACACACATATATTAAAAAATAATTTTAGAATGGCACTGCATCTGATACTTTGGGGAAGGCAACAATGTCAACATTGATATCAAGTGACTTCTAGCAACACGGCCTGTAATCACAGTTTATCGTGCCCTCACTAACAGCCACACTTTACCGGCACACCTGTGTCAACACCACTCAGAATGAGTCACTCACCCTGGGTACATGTACGAATTACCTTTCACATTTAGTTTGTCAAAGAGGCATAGGTCACATCTGGCAGAGTTACTGAGTCACTGGTGTAGGAATCTGAAACCCAAACTCCCTCCACTGAATTCTCTCCCTTGCCTTTGTAAATGTTCTATTTCACCAATAAAGGGCTGTCAGCCCCAAGATTTAAAGATTTAAGTTTGAAGGGGCTATAATTATTTCTCTAGGGCTCTGTCGAGATTTCTGTAGCTTACTCATTCATTGTTCCCACATGATTTTATATTTGTCATTTTTTTCTCTGCAACAGCAGAAGTTTTTAAATTGCTTCACACAAATGGAAAACTAAGGGGAACACAATAAATCTGAACTTGACTTTCCATACCCATCACTCTATAAAAAGGCTGAGTAATGAGTGATTAGGATAGAGATTATAACGGTGAGCTTTTATTAGAAAGATATGCTGCCTTTGTTCAGATTATTTCTTGGTCAAGTTGTGTGAGTGGGATTTTCACATTTGCTCCTTCTTTTCTTTTATTCACAGGGCCTGAATGTTCCCAGAATTACACAGCACCTAGTGGAGTGATAAAGTCCCCCGGATTCCCGGAAAAATATCCCAACGGCCTTGAATGTACCTATATTATCTTTGCACCAAAGATGTCAGAGATTATCCTGGAATTTGAAAGCTTTGACCTGGAGCTTGACTCAAATCCTCCAGGGGGGATGTTCTGTCGCTATGACCGGCTAGAAATCTGGGATGGATTCCCTGATGGTAAGAAGGGCAGGAAGCATCCCAAAAAGGGAAGAATCTCGGGGAAGGGCACTTGGATCCTTTTACAAGTGTTGTGATAAATGCATCATTAAAAAAAAAAAAAAAGCCCCAAAGGAGGAGGGAAAACAAACCAAAATGGTAATTCACTTCATGCAAAGCAGCGGTGAAATATTTGTGCTTAAAAGATAGTCATTATCTTGCCCAATTTCTTCATTTTATAGATAAAGAAACTGAGGCCATGAAAGATTATACATGGTCTCATAGCTATTTTTTGATAAAATTGGGACCATTGCATGGTTTTCCTGACTAAAGTATTTTGCTCATTTCATTGGCCTGCCTGCTGGTCATTAATTCCTAGACCCAGGAGAGCACTTAAATCAAAGCATTCACTTTACAAATGCAGACTCTAAGGGCCGGAGAGGTTAAGCACTTGATAAAAATTTTTAGGGTGAAATGTATATCCATTATGCAGTTACGAAAAATTTAGAAATTTAGAGAAGGAATGAGAATATTTGGACATTCCTAATTTGTTTTAGGTTGGGGGGGACATGGCTAATTTAGACAGATTCTTTGTCTGCTCCTAGAGAATTCTTATCTTTGGCAATTTGAATCACCTTAGCACATCCTCTGTCTACATTGCTTTAGTTAAATTTATCCTACATTTAAAAAATATTTATTGAACACTTACTGTGTACCAGGCACTGGTTTAGGCACTTGGTAAATAGAACAATCAAAGATGGCTGCCTTCACAGAGTTTCAGTACTGCTGAGGGGAATGGGACAATAAACAATATACGTTATTTATAGATGAATGAATGATGTCCTTGGAAAGTCAGAAAGTGAGAAGTTCTATAAACAACAACAAAAAAATGGAAAGAAAGACAAAGTAAAGCAGAGCAAAAGCATGTAAAGGGCTAGGGTTAGGAAGAGGGATGTGTTGAAATTTTAAAGAAGGTGGTCAAGTTCAGCCTTATTACAAAAATGACATCTTAGCAAAGATTTGAAGGAAGGGCTAGGTAGCCCTGTGGACAGCTAAATGAAAGTTTTCCATTTCAATCCTTGTGAATTAGGAGGTGAATGGCAAAAATACGCACCCAAATCCTGAACAGAAGGAGATAATATCAAATAATTTGTTGCAGCTGCATTGCTTGTCTTGTGTTTAGTCTGGTTTAATATTAAGATTTCTCAAGAGAACATACTCTACACACAACAGACCAGAAAGGGCAGCTTGGAAGTTCTCACAAATCATGCAGTTAGAGATGCAAAACCATCTATATAATAGAGTCATATTATGATCAGGCTGGAAGAAGGAATATTTAAATAAATATTAAATTGTAAAAGAAGGGCAAGTATCACATGAAAGAGATTTCCTTTGCCTCTGAAATGACATTAAAATTATCAGTGTAATTCAATTTAGCTATGTACCTCAACAGTAAGCAGCAATGAAGATAAACTGGGTTTAGAGAAAGCTTATAAAGCTTATATTGTCATTGGAGTAAATGGGTGAGCTATCACTGGTTTAGTTTCCTCTTTGGTCTTTTACTATATAAATAGGGTTATGATGATCTTATCAAAACTCCTTCATTAAGTAATGAGATTTGCCCAAACAGAGTGCTGATTGATTTCCAAGTGTTCAATCCCGATAATTAGGAAAACAATATTATAATAGTATTGTAATAATAGTTGGAACATTTAATAATGGGTTTATTTGTTCACAACCAAAATTTGCAGCCTTCCTTTCCAGAACTTACATTTAAATTGACATCTGAAAAGGAGGTCCAATCAACCAACTTATTTAGAATACTTTCAGAAAGAAGCACATTGTTATTAGTGTCAAGGGTTTTCCAAAGTAGTAATTTTCTGGCTCTAGAAAATCACTGAGTTGAAGCAAGGAACAATTAACAATAAGAGTTATCAGCCTCACAATTCGGTCGTGTTTTAAACTATGGTGCACTTGACTTATTCCCAGAGCAAGCTGGCCTTGGAATATGAAAATTGCTTTTGTATATTTGTTACACCTTACCTGGCTTCATCCAGCCTACACCAGCATAACAGCTCTCTCCTTTTTAGGCAAAGTGGCAGACTGCCCCTCCTGGGTTTCTTGTCAGTGGCACTAGAAACATTTTTGTCATGCTAGTTCAACACATACAGTTCCTTGCCAGCAAAACTGCTTTTACTCTCTTGATACCCTTTCCAAAAATGACAACCAGAAGGTGCTGAATGAAGGCTTTAAACCACCAAGAGATTTTAGGTTGCGTTTTATCATATACGTTGAGTTAGGTGACTAAGTCATTGACAGCCACCATTGATTCTGATTGACTTGGAAGGAAAGTGGTTTTACTCCAGGACTCAGAATCCTATGCACATGCTGAATCACACATTCCTGTGTGTCACTCTGATGCTCCATGGATTCCTAAGTAGCGACTCGGAAATAATTGATGGAAATTTACATATGGTTTGTAAGCAATGAGCTGAGTGTGCCACCCTGGTGGGTATTGCAAATGTTTGTGCTGAATCACGAAGCCAAACTCGAATGCTTAGCTCACACGGCCTGGGCACACACAAAATCAGCTCTCCTTCTAGGCTCTGCCAAAGAGGTGGCAATGCAGTTGTTACCTACATTCCAAAAATTGTCAACTATTTGTAGAATAAGTGTCATGAAAACCAGATTGAGTTGTCTTTGGTTTGTATTGACTTCCTATTTATTTTTGAATTAACCTTCTGAGATAGAAATATAAAATAAAAATGATATAACCATAAAATATACACATTCTGAAATGTAAATGACACAACTGTGCACATTTTTCCCCCCAGGGGAGAGTTGCAAAGTCCACATATTATCCAACAAAAGGTTTATTATTGTAGGAGAAGAGTATATGGTCTATTTTGTACCTTATCGAAATGATTCCCTTTTTTGTCTAGTCATTCAGAATGTGTCATTTTAAAAGTACATCTTATAGTAGATTGCTGCCCTAGAAAGGGGGCAGAAAGCCAAGTTGTCAGACTCTGAGGTGGGGTTATAATTCCCAGAGAGATTGATGGAAAAATACAGAGAATAGGGTATGGCGATTTCAGGTGGCAGATGTATCTTTTAAATAGCACGAATACCGTATCACCTTCACACCTGAAAAGAGGATCACTGGGGGTCTACTGTCCCCACCAAGAGATTGACTAAGGCCATGTTGCTTGCTTAAATTTTTCAATAGTGCAATTTTTGAGTTCTGCTGTTTTTGTGACAGTTTCCATTCATCTCCTTGGCCTTTGAGTCTACAATGACGGAAGTAGGAAATCCAATAGCCGTGTTCATGTAAATACACAAATGAGCACACACAGGAGACAGATAAGAGTACTCCATCC
Source organism: Nyctereutes procyonoides (assembly GCF_905146905.1). Taxonomy (NCBI): domain Eukaryota; kingdom Metazoa; phylum Chordata; class Mammalia; order Carnivora; family Canidae; genus Nyctereutes; species Nyctereutes procyonoides. The sequence continues at coordinate 3,604,233 of NW_026575143.1, forward strand.
ACTCTTGCTCAGATCAATATTGCATTAGCTTGCTAGGCTAAGGTCTTGCTGTTGTTCAGGAAAATTCAATACTTCTTTGTCTTATGGTCGAAAAAGCCTTTTCACTCTCCTGTCTTGAGGGCTCCTAAAGGGAGTTGTGCGCTGCTGTCCGCGGGCAATGTTCTGAAGGACAGAAGGCAGATTTACCCAGCATGTCTTCAACATTATAAACCAGTGAGTCATGGAGACTCTCTAAATTATGAGTCTGCATTAGACAAGTTCTCTTCTGTTTGCTCTTTCAAAGAGTCTCCCTCTACCCCCCTTCCCCAGAGGAATGGGGTGGTAGTGGAGGGGAAGAATCTGCAGTCACAGCTTAAGGGGGCGAGTGCAGCTTCCCTTGTGCTCTTGTATTCTCTGAAGGGTCAATGGCTGTGGGGGATCAGAGAATGGCTCCAAGGTTTCGGACTGTAAAGTTTGCCCACAAACTAATAAGAAAGAAGAAGAAAGAAAGAAAGAAAGAAAGAAGAAAGAAAGAAGAAAGAAAGAAAGAAAGAAAGAAAGAAGAAAGAAAGAAAGAAAGAAAGAAAGAAACCACAATAATGGAATTTAAATGAGGGAAAGGAGTGAGAGTCTATGAATGGACTCTAGGATTCTCATTATGATTACAGATCAAAAATGGGATTCTTTTTGAGGAAAGGAAAGATCTGAGCTCACGGCTCTAGCATGATATTTTCATGCCTGTGTCATGGGCAACTTTTTACTCCAGAGGGAAGAAAAAAAGTATTGAATCTATTCAGAATGAAGAAAATCTGGCCTAGAATTAGCACTTGTAGAGGAAGCTGAGGCTCAGGTTAAAGCTGAAGAGAAACAAAACTGAGTTTCACCTCCTGAGATGCTGCCAAGTGGGAAGCTTGATAGAACAACATTTTCTTCCTGTGATGCACAGCCATGGTTCATGACCATGTGGCATCCTGTAGATAATCTTATCGATGTCCCAATGGGCTCATGTCCTTGTTTCTTCATGATAAAAACGGTCTACACACACACAGTGTCTGGTTGCTGGAGAGTGAGGAGTTACAGTAGAGAGAACTCTTTGAATTTGATCAAATCAGTTACTGTGAATGCATGGAGAAGTTATCAGATATTCAAAGTAACCATTCTGCGCTAACTCAAATGTGGAAACAGTTTGGTTGTTTTTTGTTTATTTATTTGTTTGTTTGCTTGGGGGTTTTTTTGTTTATTTGTTTGAAGTGGGTTGGCCAAGAACTGAAAACCTGTTCACCAAGCCTCTGACTATTCTAGAAGCAGGGTGCCCAGCCCAGCCAGCTGCTTACCAAGAACTCAGCGTGTACACGCGGCTCCAGGGAGATCAGCATTTAGAGCTTCACTTTTTCAATCACATTTGAAGCTTCTCCTCCCCATCAGCTGCCTTCTGCATCTGAGTCACACACACAGGCCTTGGCACACCGTGGCCCTGCTGTAGGCCTGTCTCTCCAGAGAGGGATCCACCCACTGTGCTTCCTTGAACAAAGCAATAACTCTTAGTTGAAATGCAGAGAACCATGGGTTTCTTGGAGGGGAAAATGGTCCACACCAGATTGTCCTTCTAAGCCCAAACCATCTGGTATGTTTTTACCATATGTGCAATTTAAAAAAAAAAAAAAATCTGGAGAAAAAGGGATTTTTTTTTTCCTTGCTGATGATCTGGACAGGAATTGGAAAGATTCTCCAAGCCCAGAGGGCTTGTGCACTGTCTGTAAGGCAACTTAAAATTACTAATTGCCAAGGTTTATCTAAAAGCACTTTAATAAAGGGGTGGCCCACTTAAACCAAACAGAAGTCTGACTTAATCACAAATTCATCAGTGTTTCCAATCTTTCACTGCCCCCATACTCCTTTTTTTTTTTTTTCTCCCAGTATGCCTAGTCAAATGGCTGCATTGGGCCATCTTTTGGCCGCAAGACACAAGTGCAATGCAGTCACCTCTCTTAGATTTGGGAAAGAAAAAAACTGGGAGAGAAGTCAGACCCATTTTATTTTCATTTTGTTTTCAACTTATTATTATGTATGAATTACTGATCTATGTAGCTTCTATTTGTTTTAACTGTTACAATTGTTAATTAGCCTACAGTTAGAGCCCTGAGTAGGACATAGTACATCATCCTTTGTCCAAGTCTGTGATGTTCTTTATGATAAGTCTCCAGGACTAAAAGATGAAATGAGGAAGGATGTTGGGGTCATTCAGTGCTGGATCAGATTCTAGGTACTGGTCCAGTCCCATCCAGCACCAGTTCCTGAGATCTCCTTCCAGGGTGGGAGAAGTAAGTGAGGCAGCTGCAGGAGCCCGCGGTCATCACAGCCTAGCAGGAATCTTTCAGCACTAGGTGTTGTGCACAGTTTGGGCCTGGAGATGAATGTTCAAGGTGCCCCTCGACAACCCAAATCTCATTCTTTGCAGTTGAAGCAAGCATTTAGATCCTGTTCTTGAAAACAATCCTGCTCAAGGGGGAATGTAGTTAGGTCTGTGATTGCCCTTCTGAGCACGCTTTAAAATCCTCTCCACAAACCTGATCCAATACTTTCACTGCAGACCCATCAACCAGGAAAGACTTGCTTTGGATAAGAGAACGCTTCTGGGTTCTGCTGGGACCCATGTTTGCCAATGCTTATTCTCACATCTGCTGGGGAACAAAAGATATTTCAATGTTCTCCGCATTGCTCCCTTTCTAGTTGGCCCTCACATCGGGCGTTACTGTGGACAGAAGACACCAGGTCGGATCCGTTCCTCATCGGGCATTCTCTCCATGGTTTTTTATACGGACAGTGCAATCGCCAAAGAAGGCTTCTCAGCAAACTATAGTGTCTTGCAGAGCAGTGTCTCAGAAGGTCAGTATTTATTCATCTTGCAAAGCACTGTGGTAAACACTCCCTGCTATTCCTCCTCACACACCTCGTGGCCACAGGAAACACTGAAGAAATATTTTGTGAACTGGATTGCCAACTATTTGTTTTTCTCTTTTAAATGGTTTTGATGAATATCAATAGGAAAAACTATTTGGTATACTTTCTTAAGAAAATTGTGGATGAGAAGGCTGCTTGTAAGCCTCTGAACTTCTGGGAGAAAGTAGGAAATGGGCAAACAGTACCCAAAAACAATGAACTATACAGCCAGGCCACCTGTCTGGCTTGAAAGTGTACTGGGCTGAGAATCATAAAAGGACAGGCATGGATAAGAAGAGATAGGAACAAATCTGTGGTGGTTTATTGACAGGGCAGCCTTACCGGATAGAAGCAGACTCATGATGGTTCAGGTAGTGAAGACCCAGACAGAAGCCATTTTGTTTTTCTTTCTTATGTGAATAGAAGTAGATATTTGTAGAAAAGAAGCATGTTTCAATTTCTGTTCTAACTTTTCCACAAAAGAAAGAGGAAGTAATAAGTTTTGCATCTAATTAAAATATTGAACAAACTCAACCCTTCCTCAAAGTTTATGTGATGGTGTCCATCTCTTTCAAGGGCCCAAGAAAAACATGAGAAAGAACAATGAATAAATTGTGTGTTTCAACAGTTCTAGCTGTCAGGTCATAAAGTAGCATAGGTTAGAGACCAGGAGATGTTTGGAGATCTGTCCTACAGACTAGTATCTTTTTTACTATTCTTACTGGAAAATAAAAAGGCCAGGTAAATTACAAAATCTTATTTGGACTTCATATGATTAATTAATTAATGTATTTTTGTGTTTATAAATATTTTATATTACAAACAAACTTAAGCTTAAAAGTATGGAACCTGTGAAAGGGACCTTTAATTATCTTAAAACTTTATCTGTTATGATAGAAAATTCATGAAGTGTGAAAATTTGCTTAATTGAGATTTTTCGCAATGGTTGAGAATCTTTAATCTCTAAAAGACTTTTTTCACTTTAGTGCTTCACATTCACATTTCCTAAAGGTGACTATTCACTTCCCTATATCATATTTCACATCAATGTCATATTTCATTGTTTCACTGAGTATATGGGGCCTAATGGAATACATGCTTTTGTGATTCATAATCATCATTGTGAGAATTATTATTTTATGTTGTAAAGCTGTGGTCCTCTTTGGGACCATATGATGCTGCAGTTTACTTCTGACAAATATTCCTGTATTTTAATAATATAAACTAATGACATGAGTAATCATGACCAGGCCAGGGTCAGGAGACATGAGAACAAAGGGAGTCAAGGAGAGGTGGCCCAGGTGCCAAATACAAGGAATCTGAAAGACAGCGAGCTAAGGTCTACTGTCCACTGAATATGGATTATAAATAGACATCGAGTCTTTTTCACTTTTATCAGATATTGAAGGAAATAGTAATTTTTTAAAAAATATTTTACTTATTTATTCATGAGAAATAGAGAGAGAAGAGAGGCAGAGACACAGGCAGAGAGAGAAGCAGGCTCCATGCAGGGAGCCTGATGTGGGACTCGAGCCGAGGACCCTGGGATCACACCTTGAGCCAAAGGCAGATGCTCAACCACTGAGCCACCCAGGCACCCTGAAAATAGTTAAAATTTTTAAATTTTTAAATAAATTTTATTTAAATATAGCTTTCAGTATGTATCCATGTCACATATCTACATACTTTGAAAATAAGTCAAAATTCCCATTATTTCCTAATACATCTCTAATAGTATTTCTGTCAACCTAGGTCCAGTTAGGAAAATAATTAATCACTATGAGATTTTCATAGCCTTGCATTTAAAAATTATCATTATTACAATTATTGCCACCTGTCACTGCTATGTCCCCATAAGTCCTTTTGCTGTCATCTTCTGTAAGACACTGTGTGAACATCAAAATGAATGTTTTAGATTGCCAGATTATAAAAAGAAATATGCATCTCAGGTCTCCTTTGTTTTGATGACATTTGGCTCCTTTTTTTCCCTTTCAGATTTCAAATGTATGGAAGCTCTGGGCATGGAATCAGGGGAAATTCATTCTGACCAGATCACAGCTTCTTCCCAGTATAGCACCAACTGGTCTGCGGAACGCTCTCGCCTGAACTATCCCGAGAATGGGTGGACTCCTGGAGAGGATTCCTACAAAGAGTGGATTCAGGTAGGCAGCATGAGACTTGGCACATATAGGGTTGAAGATTTTGGTTGTCTAGAAAGGTTGTTGATAAAAAAAAAAAAAAGAAAGAAAGAAAGGTTGTTGATAAAAATGCAGTGCCATTTCAGACACCTTCAAATGAGAAGAGAGGACCAATGGGTAATCCCTGCCGGATCATCGTGTCCCTACAATCTTGAGAAAAGCAGCCCAGCTGATGTCTCTGAAAACTCATTTATTTTCTCAGATACTTTTATACAACTCTTCAGAGAATCTGAGCACAGATGTCTCATTTGGTAACAACTAAAAGATCTAATTTTTCCCCACAACTACACATTTTCTATTCAGACACTAACTCCTTCAACAGATTTTTATTTTCTTGACGAAATACATTAGCTCTAGCAGACTCGCATGAAATAATTGCATCTAAGGATAAGGTTTCTTATTTGTTTGGTTGTTCCGAGTAGATGAAGAGAAGAAAGGGGTTGAGGTTGACTTTTCCATACAGGTATACATGGCACATGCCCAAGAAAGCAGTCTGATTGAGGGCACTGGTCTTGGTGGATTATGTGTATACATGTACCTATATAATGTACTTGTATAAAGTGGACGCATCTGTATTCTTATAATGATGTTATTTCTGCTTCCCCCCTTGGCCCTGGCACTCCCTTCCCTGCCCTTGCTCTGGCATTCCCCAGAGACCCTCCTCCTCTGCACCATGACTCCCCTGCCCTGGCTCATCTCTGGCACCTCTCCTAATGCCTCAACTTGTGCCAGCCTTGATGTCTGGATACTCCCACCCAAGGCCTGATGCTCATGTTCTTGACTTTTTCACCCCCTGTCAAATGAAACATCCAGATCTGGCTGTGTGGGTTAAACAGTAGGCAAATCATACAAAGCTATTTGCTGAAGGATCCAGGCATCCTTTTTAGAGAGTAGGCAAAGCGTGTCTTATGTTCGTCGCTAGATATATAAAAATGACTAATTCCCAGAGAGAGTTTCTAAGCAAGAAAAAAAAAACAAGATGATTAATCCCGTACTTTCTACTTCTATTGCTGCTTCAGTCTTTTGAGTACAAATACCAGATTTTGCTTTACTTTGAAAAGGTCAATATTAGTTTAACATACACTTAGAGTGAAATGGCCTATTACAGAAGACTGAACTCCTGCTAACCTGTAAATGGTAACACGGAGAAATGTATAGAGGGTGAGAAAAGATGAGACTTTTACCTGGGGATTGCTAAATCCAGCTGTAGATTTAGTCAGAAATTAAATGAATTTGCCTTGGTAACTTGTTTTTCCACATCCCACACCAACCAACACTTCAGTATGATTGACAGACGTGCCTCTAGAGGAAAGCTTGCATTTTGTAGTGCTAAGCATGTCTGCACAGTAACTCAGGCCTATTCTTGGTGATGTGGAGAGTGCTGGATAATTTAGGGACAGTGGTCTTGCAGGGGTTCTGAAATTGCAACTGTAGCAATTCTTTTGTGCAAGGCAATTCTGTCAGGAGAAACATGGAGGCAAAATGGGCTCTCACAAAGCCTTTGTCCACAGGACGGGATTCACCGCATTCTCAGGAGTTAGGCAGAAGAAAAAAATCTGAAATGGCTCAACTCTTTCCACCAAAGCATAGAAAGCAATGGTTGGGAGAAGCTAGGTAACTCCACCCCACCTCCCAACAAGGTTTGCTTTGAGCTCAAACTTCTTGCCTGCTTCATCTCTAATGGGCTGACGATCCACTCCACATCTCACACCAGGACCCAGACAGACAGAGTGGCCATCATCTCAAACATTGCTTGTCACCAAGCAGAGGGAAAACGAGAGCATGGCCATCGTGCTAGCTCTTAAGGTCCCCTCGAAGAGCATTGCCACCCATTTTCATTGCCAAAGCACATCCCACAGCCATACTTAGCTTCTGAGGGGCAGCAATTCAGTGTGCACTGGAGAGAGGAGAGCTAGAAATTGGATGAACAGCATGAATGACAAGTGTGCCATTCATAGAATAGTCACCATTTATTGAGTGTTTACTGTGGGGCCTGACTTCTGCTGAGTACTTGACATATTTGCATTTAATTCTCACAGCAGTCCTGTGAAGGAGGTGCAATTATCCTCATTTTAAAAATGAGGACACTGAGATTCGGAGAGATTAGTAAATGCCCAAGGTCACAGTGAGTGACCGGACTTGGAAGCAGGGTCTGTTAGACTCCCAGTACCTGTTTCTTTACACTTCAGTCTTCTCTGTCCTTATCATCTGTTACCTTGCATATAAATTCAGGTGTACCTTGTAACTTGATTCCCTTTATGCTTTTCCTTGGGAGAAGACACACAGAGACAAGTTGGGTGCTTTACTGTTTCTAAACCTAAATATTCAGGGCCTTTATGGCTCCTCCATCCCTACAGAAGATGAATGCCAGAGAAGCTTAACTTCAGTGCACCTCGAGGTAAAATTATATTTTGCTCCTTGTGGAGCTCAGTGGGCTCATTTCCATGCCTGTGTCTGTGTACATGGTGGGAGTTCTTATCATTCACCTGTCACCTAATTATGAAGAATTGCATATGTTTCCAGCTTCTCTGAAACTCCTTGGAAGTGGTTGGCTTGTTGTTTTCTTTGGGTAGGTGTTTTAAATTAACCAACAAGTAAAGCATAATTGAGGCTAAGGGCAAAAGGCACATACCTCCAATCACAGAAACATTAGTGCACATATATTTCTATTTATACACACATCAGTATGCAAATGGTATTTGTTTTCTTTTTCCACTTTTTCACATTTTGCACGAAATATACCCCACAAAACATGTTGCTACAGCAACAAGGACAAACACTTGCATGTGTTAAATTAATAAGTCAGTATTGGAAACTGACTTTCCTTCAAGACAGGAACAGTCTTAGGTTCCCATTGTTTTCTCTAGGAAATTACTGAGTGACATAAAAAAACAATGCGTCGTTAACCGTTGGTATGAACGTCCACACTGGGGCTTCCTGTGAGATCTTTTGTCTGCCAGAAAGCTTAAAAACAAGTCAAGAGGCAATTTAGCGGTAAGGGGCATAAGGGAAGTCCCGTCCCGACTCAGAGCTGTGCACATGGTCATATCCTGCTCAAAAGGCCACTTCACATCCTGAGCAGCTAAAACCTCTTAATTGTCCACAGCAGAGTTAATCACACTGTGAAATTTGCCCATGTTTTTCAGAGTCTTCCATTCTGTCCTGTGCCCTATGACTGCTTATCTTATTATTAATGTAATCTTGTTCTTCCTTTTGTTTCTGGTTAAACAATCAAGGATTCAAAGTAAAGACAGTATATCAGTGGTGCTATAACAATTCTTAATTTTCAAGCACATCATTAGAGCCCCAACCATTAGCCTCATTGAAGCTGAGTCTTTTTCCCTATAAAATAAAGGTACTGTAGGCTTCTCCATTCAGCTCTAGCAGTTCACGATACCGTGAATCTTGGAGAAATGCAGTCTCGGTTTTTCTTGTCCTCTCTGCATACCAAGTGCATAGCGTACTGTCTGTTCAAGGAGCATGTTCTTATAGTTCCTAAGTGTAGCCATTCACACACAAAACAGAATTTAATTCGTTAATTATTTCAATGTTTTATTAATGACAGTGTTCACCACACTGTAAACAGATTTATCCTTCTTGGTTTAATTAAAGCTCTTGGGAGCAATTTCCTCAAAACAACTGTGACTTTTCCCTGATTAAAATGCCAGGAAACAAGGGGGAAAAAAGGGCAAGAGATATAATGCGTGGATGGGATATGAACTTTGTTGGTCCAAAGACATAAAAATGGCGCTAGGAACTAATCCATTACCACACCTTCCAGTGACTTTAGAAATAGAATTACTTGATAAACCAACTTGGGCTGAATCTCCACTCTTCTCCAAATTTGGGGGCAGGGCATTGTCTTTCGTAGGTAAATTTGGGATTCTAGATTATTTATGTGCTCACTTATTCCAGAGAAGCAGAAAGCAAAAGCGGTCGGTCCTAAACCCTATCCTGCTTGGTTTGGTCAGACAGCCTTCTTAGGGATCAACCACACAGAAGGAAGCCTCATGAAGACACCCTGTTGCTCTAAGCCTACAAGACATCTGTCTATACTACATTTCCTAGTACAGATGTTCATTCTGAAGTATGAGGAGGAGGAAAGTTCCAGAAAAGTGGAGTTAGTGCTAACTTTATGAGGAACCTTGGTTCTGTGTTTTCCTTTTGCCGTATATGTATTTCTCTTGGATAATATTCCACATTTTCTAACTGAAGGAGCTTTGAAAGAAGACATCAACAATAAAAGGCCACAGTGGGGAAAGGAGGAGTCTGAACTGAGTCAGAACACACTACAACACCACACACACGCTCAGTCATGTTCACTCACAACTGTAGTATCAAAGACAGTTGGTGCCCGTGTTCACCTTCAGTATGAGAAGCTGGTCAAAACAGGAGGCCTTGAGGTTGCTTTGTGAATTTTAAAATTCATCATAAGACATGTTCTAACAACAGAAACTTATGTTTCCATAGCATTTTTCCTTTTTTTTTTTTTTGCATTTTTCCTTTCTTAAAGCACCTTTGTACACATCCCATTTTAGTCTTAGAATGTACGTTAAGTAGATCAAAGATTTACATCCCCACCTTCATGTGAGAGAATGGAGGCTCAAGTTAAATGGTCCAGGAGTCCCAACGTGGCAGAGAGGCAGCTTGTGGGAAAAGTCAGGCTTACACAGGTGAAGTGAACTTCCTTCCTCAGATTTGTGAACGGAGTCAATGGGCACAGAGAGATCTGGAAGGCAGACAGCCACTGGCAAATCATTGCTTGTGGTCAGGCCTGACAGGCCCAGCATGAGCTGGCCTTTGCATAGCTCTCTGGCCATTTGAATTGTGAGTCTTTTCACTTCTCACTGTCTCAAATGAAGTAAGTGGGTCGATTCTCTCACACCACTTCTACAGAGAAAAACGACAGTGCTGAGTGAGTCGTGAGGCTTCCTGGGCCACAGAGGAGACTGTCATTCAAATAGCCAGGTTCCTAGAACCCCCAGGCCCAGGAGCTTTCCTCTAAACCAGGAGGTTCTTTGAAGTTCCTTGTCCATAGGCTCCCCCAACATCCCAACAGGGCTGTGAACTGTAGCTCCCAACAACTTCCAGAGTGGTTCTGTCATCATTCAAAAATGGAATTAATAGTTATAGTTTACTGAGAGCAGAGACAAAAGGTAATTTAAAGGCATAGGCTTGATTTCAGAAGCTAGGAAGAGGCCAGTTGGATACCCTGTAAGTAATAAATGGAATAAAATAGCTCATGAAGTCTTGGAAATATTCCCTCTGACATACGGAATTATTACACATTTTTAGCCAATCTTAGGCAGGAGAAGTGAGTACTGCTCATTCAATGAAAAGATTTTGTTATTTGGAACCCTGGTTTTTATCTTTAAAGTTAGCTGTCTTTCAGAATTAAAAGCAGAAACTGAAGTCATTTATCTTAAGGCTTTAGAATGTCATTTATTTAACCTGTTTCATATATAATTTTCTTTCTTTTAAAACTCTCTGGAAAAATCTTCTGTTCTCATAATAATGTATTGAGTCTGGAACATTTATCTCCAATGAAATACTTTTTGACTTCTCATACAATTACTAGTTTTTAGCAGGTTTATAATCTGTAATGTTGTATTCAAAATCAGTTCCATTTGCTAAATTGACTAACCCAGAACATATACTGAGCCAGGTTATCCTGCTTGTAAACGCTCTGCTTATAAACCATACACTTTAGAGGGAACATTATCTCATTCAGATCATTAGTAAATTGCTGAAATTGCAATAAAATGATCTTTTATAAATGTGTAACTAGATAACTGACAAAAATAGCTCACTGGGTTACCCAAATGTGGAAGGATGCATGTAAAATATAATGTTGGCAAATTTAGGGAAAATACAGCTGTTCAACTCAATGTTTATTCCCCAGGTGTGCTCTGGATGTGTATGTGTATGTGCGTGTGTGTGTGTGTATTATGACTAATATTCGTATGCTATTTTAGCTAAAACATTGATCTGGAAGGGAGACAATCTGCTTTAAAAAATAAAAAAACAGGTAACTCTTTGGTATCTTACCCTGATTCTGCAGTGACCTCTACTTCCTGTGTCAAACGAATGCTTTACCTCCTAAACCTAGTGCATGATAGGTTTGTTTTCTTTCTTTCTTTTTTTTTAATTTATTCATGAGAGACACGGGAAGTGGGGTGGGCAGAGACACAGAGGGAGAAGCAGGCTCCATGCAGGGAGCCCGATGTGGGACTCGATACCAGGTCTCCAGGATCACTCCCTGGGCTGAAAGTGGAGCTAAACTGCTGAGCCACCTGGGCTGCCCGATAGGTCTGTTTTCTATGGCTAAGTCCCTGTTCCTAAAATTCTTCTCTCGAGAAACTTTTCCTACTGCTTTCTCCAGTGCCTTGGTTTCTTATGTTTAGGAAGCCATTGGAAGGAAACACATATAGGAAATGTGTATAGAGACAAAGTAAAATCAGAAATTTTTGCTGCTTTAAAGGAGGATATGACTGGGGAACACAGAATGAGCATATGCCATAATTGTTTAGACATTTTTAACTGATTGTTTTGTCATATAGAAAATACCAAGGTGATTTTAACCACTTTAAGTTGGCCACTTAATTCAGTTTTAAAAATCAGTCAAATGATTTTACTAATTAGTACTTCATGTCAACACATCCAAAAGAAAATGTATGGCACTTGAAGAAACATCTTAGATATTGATGATGAAGTGTCACTGGAAAGGCAATACTGAAAGAATCATAACTGCTCAGATAGAATTACACACATTCCATTTCGCTTATGGGTTTTGGTTTCTTATTGTTTTATTCTAGTGTCTATCTGCAACCAATATTAAGTTATATTCTAGAGAAGAATTGTTTTCTTTCCAGGACAGCTCAACTTTTAAGTGTAAGACTAAGAGCAGATGCAAACGTCATTTTGTCTGAATTCCTTATTTTGCATAGGTTCAGAGATTAAGTGATTTGCAAGACCACATAGCAAGCTAATGACAGAACTTGGACTGGAATCTTAGTATCCTCGTTGCCACTTGTTCGTTGCTACTCAGTTATAATAATATGAGAAAATGGATGTGGATCCTTTTAGCAGATGGTATCCCTTTAAGTCCCAGCGAATACCTGCTCAGTTACTGATCAGTAAATGTCTACCAAATTGAACAGTCATTGCAGAAGCTCTAACTTAAACCAGTGACTGGATTATGTCTAGAGCGACATTTCTTGGTCTGGACAATACGGACATTTTAGAGGAGGTGATGCTTTGTTGTGGAGGCTATTCTGTGCATTATAGGATATTCAGCAGTATCCTTGGCTTTCACCAACTAGAAGTCAGTAATATACACACACATACACACACACACACACACCCCTCAATTATGAAAACCAAAAATATGGCACACCTGGGTGGCTTAGTGGTTGAGCATCTGCCTTCGGCTCAGGTCATGATTCTGGGGTCCTAGGATTGAGTCCCACATCAGGCGCCCCATGGGGAGACTGTGTCTCTGCCCCTCTTTGTGTCTCTCATGAATAAACAAATTAAAAATCTTTAAAAAAAAAAAAAGTCTCCAGGCATTGACAAATACCTCATTGAGGGAAAAAAAAAAATCACCCTCAGTTGAAAACCACTGGTGTAGAAGATATACCAAGTCCTAATCAAGTCATTTTTTAAAATAATAAGGTTGATTACCATTTTGAAAGAAAAACTAAACTCTTTGCTTGGTGATTTTTTTTTTTTTTGTCACTTTTCAACTGCTTATCATAGATCACCTTTGAACAGAATCGTGGTTCTTTTGTTTTCCAAAAATACTGATGCATCTGTTTACCTTCTGCAGGAAAGTATCATAAACCTCGTTGTTTGTTTATCTTAAGCTTCACTATTTTTAGCTTTTAAGAGTGAATTGTTTTTAGCTAAATAAATACAGATGCGACTTTACAATACTGCAGCCTGGTCTCCAAATGCACTGATAAGGATTGGATTTAAGCAAAGGAAATCCAAGGATAAAATCACAAGTCATCCTTGACAAGATTTAGGAAAAATACAACTGCAGTGAGCTCCTGCACACCTGGACATTGTGTGTCCCTGACCTTTGCCGACATATTTAAACTTTTTGGCAGTATGTAAATCAAATTGTGTGTGTGTGTGTGTGTGTGTGTGTGTGTGTTTTCACTTCCAAGGTCATCGAGAACAAGGAACTGTATTTGAAAAGCTTGTCTATTGCTTATTACCTTATCTTTTCATGGGAAAAATACTATTAAGTTTCCAATTTTGTAACCTAAACAACAACACATTAGAGCTATATCAGTTACCAACCAGTTTCGTATCTGTGGACCAATAAGAAAGCAAGGTTGATGGTTTCACATCTGTTTTGGGTGAAAGGCTGTTCCTGTCTGTGGTATTTAAAATTTAAAGAACTTCTGTTATTATACAATTGGGGATCCTCAGGGAGTAAATGTTAATGAAATCCATAACATGCACAGATTTTATGATAGCAGTTTTCAGAAATTCCTTTGGTGGAGTTTGTTGATTTCTGTCCCGGCGGTAATAATTGTACCTTTTACAGAGTGCATTAATGTTCACATTTAGGAGCAATGGCTACGTTTATGCAGCGTGTAATGTAACACATGGACTCCTAAGCTTTAAATAACTTTCATATCGTAATGTGAAAGCCCCCAAGCGAAAAATGTGTGTTCTTCAGAATTGGCACAACCCACAGCTTAAAACTTGTCTGGCACATTCGAAGCAACCTCCTGCAAAGGTGAAAAAGGTGCACCCTGGAAATTCCAAAGCCAGGATGTGGACGGGTATTCCACGCCCTCATATATTTCTCATTCAATGCACCACTTCTTGAAAGCTCCACCTCAATATAGCAATTTTGATCCACATCAAAGTAACAATTTGGGATGCTGACCTGCAACAGAAATGCATGCTTATTTCCTTTCTCTACTCCCACCCTGCCCTCAGCTTTCAAATTTCATTTAATTCTATGTTCAGATAAAAAGAGGAACGTAGATTAAATAAAAAATGCTCTATATACCCCAATAGTAATAAAATGCATTAGCTTTTATATTTCCAGCTATTTAACAGAATAAGCATTTGAGACTAATTGCGCATGTTATGACTTAGAATAATCACACATATACTTGTGCAAGTGATGTGCAGGCGTGTTTTGGTGTTTTTTTGGGGGGGGTATTTTTTTTTTCTTTTTTTAGTTCTCTTTGCCTTAAGGGGTTAAGAAGCCCCACTTATGATACTTTTCTATTTGTCTTTCTTCAGAAAAATTAACTCATAATTTTACCAAAGTTTTATTTTCTTACAAATCTAAGATTTTAGATTTCTAACTGTATTTTCTGGACTTAGCCAAAAAATAAATAAGCACCTTTATTCTTTCAGCAGGACTGAGAAGGGCTATAGATAAAATTCTTCAGGGGATGGATGATTGGACCAGACTTCTTAAGATTCTGTGATTGTATTAAAAATAAATTTACTCTATCAGCTGGTGCCTTGGGCTTGCCTAAATGAAAATACAAATATATGAAGCATAACTGGAATTTGTTTTAAATACTACTGATTATCTTGTGAGGCAGCTCATAGCAAAAATTTACTTTTAATTAAAAAGAGTTTTTTCTCCTTAGATCAAGTAAGTGTTTAGGTTGGCTTCCCAGTGAAGCTTCTCTGAGGGTTTCACATAGAAACTCCACTACTATGGCCTGTTTTCCTTGGCTCTTTTGTTTCAGCTTGACGGGACATGCAACCCACTGGGGAGATAAGATGAAGCCCAGAGAGTTTATGTTTTGTGTCTCTCCAATCTTTGAAGGAAGTATCTGTAAAGCATAGACTTACCTATCATTACAGACTGTTCACACCTTAAAGTCCTGCCAAATCCCAATCTTTTTCTCTTTCCTTAAGAAAAAAAAATACCACATGCAATTCTAAGGATGTTATAGGCCATAATACTTGCCCAGAAAAGTGACAGGAAAAATAGCAGCCATGGGGATCCTGGATAAAGCTGTATGAAGAAGGACATTACAGTTGTCTTATGCTTCTAAGACTTGATGTATTTACTTTGGGCTAAAGCTGATGCAGGTAGATCCATCTCAGAAGAGAGAAGGACCAAGACCCAGGTAGACACACAGCCAAATGGCAATAGGTGTAAGAAATTTAACAGAGCCTTCAGTTTGAGAATTTGGGAATGAATTATAAAATTTGCAGTGGGAAATACTCATGATAATAAAAAGCAGCTAGAAAATCATGGAATGTGAAATACTGAAGAAAATGGTTTTGATATTTTAGGAGGTACATGTGGAGAAGAGAAAATATTTTTTAAGTTCCCAATCTTAAAAATGAATATAGAGCATGTAGGATTTTCCTCGTCTAATTATTTAAACATTATTTTAAAAATCCAGACAGCTCTCCATCATTCTATCGCACATGTATTATACTATTTCTGTAGTTTTAACTTACGTCTCCAAATATTGCATTCATTTATAAGTATGCTTTTATTATTCAGAAAGCTCCAATGCCAAGATGGCAAGAATTCATTATTTAACAATTCAATTTCCATGTAAAGAAAACCCAGTCAGTACATTTGTGCATTTAACATGATATTTCTTCTCAGTCAACCACTGGAAAATAAATTAATCTCATTTATTGTGATGAATACATTCTATTCCTGTATCTTCTGGACAGCAGGGCAAAAGGAAAAGGAGGCAGGGATAGGTAATTTGGGGTTTACCCTGTATATGCTAAAATTCAATGGTGATTATCAACTTCTATAATACAATAATCCAGTCCCCTTAATCTAGGAACTTTGCTGTTTTCACAAAGAATTTATATGATCACCTATTTATCTACTTACCTATCTTTGAAGTGTCTAGATTTATAATATTCATGTGTGTCATATATAATTCATCTTAATTAAAATCTTTTTGTCAAAAGTAATTCAAAAGGTTATGAACCATTTCATTCGATTTCTTTTTAAATAATGACAGTTCAGCAAAGTGATGGTTCTTATTCTTAATTTTGATCTAAAACTATAACAAAAATGGGATAGGATTCGTATAAGGTTATATGAAAGGTTATGTGAAAGAAATGCTTTTTTAGCATTTCCAAATATATGCCTTAGCTCCATGATTTTCTATCAAGAAGCACCCCTTACACACACACACACACACACACACACACACACACACACACCAGTGTGGCCATGTTCACCAAGAAAGCTTTTCACTTCTTGGCACCTGCAAGTAAGTATGTGGTTGAAATAGATGTATCCAATCACATGTAAAGAATAGTTCCAGTGGATACATACAAGTCACAGCTTCTATTATGTTAAGGACTTTAGGCAGTGCTAGGGGACGAATAACATGATATGCTCAGTGTAATATCTGTGCTCATTCTCCTGTGGTTTGAAAGTATAGTTGTGCAGATGCATTTTTCCCACCGTGTGACCCAGGCTGAAATGCATGAAATTAATATAGATAGATTCTTTTTTCAGACTGCATTTGGATAGCAAGGCAGCATATCTTCAGAGCGCAGAATGTGTTGTGCTTTGTTCCTTTCTCCTAAGAGGAGCCTGGAAATCACTAATCATTACATAACATTTTTCCTTTCCTTTTTTTCATTTTCTGCTTTCAACACGGAGTTGGTCAGCCCCAACAGCAGAACATCAACTGTGAATTGTAATTGCAAATAATTCTCTTAGAGAGTAATTTTCTTGAAAATGTATTGTTTCAAGGCTTTTCCTACCCCCTTTATAAGTGATCTTCAAAAAAAAAAAAAAAAAGAATCAGTATACACTTCCTGGCTGAATGAATGATCAGCTTCCAACAGCGAAAACACAGTTGACCAAATATTAAATCGTGAAGTTCATTTCATCTGCTCTCAGGAATGACTGGCATCCCTTCAGAGACTAAGTGTTTACACACACTTTCTGACAACCAGGCAGCCTGTTCTTTCTCTCCTTTCTTGTCTCCGGGGCAGCATTCATTATAACCTTAGGCGGGTGACCGACTTTAATCTCAATAATCCCATCAGCTCCTTGCAGGATTGTTAATGCCAAGTAGAGGAGTTTTCTTGGACACCTGCACTTGCAGATTCTCCATCAGCACATGAAATTCTCATTAACATGACGGGCCCACCTAGATCCCAGAGAAATACATGGAAAATCGGTGTAAAAGGATGCTGTCAGAGTTTATAGGCCAGGAGGCTGATTTAGACCATTGCCCCCATCTGCAAGTCTTTAGTTTCCAGAAATTTATCCTTGTGTTTGTTTTTGAAACCAAGCTTTTAGGAGGAGGGAGAAAAATTAAAGGCTTGACTTACTGGAAAACTAATAATAAACAAGTCATTTTGTTTGTGCTGGAGTAGACAGATGCCGTTTGAGTACAAACGTGTGTTTATCCGGAGGCATTTAGGGATCTCCCCTCTACTGCAGATGAAACTTTATGGGTAGCATGGAACCACAGCTTCTGAAACAGAAATATGCTTTACCTGTACAGGACATTTAATATTTTCTTGGTCTTTTAAGTTTGAAAATCTCTTCAAACTGCTGACAGACTGGAAAGATATATGTGTCCATAACTGGGGTCACTGCATGTAGAAAGGCGTTATGTAGCCTTACCTGGGGGTGGAGCCAGCTCCAGTGCTTGCTTGTGAGGCTGCTTCTCAGAGACCATAAGACAGAGAAACACGAAGATCACAAAAGGCCCAAAATCTGCATTCGCTTTCTAGCCACACACAGCTGTAATTGCAGCATCCTATAAAGACCACATGTTAATTAGGTAAAACCAAGGAGACCTATAGTTATACAGTGAAATTTTGATCCCTTTTAAAAATACAAGAACGGTGTGGGAAAAGTCTAAGATATTAGATACATAAACATCCAATACATAAACATCCTGTGCACATGATGCTTCCAAATAACTATGCTCTAAAGCAAAAGGTTTGCATGAGGTTAGGAGCATAATGGAATTTGTGAAAAAATTATTTAAGGCCTACTGTCCTTTGGGGTGACTTCTGGGAGGAAGGACACATGCAAAGTTACCGAGAGGTCATTTGAGAAATAAGTAAAAAGGAAAACTTCATACAGCATGAGCCTAGCCAATGAAACTCATCGTTCAGCAGACTCCAGCATCAGATAGTGGACTTTTCAAAGGACTGGAAATTTTATGAATAGGTATAATATTTTCAGTTTTAAACACCAAGATAAAAATTATCACATTCCTAGCTTACGTGTACAAGTTAGTTGCTCAAGCACTAACTTTGACTTTAATGTCAGGTATTTGGCTTTTGTTTAGAAGAAAGGAGTTTCAGACCTTGCCAGCAATGCTGGACTGACACGGGCATTGAATTTAAATTCAACAGAATATACTGAGCATCTGCTAAGGATTAGACACTGTACGTAAGGGCCAGGTGAATTTAAAATTAAAGATTCTGTTTCTCCTTCAAAAGAGTTATAATCTAGGTACCACTGGCAACACCACATAGACACACACACAGGCACACACACACACACACACCAATTACCCAAGTGACTAAGAGAAAAAAATATTAGGGTCATTTTCTTATGGTTAATGTGTGTACAAATGCTTCATAATGATCCTTGTAATAACCATGCATTGTAACTAGATGGAGTAAGCCTTGGTATTTTTGCTGGCGAGAGAAGACTGAAGCTTGGGATGGCTAATTAACTTGCTTAACATTGTCCAGGTCACTTTTTAATGTCAAAACTACAGAGGTACTTCTGGAGCATATGCTTTATGCCACCATGTGCTGCCTGAATCCCCTGCCAATTTTTAGACCTGTGGTTTAGGATTTATTGAGCATTTTTTAATGCAGGCTAACCACACTGTATTGAGATTGATTGTTTACTTGACTTTTTCCCTCACTGCCTAAAGGGCAGGAAGCTGGGAACCTTCCTTCTCTTTCACCCAAGTATCCAGCGCTTATTTGTGTTATAAATGAGTCATTGCTGGTCACCACCTTCCCTCCAAAGAAACAAAATACCCACCATTATATGCTCACGTTCTGAACTCATCACCTGCTCCTTAAATGTCTGAGGAACGAATGGCAGGATTGCGACAGCTGTGCGAATCCCTGAAGTAAGCACAGCAGTTTTTATGCCACTTCACTGAAATGTTTTCTTTTAAATGCAGATCTATAAACATAAGGCAGGACTGGACCGCACAGTGTGCCAGTAGGGCTCCAGAGAGAAATCCCTGACTCATGCAGATTGAGGCTGAGGTGTGTCCCAGGAATGCTTGGATCCCCAGAGGCAGTGAAAGCATGTACTGCAGCCAAGTGACATCAGCAGTGCCCTAAGTGCCCATGAGCTTGAAGCTTCATTACAAGTGAGATTTCATTGTCTCTCTGTCACTAGCCAAGCCCTTCCTGGCATGGACCTGTGGACACAAACGGTAATGTGTGTTGGGAGGGAGGGAGAGGGGAGGACACCTAACCTTGCTCTCTAAAAGCAGCTCTGCCAGAAGATACTAGATAGAAGGAAAATATTCATCATATCAGATATTTCGAAATACAGGCGGCTGGGTGGAATATTATTCCAGCTGATTCTGCCTTGAGCTCATCAGTCTGGGCCCCTTCCCTGGCCAAAAATCTTACCCTATCTTGCAAGATACGATTTGAATGACTCAGTTGAACCCTTTTCCATAAAGCCCATTCTTTCTCTTTCTGCAAGGATTCTTTCTTCATTGGAATCCCATAAAGCCTCGACTGTCAGCATGGTGGCACTTTTTACTTTGTCTTGTATTATCATTGTTTCTACGTAGGCCTGCTTGCTTCCAGAACCTGGCAAACGATAAATGTGTGTTGCGTTTAATGGATTAGATGTTTCTATCTGGCATCCTTCAGTTTAATTTCACACTTTGAGTTCAAGCAGCCATGATATGGGAAACACTGTAATTTAGCTGTAAGACACATTTATGTGAGCATGGCCCCTGACTCCGTTCATTAGTTTATAGTTTGCCCCCAAATGTTTTTAGTAAAAAGGAGAACAATGATTAATGTTTATCTACATAATACAGTCCTACTGAAATCATGTGCAGAGATAATAAATTGTGCTAAGTTTTAAAATGGTTGTCATCCAGACCATCCTTTATCCCTTCTTCCATACTGGACCCCTCTTGGTTTTGGCAGAGACAGATATCAGGAGCTAGAGATCTGTATACACAGTCTGCTTGATCTTACAGGATGTCTAGTGTTGCATTCCTGCGGCCAGCTGGATCAGTACCACTTGGACCCGCCAACGTGCTTGTGTCTACCACCCACCCCCATGCAATTCCCATGCTTCAGGTCTTCTGCAAGGAGAACACTTCTCAAGTTTTCATGGGTCTTACACATAAACGATTAATAGTTGGAACCAAGAGTTATGGCAGGAGAGCACATGCCCTCCATGTAATAGATACTCACTGAATCTTTGCTAAGAACCCATCTAGCAAGAGCACATGCTACGGCTCTCCTGTGAGGCATTTCACTAGGAGATGTACTTTGGGTTTATATATATTTGAAACTGGTTGCAATTATTTCAGACTCATAGTCTACTTCCTTTTCTCTCTTAAGAAATTCCAATTAATAATTAAAAAAATAAATTCCAATTAAGCAATTTTTAGTGTAATGTTTTTAAGTTCAATTCTTAACTGAGTTTCTAGAAATTGCATTTGGTCTGTTCTGAATATTTGTCCTCTTCCCAGATCAAAGGATTAGGCTCAAGTTTTAAATGTAATGTAACTTACAAAAACACATTTAAAAAATATTAATTGGAAGTATTAAGTCTCTGAGTCTTTTACTGCCTAGCAAGAGTCCCTGAAAATCTTAGTTAGAAAAGGGAGCCACATGAGTGTCATCTTTGTGATTGAACTATTGAAGGTTTCAGAAGTACCCATGTGCAAGGTGACATGGCATTGAAGCAACAGAACTTGTTCATTTTAAAGAAGAAAGGAGGGTAGCCCCCGTGGCTCAGCGGTTTAGCGCCACCTTCAGCCCGAGGTGGGATCCTGGAGATCGAGTCCCACGTCGGGCTCCCTGCTGGAGCCTGCTTCTCCCTTTGCCTGTGCCCCTCTCTCTGTGTGTGTCTCTCATGCATAAATAAATAAAAATCTAAAAAAAAAAAAAAAGGAGTTCACAAGTTGATGTATGTCTTAAAAATATTCATCTTTTCTCAAGATCTAGGTGCAGGGGTTTAATCAGCCTTTCTCTTCAATTCTACAGGAGAGTTTCAACTTGTCTTAGATGCTGTTTACTTGTATCCCAGAGTCTAACACATTTCACTTTCTCCTCCTTTTTTATCAGAATATACTGTGTCCTG
Organism: Nyctereutes procyonoides; assembly: GCF_905146905.1. NCBI lineage: Eukaryota > Metazoa > Chordata > Mammalia > Carnivora > Canidae > Nyctereutes > Nyctereutes procyonoides. The sequence continues at coordinate 3,625,665 of NW_026575143.1, forward strand.
AGGTCCCGATTGTATAGGCTTCTCATGTAAAAGAGGGATTCAAGTGGAATATCTGTATGATTTTTCTGAACACAATTATATCTGTTCAAGAAGAAATGGAAGGAAAAAAAAACCCTCAGGTTTTGCAGAGAGTATGTGAAGACTTTCTGCTCGTACTTGTCCAAAATATATTTCATAAAGTAAGCTGAGCATTTTTGGGTGGGTGTCATAGTTCCATGTACTTCTGTCAAACCAAAGGTCTTTAAAGCCTAATGCTATATCCATCACACTGAGGAAATGTAGACCTGTGGTGAGGCTTCCGTTCTAGAACATGCGATCTCTATGGCTTCCATACTGGAGTGATTTGAGTAGCTGAATTCTGGAAATGTCTCTAGTTGAAATGCAAAAGTATTAATCTGCTGCACGGAGTCCCTTTTGTTTCTTTTTTGCCTATGCCACTTGCCAATTTTAACAACTACAGGAGATTTTACTATTTAAACAGAGCCAGATGGAACTCTAGTTCAAAGAACATATCCGAATTAAATATTTCTTTTTTAATTAGTTGCTTGCTTCTGATTTATGCAAAAAAATTAACATGAAATCGAAAGAATGTGCAGTAAATCCAGACACAAAGGAGCCCACGTAAGCATAATTTCTCTACCTGCCAAAAAAGACAAAGGTCAGCCCTTGTTTGAGGACTCGGTTTTTCTTGCACCTTTCCTTGTTCTTGTGCTGTAAGTACAGTGGCAAATCAAGGAAACCAGTCTTTCCACTGCATTTGTGCTATGACAGCCTTATCTCATGCTATTCTAAGTGGCTGGTTCACGTCTTCCAATAGAATTCATCTTTCATTCCAATAGAGTTGTTTTACTATCAGAGTTTTGTTACAATCAATAGTTTGTTTCCACCCAGGAAAATGTTTTCCTTTAATTTAGCTATGAAAAAGTGAGAGAAGGAGAGAGAGAGACAGAGACAGAGAGAGAGATTAATTCAAGCAATTAAGACCAGAAAGAAAATTGGCAAGGCTCTTTCTGCATTGACCTTTTCTCATATTTGGATATTTTTACTCTTTCAAGATACAGAATTTATCAGAATTTTAAAAACATTTCCTCATTATATTTTGCTAACAATGATCCATCTCTGCCATCTTGTTTCTCAACAGCATAACTGAATTATTTGCAAAGTTTTTCTTTCTGGTAGCCAGTATAAATTTTAAACTCATGGTCAAGGTAATCTTAAAATTGTTTTATATTCTCTGTAATTATACAAAAATGTACTTTTTAAAAAGAATAAGCAGATTTCATTGTTGTTGATGAAGTAATTCTCAATTATCTTTTGATAATCGTCACATTTTACAATCCAAATGGGGCAACATCATGGGTGCAGTGTTTGTACATAGGCTCAGGGTAAGTACAGGGTAAGTCCTGGCTCAGTCACCACCGAGTTATGTGACTCGGAGCACAGTCCACACATCACTTTATTCCTCAGTTGCTTTGTCCAGAAAACCTTCCTTGTGTGACTGTTGTGAGAATTGAAAGAGGTAATGATTGCAAATTTAGCCCTTAATAAAATGCCTGACACAGAGGGATTGCCCTGTGGTTTTTCTATTAATAGAGTAACTTTAGCCATCAGTATTTTTTTAAGTAATACAGTAATGGTGAAAAAATACATAAAGAGATAGAGAACTTTGTCACAGGCTCTATAGTGGTTATATTCCAGTCGATAACTATACAAAGTTCAAGATGTTAAGTTAAGGAATGCAATGATCAGATGCTTGAATTAAGCCCACGGATCCTAGAACAGTATTGATGTCCAAATGCTCAGGCTCTATCAGAAAATGTGTGTTATCTAAGGAAATGAGACAATTGCTTAAAAATATTTCCTTTAGCTTGTAGTGTCTAGTGATGAATTAAACAGCTCTTTGAGTCATCAGAGATGCTCTAGAAAAAAAAAATCCAACACACTCCCCCCGCTTCAAAATATTTTTCCTGTTTTTAATCAGACTTCAATCCTTTGTCCTGTATTTTTTCAGGCTCTTGTATTGACCTGCTTTGGGAATGTTAAAGGCTGTTAAATGCTCCCTGGCCAATGCTAGCTCAACAGGCAGTATTTTATTGAGCAAGACAGATTTTCATTTTAGAAATGAGGCTTTCTACATTATGACATTACCAATAGCTGGTTATGGGTTATGTATTATTACAGAAAGCAACGATATTCATTTCATGGCTCAGAGGCTGCATGCTGGTGTTTAACCAGCGGCTTGCAGAGGTTTGCTACATGATTTACTACGCAATGGTGAAACGTGTGCTTTGTCCTCAAGTGATTCCCTGTAAAATGTGTGCTTCTCCTGGCTTCTCTTTATCTGGGGAATGTGTTTCCTGTCATTACCAAGACAATGCCATGGCCATAAAGTGCATGTGGATTATACGTGTACACATCTAGCAACAAAGAGCAAATCAGGATCGTGGTCAAGATGCATGCCATAGGGGGCCTTCACCCACCCCTGGTCCCCCAGAAATGGATGAGGACAGCTGTTTTCTTCTACTAGTATGACTGTCCCCAAACCCAAAATGAAAGTTGGGCTTTCTTTTTCTGTATCTGCTGTGTAGCAATAGCTTCTCTTTGGGGGTGGAGCACAGTTTAAGTAAGATGTGAATAGACATTCTACAAGCTGTGATAGAATTTTAGATTTATATTGGAAACAGGATATCATATTGGGTCACTTCTGCTGATGGTGCTATATAGGCTAACTCAGAGAGTGTCCACCAGTACTCAAAAATAGCATGCTAGACTTCTGTAAAGAGTCTACATACTACCAGATTAAGTACCAGATGTTTATGTTCGTCACACACACAGAGTAAAACATTCAACAATTTTAATGAATTGATTGCTGAATCAATGCGTTGAATGTATTGAATGCATTGATGCTTGGCTCTGTGCATCCCCCTCCCATCATCACACCCCCCACCATCACCCTTAATGTTAAACAGAAGTGCATCAAACTCAGATGTGAAATCACATCCATCTTCCAATTAAAAATAAAGCAGCTGTGAAATAATGATATTCTTTCAAAATAAGAAGATAGTGATTGGAACAGAGCTGTTTGCATTTAGGGAAAAAACAGGTTACTTAATTACGGTTATTGTGTGTCTGAGATTTTATGGAAAGAAAGGAAGTATTGTTCAGGATGATGAACTCTCCAAAATACAGAGGGGTGGCATTATGTAAAACTGTTCTGGGGTTGTATCTTTGTCTTTCCAGCTGCCTGTCTTGGGTCGCCAATCTTGTCTATTATGATGTGAGGTTGGTGAGAGCTCATCATAATTCAAAAAGCTCAACCACCAAGAGGATGGCCAGTGGCTGATTTTAAATGGTTTTGAGTAGTTTTTATGAAAACTAATTATTTTGGCTTAAAAGTGACCAGAACACAATACTCTTAAAAGGCCAATACACTTCTTAAAAGAGAGAGAGAGAGAGAGAGAAAACGCAATACACTTCTTGACAAATAATGTCTATAGTGCTGAGGGAAGCACAGTGAGTCATTTAGGGTCCATTTATTTCATTCATTCATTGCCTCCTGCTTACCTCTGCACTTCTTTCTCCTTCTGACCAGAACATTCCTTCTCTCTTATGCCTATTTGCCCACTTCTACTGTGTGTCCTTCTACGAGTGTTTTACATCAGAGTCGGCTCTGAAATATCTGCAGTGCCCTGACTTGCAAGTGTCTGTCTGGGTGAAATGTCGCCTCCTTCCTCTGTGCTGCGTCACACTGGATGTGCAGCCCCCATTCTGTCATCATGTGTCTTCATTTCCCATACCCTTCCTGATCTTTATATACTCACCACTTACTGCAGAACTTAGAGGAGAAATGGTATGAAGTGTCCACTGAATGTCAATTGAGTTGAATAAAAGTGTTCACAGGTAGAGAATCAATTGAATAAGTGATACTACAGCCTCACGGTGGAGTACCACGAATCCATTGAAAAATACTTTGGGCCTGAAAATATACCCATGAAACCAAACGGGCAGCAGAGGATGAAACCTAGAGGTGATTCGGCCTGATTTTTATAATGATGGAACATACATACAACATCCTCATCTATTTGGCATAGAACAAAATATTCTGGAAGGCTGTTATCCATGGCTTTTTCCCACTGCTGGTCTTATGGAGAGTTTCTTTTCTTCTTTAAGATTTTTGCATTTTATAAATTTTCAATCGGCAGCTTTTACTTTTCTATACCCCAAAGCAGATATTCCCTAGAAGAAATTATAAAAGTCTGGATGGAAGTAGAGCAAAAACACAACATGATGAGTTGAGTGGTGGAGCTGTGAGCTCTGTACCACACATCCCCCGGGGGGGGGGGGGGGGGGAGAAGGGACTTGGTTCTGCCTACCAGACCAGAAAGAGAAAAGAGTCATTTGTAATCAGAAAAGAGGAAAAGGTTATTTTAGGTCCAGAGAACTTCAAGTGGCAAGGCAGGGAAACAAAAAAGGCTCATCTTGTGTGAGGAATACCAATCATTGAATGTGGCTGGAAGGTACAATTGGAGAGGGATAAATGCAACAGGAGGGACCAAACAGGTGGACGGAGGCCCACGTCATGATTAGCAGGGTTGGCTTCACTGGGGAGAAAAGTGTCAACACCCAGGCTTTAGGCAGTAAGTCCTTCTGGGTCTCCTGACACAGGCACAGGAAGTGTGAGCAGCAGGGCTTCTGTGGCTGACATCTCTCCCCACCCCAGGATGCTGTTTGGGCATTCTTGGAAGATACCTAGGGAGAAAGGACTTGAAAGGACTTCCCTGGTGTTGCCAGTGAGAGCCAGCACAGTGCTAGGGAGGCTGTGTCTTGTTAGAGTTCTGGACACCATCCGGTTTTAATTGCAAAGGCTCAGGCTCCAGCCCTAATCATTTTGTGAGCTTGTCATTCACCCCCTCTCAACCCAGTGGCAGTAATGTGAGGAAGAAAAATGAAATGAAATTTCAAGTATTCCAGTGTGGTATAAATAAGAGAATCTGCAGAGTTTTAAAGCGCAGCAGGAAATGTTATGCAATTACAAGGAGAGGTGGCTAATGCATTTCATTGCTGTTGGGAAAAGAAAATATTTTTTTCTTTTTTACAAGGGATTCAATGCCTATGTTTTGGGGGCCTTTTTATCTGGGACCTTGGGCATTTCCCCTGCCGAATAGCCAGTTAATTCCAGTCTGTTGCTCCTTCCTTTAAGTCAATTGTTTCTAATGCCTAGGATTTTTCTAGTTGACAACCAATTAATTCCTTTCCTACCTGGTAACCCAATTTTACCTTAAAAACAAAATTTAAAAGTTAGAAAAAGGACAGCCAGGGAATGAAGTTCTAGAGTTATTTCAAATCAGCCTGAGCTGAATACGTACTCTTGGGGATTTAATCATTTCCAAACTAAAAAGCCATTTGTAAATTTGACAGGAGGAGTTTATTTAAATAGATCTGCTTCATGCTCCCTTGGACGTCAAGATTTTAAGGGCCCTTCAGGTTGAAAGTGGATATGGCATTGGGCATGACTCAATGGATAGTCAGTAAAGCACTAAGTGTTCTGAGAGCATTTGAAAACAGTTGAAATTGTTGAGTGCAACCATGTCCAGAGTACCTATTAACTTTCAGATTGCAGCGTTAGGAAATCAAGAGAGTTTTTGCAGCAACTTAAAATCCCCTGATTATTTGTCTGGAATAGAGTTAGATTTAGGGTTGCCAGATAACATACAGAACATTCAGTTAAATTTGAATTTCAGATAAACAATGGACCAGTTGTTAGTTTGCCCCAATATTGCTTGGGACATACATGTACTAAAAATATTTGCTGTTTCTCTGAAATTCAAATTTAACTGAATAGCCTATATATCTATCTGCTAAATCTGGCAAACAGGAATTGCCTCCCTTTTTTGAAACTTGTGCACAAATTCGTACAAAATCTTATGGTTCATTTGTGAAAATATTTCAAATTTCAGTTAAAGAGCAGAGGGGGTTGGTAAAAATGTGTCAAGTAAATATTTATTTGTTAAATTAAAATTAAAGCATCTACCATTACTATCCTAAAATATTAATTTTTATTAAAGTCTTTCTCTTTTTTTTTTCTCTTAAATTTGGTGATAGCTACCAGAGCATAGACTTTACATCTTTAAAATCAAGTAAATGAAATATAGTCTTATGTTGAATGGTGCTCCCTTCCTTTCTAGATGAAATCTCCCATTGTTGAATTGTGTAACCTGAAGTTGGCTTTTAGGGGCTAGCAATATAGTTGTTTTTCCTGGATATAACTTCTTGTTCGGTTTTGAAGTGAATTGGCAACATGTTGATTTAACTCTTCCAAGGGCCTTCAGGAAAAAGCAATTCATGAAAGACAATAGTCATTCTTCATAAGGCTGACTGTACATAAAATGGAAATTCTTTAGGTGTTCATGGCCTATAGGATGGGAGGGTTAATTGAAATTTTGTTTTCTGAAAATTAGTTTGTCATGTAGTTCGTGGGAAGCGGATTCAGAAGTGGTGGTGGTGGTGGTGGTGGGTAGGGGTATGTTTGGGGTTTTTTGTTTTTCTTTTTTTTGGCTTTTGTTGCTGTTTTCATTGGAAAATGTCATTATCTTACCTCTTAATAATGAATGTACTGTTGAAATATCTTGTTAATGTTAAGCAACTGTAATGTGCAGTTACTTTCTGAGTCCTTTAAAAAGTCATTATACACAAATACAGTAAGTAGAAGATATAATAAATCGAGGGAAACAATTTTAAACAAATAATCAATTGTATCTCTAACAGGAAATTGAAAATCTTTCTAATACATAGAAACTAGTAATTATTTTTGTTTTAAGATTATTCTTGGGTATTAATGATGGAAATAAGGAAAGTATAAGGAAAAAAAAAAACTATAGTTGACCCTTGAAATAACCTGGGTTTGAGCTGTGAGTATATACTAATAAGTGGATTATTTATAGTATGGTCCTGTAAGTGGATTTCCTTATGATTCCCTTAATAACATTTTCTCTTCTGTAGCTTACTTTATTGTAAGAATACAGTATATAATACATATAACATAAAATATGTATCAATCAATTATTTATGTTATCTGTAAGGTATCTGGTCAACAGTAGAATATAAGTTTAGGGGAAGTCAAAGAGTTACAAACTGATTTTTGGCTATGTGGCAGGTCAACACCCCTAACTCCCTACATTGTTCAAGGGTCAAGTGTATTATTTTACTTTACTGAAAACATGGAATCATTGAAAGTCAGAGCTGAAAGCTTCCTTCCGGGTAATCTAGTCCATCTCCTTTATTTAACAAATCAAGAACTGGAAACCTAAAGATTAAGTGATTTGTCCAAGGCCCAAAAGCTAGTTAGTGGCAGAACCTATACCAGACCCTTGAGTGCCCAGTTCTTAGATCTTTGTCCTGCCTACTCATATCACAGAGTCACAAGAACAACCCAAACCACTGCAGACCTCTGGCAGGAAATCATGGACCTAGAGACTTGGGTCACCCTTTGTCATCCCTGCTGTGATGACCTCCAAGTTGCCCAACCTTCAGGGGTCCAAAACAGGCAAATGAGACTGGGCTCTGGTGTTGAGGATCTTCTCCACTGGAAGCTTACAAGAGGAGCTTGTGAGCCCTAGCCATTGTCACATGGAACCATCGGTCCTTCCTAGATGATGTCTTCCCTGGGATCCACCTGCCTCTCCAGCTGAACTGCAGGAAAGGTCATGGGAAGATATGGGTAAGGAAGGAATTTAAATGTGAAACAAAAATCCTTACTTTGCCTTCCTTGTCTCCCCACCATTCCAGATTATAAATCTCTGGCCCATTCTCCAAACCACAACACTCACGGTGCTTTCAGAGTCCTGTCGTTTCTGTCTGCATTCTGTTTGGAAGGGGGCAGATGCTGACTAGAGTAATAGGATCCCATTAGACCTGAGCTGTAGTCCAAGCTTCCCTAACGTCCAACGTGCGAATTTATCTTGTCTTGATTTTCCAGTTGTAAAATGACGTATACTAATGTGTCATTTAGAAAGTATTCTTAATCTCTGAGAAAATATAGCAACATGATATTGAACCCAGTTTTCTCTTTTGTACCAAGATCAAGCACTTGTGGTTGCAGTGATGAGAAAGGTCTGTTCCTGGCAACTGCCCACCTAGGGCAATTGCTGTCTTAATTATTTTTTTCAGACTTTATTTATTTGAGAGAGAGAGAGAGAGAGAGAGAGAGAGAGCAAAAGAGAGCACAAGCAAGGGGAGGAGCAGAGGGAGACTGAGCAGGGAGCATGGTGTGGGGCTTGATCCCAGGACCCCGGGATGATACCCTGAGCTGAAGGCAGATGCTTAACCCATCATCCACAGAGGCACCCCATATCTGTGCCTTTCTTTAGTAGGAATGGAATGGGGAAGTTAGAGGTTATTGATGCCAGATGGAATTAGAGCCTATTGCTCTCAAGTGGATGAAAACTACACTGTTACCCACAGGAAAAAGATGCTTCCAGTTACAGTGGTGCAGGGTGAGTGACTGGACCATGCTTATATTGTTTTGCAGGTAGACTTGGGTCTTCTGCGCTTTGTCACTGCTGTCGGGACACAGGGAGCCATTTCAAAGGAAACCAAGAAGAAATATTACGTTAAGACTTACAGAATAGATATTAGCTCCAATGGGGAAGACTGGATCACCATAAAAGAAGGAAATAAACCTGTTGTAAGTGTGGCTGCCAACCCCTCAACCAATTCAGTCTTTGAAATGGATGATCAATATTTACTTATTTGTTTGGGAGCTTTCTGTCTGGCCTGGTTTAGTTTTGGATTGATTTAAAATGAAAAGTGCAATTAGAGGTTTAAATCTGACCAAGGGGGTCTCATGTTCCCAGATCCAGAAGCCAAGAGGAAATTATACAGATGTTTCCAAGAAAAGTCAATACCAGCCAAATAAGTGTCAGACTCAAGGATCACTTTAAACTTCCCATAGGGATACAGGCTACGCATAGGATCAGCACTGTCCTCTCAGAACCTTAGGCCTGTTGTTTTGTTTAGTTTCCCTGTGTTTCCTCATTCTCTTTCATAGATTCCTTCTTTCTTCCTGTCAGCCATGAACTGGTTTTAGGAAGCTCCTTTTCATCTACCCTCTGTGGCTCACAAACTAATTTACAAGTGTGTTTGGCTGCTTCTGTGAGAATGAATAGAACTAAAGGCGGTTCGCGGTGTTCCCTCAGATCACACAAACACATGATGCTGCCTCCTCACCGCTCTTAACCCAAGAAGCCACACCCGCCATATCCAGCCCCGGGCACCCTGCCCTAAATCATTTGGAACTGAGATGTTCTTCTCAGCCTGCGTGTTTATTTGAAGTTACGCTTACTCTGATTTATTAATCAAAAGATTTCTAAGAACTCATATTTGCTGTTTCCCCCAAATAAAAAGCTTGCCCTGAAGCCAAGTAAAATGCACGGAATTGACAAGGATGGTAGCAAAGATCCAGGTAAATTGAAATTCTGAGTTTGGGAAGAGCCCAATTAACATGTCCTTGTCTCTCTTTTGAGCATCCATGGCCTGGTTTTCTCCTTCTGGGTCTGAAACTAAGAAAAGCCTCCTGAGTGTGAACTGAGAGAACTATTAATTCCCTTTGATTAGTTGTGAAACCCCTACTCTTATTTAGAGCAGACAAGATGAAAGTGCATGTATAGACAGCTGCTCTGTGGGAGGAAACTTCTATAGACACCAAGCTCAAGGCCACTGTCTAGTCCCGAAGGACATAGAACCAGTCCTCCATCTGGGGAAGAAAAACCCTCACAGCCAACACTTGTGATGCTTTAGCAAGTAAATTTAATTCTACGCTTCATGACTTATTCTTGAAGTATTTTTTGGAAGACATGACTTAGTTTCAAACAAACAAACAAAACACTAATGCCAAGAACATATCAACAAACAAAAAAATCCTGAGGGAGTGAGGAGAACTGACCTCAAGCCTCAGGCCATGTCTTTAAAACACGAGTGCTACTTCTCCAAGACGTCCTGGTCGGCTGTTGGCCATGGATTGTCTGTGTGGCCCAGAGTGGGGGGTGTCAGGGAGCACACACAGGTTCTGAGAGAGTGTCTGACAATGCATACAGCTCACTGTCGGCCCATTGTCCAGAGCATGCTGGAACACAGAGGGCTTCCAGAGGGGGAGGCAGACAGAATAAAGACAGATTCAGCAAAGATATAGGCACAGATTCATTGAACATAAATGCAATCCCAACATCCACCTGGAGTCTCGTTATTGTTGCTCACTGTCCTTTCCCTGTGCTCTGGGACCTCTCAGACACTGCTCTCCACCCTCTTCCTTACTTGCTTCAGAAAGACGTAGCCGTACCTCCTCAAGAGGAGCCTTCAACAGCAACAACTCCAGCAGTCCTCTTGATGTTGAATGGAGTGTATGCACTTACATGGTTTTTGGCAAACATCAGGTTCCCCCAGTGTGAGCCAGAGTTCACCCCAACCTGCGCTGGAGCTTGGAGTACTCTTAACTGACTGCCGGCTCTCCCTGAAGTGGACCTGTTGACCCTTCAAGCATTACGATTTGGGACTCTATTCCCTCTGGCAGCTATTCATTATTCTTTGTCACACAAAAATGCTCCCACACAGATTGCTTCCCAGAGAGATTTGCTGAAGTAGGACAGAAATCTAAAGGCCATCACAGGCAAGAATAAATTATGATATTAAACCATCTCTGGAGAGCAATCAGGCTAGCGGCCAACTTTGTAAAGCATTTGACCACCTTCCATCATGCAGGCCACTTAAGCTAAATGAAGTAAAAATATCATCCCAACCTTCGGAGGTCTTTTCTCCCAGGGAAAGAACAAGCCTTGGGAAATTGTGGTCCTCCTCTGACAACTTACCTGGAAAGGTAGGGAGGAATCCCCAGGCCTCTGACGACCCCACTGATGCCCAAGTGACATAACCTAATAGAAATATGGTGCCACTAGGCTGTGTGAGAAGCAGAGTACAAGTTGCTTTTACTGTTACATGGGCTGTCCCCAGTTCAAGGCCAAAATAAAAGCCAGGGAAGCAGAGGCTCTCAGTTCCTCCTGAGGCAGGTGTAGTTGGAGCTGTGGTGCCATGCCCAGGCAGGACGGCCCCAGCAGGTCCTTGTGGGAACCTTGTTTGGGACTGGCGCTTGCTACATTTGCAGTCATATGCCTCATCTTTCTTACAATAAAATGACTCATTTTTAAAACTAGAAACAGGAGCCCTGGAAGAGCTGACTTCCAGTTACATTATCATTTATAATTCAGTTTGATTGTGACCACTAAAACATGATTTTCCCAATAGCCAAAAAAAAAAGGGAAGTTATTAATTAACTTGTCATGGATAAGATTTTCCATCAAGAAATGGAGTTAAAAGAGGGGAAGCTACTTGCCCTAGTGCTGTAGCTGGGAACATAACCTAGAATTTTCAAAAAAAAAAAAAGAAAGAAAGAAAAGCCAGACCCTATGCTGAACTCCAAAAATACTCCTCCGTCTGGGGGGTTCCTGGGAAAATAAAGTAGTATGAGTTCCCATGAAATGTCTATAGTATTCTGTAGGTCCTTATGATAGAGTTAATAATTTTCAACTTTTTTAGATGATAGCATGTAGCCTTTACCAAATGTTATCTTTGTAATAGTGTTTTTGGAGGCTCTAGGTTCTCATAAAAGTGAACAGATGATTAGAACATTCTTTATTACAGATGATTTTTCACTTGAAAAAATAACATGACAGGTTATTAATGCCTCCTCAGCCTTGATGGACAATACCGAAGTTGTAAGTAATTTTTGTAAGCATTTGCAAAAACATCTTTTTGTATTTGTCTTAAATCTAAAGCATCTGTCATTAAAGGGTTCTTTCTTTTTCTATCTAGATCTTTCAGGGAAACACCAACCCCACAGATGTTGTGTTTGCAGTTTTTCCTAAACCACTAATAACCCGATTTGTCCGAATTAAACCTGTGACTTGGGAAACTGGCATATCTATGAGGTTTGAAGTCTATGGCTGCAAGATTACAGGTAAGCTCCATCCAGCTTGAAGACTGCTTCATCTTGACTTATGTAAACTTTTAAAGTTTACATCCAGCATGGCCTGGAATGTGGCATGTGTTTGTTAAAGCAGCACCTTCCCACCAGACTGCAAGCTCTGTGAAGGCAAGCACCAAGATCTCCATCCCCATTTCCTGGGTGGGTGGCACCCTGACCGGTGCTTTACAGTTAAAAACTCTTACATGACATGCTCTCCATCTGCTTTATCTTTTTAACTTTGAAGTCTACAGGTGGCTCTGTCTGCCAAAAGCAAGCAGAAGTTTAACTCCTTTACTCACTAACTGTAACTGCCCCCCTACCCCACCGACAACTCTGCGTCTCAGTATCTATCCATCTTTTGTTGAATGCATATACTAATATTAGAAATCGATCTGTCAACATGTCTCGTTTTTTGTTTGTTCCTTCTGACATAAACAGGACTTTAAAAGTCTCTGTTAAATTGATGTAAGTAGGGCGCCTGTCTGCCTGTGGCTCAGAATGGAGTCTGGCATCGGGTTCCCTGCAGGGAGCCTGCATCTCCCTCTGCCTGTGTCTCTGCCTCTCTCTGTGTGTGTCTCTCATGAATAAATAAGTAAAATAAATAAATCGATGTAAGTTGAGGGATTCTACCCATTTAAGCAGCTAACTAAAAAGGTAGGCCAGGCGGGAATTGTCATGACTTATTCTCACTATATTCCTGGGGTGATCAGTAGCAGCTCTGACTTCTCCACCGACCTTCCTGTGTGACCCTTCTATATTCTGAATCGAACAGCAGTCACACCAGGATTCCTTTTCAGTTCAGTAAATACAAAACAAAGGTTTATTTTTAAAAAATAAAATAAAAGCAATACAGTGTAACCTTCAGGGTAAATTTAAAAGTTAAACAGAATAAGTAACTGATTAACCTAAAAGTAATTAAAAGTGAACAACTTTTAAACGTCTCTGAACTATCTTATTTTAAGATTTTATTTATTTATTCATGAGACACACAGAGAGAGGCAGAGACAGAGGCAGAGAGAGAAGCAGGCTCCCTGCGGGGAGCCTAATGCAGGACTCGATCCCAGGACCCCGGGATCATGACCTGAGCCAAAGGCAAATGCTCAACCACTGAGCCACCCAGGTGCTCTCCTCTGAACTAACTTTTAATATTATGTTACTATACATAAGGCATTTAATTTCTCCTTCCATGAATGCCAACACCATCGTTTTTATTTTTATCCTCTTTAGTATAATTACGTCTAAAGAAGGAAAATATTGACTTTTGAAGGGGGTGGGTGAAACCCACCCGGGGAAGTTTCCAATGAAATTTTAAGTCATTTGGAGAAGAGCTCTGTGAGAAAAAACTAAGGAGGAAAAAAAAAAAAAAACTATACTAGCTTATAGCAGAGTCCATTTGAGAAAGTTAAAAACTGACATCTGATTTCTTACCAAAATCATGCTTATTTCCATCCCAGAGACAGACTTGTTTATTGTTTTAGGATCGAAGACTTAGAAAGTTCGAGGCCTTGGAGACAGGAACTGGGTGGAGAGAGGTTTGGAGAAGAAGGAACATTGAAAAGTTAGATATAACCTCGGCTTTATTTTTGATCATCAGTTACAGGAGAAAAAATTCTAGGTAATTTTCAGAGCATTATAAATTGGAGAAGCTACTCATAAATTCATAGAAACAAGGCCATTTGAGGTCAGGGTGGAAATTTCTGGCTCATTTCTAATCTCATGTCACTGCACCAAAGAAAGAAAAGAAAGAGAAAGAAAAAGAAAAAGTAAGAGAAAAAAGGAAGGTAACTTTGTAACTCTAAACATGTTGGTCTGAACTCTGAATCCTAAGGTTCTCCTTTTAGTTAAGTAAAACAGTCACTTCAACTTCTCTTTTCCATTTTCACAAGGATCTTGAGAGTTCATTCTAGGCATGTGAGTCTTCCATGTGAAGGAGGTGAACAAAAAAAAAAAGGAGGTGAACAATTTATTGGATTTTTTTAAAATAAAAATGTTATATGATTCAATGTTACCTGTTAAAGGTCTACTTAGACGATCTATTTATTTAAACTTCAATGTCTTAAATAGCATATTCTTATTTTCACACATATTTTATTTTACAATTATTTTAAGGAACTGTATGTTTCCCCACAAAGATACTCCTTTAGGCTCATAGTACTATCATGACCCCTGATCTATGTTAGATACTCCTCACTGATACAGTACCTACAATTTCCAAATAGTTGACTAAGGCAGGTTTTTAGAGAAGGCAGCATGTTCTAATGATGGTCAGGTGGACAGAAGGTGTGCAGACATCAACCTAGACCTCACTCTGGACTGTCTGCTTGGTGAGTGTGTGACCGTGGGCAAGACATTCCGTCTCTCTGACCTCCACGTCCTGATCAGTAAGATTGACCTTAATTAAGCTGTAATGAAGATGAAATTGAAAGAATATAATACTCTTGGCTTAGAGTAAGTTCTCACTAAATGGTACCCAATAAATGACAGAGGGCTTGGTACTCAATGAACAGAGCCCAGAACAAGTTCCAGTAAGCAGAGCCTCTGAGCAGACAATGATATCAATATTTTCCTCTTGGTTGCTGGAAGTGGATAGTTTTCATTTTTCAGAGGCTACGGTCCCTCAGAGTGGAAACTGATGCAAGAGAAACAAACCTTCAGTATTCCTGCTGGACCGGAAGACCCACAGAAGCAGAACCATGTTCACTTTAATTTCTATTGTATCCTGAATGCCTGGAACATAACACATGCTCAATGCACTTATTTATGAATGAATGAATGAATGAATGAATTGCAGTTCTATCCACAAATGACTAAATTTCAAAGTATCAGCCTCTCCTCTTGGGTTGGCAAGTCCTAACTCAAACTAGATTAAAACGAACAAAAACTATTGAATTAAAAGTTAACTCCGTGAATACATCACTTGACTTCCAAAGTCCAGAGCCCTCAAGTTTTCATCTAATTTTTGTACTCAGAAAATTATTTTTTTAGAAATATAAAAATCCTAGAAAATCCAGAATACACAGTGGACATCATCATAGAGAGATATAAAGAAAACAAGATCAGGGCAAACCATTCTGTTTTATAGGTGATTGAGGAAGGAGCATTTTCATTATTTTGATGAAGCAGCTTTCATCATTTTGGCAGATATGGATGCTGGGGAAAATAACCTTGGAGGATTGCTGCTTGATGTATGAGAACATACTGCAAACTCTGTGAACTTGTGCTTGTTAACCAGAAGTCTCTTTACTGGTACTGCTGCACACAACAGCATGTTCCTATGTTAGCCAAAGTTTGCAAGGATGACTGACCTCAGGCATCACAATATCCTGAGTCATCACAGGAAGATTAAATTATGCTCATTAAATTTCACCCATCAAATGCAGCCATCATCTCAGTCTTGGAAACTGAGTATTTGATTTACCAGTATATCTCAGTTTTCCTGTTAAAACTGAGCACGGATATTTTACTATAAAATAGCAGCAATGAAAAGAACCACCTTAATTCCCCACCACAGAACTCAACTCTCCCATTCATCTAAGATTGATTTTAAGCTTTCCAAGCAGGGCTGCCAGGTAAAATACAGAATGTCTAGTCAAATTTGTTGCAGATAAATGACAAGTCGTTTTTTTAGTACAAGTATATCCCATGCAATATTTGGAATATACTAAAAAATTATTCATTATTTTAAATTCTAATTTAGTTTGCCATCCTGCTTCTTGTTTTGTTGTTTTTCTTTGATTGTTTGCTAACGTTGGCAACACTACTTCCAAAGGATTGGACATGTAGCCAGGCTAAAGCACATGGAGCCAGCCTGCTATGGAAGAGTAGAAGTAGATCCTAGCATCGCATTCAAACCTTGAAATGTTAATATAGTTTTTCTCCTAATCATTGCTAAAAGGGAGTCACACAATTTTTAGTCAAAGGCAAATCAAGGAGGCTCTTCATTGTTCTTTTTGGTTAAGGCTGATTTATAGAAGGAATGAGTATCTAACTGTCCTGGGGATATGTTGGCTAAACAGGGGTGGGGCATCACCAGGTTTTGTGGATATGTAAACTGTGCCCTAGCCAAGTCTGCATCAGAAAAAGGAGGTAAATCTGGTAAAGGTTGTGCTTTCCTTACAATATTCAGGTTAATTGTGTTTTTCTCCAGATGCTAACATCTGGTACTTATTACCAGCTAAACATTTTCAATATAAAGGCTGATTTTGAATCAGTCAGGTGTAACCACAATCACCAAAAATGTGACTTCTATTTTTAGCTCTATACTTTCATAGACCCTCAGTAAAATACTTTTTATAATTTTTTTAATCCCCATTGATTTTATTCTTGGTTTCCAGATCCCCAGCCTGGAGCAATTGAATTACAGGAAGGGGTGCTTGAGAAAAATGACAGCTGCCTTTATTGTGTTAATAAGTTGATTAATTCAACAAGTATTTGTTAAGCAAATACCATATATAAAGCAGGGCTCAAGAAGTCATAGAAAATGTTTAAATATGACTTGGTTCATATCCTCAAAGAACTTAAAATCTGATGAGGCATTAGTAGCAATCCAAGGAATTGAATATGGTCATCAGTATAGGAGACATGCAGATCTAATAAAGAGTCTCAGAAAATCAAAGCCACGCCTAGTTGGAAAGATGAGGAAAATTGTAGCATTTGAAAACTCCTCAAGATTTTTAGTGGTTTAGATAGTGAAGGGCAAGATAATGGGGACTTCTTAGAGGAGGGAAAAGAATGACAGAAAGCTTCCTTCTCCCACCCCCATAAGGAAGTGCTTTATTCCACTTGCCTCTAGCAAAAGGGGCAAAAGAGAAGAGGCTTTGCAAGGCCACGATCTGGAAGGCCTGGCTGGCATGGCTGACAGTGCATGCATGATTCCTAGATGAGCCAGGACTGAATGCTTGGATAAAGAAATGACATGACCTGAAATATACACCTCATGTGGAAAGTATCTTGAGTAATTAATTCTTAAGGGCGGCTCATAACATGGACACAGTTTAATTGCATAAATACATGTCCTTAACCTAGAATGGCTATATTTTTAAGCTAAATTTTGATTATATTATGCAGAATTGAATTATTTCAAGGAAAAATAGGTTATCATTCCTAGACTCCTTGATTGAGGTGTACAATTTTGAAAGGAAAGTAATTAGGGCAGCCCGAGTGGCTCAGCGGTTTAGCACCGCCTTCAGCCCAGGATGTGATCCTGGAGACCAGGGATTGAGTCCCGCATTGGGCTCCCTGCATGGAGCCTGCTTCTCCCTCTGCCTGTGTCTCTGTCTCTCTGTCTCTCTCTCTCTCTCTCTCTCTCTCTGTATATCTCATGAATAAATAAATAAAATCTTTAAAAAAAAAATGAAAGGAGAGTGATTAAAAGGTTTGTTATCAAGTCGCCAATTAAACACTGATTGATACTCTCCGTATGCTCAGAAGCTACTTGGGCCTTCTATAAAGATATAAAAAGATCTGATGCTGTTCCTTGCCTTTGAGGAATTTATAATCTGGCTGTGGATATAAGATTATCAATATTAAAAACATGGAGAGAATAGTTTAGCAGGAAACTCTGTGCTACTTCTTGCACATATAATCCTGTTTCTGAGATGGGAGAGTTTAGAATAAAGACTAGAGTAGTTTGGGAAGTTCTCATGAAGAGTCTTAAACTGGGTTTTAATATTTCAATGGACCTTACTTCCATCAACAGGAGGATGAGGGGCGGCAGGAATGTTCTGAGCAAAGGCAGTGATGAGGATTAGAGAAGAAAACGGATTAGCTGGAGTATACTGTTAGTAAGAGGAAATAAAATTAGATAAACAGGGTGAAACCAAAATGAAAGTCTCCAAAGCTGAATAGAGACTCTGTATATGGTCCTATAAATAATGGAGAGCCATGGAAATTTTCTAAAGCTCTGTCTTTTATTACTGTGGTAAATATACATAACATAATATGTACCATTTTATCTATTTTAAGGATACGATTGAGTTGTGTTATGTACAATCACATTACTGCTCAGCCATCATCACTATCCATCTCCAGAGCTTTTCGTTATCCCAAACTGAAACTCTGTAAGTGTTAAACACCACCTCCCTGTTCTTCTCTCCTACTGGCTCCTGGCAACCACCATTCTACTTCCTTTCTTTATGTACTTGACTATTCTAGGTACCTCATATCAATGAAATCATACAATATTTGTCCTTTTATGTCTGACTTATTTCACTTAGCAGTGGAAGATTTTTGAGCTTAAGAATGATACCGCAAAAAAAAAAATTATGAAAAGTGAATTGGCAATTTTGCATGGTGTAGATTGACAACTGGGGTCTGACAGGCCAGCCAGACCATATAGCACCCTGGCCAGGAGGGCATAGACCAGGATGGTGCTGAAGGAAATGGTGACCACAAGGCAGAGCCAACATACCTTTTTGTTGTTGTTGCTGTTAACAAAACATGACAGGTTTTAGTAGCAGAACAGGAATGCAAAAATGTAAAATGGGGATAAACAAGATGACTAGACAGGAACTAGCTTGGTGGCTCCACTGGTTAAAACACAGAGTTTGATAAAGGGATTCAGTGTCAAGGGAAGAGGACCATTTGGATTTGGACATGGTACATTTGAGATGACAGTGAATATTTGTGTGGAAAGCTCCTAATACAGTTAGAAAGAGGGGTGGGCAGGATAGCATCCTGCTATTGACATTACTGATTTCATATCTCCAGCCTGTCATATGCTGAACTTCTGTTGGGCAGGACCTGTGCTGGATCTAGGGATAGATTCTAGATACCCAAGGGACTGGAACATCAATACTTTGACATTAAATTTGGAAGAACTCAAAAAGGGGGAAATATATGCCCTTATGGAGGACTGTTTTTTATTGGAACATGGGTGTGGGAGAGGGGTTCTGAAAGTATAGAAGGAAGGTTTGAGGGAGGGAAGGCTCTGGCTTAATGTCAAATGATCCAGAGACTTAAAAATGTATGTGAATGGGTACAATGCTCCTATTCAATCTGTGGTATTCTGTTTCTAGGCATGGAGACTCATAGAAAATCATCTTACATCATCTCTTTCCCTCCACCCTCTAGATTATCCTTGCTCTGGCATGCTGGGTATGGTGTCTGGACTTATCTCTGACTCCCAGATAACAGCATCAAACCAAGGAGAGAGAAACTGGATGCCTGAAAATATTCGCCTGGTAACCAGTCGCTCCGGCTGGACACTGCCACCCGCGCCTCACCCATACATCAACGAGTGGCTCCAGGTGGACCTGGGGGAAGAGAAGATTGTGAGGGGCATCATCATTCAAGGGGGGAAGCACCGGGAGAACAAGGTGTTCATGAGGAAGTTCAAGATTGGCTACAGCAACAATGGCTCAGACTGGAGAATGATCATGGATGACAGCAAGCGCAAGGCTAAGGTGAGGTCCAGGGATGAGAGCGGCTGCTGGGGAGGAAGTCTTTTCTCGTGTCGTTGACTTAAATCAAGGGTCTCCAGCATTTTCCTGAAGATATATGACTTTGTATTTCTTTAAGCCATGACATCAATGGAGGTGTTTGATGGTGTTCGTAGGACCCCATCCTAGCGAAGCCAGGAATGAGGTGCTAAAGGTGGTATCTGAGAGCAACACAGAATCGCATATGCTGATCACCTTTCCTTCCTCAGTGGACAGTGGAAAGCTCAACACTCAGGAGACAGGGTGGCCCAGAAGCTGGGGGCTTGGAGGCTGACAGGACAACCCAGTAGAAATTCAGAATCTCTCTGCAGTTTCAAATCGGTTAGCCTCCCCTTCCCCATCCTTTTCCCCTTCTCTCATTCGTCCCTTGTTTAAATGGATTTGTTTGTTTTTACATTTTATTTTATTTTTTTTAAGATTTTATTTGTTCATCAGAGACACAGAGACAGAGGCAGAGACGCAGGCAGAGAGAGAGGCAGAGAGAGAGAAGCAGGCTCCATGCAGGGAGCACAACGTGGGACTCGATCCCCGGTCTCCAGGATCATGCCTCGGGCCGAAGGCAGGTGCCAAACTGCTGAGCCACCCAGGCGTCCCTGTTTTTACATTTTAATTATCATGACATACATGTAACATAAAATTTACCATCTTAACCTTTTCAAGGTGTACGGTTCAGTGGTGTTAAGTACATTAATACTGTTGTGCAACCGATCTCCAGAGCTGTGGCATCTTGCAAAACTGAAACTCTAAACCCACCGAGCAAGAACTCCCATCCCCCTGACCCCCAGCTCCTGGCAACCACCATTCCACATCCTGTCACTATGAATTTGACTTCTCTAGGAGCCTCATATAAGTGAGATCATACAATGTGTGAGCCTTTGTGCCCGGCTTATTTGACTTAGCACAGTATGCTCAAGTTGTAGCATGGGACAGGATTCCCTTTCTTTTAAAGCTGGTTGATGCTCTGCTGTATGCACGTACCACATTTCATGTATCCATTCATCCACGGATGGACACTGTCAGGGCTTCTGCTTTTTGGCTTTTGTGAATAACGCATCAGTATGTTTTTTATTCATTGGAATCTTTTGAAAAACAATTGGCTCTTGACCCAGTGAAAAGAGAGCTATTCCAATAGTCACAACACATGGCATCTTTAAAAAAACAAAAAACAAACAAAAAAAACCAACAGATATTCTTTAGTGATCATGTTTTAGTTAGACTGATAGTCAAACTTAGTTGCATTTCCTGAGCACACACCACCAACCGGGAGAGGACATCCAGGAGTATGTTGGGTGGCCTGAGAGCTGGTTTGAGTTTGAAATAAGTAACACCAGAAACCATCCATTCTGTAAGCACTGTGGGAACGGCCTTCTGCTGATGGTGCTTCTCACACCCAATACAACTGGCTTCCCATCGTGGCCTTTCCATCACTGCTTCTCCCAGGACCTACTCCTTTTGTGAGAAGCTCCCTGC
This sequence comes from Nyctereutes procyonoides, assembly GCF_905146905.1. NCBI lineage: Eukaryota > Metazoa > Chordata > Mammalia > Carnivora > Canidae > Nyctereutes > Nyctereutes procyonoides. The sequence continues at coordinate 3,646,587 of NW_026575143.1, forward strand.
CCACTGGTGGGAATGTTATCCTTGCTCCCACTCCTAAGCGAGTGTGGCACTGTGGCTTGATATGGTGACTCAGGCCAAGGGCGTGGCAGGAAACAAAAGCCTGCCAGTGCAGCCAGCTCCCCCTCCGTCCAGATGTGGGGCTCTGCAGAGACCACCTGTCCCTTACAGGCCGTGGTCACACTAGTGTAGTGGGCCACTGAGAGTTAGGATGCTGTCAGAAATGTAAGCATTTCTCTCCCAATCTCACCCCTGCTTAACTTGTGGTTTCTAAAACATTTCTAGTGGATTTTTTTTTTAATCTACATACAGTTCCTCTCTTTATTGTGTTCATTTTGTTTGCCCCTTTTATGTCTGCCTCTCTTGTTTTGATAAAAGAAAAAGTAAAATAAACATCAAAAACTGGAGTTCCCCTAAGAGCCAATCTTTTCTAGGACAAGGAGCCTTCTGACTTTATCACGAAGTGTGAATGTGCCGCACATCAGCCTCATCCTGGAGCTGGTGCTGTGGTGACGTGTTCTTCAACACGAGAGTTCTATGAGAGAAAGAAAACAAATCACCATATGCTTTGGATAAGATGTCTCATCACCTCTGCAATTAAGTCTAAATTTATCACTCTATTGTAGTACATTGCATATAGAATCCCCCCTGGAAGCCAGCAAACAGTTTTCAATTTTAACAACAACAAAAACTCCATTCATGAGTCTGTGAGATTTTTCTCCTAAAATATTATTTTATCCATTATCATCTTCCTATGATATTTAAAACCACAAAAGCATCTAAATTATTTAACACAGAGCCTCATCTGTGATTCCTGACGTGTCCTTCTCCTGAAATAAAATCTTTAAGATGAAAAAGGACACTGGTAAAACCTTCAGTTTAGGAGCAGTACATATTACTAAATTGTATAATGATATTTAAAACATACTATATTTAAACTTACAAATGAAGGTCACCTGCTTAGGATGTCAAGTACCTTTTTTTTTTTTTTAAGTCTTTATTTATTTATTCATAGACACAGGCAGAGGGAGAAGCAGGCTCCATACAGGGAGCTTGAAGTGTGGGACTCAATCCCAGGACTCCAGCATCACACCCTGGGCCAAAGGCAGACGCTCAACTGCTGAGCCACCCAGGGATCCCGCCAAGTACCTTTTATGTAATACTAGAATGAGTACTGGGTTTTATGAATACAACAGCACTTCGATGGATTTAAAATCCTGTATACCTGCTCCTCACTTCCGACCCTCAAGTAGCATGTGATGGACAAGGTATATCAGAGTATCTGAATTACTGGACTTCTCAGAAGCAGATAGATCTCAATACTCAAAGCCCTCTTCTGCTAAAACATGATTAGTAAAAGGACACCAAGATATTTCATAAACAACCTTACGTTAACAAAGTTAGCCCAGTTCCATATGGCTCTTTACTGCTAATATTCTTCCCACCTCATCACTGACAGCTTTTATAATGTTTTTACATTGTGCTAATTCATTACTCAAGTTAAAATTAGAAAAAGAGCCCAGGATTCCATAACTGCAACTGCTCTTCTCCTATGATTACTGGAGTGCTGTTAACTTAGACAGAACAGGCATGTGTACTAATGTTGTTTTCATTATAATTAGACCTCACTGGTGACACTTAATTGGGCCTCACAATAATGTATGCCAGATTCTCAATTATTGGAAGCAAACGTGTTCTATCAAGAATGCGGAACCCCAATAATGAATTTACTCTTGAAAATAATAGAAGGAATCTTTCAGGGAAAGAAGCAGGTCTATGTTAACCATGTCCCTTTCGGTTCCCGGAGACTTTTCCTTCTAGAACTCAGAGAACCTCTGGTCATGTTACATCCGACCCAATCTATCTTCTCTTACATACATGCCCATTTGGCCCTGATATTTCTGCCACTGAACGATCACATCTTTTGCTGGTTTATGACGTCTTGACTCAACAGTTGGTATAGTCCCTGCTCTTGACTGACATGATCTGGGGCTGACCATCCACTGAATCTAATCTACCCAGTTTGGTGGCCCAAGCAACACTATATTTAAGGAAAAATTAAGGAAACTAAATATGTGACCTTGACTATAGACCTCAGTTTCCCCTTGATTATAGACCTCAGTTTCCCCGAATTTAATGAGATTAGTCTCGATAATTTCTAAGGGCAAAGACACCATAAGGGTGTGGTGCCAGGCACCAGTTAAGACTGCCTAGGTTTGAACCCTGGCTCTAACACTTATTGCACATATACCCATGGGTAATTGCTCAACCTCTCTGTGCCTCATCTGTAAACTGAGGTTAATGATAGAATCTACCTCATGGAGTTGTCTTAAGGATTAAATGAATTCATGTATTTTAAGCACTTAGAACAATGTTTTGTGGCAATAAACATTATGCAATGTTTGTTGAATAATAAGACACTCCTAATGGTAAGGCGATTTGATTTTTCTAACCCCCCTCCCCACCTCCCATCCTGAACAGGATTAAGAATGATGTTGAGAGAAGAGGATATAAGAAGGCTTATCTACTTCTTGCAAAAGTTATTGTTCCATTTTCTTATGATTCCACTCAAGGATTTTGACCTTCCTGTCAATGTGAAAAGGGAACTAAAATAAAGTAGCAGCACTGGCAACGGGTGGCCTGGCTCCGGAAGAATGACACAGCATCTTCACGTTAGGCATGGACTTCAATAAGAGGAGCCCATTCACGCTGCAGTTCAGCCTGGCATCAGGCCCTCACTCGGTAGTTAGGACCCTTGTTATTTTCCTGAGACGAGAAGGTCTTTTATCTACAAATGCCTCCAACTTGTTGTACTGATTCAGTAAATAGTAATTTCAGTGGGTTGGAAACACCCCAGTTCCTAACTAAATAGCTCGTGCACTACACTAAATTTAATATCTCCTCCTCATCTTCCTCCACCTCAAAGAGGCGGTAGAAGTGTCCCTTCTCCCAAGCACATCAGCCTCATGTCTCATTAAATCCTCAGCTTCTGGGATAGCCTCTGCATGTACTCCAAAGTTTCTGAGAAATGACACGTCACTTCTTAGAGAAGCTTTAATTGTTTTTTTTCTTCCCCCTATCTCATTTATGAAAGAAGTGTCAGCCGTTTACCAAGGGGTAGGATGGGGTCTATTTCTCTGCTTTATTAAGCGTCCCAGAGGAGGGACTCTTCTGCCAAAAGGGAGGTTTTATGGATGATGGTGTTTCTCCTATTTCACAGTCTTTCGAAGGCAACAACAACTACGACACACCTGAGCTGCGGACTTTTCCACCTCTTTCTACACGATTCATCAGGATCTACCCTGAGAGAGCTACTCATGGAGGCCTGGGGCTAAGAATGGAGCTGCTGGGCTGTGAAGTGGAAGGTAATTACAATTTCCAGAGTCCCTTCTACTTCCCCACTTCTTAAATCTCTTTCTTCATGCTTTTGTGCCTCTGATGGTGCTGCTGCAAATTGCCAGCTTTTTCCCCTGGGTGAGCCTGCCTCTGCATCTGCTGGTACATGAGGCTCAATATTCCAGCACCCTCCACGACACAGTGCCTTGTGTTGGTTGTTTGCAGAACTCTCCTCAGATTCTGAGTTGCCTCCTTTGATTTTTTTTTTAATAATTTACTGAGGTGAAATTCACATGATATAAAACTCACCATTTTTAAGTGAATAATTCATTGTCACTTAGGAAGGACATGCACAGTTATTTATGCAACCACCACAATGTTAGTCCCAAAACATTTCCATCACTCCAGGGTAAAACCCCACACCCATGAAGCCGTTTCCCCTTGACCCCTGGCAACCACCAATTCCTTTGACTTTCTTAGTGTTGTTTCAGGCTGATGCAGAGAAACAAATCTTTACGTGAGATAATATTATACCTGAACATGCGGTGAAGGTCCGTTTAAGGATATTATTGCATAAACTTATCATATGAAAGTCATACCAAGGACAAATTCATTTCACTCACTGACCTCAGAACTGCACTCAGCTCTGCCTTTTTATCACATAATAAGAGGAATGTTTGAAAAACTGATGCGATGGTTGTTTATTGTACCATAGAATGCTTTTCGTGCATTAGAATTCCCATCTGCCTTAGATTTGGTCATCAATGAGTAACCAACTTTTCCATCCCCATAAAGGTCTTCCTCCAGGCTAGCTCAAAGGATGGCTATTGTTGGTACCCAGATGTTAATCAATCGAGCATATGCTCATGGTTGTTCTGAAGAATGCTTTTTAATATCACCTTCTTGTGGTTTCAAAATTATTTGTGTTTTGAGCTACCCAAATATAATTACATTCTTGAGCACATTAAACATCATAAAACTTTTCTTATGCACTAGAGAATCTTAAGATATAAATCACCATACTGGTGAATAATTCATAGCTACTTTTGTATGTATTTATTTTAAAGCAGGCCATTATCTCCCATTCGTTATTGTGTAGTTGTTTCTGAATCTGGAGTCACTTCTCAGACCTCTGAGTTATCTAGTCACTATCAACCCAGACTAAGAATGACTATGTGCCAGGACTTTGGCAAAGAAACCGAGAAAAAGGAGGGACAAGCAGATTGAAGAGCAACACGGATTTAAGAGGTGGAATGAATGGTTGGTTGAAAAGACTGAGGCTGGTGGCAGTTTGCCAGTTGTAGTGAGGTGGAAATGGTTGGTGAAGAGATTTGCTGCAGATGTTTCCAAGTGCTCACAAAAGTGAGGAAGTTGCCCCGAGCCGCCGTGAGAGAAGTCAGCATCCCGGGAAAGTAATGTCAGAGCTTTTTGACACGATTGGTGAAAGGGAGTGGGCTTTTTTTCCTTCCTTAAAAGGATTAACAGGCCCTTAGTTAGTATCTGCTCTGTGCCTCATGGTCTGGAAGATTCCAAGCCTTGCACGCGTGGCCATCTTTAGGCGAGCATTTATGAGAAACAATTAGAGAATCACAGAAGAGAAAATATATTCAAGCAGTAAAACTGGGAAATAAAAATTATTCACTTTCTACCTTTTCACTTTAAGCCAGGTCCTACCCCGGACCGCTTCCAATGAGGAACTCCACCTCTATAAATACCATAAGGAATGCAAATGAACAGAGAGTTTTAAGTACTTAAAAGTGGCACATAACTCAGTGAAGACAAGCATCTGGAATGTCAGGGAGGATTCTGTTGATTCAGTGATGGCGACAAGTGGAGCCCAGAATGTGCAGACATTTTACACAGTCTACACCGCATGCCTAGACTGTGTACACATTCTCTATATGTGCTGATTTCCTAGTTATTACTGGCGTGTGTTCTGGGCAGTTGGGGAAGTAAAAAATAGCTCTGTTTCTATATTTGTCATAACTCTGCTCACTAATTAAGCACAATAACAAACAGTATCAAATTTTTGTTGAGAAAGAAGCAGTTACCGATACAGTCCTGCTGGCCAGAAGCTCTCAGAGAACAGGCCCCTGCTCTTGGTATCTTGTCTGGTTCTCAGACTTCAAGAAAACTGTACGTTACCTCAGGTTCTGTAAAATGAAACGTAATGCCTAAAACTGTAAAATATTAAACAGATTGCAGGAATGAGTGACAGGCTGAAAATAATAGACCAAACTAAATTTAAAGAACTTCAAAAGCAGTCTTTGATTAATGTTGGCTACCTTTCAACAACAAACTCAGAGATACAGGAATACCTGCCAGGGTTGGAATGTAGTCCGCCCAGCAGTTCAGGGAAAATGACCCCGGGATATCTAAGACAACTCCTCTCAAACACCTGCTGGGGGGGGGGGGTGTCCCAGGTTGAGAAGCTTACTTAAAGGGAAATGGAATCAGTCAAAACAGTTAAAAACAAAACAAAACAGAATAATACTATACTAAGAGAAAATCTTGAGACCCCTTTTTAGGGAAAAGTTATGATACGAACTTAGCAAATGCTAAGAATGTAAAAGAATTCGTGTGACAAATGAGTTCTCTAGCACACTGGAAATGAAAAGACAACCAGTTGAAGCAGAATCTCCATCATCAAAGTTCTCAATTCCAGGGTCATGAATAAATAACCAGTGAGAGAATTCAAGCACTGTTCAGAAAAAGGATGTTTATGTAGATAACAATGTATAAAACGCTAAGGCAGCCTACTCTCCTCAGCAGATATGGATCAAATACCAAACAGAGCAGTCCCCAATGCACTCTGCCAAATCCAAGTATATTTAGCTCCTGAAAGAGAGGCAAACCATGCTCCCAGCCTGCTTAGGACGGATTAGAGTTTTCTGCAAAGGTGTTAGCAGATTCCAAAGCCAGAGCCCTGCGAATACATTGCAGAGGTGTGAGATCATAATCCTTGGATCTTGTTTCAGCACCTACAGCTGGTCCAACCACTCCCAACGGGAACCTGGTGGATGAGTGTGATGACGACCAGGCCAACTGCCACAGCGGAACAGGTGATGACTTCCAGCTCACAGGTGCAGAAACCATCTTCATCCCATTGCTGTGCCATTTCAGTCATATTGTGGTTGAGACCTGGCTAGACATTTGTTTGTGTTTGCATAACTCCTCCTCTTCCTGGCTGGCGGTGGTCCTGTGGTGAAGGAGCTGCCGATGCATCCTTTCTTGCCCGGTGCCGACCTGCCACCGCCATTCAAAGCAATCATCTAAGCCGTGTTCAGAGCCAGAGGCTAGGATGCTTTTAATCAAATACAGATTTCTCCATGGCTAAATGTGCTAAACTCATCCTCATCTTCAAAGCCCCACCCCCGTAACACATGCACCACCCATACATAACCACACACTTTCGAATGTTTATTTTCATTTTCTAACTAAGTTAAGATGTTTGGAGTGGAACCTTTACCCAACTAATCGATTAAATCAGGCTTATATTCAAAATGCAGCTTTTAAGTTAGAATTTTGTAAATCATTTGACATTAAAATTTACAAAGGCAGAATTAGTTGTTATTTCACATCAGGAACAACTAGCAAATGTATCCGGGAGGTTGTGTGCCAAATTCCTCACTAATTAAGAGTATTACTCCATAGCATTTTTAAAACCCTCAGAGAGAGACCTCGTCTTCTACTGGGAGTGGCAGAGGAAATATTAGGCAATTGGGGAAATGGGATTGTACCACTTGGAAAAGGGCCAAGGTGGTAGGATTTTCACACTATTGTGGCCAAAATCACCGTAGGACCTTTACTGCCACCTGGGTAAAAATGCAGTTTCATATAGCATCTGACTCTCATTTTAGATTAAACATGAGCCCTTGGCTGCAGATCTATATTTCTGTCCAGAAGGGACTCAGCCAGCCCACATAATTAATTTCCATGGGCAAAAACTGAAGGCGTTACCATGTCACTTCATAACAGTGCCATGTTATTGGCTAAGGCATTAATGTAAAATCTGGAAGGATACACCCCACTGTACATTTCCAATTACTTCAAAAGCTCTCCTCTGAAGTGACGAGAGAGCTCGGCACTCAGATAAATAAGGGGTAAAATCTAGCTCAGAAATTCAGTGCCTTGAACCAGGTTTCCATTTAAATCCCAGCTCCTAAGGCTGTCTCCCTCCAAGTTCCCAGGATAATTGCTTATAGCCATAGGGCCAATAAATGTTACTATGGGTTTTTGAAAACAAATCTTGTCTGTAAGTAGCCACGAGCCACAAAAATTAATTAATGCGGAGGCATTTTCTTTGTGCGATGTCAAGTTCAACTGAAAACCCTACAGCTGGTGTGAACAACAGAGTACCATTCTGTGAACCAGGCCCTGTGGAACTTTCCCTAGATTGCTTATAAACAGCCTGCCACAGACCTCAGGACTTTTGTGGGCTCTGTCACACATCCGTAGTGAAATTCCTCATAAAAAAGAACGACTATAGTCATCACAGTATATACCCTTTCAATTGCCCTCTTGTGGAGAGGGTTCTTTTCTTTATAAACCCTAAAGTGGTCAGTTAATATTGATTAGAAACAAAGCCTCAGATTTACTCCTCGTATCAGAACAACCAACCTTCTCATTTTTGCATCAGTTCATGACTGAATCAATTGAAACTAAAGCCCTTGAATGAAACAGGGCAAGTATGTTAGCCTGGAGGAAATTATGTATGGCAACAAGTAGCACACCACAGAAAATGGGTCATTTATACTGGAAACACTGACAGTCCTTTAAAAGGATAGGGTTACAGTTTATCTACAGCATTTAAAATCTTTTCTTGGTTAGATAGAAATGAGGTCTACTTTTTTTTTTTTATGTATTACCATGGCAAAGAAAAAGTCATTTTCTCAAGCCAGACCATTTGTCTCAATTTTTCTATAAATACATGCATATATTAAGAACTTCCAGAGATCTTGATAATGCCTGTTCCATGCTCTCATCAAGAAGAGATGATTTCAGAAAGAATCTCATGTTTCAAATTTATTTATTGCATTAATGGCCATTTTGGATTGTGTTTTTGTCTTTGGTTTTTTGTTTTTGTTTTTGTTTTTTTACTTATTTTGTTTTATGAAGCTATTTGTTATCCTTTCTCTGAGAAAGGGCATGCTCATGTGTAAACGTTTTTGTGAGAAGCAAAAGCCTCCCCTAACCCAGGTGTCCTCTCACATGGGAATGGTTCACATCCTAGGCTCTCACACAGCTCTGCACCGTCCTTGCTCCTCCTGTTCCAGGCTTTACTGTTGGAGCCTCAAACTTGGCACGTTGAGTGTAATGGAGCCAAACAAAAAGCATCCTCACTTTAACCCTGTTAGGAGGGAATGTGGAAGTCAGGATGAAATTAGGATGAATGCTCTCTCTCGTGCGGTATTTGGTTCTTTCATGCAGATGGTGTCACTTTAATGTCTCCTCCCGGGGTGACAGCTTTGAATATAGTGGGAAATAAGGACTTTAGCAAAATGCTCATTACTTACAAACAACACTGAATTTCAGGTGAACTGTACTGAACGTATGGAAATGAGCAGAGGTTTCGCTCTCTTCCATACTTCCTTGCCGAGATGAAAATTCACCCCTGAAGTTACTCATTTGCAAATGCCTTTGAAGTCAATAGATAATGCAGTCGGTTCCAAAGGCACCAGAAGGCCAAATTTCACATTGGATCTGGGTGTACCCAACAGCAGAATTTGGTTCCCAACCTATAACAAAACTGATAATGCATATCGGTTTTAAAAAGTGAATTTTCACCTTGAGTCTTTGTCCTGTAAGACCACCGGGAACAGAACGCTAATGTATGCTGGCCTCTCTCCAATTCTGCCATTATAGATTCACCTTCTTAACCCATAATATATATAATTCCTTCTTCCTAGCGCCTGCCTCATTGAGGCCAGGCACACGTGTGACCACTCATCCAGCATATTTACCGGGAGAGCAAGGGTAACATGACTTGGTGCTGCAGTCAATTAGCTCCAAAATCTTCATACCATCCCAAGAGCACGATTTTACAGCTCTCTGCTTTGTAATCTGGATGATTTCTGATCTGTGGAAGCTGCAGGGTAAAACTAGGGCCTGGCTAGAATAGAGATGATCACACAGATCTTTATTGAACAAAACTATTGGATAAGGCATACAGTGGCACCTTATAAGCTTCCTTCAAAGCTTCCCATGATACTCATGAGCCCACCCCATGCCCTTCCCCAAAGGGCAACTCTTGGGGTGACAGACAGATGATCTCTGACCATAACAGATACACATAAGGAGAAATGGCTTTCTCAAAACATCCAAGTAATGAACAGCAAACCAGTGTGTCCCATACTCAGTGGCTTATAAGACTCACCTGAGAAACTTTAAAAAATTCAGATGCCAAGGCCTTACCTCTGGAAATTCTGGTTCTGTGAGGCCTGGGGAGGATTCGTGGATTGACAACTACAGCTTCAAGGCGCTCAGGTGACTCTTATGGTTGACAAGTTCCAGAACACTACTTTAAAACAGTGGTTTAATGAGCAGAAAATGGAAGCGCCAAGATGCAAAACAAAAGAGGGTGAGTCACATGGTTCTGTCACCAGGAATCCCAAAGTTGACCCCAGCTGATTGGAAGCCCCCAGTGTCCAGGGTATTGTTTCGGCCATCTCCTAGTGCTCCAGGCCTATGAGGCAGTGTGTGTCCCTTTGCCTTTTTCTGTGGTTTCTCCAAATCACATAGTGCGCAGAATATTTGTCCTCAGGGACACTAAACAACTGCAGCAGCTGAAGAAAGGAGGAGCTGCTGCTGCCCACGTCAGCTTTCTGATTTTAAAACAGGTTGTGGGGAGCAGCCCTGCACGTCCCCTGAAGGCTGGCACCTGAGACCTTGGGAAGCTGTCTGCGGCTTAGAGGCCCAGGTCAAGTTTAATTCCTAAGTCACTGAGGATGTGTGGAGGCTTTTGCTTCTCACAGTTAGAGTTGTGTAGCACACTTAGCCTGGGAACCAGGGCATGCCCTTAGAACCGAGTCTCAAACTCTCCATACCACCTGGATGCTTGGTGAATGCATGTGTCAAGTAAAAAATCGTGGCTTATTTGCACTTGATCTTGTGGTGGGCAAAATCCAAGTAAAAAGACAACCACAGGGGGAATGAAAGGAAGGATTTTCTCTGGGAAATGTTTACCTCTAACAGATGTAGGAAGCATATAGCATTTCATTACTGTGTATTATCCACAAAGCTTCCTTTTCCTGATTTTTGTATGTTACTTATTTTTTGTTTTGCAGGTGGTACCACTGTGCTGACCACAGAAAGGCCAACCGTGATAGACAGCACCATACAATCAGGTAGCAAATCAAACAGAAAACGGGGTAGATTTCGTGTGCGCCCCCCCTCCCCCCCTAAAGTAGCCACATTAGCCGGGCTTCTCTGTTTCGGTTTCTCTCAAAGTCCTAGAAGAGAGATGCCACGCAGCATCTGGTCTCCAAGCATGAGCCATAAATATTGCTTTCCTTCCATCCACATGTATATGCAGCAGGGAGTGAGGTTTCCTTCTCCATCAGTAATTGCCAAATGGTGACAATCCCGGCTCTCGAGGGAAGGAACTGGATAACATACTTTGTTTAACGCAGCACATCTAGGACACGGACTGTGTTTGCAAACTCCAGGAGAAGGAAATCTCGCAGGCAGCAGCCTGACTATTTATTTTCATCACAATTCTACAAAACCGAGACAGGCAAAGTTTGTCAGTTTTGCCTGCCACGGAGCTGGCAGATTGACAACAGCGTTTCCAGTGGGCGTGCGGCGAAACGGGGTGCGTGCGGGGAGCCAGGGCTGTGATGGTTGCGCCCTCGGGGGGCAGCCCCTCCGTATCCTTTTATTCATAGATGAGCCTGATGACTACAAACCCCTGGCTGCCTGTTCCTCGGGGCCAGCCCGCAGTTCAGTGGCAGCCTCCCCGCCCCCATCCTTTGTGTTTCCTTAGCGCTCTGCAGAATTCCTCCCCACGGACACAGGACGCACACGGAGGGAAACGGTCAGTGTGAGCAATCAGAGGGTTTAAATACTTTAAAGTTAATCATTAGAAGAGGGTGAGCAGGTCAGTTTTCCAGCTTCCCCCATTTCCTTTGCCGAAGCTCACTGAGCTTGGCCTCCGCAGTCATTTATTAATGGGGCATGTGGTGTGTATCAGTGTTTCCTCGACAGTATGACACTCCCCGGCGAGGCAGAAAGCAGAAAGGCCTGCTCTAATTAGTATGCTCCTTAAAGAACACTATCACCGTTGACCTGATTAAACTGCAAAACAAACTTCTCTTCCCTTGAACTTCACCCCGAGTTCCCCTGCCCTGTGCTCAGGTGGGTAGAATTCCTGTGACCTCGCAGCTCACGCACCCCCAGCTGCCAAAAGGTGAAACAGAAGAGGTTCTGTTCCCCTGAATTCGGAAAACACGACAGTCCAAGGGACATCTTTTCGAGTTACGAGCGTTACGAGCTGTGGCCTTCGGGGGTTGCATCACCACCCTGGTGGCCTCTCGCTGGCATCCTGCCTTTCCCGGAGGGTCCTCTGCCTTGTAGGGTGCATCTCTGTGGAGTAACCATCAACTGGCTCTCTGGGACCCTCCGTAATAGGGAAGGGGGCCAAGGTGACAAGCTGAAGTTCATTGTCACTTTCTGGCTAAGCCAGGGTTCAGGACAGTTCAGTGATCTAGGGATCATTGAAAAACGTTAAGTGAGCCAGAGCTCTGGAGACAATGGGAAGGTATACACCAGATTCCACAGTGAGATAATGTCCCCTGGACGCTAAAGTTCAGCAGCGACTTCGTGAACGCATTTGGTTTGTGCTTGAGTTCAAGGGCCAGCCTTATACCCCATCCCGTGGGCTGACTGTAGTCAGGGCACAGATGTATAGATCCTGAACCAGTAAGACCCACAGCCACCACCATCTGATCCAGTCTATGGCAGACCACAGAACTTACTGATAGAGGGTGTCTGCTCCCATTTTGAGTTCCACAGGCAGCCCAGAGTCCTTTATAAATCACTCGATTTCTTGTTTTTCCATGGCCTGAGTCATGAATCTGCCTCCCCGTCTTTGTGGATGATGGACCGTCTGATCTTCCTTGAGGAGTTCTGTACATTATCGCCTTCTGACCAAGTCAGAATAGTTCGTGAGGCCCTGAGCGTGCATCAAGTCAGAGGCCAAGTCTAACTTTGAGGTGTTCACCCAGTGGTCGGACCCACCTCTCTGATAATTTGATCCATACTATTCTGCAGGTTTCAGATTCTTCAGGCATCTTTACAGGCAGTATATTGAACTTCTAAACTTTCATCCAATCTGATTTTGCTGAAGCCATTATAGACTCAGATTAAGACTCACTTAAGATTTCATTTTTGAGGATCCTTATCAATATAATAAACTCGTGGGCATATAATATTCGTATACTGATTTGATGCATCTGATTGTAATCAGATGCATCAAAGCCTATTGATACTCTACCAGAAAATGATGAGAAACCCTGCATTTTCAATCCAGCTCTCCCTGCTGAACTTCTCTCGCTCTGAGGATCTTCAGAGGCTCCTAGAGCAGCTCAAGGTCTGTTGGCAACCTGTGACTGCATGGGCCTGAGCTCCTCCACTTATTTGGCCTGAAAGACCAGTCTGAGAGTAAGCTAGTTAACATCTTCAAAAGAAGTTTGGAATACCAGATTCCAAAATTAAATCCTTGTGCATATACGGTGCTAATGATTCAAATGCCAGCAAGATAGTTTCCACGAACACAGCTGGTACTGGCACACAGCGGCTATAAATTTGTTTTAAGTTCAGAATATAGTTTCCTGCTATTTTTAAGAGTCAAGAAGGGATTTAGCCAGATTATTCCCAATGAATTTAATGAGAATTGTGCAGCCACAGGGCCTGGGTAATATTTTGAAGACTGAAAGGTCACTGGTCCTATACATGTATTTCATTCATCAGTTTGCTTTTTTTTTTCCTCTTTCTCTCTCCCCCTTTCTCTTCTGCTTCTGTTCTTCTTTCTTCCTCTCTTTCTTTCCATTTATTTCCTCCCTATAAATGTGTGTGTGTGTGTGTGTGTGTGTGTGTGTGTGTGTGTGTGTGTGTTATGGTTTTCACCTGTAGCCTTTCTGGCCAGGCTTGCATTGTCAACATTTTCTTACTCCTAACCCCTCCCCCACCATATGCATGGATTAAAAAAAAAAAAAAGGAAAGAATATTTCTTTTAAATTAACAAGATTTCCATAGATTATATGACTAGGGCAAGAAGATGAAAGAGTAGCAAAATACAAAACATTAGAGCAGATCATCTTGTTAAAGTCGTAGGATTGGAGAAAACATGAGAAGGCCAATGTGGCCCACCGCTCAACGCAGCTGCAGAAATGCTTGAGTCCTCCTTTCAAAGGAGGCTGTCCTATGTCCTGGTCATTAGCAACACATCCAAACTCATATATTTTATGATGTCACCAGAATATTAAGAGCCAAAATAATGCATGGTGTGGTTTCTATTCTGTACAATAAATTTAATGTATTAAGCAGAAATACAACCAGAAGTGTGTGTGCTGTAATGGCTCGCTGCCCTCCTGCATGTGCATGTCTTATAAAGTACATTGAAGGAGGAAACCCAAAACCACACACATATTAACATTTTCCAATATTAACATTTTCTAACATGAGATTATGCAACAGTACATTCCAGTTTCATGGGTGTTGGCATCCAAGGTTGCTCAACCATTCAGTGGCTGTTCAATTGACTGTAGTTCATCTGCATAATTCAATCTTGCTGCTCAAGAGTGTGGTAAATTTTGGAGAGGATTTCTCATGCTTTATAAAGCCCTATTTCATGGCTATGATAAGCTAGACATGAAATATCTCTCTCCGGTGACACCATAGCTGTGAAGTACAGCCCTTTCCCACTAACTGAAAGTGCACATGTTATACACAACTTGTGGCTCGCTAGTTACTTTTCCCAACTGGCTCTGCGCCCCCTTTGGGAGGTCTCATTGTCATTGTAAGGGAGAATCCATCCTGCTCGGTTTTGACATTCCTTCCAAAATTCTCCATTAGCATTTGCAAAGGGTTCCTTGGAAACTAAAAAATGCAAAGTAAATCATCCTGATCTCTTAAGTAAATCTTCCCATTAAAATCCCTCGGGCCCTTGTGGAAGTGGGGGAGGGGTCAGGCTGCCAGAAGAAAGCAAGTTTGTGTTGTGTTCAACACAGACCAAGTTAAAGAAAAGATCAAAACAAGATAGGGACTCCGCCTGACCCTACTACAGCGTACCATACTATACCTCCCTTATTGTACATACAGAGTTGTTTTGAGACATATTCAAGATCAATTGGCAAGATGTCCTAGGCACCTTTCTCTCCGTTTCAATGCTGCCATCTTGTGGACTACCCACACTCAATGAGAAGCAGTGACCTTCCTTCATTAGAGAAAACAGCCACTTTGTGTGTTTAATTTTATATAGGGGGAAAGACTGGGGCTGACAGAAGCACAAGAATTTTATCTTTAAGATTCTTTTAATTATTAGCTTCAGTTTACTGAAAACAAATTCCAAGCCACAATGATTTCATTTCTTTCACATTTAAAAAGTTAAGTTACTTCTTAAAAGGGGTGGGGGGCTGGAGTAAAAAATAAAGCTATAGAGGCTTTTAAAAACACCACAGTCAAATAGCACCTTGTAGAACACACAAGACAAATCATTCCTGAGAATCCATTCATACTGTTTTCAAATTCCAAGAGAAACATTTTTTTGAACATTAAAAATTTTTTTTAAGTGGACAGCTCTTTAAAACTGCCTTGGCAATAAATAAATAAATAAATAAATAAATAAATAAATAAATAAATAACTGCCTTGGCTTTTACATGAACTCGCATGAGGTTTTAATTTACATGCAAATTTTAAAATTCTCTAAAAAAAAAAAAGCAGAAACTTACACTTCGAATTAATTAACCTGATACAAAGCACAGGAGAAAAAAATAACCTTACGAAATGCTTCAGAGATCTGGCATAAAGAGCTGAAGCATTACCCTGTGTGGTGAGAATACAGATAGCCTCCAGGATAAGACATCCAGCCAAGTCACATTTCTAGACTTTTGAGGTTCATGGGTCAATCTGTACTTAAGATTCTTTCATTGGTGGATATCAGTCTATGATTTATCCTCAAAAACAGAGTAGCTTTCATATTAAATGTTGTGGGCAGGAGGAGAACGCGATAGATGTAATACATATGCTTTGGAAAGTAACCTTCCTGGAAATTTTATGTAAAATCATTTGACAGACAGTCCATAATCTTTTTAAAGCTGGATAAAAAAAAAAAATCCGAAACGTGATTTTGCAAACATTTTGACATCTCCATGCGTGTTTTGAGTTTCCTGGTAATCCCAGATTTTGTGGCTTTCCCAGAATTTGGAAACAGACGTTAAGTTATATAAATTGTGCCTTTCGTGAGCGAATTAAGGGCCTTTCTGACCTAAATGATTAAATGTGTCTTTCTCTGCTTGTCTCTATTTTTCCTTTCCTCCCACTGCAGAGTTTCCAACATATGGTTTTAACTGTGAATTTGGCTGGGGTTCTCACAAAACTTTCTGTCGTTGGGAGCATGACAATCAGGTGCAGCTCAAGTGGAGTGTGTTGACCAGCAAAACTGGACCCATCCAGGATCACACAGGTAATGGAGAGTTCACTGCGGCCCCGCTTCTTTGAATTAGAGAAGGTGTTACTGTGGAGGGTGTCTGGGGTCTGTGAGATTGAGGGTGTTAGGAAATACTAGCAAACATTCACTTGCACTTTCATTTCCTGGAATTACCAAGATCTCCTTTCCTGGAAGAGATGCTCCTACACCCAGTAGCAGAGAAGGCTGATGAAATCTGGCAACTGGTGGCCTCTTGGAAAAACAGCAAACTGGGCAAAGCTTTATGTGTGAATGGCTACCTGTTGTATACTTTTAATGCACCGTTTTCATGGAAATCTCAAATACATTCAAAAGTAGAAAAGCCTCAGTGAAATGAACCCTCTATGGATATAACCCAGTTTAAACAAGCACCAAATCATAGGACTCTTATTTTATCTCTCTCACCCCTGAATCTGGATTATTTTGAAGCAAATCCAGTCATATGTCATCTCATTTATTTTGCAGCTAAAGAAACAATAAGTAAGCCTAATGCTTGCCCTCCCTTGACCCTTGAAGTGGAAGTGGAACGAGATGGGGTGGGATTCTTCTTCTTTTGATTGTCAATCTGGCCCCTTTTTTCAGAGCAGGTGGAAACCTCACCCGGCCTTCCCCACCTCCGGTCTTACTTTCCTACTATGATTAATTAGTGGCAGAGGGTTGGGCTGGGGGTCCAGCGGGGGCTGACAGCCACTCCAGTGAACTCTTTATCCACTGCCATCCTGTTGTCCTCTTAGTCATTTTGTCTTCGAGTTTGAGGTGCTGCGTAAAGATCCGGTGGCGTCCTACAAGGCCCACACATACACATGCTCCTGCACACCCACAGCACTCGATGGGCGGACTTCAACCCGACTCAGTGAAACTTACAGGACTGTTCCCTCAAGAGGTGGCTTCCCAGATGATACCCTAGAGGGACATCTGCTCTTGCTGAGAAGAGCTCTTTAAGCCAAAGTCCTCCGTGCTGGGCTTTGGATGAGTGGGTCAGTGGGCCAATGGATTAGCCGAGGGCATTTTATGCCTTTCCCATTTTGTCCTTCACTTTTTTCCTACCAGTGAATATAACCATTAAGTAGGTTGAATTGGCCGCCTTCTACCGCAGCTACCTCTTTGCCTAATGAGAATGACAAGGAAATTGGATAAAATTGGACTCCTTCAATTCTGAGACACTTTCAATTGAATCTTAAGACAAGCAGTTTTAGAAAACTTAAAATACTTTGACTGTAAATGGCACTGTACATATAAATGGCATCAAATTAACCAAATGCAATTAGCTGAAATGAAGGCAGTAATGGTGGAAAAATTGATGCAAAGTGAAGCAAAATGGCTCAGTAGGATCTGACATTCAAAGGAGGTTAAAAGCTATGTTAGCCAGAGACAAAAGCTAAAAGGCTTGCAGAAGTAAAGTGCTAATTGAGAAAATGAAGACAGAGTTCCTGACCCGAACTCTGATAAAACCCCTGAAAGGAAAAATATCAACGCTTTATGTGTTGGAGTATCAGAAAAGGAGGGCTTGTCTTAGAGTAACAGCTGAGAAGTGCAATTCCTTCAGAAGGATTTGTCTCTTTTGTTCTCCCATACACCCAGATTTGCTTGGCTGTGGTACCAGGTCTGCCCTGAAGAGAAAAAGCCTCCTACAGCAATAGAAACACAAGCATTTGCTGAGCGAGAGAGGGGTGAGCCTGACATCTGAAAGGCAGGAACTTGTTAACATAAAAAAAATCTAGATGAAAAGAGCCCTACACACAGCACACATGCACACAGATGACATTAGGCAGTACTCCACACTTTGCAAATCAGTTATGGAGATTTCTTTAAATTAGCACTGTCTAGGTTAAATATGCTGCTGTTCAATTTTGAACTTCGCTGAAGGAATCCCACTTGGTTTTCTGCATTTGGCTTCTAAGAGGGAAGCTACGTACCTCCTTACAGAGGATTCCTGAAGCCCAGCATCTTCCCTGGTTCATTGAACAAGTGTTATTTGAGGAGCCCTGTTACTTGTGAGGTGCTGTACCAGGCCCTGGGGTTACAGGAATAAAGGAGGGTTGGCCCTGCCCCAGGAGGTCAGGGTCTGGCTGTGAGCTGGAAGTGATTGCTCTGCAGGTGGAGTGAGCAGTGACTGGGAAGATAACCTGGGGGGAATCAGAGAAAGTTCTGCCCCTGAGAGTGTAAGCTGGCGTGCACAGAGGAGGAGAGATCGCAGGCGGTGTGGTTGGACAGGCTCCTCTGTGAAGTGGTTAGATATGTGGCAGGGGTGTGTGGCCCTGGGTGCCCCACGAAGAAGTGTGGCTAGGCTGATGGTAGCAAGGAGCTGCTGACAAGCTCCATGCACAGGAGCGACATGAGCCTGTTTTGAAAAGACCACAGCAGTGTGGGGGCCGAGGTCAGGGGAGATTTCTCAGGCCATCTTCCTCCCTCTACCCATGTCCAGTGTCCTCCTTCTTCCACCAGTTCTCCGGCTAGCCAAAAGAAACCTCATGGGCTCCGTAAATGTGCTTCTCCTCGGCAGCATCTCTAACTTCAGTGTTTTTCCCTAAGAATGGGGATATTGGCCACAGACGCAAGATGGGTGCCTTTTTCACCCATGCCTCTCTGTGGGCTGAGACCCTACTCACCCCGGTGAGATGGCACTGTCACACGGATGGGGAACCACCACTTGGTAAAGTAGCAGGAGAAAACAAACCCCAAGAGCAACAGCATCTGCGCGGTCATGGGGTGGGTGCTCCATAAAGACAGCGTCAACCATGCTGCTGCAGCTGTGGATTTTATTTCCACCCTCCTTTTATTATTCCATCTGTCGGTTTTCTTAAGAGGGTTTTCGTGCAATCTCACGTAAGCAGCCAGGTGAGAGTAACAAGCTGCCCGCTGACCCACCCACTTCCACCAGCACACTGTTGACACAGGCCAGAAGACACAGGATGTGCCCACATGTGCACAATGAAAGAGTATCTCACAAACACTCAAACCCCTTGGGCAGCAAACAAAACATCCTGCTGCCCACTGAGGGCCAAGCATCAGATTCACACTTACATCAGGTGAGACAGTAGAGTCGATATTTCTATTTGCAGAGCAAACAGTGAAACATGAGTTGTGTGTGTAGACCAGGTGGTGGCAGGAGGAAATGTTCCCACTGGGGGTAATTAAAAGCAAAGCCAAGAGTAAGTCCTTGCAGCTCGGCAAGTATCTACGTTGCCAAAATGGCACGTCCTAATAAGCCTCAAAAATGCAACCTTGCCTCTCCTTGAACCAGAAGCCCACATCAAACAGGAGCGGGACTTGCAGCTAAAATTCAAACTCTCAGGTGCATCTAAGGAATTTATAAGCCATTAAAATAAACTAGGGAAAAGTCATCTGAATTTGTGGGAAAAAGAAGATCACTAGATTATTTGGGAAAACTGCAAATCGATTATTATCAAGCAATTATAGTATCATCACTCAGCTGAGATGATAAATAAGAACACATCTAAATTATTCCATGTAATGTCTTGTGTTCGTATCAGTGCTGCTGAAACTATTTTAAAGTTGCACGAAAACAGGTCTGCCCTCTGCTTTCAATGTGCCTGCAATGATGCAGAGGCCAGGTGGGGTCGTAGCCCCTGTCCATGTGACAGTGCATTCCACATCACAACCATAGTGTCTGAATGAATACTGCCTTGCAGCCTTCTCCCAATCAAACACCGGCTCCAGAGGCTCGGGGTGCAGCCTTCGGTGCCGAAGAGGTCCCCAAAAACTGCACACCCTTCCCTTCCCACCGCTTATTTGGGTTCCTGGTGCTCAGCCCAGGAGAGCAAAATTGAGTCTTGGAAATTGAAAGAAGAGACGATGGAGTTGTAAATGTGGCCCCTGCCCCTAATCTGTTTTTTTTGTCACAGCAGGTGATGGCAACTTCATCTATTCCCAAGCAGATGAAAACCAGAAAGGCAAAGTGGCTCGTCTGGTGAGCCCCGTGGTTTATTCCCAGAACTCGGCCCACTGCATGACCTTCTGGTATCACATGTCTGGCTCACACGTGGGCACACTGAGGGTGAAGCTGCACTACCAGAAGCCAGAAGAGTATGACCAGTTAGTCTGGATGGCCATCGGACACCAAGGAGACCACTGGAAGGAAGGGCGGGTCCTGCTCCACAAGTCTCTGAAGCTCTATCAGGTGTGTGGTCTCCTCCACCACCCCTGCCACCCTGGAGGAGGGCAGCTCTTTCAGGGGGAAGGGGATAGTATTTTGAAGATTACGTAAATGAGACCTGGGAATTATTCCAATGATTATTTCAGGTGCCTCCCAAGCCTGGGATTTTGCTGTGGTCATGATACTGAGCTGATGATACTCTCAGCAGCATAGTTCCATCTCCAAGATTATAGGAATAGAACCAATTTGCTGTGAAAAGAGGGGAGAATGCTACTTTATAATCTATTTCTGGGTTGTCACAATGAACATTCCTTTTATTGGCTGCTGCCTCTGGTTTTAAATTTTGGATTATAAAATGAGAGTGTTAGGAGAAGTTTTATGCCATCACCAGGCAGGTTTTTTTTTTTTTTTAAGATTTATTTATTTATTTATATAGACATAGAGAGGAGAGAGAGAGGCAGAGACACAGGAGGAGGGAGAAGCAGGCTCCATGCCGAGAGCCCGACGCCCCAGGATCGCGCCCTGGGCCAAAGGCAGGCGCTAAACCGCTGAGCCACCCAGGGATCCCCTCACCAGGCAGTTAATACAGATTGATGAGCAAAACGAGTGCTTAGATGAAATCTCATGATTTTAATTTATGTGCCATAGATTGAACTGAACAAGCATTTGTAAACACTGCTATTCGGGACCAAACATTTCAATACTGTAAAAATTATCTCATTTTGTTAGGTGATTTTTGAAGGCGAAATCGGGAAAGGAAATCTTGGTGGGATTGCAGTGGATGACATTAGTATTAACAACCACATTTCCCAAGAGGACTGTGCAAGTAAGTATGAACTACTGTATAAGCCAGTGACACGCTTGCTCAGGGCATTAAGATTTTCATGCGAGGGTTTTTGTCTTGCTCATTTAAACTTAGAATTTCAATGTGGGCCCTAAGCACATCATATGAAATGCATACTTTGATACAACATGCCATAAAACCAGGTCAGTTTGCTTTTAGCTACTCCATTCTCTAACCTAGTTCATTTGGTGTCTGATTGGTACCTGCAAAACCTTGTAAATAATGTGGAATCAACCCAAAAACCATAGCTAAGAAAAAAGACTCGAAAAAGAAAAGAAAAAAAAAAAAAACAGAAGAAGGAGAAAGACTCAGAGTTTACAGGCTATGCATAACATGCCAAAACATTTTGATGAAAACTGGAAAAACTCAGACATCTGGATAATTCCAAATATCTGGGCATATAAACAAAACAGCAGGTCTTTACAAATTTTGAGCACAGTGAACTTAATTAAGATTACATTGTTAATGAATCATAGAAGCCACAATTCTTTGCTTTATTACAAGTAAGTAGATGTTTCTGACTCTAAAAGTAGTTGAAATGACTCAGCAGAATAAATGAAATTTTGAGACTTTGCATAGCATTACAGAGTTTATGGTTTCTGTTGGCCTAGTATATATGGATGAAAGTTGATGTTGAAAACCAATTCGTATTCCCTGGTTCTTGATGTATAATTATAAATAGCATCACTAATGGCAATGTAATAGCACAGTAATTAGTCTTAAGCTCCATTTGCTACACTTCAACTTTTCCTATATATCATATAATACGATGTTAATTATCACAAAATGGAATAAGCCTATTGGACAAATTTAAGAAAAAGGAGATCTGTTGGCTATAATGGGTTTTTGGTCATTTCAGTAATTTACAAAGCTTTTATTATACAATATATTGAATATGTGTAATCCTAAAGTGGCAATAATTTGATATGGTCTGTTAAAGAAATTGGGGGGAAAGAGCAGTGAATCTGCTTCTTCGTACTGTGTAAGGAAACTTATTTAATGCCATGCTACTTAGCAGATCTTTGCAGGAAACAATAACACTTAATATGTCAGTTGTGATTACTCTACAAATTGCCCACATCCAAGCCTACACTGTTGTTAAAGTATGTATTTCATGTCGTTACACAGTACATGTAATACTGTCGCTTTCTATTACAAGATGAAAATGAAGAGTTTGGAATGTGAGAGCAAACCCCATAAACTAAAACAAAGGAATAAAGTTTAATTCCACTCAACAAGTTTTAACTGCATTGCGCACTGTATGCAAAGCATCATCCAAGTGCTCCAGTGAATATACAGGGGGACAGGGCAATTCTATGAGCTTTCATGGGACTGGTCCACATGGCTGTAGTTGTTGCTGGGCATTGTACTCAGCAAGTCACAACTAAAGCACCATCAAAATACTCTATGTTGCAGTCCCAGTCAAAAGATGCCTAAGATAACTCTGTATTTACTCATCAAATATGTATTCTTATATATTTAGCCATGGATGCTATGAGACCATCAACCATTTATCAGTTATCAGTTGCACATTTATGCAACAAATATTCATGGAGGCAACTTTTCTGTTCTGGACACTGGTATAAATGTTGGGAATATAGCAGTGAATCAAGTACTCGAAACTCTCTGCCCTCTACTCAAAACCACATGGGCTGCTGGGATTCTGCTTCTTCCAGAGATTTTATTTATTTGATTTTATTATTATAGTTATTATTTCATTATTATTATCTTGAGGGGGAGGGTAAGACATAGAACACAGTCTCTTGCCTTAAAGAGCTTGTAAATACTATTTGGGAAAACAAACTAACCTTCTCCCAATTTAAGAAGAAGTTATCTACAAAAGCACAGGATGGTAGCCATACACTCAACCCCACTACTGTTTCCTGTTTCCATCAGCTTTCCCCCATACTCCAGATGCCAGAACTATTTCATTCCATTCTTCTTCTAAAACCACACATTCTGCTAACAGCGGTGTTTGCTGGATTTTGATGTGACACCAATTTCACAGTCTTTGGACACCATCTCCCCGTTTTTCCGCAGTTATGTGGTGGGGTTGGATTGCGTTAAAAACTCCCAAGAAAATCCAGCAGAACCAATAGTGCGAGTGTGTGAATGTGTGTGTACGTGTGCGTGTCGGGGTTTATGTAGTTTGTGTGTATTGGATTTTGTTGGCAGTTCAAATATCTCTTTCAATTTTGTTTGACTTGTCAGAACCATCAGACCTGGATAAAAGGAACCCAGAAAATAAAATTGATGAAACAGGTAGGTTTACCTTGTTGACCAATTTTTTGAAAAATTACTATGGCTTTCAGGATATTTATTAAACAACTTTCTGGAAATGTAGTGCACTGGTAGAGGATAGCAGTTCAAACAGAATAAACATCTCTGCCCTTGGTGCTGTGCATTGGGTCATTGTCACAGAGATCCCTCTTCTAAGTTGCCAGAAGGTCTAGGGGAACACCATGGCAGGTCCCGCTTGTGTGAGCAGCTGAGCCCTGGGGAGCTACACTGGCCCTGGCCCTGCCCTGTCTGAGCTGGAGGAGGACCTGGAGGGCAATCAGGTGAAACACTCTCACTGTACTACTATGGAAATAGGGAACCAGTGAAGACCAGAGCTTACCCAAAGACCGACCCTGATTTTCATACAGTAATTTGAAACCCACCTAAATGCTTGTCTGGTTGACATCCCAATATGATCTTTGAGGACGGAAGCCCAATTTTTATGGTAGGCTGTTGTGTTTGACCCATCTGTTCCCCTCCTCCTCTACATGGGAACTCTGACTTTATGATAATGAAGGCAGTGATGAGGATGATGATGGTAAGGTTTCATGGAGAAGCTAGTATGTTCCAGGCACTGTAATATGTTATGTTGTATGCTCTCTGAGGCATATTGAGCCCCATTTAGCTGGTAAGGAGGAGGCTCCAAGCAGTGACTTGCCTTAAGTAGCACAGTTATTTGGGTGATAGCCTCAGACTTTACACCAGTTAATCTGAAAATGTGTATTTTCCTCGACAAATTTGTGGTCAGATACAGGACATTTGATCAGAGTTGGGCCTCGCCTGACATTATTTTATTTCTAGAAGCTTCCACACCTCCCAGCCAGCAGTTATGGAGTTGGACATTTGCCCCAACATCACTCATAGCTGCCACCAGCAGTTCTGTGTCCTGCCCATGAGCATGAGCACCTGTAAAAAAAGCAGACCCAATGTAGTCAGTCCTGGACTTGATAGAGACAGATAAATGTGGCACTACACTAGGCTGATAATAACATTAGCACGGGCTCACTTAGCTTAGTTACATAGCCCACACCAAGATGTAAATTTTACTAGAGGTCATTTCAAAACAATGTTTAAAGGGAGAGAATATTAATATGCCCCCAGGCTTGTTTTCCCCTGTTTAGGGACTTGCATCTCATATTTTTAGTTTTCCTTGATTGGAATCTTTGTTGATCTGAACACCATTAAGTAAACACCATGCATGTTGTGCATTAACATTTTAGTCTCATTTCTAGTACCACGTAATTAGACTCAAAGCTCCCATGTTAATAATTTCTCATGTTCCACTCTAAAGAAAACATTTCCCCAGTGACTGAACTGCAGAGCAGCATGACTGTCTCCAGTGAAACCACCAAGGCTGCAAAGATGCTGATTATTAAATGTATTCTATTCAGCACAACACAGACACAGTCTCTAGCTTTGAGCCGTAACCCATTTTAAATGTCAGCAGCAAGCATCTGCTTTGTTCTGAAAGATCTGTCCTTCTTGAGTGAAACCACAGTGGGCTTCGGGGGGGAGTCTGTTTGATTTGAAGATTTTGCCTGTGGGGGAGCAAACACCTGCGTGAACCGCGCCCAGGCACACTGGAGGCAGCGCCACATGAAGGGCAGCTTGGAGCCTTTCCTTGTGCCTGGTTTTGGGATCAGGCAAATGCACAGGGCATGGTTAAATCCCACCTCCCCATCCCACTGGATGAACGTGTGACTAAGCATTTTGCAAAGCTTAATGACCTGGCCAGGGACTATAAACACAATCAATGTGCAATCTAGCACAGCCAGCAGGCTGCATGAAATCTGAATTAGATTAGAACCCAGGCCTCACTGTTGGCCCAGAACCCATTGCTTCCGCGTGCTAAGCTATGTGCCAGAATCGCAGCATCAACTCCCCACGACTCTCCCCTCCCACGTCTCAATTCATAATGAGTCAAAAACATCAATCTTGGTGCCTCCTGGTGATGGGGAGCCAAACCTCTCTTCAGGAATCCCCCGCAGGCTCGAGAGAGAGGACAGGCAAAACTGGAACGTGTGATTTGCTTTTTCTCTCCTCTTTCTCTAATCTTCCATCTGCTTTCACCTGGTATGTTGGCAGTGCTCACGGGGCCAATTTTGTTCTTCCCCTAGGGAGCACCCCTGGCTATGAAGGCACGGGAGAAGGTGATGAGAACATCTCCAGGACGCCGGGCAATGTGTTGAAGACCTTGGATCCCATCCTTATTACCATCATAGCCATGAGCGCCCTGGGTGTCCTCCTGGGTGCCGTGTGCGGGGTCGTGCTCTACTGTGCCTGTTGGCACAACGGGATGTCAGAAAGAAACTTGTCTGCCCTGGAGAACTATAACTTTGAACTCGTGGATGGCGTAAAGTTGAAAAAAGACAAACTGAACACACAGAGTACTTACTCGGAGGCCTGAAGGTGGACAGGTGCAACGACGAGTGGAGAATGGAAGCGGAAGGACATGACTTGAGCGTGCTGGGGAGCTGTTGGTCTCTCTCACTGTACAGGCTGGGAAGTGCGTTGATGACGCTGAGCCAGGCTTTTCTCAGGAGCTTCGATGAGTACGGCCGACAGATATGAACAAGTTAGCTGTGTTAACGATCAGAATCATGTACAGTCAGCTTTTTTTCTGTTGGTTTAATTTGAATAATCAAATGCTGGTGTTGAGACCAAGTATGAATGACTTACTGATTCGTTTCGACTGTCCCTCCCCTTCTCTCTCCTCTTCCCCTTATGGATTCTTTTCTTCGGAAACTGTGTGAAATCCAAGATGCTGGCGCCAAGTGTATTCAGTGGGGCCCTTTTGACGGACGTGCTATCTGTAGCCCAGTGCCCAGAAAATATTAGAATAACTGCACTTCAGTGGACTCCTGAAGCTGCACCTGTTGTATAATTGCCCACGTCGTGCATAGGCAGAGAAGGATTAGGATGTTCTATGTTAAAGTACTGTAGACCCTCAGTACTGGTATAGTGTGTCAGCTCTGTTTACAAAGCAATACCGTCAGATTTTCTCGATGTTCTCCAGTGTTGTACTAAACCTCGTGCTTGTGAACTCCATACAGGAAACTGTGCCCTCACCAAACACTGCTGGCAACCGGGTGTGCTGCCGACAACCGCAACGAAAACTCCTTGGCACTGGCTAGTCTATGTCCTCTCAAGTGCCTTTTTGTTTGTACTGGTTCTCATTGTGTTACATTAACAACCCGCTCTGTTTCCCACTGGTGAAAGCCCTACTCTTTAGTCAAACCCTGGTGGCCCACTGACTAAGAAGAAAGTATATTTTAGTGTGAGATGTCAGCCCCCGGGAAGGCAAGGGCTCCGAAGATTTGGCAATGTGCTTAATTGCTCTGCTTTTTCTGTAGTTCAATTTCATGTCTCTTGACCCTTTTGTATAAAGCTGCAATATTCTCTCTTATTGGTCTTTCATATGGAATGTATTTTCAAATGTAAACTCTTTCTCTCCTCTCTCTCCTCTCTCTCTCTCTCTCTCTCTCTCTGTCTTTTCTCTCTCTTAGAACTTAAGCATTTGCCATTGTCCAGAAAAGAAACTTGCAGCTTTAACCTGCTGGCAGTGGCAAACAATTTTGCTAGACTTTATGTTTAAAAGTAAATAAATAAGGGAAATTCCTAACTTTGCCCTCCAAAGTCTAACTTTGGTTTTCTTGTTAACTGGTTAAAGTGACAGTATCTTTTTTCCTTAAGCCATTTGTCTGCTCCAATCAAAATGATCTGTGATAGAATGTGTGCATTTAATAGAAAGAGTGATAAGCTGAGGGAAGAGGTAATACTAATTGGCTTTCAAGTGACACCCCGAGGAAGGACTGAGTACAGTTCTCCAAATATCCAAAAATATGTGATTTTTACACCCGGATATACAAAAATGACCCCTGAGAACCTTCTTGTTTTGCTATTGAATCAGACAAGGGAAGTGGAAGAAAGAACAGTTAATTTAAGAAAGTGACTATAAATCCTGGTGCCTGGGGTGAAGTATTCTAAGATAAGACAGGGAAAGAAAACGAGTAGAGTCAAAACAAATCTTTAAAAGCATCCATTTAGGAGCAACCCTGAATAAATAGAGACTTGACTGAATGCATCTAGAAACTTGCGATGGCTCACAAAGGAAAAGCCTGCTGTTGGCCTAAGATGGAAGCCTCGGACAACAGCACAGAGCCATAAATGTCTTATCAGGCAGCGTGTGAATTAATCCAAAGAAGCTGTGGTTGTTTTCAGTATGTTCATATCAGGCCATGGTGGACAGAAGAACTTTTAGAGTTTCCTCCCTTCCTACATTGCTATGGGTCCCGTTCAGATACGTTCGTGAGAGTCACACTTGCATCATGGGTGGGTCAGTCCATTCATCTTGGTTTAATTGGATTAAAGGATGCTCTTTGTTTCCAGGAAAGTGTGGATCACTATGAAAAAAGAATAGATTTTTATCCCCAGAGACATCCATTTAGTTGTTAGAATCGTACCAGGATGAAAGCACTAAGTAAGACCTGATTTTTTTCTTTAAGGCAACAGACTTAAAGTTGTCCTTAGCCAAGGAAAAATGATACTGCAACTTTAAATTTTAAAGTATCTTGCACTGATAAATATATTTAAAAATTATATGTTTATAAAGTTATTAATTTGTAAAGGCAGTGTTACAAAATGTTCAGTTTATATTGTTTTAGATTGTTTCGTAATTTTTAAAGGTGTAAAATAACATATTTTTTCTTTATTGAAATCTATAAGACTTTCTGTAGTAAAATGTTTTCATTTTACTGGTATATGATTGCTTCATGTTTTGTACCATCATAAAATTTTGTGCAAATTTTTTTTACAGAAATTTTTATTTTCTATGACAATATGACACTTGTAAATTGTTGTTTCAAAATGAACAGCGAAGCCTTAACTTTAAATGACATTTGTATTCTCAGACACTGAGTAGCATAAAAATCACATAGAACCGAACTGTAACTTCAATCCCAAACTATGACTACTACATTCCAAAGAGACAGTTGAATTAAACATTTTCATAAAATACCCACACCTGATGGCTTTTATTCTATTAGCTTTGTTATTGTTAAAGAAATTGGTATTATACCAGCATCGGGTAACTTTCAAGATTTTTTTTAAGTTCTTTTTGAAAAAGTATATCATAATAAGGAGAGAAGATTAAGAAGACATATCCTGAAAGTAGACTATCAACGCAAATCAGACACTGTCAGTATAAAATAAGTAATAGACTGACAGCGTTTATGTGGTGCCTGAGCTAAATGTAGGTGTAGGGCAAAGTTGAGCATGGCAATTGCAACTGGCTGTTTGGTAATTCTTGGGACAATTTCTATTCCATCTGGGACAAAAATAATAGTAACGGTAATAATAATAACAGCAACAACAAAGAAACAGAAGTGTTAAGCCAACGCATGGTGAGTAGGGCCCTTTTTAAAACTTGCTCCAACAAAATTGGCCTACACTAAGCCCCACTCTCCACAGACCAATAATTCTTTCTTTACTGTCCTCTGATTGCAAAGAAATGTAAAAGCACAGGACTTGTTGGAAAGTGAGCTGCTCTGCACAGCTCTGTAGTGAATCAATATTACTGCTTCTCTCTGCATGTTTTTGCCTTATGCATCTCCCCAGATTTATCCAAGAATGGGATATTTTCCCTATTGAGGGGATTTTTAGGACTCTCTGCTTAGGGAGAAGAGTCAGAAGGAGACAGAGCAGGGTAATCACTGAAGTTAAATTCTACTTATCTTCAAGGATGTTTCCAGAAAACATGGATTTTCTTATCCATTAATTCTGATTAATATAGAGATTAATTAAACTAGAGATGCTTTCTGAAAAATTCGAAGGGCCTTCCAGTAATATGATCTCCATTTCATTGTTTGAGAAGGCCTTAAGCCTATGTGTGTTTGACCCCTCTGCCACCCCTGGTTAGCTGCTAGGCTCCGTTCTTCTTACTGGATTAAATGAGCTACATCACTGTACAATAATACTTCCCAAAGTCAGGAATTAAATGTGGCATGAGGGTTGAAACATTTAACTTAAAGCATGAAAATTATTTATTGTTCTATCTCCTGTCTTCCCTAATAACTCGTTAATAGCCACTCAGGCTGAATTGCACTAGGTCTTTTTGCAAATCAAATGAATTTTGTAACATTCCATAATGTTTCTGCTTCCCCAATGGTAATTATAGCTGTTGTGTGGCATTAAAAAGCAGTTCTGCTAAGATTTAGCTCCATTTCCCTAAATTATATCCACCAAGGGATCTTTACCAGATTTTTCAACTTGGGGGTTGAGAAAGGGAGTGAAAGGAGCCTACAAGTAAGTAGAACCAAGCACCAAAAGCAGGTAAGACCAGACTAATAACCTTTAAAAAAAAAAAAACTGTCCCAAAGAAACATTGCAAGATGATACAAATAAGAACATCTGATTATCACATGCATGTAACATGTTAGCACTAAAGGTCCAGTGAAATGATCTTAACATCTTAGGAGGAAAGATGTAAACTCCACTTCACGAGAATCTTCTATGTTGATGTCATGGTACGTGTTTTTACTGAGAGCATTGGCTATTCTCACAGCAGCTCTGTGAGGAATCCAAAGTTCAGGGAGGTTGAGTGCTTAGTTCAGTATGTATCTGATCTCATTTCCCCTTCCATTGCTTCTACCACCTCACAGCCCTGCATGTCTTGCAAGGTGCTCACGTAGGACCTTGCTCCTCAAAGTAGGGCCCAAGGATCTGCCTACAATAGCCGCATCATCTGGACACCTGTCAGAAATACAGAAGCTCAGGCCCTACCCCAGACACACTGAGACATTTTAACAGTAACCCCAGATGACCTGCATTCCCATCCATTCAGGTTTGAGAAGTGCCACCATAGTCAGTACTTACCATGAGCCAGGTGTGCGAGAGCATGGTTTACTTCCAATGATGATTTTGAACCCCTCAAAGATGGGGAAAACATCCTTGCAAGTTTCATGAAGCACCTTCCAGAAGAGTCTGGGCATGATGCAGCCTGGAAAACAGAAAATAAAATTAGTAAATGGGAAATCCCACTCAGAAGCACTTTGTGGCCATTGTGCCTGAATCCTTGGGAGGCACCTACACATGGGCTTTCCTGAGGGTGAGAAATGTGCTGATCAAGTGTTTTGCTGGGCAAAAATTTTAAAGAACTACAGAGCACAGCGTATACTCTGTTTTTCATCAGTGTGGTCAGGGAGAAAAAGAAGGACCGGTTTGTGAAAAGCCAAGTCCCCCCATCCAAAAGAAATTGCCTTATTTATCCAACACACACAGTTTACTAGTTTAGAAAGATGTTGAAATCCTGGATGGTAAAACTCGACTGAATCCTTTTGAATCTTTCTTTGATGATTTCTCATCTTGTTCTGTAAGCTCTTTGTTACAGGTAATAGAGACTTGTTGTCAAACGGTGACTCCTGGGGAGGGTCATAGAAAAATTGTCTCTCATCTGTACAGCTAAATGGAATGGTACTATTACGATATAGGAGTTCAAGAAATGTGTGACATGGAGAGCTGATACATTCTTGTCGCTACCCTGTTAATGGAGTTGGAAAGTCTCTTCCTCCGGCAAAGTGTTGCATTGGGAAGGAACCTGCTGTCCTGTGAAGAATACTGAGTCTCACCCTTGTGCTGCATGAATGAGACGACTTGCCCAGATGGAAAGCAGGCCCTGGTTCCCTGTGATGCTCCTCTCAGTGATTTGGACATGTCCCCACCCTGTCATTAAGATCTTGTTTTTGGAGTCAAGTGTAATTCTTCTGGATCAACTTGTAATCCTCTATGTATTTAAGTCACCTAAATTGCTATTAGTTGTAAGAAGAAATACTCTTTCTGGTATCCAAATAACAAATCAGCCCTTTGATATAGTTTCACCTATTTATTAAGAAGTTTGGGTGGGTGGAGAGGTCCAGGAAGTGGCACCAGTTGTCTTTTTTCTGTTCCCTAAGAGTACACAGCTATGACATCAGACACGTTTGCTTCAACTAATGAGCGAGCATATGGCTGCATCTCCTTTGCATACATTTCTCAACTCCTTATCATCATAACCACTACAGTTTCCTGAATGTTTACTGTGTATCTAACTTTACTAGATGCCTCAATTCATCCTTAAAATGACATTATTTTAATTTAAGTCTCCAAAACTGAAGTCTACAGATATTGAGAAATATGATTAATGTTACACAACTAGTTAGTAAGTGACATTTCCAAGACCCGTCCAACATTCTAAATGCGACTCTAAACGGCCTCCTCAGTTAAAGGAAAAGTCTTCTTGTTACCATGGTCAAAAGTTATAGGAATGCTCTGGAACGTATAGAACTGTGGTCTTATTTTACTGTTGGGCCAGGTGTTAGCTTAGGCAAGGCTATGCAGTGGTAAGAAATCAATTCCCAAGTATTACTGGCTCAACACATAAAGTTATGTATTTTACTTATGCAAAGGCTACTCTGAATCGGGTGGCTCTGCGGGACTCTTCTGTTTCAAGCAGTGACTCAGAGATCTGGGCTGTTTGCCTCTTTCTGCAACACCAAACAGAGTATGTGGCTTCTAGTCTCCGCACAAGAGAGGACTAGGAATTTGTTTACTGTCTCTTACATGCTAAGGCCTGAAATTGACACGTGGCCCTAATTTTAAAGGCTCTGACAAAAATGGGGGTGCGGATGTATACTTAAGCAGGAAGTGTGTCTGTCACAACTTGCAAGGGCAAAGCCACCCTCCTACTGTAGAAGGCAGCTAAGGCTATTCACTACACTTGCCTCCTGAGGAAGTGAGGTCTCTTGGACCAGAAAGCTTAGGGAGAGAAATAATCAAGGGTGAGCAGTCCCATGAGATAAGATGCCTTATATCGAAGATGAGACTCCTGAATGTTGGATTAGGAGGGGGCATCCTCTGTGTGGAGGCAGGTGAGGAGACAGGAATGAGGAGACTGGGCGAAGGGTCTATGGGATTGTTTTGAACTATTGGGTCCAGAGAATAAGGACAATATGGCAATATGTGTAAGGTCTCTGTGAGTTTGGGGAGCCAACTTTTATATTTTTCATGTGTTCTGTGTATTTCTATTTGATTTTCCTGTAATATTTAGTCATTTAGTCATTTTAGTACTTTTTAGTAATTTTTAAAGTCCCTATACATCTCAACTATCCAAATAGGAAACAGGGAAAGGCGTTTGTCCATATGCAGCCAAAGCATAAGAAAAGAAAGCAAACAATACCCATAGCTCTACCTAGCCTTCTCCACTGCAGTTCCCATCTCCGTTCCCTATTATATTTCTTTCCGTAGAATTTTTCACCTTAGAATATATTTTATGTTTGTTATTATCCATCCACACTAAGAATCCAAATTCCATGAGGGCAGTGATCAATATCTGTTGAATAAAGAAGCCACGGTGAGCAGCATAGATAAGAGAATTTTGCTAGAAATGAGACATGAAGCGACAAAGTTAGGGACAGGCTGATCCTACCATGAGATTCTTCGGGAGCAAGAACTTGGAGGGTTGATATACCACAATTTTTTCTTAAAAGAAATTTTTTTCACCCCCTGCTTGTTATGGAACCCCTCTAATATTTATCTCTTGCATAGAGACAAGCAATCCTCATGCCTAAATTTCTCTGTTTCTTAATTTCTATCCAATGGCTACATCGTCGTCACATAAGATTTATCAAGTAAGAATTTGCCCACAGTCCCATAGCCACCCATCTCCTAACAACCATGGGTAGAGGGGCTTCATTGAAATCCTGTTGAAGATGGCATAGCAGTTTAGCTCTGTGGGATGGCAATACTAGAGTTGAATTTGGGGAACACAACCGGGCCACCTGCTGGATCGGTTAGGGAAGCAAACATCTTCCTGAGTGATATTGCCTAAGGGATTCCTGAAAGATCTGTGAAAACCTAGCTTTGTGCCTGCTTCCCGTTCCCAAAAAGAGAGATGAAGCATAAGCTAGTATTTTTCTCCTCTCTCAAAATAATAAAACTGTGGTACAGCTAGGAAAAACAGTATACTTGCAGAATGGAAAAGTTGAGGAAATCCAAAAAGATGGAAAATAAGCAAGAGAGACTCTGGACCTTCTGAGTTAAAATAGCAAATAGTTTTAACAGCCTCACATAATGAATATGTGATATCTTTAAAGCAGATCCAACCATTATCATCAGACCTTTTTTGTAAATCTTCTCCTGTGATTCAAGCCCTCCATCTAGAAGGATCTTATTTTTGGAGTCAAGCATAATTTTTGTTAGATCAATTTGTAATCCTCTATGTACTAAGTCACCTAAATTGTTATTAGTTGTAAGAAGAAATATTCTTTCTGGTATCCAAATAACAAATAAGCCCTTTGATATAGTTTCACCTATTGATTAGGAAGTTTGGGTGGGAGAGGAGAACATAAAGTAAAAAGGAGGAGGGTCCCCTAGATGGCTCAGTTCATTAAGAGTCTGATTCTTGTTTTTGGCTTAGCTCATGATCTCGCGATTTGTGAGATCAAGCCCCACATGGGTGCTGTGCTGCTCAGCGGGAGTCTGCTTGAATATTCTCTCTCCCTCCTCCCCTTGCCCTGCTCTCTCTAAAATAAATAAATAAATCTTAAAAAAAAAAAGGTGGGAGGGAGAGAGAGAACACAAGGAGGGGAATTTAATAGTAAAAGACAAAATAGAGAAAAACTGTAATTAAAAAACTGTGTATCACAAACTTTCCCTCTCTTGATCACTATGAAAATTAGATTAAAAATAGTCAAAATCAGCAAAAATAGTCATGAAAAGCAACTAAAAAATGATAATGACTTAAACCTACTTCAGTAAAATTCAAAACCTGGAACCAAATGAATAGAAAACTCTACAGCAGCCAGGAGCAGCAGGAGGATGCAACGCAGCCGGCTCCTCACCTGATTCTCCCCACAGAGGAACACATTCAGGTGAGTGGAAGACATACCAAGATCCTCACTGACAATGCCAAAAACGGAGCGCCAGACAAACTAAACCAATGTGCTCCTCTTTATCTTTTTTCAACTGAGAAGTGGAAATAACTTTGGAAACTATCTCCCAAAGTAAAGGGAAAACTGGTGGGCTGGGGAGGGTTGGGTACCCTGAAGCTCCCTGAATGGGGGAAGTCATCTGAAGCCCAAGAATATAAGGATCTATACTCCACTGTTAGGTGAAGGGAAACTTGGTGAGGCCGAGCCTGCTGCT
This sequence comes from Nyctereutes procyonoides, assembly GCF_905146905.1. Taxonomy (NCBI): domain Eukaryota; kingdom Metazoa; phylum Chordata; class Mammalia; order Carnivora; family Canidae; genus Nyctereutes; species Nyctereutes procyonoides. The sequence goes on from NW_026575143.1 coordinate 3,681,025, forward strand.
TCTCCAATTTGTTCTTTTTATAATAGAACTCCCAAATTTCACTGGCACCCACTACTGCCCAGAAGAAAGGGCACATTTCCCAGCCCCCCTTATGACTAAGTGAGGCCATGTGACTATCTTCTAGCCAATCATATGGAAGAAGTGATGCTTGAAACCTCAGGTTAATGGCATTAGAAAAGAGAGAAGTCCTGCCTTTTCCTTCTGCTTTTTCCCTTGCACTGGTTGAATGCGCGTGTCCTGTAAGAGCTGAGCGCCACTGTATGCATAGAAAGCTTGACAGACAACGAGATAACTAAACTTCAGAATCCCTGGCGCTACAGAGCCACTGCCACCTCCGCACCACCAACCGGGACTGTTCACGCTCAAGTAGGTAAGTAAGAGAAATACAAATTTTTATGTTCTTTAAGTCACTGCTGCTATGGTCCTTGTAGCTCTATCAGTATCACATTTAACACCTGATTAGATATGTAATTTAGAACTTTAAACAAACTCTTAGAAGACAGTACTGAGCCTACGTATCGACAAACAGAGCACACCAACCAAGGTGACCTTGCTTCCTTTCTCACTTCATTTTCTTTCTTAAGAATTTATTTATTTATTTATTTATTTATTTATTTATTTATTTATTTATTTATTTAAAGAGAGAGAGAAAAAAAGCATGAGCAGGGGGAGGGGCAGAGGGAAAGGAAAAGGGAGAAGCAGGCTCCCCACAGAGTGTGGAGCTAGGTGCAAATGTGGGGCTTGATTCCAGAACCCAGAGATCATGACCTGAGCTGAAGTCAGACACTTAACTGACTGAGCCACCCAGGGACCCCTCCTTTCTCATTTCTTCACACTATAGGTTAGATATAGAGGGAAGAGAGCCAACAATTGCCCAGTCTATATCACAGCAAAAGAAAGGTCCAGGCCAAGTGGCCCAGGCATAAATAAGATACAAAGAAGCCCACTGGCATCAGGGAAACAAATAGCAGAAAAAAGGAAAACATCATGAAATAAACAAGTAACATAATCTAGAAGAAGACAGAAATTAAGAGCCAAAAGAGATTTACTCACAATTACTTGGGCTTATGTAGAGAACATGAACATAATAAACATAAATGTAAAATGACAGAAATGGGACTTTCAAACTTAAGACAAATTAAGGAGCAAAATAGTGGTATTTCAGGTTTAATAAATAACTTAAGAAACATCAAAATACTATTGAAAATAGAATTGCTGACATAGAAAGGCAAGGTTTGAGACAATTATAACTACAGACGAAAAAGAAAAATATATTAAAGCAATTTGATCAACACTACTTTAAATGGAAAATAAAAGGCAATCCAGCACAAAGACACTGTGTCCCTAAATGAGAGAATCCACCCAGGGAAAAGAAGATACATTGAGAGATGATATAAGAAAGTGACCTTGAAATAAAGAGGATACTGAATCTGCTTCTTGAAAAGAATACTGTGTTTCAGGAAAACATGATACAGAATGTTGACACTGAGATACCTCCTAGTTAGGCTGTTGGACCACAAGAATACCAATGAATGTTTTAAATATCCAAGCAATAAAGGCAAATTACTAAGAAATAAGGGAAAAGTCAGTTTGGCCTCAGTCTTCAGAGTAACATACAAGGCTCCGTTCAAAATGGTGGAACAAAGCCTATACTATACAGTGCCAAGGGGAACAAAATGTAACACCAGGAAACCCTGCCAATCTAGAAGGCTATTCAAAAATAAAGGAAACATACATTCCTAAAAACAAAAAATGCAAAGAGCACAGTACCCATGAGCTGCTCCTGAAAGAACTACCAAATACTCAAATTCATACAGGTCAGGGGCACCTGGGTGATGCTTGATTTGGGCTCAGGTAATGATCTCAGGGTCATAAGATTGAGCCCTGAGTCGGGCTCCGTGCTGTATATGTAATCTTAATCTCTGCTTAAGATTCTCTCTCTCTCCTTCTCCCTCTGCTCTTCCCCAACCTGCTCACACATGCACTTTCTCTCTCTCTCTCTCTCTCTCTCAAAAATAAAAAATAAAAAACCAAGTAGGGGGGAGTTGTTTGTTTTTCCAAACCATTGGAGGTAATCCATCCACACTGAGATCACATAGCAAGTCTAAGTATTGGAACTGGCCTGGCACAAAGCAGGAGCTCAGTGAGTTAAGAAATAAATGAGATATCTTATAAATAAGTTGATAAGAATCAGTTAGATAGTAAGAGGCTAAAAAATATGTTTAGTTGCATGAACAAAAGACAGAAACAGCAGAGCACATGATGATTGGAAACATTGCCTCAAAATGAAGTGGTCCTTAAGATCCTTTGTTCTCGTCCAGCAGATAAAGGGCCAAAAAACCTAAGAGAATTATCGATGAGGATGCACAGATGTTTAGCAATTTTAGGCGAAAACTTACAGAATATACCACTCGTTTCTATCCTCTTCTTTCAACAGACTGTTTATGCTAATGAGCCTGGCATTGTGGCTCACCATGGTCTCCTTCCTTAATCACCCCTGACTGCCTCTGTTGTGCGTTCCTAGCCCCAGATTCAACAATGCAGACAAGCCTTCCCTCCTCCCTGACGGTGACGATGTATCGTAATTGAGCCATTTCTGCCTCTCTGGTCACCCTCACATGCTCCCGAGCGCATCCTCTGTACATTAATCTGCTAGTTAAATATTGATAGCAAGCGGCTCCCTTAATATTTACTTTGTTGCTCCATTATTGCCACATACAGAGTGATTGTTTCTGTCTTCTCAGCCTGTTTAATCAGCACTGAGTCAACTTTCCTATGTTTAGCCTCCTTGTCCAATCCGAGTCGGAGAGCATTTGGAGTGAGTTCTGCACCAGCTCTCCTGGGTTGGTGCACCTGCCGTTATGGCCAGCAGGGGGCAGGAGGGCATTCCTCTCAGGGGTCCCGTGGATGGTGGTGAGAAAGGGCACCCCTGAGGCATGATATGGGGAGGAACATCTCCCACTGAGCATTGTGTCCTAAACGTAGCCTAAAGGAGAGCCATAGCCATCCAGGCAGCCTTGGGTTTTTATGGAATGCTGGGCCTGGGGCTCCTACAGTGGGTAAAGTGGGAATGCAGAGGGCCACCCCAACAAGGACTAGGGGATGGTGGGAAGGCTCCCTACCAAAAATAAAGAGACCTGGACGCAACCCCTGGTCTTGACACAAGTCTATTGGAGGCTCTGTGGCAAGTAGCTGAACTGTCTCCACTTGCCTCGCAGCCTCACGTGGGAGCATCAAGTGCAAAGTGAACAGGAAGCATATTTGGAAGCATCCCATTCTTTGCTGCTAAAGGCAAGAAATGCAAACATCCTCCTCAAAGGCAAGCAACCAAATACTTCTGCTTTAATAAGAATGATGCGGAGACATCTGGGGGCTCAGCTGGTTATGCAGCAGACTCCTTGTTTCAGCTCAGGTCGTGGGATCCAGCCCCATGTCTGACTCTGTTCTCAGCAGAAAATCTGCTTGAGATTCTCCCACTCCCTCTGCCCCTCCCCCTACTCTCTCTCTCTCTCTCTCTCTCTCTCTCTCTTTCTCTCAAATAATAAATAAATGAATCCTAAAAAAATGATATGGGCAGTAGGCTTCAATCTTATTTGTCTAACTGGAAGCTTCGACACCTGCCACCAGCAGAAAGACCACTGCTGCCTTCAGTAGGTGTGTATTTGGGGGAGGGGGTGATGATTAAATTTGAGACACATTTGTCTTACCATTGAAAGAAAAAGATTAAACAGATAATGCTCTGGGTCATTTCTAAGGCCTGGGTCTGTTTCATTTGTCAGTGACTTTAAAATGTCTCTCTGCTTCTCCAGCCCGCAGCAGAACCAAGGCCAGCAAGAAATGACTCCTCTAGAAAACTACTATCTGATTTTCAACGAGAGTGCCTTGCAGCATGGAGATTCTAAGTAACACAGGACTCATATGCCAGTGCAGGGGTTGCTGAAACAGCAAATAGTCCTTTGTGCTGATAGTGAATGGAAGGACACAGCGCTCACTCTTCCTACAAGGTTCCTCCCGTCCTCTGAGCCCTAGGAAACTTAAGGCTTCTGTGGCAGTAGTGACTTCTGCAGTCATAGAAACTAGAATCTAAAGAGCTATCCTCTGAGTAGTCTTCATTTTGTGCCTGACCCATTCTTCGATGGGTTTTCATTATTTGACGTTCCTCTAAACTCCATACTCTATCACACTGCCATACTTTTTTTTTTTGCAAATGACTGGACTCTCTCCCCTCTCCTGCTTCCTCTTCCTCAGTTGATTGTCTTGGAACTTCCTACTCATTCTTGGAGCTGTAATTCAAATGTTCCATTTGGTATAAGCCTTCCTAGTCCCCATAAGTGAGAGCGAGTCACCATCTAGGTCTCCACAGAACCTTGCACAGACTCTGTTTATGGCAGCATCACACTAACCTTATAACTTTGCTTACTTCCTGTGCTGGTCAGCCTACAGACAATAAAATAAACCTCACTCCAGGAGTTCAATAGGAGGAATTCGACGCAATAAACTAGTTACAGAGGTGTTGAAAGCATTGAAAAGCCACAGAGGGAAGAATGAGACAATGCAAATTTTAGTGACACTAGAAAGTGCCAGTGAGCTGCCAGGGCTGGATTAACAGGTAAAAGGAGTTGTTATCAGAGCCCAGAAGCCAGGACCAGACCTGGTCCCTGACAGCTGGGCCCACTGGGACACCACCCAAAGCAGAGAGAGAGAGATGGGACAAACATGCTGGCATCTCCCTAACGCCCATCCTCTAGTCTCCCACCACTGCTCCCGCTGCCTCAACTGGTCCAGAGCCAGTTGCTAAGAGGGCCTGGAAAAAGCCACTTTCAGGAGGTTTGGGATGGGATCTGAGAGGAAAGAAGCAAGGGCCTGGCTTGGCTCAAACAGTTTTCTCCCTCAGGAGACTGTGAGCTTCCTTTCAGTATCCCCAGCACAAGAAAGACACTCGGTCAATCTGTGGAGTAAAGTACTGAAAAAGTGAGATCTGTTTTCTTTGTGTTCTTGTCAAAGCGGCTTACACCTTTTCAGAAAAATAATACCAACTTTCTCAGCCTGCCTTAAACCACTTCCTTTTTCTTCATCAAATTGAAAAGTACTCTCTTCTTTTTTCTCTTTTAATGATGGTATTTCCATCGTTGTCTGTTGGCCTTTCTCAGTTCCCGCATTCCCAGAGTTCCAAGAGGATGAAAAGAAGCCCTTGGTAATCTTGTTTGAAATTTGCAGTGAGTTTAGTCATCTGTTCCCTGGGGCCCTGCTCTATCAGGGTCAGGCTAAGAAAGAAGCTGCTTTGCTATCAGACTCTTTTTGAGTCTTTTCATTACCAATTCACCAGTACGGCACATAATGAGCTCTCGCAGCAGCAGATAGGGAGTTCATTTCTCAGCCAAGTAGCCGGACTTGTAGCTGCCACATCGTGGACCATTATCTATAATTACTTCATGGGCACTCCACAAAGATAATTTCCTTTGTAGGATCAAAAAGAAAAAAAGGCAGGTCTTGAGGAAGATTTTGTAGAAAAAGCCCAGGGCAAAGCAAGATGAGCTGGCGTTGGTATCTAAGTGGAGGTGCTTCTTTTTTCTGGGACAAAACCATTTGGCTTCTGGCTTCTCCATGAAGCCACCATCAGTGAAGCAACTGATAGTGACTGACAACTGGCCGGATGCATAATCACGAGGCCCTAAACTCAGGGCTCCTTACTCTTTGCCAATGTTTCTATGCAAATTCTCTATCCACGAGCTTCTATTTCAGTCCTAACATTCCTCAGAACTTGCGTATAAATCAGCGAGGTGCCAGATGCCTCATACAAATTCAGGGGAAAGAAAAGCACAATAGGCTCCTCCACGGAGGAGGAAAACTCAATGAAGTCCAAAGAAAGTTCTCGCTTGAGGAAGGTAGGTGAGGAGGTGGCCGTGGTGAGCCTGCACCCACGTCCACGGAATTCCCAAAAGCAGACCGTGGGTGGCTCTGCCTGTTCAGTGAAGTTCCACAATCAGTGACGTCATGGCGATGGCTTGAAATGGATCGGGTGGGAGTACTGACACCGCACCCATTGGCAAGCACTACAAACCGGGGCTTTTTCCTTTTCTCATCTTTTCAGAGGGCTCGTCTTGAAACATTTGCCAGCGCAGCACCACGAGGTGAACAAGCCCATTTTTGCCAACATCTGCCTTCTGACGAAGCCCACCAGAAACACACCTGCAGGCAAGGAAATTCAGGATTATTAACCTTCTGCACCAGAGGTGATGGGACAGCATGGGGACCGTGGAGCATCTCCTTGCGGATAACTCGGCGTCAGAGAAATACAAATCAAAACCACAATGAGGTATCCCCTCACAGCAGGTAGAACGGTTAAAATTAACAAGTCAGGAAACAATAGGTGTTGGTGAGGATGCAGAGAAGGGTGTACCCTTGTTCACTGTTGATGGCAATGCAAACTGGTGCAGCTACTCTGGAAAACAGTATGGAGGTTCCTCACGAAGTTAAAAATAGAGCTACTACTAGGGATTTATCACAAACATGGTGATCAGAAGGAGCACCTGCACCCCAATGTTCACAGCAGCAATGTCCACAATAACCAAACTGTGGGAGGAGCCCAGATGTCCATCAACGGATGAATGGATAAAGATGTGGTATATAAATATACGATGGAATATTACTCAGCCATCAAAAAGAATGAGATCTTACCATTTGTAATGACATGGATGGTATTGCAATGACTAGATGGTATTATGCTAAGTGAAATAAGTCAGTCAGAGAAAGACGAATACTATATGATTTCATTCCTATGTGGAATTTAAGAAACAAAACACATGAACATAGGAGGAGAGAAGGAAAAATAAAATAAGACAAGAGAGGGGGGCAAACCATAAGAGACTCTTAACTTCAAGAAACAAACTGAGGGTTGCTGGAGGGGAGGTGGTTAGGGAGATGTGGTAACCGGGTGATGGGCTTTAAGGAGGGCACTTGATGTAATGAGCTCTGGGTGTTAAATGCAACTGATGAATCACTGAAATCTACCTCTGAAATTAATCAGGTACTACATGTTAATTAAAATGCATTTAAATAAAATTTTTAAAGGGGGGGGAGTTGGAAGGGGCTCACTGTGGGCTTTGGGCTTGTGTTGAATGATTTTCAGAGGAACTGGGGAAGGGGGACCCTGGGATGCTGCCGTGAAGCAGAGGCAGGTTAGGAACTGGGTGTGTGGCAGTCATCCCGTTGTTCAGAAGGCAAGAGAATGAAGTGGTGCTGAGGAAGCCATGGGGAGACAAGATGCCCTTAGGTAAGAAAGCGGGGACCATTTGAAAGGAGAGAGGTCCCCCCCATCATTCTGCAGCTGTGGTATTGCCTTGGAGACCCTGGATATGCAGCCTTGATGATGCCTTATCAGAAGCTGCTTCTTCTTCTTCTTCTTCTTCTTCTTCTTCTTCTTCTTCTTCTTCTTTTAGGTTTTATTAGGAACATCACAGTCTGTTAAGAAGCCACTACTTTCAACGAACAAAAGCAGCGTTCCCAGGTTCACACCTGCCACCTTCCTCCTGTTCACCATCGCCAGCCTCAGACTCACTGGTCTGGCCGCTGGATTCACAGCGCATGTGACTCTGTTTTTACCCAAAGGAAGTATAGACACAGCCAAAGTGTTTAAGAACTCCATGTCTTAAGCACCTTCAGTGTCCAGTGTTGGCACAAAGTCAATGCCTAATAAATGCAGGTGGAATGAAATGCTCCAGCCTGGGGGTCTAGGAACAGAAATGGAACTCTGGGCACATCTCAGACCACACTGTGGTCTTGTACACTCTGTACATGTAGAGTTTGTTTGTTACCATCCCTGCCAAGTTCCCTTTTTCTGCAGACGGGGCCACTCCAAGACCACGCGGATAGGAAGGAAAGTGTGGTATTTGCAGCTGTGCCCTCTAGGTGTGGCCCTTGTTGCAAGTAAACACACGGCCTGATTGTTTCCTATGCTTCACGTCCATAAGGCCTCAGATATCACAACCTTTAAGCAGGGCGTCTCAAAATGTGCTCCCCCACCACCGGCCCCCGGAGCACCCAAGATGCCTGCTTACAAAGTGCGGATTCCGCCTCCACCTACATGGACAGGATTGGATCCTCCAGCCCTGGAAACCAGGCTCTGTGGTTTCCACAAATTCCCCTGCGTGTTGTCTGTGCACACCAGCTCTTGAGAATAGCTCTACCAGACAGCGTGATTTTTTTTTTCTGTTCATCTAATAAAGCAACGGGAATCTATTGATTGACTTGTCCATTCAACCAACATTCACCAGTGCCAGGTACAGAGGTAACTGCTGTGAAAAAGACACTCGGGTGCTTACAGTCTTCCAGGAAGCTTATCTCTCAAGACTACTTGCCATGATGTGAAATTTTGTTTTCCTTTCTTAGACCAAAAAGGGGGGAAAATGGTGTCATGCTTCCTGACCAATGATCAGAACTACTAATGTTTACAAGCTGAGCTGTTTGCAGTGGCTACTCCTCGGAGAATGGGAGTAGGAAGAGAAATGAACTGCTTGGCAGTAGGAAGAAAAATGAACCCCATTGTACCCCCAGGTTTTCCTGGCACCCTCCGTGCCCGACCACTCTGCACATCCTGACTCCGCCGACAGCTTGGCACAGAGCCTGGCACTCTGGCCACTGGCTTGTCCTCCCACTGCCAGCTGCCTCGGTCTCCCTCAGGCTCTGGAGCACTGGCCAGGGCGTTGCCAGGTGAGAACCGGAGCACCCACGCCTTGGCCCCACCTGCTCAAACTCCCTGGAAAGTCTGCTTCTGCCATCACCTCCAGGCTCTGAGGAGGCTCCCTATAATGCGTGGGACCTCACCTGCCCAAAGGCTGGGAAGGGGCAGGAGGTGTCCCACAGAGAGCAAACTTTGCCTAACAAGGGACAAGAGAAGCAAGAGCCATCAGACAAATATCTTGCCATCCCACCTCCAACACACACACCCATGGACTGTCCCAGGCAAGGTGGTTGCTAAAGTCTTTCAGGAGATACCTATTCCTTTTCTTTTTCATCACTGCTGCCTTAGGAGAGCATCCCTAGGTACTAGCATGTATGATCTGCCTCGGGCTCTGTTGTCCAAAGAAACCAGGCCCAGGCTGTGTCTCCATTTAAAAATTAATTTCTTCCAATTTGTCAATTAAAATATTTAAAGTGAAAAAAATAAATAAAATAAAATATTTAAAGTGTCTAACTTTGGCGTTATGGCTGAGTGTCCATCTCTCTCTTGAAGTCGGGGATGGTGCCTCACTCATATTTATTTTTCCAGCCCAAGAATTATGCCTTGATTCCCATAGTAGGAAGTCAGTAAGCTGGCATTTGATTAAATAATACAAAATCTCCGTCTTCGAGAGGCTCACGATCAGAATCGTCAAGCTCCTGGTGCCATCCCTGAAATGGTCTTGGTCTCCTCAAATAGTCGGGCACTTAGATAGTGAGCTAGAGCTGCCCTATGTGATCATGCACTGACAGAAGTAAAAGATGAGTGGGAGCATGGCAAGAAATAACAGTTTATAGATTATAACTTTCAAATTCCCAAAATGAACTGCTGAGGAGACTGTGATTTTCCTGGGCTATGACAGTCACCTGTGCACCCCAGGATCCTGTGAATCACTTCCATGTTGAGAGTAGTCAGGTGAACTCATTGAGAGGCTCATCCCATATACAAGGGAATCGCTAGATTTTTTTTTTTAAGATTTATTTTTTTTATTTTTTTTTATTTATTCATGAGAGACACAGAGAGAGAGAAAGGCAGAGACACAGACGGAGGGAGAAGCAGGCTCCATGCAGGGAGCCCGACGTGAGACTCCATCCTGGATCACCAGGATCACGCCCTGGGCTGAAGGTAGAGGTGAAACCGCTGAGCCACTGGGGCTGCCCAATCTCTAGATTTTAGTGTGCAAATTACCCACAATCTTATCTTTCAAAGAACTTACTATTTCATAAACTGTCATACATACAGAATATTCTTTTCAGTTATTTTTATTTTGTCAAACAGAGATTTTGCAACCTATGTGGATTTTAAAAATTCAGCCTGTTTTAAAAGGCAGTGTCCTGCCCCCCCCAGTGCCTGGATCACACGGGCACTGTCCCCAGAGCTAACTACGATCAGCTTGTTTGGCTGCTCCCTCAAGTGTTTATGGTCATGTTTCTAAACAATATGTTGCCATTTCTAATTCTTGATTGTCCACTTTAGACATTAACTATTAACATCCCATCGTGGTATATTAGAGCTGACCTCTACTCTTACTCCCCATATCCCTGCTGCCTTCTCCCATCCTTCTGACCAGACTTCTCACAGTATTTAGCTTTATCAATAGTCAGTCGCATGTGCTTATATATTTATGATTCACTACTGAGCCCATCAGCACACAGATCAATATTCCTTTCCTACAAATTCTTTTCCTGGGGTTAATAATTACTTCATTTAATTCATTTGCCTGATTTTCTTTGTGTATATCCTAGTTTCTCTCCAGATACTCCAATAGTTCTGTCAGATGTCTATAAATTTTCTGTTGCCATACACTTCTAAATATGTCCCCATCCACAGTTCTCCATCCTGTTTGGACAACGGCCTGGGGTCCTTCTGAGGTTGCCTAACAATGCAGCTGTCATCCTTGGACTTCTCTACCTTTTAATCTTCTGTTTCTTAGATTATTTCCTGTCCAAAAAAATTAAGGGTAGGTTAAAGACATCTGCTGATAGGTAGGTAAGGACTCAAATTATCCATATCCCTAGGAAACTATTGAAGGATATGCTCCTGCCAAATGAGAGAGTAAAGCAAGAGACAGGAAGTCACAGACCCTCATCACAGGGGTTTGAGAACAGAATGGCTAAAGGAAGCTGAGTCACTTCTCCACTAGGACAAGACCTCTTTACCACTTTCCCAAGGAGCAGATGACCACAACGTATCTATGTATCAAATCACCAGGATGTAGGCTTGAAATATCTTAACAATTTTGTCTGTTAGTTATAACTCAAAAAAACTGAAATTGGAAAAAAAAGAACAGAGGAACTGAAAATGCTTTTAAAGTTTGTTTTTTTTTTTTAATTCATGATAGACGGGCGGTGGGGGGAGAGGCAGAGAGAGAAGCAGGCTCTATGCCGGGAGCCCGACGCGGGACTTGATCCCAGGACTCCAGGATCGCGCCCTGTGTCAAAGGCAGGCGCCAAACCTCTGGGCCACCCAGGGATCCCCTGAAAACGCTTTTAAAAAGTGTTTAATCTCTAAGATTCTTTCTTAGTCTGACTGGCACATAGCAGGGCTGTGGGAATAAATAATCTTAAGAGAACTCAGTGTAGACATCAATATGACTACCAGCATATTCTTATTGGTTGGCTGAGCAGGGAACTGGAGGTTGGAAATCATTTTCTCTGGGCACACAGGAGGCTTTGATCCATCATATCCTGGCTTATGTGTGGGGTCACAATCGAGTCTGGTGCTGTTCCTGTTTTCAAACCTTTGTATGTGACCCATTCTGCGTTTTCATATGTCCATTTGTCCTATTGTCCTTTCTTTTCTAGGACGTTTCCTTCTCTTCCCTCCTAATCTTCCTAATAAAATGTTAGAAGGAGAAGTCTCCTAGTTTTAATTTCCATGATCTCTTTCCTGTTCTCTGATTATTCCCTTTTTTTTTTATCTTTTTTTAAATTATGGTCACATATACCTAGCACGAACATTTTCCATTTTAACCATTTTTAAATGTGCAACTCAGCTGCATTAAGTACATTCACAATGTTGCACAAGCACTGCCACTATTCATTTCCAGACCTTTTCATGAACCCAGACTGAAGCTCTGTACACATTAAACAACAACTGCCCAGGCAGCCCCTGACCTGTCCCCCACAGACCCCAACAACCACACTTTTCCTTTCTGTCTCCATGAGCTTGCTACTTTAGGTACCTCACTGAAGTGAGTTCATGCACCACTCACCCCCTTGAGTCTGGCTATATCCCCCAACATAACATTCCCAGGGTCCACCCCCATTCTAGCATGCATCAGAATTTCATGAGTCTTTAAGGCCGAATAATATTCCCTTGCATGTATCTACATTTTGTTTATCCATTCCTCAATTAGGGGACATTCAGGCTGCTTCCACCATTTGGCAATGGTGACTAATGCTGCTGTGTACATTGGTGTACAAAATATCTTTGTACACATCAGTAGACAAACATGTTCAAGTTCCTGCTTTCAAGCTTGGGGAGTCTATAACCCCAAAGTGGAATTGCTGGATCACATAACAGTTCTATTTGATTGGGGGAAGAGGGGTGAGAAGAACCATGATGTTTTCTGCAGCAGCTCCATCATTTTACATTTATAGATGCATACATAAGTGTTCTAGTTTCTCCACGTCCTAGTCAACACTTGCGATTTTTCTGATTTTTTTATAGTAGTCGTTCTAACATGTGTGAAATGTTACCTCATTATTGTTTTGGTTCACATTTCCCTGACTGGAGATATTAGGTAATTTCTCATGTGCTCATTGGCCATAGGTATATTTTCTTTGGAGAAATGCCTAGTGAAGTACTTTGCCCATTTTTAAACTGGGTTGTTTTTGTTGTTGTTGAATTGTAAGAGTTCTTTATGTATTATGACTATTAATCCTTATCAGATATATGATGTGCAAATATATTTCCCATTCTCCCTCTCTGATAGTTTCCCTTGATGCACAAAACTTTTGATGAGCCCAACTTATCTATTTTCTCCCCTTCTGTGCCTCTGTTTTTGGTGTAGGTCTTATTTCCTTTTTAATAGTAATGTAGTCAAGTTTCATGGAAGAAATAGCATCTCTCATCTTGCAAGTATATTAGTCACAAATTTGCTAGTTCAGTTTTTACATTTTCTTCTGTTCCTTAAATTATCTCTGTTTTCTTCGGTGTCACTATTCCTGTTTTGTGTGGGGGGGTGTTTTTTGGGGTTGTTTTTGTGTCTGTTTTTTTTTTTTTTTTTACTTTTTTCTTTCATAATAGAGGTTTTCCTTAAACACTTGCTAAGCCTTAGCTGTTACTCAGATTTAAAGGTGAGATATTAAGTGCCTGATGGGGACTCGTGGGGCATGAGTGATGATGAATAGAGCAAAGTAGTGGGCTTTGCCCCAAGACGATAAAATGACAATTCAGTCTTTTTAAGAGATGAATCACTGAATGTCAATACATACATTTCTCTGGGGCCTCCAAATTCTACTATAAAGGAATCTTCTATCATCTGAGCTTCTGATTTGGGGACATTAGCTTGGCTATCGGTACTATAGAAGCAGGGTGGGTGGAGGAAAGGGATATTGAGCACATCATTCATTATAAATACTTTTACTTAATATTTTTGTTTTCATGTGTGTCCTTCTCTTTTTCCCATCCTCTATATCTTTGTCTGATGTTCTGGAATTCAGAGCCTCTTAGGTTCCGTTTCCCCCCAAAAGAATGGACTTCTAGTTCTTGATGAAAGAGGACATGAGAAAAGGAAATGCATCCAGGAACCCAACATTTCTTCATATAGAATTTCTACTGGCTTCCGTATTATAGCTTAGGCTGCTAAAACAGAATACCATAGAAAAGATGCTAATAAACAACATAAATTTGTTTTTCACAGTTTAGAAGGCTGGAAGTCCAAGATCAGGGTGCCCAGATGGCTGAGTTCTGGGGACAGCCTCGTCCAGGTTGCAGTCTACTAGCTTCGCATAACCTCACATGGTGGAGAGCAGAGATGAGAAGCAAACTTTCTGGTGACTCTTAAAAGGGCACTAATCCCATCCATAACAGCATCTCATCCAACTAACTATGTTTTAAAGCAATATCTGTGCCTCCCAATTCTGAACCTCACTGGGGGCAAATCAGCTCGTCTCTCTACAGTATCTCCTCCTGAAATCTAGGTTTCAGCTCCCTCCATTTTCCTAAACCATTGTCACAAGCATGGGCTTTGCATTTCTCAGGAATTTATTAGGCTCCTTTGTCCACTGTTGTCTTCTACTGCCTTTGAGAGTTTATATCTTTTTATTATTATTAGCCTTTTGCTGGCACATTGGGAGAGGGAAAAGATACATTACATCAATTTATCTTGTCTTATCAAGTTTCTACTACAATCATGAGTTCTGGCATGTCCTTTCCTTTGTGATTGCTGTAGCTCACCATTTTCCAAAGGACATTTTGAGGACCAGTGGTTACATGGGCTGTTAATAAAGATATATAAAGAAAGGATCTCATGGACAAATAAGCATGGGAGACATTAGACAACAGGCACCTTCCGGTAACGCCAATATCTTTTGAACAAGTTGAGTAGCACTCTTCAAGAAATGCCCCCAGAGCCAACTTAAAATCCAGATAAGAAAATCATTCTCATTGCATTATGGCACACCTCTTTTGTGATCACACCACACACACACACACACACACACACACACACAACTTATATTAGACTCAGCTTGCACATCTATCTTAGTTCCCAGATTGACTCTAAATTATTTTAGATCTAAAATATTCAAAAGAATGTGCTTTAGTCTCTGAAGAAGAATTCCAAGCATGTTTTGAGTGATGACATAGTCAGCTTAAGTCTCGAGCCACTGAAGATAAGTACTTTGGAAGGTACAGCATACAATTTAATGCACAAGCCCTGCTTATGAATATTTTGTAAGTCTTTGGATTTTATGGGTATGTGTTATATCCTCAAATGAGACACATCCTGCATAGTACCTTCCAACTTCCACCAAAAAAACAAAGATTAATCTCCTTCAATGACCGGTGAAGTCTCCTCTTCTGACAGCCATCAAAACCAGCAAGGGCTCAGGTTCTGTTTTCTTTATTCTTTCTGTTAAGCCCTTCCTATGAAGTTGTCCCACATTTGATGTGTTCTTTGTTAAATACCACTCAGTCTCTGCCAATTTTGAAAAACACACTGTAGTTCTACTGCTACAGCTGAAAGGGAGGAGAAAAAAGGGTCTGGGGTTATTATTATTTTTTCCGAGAATGGGTGGGGACAGGCATTTCCAAAGGCACCCAGTGATTTTCTCCATTCCCGATTTTGACATTTCTTTCATGGTTTGTCTCTTTTCTGAGGAAAAGACACTTCTTGTATGCCAAAATGCCACTTGTTACAAATGCAGTCAGCGTCCCTGAAACACTCATAGGGTAACTTCATGATCTGCTGAAGTGTCTGGCTGACACACAGTGCTGCTCAGCTGCCAGGACCCTAAATGAATGCCGATTACAATTAAATGCAAATTAGCTGCAGCAGTACATACATAATTTCTTCAGCGGCCTCCATAATCCAAGGCACAAATGCCACTCCAGACTCTTATAATTAATTACCGTCGGAGAGGCATACAGTAAGGATATCCCTATCATTTCATCTTTCGTCATTGATTTTCACGTCTGACACAGGGAGCATGTTGTTTGCCAGTGAGGCAGTTCAATTAGGTTAATTGACACAGCCACCAGTATGCTATGGAAGTCACTAGACCCACTGCTACCCACCCACCTTGTTTCCATGTAAGGCAGCACCAAGCTGGCAGGGGCAACCCTGCTCTCCGTCAGGCCCATACCCAGGGTTTCTCCATTACTCAGGACACTGCCTGGCGCATCATAGGTGCTTATTAAATTTGTTAAGTAAGTGGATGAATGGATGTTCTAGAGGCTTATTTTCCTCACTGCAATGCTTGACTTCCATGGGCAATCAGAGAAGCTCTAGGAATGAAGGAGCCAGAGTGGGTATAGGAAGACTAGCTGCTGAAGACAGAGCCTGTAACCTGGTCTTGCCACATTTCCGCAGCTACCGAGCCCAGCCTGAGGTCTGTCTGGCCTGGGGGTTCCACTGGAATGTACTAAAGGTGGAGAGCGTCAGAATGCCATCTGGGCACCACATGCTTGCACGTTCCCGTTAGGCAGAACCTCAAGTGCTCACAGCAGGATGCTACTTTCTCTGCCAACACCCTACAAAGCGTTTTTGCAGATGTCTTTGCAGATGTCTTCATGTGACCAGTGAGCATTACAATGGAGCCATTCATGAAATGAAAAAGCTCCTTATTGCATGTGGCTGGGGTTCCTCGCTACACCCAGAATGCGGGCTTTCCTGCCATCTTTGTCCCTTTCCAGTGGCTGCCCAAGGGCTTTATTTCTAAGCTCATCTTGCATCTGAATGGCTTGATTTAGCTATCTTTCACCAATAGAATCCTGGTCCATCCTGTTATCTAAAGTCACCCACGTCACTAGGTCCCATTTCACACAGTCTTACAATGCCATGTGGTTCCCCCACATCAAGCAGTGGGTACTGCAGGCCCTCTCCCTTTCATCTGGGTGAACTCAAGGGGTTTCTCATGCCAAATCATGAAAGGTGACATAGCTTCTCTCTCATACCCTTGGGACACTCACCCTGGTAACCTAGTCCCCGTATTGTGTGGCCCTGCACACCACTGCCATGTGGCCACAAGGGAAGTCCAGATGGACATGTTCGGGCTGCAGCAACACCAGCCTCGGATAGAAGGAGGTGAGTTGGCCAACGACTCTAGCTCTCACACTTTGAGTCATGCCAAGAGACACCAAACAGAACAGAAAGAAGCTGTCCCCACCAAGCCCTGTCCAAATTACAAATTCATGAACAAAACAAATGTCATTGTTGTAAGCCATTAAGTCTGGAGTGGTGTTATGCATCAATAAAGAACTGGAACAAGGATGCAAGTGACAACGATATGTGTCACTTCCAAGATGAAGCATGGAAGAACTAAGGGTATCTTCTCTATATGCACTCTTTCCCCAAGGCCCTAAGGCATCTGGCGAGCAAGAGGGAGTGACCCAAGTATCTCGATGGCCACCCTATAGCAAGCTTTCCATTGCTTAAGAATGTCTTCCAGAGACAGAAATAAATTGTCTATTGTGTTAAGACATTTAAAATTCAAGAGTTTCTATTTTTACAGCATCTAGGTTTGTCTTAACTAATACAAAACATTTTTTCAAATGTCCCCCAAATCTTCTACTCCAACCAGTATCTTCCTCGCCTGTACTTTCCCAGTTGTCTGTGTAATACCCACCTGTTGTCATTTGGGTTTCTGTTCAGTTATCCTCACCCTGAGAGATGAACCCTGTGTATTATCAGGACAATTCTTAAAAACTTCAAATCTCCTGGAGGATGTATAGGCAGAGGGCAAAGGAAGGGTAGGAGCTCACCCCTCTTCCCTCTCCAATACCTCAATGACAAGGGCAGCCCTGGCCCAGGACACAAGAGGGAGGGAACCACTATCCCCCATAGATGTAAACCAACGTGGGTCATTGGAAGGGCTCTCCAAGCTCCCTTCTGGAGGCAGCCTTGTGGACTGAGGCCGAAACTTGTCATGTGTGGGCCATTGGGAGTAGACCATGTTGATGTCTTTGCCATGTTAGATAACCAGTTTGGAGGGAGTAGATAGATCTTTGGCTTCCATGGGCTATGATGTTAGATAAAGGGCAAAGAAAATTCAAGGCCCAGGGCAGCACCTGCACCCCCAGTGCCTAGCACCTCATCCACACATTCATTCCCTCAGCTTTCCCTTGACAAGAATCCTCTAACTTCCCTGGTTCTGAAGGACCATAGGCCACCCAACCCTCCCAAATAAGGATAATGCAATGTCCTATAGCATCATTTCTGACACTTGGGAACACAAGAGCAGATAATGCTGGCTCATTTTTAAATATTAACATGAGTTGGCACTACAGGAGGTAACAATGAGCTTCAGTGGGTCTCTCAGCATTTCTGAATTCTGAGATTCCCCAAAGGTCTTGCCCTGTGCCTAACATTAAAATGCACTCCCTAACCTGAAATGCATTTGGAAAAACTGGAGAAATTCTACTGGGGAGCTTAGACTGTGTCCCTGACACTCTGGAGGGGGAATCTTGGTGTGAACCATGCTGTTCCAGGAAGTGGCTTTTTGAATGTTCAGCATAAAATATATTCAGCATGAGATATCAGTGCCTGACCTGATACCTGCCCCATGCATCCTCCTAGCACCCAGGGACCTGCCCCACATCCACCCGCAGCTTCCTTCCTGATGATACCTCTCACCTCTATTACTTACAGCTGCCTAAAGCCTTCTTTGCTTAATTTGTATTTTTTTTTCAATGCTGAATGGCAGCTGCCCAGAGAGCACTTGGGATCCAATCCAAGATGAAAAAGCTTCACCAGTAAATGGAAAAGTACAATAAAAATACCCTTGGTCCATGTTTGCTTTTTGAATTACTTCATCACTAAGTTCCAAGTCCTCCAAACTCACAACTGCCTGGCGTCTTGGGGTACAATCACAAGCAAGGTTCTGTGGGTTTTGCTCTGTGTTGCCAGCCCTGGAATGGTACGAAACAACATCCCATGTCACTTCCCCACATGGCCTGTGGGAGAATTTTTTGGTTTTTATGCTTCAACAGAGACCCCAGAGTGGAATTTAGCTTTTCACAGTTCATTCCTGAGTTGCACAAACCCCTTTTCTACGGAGACCTCAGGAATGTTAGAGATTCCCTCATCTTTCCATGGTTCCAAGCATGGTCTAATCCTTTATCTCTTCACGAGCTGTTTGGCTCATGCTATTTTGATTTCACTGGAATGGCGGAGCCTCTGAGATCCCTAGCTCTGGCCTCTTCTCTTCGATGGGTCCCTCTGGGCCTCTGGGCTTAATGCCTTCAATGGACATCTTGCGGGATAATGTTTCCAAATTTGTTTTCCAGAGCCTCAGCCCCTGGGAGCCGATTTGCCTGCGTTTTGTCGGTCCTTGCCCGGCCCCTCCCCATCAATCTCTCCTCACCCACCCCCCTCCTCCTCCATCAGCTGCTCCCTCCCTGTTGGCTCCATCACTCACTGCTGACCTTGGAGAGGCAATAAAGGCTTAGGTGGCTGTGCTCAGCTGGGGAGACGCAGGGTACCAAAAGCCAATTTCTAGTTTGTAGCCACTTCTGTCTTTCACTAGCTCCTAACAGATCTGAGGGCTTTAAGGCTTTGTCAATCCAGGAAACCTCTTTCTACCCATTCCTGTCCTCGAGACTCCTAAGGGACAGCCCCCTGTTGATAAGACTCTTTTTCTTCTTTGAAATGGCACCAGGCCTGAGCTGCTTTTGTGCTGCCCAGTGCTGCCTGCAGAGTGAACCCCCAGGACTAGGTCAAGCTGTCACCCCATTTCCAATGTTCTAGTTGGCCTGAAAACTATGTGCAGATTGGGAGGTCTTCCTAGGTAGCCCACCCACCAGTGCTGCCCTCTTCTTTCTTACAGACCAAGATCCTGTCTCCACTCCCAGGTCTGCTGGGCAACTAAGACCATCTGCGTAAAGCAAAGGAGCTGAGAGCCTCAACAAATCCAGATTCTCTCCCAAATCAGATGAAGAGGAATATAAATGAGGGATGGCACTTATTATGCCTTAGACCCAGTGTCACTCAGGTCACAGGCTCACAGCTGTGTGACCATTTTTTACCTTCAAGTTTCAATTCGGTTTCAGAACTGACCCTCCACACCCCAACTGGCACACTTCATAAGCAGAAGCTATTAAAGTCTCAGAGTCACAGAGGAGGTGAAGGAAGACAGCTCTAACGGTGTATTTCCCAGATGCAGACATTCACACCAGAGTGGATGGCTTGATCAAAGCCACCTTAGAGTCATCTGAGCACTCAGTTTAGGAGTGCTTATAAAAGAGGGGCTTTACCCAGAGGACAGGCACAGTCCCTGGCTTCAAGGAAGCCCCAGCCTATTTGGAAACCCAGGCTTCCCCCACACCCAGCCTCCAGCCCACACCCAGTGAGAATCTCTGGTGCTGGGCCACAGGATATGGATTTTTTAGACAGCACAGATCATCCTGATGTTCACTCAGGGTCGAGAAGTCCTGGAAGTACACTCACAAAGTGATGGCAAAATGAAAGAAAAGCAGGTCACCCATCTAGAGGCAAGGAAAGAAGAGTGCAGAGGACCAGGGGAGTGAGATAAACAAGCCATTCATCTCTTCATTCAAGAATTCAATAATTCATTTGTTGAGAACTGATGAGGTCTCAGCCAGGCTTCAGAGTGCTGGAACTATGCTGGTACATAAAAAGGACTTTTTAAAATCCTTGTTCTCGGGATGCCTGGGTGGCTCAGTGGTTGAGCGTCTGTCTTCGGCTCAGAACGTGATCCTGGTCCAGGGATCGAGTCCCGCATCAGGCTCCCCACAGGAAGCCTGTTTCTCCCTCTGCCTACGTCTCTGCCTCTCTGTGTCTCTCATGAATAAATAAATCTTTAGAAAAAAAAATCTTGTTCTCATGGAGATGTTAGACCTTGGTTTCCTTGAATAAGGTCCAGCTTGGGGAGAGGTGAGAGAAGGAGAGGGAATTCTACTTCTAGGGTGAAACCGAGGAAACCAAGGCTTTGACACTTATGATGTGGCAGATGGGAGGGGGTGTAAATGCAGCCCTCCCAACCCCACTACCTGCTGCTACATAAAGGGATCAGTTAAGACGAAGGTCACAGAGCCCTGGTAAAACCCACACAGATGCTGGTATTTCATGTGGTTGGAAGGTTGGTCCTTCAGTTATTTTTTCCTTCTAAACAGAACTTTCTGGGGATAGAAGGGTTACAAATGCATCCATCTTTTGCTCAGCACTTTTAGCATTCACTTCCAGGCCCATCAGGTAGGATATTCATCTACACAAATAACACAATTCCCTTAAGGAATTCAAGACATTTCAGAAGCTGCAATCAAATTTGTAAAAATAAGGCAAGGCAAACCATAACAAAAAAACCAACAAAAAAGTTATGTAACCATTTTTTCTTATGCGAAGCAATAATTAAGAAAAAAATTAGACTGATATACAAGGACAGAGCACAGAGTTTATCAGTGTATTATTTTCAGCATAAACCATAAAAGCAAATATGCATATTCAGGGGATTTCATATATGTGATATCCCAGACAGAGACTGAGATTCCTGTTTTAACAAAAAATTACCGTCCTCCACTAGAGAAGTAAAGCATGGAATATGTTGGTGCTTTCCAGTAATTTCTTTCAATTCTACACTAGTTACAGGAAAGAATACACTTTGTTATGAAAATTTTGCACCAGCTTGGTTTTAAGAGGGAAACTGAGATACGTACACGCCTGCCCATGGTTACTTCCTCTCAAAGGGAGAAAAAACAAACCCCAAAGGATTGAAGTAATAACAACGGTTAGTTTTATTTCACAGGTGACAGCAATTTGTCCTTTCATACACAGAAGAGGCCAAAACAGGACTGCATGTTACTTCTTGTTCAGGGGCTGGGCAGGCCCGTGGACTTCCCTTCTCTGACGGCAGCTCCTGCCTCTGCTTGGCCATCACTCATTCCCACCTCCATGTCACTTCCCATGGGCACAATCTAGACCTTGTCATTGTTGTCTGCAGCACCCCCTGTGCCCCCATCTCACCGTCCCCTCCATTCTCCCTCTCCCTCTGTATCCTCACAGGAGCCCCTGTCTCTAGGCTCCTTCTCTTCCCGAGTACCCTCCCGACCATCCCTGCTCAGTAGAGCTGTTCCTCTATCACTTGCACCTTTCCCAACTTGCTCTACTGCTCTCTGTCTCTGGAATCCCCTTCCTTCTTTCACCTCTCCACCAAGCTAGACTCTAGTCAAGGAGCTCAAGGCCCACCATCTCCACATGGATGAGAACAGGGATTTTTTTTTTTAATCTGTTTTGTTCACTGCCATAGTCACAACCCCAGAAGAGTGGCTGGCACATGATCAGCTCTCAATAAATAGCCACTGAATGAATGAATAAATGAAAAGCTTCACTACTTAACTTCCCTGGTCTTCCACACCATTCTCTCTTTCCCTTTGGGTGGATCACCTGCCCTTCCTTTGCTTCCCATCATATTCTGTGTTCACCTCCAGGACTTCTCAATGCTGAGTGAAGTCTGGTGCATAGCAAATTTTTGCCTTGGGTAGTTGGGTGAATATCATGACCCTAATGTCTATG
The DNA here is from genome assembly GCF_905146905.1 of Nyctereutes procyonoides. Classification (NCBI taxonomy): domain Eukaryota; kingdom Metazoa; phylum Chordata; class Mammalia; order Carnivora; family Canidae; genus Nyctereutes; species Nyctereutes procyonoides. The sequence goes on from NW_026575143.1 coordinate 3,702,939, forward strand.
GGTCTTCTCCTCACCCCTAGTGGCCCAGGAGTCTGGCAATCACTCTCAAAGCCCCCTTGGCAGCTTCTCCCAGACAGTGGAACCTCAGGGGAACTAACCTTCTGACCCAAAACCCCAGAGCTCCTGAAGCAATATGGTAGCATGCATGTGGGGTCCCAAATAATCCTTAGGGAAGAAAATTCTTGGTCTTTTGATGTGTCTGATTTTCCAAAGGGAGATAGTATATTTCAGAGGGAAGAGCATTAGGTTTGGAGACCTGAGACTGGGGTTTGAGATCTGTCTCCATCTCTTCCTAGCTTTGTGATGTAAGAAGACTCACTTACCTCCTCTCAATTGTCCTCATCTACAAAAGATGATATTAGCCATCTCCAGGGTTTTTCTTAGAATTATATATAAGTGTAAAAATTCAATGTAAACATTAACCAAAAAAGAAAGGGGGATAAATCAGAACATAGGTAAGGATCGCTTAATGGTTACTAATTAATCTCTGTATTCCTTTCCTGTCACCTTCCCTTCCACCACCCACACACCCAACCCCTTGATCATTTATTTGACTGCATCTTCTCACAGAAAGGATGTATAAGAAGCATGCATTCTTAGTTTTCAGTTCCAATAAATTACTTAATGAAAGATAAAGGAGGTTACATCTGTTTGGGTTGAAGACAGTTTTATGAGAGAGTTGCAGACTGCTTGGTTAGCCATGCCCCCCCCCCCATTTCCATGGAGAGAGGCTGCACTCAGAGCATACACCTGTCTCCTGTCATGTTGTATCCGAGTCAGCTCTTCATTTCACATTAGCAAGCTTTCTCTTCAGAATGCTCCCATTTTGCTACTACATAACCCCCTCTTGTGCAGGGGAGTTTGCCACACACTGCTCATCAACATGGGTCTGTGCTCATAACTGCATCTTCTCCGTGGCTTGGCACATCTATGCAAATAGCTTTCATTAGTTTCCATCTCTCTTAACGGTAACAGTTGCATCTGCCAAGGGAGGCTAGACTTGGGCCTAGACTAAACCAATTAGCAGCAAGACCCCAACTCCCCCTGCCTCTCTGTTCTGCTTCTGCATTGATGCCGGAATTGGCCGCAAGAGCAATCTCCACAGCAGCTGGGCCAAGTTCTAAGACAGGACTTTCAAAGCCTTGCCTGACCTCTGTCACCTCTGGGACACAACCTTTGAGAGCACTGGCCAGTCTGGGCTAAGCGGAGCTGTCTCTGCCATGAGCAACCTTTTCTAGAAGATGTTCTTCTGCTCGTTTCTGTATCTCATATCACATTTGGATGCTGGACTCTGCTTTTAGATTCACCCAGTAGAGGAAAGTGGCATGGTTGTTTTAAATGCTTCCCAGTTATATAATATTCTGTAAATTCTGAAGCACCTTGAATATGTAAAAGCTCTCAACTTGAGGTCAGTTCCAAGGGCCCCACCAGGGATAGAAGGGCCGTGGTGTGCGCGTTAAGCTGGCACATGAGCTGGAAGTGCAAGTGGCTGCCCTGCCACCTCTAGTCCCTGAGGGCTGGTTGAGCCTCTGAGATGGGCTCCAAAGAGAATCTAGAGATGACTAGTTATCTCCTGTTTATTGATGATCGTTGACTGGAAAGTATTACTGAGCGTTGAACTGGCACAACCTTACCTTGAAATGACTAAGCTCACATGAGTAGGATGAGTCACAGGCACTGCCAACTTTCAGGCACGGGCCTCAGGGCTGGGTTTTTATTACCTGTTTGAGGGTTCAGGCCTCATCCTATCGGGACTCAAGTGCTGCCTATCCCTTCTTCTTCCATTATGAAGTAGGTGACAAAGTTGAGCAGTGCATGGGATGACAATTTCTTACCCCTGGCAAAAGTGAGCCTTCTTCCCCCTCCCCCACTCATCATTTCTGTTAAAGACTTGCCAAGTCTATGGGTGGCTTTGCCGCTTGCTCACAGCTAGAATGGACTCCTCCGGTCTGAGGGTTGGATAATTTATTTCTGTCCTTACTTGGTCGCTAGATCCCGACTCTGAAATCTCAGGAGGTTTACCTTCAATGACCAGCATGTCATCTTTCTCCTCCCTTTGTATTTTATGTTCAGGGGGGCAGGATGGTAGTGGTGTGGTGCATTTTTATTTAATTAGTTAAAAGGGTCTGTGTCTACCTCCACTGCCCATAAATTAATGCCTGTTATAAATAGCATGTAAAGAGGCATTCAAGTCTAGAATCAGCATGTCAAGAGCTAGAGCTTGATCTTCAACATTAATCCCTGTCCTGTCCAAAGGAAACAAGCAACTGAAGAGATCAAGAACAAGGATCTGTGCATGATGTAACATCACATAAGCAAAGCAAAGGAGAAAACATATTGTCACCAGCTTAGATGAGCTGCTGCTGGGCTGAAGGTTCCAATCACCCTGCCAGTGGTAAATCCAGGGTGCTGTGGGAACCAAGGAGGCGCATCCCACCCAGCCTGGTGAAGTACATGCTGGAGGCCTCCCCATGTGAAGGTGTGAACTTACCATGCAGAGGGATCAGCAGACCTGAAAGCTCAGAGGAGCGAGAACATGTGAGATATTCGGCACAGCTGCAGAGGTGAAGAGGACTGAATGAGGACTCTAAAGAGGGAGGCAGGACTGGATTAAGAAGGGCCTGGGTGACCTGTAGGAAGGAGTTAAAGCAGAGGAGTGACAAGAGCACGAGTGCAGTTTATAGAACCCACTCTGCTGGAGGAACGAAGGATGCAGGAGTGGAAGCAGAGCCGTCAGTAAGGAAGTCAGGAAAGAAATGTGGAATACTTGGAATCTAAGCCATACTGGTAACCAGGAAAGAAGCCAGACAGAGGAACGGTGAGATGCTCAATGACACGTGCAGGTGGTGAGGGATGGGGGCGCATTGCACCTGGTGCCTGAGGTTTCTGGCTTGAGCATCTGGAAGAACATTGGAGCCATTTGCTAGGACTAGGCACACAGCAAGAGGAGCAAGTCAGCAGAAACGGGGCAAATTGGGAGGATGCAGTGATGACGAGTTCCACTGGAGAATGGCAATGTGTTAAACTGGAAACTCCCGGGCTCCTCGACTTCCAGTCAAATGCAGCATGCACGCATGTGGTCTAGTTGCACAGGCTCAGGCAGTCACCCTCCGTCCCCCATGCGACCCTCACCCCTCACTCCTAGTGGGGACATGGCGAGATGAACTGCAGGTAAGTGTAGTGAGGGACTGGGAAACTGGTCTCTGAATCGCATAAATACAAAGGGCATTGCATTAGTGCACACCATTGCCACGCTACAAAACGACTGTTGTCTTTTTCATCCTAATATAAAAGACTGCAATCATTTTTGTCACATGAAGCAAAAAACGTAGCTCCATTACAAATTCCAAAAGAGCTGACTGGTAGGATTCAATTTTGCTACATTAGTAAAAGCATCAAGATTCAGGTAGCCAACCAGTTAATAATTAATAGTGCCTATTATATGAAAAGGCATCTAGGAGACACAAAGATGTGGTGATGGCCCACATCCTCAAGGAATTTGTCATTTTAAAACCATTCATGAATACAAATAGGTATAAATAAAGGTAATATTTCACAAGTATCAAGAGCCAACTATCAGCAAAACCCCAGGATGGGAGAAATTAATTCTGATTGGGGTGGTGGGAAATCATGAGGGGCTTCACAGGCCTGGGGTCGCCAGGGCTGACGATGCTTTATGAATCAGACTGGACCTGTGAGCAAGAGTTGGGTTTCATTCTAAATGCCACAGGGGGTCTTTCCACCACCATGAAGTGAAAAGATCATAGTCAAGTCTCAAGTGCCTACACTAGGTCAAATCACATGAAACCACCATTTTTTAAAGGCAAAAAATGGATGAAAATCAACAATATCAGGAAATTCAACACAATAATCCTATCTGATCTGAGGCCTTGGTTCAAAGAACCCCCAACTTGTGCTGCCAGCCCCATAGCCTGCTGAAGAGTCATGCCCAGGGCTTATGACCAGAATCTTCACAATCTTCCAAGGGAGCAACTTTCCCAGGAGCCCACTCATCCTGCTGGAACAGATTCCCACTGACGGAAGCCTCTGGAGAGTTTGCAAAATTCACCAGTAACATCTACATCATTCCCCAGCTTCCCAGTCTCATGGAAAGTAAAGGAAAATCAATTTGAGTGGGTCACATTCTTGATGGAGAATGCTCCTGACAGGTCTTGTCTCTGAAATTCTCACTAAAACAAACTCTTTTCAGCCTCAGCAGCTTCTGGGAAATCCATGTTAACTTCCTGCTTAATCTTTTGTGAAGAAGATTAATCACAAGCCTACCACCACCGTCTCAACCCTGCTTTGCCAGAACTTGCCCCGTGTGGAAAAAACTCAGTTTGAACCCAGCCTTGCATCCCACAGGAGAGTCCCACAGAGGCCGGGGCTGAGTCAGGCTTTTTGAAGCACACATGCTTTTTGGAGCTGCTTACCAATGCTGTCAACTGATGAGGACGTGGTCATTCCCTGAAGCTGAGGTCGTGAACCTAGAGCTTATTTTTAAATTTTTTTTCTTTTAATTTTTTTTAAATTTATTTATGATAGTCACAGAGAGAGAGAGAGGCAGAGACACAGGCAGAGGGAGAAGCAGGCTCCATGCACCGGGAGCCCGACGTGGGATTCGATCCCGGGTCTCCAGGATCGCGCCCTGGGCCAAAGGCAGGTGCCAAACCGCTGCGCCACCCAGGGATCCCTAGAGCTTATTTTTAAAACTGTAATATTAGAGAGAACCATTTCAATCCATGTGAGGAGGAGAAAAGAAAAATTTTTTTAAATAAATAATTTGAATGGTTACATTCTGGCCCAACCCAGGATTGTGGATTCAACCCTAGCTTGGCCATGGGATTATTGCTGGAGACATATTTAAATTCACCCCACAAACGGCCTTGTTTCTTTTTTTAAAGGCACAGTCGCATTCTAGAGTCAGGAAAAGGCTCTGGAAAGCCAACCATCTCGCAGACGTTTTCAGACATGACTTCATTGGCCCCTGCAGCACCTTTTAGGGCTCGGGTTCGGCTCCGCCGGGAGGCTGAGGCAAGGAGGGGAGCTGGGCCCGCGTCAGCCCCTGATGCGCGGGGCTGCACCCGCCCGGTGGCAGCCAGACAGGCGCGGCCTCGGCAGCGCGGGGAGATTAGGAACCACCTTCCTTCCGTCCTCGTCCTCGTGGCACCAACCGTGGCCGGAGAGGGAGGAGGACGATCCTGCCAGCGCCGTCCGCAGCCCCGGGTTGGTCCCGTCGGCTGCACAGCAGGCTCGGCCCTCCCTGCGGCCCCGGCCCCGGAGCTGCGGTCCCACCTCCGCGTCTGTCCAGGACCCAAGGGAGGCCCCCGGGGGCCAAGGGTCTCCCCCGAGGGCACAGGGACATGGTAGCAAGCCAGATCTCTGGTTCCCAAAACCACGGGACGGGAAGAAAATGTGGGCAAGCAGAGGGAGACGGAGAGAGAAATGGGGGAAGACGGCAGAAAGAGGCCTGGAGGAGAGACCCGAGGGCTGCAAGTGTGGGATGCTCGTGTGTCCCCGACGGGGTCTGCGGCTGCGGGCCACCCTGCGCGCACCTGCGGCCTCACCGCGGGGTGCGGGACCGTCCCCACCGAGAGCGGTTCCAGGCCCCCAGCGAAGCAAGAACCCGGGCCCCTGGCCTTGTAGAACCGAGACCCCGGAGCGGGCCCCCTCCCGGCCCCAGGCACTAGGCACACACAGCCTCCCTGGACACAGTGGATGCCCACTTCAGGAGTGAGTGACCTGCTCCTGCTCCTGCTCCTGCCCCTGCTCCTCCTGCGTGTGTGGGTACCCGGACAGGGCCCGCTCCACTGGCCCAGCCCCCCTGTGGCCCCAGCACCGCTGCAGGGAGGGCCAGGGAGAGGGTCAGGGGAAAAGCAGAGGAAATGTTACTGCTCCCTTTCTTTCTGTGATCCCGAACAAGAATCTTCTATGTAGCTAAACTCACACACGCGCGCGTGCCACACACACACACACACACACACACACACAAAGCCCCTGCGAGGGAGGTAGCAGCATTAGGGACCTGGGACCAGGTGCGCGTGCTCGAGGGAGGAGGACTTTTGGTTCGGGTTTTCGGGGAGTGGATGGTGGAGGTTTTCTGGTCTGACTGAACATGAAGGGGGTGAGATGGGAGGGCCCTGCAGCTGCCCGAGGTCATGCGGTCACCGTGCAGGGGCTGCCACACGCCGCTGTGCGTTAGATGGGAGGGCCCTGCAGTGTGCCAAAGCTTCAGAAGCAGTGGAGCCCCTGGTGTGACCCCGATGCCTGGCCTCACCCCCTCTGGGGTCACAGACAGCACTTGCCGCAGCTGAGAGGGACCTGTGTCAGAAATGCACACGAATGAAAGAGAAAGTCCTTATGCCTCTGGCTGGAGGTGGTTGCCAAAGGCCCACCGTGTCCCCTACCTCCTGCAGAGGCAGGTATCCTGGTGAAGATAATGAAAGGAATTATACTGTCTTGCTTTGCTGGCTAATTGTTCATCCTATGTGACTCCCCACCCAGATCACAGTCTCCCTGAGGTCAGGAGTCTTCTGAGGGATGGCCCTCCTGTCTGGAGCTGCCCAAGGCAGTCCCAGAGAGCCCAGCTGGCCCCAGGTGAGCCCGGAACATAGCGGAGATCTGGACATTGGCTAGAGCTTTGATGGTAGAAGACAAAGTGGAAAAGCTGCATGTCCCGTCAGCAGACAGGAAATGTGAGCTGATCATCTCTCCTTCGTATGGCCTGGGGCAGGGCTGACACACGGGATGGGACCGATACAGGTTGGTGGATAGTTTTGGGAAGAAGGGTGAGCAGTATGGCAGTGTTTCTGTGGGCCTGTCTTACGCCCAGGGAAAGCCCCAGAAAGACCACCTCCACCCTTCTCTCTTTCTTTTCACAAAGGACTGGCTGGCTGATCCACCTCTTGGCCTGACTATAAATTCTGAAATTACTTCCTCAGAATATGTCAGATCTCAAAAGAAGAAAAGGGCACCGCCTGAGGAAGCACCACCTCATGCCACAATCTTCATTCATAGAAATGAGCAGGCTGTGGAGGTGAGGACACGGTTTGTGGAAATAGGTCAAGCAAAGGGAATGCCTTGGAAAATCACTTTCCATTTGCCTTTGGAGGCTATTAAACACAAAAGGAAATCCCCAAAGGAAGAAGGGAGGTATCTGTCCCAGTCAGTTTCTACAAATAGCCTAGATATTCAGCATTCTCGAATGATTCGAGACATCATGGCCCTGGGTGAAGGCAGGGGAAGGATGAGGTCCTCCACCCACAGGATCACACACTAAAGCTCTAGTTTTGTTGCCCCAGCCAGAATCATGAGACACATACTCTATTTGAGCATTATTATTCCTGTGATGTAAGTATAGCTGGCCTTTGAACAACAGGAGTTTAAACTGTGCGGGTCCACTTAAACACAGATTTTTAAAATAAATACAGCACAGCACTGTAAATGTATATTCTCGTCCTGATGGTATTAATAACATTTTCTTTTCTCTATCTTACTTTATCATAAGAACAAAGTGTATCACACTTATAACATACAAAATACGTTGTATGTATGATACAACATATATGTTGTACAATACATGTGTTAGTTGACTGTTTATGTTATCAGTAAGACTTCCTTCAGCTGTAGGCTGTTCGTAGGTACGTTTGGGAGGAATTAAAAGTTGTACGTGGATCTTTCACTGCACAGGGGGTTGACACCTTGGCACTCCAACCCGTGTCTGTCAAGGGTCAACTGTAACTTAATAAGCATCACCTGAATCGTCCTGATGCTTTGAAAATAACACCCCAACTATCCAGGCTGTCTAGGAAGGTATGAAGGAAGATGTACCTGCAGACCAGCCCACCTTGTGGCCTTCGGTGTTTTTGCCTCAATACCCGTCACCAGTCCTGGATGTTCTAGCTCTACTTTAGTCCTTCAAATCTTGGCTATTCATTTTGCTTTGTTCTCCAAGCTCTGATGACTGGGCAGTGGACCTATTAATCTTGAATGAAATGAAGTCTCCGCCACTTCCATTTGAAAAAGAAATAGCTTTGCCTTTTCCATTTGATTCAACAGTATAAAATATTTATGATTCCTCTGGCACCTCCAAGCCCCCTCTCTCCCATCGATTCTCTCAGCCAGCACTAAGTGCTCACTTTGAGGAAAGTACTTCCCGTCCATCAGGGACAAGCCCAGGATGACAGCATGCCATGAGCCCAGCTGCTCTGAGTCCACTGGGTCACCAGCAAAGCTCCTGCTGCTTACACTGGGGGCTTTTGTGGATTTTCAAGCCACTCTGCAGAAGACTGGTACCCCCTGGGACTCTGGGGTCCTGCTTTTCCTTATTTTCTTCCACTTGGATGTTCTCACTACACACACTGTTAACTGCCATCTCTGATTGTCCTGTGACTTTGAGGGCTAAGTCAGGATGCCTGGGAGAGAGTCTCATCTGGGAGGCCCACTCCAGATCCCAGAGGACCAGGATGTCCCTGCACCCTAGCTAAACCAGGTGGGGGGTTAGGTCTTCCAGTGGGGAATGCACCCATCTTGCTGTTCTGCAGGCTGGGAAGAGGTTTCCCTCTGGCCTCTCAGTACCTCCTGAGCCTCCTTGCTGGTCCCTGGGTGGTACTCCTGACTTCACTGTGCCAGTAATTCCTCCAAACCTTGCCTTTGGTTCACTGCCATAGGGGCAGGAAACCGTGCAGGGTGTGGTATAAGACACCCATCCTAACTGACCCAGAGAAAAATACAAAGCTTTCCAAGTCCTTAGACCTTTCCGTGCCTCAGTTCCTGGGGATGGTAATGGAAGTCACCGTCCTGAGTGATTAGGAAGGTTGTATGTACTAAATGTAAACAGCTTCAAACTGCCTTAGTAAGTGCTCAGGAAATATGAGCTACGGTTGCTGTGATTGTTGTCAGTTTTATTTAACAAGCCATCATCAGTCCCAACCATTGATGACAAGATGTGTCTCTGACAGATAGCAGGGAAACACAGTGGGCTATAAACCAGGGAATAAGGGCAGCCTGGAAGCCCCTCTATGCTTCCTGCCACTAGCCCAGAGCCAGTGAGTAGGAGCAGATGAAGTGTGTTGGGCGGTGGTTTAACTAGGCTAACACCACACCGCTGCACCTGGTATAATTCTCTATATGAGGGGTGTGTTCAATAATCCCAAATGTGTAGACCTATGTCCAGAAGGCCCCCCCCACATCTTATTTTTGTATCTTTGCAGGTCCTGGGTGTTCTCCCTAAGGAAGAATACCATACTCTTTCTCTCTCCCTGCCGTCACCATCAGAGCCTGCCTGTCAGGAATCCCAAACTCCCAGAGCCCTCAGCTTTGCCAACCATGCAACTGTACAGTTAAATAGCAACTGCAAACTGTAAACAAGAGTTTTAGGATACACTTGCGTTCAAATCCTGGCTCTGAAAACTTACCCACAGTGCCTAGGGCAAGCTATTTAACCTCCAGAACACTCCTTTTCCTTATCTATGAAATGAATAATAATAGTGATGGACTCACAAAGTTGTCACTCATAGGGTAGGGATTTCATGAGATATTGCAAGAAAAGAGATCAGTAAATTACCTGGCACATTCTAAGTGTCCAATAAATATTGATTATTATGGCCACTATTGCTCATGAGATAACACAATTAACCAAAGGACATTTGACTTTTTGTGAACTTTCTAGAGATGACAAAGCCACAAGACTATCAGAGTGACAATTGGTAATGGACATTTTGTCCAGGCCAGAGGGAGCAATTTTTGGGTAAGTGATTTTCTGGGCAGACATCCCTTCACTGCCAGCAATAGAGTGCTAGTTCCTCTGGCCCTGACCAAGGAAAGCAAAGCAAAGCAAACCCTGCTACTGGACTGGAAGGTGAACTGAGCTCACACAATCCTTCCTGTGCCAACAAGGAAGGGTAGAAAGAGATGGAACAAACAGAAAACTAATTCTGACTCAAGTGTGGTCAACCTGGCAATGGGCTCAATTTCAGTCACGAATTATTTTAAGCGGTGTCAGTAGGAGGCTGGTTTGAGGTTGCTTAATTGTATTGCAAAAAATTCAAAGGCTGGAGAAGACCAAAGAAATGATTAAAAGTCACTGTGGCTAATGTAGTATATCTCCCTGAAAGCTCATAAACAGGCTTCTGCTCAAATGTCTCCTGAACTGAAATGATGCCACCCAGCCTCTCCCAGGTGGACCTTGAGAGAGGCATTGGCTGTGTGCCTCTCAAACTTGTGGGGCCCTCTGGAAAGGGCTGAGCAAACACAGTGTTTAATGCAGCTACATTTGCCCGACCAGTGTCAGCATGTTACTGCATTAGAATATATTACGCTCGGCCATGCTGGCGCTTTCTCCATCTGTTTACATTTAGAATAGGACTCGGTTGCCAAAGATTAGGAATCCCAGTGCCCACAATCCAGAAAGCACAAGCCAAAGGGTAGAAATAAAAACAAATTGAAAAGCTACTTGTAGCTTAGTTGGATTTAGAAGGACTATGAATTTTTTCCCCAGAGCATTCAGTCCTAGAGAATGGGTCTCAGTGGCAGAAAATCTAAATGGGCTTTTCAGGGTCCCTTTCCAAGTTTTTCATTGACTCCGGGCTATTTTTTCCATCATGATCAGACCCCGAACTCCTCAAGGTAGGCAGGGACATGCTGAATTCTTTTTAGTTTTCCCGACTTAGAGCCTGGAATCTGCTTAACAAATGCTGATTGATTGAATAAACGAACGAACTAGAGTTAGTTATTTGTTTTCAAACACGGCTACATATTATTTGACACCCTTCCATTAAAAAGTAATGTCTGCATTCCTTTCCCTTAAGTCTGGATTGGATTCTAATTGAGCAGAAGAGACGTTTATGATTCCACAGCTAAGTGATAAAGGCTGTGCAGCTTTTGCGCTTGTCCTGGGAACCTAAGGAAACATGTAAGATGTTCAGCCACCTTGAGGCTGCCATGGTGGAGATGCCTCATGCAATATGATGGTCTTGACACTACCTAAACAGAGATACACATGACCCCAGGCATTGGACATGTAAGTAAAAAAAACATACAGACAGTTCCAGCCCTCCCGTGTAAATTACTCCCGGCTTTTTTAATCTTTCCAGCCATTGTGGAGCAGACTCAAGCCATTTTTGCTGTGCCCATCTGAATCCCTGACCCGCAGATTCCATGAGCACAGTAAAATGGTGCTTGCTTGTTTTACATTGTGAAGTTTTGGGGTGGTTCCCACATGACAAACGTTATATTCTTCAAGACACTCATGGCAGAAGAGCTTGTCCTATTCTAGCCCCTTCTGGTTGGTAAAAAAATACCATGGTCAGGAAGTTGATCCTAAAAAAAAAAAACTTAAATTCTTTCTTTAGTTGAAGCCTATAACTTCTGTATTTGACCTCTGCAGAGATGGGTAACAGCTGGTGCCCACTCTCACTTTATCATAGGCTTTCACATACTTGAGAATACTGAGTAAGTAGATTTTTCAGTTTTTTCTTCTTTGAGTCAAATACTCTGAAATCTTTGCAGATTCTTTTATCTTTCTTCATTTTACCTTGTATTTGCCATCCTCTAAAAACAGATGTGAAAGGCTTTTGGAGAGATGGAGAACATCATCATGAAATGAGAGCCTTTGATCAAAATAACAATCCTTTTGGCATCTAAGGTACTTTATAGTATATAAATCATTTTCACCTATATTATAGCCAGATGCCCATAACTATTCAGTGACATGAATGAGCTGGACATTTATTTTTACTTATTAAAGTTAAGCTCCTGGGGTGTCTGGGTGACTCAGTCACTTAAGTGTCTGCCTTCAGTGCAGGTCATGATCCCAGGGTCCTAGGATTGAGCCTCCCATTAGGCTCCCCATTCAACAGAGAGTCAGCTTCTCCCTCTCCCTCTGCCCCTCCCACTGGTCGTGCTCTCTCTCTCTCTCTCTCTCTCTCATAAATAAATAAAATATTTTAAAAAATAAAATTAAACTCCTTTCTCAGAATCATATTTGTTATAGCTGAGCTGAGACAAGAAAACACACCTCCTTGAATTCCAAGTATATCTGTGTAGGACAGAAAGGAAATTAAAAAGAATAAAATCAGCTGATGTACTTGAATAGTGAATTATTTTCTCTTCAATTTTCTTGATTATGATTTTGTCCTTTCAATAAACAAAATCAGGACACTTTTTAAAAAGAAATATAGGTTTTTATAAAGTGTTTGGACAGTATTGAAGTATTTTGAAATATGTAATTTTAAACATAAATAACTCAAATTGTAAGCACAACAGAAACTACTTAGTGAATTATATTCTCATTGCTGTCATTGACTTTAATTTTTCTAGTTCTAGCGAAAACGGTAGAAAATTTTTGTGGTCAGAATTAGAAATAATACATTGAACCTCACTGGGTTGGTAAAGATAGATATAGATATAGATATGGACATACATGTAGATATAGATATGTACTTAAATGCCAATTACAAATGTTTTCTATTACATGAACATTGTAAGTGTTCAACTATAAAGAAGCACCATGATTTTATGGATACCATGTAACATTTTCACCAACAAGCCCATGAATGAAAGTCCCAGCTTTGTCTCATCCTATCCTAGTGATAGAGCTTAGCAAGTTAAGACATCGTGGCCTATACTCTGTAATGTAGGCAAAGGTTCACTTCTTCTCAATGTCAGATCTTCTACAGGCACGATAAGGCAAACACCTAGATAGGATGTGTGTGTCTGTGTCCTGAATAGAGCCAAGGGAGCAGAGAAGTGATGATCCAGAAGAGAGTGTGATGGAGATGGGGTGTCAGGAGAATAAGGCTCACCAGTATTCTTACTTAGCAAAGGAAGCTACACTCTCAGGATCATAGCTGTCAATGGCTTAGCTGAGACTAGACAGTAGAGTGAAGAGACACCTGCTGATGGCTGTTCCACCACAACAGTCAGACTCACACTCGTCTCCACAGTGTTCCACAAAGAACGGCCCGTGGATACCTAAATCCCAGTCTCTGCTGGAGTATTGGGAGAGGGTCCAGAGTCTGCATTTTTAAACAAATATTCCAGGCAATTCCGAGGCACATTAAAACATCTGTGTTCATCCATGTCATCCTTTCAAGAAGTCAAAAGGTAGCAAAGTGTAGTACAAGACTCAGAGATGTTCTGCAGTGCCTGGATGGCTCAGTCGGCTAAACGTCTGATTCTTGGTTTCAGCTCAGGTCATGATCTCAAGGTCCTGGGATCAAGCCCTGCAACAGGCTCACTCTTGTTGCAGAGTCTGCTCAAGATTCTCTCTCCTTCTCCCTCACCCTATCCCTCTGTCTCTTTCAGCATGCATGCCCATGCACGCGTGCACACACACATGTACACACACACAAACATTCTCTCTCTCTAAAATAAATTAATAAAATCATTTTAAAAAAGACTCAGGTACTGTTGAGCAGTGACTTGAGGAGTCAAATTTGAACGCTTTAGAGCTTAAAAGCATTCTAAACCATATATCATCACAACCTGGTGGCAAGTCATGAGACTTTTCTGTGGTTCAGTGTTCTCGGGCACAAAGACGTTGGACTACGTTAGCTCTAAGAGTTCTTTCATGGATGACTTTTGATGGTATCTTGAGATGAAACAGTAGGTGCCTTCAAGGCATCTGGGCACAGGATGCCATTTTGGATGGGAGAAACTTGTACAAATGTTGGACCAAATGTTTTTCTAGTGGTCTCTGAATCCCTCGAACTGATTTAAAATATATCCAAGAAGAATAAGCGCATGGCGCATTTAGACAAAAATCCAGTTCTGATTGGCACAGCATCCTCCAAATCTTGCAGAGATGATTGCCACCAGTAACCCAGCTGCAGCGGAAAGGATGTGGGCACAAACCTTTCAGATTTGGGTGTGTCACTTTAGACCAGGCCAGGACTATCAAAGTACTGTGCTTTCCTCCACCCTTTCCGACTGCCCCAAGCCTGGCACAGGGCTTACTAAGAGCGAAAGTAACACTTGCCTATGTGGGGGCCAACAGTCTTCTGTAGGTGGTTGAATAAGGTGCCAGACAGAGCTGCCACCAGAGAGATGAATATTTCACAGCCTCAAACCAGATACTTCTGCTGCCTTATGCACCACTCATCCAGGCCTGACCCTTATGCTCTACAGGCCACACTGGCACAAGTGACAAGTGCACGCTTACTGTCAGGATTTGACTACAAGTTCTTGTCACTTTAATATGTCATTCCAAAATATATAACGGCACCTACTTAGGCCATAAAGTCTTCTTTTGCCTAGCAGTGTTTTAGAGATAAATTGGCAAAGAGAGGATACTGCGTCATTATGGGGCTGTTTGTCAGTTGATTCCATTTATCAATTTACCAATGCCATTTTGCAAGAAACGGTCTCCACTTTAGAGATGACGCTTCATACATAACAGGGAGGGTCTGAGTCTTACTGGACTGCCAGCACATTACATAATAGAATGTGTCACCAGGCCTCAAATGAAGCAGTGAGGCTGTATATATAGGTGACACCAAAGCCAACATGCGATTAGCCAAAAAATGATTCCATGCCTTCAGAATGTGGGATGCAAAATGAGATTGTGTAGGAGTCAGGGGGTCAATGGTGGTGGAGTGCAAGAGAAAGATCTGACAGCTCCCAGCTCTGGGCAATCTGTTCTCAGTTAGCTAATAGTAAGGAGGAAACCCGGAGGAATGAAGCACTAATATTCCTGAATGCTTGAATCAGTTTCACGATTTGGCCTGATTTTACGAGTTGATTTCCCATTCCTCTCTGACTCCTTCTTTGGGCTGCAGAATAGGCCTAATTAGGTGGTTGGGTCATCAGTTAACAACTTTAAAGGAGATCAACTGCAGTCAGGGGATGGTGGGGAAAGAACCCATCTGTGAAGTCCCAGTAAACTGCAAAGCCAGATGACCATCCCTAATTAATCAAGAGTCAATGAAGGCTGTCGATGGTTCTCATTCAAAGACAGCAGAGTGCCATTTTGAGAACTCCCCAGCATGGACAGCAAAAATCCTGAGTTTTCTCCCTACTTGTCTGGTTCTGGGCTGAATGACTCAAACCATCCAGTTCACCTCTTCGGATCTGTCTTCTGAAAAGTGAGGCTAATGAATGTGGCCTTCTGCAGGAAAGGACTGAGGAGGAATGATTGAAAATCATCATGAAGCCCCTTGACAACATAAAAGTGGTGATGAAGCAAGAGGGAGCTTTGACCAGAGGTCCAAGTCTTCCTGGGGCAGTGGCTTCAATTTCTCCTCTTTGTTATTAAACTTTGGTGGTCTCCCTAGGTTGCCCAGTGTGACTTTTGCAGATATGCAACACTGCCCTCTGTCGGCCTCCAGCATACGCATATGCCACTGATGCTGAACAGCCCATTTTCCTGTCTCCTCTCGGTCTGTGTACCTCACAGCGGAGGCCCAGAGAGTTGGTGTGCGAGGGCCTGTGACCAGACCATGCGGCAGAGGGTTTTTGCTTCACAGAGTGTGGTGTGTGTCCATTAGAAAGCTGCTGAGTGGAAATCTTATTCCCTGGGATTTTAAACAGCCACATTTTCTGGTATTTGACATCAATGGGACATTTAGCAAATGGAGTGCCAGATGGAATTCCTGGCTCTATTTTCTGTAAGACACTTGAGAGTCGAAAACCTCCGGATGTTTGCATTTGATAGGCTTGCTCACTGCAGGGTTGGCCACAGCTCGGTGGACGTGGGGCATTCTGTGGGCTGTGAGTTGAGGGGAGAGCTGGAACACATGGGACAGTAAAGTGGCAACTCTGCCTACGGTACCACACATGAAAGCATCCTTGGTAATTCACTTTAACACTCAGACACTCACTTCTCCATTATTATCTGACTTTGTTAAAGCCACAGGGAAAGGATGCAGATAACAATTGACTACTGCTTCCACAAGCTTCTGGAGAAAGGTAGGGCAGACACTGGGGGCACCATTCTACAGATTAGAAAACCTGATCCATAATGGTGAGGGACTTGCCCACGGTTCTACATTAGATGTGAGGTCACAGAAATACAGAAAGGCAATGAAATATCAGGGGTTCTCTAGTGGCTACACAGCCCCCCACTTTTTATGTGACCCCATGCACATATACAAATCATTCTGGTGTTTAGCATTGCCAATTCCCATTCATGTGAATCACAGCCCAAGGTAACAGTCCCTTGAAACTGTTTTATTAATCACTGTTTTTGTGAAGGCTTGGCGAAAATCTCAGTGGTGATTTTCTGAGTCTTTGATATGTTCAACATTGTCCCATAATTATGCTGAAGTCAGCGGACAGCAATCAAGTCAATGAAATAAGGACTGTCTGAGAAAATAACATTTGGATCTTTTCTGCCCATACAGTTGCCAGCGCCTTTGGTGCTCAGGCAAGTTGATGTCATGTGGCTTTCTTAACCTGGCGTGATACAGAAAGGCTGTTGCTCTTTGTTGTATGCGGAGGTCATTGAAAATTCTAGAGCTCTGATTTATCCCTGAGGACTTTTTTACTCACTGTACAATAAGCAGAAAGTGTCTAGGACTCAAACTGTTAAATGGGCATGGCCTCGACTTTCTGAAGTTTGCATGCTGCTATTTTTACAGATTTTCTCCTCACTTCCCACCTTCATTCAGGTCAGGGGAGTTACTGGGAAATGAAACTGTATTTCCTCTATTTCCCTCCTCTCTGCATGGTTGACTTGAACAGTAAGCCCACAGATATGCTCTACCGGTCGATGCTCGAGTTGTTTATCATTTCAACCAGGAGATGCAACGATTACCTGTTTTTGCCGGCTGGAGATAAGGATTGCATCATCAATATTCGGGGAGATGGTCTGTAGATTGAGCACATCTTACCTTTGCCTTGAATTACCCAGTAGGGCCTACTTCCTTGAGAAAAGGTTGCACTGGTCTCAGAGGGCTCCTAGAGAAGAGGCTGCAGCGTGCATCATGATGGAAGATGGTTTCCCGGGATCCCTGGGTGGCGCAGCAGTTTGGCGCCTGCCTTTGGCCCAGGGTGCGATCCTGGAGACCCGGGATCGAATCCCACGTCGGGCTCCCGGTACATGGAGCCTGCTTCTCCCTCTGCCTGTGTCTCTGCCTCTCTCTCTCTCTGTGACTATCATAAATAAATAAAAATTTATTTAAAAAAAAGTAGAAGATGGTTTCCCACACACCAAATACACAGAACCACTCTGTTCTTGTTCTAAAACAAAAACCCTTATGCCATATGACCCTCTCAACAACAACAGATCCAATGAAGAATACTACTGCTTTTTCAGGTAAAACTGATAACAATAATAAAAAAAAACAAGAACCTTCTACTTATATTTATCAAGCTTCCCTTGGATCCCCTACATTGAACTAAATGTTTCAGCAGTTTTGGCAAATCTAAACTTCAGAAGGAATTTTAGCAAGTGTCTATTCCAATCTTCCTGGTTTTTTTTTTTTTAAGATTTTATTTATTTATTCATGAGAGACACAGAGAGAGGCAGAGACACAGGCAGAGGGAGAAGCAGGCTCCATGCAGAGACCCCAATGTGGGACTCAATCCCAGGACCCCGGGATCACGACCTAAGCCAAAGCCAGATGCTCAACCACTGAGCCACCCAGGTGCCCCTCCAATCTTCCTGTTAACCTAGAAATGCACTCCCTTTCTAAATACATCCTCTGATGGAGTCCTCTCTTTAAAAGGTTGTGCACTCCGATTCTGAAGAGCTCTGACAGAGGATAATCAAAAGGAAAGCCCTTTCTCTCACAGGACCTTATAGTGTTCCTTTCAGATATATTCAGAAGTAAAAGAAGAGTGAGCTGCCCGAGTCAGGAAGAGGCCCTTTCTGTGCAATGAGAGCATAACAGACAAAAGTTGATACATTTGATCAATCTTACCAACTATGAAGAAAGAAGTCTCACAGAAGCAGCTTTGGCAAGCCCCCCACATTGACCCTTTTCCGTGCTCAGTGATCATCTGTATAGAGCTGTGGAATGTGGCATTTTGGTCTAACTCGAACACAGAAATAACATATAGCATGCACCCAAATTAAGTGAACCGCTAGTGAATAGGTCTTGAAAGTCTACAAAAACCAACCACAGGACTGTAATGAAAGAAAGTGATGACAGATAAGTTATAACATACAGCCAGCCAATTTCTGAACACAGTATTTTGGCTGACTAGTCTGAGACATGGGAAGAATTATGTTGCTCAATTTACAACTTACTATAGAGGGAGAGAAGCCGTCGATACAGATGGCTGGTTCCATATCAAAGAAGACTAGGGGAGGTGATATTACAGAGCTTCTATTGAGCAAACTGTCAAGCAGTCCTTAACTCACTTTTTTCCATACCTAATCATTAGAAAAGAATGAATTTTCAAAAGGTAAAAAAGCCCGCAATTTTCTTAGTAAGCCCTGGCTTTGGTCTCTTGTTATCTGCAGAAGCCTACGCATGCTGATAGAATTAGCTTCATTCTTTAGGCAAAGCAGTAATTACTTTTTCACATGGTGCGTGTTCCTTGCAAGCAGTTGCCAACAACATGCAAAATGGAATGCTTGTGTGTGGGGGGCGGGGGGGGTGAATTGGAAGTTTATGATAGTGTTTTATGCTAGTAGATGAAATCTGCCCCCAGATATAACATAAAAACTACTCTTGATTTACCAAAAGAAACATATGGTACCTTATATACAGTCTATGAACAGTTTTAACAGTAAGCCCCAAAATCAGCACCAGAAGTGTCAAGTGTATGAAGAGAAGAGCCAACCTGCCCTATATGGACTTTGAATTTGTTTCATTACTCCATAAATGAAATTGTGTTCACTGTTGCTTTCAGTTGATATAATGGAAGAGCCAAAAGACTCATGTTCTAGGCATGAGTTATGCATGTGTGCCTGATTTTGGATAATCTCACGGAGACCTAATTTGCCTTTATCTATAGAAAGGAGAGAACTGGATTAAACGGTCTCAAAAATTCATTCAGTCTTTATATTCTGTGATTTTATCTTCTTGGATGAATAACTTCATCACCAAGCAATGGGAGACAAAAGATACCAGAACACCTTCCATGCCTTCGGTCCATTGCAAGGCTTCTGGATAATATATTTCAGAAGAAGAATAGGATGCTAGTCCCCTCACTTCTGCATAGGTGTGAATTAATCATCCCACCACTGAGTCATCTGTGACCTCAGAGAGACTCTTAAAAACTGTCCACCCAGCCAAATCTCATTTATAAAATTAATTAGATAACATCTTAAATTTTTTTATTCCATGAAAGTAAATGTTCTAAAAATGTAACTAATATTTATTTTTTAAAACAACATGTAAGTAATCTACTGTCCTGCCCTTTATAAGCTAAACCTTCAAAAACAATATTTTGAGTGCATTCTTGACTCATAATCAGTTACCATTCTTATTTACAACCACGGTCTTCTGATTTTTTTTCTCCGGAATTTACAGGCTGTTTATCAGAATAAGTCACCAGCTTGCTTGAGACATATTTCCTTTTCTCTGCAAAAGGATTTCACGTGGTGAGCTGGAATTTCCTTAATTTAAGACGCTTGGAAAATCTGGAATGGTCTCAACTGGTTCATTTCTAGAGTGGGGGGATCTGACCAAGAGCCAAAAATTGACATTATGCCTAAAAGGCCTCTTTGCTATGGCAGTAATTTATATTTTGTACATCAGAAGTTAATGCCAAGCAGTTGTTCAGCACATGCAGAACCAAATTTCATAAAATATAGACTCCGGAGTTGGGAACACGCAGATGTATTTCAGAACTGGGTAGAGGGCCCGGCACATCTCCAGAACAGCTATGTAAACAGTAGCTAACCATTGGACTTTAGTTGTCATTAGCAAAAAGTGCAAACAGTTCCATGGAGTTTGCAAGACTTGTTAGCAATTATTTGGTTTCTTCCCTTCTGTTTGACCTGACTCATCAATCTATGTGGGGATCCATTTATGTTGAATTTTAATATTTCAGGATAATAAATTATGTCTCCCATATTAATATCACCAGAAAAAGATGAGAAGCAATGAGTGATTTTTTAATTTGAAGTTAACCCTATCATAACTATACTTCACCTTCAAAGACCCAGCCACAATTTCAACCAACAAAGAGATACAGGCCTTCTGTTTATATCACTTCTGTGGGGGGAAATCTGTAGTTAATTTTCCATAGGTACACAAAATTGAGAAATACTTTTAGCCACTATTATTTTTAGGAGCTAGTCAAAAAAAAAAAATCTCATCCTGTCCCTGTAATTGAGCTATTTCTGGACCTGAGATACAAATCTAAGAATCCCAGCCTGGGGGGCGGGGGGCAGGGGGGCTCTTCACACCAGGACAACCTCCCTACAGGAGAGGAAGTAGGCCAGGGTGGCAGGGGCCAGGCCAAAAACACCACTGAGAAAGCAGGACACAAAAGGACAAGTGAAAGAAAGAAGTTTTCCGTGTTTGGTCTGGCAAAGGGAAGTGATTGTCTATGAGTCTTCGAGTTTGTGAGGGACCCTGACACGCAGGCCATAGAGGGATGTGCTCCACCCCACTGAGGATTTGTCAGGAGGAGGCAGTGCTCCCTGGCCTTGGGCCTTGCATTGGGTCCCCGGAAGTGTTACCTGACAGGGCTTTTACCAGGGGAGGCTGGGCAGACACCATGCTTAGCAGGCTTGGAAATTAGATAGATTCCCATCTCCTGGAATCAGAGCCACGGGGAGAGAACTGAACCACCTCAAGATACCCCTTTGGAGCAGAAGAATCTCCAGGCTGAAAAAAAAAAAAAAATCTCCAGGCTGCTGTTGTAGGAAGAAAGTAGATAATGTAAAAAACGCAGTGGGCTCTCAACCCACTGTGTTTATACATTTTTTTTTTTTTTGGTCAAAATGAAAACTTTTTTTTCTCTCTTTGCTGAGAGGATGTGTATCCTGAGGAAATTATTATTTTCTATTTGCTTTTGATAAAAATAGTGCTAACCACTTCTGGGGTTTTAGCAGAAGCCCCGGCAGGGATGATGGAAGGCTTTGTCAGTGGCTGCCACTGCTCAAGTGTGAGTCCTCCAAGAAGTGTTTCATGAAGGGAGGTGTGAGGGGCAGGGCCTCTCTGTGCCAGGTTGCAAAGCCCCTTAGGGTGTGTGTCTGTGTGGTTCTTGAAAAGAGAAGAGAATAGAAGAGGGTAGGGGAAGGGGACGGGAGAGGAGGAGAGGGGAGGAAAGGAGTGGAGAGGAGGGAAGAGCAGAGCAGAGCTCTCTGAGGTCTGAGCAAATGCAAAAGAAGCCTTTTCAGGCTATACTTGGTCTCAATGGGGGTGCTTCTAAGAAAGTTGCACGTGTTTCTTATAAGCTTCCAGATAGAATTGTGTAGAGTTGTATTGCATCAAAACATGTGGTTTTCACACATACTGCTGTAGACATCACAGGATTTGGGCACTTATAAGAACATCTTGGGAGAAAGACCAGGAAGGAAATTTGAACCCTTCTACAGACTTTTCTTCCCATAAGGTTAATCTTCACCCAGATGTTATCTGCCCCACTCTCTCTGTTCCCAGGCCTTAGACCAGTTGTGGTATTGTTTGTTAAATAAAAATGGAGACCCGTGTGCAAAACACAGTACAGGCGTTGCAATAGGAAGGACAAAATCCATTTTGTCTTTTAAAATGGAGAGTTAATAATAACTTCAAGATTCTTTCTACAGCCCTTTCTGAGAGAAGCTGAAGCAAGTATCCTTAGGGAGTGATTATCTAGTCTCTCTTGGTTGTTGTTTAGGGTACAATATGTAGTGTTCCCCTGGCAGCTGGATAATTATGTTGTGGCAGGAAGGACATCACTCTGCCTGTCTTGAAAGACTTTTCCCAGGGGATCTCAAGCTGAGGCTGAATTAATAAAATATACATAGAGAAGAGATCTTTCTTTCTGTCTCTCTCTTCCTTTCTTTCAACTTTTGGTTGCACATCTTTGGAAGAAACCAAAGTTAGAAATAAGATGGAAAAGAAAATTGAACACCTAATTTGACTAAGACAGCCTCTGCCCACGTAGTGGATTGACTAAACCCATTCTATACAAATCATGGCAATTTCTATATAATTGTTTCAACTTTAAATGGAAATTGGCCCATTGATAGGTTGGGGCACCTGTCTGCCAATAAACCAGTTGAACTTCTTCAAAAGTATATATATGCACATACATCTGAAACCTGTAGCTGGCAGTGAATTGACGAAACCCTCAGGAAACTAGCTGTCCTGCCTTCCATAGGCTTTTCTGATTCTCAGAAGCTATATTTCAGAAGCTCTTTCATTCCTCCCTACTAATAAGCTTTACTGTTATACATATTGTGTTTACTGACAACCACAAACCACTTCAAGATCCTATCCCTACAGTCATTTACATTGCAGGTGGTTTTAAAGAGTCACTCTAATTGCTTTCCATTCAGGAGGGTAGCAACTAGTTAACCATGACTAGAGCACTCTGTGGACAGACCAGGCTTTAGAAATGAGTGCAACAAAACAAATTCTTCACACTTTTTGGACAAATGAATTGCTCTCGAATTAACCGCACCCTTTCCAGCCTCCAAGATCCTGAAATAAGTAAAGAAAAGTGAATAGGCATTGTACTCTAGTACATCTGTGCCTGAACTTCAACCTACTGTGGTTGAGCTGTATGACTTAAAACAAATTGTCTACTTTGTTTGAGCCTCAGATTCCTTATCTGTAAAATGAGTGTTCTGGTCTCTTCCTTACAAGGTCACTGTGAAGATCAATTGAGATAAGATATATGAGGCATGTGGTGCAAAGTAAGCACATAGTACTGTTGTTGTTGTTGTCCTTTGGTCCATTGGTAAGGACATGCTCCAACTCTAAACTTGTATGAAGACTTTTAGAAGAAAATTGGAAAGAAGACTCACAGAATACAAAAGGAGGATAGATCCAAATGTTAACACACTAAACTGCACAAAAAACCCAGTTAGTCCTTCTTTCCATCTATCTTCTTCACCTCTTTCTCTTACCTCCTACATCTTCTGCATGGGTTCCCAGATGCAGAAACTGGTTTAAATTTTGAAACTTGCAACCTTCATTAAAATGATCCAACTGTTCTGTTATCTTTCCAGAAGAGTTCAAAGTGGCAGTGACCACAGGCTCTCCTAGTCCACATTACTGCCTTTCCCATTCTCTTAAAAAAAAATGACCTTCTGGCCTGATCCAACTGCAAGGCTATTGCAATTCCCTGGGCCAGGGTTGCTTGGGGTCAGGGACATTTATAGCCATTCTCTCCTCTGAAGCTGCCTGGGAATTTTAGAAATCTCCCCAATCCATGGTAATGAGCCCTACTTCCCATTTCCAAAGGACTGTGGATTGAACTTTACCTAATATCCAGCAAGGCTGCATTACCCTCCCTGAACTTTGCCTTTCGATTCCATCAATTTATCATACACCACTTGATAATTTGAGAATTTGTTAAATCCTCCATTTCTACAAAATATTTGCATTGATTAAATTTGCTCATTAAAACCAAGTCATTTTTCAAGAAGGGCTCTACTATGAATTTATCAATGTCTTCAAAGTAGTTCATATATTTATTGGACATATACTTCATAACAAGCATAGTTCTAAAAGCATCACCTCAATTACTCTTGTTAACATTCCTATGAAACAAGTACTCGATGCAGATAAGGGAAAATGAGATCTGGAAGGTCACAGAGTTACCTAAATGTAGGATGCAGAACAAACCCCACTACCTGATATCAGAGGCTGAACTCCCTCTCCCAACACCTCCCCTGCAGTTCTTAACCCAAGCTGTTCATTCTGCTGCTTGAGTGAGCTCTGCATTGGTGTTTCAGAGAAACTAAAGTCAACCATGAATAATATCGACACAAAACTGAAGGAAATCCTAGAACTGTCAAAAAAAAAGTTCTTCTGCAAAGTTGAAGGTTCCTATAGGAATTTAAAACCATTATAAGAAGCAAACCACCAAAGTCATTTCCATTTGCTGTGGCAACTATTTAATGATAGTGCACAGATTTCATCTTGAACTACATCAGACAGGATCCAGTGTCTTTTTACTTGGGAGAAAATTAGCATGGGAATCATATAGGAAATGTTAAGTGTCTATCAAGTGCAAGAAGCAGTTTCAAAATCTACTCCTAAACCCCTGGTCTTCACAGACCTCCTCTGGTTCTTGCTGGCTGACCAGCTATGCTCTGAGTGATTTCTTCTTGAGCCACATAAGTTTTCTAGCAAGGTGCCAGTGTAGGTACGTAGAATCTTGTGACAATAAGCAGCACAATCAAAGCATCAAGGACATTTCTGATGTGCTCAATGTCACCTATGCCAGAAGACATTCCTTGATTCTCACAAATAATGAATGTTTATTTTAAATAAACTGCTCATTTGTAATGTTGAACTTGAGTTTAAAACAGTGCTAGCCATCAGTTTGCATCCAGCTAATCAGAATCTACCCCCAATTGTCCTCATACCTTCAAGTATAAGGCTAGTAGGACGAAGTTTGAGGTCTACCCTGTGTGTGCAATATAAGAGTATATTGTTTTTCCCTTCTGATTCTATAATTAATGTATATTCATGGTGGGAAATGAATATCACTGCACCATCCCTCTGGTCCACCCACAAGCCTAAAAGAAGTGCCTTTGTATTCTCTTTTTTTGCACCTATCTGCATCCAGTCCATCCTTCTAAGCTCAGTATTTTGCATACAAATCTTAGACTACATAGTACAAACTATTTAGTAACAATCTGCTATTGATGAGTAAGAGTATATTGTGAATATTTCCCCATGTTATCAAATAGTCTTTGACTTTGTCATTTTCATGACTGACCTATATCCTACCACAAGGGCATACCATAACTTTATCCTACAAGCTCATAATTAACGGATGTATTGCTGTATTATAAATTATCTAAAACTTAGTGGCTCAAAGTAGCAAATATCTATTGTCTCACCATTTCTGTGGGTCAGAAATCTTGGCACAGCTTCTCTGGGTTGTCTGACTTAGAGTCTGTCACAAGGCGAAAGTTTGGATCTTGGCTGGGGCTCTCATCATCTCAAGGCTCAAACAGGGGATGATATGCTTCCAGGTTTATTCACATGGCTATTGACAGGCTTCAAGTCCTCACTGAATTTTGGCTGGCAACAGTGATTCCCTACCATGTGGGCCTCTCCATAAGACTTGTCACAATGTAGTAACTGGCTTCCAGAGCAAAGGTTCCAAGAGAAAGTACATGAGAGGACATCCAAGATGGATGCCACAGACATTTTGCGCCCTAATCTAGGCCATTAATACATATCATACAGTTCTAACTGTATACACAGTTCAAATATTAATAGAGAAAATTTTTAAAATATCTTAGAGGAAATGATCAGTTGAAATTTTCAAGACTCGATGTTTTGAAAAACAAATAAAAGCAAGCAAAAGGGTTGTCTTAGTACATTTTTCAAGTCAACTCAGAATGTGCACCAGAAAAATCACCTGTGAAGTAGGTAATTAGTGAGCATTTTACCAATGTGGTGCTGGATTTAAAGAAGCAAGTTCTACATCAATTCACTTTCATCTTCTTAAATAAAGCGTTCATCACCCCAGTCCCCATCTTATCTTCATCAGGTTGTCATAGTGATGGGAGAAGAGCCAAACTCCTGAGACTAGCTTTTAACTTGTCCAGCCCAAACACTGGCAGTTTTCCAATCTCTCACTGCACCGTCCCTCCGGTCCACCCACAAGCCTAAAAAAGTACCTTTGTATTCTCTTCTTTTCCACCTATCTGAATCCTGTCCATCCCTCTAAGTTCAGCTCAAATTAAGACAAACCTCTTTCCTTCCTCTCTGTGACAATCCCTACCATTGTCCTGGCAATCCCTTGAGTCTCTACTACGATTAGGGGCTCCAGAATTGAAAAGAATGAGAGAGTAAGACTCAAGACAGGGAATGGAGACACATGAAGAGAAGCCATAACATCTACGCCAACTATCATCACAAAGGCAGCCACAGTAGTAGTTCCAATGCCACTTTGAAGATGTATTCAGCTAATGAAGGGCTTGAAAGGTCCTCATATCAAAAATTAGGGAATGTTGAGTGAGACTCAAGAATTAGAATACCAAAAATCCAAGAACAAAATGTTCAGAGCTAAGGCCAAGATGTCAACCTCTAGTGAGTGATGATCCATGAGGGACAGCTAACCCCAGTCATAACGAAGAACTGCTAGTTACAAAAGACATTCTTTTGAATGTCTTTGAACGTTACATATATAATCAGCCCTGTGTTTCTCTGTAGTCCAGCCACATATAAGTTTGGCTGTTCTCACACACTCATTTTTGAAATTGCTAAGTGAAAAATCCCCACTGAACCCAAAATAGTGAGTATGGGTCAGGAGTCCAGGTACAGAGACACAAGTTGCATAATTGGCTCCCGAGGACCCCATCCTCCGTTGCTCAGCAACACGACTCCATCAATATTGAGGCACAACTGACTATACTTCACAATTAAAAGGAAGTAAACAAGGCAGATCCTCAGTCTTTCTATACTTGGAAAGACACCAACGATTCAAGTGCTGATTAGGTAACAAAACTGAGAGCCCAGAAGCAGATTGGCTCCTCTTTACTCCCTGGACTTGGAAGGACGTTGGGATTAGTCTGAGGACTGCAGAATTACTAGACATGGCCCCCACACCTTGATGGCCCTTTTCCCGAAGACCGCTTCAAAACTGCAACAGTTATGGGACAGGGTTCTCCATCCTGCATGTATTTTTTTGTCTGCTTTCTATGTTTATAGCAGTTGATGGGGAGCCGTGAGAAAAGCAAAAATGAATAGACTACAGACCTTGTCCTCACAGTGCTTACCATCTGGCTGCTGAAAAGAAACACATTCACCTCAAAAAATGAAGTGGTATATGCTGCAGTGTATGATTAAGTACCAAGTGAGTCGGTGATCAATCAGTGGTGTGTCAGGTTGTTAATCTGCACCCTGGCCTGCCAGCTACAGCTCAACGCACAATGACATGAGTCAGGATGCAGGGGGACTGTGGATAAAAATGACTCAAGGCACTTAGATGTTCATAATCAACCCAAAAAAGCAGCTACATCAGAGAGGGGAAGGGAGGCAACACAGGAGGGGGAGCCCTCCAATCTTTTCTGCCTTTTGCCTCGACTTCCTGTCCCCACCACCCTTTGTGAAGAAGGATCCTTGCATCTCTTTTCATCCCCCACCTCATTAAAAGGAAGAGGTGTATTTAGGTTCTTTTTCACTTTTTCTCAGCACATTTCAGTTCTGCTTTTTGGCTTGTTCTATCTCAAGCTCATTAAACACGATTTAAAATATTTTACCTTCCTTCTTTATTCATTTAGTTCTTTAAAGTTTCCCTTCCCACTTGTGTTTTATTATCACCTCTGCATTCTAATCATGTTCTCAGCTGCAAATATCCTCACACAACCTTGTTTTAGCAATAGATTTCTTTTTTCTTTTATCTTCTAATTGGAATTTACCTTCAAAACCTTCCAAAGCTCCTTCCTGCAGACTCCCCATTTTATTACCAGCCTTCCCTATGATTCACACCCTCTCATGTCCACGCTCCCTCCATTCAGGAAGCCAAACGCTAGCATTTTCTCTGAGTTTCTCTCTATTCAGTTACTCATTTCTTAGAAAGACCTGGATCAGAACCTGAAATTCACCAAAAAATGCTCAACTTAAGTTGTAATGGAAACCAGCTAATTTCTATAGAATGATCCAAGAGTTCACCTTGATTCTATCGTATTACAGACATCTTCAAAGGAGGGTTGAAGGCAGAAAGAACAGAGAAAAAGAAACTATACTTGAGTATGATGGTGTCCTATGTGGTTTTTTTTTCCCCTAAATAAGAAACTAAAAATAGAAAATTTGTCCGTTCCATAATTTGCTAGTGAGCAGTGTCCAGATGGCAAGGAACAATTGACTATTTAACTCCGTACAAAAAGAAAGCCAAGTGTGAGCATGTCAGTCCATGATTCGAGGAAAGACCACAGATGACTGTCCCTAGCTAGAGGCCATCTGAGAAACAAAGAGGAACTTGTCCCTTCCAGCAGCAGCTCAGTGCCTTCCAGGAGCAGTGAGTGCCAAGATAGGCTGTAGGGGCAACAAAGATGGAGTTGATCCTTCTCAGTTATTTTTTTCAAAATTTCCCACCCCTGAGAAAATGGGCCAAGGATCTATCCTGAAAAGGTAACTGCTGCATTGGGAATTAATATTCTAGAACTAACATTCTGACGGGTGGAGGGGGGGGGGAACAAGCTTTATGCAGTAGATTCTGAGAAATTCGTGAATGTGAGGATTGCATGGGCCTAAGTACTAATTAAATCTGCGTTTAAACTTTCTCAGAACTGAGATATAGTCTCACCTTTCGAGATTCCATTGTCTAAAATCAAGCCTGGAATTTTGACACAAAATAATCAACAGCTTGACATTCTTTAATCATTACAGACAATTTCCCCTTAATAATTAGAAGGAAATAGAGCATTGAAAGGTGTATAAGTCATGGAAAGAAATTCATATGTATTCTCAATGGAGGAGCAAAACCCCCCACATTAGTGGTAAACAGTCAAATGTCAAATGATGATGTTATACATCTTGGAAAGTCTTGGAAATTCTCCTGAACTAAACCATATCTAAGAGCGGCACTTACATTTTTTTTTAATAACCACCCTCACCTAGCTTCTGTCAATGTCATGGAATTAGCATACGGTGTCAGTCTTCCAGAAATCTGTAGTCAACTGTTTAGAATCTCTTTCTTGACCATTAGAGTCATAGAGAAAGCCCTTATCCATAGTGACTATTTGATAAATAAGTATGAATGACTAGACTCTTCACCAATGTCATAAACTAGTCAAAATTTGCTTTTGTCCCTAGATAGCTGTATTTTGCTTGAATGTGCTGAGGGTTCTCATGAATGCAGTTACTCCACTGAAGTCTATGATTCTGTGAGCTAAAAACACATCTTATGGTTGGACTGTAAAGGGACCAAACACAGAATTGGAAGAACGACCACCACAAGATTGAGAGGAAGTCCAGTCTAGGAAGCAGAGCTGGTCTACTAAAGGCAATGAGCAATGATCAATGTCTAGATAAGCAGTTGGCAATGAGATCCAAGACAAAGAAGGGGGTGTCCTAGATTCAAAAAACTCAGGGTGACAATTCTTATGCCTGATGCCATAAAAATAAAAAGCATGCCATAGATTGGGAGAAAATCATTTGCAAAACACATCCAATATAAGACCTGTATCTGGAATGCAGAAAAAACTCTTACAACTCAATAATAAGTCAAACAACCCAATTTGAAAAAGCAAAACAAAGACATACAGATGGCATTTAGGCGCATGAAAAGATTACTCATTAGTCATCAGGTAAATGCAAATTAAAACCACAAGGAGATACCACTGGGTATCAGTGGGTACTCGAATCGCTAAAATTAAAAAGACTGACCTACAAAGTTGGCAAAAATGTGGAGAAACTGAAACTGTCATATACTGTAGGTAGGAATGTAAGTAAAATGGTAAAACTACTTTGGAAAACAGTTTAAGCAGTTTCTTACATAAACATACACCCAACCATATAACCAAGCCCTTCACCTCCTGGGTTGAGAACTATAATCATATCATCATCACACAAAGGCCTATAGACCAATGTTTGTTGTAGCTTTCTTTGTGATAGCACAAACCAGAAATGTCAAATGTCCATCAACAGCTCAATGAAGAAGCAACTGGAATACATTCCTGAAGCGGTAAGCTCCAACACCACAAGAAGGAATGGATTACTGATACATGTCCTGATTATAGGGTAATATTGTATGACTCATTTATGTAAAATTCTAGAAACTACAAATTCATCTGTAGTGACATAAAGCATATCAGTGGTGGGGAAGGAGTGAAGGGAGGCAAAAGTAAAAGGCTATGAGGGGCACCAGGAAACTTTTGGGAGCAACAAAAATGTTCCTTATCTTGGCTGTGCTGAGTCATACATATGTCAAAATTCATCAAATTTACACTTTATTGTGCTTCAATTGTACATCAAAATAGCATTTAAAAAAAGAAAGAAAGAAATGACCATGTCTTCAAACTCTCCATTATTAAACAAGAACAGTAGTTCAATTTTAATTCAAAAGTTCCAGTGTATATCCACAAGAAATATGACCTCATAACTGAGAAATACCAAAAAAATAGTGACATTAAATAGCACAGGAAATGGGAACATATCTGAACATGTATACTTAAAGGATGAATTAGACAGAAGGAGTATTCTGACGGAGCAGGAGGCAAAAAAATATTGGTTGACAACAGTGCAGAAAAATGTCTTAAAATATGAATACCTGAGTTAAAACTCCAGTCTCACTAGATGCTAGCCCATGGGACCTAGATCAATTTCAACACTTGTGAGCTTAAAGAATTTTTACAAAATGTAAAAAGGAATAATACTAAAAATGTCAACAACATAGGCAGTAGTGAGGATCAAAAGAGAAAAATTATGTGGAAGTTTTTATAAAACTATAATGTATATAATCATTAACAGCCATATTCTGATTATTGTAAGTTGCACATGTCATGCAGCGTCCTGATAGCTTTTACTTATGCACTCTTGCCAACAGCCCTGGGAGGTATGTACAGCAACTCTCGGTACGCTGCAGATGAGCGTACAGGGGCTTAGAGAGTTGGATAATTTGCTCGTGGGCACATATCTAGCACATTGTGAGGCTGTGATTTTCCCCAAGTCTCTCAGGGCCCACAGCCCTTAACAGTGAGGGTTGCATAATCATGCCTTCTCCTATGATTTATGCAAGAATGGGATCCAAGTGCATAAATAGATGCATCCACACCCTGGGAGGCCAGATTCCCCCCACTGCACTGGCTTTCCCAAGCTCTGAGGAATGTGATGCTGTCTAGGATTTATGAAATGCTTCACTGTAAAGTATGCATGGTATAAAGTGGAACTTTGAATTGCCACCCTGCGCATATAGATAGATAGAAACCATCCCCACTAACAGAATAGAGGATGATGCCATTCTTATATTAAAAAAAAAAAAGTGGTGTGTGTGCATGCTTGTTCCTAAGTCCATAGCAGCCATTTTCACTATCAAAAGAAACAGGCCCAGATAAAAGAGTGGCTTCCCATAGAGCCCAGCTGGATGGGCTAGCAGAGGGATAGGAAGCAAGGTTTTCTTCTCCCACACCTGGCTTTGTTTATCACATATTTAATTAGACTTCTTGGTGTCATTCACCCATTTCTTTTCCTGCCCGTTCTCCTATATTTCTACCTTTTTTGAAAATCTTTTCAGTTCTCCTCTTCTGCTTCCTACTGTTCTTACACTGGCCACTCATTGATGGTTTAAATGTGACTGATATCTTGTACTAGCCAATGAAATGGTCTTATAAAAATAAAATGGAGAAATGAGAATGAATAGTAGCTTAAAATGATATCCAGCCAACTTTCAATTTCCCCATTACACTGGCAGAAACAGAACACAATTACAAAAAGAGACTCCAATAAAATCATTAAAAATGCTATTGTAACCTTTTCTCCAATCACCTGTATAAGTATTAATACTTATTCTATTAGACTATCACTTAATGAGTTTCAAAATGAGCAAACAAATAATAAAAGGTAAAGACAGAAACTGAACAAAAGGAGAAATAGGACAAACCATATGCTATACTATGCTATGTATATTAAAACATAATTATGTATAAGATATAATTAATTATATGTTGCTTATTAAGATGATTGTATTTTATACATTATTATAATTGTGTAACACATATATCGTGCTATAGAATAAATTGAATTATGCATCAAACATGTGCATAATTTTTATTTATATAATTTAGTCTCAAGAGCAAAACCTAATCAAAAAGGTCCTTACTAAATTTCATTGATTTGTTAAAAATCACATATCCAGATAC
This sequence comes from Nyctereutes procyonoides, assembly GCF_905146905.1. Lineage (NCBI taxonomy): Eukaryota > Metazoa > Chordata > Mammalia > Carnivora > Canidae > Nyctereutes > Nyctereutes procyonoides. The sequence goes on from NW_026575143.1 coordinate 3,734,815, forward strand.
ATATGCTCCAATGTGCCTCTCTATTGCAACAGAAAAAATTTCTATTATCATAAAGGATTTGTGCTGTGTATATATTCCAATCCAGATCTTTACTGTATCCTATATAACATTATTTGTTATCTTGCATACTTTTCTAGAGGAAAAATTTTGAATGCAAGAATTTGATCTTAGGACAGCCTGCTTTCTCCTTCCCTAACAATTTCACATGCACCCTATGTATCATGGAACTGCATCCCTTGGGAAAAACAATCAGAATGCCCCCAAAGTACACAAGATAGAGTTATTCAGGTTCATCTCCATAGGGTAAAAGAAGTTGAAATCTAGGCTAATTATTAAAACAGGCCAAATTTTGTTTGTACTTGCTTGAGAATTTTATCTTCCAAGGTGTTGAGTTTTCAGCTTGAGTTAGATTTAAGCTTCTGTGTATTTTTAGATATCCAGCACTAAGACCCCTTTGTGTATTTGGGGAATTCCCCAGTTAGGTGTTGGTAGGAAATGGGACTAGCTCCCACTGTTGAAACCAGCAGGGGCAAATTTTCCCTTTCTCCACCTCCTAGCCACAAGGTATAAGCATGTGGCCTGGGCCCAGCCAATTGAGTTTTAAAACTGAAGTCAGTGATCAGAATGGAGCAGGGAAGCATGAGCTCAGGCAGGTGCAGGGCCCAACTGCATGGTTCTGGGGGAGCTTCAGGGCAGCGCCAGTGTGCGGGATGGCAGTGGTAGGGCAGAGGGAGCCTACCTGGCCTGCCCTGTGCGTGGCCTGGGCTGTAGTCCACTACCCTTGGTTCCTGTCATTTAGTTCTTGAGTCTTTCCATTGATCAAAAGAGGTCCCCAACATCATCGAACCAATTCCACTCTGATTTAAGAATTCATTCTTAAGAGCCAAGAGCCCCAAAAGTATTCTATAGATACATCTTTTTCTTAAATATGTGTTTTGTCCCAATGCAACATTTGTTTACGTAGCAATATTTATTCTCTGCCAAGCAAATCCTAACTCAGAGGTGAGGACAATACCTGAACTCATAAAAATACTGAATTGTGTGGGTTTTTTTCTAAATGCATAGTGTTCCTTTTAAATGCATAAAATTATTGGAATGAGCTTATTCTAGTTCCTAGAGGAAAGTGATGTGAACAAATACATTAAAAATGAGCTCTGCTTAACAAGTACAATACCTGTCAACAGAGAGCCACTCTTAGGGATTTTAGAGCATATTAGAAGTTTGGTATCTTGAGGAATGATAAATAACTTACAGCCTATTTTTTATTTGTTTGTTTTGGGTTTTGGGGTTTTTTTTGTTTTTTTTTTTTTTTGGAGTGATACTAATTCAGTAAACAAAACCTCAGAGACTAGGATTTGTCTTTAAGAGAACCAGTGTGAGAGGAATCAAGATAGTTTCCCTTTTTAAACTGTTTTTTCAGGGTCAAGGCTTTAATTCTTTCACAAAGGAGAGGGAAGTAGAGATGCTTGTTTAAAATGTAAATATTCCTGGATAATGGACATATCACTGAACCAGTAGGGGATCTGATTATTGTTCATTATGAAAGAAAGAGGAAATGGGATAGAAGAGAGTCATGTTTGAAAGAAGAGTGTGAGAAATATCCAAGACACAGTGCAGCCAGGGGGTCCTGACACCCAGCCTCAGAGAGAACCATCTTTGCTCCCTGCACTGGCCAAGAAATACGTAGTTGAGATTTGGCTTGTTTTGTTTGTTGTTAGCATTGTTCTTGCTGTTACATTTCTCCTCGTGAATCTGTCCTTCGGATCATTTGTCACTTCTGGGACTCTTCATGAAATTTGCCACAATCTGTCCACATTTTCCCAGCCCCTAGCAAACCTTTTTCATCTGTTGTTTTGTTCCCTCTTGACTCACCTGTAAGATTTGTAAGAAATTAAGGAAACACCACTATTAGTGTCTGTCAAGCACAGAAATGCAGTAAATACCCAGATGCCATAAACATAAGAAGCCAGCTCCTTGCAGAAGCTGATTTGCCCTCTGAGGTCAGACCGACAAGATGTCCCCGCAGAGCGCTGTAAACTGTCTAGCAGATCAGCATAGGTAACCCTCAGTGGGATGACGGTCATGGTCAACATGGGGTCACAGCGGGGAGGGGCGGGGCACAAGGAGGGCCCTAGACTGGGAGCCCCCGGGCCGCTGGCCACTGCCTGAGCTGAGACTTCTAACCTCTCCATTTTCTTACCCAGTTCAGAGTGTGGCTGCAAATTTGCAGAAGATTATTTCAATATCTCCCTAAGAAAATACAGTAAAGGCTATAGCATCAGCAGGCCCGATTTGAATTTCCGATATCCACCAACTAAATGGCCTAAGTCAAGATCTGAGCCTCTATGTATCTGTCTGTAAGATGGAGATAATCTCAGCATCTTAGAGGTGTGTAAAGACTAAATAACATCTGTAAGATGCCTGGAACGTTTGTGGCCTAAAATAAATGTTAGCTTCTTATCCCTTTTCTTTTCTTCTAATGGGAAGTGGTAAGAATTCATTTTAAGAATAAGTATGGTACTTATTAAGAGATGTATAAATTAAAACATTAAAGTAGTGTCTCTGAAAATGTCCTGTATGCTCTAAAGAGTAACATTAAATACAAAGCATTTCGAAGGCTAAAGCACTGCATAAGGCAGGGAACTATTATTATCATTATATAAATTCCCTAACTTAACGTTGTTCTAATTTGCTTGACAGAGCACAGTATTCCCAAAGAAGCCCTTACTTATTTGTCTTGCTGAAAGGAGTCATAGAATAGATAAAGAAAGCAGATCATCAAAAAGTCAATTCTAAAGTCAGCTGCCCCTCGAAATGAATTCTACGTCACTCACTATAGGACACCAATAGCTCCTTTTCGCACACCCAAATCCTTGCTCGTTGTAGATGGCTCATAAACAGTTTTTGAGCTGAATTGACTAAGCAAGAAGTCCAAGGTGTTTACCACAACGTGTGTGTCTGTGTGTGTGTGTGTGTGTGTGTGTGTGTGTGTGTGTGTGAATGGAGAGTCAGGGGACAAAGACATTGGGAAGGCATCTCAAGCGTGTGCAGACAAGCCTCGGAATAAGCCGCCCCACCTGCTGAGGGGAGGCCTGGACTCCCTGCGGGAGGAGCCCCAGGAGGCCACCGCGCGCTCGCGTGTGACCCGGCCCGTGCGTGTCACGAGGAGCCCTGCGCACCGCCACCCACGCCCGCCGCCCCCCCGCCCCCTCGGCGCGGGACTCTGCCTCCGGCCGCTGGAGCACACAGAAGGCCTCGGCGTCCACGCACCGACCCACGTACCACCTGCGCGGATCCGCGTCCCCTCCCTCTCCCTTCCTGCAGCCGGGGAAGGCCGTCCTCGCGGTGCCCACACGTGTCTCCAGCTCGCCAGCGGTGCCCACGTGGGGCCCCCTCCCGGCGCCCGGCGCTGCGGGCACAACCTCCCTCCGGGCCGCCTCGGCTCCTCGCCCTTGCCCCGCTCCTGTGGGCCGGGAACGCTGCAGGCCCTCCCGCCTCAGGGAGCAAACGGCCAGCGCAGTCTCTCCGTCTCGTCCTTTCTGCTTGTGACCAGCCCTTCTGCGGCATTCCTGACAATCACCCATTCTCGTCCTCGCGTCAGCCCCACCCACGCGTCCTCGCCGCGCCCCGACTCTGACGCCCGCCCGGGTCCCTCTCTCACCAGGGTTCCACCAACGGCCCCCTGATTGCCAAACCCAACAGATCCGCGCTCGTCCGTACCGTCAGCCAGCTGTGGAGTTTGTCAGGGCTGACCATCCCTCCTTTTTTTTAAAAAAAAGGGATCCCTGGGTGGCGCGGCGGTTTGGCGCCTGCCTTTGGCCCAGGGCGTGATCCTGGAGACCCGGGATCGAATCCCACGTCAGGCTCCCAGTGCATGGAGCCTGCTTCTCCCTCTGCCTATGTCTCTGCCTCTCTCTCTGTATGACTATCATAAATAAATAATAATAATAAAAAAAAAAGCACAATATTCCCTTTCCATAGACCATCTCCTCTTCGTTTGTTTCCCACCTCCTCTACTTTTTGGATTTTCTCCTGCAAGCCATTTCCGTCCTATCAGAAGGTTCATCCTCTCTTGCCCATCCCCTCCACGTGGGCATTCCTCAGTTTACTCTGGCCTGGCCTCTCTCTACTCGCTAGGTTGCACCAAGAAGCAATGAGGTCCACCTCAGGCACTGTTACATCCACAGAACCTTATATTTCTTGTTCAGGGACTGCCCTAAGAGATGCCAAGAGGACTATGGATTTACATGGGCAAAGGGTGGATGCTCCATTCAGCCCTAATGGGTGAAGGCGAACCTAAGACAGCTGGCCCTCTGGGAGTTTGTTACCAAAGGAGCCCAACAGGAAGAATTACATACAACCTGGAAAGCTGAAGTGTCGAGGGGCCTTGGCCTAGCTTTGATCACATGGGATCGTGGACCTGGAGGGTCCAGGGGCAGCCTGTTCAGGGATCTGTGGCACCAGGACATCACTGCAAAGTGGACCAGCATCACCAGTCATCCTCCAGAAGATAAGCTTTCGATGGCGACTCTGTGGCAGCGAGAATCAAAGGCAACCTGTCTAAAGCTCCGGGGATTTTTCTCGATTCAAGCTCAGGGCGGAAAAGCTCAAGAGGAACATACTAGGCTTCCTGCTGATACACTGGGTGGGGATTTAAGTCACTCATTGAAAAACACGAAGGAGAGGAGACCATCTGCACACTTCAGGTGGGGGCACAGTTCATAGTGGGCACCCAGGCAGCAGCCCTGATGTCACATGTATTCCTTAGTGGTATCTTCTCTGGACCTAGAAGCTCCGCAGGAGGGGAAACAGACAGACTATGTGTTCTCCGTGACAGTCCTGAAATGAGTAGCAAATTTATCTCTTGCTTATGCCTCTCATAGAAGTATTCTGGCAAATGTGTGCTCCCCCAAGAGCCCTAGAGGCAGCCAACACTCTGACATGCTCAGTAAATAATGAGCAAGCTCCTTACAGTCTGTCTTGTTGTATGATGGCTTGTGACATGATACTTGCTACTATTGGATGGAAACAACCTGCCAAAAGACCAGAGGTATTCAACCCTGCTTCCATGGAGCACCTCACAGCTATTTTACTCCTGAGCCTTGCTCAGACTGGAGCTGAAAGTGAAGGCAGTGTGGTTCCTTCAAGAACATGATGGAGCTTGGATGCATCCAAGAGTTGTGGTGTTCACACAGTGATATATTCCAACAGGTATAAAATTCCCTTTTCTCTTTGTCTCAGGGGAGACACATTTGCTCCAAAAAGCCTTCTAATTTTACCTAAAAAGCAACCCTAGAATCTGTTACCATCCTTGGAACCTCAATAAAATTGGCAACCCTTGCCTTTCCCTTCCACATCCTTCCTCCTTTTTCCAAATTGTCCCTTTTCATCTAAGTAATTCTGACCTCTGGCTGTGGAGGAGTTGTAGTCCCTCACCACCAAAGCCTGTGTCCAGACTCACCCTGACACTAGATCCTCACCACCACCCTAGCTACAGTAAGTGCCTTTCACTTTGGTCAGTTTTCTCGAAGAAGTAAAATCTTACTGTGTCAACTTGTTAATGTGTGTTACCTTACTTTTATTTTTAAAAACAACTTTTATTCTAAAGCTTTGAGATACGGATCAGTGGCCTGAAAATGGGAGCTAAGAAAGAGGAATCTATTTGGAAGAGGGAATCTATTTGGTAGGTGGAGAAGCCCTGGTATTCTTCAAGATGCGCTGTAGTACTACAAAGATGGCTGCCTCTTTCTTCCATTGGTAACCCCCCAAGGTAATCAAAATTATATTAGCTCATAAATCAAGATAATAAGGCCTCATTAGAATTTGTTGAACAATGAATGCAGCCAGCCATCTGCGTCCTGGATTATTCACAGGAATAATATGCACCTATCTTAATTTACTGTCTACATACCACTTATTCCCCCACATACACATATACATATGCATACTAAAATAAAAGCAAACACCTACTTCCAACCAAACCCTACGTTCTCTCCTTTTTCCTGTATACACTCTGAGAAAAGATTGGGGATAGAGAGAAATTGCCTAAGATGAGAGAAATATCCTTCAGAGTAAATATGTACTTTGAAATACAAAATATTTACCAGAGAAATATTATTTTTAACTGAAGGAGGCTGTTATCTTTCATTGAGCTGCTTGTGTTTTTGCCACCAGCAAGAATGGAGGTTCCAGAGCAGAAGAGATTAATCAAAAGAAATAGGAAGATTTTTCCCATCTGTTACATATTTATTCTCCACGTTTTTCTAGAAAGGATTTAAAGAAAAAAATACAAAATACAGGCAACAGAAATTAAAAGAAGGAAGAACAGAAGAAAGAAGACAAAAAGAGTAATGTAAATGGAATCAAGGATGGTTACAGTGTACATTGCATGACTGTTGGACTGCAAGGTAGATGTTACAGTTTCCAACAGTTAATGACAAAAAGGTGATTCACAGTGTCCATGACATTAAAAACAAACCACTGCTTAGGGGAAGTACAACTTTCTCCCCAGGAAGTAGGAGGGGTCTTTCTAAGTAGGACAGCATTCTTATAGCAGATTGATAATAAGTTGCATGAAGCTACATTTTACAATAGCCTACGTCTTCTAGTGGGTATGGCATTACACCAAAATATTCTTTGGAAGAAGTAATTCTTTAGGGGTCCATTACAATGTGATAAGAGCCTTGAGGTTCCAACTATACCACTTGTTTGAGAGTGTAAATTTTTAAGTTTCTGAGGGAAGTGATAAGCTTACTATACTTAGATCCACTGAGTTTCTCATAAATATTGGACAATATTAAGTATGCCCTAGCAAATATGTAGTTATCAGGATACACCATCTTCCATTACAGATGAGCTGGGAATCTCATTGACACTTTTTTGTAAATGCACAAAAAATAGGACAGCGTGGTCCCAAAGTTCTAATAAAATAGTACAAACACAGTTTACAAAACAGGTAAAACCACACGGTCACCTCAGGCAAACTAGTTACATCAAAAGAATGTTCATTCTTAATACGAATGCTTTGTTGTGTGACTTCAAAATAAATTATTTGGGAATATGACCCAAGGAACAAATTGAAATTACTTCTTGTGGGGGAGTTATTTAGGGACGAGGTAAAAAAAAATAGGTAAAAACCCATCAAATATAGTAGCTTTAAATTTTGAGTTGCTTTTACAATATCCATCTAATAATTCAGTTGCTGTGGTAATTACAGCCATTCTATTTCTCCTCCTTCCATTCAGCTAGGAGGATTGTGCTTCCCTGTCCCCTCATGGCCATGTGACTGAGATGAGAGGAAGAACAGTCGCCATCCTCGAGTGGAGGATGTAAGGGCCTGTATACAATTCTTCACTATCTTTACTCCCACTGGGCAATCACTTGAATGTAGAGACGCAGTTTTCTTTAACCAGAATATCTGCATGAGGTCCACAGCCAACCTATTCAGGCTATCACCCCAACATCAAGTGCATATTCATGCACATACACAATTTCTTACTTAGCAGACTTGCGTATGTTGCACTCTCAGCCTGGAAGGTCTTTTCCTACCCTTCTTATAGTTATCAACATCCCTATAGGTAACTCCTTCTGATAAGATCCAGGTCAGAACACCTCCTCCAGAAGGCATTCCCAAACCACCATCCTCTTCTGGCACAGCATTGGAAACACACATTTTACATTTCCAAGCATCTTGCACTTTGTTCTAATGTTGTATGTCCAGTTGAAATGATCTGTCTCTCCCTCACTTGGTTTTGAGCTCCCTGATATTGAGACTAGCCAACTCTGAATCTTTCTATTCACAGGTGCCAACTCAGTACCTAGCACATGCGATGTGCTCAGTAAATGTTGGATGAATATGACCAACTTAACAAATGAGTGATGAAAATGGCTTTATGTTGAGGCAAAGGAGAGAAGTCCTCTCCCCAAAGGCCATGCTAAGAACTTTAAAGATTCTATTTCTACTAGTTATCAGATGGTATATGATGTCCACTCAGTAAATATTTATGGAATGAATATCAGATTAAGGCCTTTTTTTTTCCCCTCTTACATCCACATTTACCACCCATTTCAAAGAAATTTTGCTGTGGGAAATTTGTTATTTAGGCTCTCCGAGTTCTGTATACCAATGCTAATGAATTCTAGTGACAGAATTCTGGAGCTTGTTCAGTGTGGTGATGTTGGGCAAACCAATTAACCTCTCTCGTTCTTCATCTGTTAGATAAGAAAATAGGGCCTCATACTGCTCAGTCTTTAAGTGTCTCCCTATACTGAAAAACAACACGAGACAAAATTTTCAATTACAGACACAGAATAGTTGGTCAAGTATTCTTTTGAAATGGAGCCAGAAACAAAATCCTGGAATAGATATCTGAAGTAGAGATTATGCGTATATTGTGTCTCCAGCCTACTGATAAAAATTATGTTGGTCATTCTCATAAAACAACTAGTATGCTAGCATTCTTCCCTGTGCTTGTGAAGGTCAAGGTTCGGGGTGTGAATGGTGTCTCTCCCATTATATTAACGTGTTCAGACACCGCACTGGCATTTCAGGCTGCCTTATGAAGGAACAGAGAAAAGGTCAGGATTTCAGTTCTTTATCTTCATTATTGCACTGTTTATACAATAAACAACACGAGCTCCCTTCTCTATTCATGTTGCTTAGTGACAAGAGCATCACCTTCTCCCCTTCCAATAAAATATATTACGAAGGAGAAGAAGAAAAAAAAAGCTAGGTCAAACTTTCCCAAAGTCTCAGGAAATGAGAAACCACAAACAAAACAATTTAAGATCTTTCTAAGTGTAATATGAACTTCACTTTTTCTGATAGCGCTCTAGTGGAAAGAGGGTGGGGGCTGGGGGGTGTTACACATTTTATGCTTCTCTTTGGGTAAACATATTTTACTATTCTCCACAGTAGCTGTGCAAACGGGCCCTAGTGATGGAAGCCTGCTTGCCTGCCCCCCGCCCCCACCGTCACCCTTGGGAGGCTGAGTAAAGGACAACAAATGTTGAACTTTCTCTGAAGATGAAATTCTGCATTCTAAATTAGCCAAGTAGAGAAATCCAGCCAGAAGGAGTACCACAAGGTTACAGATATTCAGGATCATGAATCACTACAAGGAAACAAATGCTAATCTAGGCCCTCCCTGGAAAAATGTGTTCACTGTCACACTGAGGTGCCCTCTGTGAGAGCAAGATTGAAACTTCCCTGGCACCATCCTTCCCCAGTTAGATGTTAAGAAAAATAATATTACTACCTGGCATGGAATGAGAACATGATGCTTATTCACAATGACAAAGGACTCAGCGATGGTCCACAATCTTTCTAAATCACTATTTTATAGATGAGCTAACAGATACCCCAAGTGGGTCCAGAATCTGACACAGCAGGACGAGCCTCATCCACGGTCCCAGCCTCCTGGCCATGCAGACATTCAGGAGGCTAATCAGATATTACAGCTGGGAAAAGCCAGAAGCATCTAGTTGAGCCTACACCTACCCCTTCTCATAGTGGTTTGGTAATGTGAGGAAGTCAATTACCCAGATGTCTTTCTAGAAAGTCCCAAGTCAGGAGACTAAGATTCAAAAAAGGGCTAATAGTGGAGAGGAACAAGGACAATGAGATTAGTGAGGACAGGCTTCCTTTTTTGTTCAAAGACATTTATTAGTGTTTGAACTCCACAGAGTAAGGTACAGCATCTGCAACCAGAGGTGGGTGGTACTCTGTGATTCCCCAGCTATTCCCAGGAAAATAGATTGCATGGAGCTTGGATCATGTAGGCGAATCATGGTCAATCATGTAGGCGAATCACAATGTAGACAACTTGGATCATGGTCAATCATGTAGGTGAATCACAGTGTAGACAACTTGGCTTTCACCAGGGCTCAGGATTAAGTGAGGAAGGGTAACTGCCTATCTAGTTCAAAACCAAACCTCTTTCAGCATCATGAGCCCCACTGTGGACCTTATTTGAACACCAATCAGAATCTACCTTAGTGCTGCCTTTTATTCCCCTAGCTAGAATTCTTCCAAATTGCCTCCGGCAAATAGCCTCCACTCACCAGTTTATCCTATGTGCATAGCAAATAGCATACAATGTTGAACCAACAAATAGCAGAGCATCTTAAAAACACACACAATGTGTACATCCATGACTGATATATTGTGGATGATGGTCCATTATATAGAATTCCACTTAGGTTTCCATGCTAAAGTCTTGGGGATATTCGTGGTGATGCCAAAGTAATTTGTAAGGAAATCTTCCTCTATTCAGAATCTTTCAGGCATATCACAATATCCCTGATTTTGAAAAAAAAAAAAAAAGGATTTGCTATGCTCTTCAATTCATCTGATCATTAGATAAATCCTCTCCTTTCTTACTTCAAAGTGGCTCCAATCCCCACTTTCACCCTGATCTGTTTTTAAGGCATAGACTATTAACCTAAGAGAGTCACATTTGAAATGCATATGTAATGGATGAAGGAAACATTCAGAAGTATAAATTTTCTAAATAAAAGTGTCAAGCTCCTACTAAAAGAAGATGGATTTATTTTTCTTTTGTATCTCTGCAGCATAATTTGTTTCTACCATTACAAGTCTTGCGCAGAATACCAAGATTCAGGGTTTTCTCCTAGTAGAAAACATTAGCCTAATTCCTCCACTTAAAATGATTTAACTTCTTAGGCAGATGTCCTAAGCAGGCTTGGGATATGTTTAGCCACTCTCAGCAAATTAGCTATAGTCATGTCCTAGAATGAGTAGACCCTTTGAATGCCTCAAGCAGATTATTCAAGAGAAGAAGAGAAGCAGACCAGCACTAGAATAATAATTGTGAAAACCCTTTCCAAGCATCTGTAATGCAGCAAAATCTTGATGTAAAGAGTGGCTTATTATTTTACAGATGCGGATATGCTAAAGGTCATATCATACCATGTCTCTAAAAACAAGTGCATGCAGCAAAGGCGGGATAAAATGCACTTTGGCCATGAGGTGTATGTTAATGCTGTCTCCCAGACTTTGCTCAAAAGAGAATCCACTATTTTTTCCAGTTCAGTAGGGAGCCCTGGTGCCCTGGGCCTCCATTCACATGCTAGAAGGAGTATGTGTCCTCCTGTGTTAGATTCTAAGTTGTCAGTGGATGACTATACTATGTAATCAACAAACTATTAAAGGAATCCAAGCATACCTATAAATTAAGTTTAGTGCTATAATCAAATAAAACTCACAATGGCACTCTGGGGTACATACTTCATTATTGCATATCACAGTAATTAAGAATAAAATTGGCGAGTTTTATGCAAATGAATTTAATTAGTATTACCTTTATACAGTTGTATCAGTAGGAATTAAGTTTGGCTGCTCATGAGAGAGAATCCAAAATAATTGAGGTATAAAAAAATAAATGACATTTATTTCTCTTGCACATTAAAGGATTAGGACTGGAAAATATAGTCTCCCCCTCCCCTCCCCCCAGAAACCACACTGAAGGTTCCTACAGGGGTGAGGTAGTGGCTGCAAAGCTTCTGGACTGAATTGGCATCCTTTATTTTATTTTTATTTTTTTTTAATTGGCATCCTTTAGAGAAGAATTTGAACCCAGGTCAGGACCCCTGAGTAGCATGACCACCTGTCCTGGTTTGTTGGGACCGTCTCCTTTTATCACTGAGAGTCTCCCTTCCTGGGAGATCCCCTGACTGGGAGTGTTTGTCAATGATCACCCAGTGCCTCTCCACAGTGCATGGAAGAAGGTATCTTCACCTTCTGACAGGGTGTCTTCATGGAAGTTGCATGAGCCCTTTGGGGAATAGCCCCTTGATCTGTCCTGGGCCAAGCCTGAGGATAGCTTTTGTCAACCCAGACAGGTTCCGCATCTCATCCTGCCTTCCCATGCTGCCTTTCCTCTATTAACAAACACTTGTTAGACACTCATTCTAAAGTCAGATAATGTCTGGATCCACTTCATACTGCACGCTGTTCCGAATGAATTTGGGGCACTGGGAATGGCATATGCCACATGTTAAGCATAATTTTATTTTCCTCTCTCTTCCAGGAGAATTAGGCCACCATTAACTGAAGAGAAAGAGGCCACAGGGTCTCTATCGGAAAAATAGAAGGCAAACCCCCAAATCCTCAACTACTGTAGTATCTGAAGAATACTGTGGATGAATAGGAAATGATTTAGAAAGATTTTCATAATGCATTGCTAAGTGAAAAAAAAAACGAATTTACAGAACAATGTGAACAGTATGATCCTTGTCTCCAGAAATATATGCATCATATTTACTTACTTATTTACTTAATAGAGTGACAGAAGAAAAGCTGGAAAAATATACACCAAAATATTAGTGGTTACTACTGTGAGCAGCAGGTGTGGGGGAGAAGCAGTTGTGAGGGAGAAGAGGAGACCTGGCCACTGCCAGTGTGAAGGCAGAGTGGAAGCACTTGGCAGTGGCTGTGATGCAGGGAAGAAGGGCAGTGGAAGACGGGAGGTGGCCCGGGTGGCCAGGCAACAGTGGCGAGGTTAAGAAAAGCGAGGAAGAAATGTCAGAGGGAAGGAATAGGGGCAGGAGAGGGATAACCTGCCCTTGAGACATGGGAAATCATAAGAAGCTGTGAACCTTCAGGTCAAGATGCCCAACAGATCCCTGGGAACACAGGACTAGAGCTCAGAGGAGGGAGAGAGCTGGCAACACTGGGAAGGATGCCTTGCCCCCCCTCCCCCCCCCGGGGTGCGTGGGAATAAAGGGTGGAGTGGAGGAAAGCCAGAGAAGCAGGTCAAAGGCAGGAGGCTGAGAAACATCTCCACTTGGCAGTGGGGAGGGGGGTGCAGGAGAAGAAAGTGAGGCAATGTGATGGACAGGAGCATGCTGAAGCCGGACAGACCTGGGTAAAATAAATACAAGAAAGACAAGGAGGGAAGAGAAGGGAAAGTGGCCAGTGGGTCTCGGACTGGCCTCTGATTCTCTGGGCAGGACACAGGGCACAGCTAATTCTCTAATGGCTTCTATGTGGTTCTTTCCACACTGCCCTCCCGTATTGGGGATCTTCTACCTACATAAAGACAAGCCTGGAACGTTCCATTACTCTTCTGCTCCTCTCCTCCAGCCTCACAGAGGTAAGAAATCAGAATCTGGGGAAGGGGAGCCCGTGGATTAAAGTGGAGTTGGAAAGAAACTAAGTCAGCTATGCCCCTCCACATCGCAAATAACGGGCACAACAGCCGGGGAAGGGGGCAGCTGTAACCTTGAGCCAAGTTAGAAGTTTTGGCTGTGACTCTGAATTAGGCATATTAATTACTGATTAGAAGACCTTTTATTACCTGAAGGTGACCACAAAAGTCATGGTCATCCAGGAGCAAGAGACTAATTGGTCCCAAAGAATAAAGGAGCAAGGGGAGCAAAAATAAAATCACTTAATGATTACACCCTGGAGTCACACTTAGTCAACATAATGGTAAAAGGGACACTTTGTAAAGGGACGAAGATCCTGGGACCACTGTCTCTCCCTTGGGGAGTTGGATGTTGTACATGTCTTTTGCTTCTGTCTGGGAATTGCAGCTAAAACCCAAAGTTGAACATCATAGTACTGAAGCTGACGCTAGTGGCAGCGGTCATTTCTGCAGGGCTGCGTGACCCTACTACCCTCAACCCAGCATATGCCTACAATTTGTAGGTGCACAAACAAACAAACAAAAAAATGAACGAAACCCACTGATTGGAATTGGGGAATTGTTGACTTCCATGGAAAGCCCTGAGGTCTCTTCTTCCTCTTCCCTGCTTGCAGGAGAAGGAACAGCGTATTCATTTCTGTTGCTTTATAACAGATCACCAAGAACTTATTGGCTTAAAACAACAGAAGCTTGTTAGCTCACAGCTGTCATGGTCAGAAGCCCAGACCCAGGGTGGCTGGGTTCTCTGTTCAAGGTCTCACAGGCAGACATCACTGTGTCAGCTGGTGGCGACCTCACCTGATGCTCTGGGTTCACTTCCAAGCTCCCCAGTTGTGGTAGAACTTGGTTCCTTGCAGCTGTAGGACTGAGGTCCCGGGTTCCTTGCTGTCTTCAGCCACGGGTTGTTCTTAGAGGCCACCCATGCTCCTCACCACGTGTTCCCCTCCACTTTCAGGGTCAGACACAAGGCTCCCCTATCCAGCCCCTCTCCCACCTCCAGTGTCTTTGCAGGAAGAGCCCCGTCTCTCTTCAGCACTCTCCTGACTAGGTCAGGAGAAGCTTCCCTTCTCAAAGTCCACGGTGCCCTATGACCAGACCCATTCCTGGAAGGAAAACCCATCGTAGTCACAATCTCAGAATAACTCAGGGCAGGGATCTTGGGGCTTTCTTACAAGACTGCCTAGCACAGGTACTCCCTCCAAAAAGCTCCAAAAGTCTCATTTGTGAAGAATAAGAGCAAATGCAAGAAAAGTTAGCAGGGACAGTGCTCAGTTGGATGTGTGGGTCCTCCCTCCACGCCTTTCCAAGAGGTACAGTAGGAGGGCCAACCAGCAGCAATGGCAGGGTTGGCACCCCACCATTTGCCTCACCATGGTCTGCTAGCTGCTTGTGAATGTGATGGAACTCTGTCAATTTTGAGCAGACTTCCCACCACAGCATCCAGGAGGCTGGCTTGCTGTGGGGGTGCTGGATAGTGTAGGAGCCGAGGGGTACGGCTGGCCTTCCACATCAGGAAGAGACAACACATCACCCTCCCGAGTACCCTCTTGCACCCCTTCCAGAGCCGGCCCTCTGGTGCCTCTGAGAGGGACCATCAGCCGCTGGGAGAGAGCTCCAGTGGCAGCAGCTACGTAAAAGCTTTGCCCCTTTCCTCTGATCATCCTCCTCATCTCAACAGAGGCTAGAATGAAACAGCCAAACGCCCCCTCCTCTTTCCAGGGGGTGCCCGGATGGGTCCCAGGAAAGTGAGTGAATCACCATATATTGCCTTTTTATCTAGACTGGACTGTGTTTTCTGGATGCCGGGAAATAACTGAGAAGCCACAGGATCTACCATTAAGGGAACAGGAGATTTGACAAAGCAGATTGGAAGGTTGTATTTGGAAAAATATAAAACCACTTCCTGTGTGTTCCTCACCAGATTTATACCATTTAGTAAGCCAGTTGCCCATATGACCACAGTGAGCCTTCTGCTTTCAGGAGCAGACACACGCAGCTCCAGCTACCTGGGGGAGTGCAAAGAAATTCAGAGAGTGGCCTTATGATCACAGCCTGGACGTGGACAGTAATAAACCAGGAGCCTCATGAGCGTGTGCAACAGTATGTACATGTGCACGTGCATGAATGTGTGAGAGAGTGTGTGCTCACATGTGAGTGTGTGTGGGTGAGGAGCGAGTGGTGAGCGAATGTGGGGGAATGTACATGTGTGAGTATGTGCAAGTGTGCATGTGTGGGTTCACAAATCACTGGGTGTGTGTGAGGAGTGTGTGTGGTACATGGGTGTGAGGGAATGTACATAGGCGAGTAGGTGCACATATGTGAGTATGCTCACAGATCACTGAGTCTGCATGTGTGCATGTGAGGAGTGTGTGCAGTGTGTAAGGAAGCACACATGAGTGAGTGTGTGGGAGTATTCACATGTGAGTGAGTGTGAGAGGGGTGGATGAGGATAAAGGAGGGCTCAGGGGTCAGTGGGTGTGGCTGTGAGAGTGTGTTCCCGCGCGAGTGCGTGTGCGAGGAGGGTGCGGTGTGCGTGAGGGAGGGCTCAGGGGGGAGTGGGTGTGGCTGTGAGAGTGTGTTCCCGCGCGAGTGCGTGTGCGAGGGGGTGCGGTGTGCGTGAGGGAGGGCTCAGGGGGGAGTGGGTGTGGCTGTGAGAGTGTGTTCCCGCGCGAGTGCGTGTGCGAGGGGGTGCGGTGTGCGTGAGGGAGGGCTCAGGGGTGAGTGGGTGTGGCTGTGAGAGTGTGTTCCCGCGCGAGTGCGTGTGCGAGGAGGGTGCGGTGTGCGTGAGGGAGGGCACAGGGGTGAGGGGGTGTGGCTGTGAGAGTGTGTTCCCGCGCGAGTGCGTGTGCGAGGAGGGTGCGGTGTGCGTGAGGGAGGGCACAGGGGTGAGTGGGTGTGGCTGTGAGAGTGTGTTCCCGCGCGAGTGCGTGTGCGAGGAGGGTGCGGTGTGCGTGAGGGAGGGCACAGGGGTGAGTGGGTGTGGCTGTGAGAGTGTGTTCCCGCGCGAGTGCGTGTGCGAGGAGGGTGCGGTGTGCGTGAGGGAGGGCACAGGGGTGAGTGGGTGTGGCTGTGAGAGTGTGTTCCCGCGCGAGTGCGTGTGCGAGGAGGGTGCGGTGTGCGTGAGGGAGGGCACAGGGGTGAGGGGGTGTGGCTGTGAGAGTGTGTTCCCGCGCGAGTGCGTGTGCGAGGAGGGTGCGGTGTGCGTGAGGGAGGGCACAGGGGTGAGTGGGTGTGGCTGTGAGAGTGTGTTCCCGCGCGAGTGCGTGTGCGAGGAGGGTGCGGTGTGCGTGAGGGAGGGCACAGGGGTGAGGGGGTGTGGCTGTGAGAGTGTGTTCCCGCGCGAGTGCGTGTGCGAGGAGGGTGCGGTGTGCGTGAGGGAGGGCACAGGGGTGAGTGGGTGTGGCTGTGAGAGTGTGTTCCCGCGCGAGTGCGTGTGCGAGGAGGGTGCGGTGTGCGTGAGGGAGGGCACAGGGGTGAGTGGGTGTGGCTG
Organism: Nyctereutes procyonoides; assembly: GCF_905146905.1. NCBI lineage: Eukaryota > Metazoa > Chordata > Mammalia > Carnivora > Canidae > Nyctereutes > Nyctereutes procyonoides. The sequence continues at coordinate 3,751,474 of NW_026575143.1, forward strand.
TGAGAGTGTGTTCCCGCGCGAGTGCGTGTGCGAGGAGGGTGCGGTGTGCGTGAGGGAGGGCTCAGGGGTGAGGGGGTGTGGCTGTGAGAGTGTGTTCCCGCGCGAGTGCGTGTGCGAGGAGGGTGCGGTGTGCGTGAGGGAGGGCACAGGGGTGAGTGGGTGTGGCTGTGAGAGTGTGTTCCCGCGCGAGTGCGTGTGCGAGGAGGGTGCGGTGTGCGTGAGGGAGGGCACAGGGGTGAGGGGGTGTGGCTGTGAGAGTGTGTTCCCGCGCGAGTGCGTGTGCGAGGAGGGTGCGGTGTGCGTGAGGGAGGGCACAGGGGTGAGTGGGTGTGGCTGTGAGAGTGTGTTCCCGCGCGAGTGCGTGTGCGAGGAGGGTGCGGTGTGCGTGAGGGAGGGCACAGGGGTGAGGGGGTGTGGCTGTGAGAGTGTGTTCCCGCGCGAGTGCGTGTGCGAGGAGGGTGCGGTGTGCGTGAGGGAGGGCACAGGGGTGAGGGGGTGTGGCTGTGAGAGTGTGTTCCCGCGCGAGTGCGTGTGCGAGGAGGGTGCGGTGTGCGTGAGGGAGGGCACAGGGGTGAGTGGGTGTGGCTGTGAGAGTGTGTTCCCGCGCGAGTGCGTGTGCGAGGAGGGTGCGGTGTGCGTGAGGGAGGGCACAGGGGTGAGTGGGTGTGGCTGTGAGAGTGTGTTCCCGCGCGAGTGCGTGTGCGAGGAGGGTGCGGTGTGCGTGAGGGAGGGCACAGGGGTGAGTGGGTGTGGCTGTGAGAGTGTGTTCCCGCGCGAGTGCGTGTGCGAGGAGGGTGCGGTGTGCGTGAGGGAGGGCACAGGGGTGAGGGGGTGTGGCTGTGAGAGTGTGTTCCCGCGCGAGTGCGTGTGCGAGGAGGGTGCGGTGTGCGTGAGGGAGGGCACAGGGGTGAGGGGGTGTGGCTGTGAGAGTGTGTTCCCGCGCGAGTGCGTGTGCGAGGAGGGTGCGGTGTGCGTGAGGGAGGGCACAGGGGTGAGTGGGTGTGGCTGTGAGAGTGTGTTCCCGCGCGAGTGCGTGTGCGAGGAGGGTGCGGTGTGCGTGAGGGAGGGCACAGGGGTGAGTGGGTGTGGCTGTGAGAGTGTGTTCCCGCGCGAGTGCGTGTGCGAGGAGGGTGCGGTGTGCGTGAGGGAGGGCACAGGGGTGAGTGGGTGTGGCTGTGAGAGTGTGTTCCCGCGCGAGTGCGTGTGCGAGGAGGGTGCGGTGTGCGTGAGGGAGGGCACAGGGGTGAGTGGGTGTGGCTGTGAGAGTGTGTTCCCGCGCGAGTGCGTGTGCGAGGAGGGTGCGGTGTGCGTGAGGGAGGGCTCAGGGGTGAGTGGGTGTGGCTGTGAGAGTGTGTTCCCGCGCGAGTGCGTGTGCGAGGAGGGTGCGGTGTGCGTGAGGGAGGGCACAGGGGTGAGTGGGTGTGGCTGTGAGAGTGTGTTCCCGCGCGAGTGCGTGTGCGAGGAGGGTGCGGTGTGCGTGAGGGAGGGCACAGGGGTGAGGGGGTGTGGCTGTGAGAGTGTGTTCCCGCGCGAGTGCGTGTGCGAGGAGGGTGCGGTGTGCGTGAGGGAGGGCACAGGGGTGAGTGGGTGTGGCTGTGAGAGTGTGTTCCCGCGCGAGTGCGTGTGCGAGGAGGGTGCGGTGTGCGTGAGGGAGGGCACAGGGGTGAGTGGGTGTGGCTGTGAGAGTGTGTTCCCGCGCGAGTGCGTGTGCGAGGAGGGTGCGGTGTGCGTGAGGGAGGGCACAGGGGTGAGTGGGTGTGGCTGTGAGAGTGTGTTCCCGCGCGAGTGCGTGTGCGAGGAGGGTGCGGTGTGCGTGAGGGAGGGCACAGGGGTGAGGGGGTGTGGCTGTGAGAGTGTGTTCCCGCGCGAGTGCGTGTGCGAGGAGGGTGCGGTGTGCGTGAGGGAGGGCACAGGGGTGAGTGGGTGTGGCTGTGAGAGTGTGTTCCCGCGCGAGTGCGTGTGCGAGGAGGGTGCGGTGTGCGTGAGGGAGGGCACAGGGGGGAGTGGGTGTGGCTGTGAGAGTGTGTTCCCGCGCGAGTGCGTGTGCGAGGAGGGTGCGGTGTGCGTGAGGGAGGGCACAGGGGTGAGTGGGTGTGGCTGTGAGAGTGTGTTCCCGCGCGAGTGCGTGTGCGAGGAGGGTGCGGTGTGCGTGAGGGAGGGCACAGGGGTGAGGGGGTGTGGCTGTGAGAGTGTGTTCCCGCGCGAGTGCGTGTGCGAGGAGGGTGCGGTGTGCGTGAGGGAGGGCACAGGGGTGAGTGGGTGTGGCTGTGAGAGTGTGTTCCCGCGCGAGTGCGTGTGCGAGGAGGGTGCGGTGTGCGTGAGGGAGGGCACAGGGGTGAGTGGGTGTGGCTGTGAGAGTGTGTTCCCGCGCGAGTGCGTGTGCGAGGAGGGTGCGGTGTGCGTGAGGGAGGGCACAGGGGTGAGTGGGTGTGGCTGTGAGAGTGTGTTCCCGCGCGAGTGCGTGTGCGAGGAGGGTGCGGTGTGGTGTGTGTGAGCGTGTTGTGCGGTGATGAGTGTGAGGGTGAGTGTGTGCATCGTGCGAGAGCGTGGGCGGGGGCTCGAGGCCCGGCGGGGAGCGGTGGGCCGCCATGGGGTCCCGTCGGGCGCCTTGGCTGTGGCAGCCAGCACGAGAGGGGAGCCCGGCAGGCGAGGGCACGCGGCTGTGGATACAGGGCAGGAGCGGCCGTGACCCCGTGACCCCGCGGCTGAGCGGCGCCGGCGGACTACCTGGGTCGCTTCGGCCTGGTCTCCTGCGGTCCTGCCCGGGAGCCGAGCCGAGCCGAGCCGGCCGAGCCGGAGTCGAGTCGAGCCGAACCGAGCCGGGCTGGAGCGGGCCCGCCCAAGCCTGCCGCAGCCGGGTGCGGGCCGCCCCGACGCCCCCCGGCGTGGCCAGGCCTTGCAAACAGCACGTCTTTCTCGGACTTCTGAAGAAACGTCTCCCTTTCCCGTTTCTCTGGCCCTCAAAGGCAAACGAGCGAAGCCTAAAGCCCGAAAGTATTCAGTTGAGACACAACTCGCAGAAACGGTTGTGCGGCGACTTCTGAGGGTCTTCTAGAGAGCGCGGCGCGTAGGGGCAGCATCTCCCGTCCCCCTGAAAGCACTTTGCGGCGAGGTCTCGCCCCCCGTTGCCCCCTGACGACTTGGACACCACTGCCGAGGGGCAGCTGCCTCCAGGGCTTGGCACCGTTCGCGGAGTGCACCGGAACCGTGACGGCGCCGCGCCGGGGCACTGCCTCCGGGGGTGTCCCTGGGTCCAGGAGCCGGAGCCCTCGGGTGTCCCCAACTCCCAGCCGAAGGGCTCTTCGCTCGCGTTGGCGCCAATCCTCTCATTCCACCGCGGAACCGGAGGGGTTGGGCCACCTGTCAACTAGGCCCAACACACAGTGAGAGAGCTATTAGCTATTGTGGTCCTCCAAGCTGTGAGATGTAAGGGGTTAGGGAAGAGCACAGAAAAAAGATCAGAACATTGATAAAACAAATTCACCTCGGGGACCATCTTCTCCCCCAATATAACCATGGAAACTTGCCCGGTCACAAAAGAAACTAAAGGCTCAAAGAAACATTCTGCTACTGAATTAGGTGGGTGGCTGGCAGGTGAATTTGGTGTAGGTGCAGAAATGCATGTGCCGGGTGTGTGTGTGTGTGTGTGTGTGTGTGTGTGTGTGTGCTTGTGTGTTATGGAAAGTGAAGTTAGAATGAAGTTGGGGGGTCTGACAGGTGATGGAAAGAAAAGTAGCCTTCCAGGAGGGAGCTGGAAAAGCCTAGGAACAGAGAGAACGAGCAGCCACACGTCTAGTCGCCCCGTCTACACAGTCTGCCGCCGAGAAGACAAGCCCTAAACTATGTGATTTGCAAAAAGGGTTGTGCAGCTCACTCTAACTTGTAAGGACCAGCCAACCTACCTGCTACTGTTACCTCTCTCTCTCTCTGTCTGTTACTTTGGCAAAATAGGTCAGGGTGGCCCCTGAAAAAAACCTTAATGCTAATCTCTCAGGAATCGAGTGCTTTCTCTAGAATTGTGTGGGTGAGTTTGATGAGTCTTGGGGAAATTGCTCCTTCATCATCACACCCCCATTTGCCTTTACCCTCGAGATGAAGAGGAATAAGCATCCAGAGAGACCCAGTCAACCCCTAGAAGAGGCTAGGGATGGAGCAAAGCATGGAGAGAGCCCTGCTCCATCAAATACACCATTATTTGGTATTTAAAGAAAAACAAAACAAAACACCAAAGACTGAGACCACCAACGGGGCCAAATAACATCAAACTGAAGCAGAGAGATCCCCTCCAGGAAGTGTTTAAGTGAGTCTGAGAAATCAAGGTATTCTAATTAAACACATAGTTTGAAAGAAGTGTGAAGTACTTGGCAGAGAATTACTGAAGTAGGAAATTAATAAAGTTCACTCCCAGTGTTAAATGAGCCTTCTGAATTCTAAAATCCAGAAGAATGTCTTCAGTTGAGTTCTAAATTTAGTGGAATCATATTCAAGAGTAAAGAGGGACAAAGGCGTCTCCCTTCAGAGGGCAGTGGGGTCAGACGCTGCTGTTATTGAAAGTTTTGATATTTTGTTATCTTAGACTTTTTTAGTTATTTTTATTTTAAAAAATATATAATCGTATTTATCTTGAGTGCCGACCTGTCTTATGCCCCCTGAATGTAGCATTCTATATGAGTGTCTCACTTTTCCCTCTAGTCTGGTCAGAGCCTGGTAGGTACTCGTGCAGGGAAAGTCACCATGTCTTATGGCTTGAATTTTGTCCCCCATAGAGAAAGTCCTAATCCCTAGTACCCCAGAATGTGGCCTTATTTAGAAATAGGATTATTACAGATGTGATTAGTTAAATTGAGATTATGACTAATGTTCTTATAAAAAAGAGAAATTTGGGGCTGCCTGGGTGGCTGTCCATTAAGCATCTGACTCTTGGTTTCAGCTCAGGTCCTGATCTCAGGGTCGTAGGACTGAGCCCCACTTTGGTCCACACTCAGTGTAGAGTCTGCTTTCAGATTGTCTCTCCCTCACTGTCTGCCCCTCCTGCCTATACTCAATCTCTCTCTCTCTCTCTCCATATATATATATAATATTTTTTTTAAAAAAAAATGGCGGAAATTTGGACGCACACGCGCAGAGAATGCTGTGTAAACATGAAGGCAGAGGTCAGGTGGTTCATCTATACCAAAGATTGTCGACAAAGCACCAGAAGGTAGGAGACAGGCATGGAACGGATTCTCTCCCGTAATCTTAAGAAGACATCAGCCTGCTAACACCTTGATCTTAGACTCCTGGTCTCCCAAACTGCCAGATGATACATTTCAGTAGTCTGCACCACTCAGCTCTAGCAAACTGGCACACCATCCCGGGTCTTAAGGAGAGGTAGCACCCCATATCAGTTGCTCCTTTTCCACCCTGTAGCCAGGGAAAACTAGATCAGCTCTCAGGCCAGAGATGGAAATATCAAACCAAATCCAGAAACTAAGTGGTAGGGAGAGGAGGTAAAAGTGGTTCGTTGTAGGGAGGATGTGATCACTGTCAGACATAGCAACCCTACAAAACACCAGTGCCAGGGATGTCAGATGAAGGAAACCCTCTGAAGTCTGTGGTCAAAGCAAGAGGAACCGTGGGACAGGGAAGGCGCATTCAGTGTTGCCCTCACATGACAACGACTTTATCTCGGCAGGGCCTTTATCCACCTGGGAGGTGTACCTTTGAGCCCTGCATCTGACCTTGTGCCTTCTCAAAGCTCCTACTATGTGCTCAGCTCAGTGACAGGTGCTGGGTCAGAAAGTGTGCCAGCGTCGGAATGAGGGGGTCACTTCAGAAAAGAAGGCGTCCATGCTCTAGAGCCTTCCGCATGTTCTTACTTACACTAACGTGAGAGGGAGATTGGTTTCATTTGCGAAAGCCTGATGCTCAGGGGCCAGGCCAGCTATGCCAAAGAGCAGTTCCCTTGCAAACATGGCTTTTCTCCTCTCTCGAAATTTCTGCATTCTGACTGCTGGTGGGATAAGAGGGAGAGATGGTTCTCTGCCTTGGAACAGGAGGCCTGACCACCTCCCATCTGTCTCCAGGGGAGCCTGGCTGACTCAAGCTATCAGCCTCGCATAAGCTAAGAGGTCCAGACTGGTCAGGTCTGGTCACTGACACTGTGCAAGAATGAGATTATGCATCATCTGTTAAAGTCAATCCATCGGAATCACTTATTTTACTAGCAAAAAAGAATCTTTCTCATCATTTTAAAGTTCCTCGTTCACTGCTTGAAATGTGTTGACTTTGGTTACAATTTTATCTTTATAGCATAAATTGGTCTCTTGGTGTTTTACTTCTTCCCTAGGTCACTAGTGTGAGTAACTGGGATCATCTGCCCTATATTGCACTAGCAGAGTCCAGCCTGTAATTTATTTTGGAGGCAAAGACAAGAGATAGAATATGCAAAAGTTTGTGGAGGAAAAAGTAAAAGGTTAGACTTTGACTCCAGCCTAAAACACACGATCCAGTGCAGCTTCTCCCAGAGGTCTGTGCTGGGATATGAGGCATGGCCACATAATTAACAAAGCTGCACCTTGTCCTTCATTGATCCTTGGGCACATAGGTCAGGACTTGGACTACCAAACAAAATAAACCACCAACACTAAGTGTAATTTCTTACTCATGATTGACAGCCATCATTTAAATGAAAATAGAAATATTTTGAAGATTTCTGAAGAGTTCATCTAACACAATGTTTCTTAAATTGAGGTCCATGGTTCACTAGCATCAGAATTTCCTGGGATACTTGTTAAAAATATATATTTCTGCCCAGCCTGCCCAGATAAGAACTTAAACAAGCTTCTAGATGATTTTTATCCCTCTTGAAGTTTAAGGTCTAGACTATGACATGACACATAATAACATGGCTGGGTGTTTTCTTGCCATCAGTACAAGAAGTTAGTAAGTCCACCTTGTTTCTCAGGGAACTTCTCTTCCTTGAAGGCCGCTTTTTGATGACTAATTCAAATGGCTTCTGCTCTGACTGCCTCAAAGTCTCCCCTAATCCAGGGCCTGATCCAATCATTGCAGATATTCTAGAAGCGATCCTAATGCCCATCAGATTACTTGGGTGGAATAATAACTAGAGCTCTTCAAAGTTAAAACACCTCACATATAGAGATAAGAACTTATTAAATGTTCAAAACCTAAGGGGTTAAATTTGGTCGAAGAATACTGCTTTATAAAACCAAAAAAGTCAGTATCTTCAATGATCTCAACCAGAGAAATACAAAAGGTTGGTAAACATTAAACATGCAAAAGGTAAAGTATAGAAGCCCTGGTTTGGGGCTACATAACTTGGCATGTAGCCAAGGAGACATTTGACAATGTCTGGAGACATTTTGGGTTGTCACAACAGGGTGTACTACAGGATAGAAGACAGAGATGCTGCTTATGCTCCTGTCGTACCCAGGACAGCCATCCCCCCCACCCACCCCCGCCACACATAAGGAACTATGCATCTCAAAATGTTAAGTGCCAAGGTTGAGAAACTTGCAGTAAAGAATAGGATAGGTTCAAAAAGGATCAACCAGATATTCTAAGATTATATGAGAACTAGGTGACATTAATGATAAATAACAATTGAGCAGCTCTGGAAAGCAAGAAGCAGAGGCTAGAAGACATGGTAGCGGAGGAACGAGAACTGGGGATTCTTTGGGTAGATTGACTCCCAGGGGAAAAAAATAGAATTTATAGTGTGACAGGTATTGTTGGTTTTCCTCCAAAATTCATTCATCCTTTATTCCAAAGTAATGTAGGTAAAGCCTAGAATAGAGTTGCCCAACTAAATACTGCTCACCTTGCAGTTAGAAGTGACCAAGTTCCCACCACTGCCACGTCAGCTGAAGTGAAATACACAAAATCCATCCTAAAAGGAAATTGTTCCTTCAGATTACTTTTTTTTTTCCTTGTTTAGAGAGCTGGAACATGGACATAGCCATACCTGAGAAGGTAAGATGACCTACAGCAGAGGTCAGCAAAATGTTTTTCTTAAAGGTTCGAGTAGTAAATGTTTTCATCTCCAATGTTCCATTTAGTCTTTATTGCAACTATTCAACTCTCCCCATGAGAGCATCTGTAGACGGTATGATAACAAATGGACATGATGTGTTCCAAAGAAACTTACTTATAAGGCCATAATTTGCAGATCCCTGCCCAAGGAGATGACAGAGAATGAGATCAAAAGTATATGGGTCCCCAGTGGACTTCGTGGAGTGAGGATCCCACCAACTCAGACTACACTAGGGACAGGTTAACATGAGAAAGACATGAACATCTCTATTCCAGCATTTGTAGCTTTGGACGTCTTACTTAACCATTACCCTAGCAGACTATAATACTCAGACTGAATTCAAGGCATCTTATTTATTTTTTTTATGGAATCCTGTTAAAAACATGTTGAGATAAGTCTTATTCTGTTTTCTAAATAGCAACCCTGAGGCTCAGAGACATTTATAGTGCCTCACCCACTGAGGTAGGAAAGGACAGAGCTGGAAGTGGTGATTTAGATTCAGGCCTATCCCATTGCCAAACTCTTCCTGTGACACATCCTACCTCACCAGTGAGCAGCTAGTGCACAAATCACATGCAAAAAAGACGTGCAAGGGATTTTCTTGGTTATCAGCCCAAGACCTTCTGGTTTGTCCTTTCAAAATCCAACCCAAGGCCTACTTTTGCCTTCAATTTCTTGCAGGACAAACTGCAACCTTTAGTGGATGTTTCACTTTGAAACTCTTGTATGGTTATCTTTGCATTGAGGTGGCCAGTCTCCCTGAGAGGACGATATGCTCTTCTATGGCAGAGCCTGCCTTTATACCTTTCAGCCCCTCAGTACCGAGGTCTAGGGCTCACACACAGAGCCCTGACCCCAGTGACCGCTGCTCTCCTGTTGCAGGATGGTGGACAGGGCATGGTTCTGTGATTCTGACAAGCCCTGGCAGGAGAAGAGACGCGATTGAAGGGTGGGAGCCCTTAATCTTTTCACATCTCTGTGTTCTCGATACTACTAGATATCTACCTTGTGGGCAGAATGCTCATGGGACAACCCAGAGAGTTCACATACTATAAGAATCAGATTGGGCTGAATTGTTTGTAGCATCACATGTGTCTTAAAGCAAAACCCCAGTGGGGGTGATTCAACCACCCTCTTCGTTCTGTTGCTGGCAGCAGTCTGATTGTTATCCTTTGTGACTGGTTCACATTCCATTTCCAATGTGTGCCCAATATAGAATTTTTTGTTCAGGGACGCCTGGGTGCCTCAGCGGTTGAGCTGCCTTGGGCGTGATCCCAGGGTTAGAGATTGAGTCTCACATCGGGCTCCCTGCAGGAAGCCTACTTCTCCCTCTGTCTATGTCTCTGCCTCTCTCTCTCTCTTTCTCATGAATAAATAAATAAAATCTTTTTTAAAAATAATTTTTTGTTCATAGCTGGATTTTCTGTTGGTCTGATTTAATTACCTCTCAGATTCTCAAACTACACGATGTCATGAGCTAAATGGCGTCCAATAGCAATCTAATACTGCTCCAAGGCCACCCAGAACTCTTCTCCTAGGGACATCACCTGTTCTTGGGTGACACTTATGTCACTGATACGAACCATCTCACTCCAGTGCTTTCCAGTGACCGGGAAAGACCTCCGGGTCTTCTTCCTTCTCCAACCTCCAAACCTGTTTTGTTAGCCTTCTGTAAATAAAGAACTACTAGAAGCTAGCTTCTGAAGTCAGTATCAGCTTTCCCATCACCAGTACTGCTAACCCAAAATAACTCATCAGTGAGAAATAATTCATAAACTTCAGAGAAACTCCCTGAGTTAGGACTTCTGCTCTTCCTCTGAGACTGAGGACCCTCCAGGGTAGGATCTGAGCCTTATTAATCTTTAAACCCCTAGTGACTAGCCTGACACTTAACTAGGTGATCAAGAAACGTTTGTGATCTAGAATGATATTCATCATCCGTCGCATCAAAGAAAGACAGCTGTCCCCAGCGGGAGCCCACTGCAGGGGCTAGCTCCTGGGGAGAGCAACTTCGAAAGTCAGGCACTGTCACCTCATCCACCTCCACCCCCCAAGAATCACCTGCCTACAGCCCTTTATCATGGCATGTGTTAGGACTGAGAAGCTGGGAGGCAAATTCCTCCCAATTAATTAAGTGGATTAAATAATCCAAATAGAAGATCTGAGTATTCGGTTATTTTAGCTTTCTATTGAAATGTTTGAATGTTCAATGACTACCTGCTCCTCTGCATGCCATGAATCATGCAGTGAACACGAGATTTAAGGTGACTACTAGATTATGCCCAGGAGGGCCTGTCAATATGGCTTGCTATCAACTGCCGCTTTATATCAAGGCTAATGGAATGAAATGCAATATGAAATTCTGTTTTGGAGAAAAATAAAATAGTGGTTATCCATTGATTAAATTTACCTGAAAGTCTGACACAGTCATCGACCAAATGTTGTATTTCTGAATGAGTCATGTGCTTTTAAGAGGCTGCCAGTAAAATACCGCTTGCATTTTAGGCTGATCATGAGCACTGGTGCCTTAGATTAACTCCTGTGTTCCTAGTAGGACTAAGTGCTCAAGCCCAAATATGCCTGGGCAGTACTGTGGGCCGGGAGTGACCCTGTCTGTCCCCTGCTGAAGATCCAAATCTGGCAGACTTAGACCACAGACCAGAAAGAGCCAGGTCCAAAACTCTGATTTTGCAGATGAAGAAGGCTTTCTGCTCTACCATCTGCGTGCACTTCCTCTTGCCGCTGTTAACACATGACCACAAATTTAGTGACTTAAAAACAACATGGTCTTATTATCTTACAGGTCTGGAGGTCAGAAGTCAACAATAGGTGTGCAGTGCAGGGTTCCTTCTTGAAGTTCCAGGGGAAAATTCCTTTTCTTCCCTTCCCAGCTTCCAAAGGTTGCCCACATCCTTTGGCTCTTGTCTGCCTCCTTCATCACTAAAGCCAATAGCATAGCAGCTTCTCTTCCCATGACCTTCCTGCCTTGCTCTTGGAAAGACGCTTGTGATGATATGGGACCCAGATGGATCATCCAAGATCATCTCTCCATCTCTTAACTTAGTCACACCTGCAAAATGCCTTTTGCTGAATAAGTTAACATATTCCTGGGTCTCAGGGATTTGGTGATAGACATCTGGGCGGGAGGTGGTATGCAGCCCACTATGCTGCCAAAAAGGGGTAATGTTGCAAACAAGCCGCTGAAAATATTTCATTTTCACAGAAAATATTTCAGGCCATTGACCTAATCTTGTCACCTTTGGTGAGTGTGGCCTTGAGAACATAGAGCATGAGCACAAGGATCTTGCAAGCTCCATCTGACCCGGCTCTGCTGGTCTGAGCTATGTAAGCTTGGACCAAACAGTTCATGAATTGTCCATATCACTTCAGCATCAGAAGCTCAAAGGGAGTGGCAGAAAATGAAGAAGGAGAGACAGCGTGAGTGAACCTGAAAAAACACGCCGAGGAATCATAGGTAAAAAATATAAGTTCCATGGAAGCAGAGGCACGGAGAGCTCTGCTTCCCCCTGAATCGTTGGGACCTGAAATAGTACCTGAAATTATCTAACATGATGAATATTTCATGAATGAAAGAATGAGCATTGTTTCACAAACCAGTACTATGAAGGCTATTTTGAAAATCATTTACACATCTCTGTCTTGCCAGCTAGATTATAAACTCCCTGGGCAAGGGGGCCTCCTTTCTCTTTTAGGGGCTCACAACACTTAACAGGTGCATGCTTAGATGCAACTACCAGGTAAGAACCAACTAGATGCATGGTTACATGTACTTACTAGTCAAATTACTAAGAAATCTTAAATTTAATGCTCTGTTTTCACAGATAAATGCAAATTTGAAGTAAATCCTCTATTTAGTAGTATATTTATGAACTTTCTCATCCTGGTCTCTTTAGGAAATCTTTTTAGCACTACACCCAACTGGTTTTCAGTATAAGATGAAACATACTCAAGAAACAGTAAAAACACCATCTACTACAGCAGATGTCAGTACTTTTGGAGAAAAATAAAATAGTGGTTATCCATTGACCTGAGTCCACCCCTGCACATGCTAACCTGACAGCCCCTAAATGCAACCTCCTTTCACTATTTGCTAAAGCCTTTCTCTGGCCACCAGCTTGCAGGCAGCGCAGACATGCCGGGGAGTTAATGCTTCCCAGAGCATCCCTCAGCAATGGCTGATGGGAATTAGGATAAATACCAAAGCCCCTCCCATCTTGGATGAGATAACCCCAAGATCCATTCTACATAGTTACCAGCACTCCACAGTAGAGTGGAGCTTTGGTTGCCCATCATGGTAATCTGCTCAAAATACATGTTTGTTGGCTTCATTCCATTCCCTGTCTCACTTCCCCACTCCCCTACAGTGCTTTCTGGAATCACCTCCCACGTAAAACTACCCACATCGAATCCGCATCAAACCTTCATCTCGGGATCTGCTTCTGAGGCCACAGAGCAAGGCATACTTACACCCACACAAACTGGGAGAGGCAAGGCTTCCCTTGAGCCTCTGGAGAGAACCCAGCCATGCTGCCACCTTGATTTAAGCTTTGTGAAGCAGATCTTGAGCTTCTAGGCTCCAGAACTGTGAGAGAATACTTTTCTGTTGTTGATAGCCACCAAACTGTGGTAATTCGTTATAGCAGGCCCAGGACACTAATACACTTTTACACTGAGTAAAGTCATTCCTTCAGCAAAAGTGAAGCACCTTGAGAAGTGCTTGCCTCTTCTGGGCCTCTAGGATTTAATTTCCCTGTTTTGAAATGGAAACTTACACATTCAGTAGTCGTTATTTGAAGCAGATAACATTACTCCCCTGTATAAAATCCTCCAGTGGTTTGCACCCATCTTACAATAAAATCTGACCTCCTCACTGGGCTGCAAAGCACCATGTGGCACCTGGCATGTTCCCTCTCTTCAGCTCATGGGCCTTCTTTCAGATTTCTGAACAAGCCTTAGAGCTGCCACTCCAGTTCTGTCTTCAGCCTGGACCTGTCCTCTCCCTGACGACTGCATGGTTAACCCTTCTTCTGCTTTCCGACCTCAGCTTACACCCCAACCCTCAGAGGAGCCTTCTAGGGTTTCCCACCTGAATCCATGGTCAGATCCCCCTGCCCTAATTCTCTGCGTAGCACAGGTCCCTGTCCCAGGTTTCCCCTATGTGTTACTATTCAATGTTTTCCTCTCCTAGATTGTAAATGCCAGTGCAGGAACCTTGTCTATAATTCACTCTACTATCCCTAAAACTAGAATAGACTCTAGCATAGAGTCAGGGTTCTGCAAACATTGGTGAGTAGGTGAATAAAAGAGTAAATGAATTCTGGTGGAGATGCGATTTAGAGGCTTTAATGATTTCCTCTTTAACCCAGATGCCTGCAGTGCCGGAGGCTCAGTAAGAGGATGTGTGGCTCGTCAGCAAGGCACAGACCCCAACAATCCTGCCATGAGGACTTTGGGTCCCATGCGTGACCAGCCTTTTTGAATTTTTATTTAATGTAGGGCTGCATTTTATTCAAACGTGTGCTCTTCACTTCCTGGGAGCTCTGATAACAGTGTTTCTGACCCACCCCTCTTGGTGTCTGGCGCACTCTCAGATTTTCAGGCCTGGGATGTGGTTGCTGCTGTTAGGGGTAGACATAATGGGATGGAAATTTAGATTGGATGAAATCTCACACCTCAGCGGGGGGAAGGCCCCAGGTTGGAGCCTCAACTCTTCTGGTAACTACGGGTGACCATGGACAAACCAGTGACCCTTCCTTGGCCTCAGTCTCCCATGCTGTCAAATAAGGAAGCTGGTTATGACATGGCTCGCAGAGCCCTTCCTGATGTGATGGTCTCTGGTTATATGACTGCCTCACTGAGGATGCCCCCCGACACTTCAGGTGTCACTAATGGACTTCTGTGATGCCCACCAACACCTGCAAGAATGGAAGCAATGGAGAGTGAGTACAAAGGTCCAAGGGAGGAGACAATAGCATCAGCTCCTCCACATCCTCACTTAACCAGAATAGGCTTCTGGAGAGCAATTTCTGTAGCAAAGCCCTGTCAGGCTTGCGTACCTGTGTGTACCAGGGCCCCAGGGCCATGGCTGTCTCCCTGAAGAAAAAGAAAATTGTTCTGAACAATTCTGGGAAGGGTGCTGAGGGGGATTATTTGTGATCACAGACACACTCAGAAATACATTTGCTCCTTAATTCTTTAAATAAATGATTCATAGAATGCGTGCATTTTAAGGAATTGAAGGCTTTTTGTTGTTTTCCCGGAACTCTCCATTTCTGAACAGTCTCCAGAGACTCATATTAAATATACACAGCCAGAGAGTGAAGTGATCATGAGAATGCCTTGATGTGTCTGTTACATTTGCTTTCAAAAAATTCATTAATAAATAATCATATTCCATAAATATGCCAGATAAAACAAAGGTAATGAGATTCACTTTTAACAAGTCAATACTAAGAATAACAAACGATGACTTTTTAGGGGGTTTTCCTGTAAGTTTCCTGAAAGCCTCATAAATCTCTTCCTTCACCTACTTTTATCCAGGACTATTTTCTCCTGATGAAAAATTCACCCTCCTAACAATTAAAAATCCCACAGTCAATTACACAGGGTTAGAGAAAAATGACAAGAATGTGGGAAACAGCAATGAATCATGGGAGGGACTCCTCCAAGTCTTCAAGTTCCCTTAGTGCCCCAAATGACCCAAGGCTGTGACCCCATGTCTTTCCTTGGGGCAGTTAGGGAGGAGGGGCAATGGGCAGCAGAGATGAAGTGTGATTTGAAGAGAGTTGGAAATGTGCAAAGACTTCCCCACCAGCATTGTCTTCTGTGCCTGCAATTCCCCCAAGGGTCTGGTACATAGTAAGGACTCAAAGGAATGAATTACTTCAGTCTTAACTGGCCAAGGGATAGGGTCACACTTGTTTTGTTCAACAACGTGTATGAAAAGGACCAGGATGGAGAACGGATCCCACTGGGTTTCTACAGCTTAATGAACACACCAACTAAGCTTATAGCAGTCATGAAAAAAAAAAGGACAGTAGAATCTTCCAAACCTGGCTGAATCTAACACCGTATTTACAAGCCAACTATGAGACCTTGCACAATATATTTAATTTCCCTGACTCTGTATTTTATTCTTACCCAGGAATTGGCTATAATAATGGCTAAATCACGTAATGTTTGAGGAGCATAATAAAACATCATATGTAAATTACTTAGCATTGAACATAGTAGATGCTCAGTACATGTTTAGGTTTTCCTCTCAATCATCTCTATATACTAACCACTTGACTTTCATTTTAATTCTGACTCCTCAAGTAAACCAAGTAGGAAAGAAGTTTAACAATATGCATGGGATTTCTTTTTCTCCTATTAATTTCATTGCATAGTGATTTGCCAATTAAAGTTTGTATTATTTGGTTTGGGAACTTGATGGTCAGAATCTAGAAGGAACCATTCTAAGATACATAGAGTTTCTACTCATACTGAAGAGTTTGGAGATGTGCGTTCACCTTTTTTTTTTTCTTAAGATTTTAAAGATGTATTTATTTATTTATCAGGGGAGAGGAAGAGGGGAGAGAGAGAGAGAAAGAGAGCCGTAAGCAGACTTCCCGCTGAGTTCAGAGACTGACACAGGGCTTGATCTCATGACCCTGAAATCAATCACGACCTGAGCTAAAATCAAGAGACTGACACTTAACCCACCAAGGCACCCAGATGCCCTATTCACCTTTTTGTTTTAAAGATTTTATTTATTTATTTATGATAGACGAGAGAGAGAGAGAGAGAGAGAGAGAGAGGCAGAGACACAGGCAGAGGGAGAAGCAGGCTCCATGCAGGGAGCCCAACGTGGGACTCGATCCCGGGTCTCCAGGATCAAGCCCTGGGCTGAAGGCAGGCGCTAAACTGCTGAGCCACCCGGGCTGCCCCCTATTCACCTTTTTAAAGATTGGTCTTTGTTTTGGGAAAACCTTTAAGTGGCCCTTTAACTGTGTGGATCTGAAGGAAAGTTCCTGGTACATTACTGTTCCTGGTACTGCGATGACCATTGACCTGAAGGCGGTGTTCAACGTTGAGAGATGACTTGTTTGAAGTAATAAATCATAGGTAGTCATCCATTAAAGAATTTCTTGCTTTTTTGAGGAGTTTGAGGGAAAGGTACTGGGAATGTTTCTTAGCTTTGTGTAACTTTACAGGGCATTGTGCACATTGCTGCTTGTACTCTGGAGATTGTGAAAATCTAGATTGGAGAACTAGCAGAAGATAGAAGGGAACTGTGCTTCCCAACAAAACATTTTTCTTATCAGAACAGAATCCATGGAAAGTACCAGCCTGAGGTTTGACACAGTCCAACTTGGACCCGAATATCAACTCTCATAAATGATATTATTAATGAATAAATAACCCAAAATATACTCATATCAAACCTTTATGTCCTGTGCATAGGAGTGGGACCTCTGAAGAAAGTGGATATTTCTTTTGTTAATTACTGAAGGGAAAAGAAGTGAATTCTGGGACATAAATCAAGGACTCGGTACTTAGACTGAGACACTGGCAAAGTGTTTCTTCTCTCTCCGTGCCTCATAACAGCCTGGCATCAACTGTCCTACCAGTAATGCATAGGAGAAGATCTCTTCTGGAGCTGTGGCAGAGATAGCACAGGTGCATGTTTTAATGAATCACACTGCGCCCAGAGCAAGAGCCAGGAACAACCCAGGCGGTAGTACAGTGGCTCTGAGAGAAGGTACTGCCCGAGTACAAGAGGATTTATTTGAAAGCACATGCCAGACAGCACGAGGTGATGATGGTCTTGGTATTGGGAGAACTGAAAGTTCTTCATGCAGAAGTGGAGGCTCAGTCAACTTCTCTTCAGTAATAAAGGAAATCTCACCACATCATATATTCATTGTGCTGAGGCTTGGATATTTTTGTTTACTCATGAATCACTTTCCTAACCATGCTCATCTCTATTGACTTGGTTAAAATAGTTTCCAAACCAATTCTAAAGAGCAGAACCCGAATAAAATGGAAACCTTCTGTACCTAGTTACCCAAACCTGGCATCCCATGTCAGCCCACCCAGTGAGCAAAACTGGAATTTTTGTGTTTGCTCTTAAAAGATTTTTTCCTCCTGCAATCTGCCTTTTGACACAAAGAATGAGAAAGGAGAAAATAATATGTGCAGTCCAGTCCAGTCACGATTTTTATTCACCAGATACAAATTATTTCTCCATTATAAATTCAGTCCTGAATTATGCTTTAGTAGCAAAACTGGCCCTGTGTTTTATTCATAAAGGAAGCCCGTGAGATCCCCCTACCCTAGCTCAGTTGGAAAGAAGGACATTTCTGTGAGGCTGTTCATCCTTTGCCTAATCACATTTGCAGACACCATGCCAGCAAAATAAAGCAAAAGAGAAAATCACTTGGAGGCATATCTAATGCACAAGATAAACATATGCTACTGGAAAGATGTGTGGGATCAGAAATAAGGACAGAAAAAAAGGAAGAAAGCACAGCCCAGTTGGAACAGAGGAAAGGAGTCACACACCACTCAGCAGGGGAAATCACTGCATTTCACTGAGGCAGGTGCACTGAGCATGTTTACGTATTAAATCATTATTGAGATTTCAAGAGCCGGCGTAAGACAATGCCACAAACTGATTCACATGCTGTTTATAATTCCTTAACAATGTCTGATGTTTTACAGTACGGTTTGGTCACTTGCCAATAGCATAAATTTAGCTAATGAAACCCTAGCTTCATTAAGGTGAACGATGTAAAGATGGTCTTGAACAGTTGTCACACCTTCTGGAAGGTTTCCTTGCCTCCAGTCACTGGCCTCCCTCACATACCTTTTCATGCTAGATACCACCAACTTAGCCCTTCTGATACATCACCTCTAGCTGGGCATCTACCCCTCAAAAATGGCTGCCTCTTAAAAATTGCATTTTTTTTTGCATATGTCATAAACAGATTTGGGGGGTTATCATTTCAGGCCCTCCACCAGTGGATCTCTTCCTAATATCCCAGATTTTTATTTCTCCAGTCCCCCAAAACAAACTCATATAATTTTCCTTCCATTTTGGATGCCTGAGTCTCCCCCAGTGGGGCTGCTCTTTCTGACCCTTGAGCTCCTAAAGAAGGATTCAAACACCATTAATTTGGGACATATCATTGACTGACTGCTCTCTAATATTTTGAAATCTCTTCAATTAGATTATGCATTTTTGGAAAGTAGGAGTTTACATCTTATCATGTACATCTCCCCTAATCTTGAACATGATATTATGCACATACAAGGGAATCAGCAGTTATTTAACATTTATTGATTGATAGAGGCCTTCCACACATTCCACAAGTCACATAATTTGGAAGTCCCTAGGCCAGATAGAGGCCAGATCATTTGTTTCCACTTTGTTCTCTCACCAAGATACTTGAAGCACTATATACTTCTATCCTTGATATCAATACAGCTTCATTTCTATCCATATCTATGAATAAGTAACGCTTTCTCCTTTGGCATCTCATAATGAGAACCCCAAATAGTTCTCATTTGCTGTGCCCTATGCTAAAGAAATCAGTGCCCTTCTGGAAGGTAGATGTGTTTTAAAGAAGGTAGACTGAGTGAAATGACCTTGTCTTATCCAAATTAGCAGACAGGAAGTAAACAGGACTCATCTCAGATGAGACTAAGCTTGCAATTTTTGCTCAGTAGTAGATAAGCTCTGGAACAAATCTAATTACTTGATATCTAATCTGCCAGCTTCAAGATGTTACCCTTCATTACTTGGGAGCATCTTAAATTTACAAGACAATTTGAAATGCTGAAGTCCTAAACATCATGATTACCCATAAAATACTTTATTATAAGAAGTTTACTCCTGAGCAACTTGAACTTTTCTATTTGGGGTTTCTATTTAGGATTTCCTGATCTCTGCAGTTTCAAAGTCTAAATAGAACGTCTGCAACTTATGGGCCTTAAGCGCCAATACTTTGAACCATGGATTCGACTGCAAGACTGTATATGTGAGAGTTTAAAATAGCATTACTTGAAAAATCATAAACACACAACTGCATTAATCATTTCTAACCTGGACTCCGTTAATGTTCAGCCTTCTCAAATGCAAAGGAAGAAGTGTTGGGAAATGTTCATCAATGTTATGTAATGGAAAGAAGGAAATATTTGGAGCTAAGGGGCCTAGATTAAAATCTTGTTCTGATGATTTTCTATCTCTATAACTTGGGATATATACTTGAATTCAGAAAGATCTATTTTCCCTTCTGTTAAATGTGAATAATAATGCCTATCTCACAGGATAGCTGGGAGACATAAATAACAGATGTGGAAATGATTAAACAGAGCACTTTGTAAACTAGAAATTATTGTCCATATGTTGGTTACGACCATCACCTTTCTTCATTTAAAAAGTCATAATGTCAATGTATGCAAGACCCTAAATTAAGTATCCTAATAGATCAGGAAAGAGTCCCATTAAAAACATTCATTTTAATTAACACACTTTATAATTCATCAGAGCACTGTTTTTAATACTCAAGGACACTGGTTTTCCATTTACTAATATAGTTCAAACATTCAAAGCACTTAGCTCCCAAGGATATTGTCTGGAAATCTTGACATGGTCACCTAAGAATAATTAAATGAATGAGCAGTCACAGGGGCAGCAAAAGGCCTCCTAAAGTTGCCAAGTACCAGGCTTTTGACGTGTAAATTTACTCTAGTCTTTCCCGTCAGGCTCATTGATACTTAGAGAAAGATCTCTTACTTTATGCAGTAACCACTTCAAAATTAGCTCAGAAAGGTGAGAATGGTATATATTTTTTTTCAAGAGGAGGAGAAACTCTTGTATCTTCATGGACCATGCATAGCAAGGCTAGGTAATCCAAAGATTTTTAGGGAATCTGCTTTGTAAAACTTATTTATGAAAGAAATTTCTACGAAAGAATAAAAAAATTATATCTCAAAGAAGGGAAATAAAAGAACAAAAACAATGTATTCAGTGTCTAGAAACTTTATATGCAGAAACTTAGGAACAGTTCTCTTTCCTTTGAATATTTTGATAATTTGGACTTCTTTATTTTTTTTTAAAGATTTTATTTTTTCATTCATGAGAGACAGACAGAGAGAGAAAAGAGAGGCAGAGACACAGGCAGAAGAAGCAGGCTCCATGCAGGGAGCCTGATGTGAGACTCGATCTCAGGACTCCAGGATCACACCCTGGGCCGAAGGCAGGCGCTAAACCGCTGAGCCACCCGGGGATCCCTGGACTTCTTTAATAAGCCACTATGAGTTCTTTCTAAATCACTTTTTGATAAGGAGAATTAAAAAAAAAACCCAAAAACATAGTTTCCACTCTCTCACTTGATATCAAAAGAGAAAGAAAGTAAATCAAAGACATAAGATAAAATTATAGACTCTGGTTAAATATCTCCAATGGTCTGATGGGTTGTTGCAAGTTATATTCATTTAATTCTACTGGATGTTATTGAACTGTTCAAATCAGAACTATGTGTTAAATTGTGTTTCGTTATATATCCACAATCACAGTTCAAGTAATAATAATTCACAGTAAGAGTTGTAATTTATCATTTATAATGAGCCAGACACTGTGTTAACATACTTCCTAGTATGGAAAATTATGTGATATGCCTAAGATCACACATTCAATAAGTGGAAGATTCCAAGTCATGTTGGTAACAAGGCAAACAACTTGTCGACATGTTACTATGCATGCAGAAACTGCTTATCAGGTATTAATTGGTCATGATTTTGATGGAATACAATGGAAGTATACTTATTTAGAAAAAGTCACACACCACATGGCTGCATTTTTATAGGCTTGAGTTAAAAACCTACCAAAATTAAGATTTTTATTGCATATAGAATATTTGATCAAATAGTTCCAGATAGTCAAACTAAACTTAGAATAGAAAAAAATGTACCTAGATCTATCTTTAATGAGTAATCTCTTTTCTGACATCATTTTACTTTTGAACAGATAGATTGCATAGGGGACTGGTGTATGAGACATGGTACTAACGAAAATCTCTCCAGTATTTAATACCCAATGATTAAAAGGTGAAATAGCCCTAACCTTGAATTCCCTCACAGTTTCAGTTATGCCCTGAACACCACATTTATGCTGTAATTTTATTCCATTTTGGTTTAAAGAAAGACATTCTTATGGGCAAAGCCTATTGAACTACTGTGGTCAAATATTTATTAAAAAGAGCATATTGATTTGCAGATTATAACTGACCACATATGAACCCTTTTTTCCAGTGACATTCTTATTTAAGATATTGATTAAAGGCTTTTCATACAGAAAGCATTTTTCTTGTCAGTTCAGTTATCCTGGCTTTTGTAATAAGCTAATTTGATTTCCTTTTTTAACCTTTGTTTGATTAGGGGAGCAGACATTTGCATTAAAATTCAAGAGAGATGAAGTCTATCATCGATCTTGACTTCCTCATGGACCTCTTGTACTCAGCGAAAGATGATTTAGAGAATGTCAAGAGTCTTGGAACAGCCATAATGAGAGAGGAAAAAAAAAATCACTTCAGACTTACAAACCAGTAAGGGCTTATTTGACAGAAAGGGCAATTGCATTTGGTGGATATGTTTTAAAGAAATCAAATTCAGGAAGTTTAATTTTGTTCTTATGCCAAGTCATTAAAAGATCTATGAGATGAACTGCCATTAATAAAGTACATGCTAGTTAAACCAAAACATTTCAAAACAGCTGAAGAGGTTAAACAAAACATGTACATTGTTACTTGCCACAAAGGAAGACTAAAAGTAGATTTTAATGTTTCTTTCTAAACATGTTCCTGGTAAAATACTAACCTCAAGACAAGTTTATGATTTAATCTTCTGCTATTGTCTGAGAATTGGGGAGATAAAACCCATATCAGCCCCAGTCCCCTACTAGTCTACCCCAGGATTAATTGATTGTCTTGTACAATAAGACTCAAAGCTAATTGCAAATTATTTCAGTTACCCTGGCCTCTGGATCCTTTTCATAGGAACCAAGTATTTTGGGGCTTCAGTAGGTTGAATCCATTGCTCATTCCTGTAATTGCCCCCAAAGATCTTTATCTGGATCTTTTCTGGAAGTGGAGGCTCCTTCCATCTTCTGAGGAGTTCCACTGCACTTGAGATTTTTAATGCAAAAGCAACTGAGCAGTGACAATGAACCACTAGGATGTAGTAAATGCTCTGTGGATACACTGAAAGTATATCAGGTGGGCCCACCCATTCATTTTGCTATAGCTGCTCAGAACATTTTCAGCTAATACAATGCAACAGTGAGCAAAATCAGACAAGAGAAGGAAATAATTAATAATAATTAATGTAATTTAAAGCTGTTCTTCTTTATGTTAACATAAGCAAAGATTCTAGGAGACTTTTTTAAAAACTTTTTTTTATTTTCTTTTTACTGGAGTTCAATTTGCCAACATATAGCATAACATCCAGTGCTCATCCCATCAAGTGCCTCCCTCAGTGGCCATCACCCAGTCACCCCAACCACTTTTTTAAAAACTTAATTCAATTTGGAAGTAGAAGATACTTCATATTTGACATTAGAGGTAAATCTAGTATTTCTTTTTTTCTATGAGTAATATTATAAAATTATATATATTATATTATATGTAATATATATTTAAATTATATATATTATATAAAGGACTACAGATTAACTGAAATTGTTTATATGTAAAATATTTTTAAGTTAAGAATATAACACAACTAGAATACTTTCAAATTCCATGAAGTTGGGCATTTTTACAGTAAAGATGACACTATTTCATTTGATGTCTACCAAGTAATAAAGATGAAAAATATTCCATTTATAGTAACAAATTTCCAAACTGTTAGTAGTATGAAAATAGAATATCTGTAAAACATGGCAAAAGAATTTAAGAGAGGTATTTTCATGTGTCCCATATGGGCAAATCATTAACTGTTCTTTCATGTTATGAATCCAAAAGTATCCATATTATATTTCATATTGAGTTAAAATCAATATAATGTAATATAAAATTCATCCAGAGGATAATATATTTATGTATTCCTAAGGCATTTTTAGTTGAGGCTTTTACTTGGACTTTTAATTTTTAAAGTAATGCTGCTCAGCTTCTACCTGTAATGTTCCTCCAGGCTCATGGCTGTCAACAGTCCTAGCACCTGGGAAATCCATCAGACTCATGCCACTGGAGGTTTAGAAGGCAGACACATCATTTTTTTTAGTATTCAGTTGCCTTTCAAATTCATTGAACAGAATTTCTTATCTCATAACAAATATTTTACTAGAGTATTTTATGTGTAATTTATCAGAATACCTGCCAAGATGTTCAATTTTTTTTCCTAAAGCAGGAGCTTTAGGACAGACAAGCTTGAGGTTTAAAAAGCCTGATTTTGCATGCTCTTCATTTTCCTTGTGGTCTCTGAAGTCTAGTTTATTGGTAACCACCATGTTACTGCTCCTGTCTCAACTGGCTCCTCATTACTCAAAGCCAATAATAATTGGTAAATATGACTAATATCATGTGGAAGGTCACAAAGTTCACTGCTAACCTTCATTCCAGCTCAAAACGTTTTCAAGGTTAATAGATTGATTTTGAGCTGAGATATGATGCATTTATAAAATGAAAGAAAATGAAAATTTTGGCATCACCAATATGTGGATAGTTTTAAATGATTCATTTGCTACATTTGGACTGCAGCTATGAAATTCATTTGATATATATCACATAGTTATATTTTAACCTAGCCATTAGAAAATAAATTAATGATACATTTTCACATTGGACAATTTTACACACACACACACACACACACACACACACACACACAATCCAGAATGAGAATTAGGGCGCTATAATTTATTAACTATTCCAGCTGAGGAATAACCTGTATGTAAAGTAGAGCCTAACCACTTTCAAATATGGAGACTACACTAAGATACAGTTCAGTGAAAACTATAATTCTTGGGCAGCCCGGTGGCTCAATGGTTTAGCACTGCCTTCAGCCCAGGGTGTGGTCCTGGAGACCCGGGATCGAGTCCCATGTCGGGCTCCTTGCATGGAGCCTACTTCTCCTTCTGCTTGTATCTCTACCCTCCCCCTCTCTGTGTCTCTCATGAATAAATAAATAAAAACTTTTTAAAAAAAACTATAATTCTGAGAAGCTGGTTGTTGATTGCTTCCCTTGGTCTCCTTATTGGGACCAAGGACCAATGAAATTCTTGATTTCATCTCAGTTCTGTGTTTCTTAAACTCTGTGGGGCCCTGGCTTCAGTCTATAGAAATCTCTTGTTTTACCACCCTTGATTGGACCTGATAAGAACTCTGGGACTCCAGAGAGGTCCTTATCACTGGCCTTTCTGAACCTGCCCAGTTCTAGGCCCATTCTTACAACCAATTCCTGAGCTTGAATTTCGACTCCTGTTTCGTGAGCGTGAGGATCCCTGGCCTCTGCTTCGGGCCTGGATTTATGGTTTGGCTCAGCTTTGCCTCCAAATAGAAGGCAGCTTTTGCTGAGAGTTTTCCAAATCTCTTTAGGCTTTATTATTATTATTAAGAACAAGTCACCAAGGCCTGTAGCTTTTTTCTTTCAAATGTTGTTCAATTCACCATTCCTCTGAATTCCATAAGGTCTAGGTTACTAAATGCACCTTTATTTATAGATGCAGGCTCTTCCTATCTCAATTCCTAATTAGCCCAACCAAGATGAATATTATTACAGTCTTCTCTGTCCCCCACCCCCACCCCAAATTACCAGTGACCTCCCCTTTCCTTACAAAACAGCACACAAACCTTGGCTTGGCTTGGCTTGTCTCTCAAGGTTTCCCACCTGTTGTGCCACATTCCTGTTCTCAGGGAACAACAGGTGGATCTGTGATCTCCTCTTGACTCAGTTCTCCCCTTGCAGTTGCACATTTAGGATGGTCACTTAATCTATCTGAGCTTTTATTTATGAAAATAAAATCTTCCTTACAAGTTTTTATGAGGGTTAGCTTCACATTGCATAAAATTCCTGATGTGTTCCATGGTATGTGGCAACAGCACAAAGCACTTGTAAGAAGGCTTTGTTTCTGGACTACAGCTGTCACCACTTCTAGAAGACTCTTTGTCTACTCAGTTCCAACTCTGTCTTTAAGGCCATGTCAGATTCCACCTCCTTCACAAAGGCCACTGTGATTAGGCCTAATATAATCTCAAAATGCAATAGCACTTGATCACTTTCTATTTTTATCATTTCCTGGTTTTCCAGGAGTGATGCTCTTGTCTTCGGAACTAGATCATAAGTTCCAGGAGGGAAAACTGAAATTTTTCCCTCTGTCACTAATATTTTGTTGCTTAGGGATCCCTGGGTGGCGCAGTGGTTTGGCGCCTGCCTTTGGCCCAGGGCGCGATCCTGGAGACCCGGGATCGAGTCCCACATCGGGCTCCCGGTGCATGGAGCCTGCTTCTCCCTCTGCCTGTGTCTCTGCCTCTCTCTCTCTCTCTCTGTGTGACTATCATAAATAAAAAAAAAATTTAAAAAAATATTTTGCTGCTTATTAGTCATCCCTGCATTCAGTGTCCCCTGCCCCAAGTATTTCTGCGGACACTGAATGCAGGGAATGTGTTAACATGAATCGTTAGTATTTCCCTTTTGTGGTATCCAGCCTTTGTTGAGTACAGTAATACTTGTCCAAGACAGCCTTGTCCATGTTGTCCATGCTCCCTACGTGAAGCATTCCTGCTGTCTGCACCGTCATCCACTTCATGGCTGCTCAGCACACCTGCTGCCCCTAGAAGGCTGTCATGTCCATTGATCATCAACTCATTATGCTGGGGCTCTTGGGTCCTGTTCCTTGTGCCCCCAGCATCTTATGAGAATTTTTAGGAAAACAGTCCTTATTTAGGGGGAAACATTTTCCCTGGCACACAAATGTACTGGAAAGCTGCCAGGAAAAAAGCAGAGGGAAATATTCAGAATCCTCTCATCCAACCAGTAATAAGGCTTTATTACTGGATTAAGCTGGATCCAGTTGCCTTTTTCCCAAGGCTGGTTTCTTTCTAGGAATCCTCAGTACCTCAAGCAAGTAGACTCCTAATGAGGCCCCTACCAGCTCACCAGCCAGCTCTCATTTCCAGCACTGGCACTAGCTGAGCAACAAGCTGGAATCTGCTTTATTATCTTCAACAGCACAGTGCTGGACTCACACATAAAAACCAGCTAAAGATCAATAGACTGATGATCTTAGTCCAGTCATAATAATTTGGAGCATTAGGTTGAATCTATACCATGGAATATTTTTTTAATTTCTATTTTGAAATTGTTTATCTTTTTTTAAGATGTATTGATTTATTTGGGAGGGCGGGGAGGGGGGAGGGGCAGAAGAAGAGGAAGAGAGTGTCTTCAGCAGACTCCCCACTGAGCAGGAAGCCTGATATGGGGCTTGATCTCCTGACCTGAAACCAGAGCCTAAACCAAGAGTCAGAGGCTGAACCCACTGTGCCACCCAGGTGCCACTCTTGTCTATGTTTTTATAAAAGTAAGAATAAAGGAGAATAATGTCTGTCATTTGAAACATGCAGAGGAATTTATAGCACCAATCCAAATAACCAGGTTGAAGATGACTCGGCTTGGCAAAAGCACAAGTTCAGAGAAAAACTGATTTTGCTTATGCCCTTTAGCCAGACAACACCAATCAATATACTTCCAACCCAAGACCAAGAAAGGCATGAAAGAATCCTGCTTAGGGTACTTCTGAATCTCTAAAAGGTCCACTGGCCCGAGAATATAAAAACGGCTCCCTCCCGATTTTGATGTCATCATTAGCTGCCCCTGGTCCCTGTAAGCCTCATCCCCAGCCTGGTACCTTTCCGGTTCTTCTTTAACTATCTGTCGCCCTCCCTGAGAGGATGAAAGCAATCCTGATAAGCAGTGGTGGAACCTGCTAGAGGCCTCTCATGGTCTGCAGGAGTCCTGCTCAGATTCTAAAAGAGAAACAAGAAAAGGTGAAGAGTCATTTGAAGAAAGTAAAAATATTAAGAATTTTTTAAAGGAGAGAGAAAAGTACTATGTTTCACTATGGCTGACCCTCTGGTTCTTGGTCTCCTAAATGCAGTCAATGGCTTTACTTGGTTACTTCCAGGACTTCAAATCTGCATGTAACACCCAACACAAACACATACCCCAGACAGATGCAGACATGCACATGCACACAGACTTTTCCTAAATTGAAAATATTAAGACAAACCAACAAGAGATCAATTTCACTGTTGTGGCCATTTTATAGTGACGTAAATTGGGGGCAGTAACACTACACAATTGATTTTCCAAATGATATGATGTACAGATAATGGCGTGGAGAAAACCAGAAGTGACCTTGGAGATCATCTAATTTTATTTCCTCAATTTGTGCATGAAGAAACGGGTCTCAAGAAATGAAATAATTTGTTCAGAGCCAGGGATATGTTCAATAATAAAGCTGACATTAGGACCCAGATCTCTCAAAAATCTACCTTTTTTTTTTCCATTCTGTCCTCATTTGCCCAATCTTGGGGCTTACAGCTGAAGTTGTCTTCTTAACTCTGATTTTTGTACTGGAGTTTTGCAAACAGCTAGGCTGCTCAAGTCTTTTGTGGTTTCCACACATCCTATGTGTACCAAATTACATGACAGCCGAAAGACTTGAAAGAAATCTAATTGATACTTTCCTTATTTCTAGTGTTTGGTACATTCATTTAAGAATTCTCTCTCTTCCCTTTCAATTTTCTCTTTTCCCCTGCCTTCCCCCCAATGTTGTGAAGGAGTCATTTCTGAGATGTGAGGGTTTAGTAACTTGAAGCTATTGTCAGAAAGCAGGTGAAAAGCAGAAAGAGGAACCCCAACACCCAGTGCTAGTCCTCGTCAATTATATACCTGTTGGTTTTTTTGCTGTTGGATCCTATAAGATCCTCCCTCTACCACTCACCTTGGGCAGAAACTTACAGAGACAATAGACCATGGAGGAAGATATTGAAGAAAAACTGTTTCCAAGGGGTGGGAGAAAATGGATGGCGCGGACAAATTACAGGGTTGCCTGTTCAGTCATGAGAACGGAAACACGTCTGTGAATCAGTGTATGAAAAGGCTATTTAATAGGATGGGAGAAGTCACTTTAACACCTGTTTCTTCTGCAATTGAATGTGCTAGTGCCAATCACTCATAGTCAGTCTGGATCGGCTCTCCAACTTTCCAAGCAGAAAATGACCTCACCTCTTATTCTTTAAGGATTAAAACAGCAGAACAAGGTCTATTTTTAACAGAACTGGGAGCAATAACCATGGCACTGACTGCTAGGAAAGTCTGTTTTAGAAGGTCTGGCCTGAGGCCTTGAGGAATCAGAGCCAGGAGAGGGAGAAGAGAGATTGTGAGCTTGTATAAACCCAACTACATGAAATGAAGAGTGAGTGCAGAAAATAAAAAATCTGAATAAAAGGTGAACTCATTTTACCCTGAAGATTACTAAGCCTAGAGCCATAATGCCAACATAAAGAGGAAGAGGCTCTGCCAATGCTTTTTATTGCAATCTGTTATGGTAATGGAAAACCTTCTTTTGAACCATAGCTGTCTGTGTTAACTTTGGTAAGGTGGAAATTCAGGCCCATTTATTGGGAAAGAAGGATTCCAAGTAAGCTTCAGCAGGACTCAGCCCAGAGCTCTGCACAGTCCCCCAAGAAAGGACATCCTTTGCAGGGACCATGCAACGAAATGTTTATATAAGCTTATTTTCTTCCTACACTTCTCCAAAACTTGAGGCTTCCTCCATGCAAATTTGTGGAGATTGCATCTCATCAGAGACTCTTACTGAGCTGTTTTATTCTTTTCCATGCACCCAGACCAGCAGCATGGTAAGCAGTGCAAGGAACACAACATCATGGGTATCTTGGCCTCAGAAATGCATTACCTATACTTTTAGCTTTTGTATTTCTCCAGAGGTGAAAATGCATCTAGAACATATTTCCAAACAGCTTACAACATTTCTTAAATAAAACTCAGTGGCTTTATTGTATTCCAAACTTCTGGCTTATTCTTAACTTATGTTCACTGAGAGTTTCTCCAGTGAGACATTGAGAGACTTCAGGACTCCCAGGTGTGTATCTCACTCAGTTATTTTACAGTATAAGGGGAAAGACATATAGGTAAACAAATAAGAAAGATGCCACATAGTAAGTTATAAGAAGGTAGTATATAGGATGTTGTGGGAGTGTAAGTAAGGTGATAATGAATTTATCACCTGTGGGAGGGAGTTCAAGGAAAGTCTCATAGAAAAAAGATGTCTGACCCAGTTCTTGTGGTGGAGAGTGAGTTGTGTTTCAAACAGGAAACAACACTTGCAAAGGCCTAAACGTGTGAATATATGTGACACATTCAAAGAATAGCCAGTAGTCTGATCTGGCCAGAGTGTTAGGTGTATGTGGTAGGGAAGGTGGAGACTGGGCAGTGAGCGGTAAGAGATGAAACCAGAGAAGCAAGTTGGAGCTGAACCATGAAAAGCTGTGTACCAGATGCTAAGGACTCAGAACTTCCTTCAGCAAAGAGCAGAGAACCCCCTTGACCTAACAGCCACATTCTTCTTCACAGTACAAAGACATCACTTGATTTTTATCTGTAGGGGGTTTCCCTTTTACAAGGCTTGGTAACACATTCTGCAAACCCGTTCACTTCCCTTAATAGAGAATTAATAATAACCTTACAGGAAGATTACATTTCCCAGCTTCCCACACAGTTACATGGAGCCATGTGATTGAGTTCTAGCCAATGAAATGCGAGCAAATGCAACAGATGCCAGTTCCAGAAACCTCTGGTGAGGAACTCTCAGACTCCAAAGATGGCAGAGTCATTGGATGGAAGGATCCGGAGTGTCAATGTTGCTGCATGGGGGCCATCCATCAAATACTTAAACTAAGACCTCAATGAGAAACTTTCTATTCCATTAAAGCTACAAGGAGTTGGAGATCATCCATTCTAGTAGTCAAACTATCCTAATTCAGTGGGTGAAGAAATTCTCAGGGGAAAAGTAGCTGCTCACACATGATATATCTCAGTGTATGGATAAATACCAATGGTGCTAGCTTGCTTTTCTCCAGAAGGACTTCTGGTGCATATGTCTAGCCCCAGATTCACTCTGACTCTAATTTATTGGTGGTTCCCTCAGTCTTCCAGCCCTGATTGACCACATACATATGGAAGTGCAGAACCAGTTCCATAAAACCAAGTCAGCTCTCCCCTTACTATTCCCATGCTGTACACATCATTCAGGGTGTCTGTTGTGTTTCATGAGACTCTTTCCTCAAGGCCACTCTTGATTTTAATTTGATTTAATCCATATATAAAATAAGAATTTATTTAGGGAGTATTTGGGAGCTTCAGCCTAAGTCTAAGCTCCATGCCTCTCGGGAGATAAATCTGGAATACAATTTACAGAAAATTCTTCTTCCAGGAAAATCTGAGCCAGTTCTGAAAAAATGAGAATAAGAAAAGGGTAAAGAGTCAAGGATGAGCACACCTCACTTAGAATTCTAACATTTGCTATGATGAGCTTGTAACATGGCTTTAATCACTGTTTTCTGACCTGTTATTTAAAAAGAGCTTTTGAATCCAAAGACTTGGGGTAATTTGTCCTAAAAAATTTCTTTGAATGTAACACCAGAAATTTGAACTCATTTCACTATCTGGTACCTTAAGTTTTTATATTCTCCGATTCTGGGTAAAAGTATAGCTTAGTAAATCTGAGAGGAAGCTGAGAGCTCCTCTGAAGGGATCCAATTATTGAACATGCTGTGATAAGGTTACCATCATGTTTTTGGTAATCCTGCATTGAGCTTTATGATTTCACAAGTTACAACTGGCATCAATTTAATGAATTATTTCTTGAAGATATCTCTAACAGCACTTTTCAAAGCTTTATTATTGCCATATTTGAGTCTTCTTTAAAGTTGCTTTTATTAAAGCCTGCTGAAAATTTATACAAGATGATATAGGTCATGCCACAAAAATGAGAGTTCCCAGAGGAAGAATCTAGAAAATGATTCCACACCATGGAGTCAGACTCCCCAGGATGAAATCTTGACTCTACCACTAAGAAGCTGTAGGACTTTGGATGATGTTCTCAGCCTCTCCGTGCTTCAATTTTCTTCTCTATCAGGAGAGTTATAGCAGTATCTGCCTCATAAGGCATGGAGATTGTATCATTTGTTCACAATTATCCATTTCCTTTTCCTCTTTTCCACTTTTCCCTGTAGGCATCCTCATCCCACTGATTGAGGATAGAGACTTTGTGACTTGACAAGATGGGCCATAAATATATGAGCCATTTGCCTCTTCTGAGCTGAAGTTCTTAGAGGCATTGCATGTTCCCACCAGCCTGTGTGTTCTGATACTCATCCTGAGACAATCAAGGTTCATGGAGTGTCTTCTACTTCATCCTGGATTCTGGAATGAGAAGACATAAGGAGCCGAGTCCAGATGAGTCCAGCAGAGCTGCAAGTATCCAGAAATTCCAGAACGTTTAGGGTTGAAAATGGAAACTTTCTCATTTTTAACATGTTAAAGAGTCTCAAATTAAGACAAAGATTGCTCACAGATCCCACACACCCATTGTCATCTACTGATTATATTACATGGCCCTAGTAAATTATCCCAGTTAGATGAATGGCTCAGAGAAAAGAAACTAAAGACGCCATTCACCTGAAGCTTGATAAGATCAAAGTACCTATGAAAGCATCTCTTAAAAAGTAATGGGTATGGGTATTGACTTACATGGAATTTAGTGGGATCAAACTGACCAAAAAGAAAAACAGTTTTGCAGAGAAATCTATTGCCAAAGCACTTGCAACCTGGATTAGAAGAGATTATAACTATTCAAATCATAAAATAACCCTTGGGTCTCCAATCTTCTACAGGTGCCAAGTCTAAGATAGTTTCTCAGTCACAAATGGCATCTTTTCCAATATTCACTTCAGAAAAGGCCATGGAGGATAATGGAGAAGGAAGAGCTGTCCAATCAAGCATTGTGGAGAACAACAGGCTGAGAAATGACTCCCAGAAAACGTAACTGGAACAAATCAAGGAACATTCCCTGCCATCAGGGTGGAGGAGCTTGTGATTTCTGCTCAGTGAAACATCAGGACTGCTATTAACCAGTGACGCGTATGTACCACCCACTCTTCTAATCTTTTATGAAGGTGTCCCTACTCTACTATTATATTATATTGCTTTGGGGGGAGGAAGAGGACAACTTTTCACTTTAGTTCATGGGCCTCTGAATCAAGAAGAGCAGCAAGCAGACATGATATATATTCATGAGATTCTTGGCCTCTGAGCCCAGTGCCTGGTAGTTTTAAGTATCCGGGGGAGAGGTGAGAGCATTTTGTGGGCAGAAGAGCAAATTGGGGCAAATTACATATTTTGTTCATGATTATTTATCTTCTCACTACCATTGCCAGCCTTCTAGGTAAAAGGAATATACTTGTTCGCTCCACTGGCTATGTGACTGGCTTTGACCAAAGGGACACAAATGAATGATACATTTGTCATGACTGAAAAGATAATTTCGGAAGCATTACAAGTTTCCACCAGCCTTTTTGCTGTCTCATAAATTGTCTTTAATCTGGTTTTCAGAATGAGAACACATGTAGAAGCCTGCACAGGCCTGAAATGCTGCAGCTAACCCTTAGCCCCAATGTAATGTGAGCCTGAAATCAATACTTGTTGTTATAATCCACAGAGGTATTGATGTTGTGTATTACAACAACAAAAGTTAATACATGAGAGTATTTTGAGGATTTTATGTGATAACACATGTTTCATGCAGTGGCTAGCACATCCTAAATTCAAAATAAATGTTGAATTCTGTCATTGGTGTCTATATCTCCATTCACCTATATAATAGCTCTAGAAACAGAATTGGCATTTTTCAATATTTGTGGAATGATTGAAGGTGAATTATTGAAATGTATACCTTTGTAATTAAACACGGTGATTGAAATAGAGAATCACCTTGCCAGTCTCTATGAATCTCGTGAGACACTCAGGAAATTGTAAGGGACATAGTTGCATCATCTATATTTGAAATACGTGGACTGAGGGAGCATATGATATGAATGATAATTTTAAAAACCATCAACAAATGTTTTTGGCCATAGGATAATTAAGTTTTCTAGTATGAAATAGTTCTGGAACTATAAGAAACTCTTCATCAGTTGTTATGGTGCCAAATACTCAGCAAACTGAATGAGACTCAAATTCTTGTTAATAGGGCTTTTTGAGAATGCCATTTCAGAGAAGAACATAACATTCTTTCTGAGATTTTTAGAGTGTTCTCCCAAGCTGACTTTTGAAGATATTGTTGGTAAGTTCTAAGGTTATTTGTTTTTGGACCTTAAAACCTTCCTACAAATAAAGCTGTAGTAACAAGGAAAGAAGGGTGATGCAAGTGGATAATAAAAATTATGAGGGATTTTTTGGGGGACCATTTAAAATTAAGATGATTCCTTGGAAGGGCACATCCTTTTAAAATCTGAAATCTTTCCTTAGAAATAAAAGGATGTCCCAGAGTGAATGAAATACTGTCTTGAATCTCCTCCATTCTGAAGCCTGCAAAGTTTTAAGTCAGCAGATGGATGTTAAGAGTTGATGAGTTTTCTTTTTTTAATATCATCGTTATTCATCATGGCATAACCTACATTTATATAATGAATTCAATTTGAAGTACTTTCACATCCTTTATGCTTTTATTCTCCACATCAACCCCATGAGTCAAGCTACACAGGCTTTATTCTCATCTTTATTTAACAGGTAACAAAACACAGGCTCAAAGAGGTTGGAAGACTTGCCCAAAGTTGCATAGCCAATAGCAGTAGAGATAGCTCATTTTGCCTCAAGATTATTGCTCTTTTAATCTGTTTTTAAACTCAATTAAAAAGTACCAGCTGACTTCCAGTATTTAAATGGCAGAATAAAGGTGTAACTGTCCTTTCCCTTCGTCCTCCAGAAACATGAGAAGCAGAGCTGCATGATGAATCATGGTTATCTCATCCTTCCATGAAGCAAGGTGGAGGTAAGAGATTGTGCATGGCAAACAGTGCTGCCAATCTCTGTTGGGCACGAAGAAGTCTGAAAGAATTCACTCCTGTACATGGCTCTGCTGGGAGGAACTTCCCAATGACTTACAAAGCTCTATCCCTGCTTCTTAACCACCACCTGCAGCTTGTTCAGAATGCCCATTGTAGTGAGGATGAGTGATAACCAGATGGGATCATAATAGGATTTAGAGAAAGGATGGAATGGAACAGAGTGTGGGGGCTAGGGGGCAGTGGTGACAAATTAAAAAGCATCACCAGAAATGTGCACTATAGACCAGACAGAAATTGGCATCAAGTATGTACATTACTATGAATTCGCAAAGGGAAATGGAGCTATTGATTGATGAAATAAGTGTTTCTCATTGGATTACAAGGGCTCCGGGAAGCTAAAGGGAAATAATAGATGAAACAAACCCTCGAAGAAATATGAGGGTAACTTTGAACGCAGCACGAAGGAGAACAGTCACTGCTGAGAGCACATGAGGAAAGTAGCCAACAAGCGTGAGAAAGTGAAATAATGCTAAACAAGAGTGAGAAGGGATTGGGGATAAATGATCAATAAAGAAGACACATTCATGAGCTCCAGAATTAATGAGACTGGAATCTAAATTCTAAATGGCACTTCTTATTCAAGGGGAAAAAACTCACATCAGACCGTCGTCATCCTAATAAAGTCCTGGATATCCAAGACAAAAAAATTTCCTAACAATGGAAACATTATATAAACAACACAATTCAAAGGAAAAGGGATATAAAGAGGAAGGTAGAGTGTTCCTTATCATTCACAGCCAGGCATCAAAGCTGATAAGCCCGAACATTACTTTTTAAAATATTCAAATATAAGCATTAAGAAAAATAATACAAATCAAAACCAGCTACTGGAAAGGAATACTGGGAAGAAGAACAGGAAATTGCTGATTTCACCATCGATACAGTATGGAGTCAAACACTGCTGATCAAAGAAACAGAAGTCTTAAGTACACTACATTCTTATAGAAACAAACTATCAGAGAAATAATTTAAATCTTTCATATTATCAGCAAAAAAAGACAAAACACATAGTGAGAGATAGAAATAGAAGCATCAATAAAAATCAGAAATATATCATTATGACAAAAATAATATCTGTCATATTCACTTCAAGAAATTTATCCACCAAATATATTTTTATATATGTGAATGATGGATGTACAAAGATGTCAACTGCAGAGTTGTTTGTAACAGCAAAAGGCTGGGAACAATTTACAACTTTATTAATAGGGACTGACTGAATAAAGTATAACAGAGCCATAAAATGGAATACTATACAGCAGTCAAAAATATTGACACAGCTTCAAAATCATACTATTATATTTAAAAATAGGGGATAGAATACACAATAATTTGTATCAAAAGGCAAATGCACATATAACATATCATCTCTGTATGTGTGTGTAAGTGTACATACATACTATCTTTGGAAGAACAAAGAAATGGGTAAAACAGATGTCACCAGAGAGGGAAAACTGTATCCATGGAGGATGATGGCAAGGAGAGTAACTATTCACCCTGTACTCCTCTACACTTCCAGAACTGCATATGTCTGCAGAGTCTGTCTAACCAAAACCACATAAATTAAGTAACTCATAAAAGGGAAAAACCAAATGGTTGACCTGTTATGGAAGTGCCAATTTATAATAGGTTGAACATGAAAATAATTCCCTGCCTAGAACATCTCTGAGCATCCAGTTTGCTTCCATGTGCCATTGAAATGTCAGATTTTATTTTGCCTTAGAGCCACTTAGAGTTTGACTTAGAAGGGACTTGAACACATATATCACCACTATCCAGATAGAAACGGTCCAGACCAGCAGCCTAATGTCTACTTCAAGAGAAGGGTAGAGAATGCCCAACATTTGTGGCATGCTGATCAAACACAAGGAAACTGAGTTAAATCAGATTGAAGTCACAGTTATAGTTCGATGGATGGTGTGTCCAGGGGCACACCGTGACATTCTGTGAAGCCACTATTACTCTTCAATTCTTAACTTTTTTAAATTTTTTTATTCATGAGAGACACACACAGAGAGAGAGAGAGAGAGAGGGAGAGATACAGGCAGAGGGAGAAGCAGGCTCCACGCAAGGAGCCCGACGCGGGACTCAATCCTGGGACCCCAGGATCACGCCCTGGGCCTAAGGCAGGTGCTAAACTGCTGAGTCACCCAGGGATCCCCAATTCTTAACTTTTATAACAGAATGGCCACTCCCACTGAGAGTACCCTCCTGCAGACATCATTCAAAATGACAATACATGTCTTTCTTTGCCTGTATTTTGTGGATTTTTTTCAGCTTTCTACTAACAGATTATAATCTCCAGACCTAGACCTGAGGGACAAACAAGTCACACAAGACTATTCACAAAGTGTGATCTTCCACAATTTGCTGTTTCAAGGCATGGGGGAAGAAAAAAGAATCACAACTGCCTAGGGAGAAAAAAGAATTATAAGGGCAGCCTCCCTCTGGAGAGCTGAATGTGATCCTTTAAGGCCAGGATTTCCATCTTTTAAAAGGCACATCTCTGTTCTAATCAATCAAGCTTTCATTTCCCAAGGCAATAACCTCTCCTAGGCACTCAAGAAATCAGAAACGAGAGCCATAGTACATGAAAAGTCAATACAGTATTTTCTACTGAGTTGACTTGCTCCAAAACCCTACCCAGGATTTTTTTCAGCAGAAAATCTGATTTTCCAATATATCATGGGATGTCAATACCATCTATCAGGACAAATCTGTCACATTAAGCAGAAATGATGTAGTTTGCATCCGGAACTTACAGAATAGAGTTTCTGATAAATTTGAGAAGAATCAAAGATAAGCAATAGCTCCCTGTGTGTCCAACCTCACATTCTTGGGTTATATTGATTTTGAGGACTGTGTCCAAAGTTAACTGATGAGATATTCTGGGCTGCAGGGTTTCTGATCCTAGTTACTTGTGATAGCTAGTGGCTTTGCAGATGTCCTTGACCAATAAAAGGGTCAGAAACCATGGGCATGATTTCAGTCCTCTGTCTTCTTCATTAACAAAGTTTTGTGTGAAGGGATAGGAAGATTCATAAAATCTGGGTGATTCACACAGTGAAAATCAATAGTACAAGATATTTTATAAGGATTTTTTTCCAAAGTGCCACATTAGAAATTTGCTCAGGAAACATTCAAATTTTCACAAGACTGGAACAGTAATTTTCTCTGCAAACATATTCTGGGACCTGCGTAGTCAATAATATATCTTGATAAGAGTTTGTATCTTAACACATTGGTATATGGGTAGTTAATGGATGTGAAGTCCTAAGGCTTGGCTTCAGGTCACAGGCCCACAATGCCACCACCACCACCACCACTACAGGATGGGGCATAGAAGGCCTGAAGCCCATTTAACTTTCTAAGCCTGAAAAACAGGGACAGAATAGCTGGTCTACCTTCTCTCAGGCCTCTTGGGAGGATTGATGGCAGTGAAGTTAGGGCTTATATTTTGTGTGCTTTGAAAGGGATGCCATTATTCTTCAGGGACTTCTTTAGTGGTAGTAACTGGCTTTTCATGAGTACTCTGCACCTAATGCTTTATATGTTAGTTTTCCAGATGGAGGTAATTCTTAAAAAAAAAAAAAAACTTTATTGGTATGATTGACATACAAAAAGCCATGCATAGTAAATGTATCTAACTTGAGGAGTTCAGAGATAAGTATACACCCATGAAACCATCACCACAATCTATGCCATAAACATATCAATCACCTCCCAAAGTTTCTCCCTGCCTTCTTTATTTATCTATATGTTTGCGATAAGAATACTTAACAGAAAATCCGCCTTCTAAGCAAAATTTTTAAAAGTATACAATACAGTATTGACTACAGGCTCCGTGCTCTACAGTAGATCTCTAGGAC
The DNA here is from genome assembly GCF_905146905.1 of Nyctereutes procyonoides. Taxonomy (NCBI): domain Eukaryota; kingdom Metazoa; phylum Chordata; class Mammalia; order Carnivora; family Canidae; genus Nyctereutes; species Nyctereutes procyonoides. The sequence goes on from NW_026575143.1 coordinate 3,789,591, forward strand.
TGATTAATCTTGCAAAATTAAAACTTCTTGATCTAATTTCTAGGTTAAAATTTCCTACCACTCATTATCGTAAAGGTTTTTTATAGCTCAGTTGGAAAATAATATTTTTATGTGTTAACAGCATTATCATTAGATAAAGGTAATAATATTGCATTTCGTGATACTTTTAGATTAATTCTGATCATTTCCTCAGACATGCAGCTATAAAAGTTGCTGGTTACAACTTATTCATTTAGATTTACTTTAAACAATCTAAGCCTTATTCTACTGCTTTTTGTTCAATTAATGCACATAGTTATTTTAAGCTAGTAGAATCATTTAACAATCTTCTAAGTACCTGTTTTCCAGATATTTAATAAGGACAAATTTCGGCAATGCCATCCCTCTGAACTGCTTAGCTGCATGTAGATGTGACATTTTCATTTTGCTACTGAGTCTTCCCACCAAGCTAACCAGGCTGTGGAGAGAGTGCATCAGTGAAGGGACCTCTAGCTATACATCTGGGAATGGAGGCAGAAGTCACTCTGCTACTGTGCTGGTGAGTCACCCAAGGTGCACACAGGATGGAAAATGAATCCATCCTGTGGCCAGAGTTGGAACTATCTGGAAATCCTCCCTGTTTTTCTTTACAACTCTGGCTAAGAAAGACTGGCTGTAGTGGACTTTAACTGCTTAGCAGCAGTGTGAGCCCGGGTGTGCGAAGATTCCTTTTGGCAGGTGAGAGGTCAGGAGACAATTGGACCCATAGTTGTTTAAGGGTCCCAACAAATCGTTTAATCCAAGAGCTGTGCTGAAGAATGTCATATCTGCCCAGGGAACCAGTTTGTGGTTTTCAAACAGGTCAAATGGGTGTGGGCTAAAAATGTGGCATAACCACCAAGAAAGAACCGAAATTGCCAAGCAGGAGACACAGCTACACACCCTGATTCTAATCTGTTGCCTGGCTTCTTCCTACAATATGAGCTTAGGACATTTACCTATAAAAACATAATGTATGTAGTAGCTGAAAATAAAGAAGGGTTTAATGCATTGCTTCATCTATTACTACCAGTCCAATGGTAGCAAAGTGTGCCAAGAGAAGTTCTAGAAAAAAAGGAGCCCCCAGAGCCCCTGTCCAGTCACTGTCATTGACAAGAGCAAGTCTTGCAAGTGCTCTGGGCCTCTCCATCCTCATTAGTCAAATGGAAATAATAGTACCAGCTCCATTCTTCCTCACAGAATTGTGCTGAGGACAAAGAAAACCAATGAGCAAGTACCCAAGAGCTCCCAGTGCTCCCAGAAGTGTTGACCCTGAGGGGGGCTTGAAAAGGGTGAAGAAATAATACCTGGCCTGGAACATTTCACAATAGATTTTGGAGGAATTGGGACTTGTGAAATAATGGTAAACCATTAGACAGTATTTGCACAAGTGCTGGCCTACAGAATAGAATCTGTAATTCCCCCAAGGCTTCAAAGGCCATGAGAGGGTACCCAGGGAGGGGCCACAGATGCGCTGGATCCTGAAAGGTGAAGCAAAGTTCGCTGGGCAGAGGAAGGAAAGACAGACATTTCTCATGAAAGGAACTGCACCAACGAAGACTTGAAGGCAGCAATGAGCAGGGCTGTTCAAGGGATGTTCACCATAAAGTGACTGGCAAAACGTTCAGGAAGAGTAAGGAAATGAAATTGTGCAGAGAGGATGACCCCTGATTAAAGCAACAATGAAACCAGGTGGATGAGGTACAGAAGAACAAAGAGAAATAGAGGAACAGGGGTTTTTCAAGTAACAGTGACACAGTAAACAGTGTTTAAGGAAGACTATAAGGTAATATATAATAATAATAATAATAATAATAATAATAATAATAATAATAAATATATATATATATAATAATATAATATAATGTAAACTGGCCAGAGCTAAGAAGATGGAAAGTAATATGGAAAAGTCTATTGCCCACTCTTAATAGTGGTAATAGAAAAAGTGGAGAGAGAATGGAAACATTATGAAGGAAAAAAAACTGGCAAGACCAGATGACTGGACACAGGGATAGAGATGGATTAAAAATTCCAGCAAGTGTTTGAGACTGGATCTTTGAAAGACAATATTCACTGGCACTATTTCATTTGCCTTACTTATTGGGGGATCATTTCAAGTCATTGTCCCACACAGCTTGCTGAATGCAGTCAATTCAACAATTACAACAGTATTTCCTCACCACGAACAGCTATTCAGGACATGGTTCTGTAAGTGGGTTTTCTTGATTCTTTCCATCTTCTAACATCAACTCCTGCTCTCCAGTTTTATAAATGTTCAGCAGGAGTTGATTACCACTGTCATTGATTTTTCCTACTGTGTGGATCTCTGAAGCTTGAACGACAATTGTTTGGAGAATTCATCCATCTTTATTTGAATCAGTGCATGATTTTTATGAATTTTTGTTACTGGATCTTAGTGGCAAGACACAATTCCAACTTAGTTCACTAGATGGCAGACAATAACTACATTCTCTCCATTCTATTCAAAAAGAAAAAAAAGGAAAATGGAAGCACTATGGCTCACACCTTCCTGTTTGTCCTCTAAGTTCATATGATAAAACACAACTTTTATACCATACATCTATCTACATTTCACTGAAAAGAGAGGGAGGGATTTTCAGTTTATTCATAACTGAGTATGCATACTTTGATTTTCCGGGTAGTTGTTTGTTCTTGAAGTTTTTTGTTTAATTGACTTTGTTTTGTTTTGGCCAGGTAGGAAATGGTGGAGGGAACAAATAATGAAAATGGTAATGATGACGTTATAAAATGAAACTATACTGATTCTAATGCATCGTTCATTCATTCATTCATTTTTGCAGGGCAGGGTTGGGAGAGTTCAGGTGGGAAGGGCACAGTGGGAATTTGTAGATGGAAGGAATGGTCCGGATGAATAGCAATTGAGTTATTCTCAAAAGTCATACATGATCATTACCGAAGAGCCTTTGCCACCCTTTCCGGAGTCCCTGACACCCCAGCGCTGAGGAACATTAAGGAAACATTCAGTTTATCCTTCTGCTTCTGGATACAACTGTACTTAATCAACTTAATAGAAAGAAGTTGATAGTGGTTTTCAAACCCGACTCTATCATGGAATTGCTTGGAAGAGTGGCTTTCATCAACACCTTTCGTAAAAATGGTTGTAGTAAACGTCCTTTGTGTCTATTTTGTGTGACACACTACAGTGAACCCTACCTTTACACTGTAGAGCAGCTATCACATCTACCCCAAAGAAACTTAAAAGTCTATTGAAGCCTGTGAAACATCTACGTTAGTTTTTAATATTTTAGCAACATTCAATATCCTCCTATATGCTTTCTAGTTATATCTAGAAAGTGGGGCACCTGGGTGGCTCAGTGGTTGAGCATCTGCCTTTGGCTCAGGTTGTGATCCTGGGGTCCTAGGATCCAGTCCCACGTCGGGATCCCTGCAGGGAGGGAGCCTGCTTCTCCCTCTGCCTCTCTGTGTGTCTCCCATGAATAAACAAATAAAATCATTTTTTTAAAAAAGACATCTAGAAAGTAAAATAAATTTTTAGTATGAAATGTGAAATGTGGGTGAAAATTCTACTTATAGTTCCCTTGGTGAAGTCTAATATTTTTAGACATCCAGCTTGAAGATAGGTTTTCGTTTTGCTCCAAAAATCAAGAGACAACTATTTAAAGCTAATAAGCTCCTACTCAAGACTTACTTCTACTCATTTCCTAAAATCTCTGGTCGTTGTGAATAACCTGAGGTTTTTCCTGACCAATTTTGCTAGGAAAAAGCATACAGCTTATTTCGAGTTATGCCTCCATAGAGTGAGACTTCCATGTGCTTGCTCCCTCCCTTGAACTCCCTCCGTGCTCTCTCCCTCTAATGGGGCGGGAGGTGGGGGGTGGCAGTGTCCTACCTAGATCAGGGCCGGAGAACTGCAGCACCCACTGCCAGCACCCACTGTCTGAGAGCGCGCTCCCGGGAGGGGCAGCCCCGCCCCCGGCGTAGCTGGGATCCGGATGGGAGCCTGCTGAGATCCCGCTGCGAGCGGGCTGGGGTCGGGCCGGGGTGCGGCGCGCGGCCAGGCCTGGGGTGGGGATGCTGCACTGCGCCCCCGCTGCCCCGCGCAGACCCGCGCGCCTTGCCGGGGGGGGGGGGGGGGGGGGGGGAGGGGATGGGGGAGGGGCAAGAGTCGCTTTTCTCAGTGACTCACCGTTACTAGAAGACAAACCCGCCGTGCCCACGGTAGTCGCGAGGTCTCCTCGAGTGCTTTGACTGGCCAGCCTCCTAGGAAGGCAGGCGGCTGGTCGGTGTGAGCTCCATTACCATATATAGAGACAAAGTGCTGCTGAAAACAAGAACCCGAGAAAAGCCTGAGTCAGAGGCCTTAGGGGGAGTGACTGTTGGGCTGGTCAAGACCAAATCTGCCCTTCAGCGGACAGGATTACTAACCGTGCTAAGTCTGAAGATGATTCAGGAGACAGATCACAAGAAGGAAGTGTTGCAAATGCCAGCGCACTCGGGGAGCTGGGACCGGCACGAGTTACTGCACCCTCACTTAGTAAAACTCTGGAGAAACTGAAAGGCTGCCTTTTCTCAGCCTTCCTTTTTAAAAAATGACCATTGTTACAACCTTGATTTCCACGTTTTTTTTTTTTAAAGAAAACATTCTAAATAGAAGCAGTCCAGCTTATGATCTACGACAGAAACCTGTCCGCCTTTGAAACATTGCTATTCCTTTCAAAATAATGCAGATGTAGACACGGGCAAGCTTGCTGGAACGCCTGGGTAGCTCATAGGTTGAGCGTCTACCTTCCTGGTCTACCTTCCCCTTGGGTCCCGATCCAGCCCATGGGGCTCCCCGCTGGGAGGGGAGTCTGCTTCTCCCTCCCATTCTCCCCCTTCTCCTGCTCATGCTTGTACTGTCTCTGAAATAACTAAACAAAATATTTTTTTAAAAAAGACAATCTTGTTGACAAGTCTAAATGTTTATTGTAAATATGCAAAGTAATGACTTTGAGGGGTGCCTGAGTGGCTCAGTGGTTGAGCATCTGCCTTCAGGTCATGGTCCCCAGGGTCCTTGGGAGCAAGTACCACATTTTGCTTCCCACAAGGAGCCTGCTTCTCCCTCTGCCTGTCTCTGCCCCTCAGTCTCTCATGAATAAATAAATAAAATATTTTTTTTAAAATAATGACTTTGATGTTTGTGAGGTGATAGTTATCGGCAGACCAAAAACTATGACTACCAAGAATTTTGACCAGAATGGTTTCAAGAGGGAAAGACTTCTGGATGAGTGTTTGGAAAAGAGTAGAAAGTTTTTACGTCTCTTCTGGACTCTTCCATTTCTCTAGTGTGTGGTTGTAGCCTGTCTCTACTAATTTTTAGTACTCTTTTAAAATCTTCTGTGATTGTGCCCATAAAGCTTTTTGAACCCCTTAGAAGTAATAAATTCTCATTTTTAAAATTTACATATGGTTATATTATCAAGTGATAATAATATATAGTTGTGCATATATGTGTGTATATCTATGTAAATAGTTATACTGATTATCAGATTATAATAAGTCTGTCACATGGGAAATTTAAACATTACTAAATAACCAGAGTGAAAAAAAAAAGAAAATAACCAGAGTGAGCCCACAGGCTTATTCTCGGATACCATAATACTGGCAAAAAAAAAAAAAAAAAAAAAGAATATTCCATGCAAACCAACTAGAAAAAATATTTCTAAACCACTGCTAAGACTAAATGAGAAGGTGACATAAGAAGCCAAATAATTACCCAGTGAGTATTTCTTTGCCTAAAACGGAGAGGAAAAAAAAGTATTCTTTTCCTCTAAATAATAGTATTTTCCACTAAATAGACTATCTTTAGGGACGCCTGGGTGGCTCAGTGGTTGAGCATCTGCCTTTGGCTCAGGTTGTGATCCCAGGGTCCTGCTCAGGTTGTGATCCCTGTGGGGGAGCCTGTTTCTCTCTCCCTCTGCCTATATCTTGCATCTCTCATCTTTAATTTTTTAACAGGACTTAACATCCTTATTGTAGAAAATTCAAACAATACAGAAATGCAAAAAGAAAAATGTGAATACCATTTCTACATAGTTCCACTCTCCTGGGAGACCAGAAAAATAATATGCTGCCAGACCTCTTTCTAGGGATAGACACACACACGCCCACACAACTGCATGTACAAATTCATATGATCATAAGATAATGTTCCACAATGAACTTTATATAACTTTACAGACTAATAATATATGTAGATCAACCCCATTCTTTTTTCTTTTTTTTTCTTTTTTTTAGCTTTTTTATTTATTTGAGAGGAGAGCATGAGCAGGGGGGAGGAGCAGAGGGAGAGGGAGAAGCAGACCCCCCACTGATCAGGGAGCCTGATGCCGGGCTCATCCCAGAACCCAGAGATCATGACCTGAGCTGAAGGCAGATGCTTAACTGACTGAGCCACCCAGATCCCCACAACCCCATTCTTTTTATTGACTGCAGCCATTGACTGAATACACCATGGTGTATTTAATGTTTCCTTTTGGTGTAGTCTTAAGGTTCTCCTCAGTCGTTTCCCTATTGCAGAAAATACTGCCCTGAACATCTCTGAATTTTTACATGCCCGTGATGAAAGTGTTTCTCCAAAGGTAAATCACATAAGAGGAATTTCTGGGTCAGAGTTTATAGGCTTCAAAAATGTTGTTACAGTTTCAATTTCTTCCTCTCCTCAAAGTACTTCATGTTCCTGCCTCCTGCATTGTAGGTGTGTCCCTTTTCTCTAGCTGTTGTCTCTGCTAGGTGGAACCATTCTTGTTAAGGTATGTTTGAAGTGTAAACCGCTGATACGATGTTATGATCAAAGACCCACCCGAGATGTATCATCTGATCTAGCCAATCCCTTTCCAGGGCTTTCCCCAGGAGGCAAACAGAAAAGTGTTCCCTTTACTATTTGCTAAACAACACCTGAATGCAGAGCTCTGGAAAAGCCGTGTCCAGAATGTGGTTTAGACATGGTGGGATTCCCACTCACATTCTGACTTTCTGAAGTAATAATGAGCAAGCAGAGAGAGAGGCCTGGAGTCAGTTTCCCCACCAGATGCAGGAAAAAGATAATGTGGATAAGATGAAGGCAACGATGAGTTCATTTCTTTTTCCACCCAGTGCTTCCTTCTGTCCACAAGTATATTTGGCTTAGACAGCTCCTCTGGAGAGGAAGCTGGGAAGGACATGGTGGAAGGCAGGCCAGCATGAGGGGGCACTGCAGAAATTATTGCAGAAATTGCCCCTCCCCTAATGTTGCTTCCTCCTCCTTGATTTATACTTTATTAGACCAATTTTCATGTGTTCTTTTTTTTGTTTGTATTGGCTAGGCAGTTCTGCATACTATTTTAAGTCCTCTAGTAGTCATCATTATATTTTAACAGAGAAATGTGGGCGCACATTCTCTATCAGAATCTAACATCAAATCAGAGAATTATGTTCCCTCCTAGTTAGAGACCTCAATCAGTACATTTTGCAAGCTTTCACTTTCTCTCCCTCCATTATGCTTTCCTTTCCCAGACTTTACTGAATAATCTGCCCAGTTTCCCAGATGTTTTAATAATTATTTTCTTACAATATGTCTCCTTTTTCAAGATCACTTTTAATGGCATCAAACTTCCGTTATCAAAATTTATTTAGATTTGACTTTGTTTTATTGAATTTGTACTATTGCCGCCCTTTCTTGTACATTGTATATTTTTCTTCCTTGTGATCTTTACTGTGATTCAGTTTTTATTTAACTAAAGTATTTTTGCAAGTAATTATCCAAAAAGTGTACCTGGATGGTCTACTATTACATTCTGAATCTCTGAATACCTAGGATTCTAAATTATAATGCTTTCCCTTGTTAACTTGTTTCATAAAACCTCACATCTTTTATAGTTGTTGATGTTCGAAATGGGCTTTTGAAAAACAATTCCATCTTTGGTTGGTGAACATTTTCATTTTTTTTAAAGATTTTAATTATTTATTCATGAGAGACACAGAGAGAGAGAGAGGCAGAGACACAGGCAGAGGGAGAAGCAGTCTCCATGCAGGGAGCTTGACTTGGGACTCCATCTGGGGTCTCCAGAATCACACCCTAGATTGAAGGTGGTGCTAAACTGCTGAGCCACTTGGGCGGCCCTGGTTGGTGAATATTTTCAATCTGCAAACACAACCCTTCCTCCAGCTCTGAAGAATTATATCCTATCAGTTCATTAATTAGTCATTCTCCCTTGCTTTCTTTTCTTACATTTAGAACCAATTATTTTTAGATTTCCAAATCTGTTCTCCAAGATGCTCATCTTTGCTCATGACCTTTCCTCTTATGTGTGTACTCTGTCAACATCATTTGGCTTTTAGAATTATCTATTATATTCTTCACTGACATTCAGATTTTTGTCTACTGATTTACATTTTTTTCTCAAGAATTATTGCTTGTTTTTCACAGTGTTTCTTTTTGGTGAAAGCCTGGCTTTGTTTGTTTGTTTGTTTGTTTGTTTGTTTTAATTGATGCTATATCCTTTCAAGTCTCATTGTGAATATGAAAGAGAAGATTTCTTCTAAACACTCTCCTAGTTCTTGTTTCCTGGAACAGGTTTATTTGTTCCAAGCAGTCAGCTAGGTACTGTCCTTTTGACCTGATGACTGTACTTAAGCAGTAAGCGATTTGGTGCTATTGTCTAGCTTATTTAGTTAGTGTCCTTAGTCGGCGAGTCTTTTACATAAATCTTGTAGCCAGTGTGAGTCTCTTACATAATTCTTGTTGCAGATCGGAAGGCGATTAGAAGTCAAAGAAATATGCTCCTGGGATTTCCCAGGAGGAACTGGTCTGAGAGTTGACATATCAGAGTCATTGAGTCTTCTGTTAGAAGAATGAGTGGTAAGGGCATAGTGCAGCTGGCTTCCCTTCCTAGTGCACGGAGGAAACTGGTCTGGCATGCTGATTCTTCTCTGTGAAGGCAGGAAGCAATGGGGTCAAAGTGACAAATGGAATTGGATCTATTCCTCTGGGCGACTGGAGGGATTTAAACCAGGAGAGGATTCCTTTAGACAAGGCTCTGACCACGGGGTCCAAGGGCTTCCTGTAGGAGAGGTGAACAATACCAGATGGCCTTTCTTGTAACTTGACTCTCCCGTGTGCAAACTCTGTATTAGTTTTCTATTACTACATAACAAATTATCACAAACTTAATGGCTTAAAATAACACATGCCCATTATCTCACAGTTTCCATGGGTCAGGATTCCAGGCATGGCTTAGTTGGATCCTCTGCTGAGGTCAGGTCTCACAAAGCCAAATTATGATGTTGGCCGTGACTGCAGTTCTCAAATGGGGCTCTGGATCCTCCCCCAAGCTTATTTATTTTTGGCAGCATTCTGTTCCTTGCAGCGGTATGAGTGAGGCCCCTGTTTTCTTGTTTTCTTGCTGGGAACCACTCTCAGTTCATAAACCCCTTGCCGTCTCTTGTCACATATCCCCTAAAGGCAGTTCATAATCTGGCTATCTGTGTTTCTCCAAGCCAGCAGAAGCCCATGTCTCTGACTTCCAGTCTCCCTCCAGTCTGCTACAAGAGTCTTATAGAATGTAACGCAATCAAGGGAATGACTATTCTGTCATCATTTGCCACATAGTATTATTTAACCAAGGGAGCAACTACCTACCCATCATATGCAGAGGCTCTTTCCACATTCCAAGGGAGGAGGTTATCCAAGCCATGTGTACCCAGGGGTGAAACTCTTTGGGAATCCTTTTATTTTTTTTTTAAGATTTTATTTATTTATTCATGAGAGACACACAGAGAGAAAGAGAGAGAGGCAGAGACACAGGCAGAGGGAGAAGCAGGCTCCATGCAGGGAGCCCAATGTGGGACTCGATCCCGGGACTCCAGGACCACGCCCTGGGCTGAAAGCAGGCGCTAAACCGCTGAGCCACCCGGGCTGCCCCTGGTCAGTGTTCTTTACTGCTGGGTGACAGGAAGCGGGAGTTGGTCTCCTCTGTCTGCAGGAACAAAGGAGTTACCTGTGTCCAGATTTCTTAAGTAATATGATTTTTCTTTTTTTTTAATATTTTATTTATTTATTCATGAGAGACACACAGAGAGAAAGAGAGAGAGGCAGAGACACAGGCAGAGAGAGAAGCAGGCTCCATGCAGGGAGCCCAGTGTGGGACTTGATCCCGGGACTCCAGGACCACACACCCTGGGCCAAAGGTAGGCACTAAACCGCTGAGCCATCCAGGAATCCCAGTAATATGATTTTTCTAAGGACAACAGTAACAGGCAAACAGCAATATATATACAACAACAACAAGAAATGATGCAGATCTTTTTCACAAACTTTTGGGTGGGTTTTTGGACTGACTTTACCCTAGCTCCACTCTGACCATGGGAAGTGGCTTGCTTTTGAAGCTCAGTTTTTGAGACTACAGGAGGCTTGCAGAGGCATCGTGGAGAAATCTTTCCTGTGCTCCCCTCTTTGCAGCCTTGGGACACTCTCCTTTCACAGAAGAAATGTTTTAACACCCCTAAACAGACTGATACCTTAACCCCTGGGTCCAGCCAAGACTGATGCTGGTCCACTTTGTTCCTTCCTCACTCCAGTAGACAATCAGTTCCATTTTTGCTTCTACTTTGTGTTGATTTAAATCACTTACCATCACGACAATTCTTTGTCCACATGGTCTCGTCAGGTCTAACATTCTGTGATTTCTCACTCCAGAAACATCATCTATGAGGGTGTGACACATGGCATTTAATGTAAGATCTGTACTAAAATCCAAGTTCCGATATTTGTTAACTGTGTGAGCTTTACATCTTCAGTTCTACCTCTATAAAACAGACAATAATATACACTTTCAAGACCACTACAATGATGAAGGGTGATTACATATTTGTGAAGCGTCAGGCAGAGAAGAGACTATAAATACGATGAAAGTGTTCCTCTAGTTTTCCTCCACTAAATCAGGAGCCATGGACTCACCTCTTCCTACCCATCCTAAGCACACCCATTCTCCTGGGATTAATTCAGTGGTTTCTCATCTGAGAAGTCTTCTCTGCCACACACCACTTTAGTGAGTTTAAGTAGATGCCAGTTCTCAGTGATCCTATGAGATCAGCACTTACACCATTTATAGAACCTAACCCAATTTTTCAAGAATAACTTTACACTTTATTCAAAATAGCAATACATGTTCATCAATTAAAAATGTGGAAAGTGTAGGGGCACCTGCATGGCTCAGTCGGTTAATCAACTACCTTAGCTCAGTTGTGATCCTAGGGCCCTGGAATCAAGTCCCACGTCAGGTTCTCTGCTCAGTAAGGGGCCTGCTTTTCCCCTCTCCCTCTGCCTGCCACTTCCCCTGCTTGGGTGTGTGTGTGTGTGTGTGTGTGTGTGTGTGTGTGTGGAGAGAGAGGAGAGAGAGAGAGACATAAAATCTTCTTGAAAATGTAGGAAAGTACAGAGATGAATATAATAAATGCACATGTCAGCTGTATTCCATTCTTAAAACCCAGAAATAAGTGAGAGGTAATTCCTCCCCCTCCTCACTCTGTCTCTCTCTCTCTCTTTCAACCTACATGTATTAGTGTGCTTCCAGTTACAAGTCAGAAAAAAAAAATCTGGGCTCAATATTCATTTGTCTCAAAGAATAAGAAATAATTGGCTCATATAAATCCAGAAATAAGGCGACTTCTTAGGCAGGACAATTCATCAATAGCCTCAAGACACAGCAACAAGGAACTGGAACCAGGACAAACTTCATATTCCTTAAGTGCTATTATGAAGACAGAATGAAAATTAATCATCTGTATCTAAAGAGTTAAAAGAAGTGAGTAAATTCAGCAAATTGGCCATATGAGAACTGATTACAGAGGGTGGGCTTTTGGTGAACCGACTTTTGGCTACTGACCTACAGCTAATGATCAGCCCCTCAGCAACACCAGCAGCTCGGGACGTCCTACCTTCCCGCGTTCTCTGGCACATCAGCTCAGCCCCAGAACTCGCTGCTCGCGGCAGCTGGGGTGCTGGCAGCATTTGCAGATGCACTAACATGTCATAGAAGGACCTTGGCTTCCTGAGTCTCTTTACAAAATGGAGGAAAGCTTTTCCAGAAGCATCATCCCTACCCCCAAACTCCTCACTGGCCCGACATGAGCCACATACCTCCCTGTGCCTCATCCAATCACTGCCAAGGGGGATTCATGGCACCACTGATGATTCTTTCCTTTGGGCAGCGCTGGTGGCTGCTCCCCCCCCCGCCCCAAGCACACAGCAATGCAGAGGACAACAGAAAGCTCAAGCAAATCCTAGTGTTAGGAAATAGGGAAATGAAATGGTATTGATGAAGTTTTGGAATATAGATGAGGTCCAGAGCCGGCAACCAAGATATAACACGTCTTTGGTGCAAAATGGTGGTTTTATTAAAGCCCGGGGACAGGACCTGTGGGCAGGAAGAGCTGCTGCCCCAGGCCTGTGACGGGTGGCTGATTATATACCTGGGAGTTGGGCGGGGTTTGGGGTTAGTGTACTCTAAGGAATTTTGGAAGCAAGGTTTCCAGGCCCTTGAGGGGCCAGCTGTTGTTGGGAAAAGGTTACTTATTACCATCCAATAAAACTTGAATCCTGAGACCCTTCAGATGTGTATCGGTGGGCCATGTGCTTGCAGAATGACTGCCAACACGTATCTTCGGGGGTTTAGAGATAAAGGAAATTTCTAAAGGAATTTTTATATGTTTAAGTAGACTTACAGGCTCCTGGGGGTCAGGGCTAAGATTGCCTTTCTCCCTTAGCAAAGTATGAACATCGAGGCAGTTGAGTCTGTAAAGGAAGTTCCCTCTGCCTGTTTCAAAGACTTGTCAATGTGCTGCCCTGGGCTGGTGCCTTGTCCTCAGCTAGCCCTGTGTTCCTTCATTAGTATGGGTATGAAATCAATAGTTTCTGCTACCCTATCTTTTCGATTTAACATACATGAATTTCCCCATGACAAGTGGTTTCAAAAACGTGATTTTAACTCAAACATAATTGTATGAAAACATCACCGTTTATTTAACAAGTTCACCATTCATAGACTTTAGGGCAATTCGATTTTTCACTATTATACATTGTTTGATGTTTAGTCCTGTCTTAAATTAATGTTCAAAGACCCATTGCCTTAAATAATGCCATTTCTCTTCCAGAAATAAGTGTTATCACTTAAAGATGTCCTCATGTTTGCTCACGTGTCATCAATGCATCAGTAAATGATTGTTTAAGAAATGCTGGATTTGTAATATACAGGAAGAGACTCTTTTAACCTTTGTGCTTGCCACTCGGCTGCCTCACATTTTGCCCCTAACTGGAAGAGCTCTTGGCAAATTCCATTTCAATAAAGATTTACTGATAATTTCGCCAAGTCTCAAAAAATGAATAAGATGCAACATCTTCCTCTCTCAGCTTATAATTTAATGAGATTTTCCTGGGCTCACTCTCAGCAGATAAAGATCTTTAGATTATCAGAGTTCTCTGATCCACATATCTGTTTCATATTTATTATCTATTATGTATCAGGCCCTGTTCTAGGATTCAGAGAATGCCCTCCTTAAACTTAGTGATATTCTTAGGTACTAAGAAAGAAATCCAAGTGGATCTTTCAAAATTGTTTCTCCTACCTTTTGTTCCCAGGCTCTTTGCCACTTAGAAAGGAAACATCTGGCCTCCCTGCCTTTCTCTGAATATTTGAGGGAATAAATGCAAGTGTACTTTCTCACCTTTGGCCTTGCCACTGATGTCATAGATAATGTGACTATTTCAATAGAGGGCTCTGCCAGAAAATATAATTTGACAAACTGTATTTCCTGAGGCAGCTGGTAGCTCATACACAAGGCAGGAAGTGCTGCTCCTGCCTTCTGGTTGTGGCCGTGGATGACAAGAGAGTACTTTGAGTACTGCTAACCCAGTGACTCGTTCTCTTTGGGGACCGTAGCTGTACTGGGTCAGGAGAGGCCATGGAGAACTAGGCTCTGACTGGGGACTTCAGTTTGGAATTTGTCAGGATAGAATTTCACCCTTACAAGTGGGAATTTAAATGTAAACAGTTCTGCAATGGCCCAGGTAAACCTGGTTAAAAAATAAAAGATATATACATTTCATATTTCCTGAAATAAAGTTATAAGAATCTTTGTGACTTTCTGTAGTCCATCTAAACTTATATAATTAATAAATTCCTATTTCAGCTCAAAGCAACGTGGTTGGGAAAAAAAAATAGATCATGATGCATAGAATTTTAGAGTTACAAGACCTTTGGAAATTGTCTAGTCTGATGATGGGCAAACCTGGTGCCCATCCAAATGACACTGTGAGTTTTTAAGAATGTAGATTCCCACCCTGACCAGCTGAATCAGATTCTCTTTTGGCTCTGGGTCTCAGAGCCAAAAACATTGGCTCATTTCACAGATGAGGAGGTTCTGAGCCAAAGATTAGGCTAGAGTTCCACAGTCAGATTATGGGAAATATGGATAATGCATTTTGTTTACCCAAACATCAACTTTCTTTATTACCCAAGAAAAGGCCAGTGAAGTCTGAGGAGAGGCACTGCTGGGAGTCTTTTGACTCCCTGTAGAAAGATGAGAGGCCAACAAATTAAATGCAGAGGCAGAAAAGGCAGGAGAGCCAGAGAGTTCTGCAGGATTGCCCAAGGAAGCAGTCAGTGAGGGTAGGGGGTTATCTGGGCTCAGGGTGGCTGCTCCAGGAGCAGCTTCCTCCACCCCACAACCCTGCTCCTCCTTACCTGCACAACCCAGCAAAGCTAGAAGACCACTGACCGATTGAGCGGTACTGAGTCGTCATAGGGCAGCAGGATCTGATGAATGAGTCTGGTGCCAATAGAATGTGATTCATAGCAGTGTAACAGTGACTCAGTGGCTGGACACTCCCCACTCAGAGCTCACAGCTCAGCACTCCCAGAAGGTGGTACCGAGAGGAGTCTCAAATAAGCTCCAGGCACTGGGGGGACACACCCACAGCTGAAGCTCAGGCCAGTAGCCCCGGGCTGCTCTTTTCTGTTTAAAGCATTTTTTAAAAAAAGATTTTATTTATTTATTTGACACACAGAATGAGCACAAGTGGAGGAGCAGCAGGCAGAGGGAGAGGGAGAAGCAGGCTCCCAGTGGAGCAGGCATCTCGATTGGGGGCTCCATCGGGTCCCCAGGACCCTGCGATTCTGACCTGAGCCAGAGACAGACACTTAACCGACTGAGCCACCCAGGCACCCCTCTTTAATGTATTTAAATACAGAATGTGGTTGAATCCTTGCCCCCACCCCACCCCCCGCATGATACAGTAGAACAACAGAAAAGGTCAATTTTTTAGTACAACAACAGGATTCAGAGAATGCCCTCCTTAAACTTAGTGATATTCTTTTTTTAGTAGAACAGCAGAAAAGGTCAATTATTTTAACGGTACATTTTTAGAAGTCAGACTTAAATATGATTGAAAGGAAGATAAGGTGATGTTACTTAGTTCTCTATTAAGAAGCCTTTTTTTTTTTTAAAGGCATTTTTCAACAGATATTTATTGGGTACCTACCATGTGTTAGGCTGTGCTCTGGGTATTGGTTGCTGGAGCTTACATTCTTAGAGTGGAAATCATAAATATCTTGGTAATTGATGAACAAATAACATACTTCTTTTCCTGGAGTAAGGGCTTCCTGATGTGTGAAGTCTGCATTTATTATTTATTATTTATTTATTTATTCATTCATTCATTCGAGGCAGAGAGAGAGAGAGAGAGAGAGAGGCAGAGACACAGGCAGAGGGAGAAGCAGGCTCCATGCAGGGAGCCTGATGTGGGACTCAATCCCGGGTCTCCAGAATCACATTCCAGGCTGAAGGCAGCGCTAAACCGCTAAGCCACTAGGGCTACCTTGATGCCTGTTTCTTTCCATATTTAAAAGAGCAGCAATTTAATCAAATGAGGATACTTGAAATAAGATTGTGGCATGCTAGCAAATAGGAAGGACATAATAGGTTAATCTCACTCTTGGAGGCATGTTAAATAGAACTCCTTAAAGCTACACATCATAGTTGTGAAAAGCAAAATTTAGTAAGCTGAGAAGCAAAATCCACTGTAATACCCCACATTTTTTTATTCTTGTGTCAACTTTAAAAAGTACTGGTATATAATTTTAAAAATATTACCAGAAGCTACAACTTCTAGGACACTACGTGCCAAACATGGTGCTAGCATGCATTTTAAAACATGTAATCCTTACCATAAGAATTGAGGCAGATCTTGTTATTCCCATTTTACAGACATAATAAGTGAACACAGAGAGGGTAAAAAATATGTCTCTGATTACACAGCTAGAATCAAATTCAAACCCAGTTAGTCTGATCCCCAAGTCCCCATCTTTTACAAATAAGCAGCAGGGCACAGACATCTTTGCATATTTGTCAGGTATTATAAATGGAAAAAAAAATCTGTTGGGCCCAGAGCCTACTTTAAAAAGTAAAAAGTAGACACCTCGTATTCATAGCTGAATCCCACATGAGTTAATTTTTCTCTCTGAATCTCTCCTTGGGAGATACATTCCACAGATCCAGTTTTTCTAGTGATGTTTTGAGAGGGGTAAGTGACTAGCCTGGGCCAAGCCCTGAGTCATGCCAAAGGCCTTCCATCTTGAATTCTCAGCCTGCTGTTTGTCAGTATAAGCATAACCCTAGAACATCACTAAAAATAAGCAGTTTGGAAATCAATATGCTGTCCAAAAGCGAGCTCATTATGATCAGGATTTCAATTGTGGCTCAGAAGCTGTAGCTTCTCCCTGTAATGCCCTATTAAACTAAACTGAGAAAACACAGTTAACAGAACATATTAGTAACTGTGCAATTAATTACTCCATTGATGTTATCATCCATTTGAGTTTAGGAGTGGGATGAAGAGCCGTCCTGAAAGGGCGGGGAGGAGCTGGTGCTGCCCTGTAATGCTACCCAACAGGACAATTCATATAATGTACAATAATAGGACTTTCAGGGAGTACAGCTGAATCATGGTGACAATTGTTAGCAACTGGTAGGCTACATTCAAAGGCTCAGTCGGTATCTAAGTGTTTGAATCGTGGCGCTAACATGAACGGGACAACGTCTTCTTGCTCGTGACATTTAAGTGAACCTGACACAGCTCTGATGAAAGCACCAAAAACAAACAAACAAACAACCCCAACCCATCGAAAAGGAAGATGACAAACATCTCCAAGATTTGTCTCACGACTCTAGGCCTGAGTAATATCCTCAAAATTACAAAGTAGCCTCATGAAAACAACTATTGTTGAGGCATGCCTAAAATATCAGAGTAAAAGTAAGCTCTCAGACTCCAGCTTTATATCAAATTTAAGTTTATATCAAAGGATATCCAATAACAAATATTAAATATTATTTAACCTAATAGTGCTTGTAATATTTAAAGCATTATTCCATAGATTATTTATATCAGATAAGAAATTCTAATGTAAACATTATCTTACCTTTCAGCTCTGACATGGAAAGCTACAATATTGAAGAGCATCTGAAAGATAGCATCTCTGCTAAATAAGATACCTAAAAACACTTCCATATGAAGTCTTAAACAGAAATAAATAGGTGGATAAAAAAGATGTGAAAGTCAAATAAAAAGCCCAAACCAGCCATTTCAGTGTGGAGAGAAACCAATACAGCAACCCACGTAGTCTTGAACAATGAAAATATTTTAACATTGTTCCCTTTCCACTGGCTGAGTAGGCATCTTCTAAGGGTTTCCATGTCATTATCAGACTGCAGAAAAGTAGGATAGAGCTGGAATAAAGAACAATTCTAGATTCTGAAACAAGTGGAACAGGGGAAGGAACTAATGAAACAGCATGTAAGGGGCAAAGGAAGGGTAATAAAGCAGCATGCGGGTAGGTGGCTTGAACATACTTTACAGTATCAGTCTTTGGCCACACAAATCTGGGCTGAAAATCTTCTATAAAGCAGGGTTAACCATGTCTCCCCTGAAAACACAGTAAGAAAGTATACGGAAAGTGCTTAGCAACTTCCTAACATTCCCTCTGGGTTAAAGTAGGGAGAATCTTTGTTAAGAATAACAATAATAGGAGGCTTCTGGGTGGCTCCTTCAGCTAAGCATCTGCCTTTGGCTCAGGTCATGACCCTAGGGTCCTGGGATTAAGCCCCATGTCTGGCTCCCTGCTCAGTGGGGAGTCTGCTTCTCCCTCTCCCTCTGGCGCTCGCTCCTCCTGCTTGTGCTCACTAGCTCTCACTCTCTCTCTGTGTTAAGTAAATAAAGCCTTAAAAGAAAAAAAGAATAACAATAATAATAAAAGTAAGAATGATGATTTGGGGGCTAATTCACCCACCATTTAATCTGCCAGTCCAGGGGATCCCTGGGTGGCTCAGTGGTTTAGTGCCACCTTCGGCCCAGGGCGTGATCCTGGAGTCCTGGGATTGAGTCCCACGTCGGGCTCCCTGCATGGAGCCTGCTTCTCTCTCTACCTGTGTCTCTGCCTCTTCTCTCTCTGTGTTTCTCATGAATAGATAAATAAAATCTTTAAAAAAAAATAATCTGCCAGTCCACCAAAATATGAATATTTTCTGAAACCTAAGGCTAATAAAAATATTATTTATTTCTTAGCTCTGAATCTGTATAGCTTTCTTAAAGGGAAAAATCTTCCTATAAAGAGAAAGTAGAAATAAATTTGACAAATTTATAAATTGGAGTGAAAGAAATACCGTAAGGGGTAATTTCATGTCAGGCAATAAAATCCTATAGTGCTTCAATTATTTATTTTTTTTAAATTTGTATTTAAGTTTCAGTTCATTAACTTACAGTATTAGTTTCAGGTGCACAATATAGTGATTCAACACTTCCCTTCGTCACCCAGTTCTCATCATGACAAAGGTACTCCTTAATCCCCATCACTTATTTCACCCACACACCCCCACCCTTTCCCTCTGGTCACCATCAGTTTGTTCTATATAGTCTATTTCTTGGTTTTCCTCTCATTTATTTAGTAAGGTACCACGTGGTTTATGTGATACAATATCACCATTTAGACTTTAAGCCATATTACATAAAAAAAGGAATATTTCTAAGGCATAAACTGACTCGGCTTTTTTAGCAAGCTGCTAGTTTAAGGGGGAAAAAGGAAGAGAATTTACTGCTATGAATTGTATAATATCTACAGAAAATAGTAACCACAGGTAATATAGGGTATTTGGGGGGGGGTCTAATTGAAATAAACCAACTGTAAAAGTATGTGGTTTTTTTTAGAAAACCAGGGAAATTTACTCATGGCTTGGATCTGAGATGATATTAAGGAAAAAAGTTATTTTTATTGAGTGTGAAAATGGCATCATGACTGTTAAAGAAAATGCCTATATTTTCTTTTTTAAGATTTTATTTAATTGAGACAAAGAGAGTAAGATAAAGCATGGGCAGAGGGACAGAGGGAGAGGGAAAGCAGACTCCCTGAACAGGGAGCCTGACGGGGGCTCAATCCAGGTCTTGGAGATCATGACCTGAGCTGAAGGCAGACACTTAACCTACTGAGCCACCCAGGTACCCTGGAAAATACCCATATTTTCAAAAATTTGTACTGAAGAGCATAATTGTGAAATGATTTCTCAATGGCTGAGTCTTGCTTCCAAATACTTCCAAAAAGGGAAAAACAGGAATGGGTGAAACAGTTGTAGCAAAAGCTTGTAACTGTTAACTCTGATGATGAATATGAAGGCTCACTATCCTCTCTGCTCTACTTCAAATATGCTTGAAATTTTAAATGATTAACTAAATGAAAAGCACTTAAATATCATGCAGTTAATGTCCTCTCACTATTTTTAAAAAGTGATTTTTGGAAATGAAAGCAATTTATATTTGTTTCTATGTTTTTAAGAAGATAAATTATACCATTCTTCCCCATTATTTCAGAAGGAATATGATATACTGATTTGGAACTTACCATAGGTTACACTATGAGAACCTCTACATTTTTAAAAAATATTTGATTTATTTATTCATGAGAGAGGCAGAGACACAGGCAGGAGGAGAAGCAGGTTCCCTTCAGGGAGCCGGATATGGGACTCAGTCTGGGGACCCTGGGATCATGCCCTGAGCCGAAGGCAGACACTCAACCCCTGAGCCACTCAGGTGCCCCAAACCTCTACATTTTTTAATCTACTTCACAGAAGCTGTGATATTATTAGGAAATTTGGCTAATTACTAAGCAAGTTTATATATCCTGAGAAGTCCTACCAAGATTTTAAAGGCTTTTCCTTCATGATGACATGAGTGACTGGCAAAACGTAGATTTTGTTTCAAGTAGAATCAATCAATTCTTTTGGACTAAATTTATTTTTATGCATTCATATATTTTAACAAATGCAAAGAAGAAATTAAAAGCTGAGATCCAAAAGGTCATTCTGATTCAGGAGAGATAGTCCTCTCCCGGGCCTGAGAACAAACCCTTCAACACTTGCAGTTGATTCTAGTGTTACCTTGTAGAAAAAGAATCATCAATATTCTAGATTCTGCCTTTTTGTTTGTTCAGTGTGAGCATAACCCTAGACCATCACTACAAGTAAGCAGTGTGGACATCAATAAGTTGCCCAAAAGCAGGTGCAGGATTGATCAGGATTGCAATTACAGCTCAGAAGCTGTAGCTTCTCCCTGTAGTGCCCTGCTAAATTACATTGAGAAAACACCGCTAAAGTAACATATGTGATAACTGTGTAATGACTCCATTGATAATATCATCCATTTGGCTTCAGGAGTAGGAAAAAGAGAGGTCCCTGGGTGGGGAGGGGCACATGTGTGATACTTACTTCTAAGCTGAATTTAGCCCAGCCCTCTCTTTCAGTCCCTCCATAATGTTGATGCTGTAGGATAATTCTAGAGTCATAACCACATACCTCAAGGCTAAGCAGCTTTTTATTTTTTTATTTTTTGGAGAGAAAGCAGAAGAGCTGGAGGTTGGGGAGGAATGGGAAAGGGCAGAGGGAGAGGGAGAGAGAGAATCTTAAGCAGGCTCCACCTCCGGCATCCAGAGGGGAGCCCAGGGTGGTGCTTGATCCCAGGGCCCTGAGATCACAACTGAGCTGAACTCAAGCGTCTGATGCTTAACCAACTAAGCCACCCAAGCACTCTTAAGCAGCTCTTTAAAAGCTTATCACTTTTTCCTTTATCATGTGCTTTGCCTTTCACCTTCTGGTTGTTTCCTTTGGAGCCATCCTGTGGATCTTTTGTGCTTTTGGGTTTTGCCTGTTACTTTCAGTCTCCCTTTTGAGTCACGCCCGCATTCATGTCCCGCCTCTAGCCTCACTTTAAGGACAATTTCTCTGCTTCTCATAGTTGGCTTTCAAATCTTCCAAGTTTCGTAAGTTATGAAAAAGAGGAATTATTAGTACATATTTTTTAGTTTATGAAAGAAAACACTATCAGAAGTCCCTTAAGGAGATGAAAACTAGAGGATATAAAGATTGTACTTTCCAACTGAACACACAATAATACCCATAAAATATTGTTAATAATTTTATAAATAACTAAAAGTGCTATGGATTAATAAGTTGAAATAATTTGAAAATGTTTATCACTATTTACTAGGAAAATATTACCCACAATAAAATATTTTACAATGAAATCTGGAGTTGAAGACTCTTTTGATTCTATCCTGGCAATGCAGCCAGCTCAAAAGCAAGCCCTAAATCTACCTATAAGTAGGGGTAATGCTTTCTTATTTCACAAATGAAGTTATGATTATGAGGGGAGGGAGGAATTTTTTCAATACGTTACAGAAAGTTCAAAATTTCAAAATATCAGTGCAAGTATTTAACCAGACTCTGGTCACATCAGAATCTAATCAAAATGGAATAGCAACAAAAGCAATTTCCTTCCCACCTATTTTTGCATAACATCCTGATTTACCAGCTGCAAGACTTTTAACATGCTTGAGATAGCGGTTCTAATTTACATTACAGGCCTGTCTCAGATTAGTCATCCTGTTGGTAATGCTGTGAGTTCAATTATATGTAATTTTTTACGAAAATTATCATTAAGTATTTCTTGTAACATCTGAAAAAAGGTACTTTCTGCTTTGGCAGCCTATTGCTAGCCAAAATATTTCTCTTGAATAGCCCAAGGGAAAGAGCATCCATAGTTCTGCAAATCAAAAAGTCTAGGGAGGGATAAGGAATCATGTTACATGTGCCTCAGG
The DNA here is from genome assembly GCF_905146905.1 of Nyctereutes procyonoides. Taxonomy (NCBI): domain Eukaryota; kingdom Metazoa; phylum Chordata; class Mammalia; order Carnivora; family Canidae; genus Nyctereutes; species Nyctereutes procyonoides. The sequence continues at coordinate 3,811,823 of NW_026575143.1, forward strand.
CTTGAAATGTGAATTAATATATTAATGGTAAATAATAATATAGTCTGTTTATAAAGATCTCCAGAGTTGTTTATTTGATGACTTCAAGTGGTGTCAGTGACTATTAAACAAAATTCAAATGAGTAACTTTAAAGATCTTAGTGGCTTTTTTAGACATTTCATGAATCAGGCAGCATTCAATCTAGGAGATAGAAAGGAGCTCGAATGAGCTGTACAAAATGAAAGACTTTTTAGGCAGAAGGGAGTGGGAATGGCAAAGTTATGCTAGACAATAAAAGCAGACTGGTTATGGCAAGGTCACCTTTCTTACAAGGACGGCAGGGTTCTCTGGGGCACATTATCTACCTAGTGCTAATTTGGTGATTCCTGATTAACTGGCTTAAGACTCCATTTCTGGGAGAATCAGAACTGTAATTACGTCAAATCTTCCTTTGGCGATGTGAGGCTTAGCATAAGTGACACCATTTTGGGCTTGTTGCTTCGTGGGTTTTTTTGGTTTTGTTGTTGTTGTTGTGTTCATTTATTTTTCTTTCAAGATTTCATTTAAATTAGTTAACATAGAGTATTAGTTTCAGAAGTAGAATTTAGTGATTCATCATTTACATATAATACCCAGTGCTGGAACGTCTGGGTGGCTCAGTGATGAAGCGTCAGCCTTTGGCTCAGGTCTTGGTCCCAGGGTCCTGGGATCGAGTCCCACGTCGGGCTCCCTGCATGAAGGCTGCTTCTCCCTCTGCCTGTGTCTCTGCCTCTCTCTGTGTGTCTCTCATGAATACATACATTTTTAAAATCTAAAAAAAAGTAATAGCCAGTGCTCATCACAAGTGTCTTCCTTAATGTCCATCACCCATTTAGCCCATCCCCACCCTCTCTAGAAACCCTCCATTTTTTTCCTATAGTTAAGTCTCTTATGGTTCGCCTCCCTCTCTGTTTTTATCTTATTTTATTTTTCTTTCCCTTCCTCTATGTTCATGTGTTTTGTTTCTTAAATTCCACATAGGAGTAAAATACGGCATTTGTCTCATTCTGACGGACTTCTTTTGATTGTTAGCCTTGCTTTTTTTTTTTTATGATAGTCACAGAGAGAGAGAGAGAGAGAGAGAGAGAGAGAGGCAGAGACACAGGGAGAGGGAGAAGCAGGCTCCATGCACCGGGAGCCCGACGTGGGACTCGATCCCGGGTCTCCAGGCTCGCGCCCTGGGCCAAAGGCAGGCGCTAAACCGCTGCGCCACCCAGGGATCCCGTTAGCCTTGTTTTTAACACTACTCAACAAATCTTTGCTTTCTTTCATGAGAATCCAAAGGCTAGGTTTATAGCATGTTTCCTCACTGTGACGCAGAAGAACCAGACATCACCCTTGACATCACTGCAGCCGGACTTGATATTCATGAGGTGCATGTCTGAGATGGTCTGGTTATTCTAGGAGTATTGAAGCATTTAATTTTCATCATGTGTCGGGTGTTTTCCATGTATAGACACATAAACTCACCAGCCATTCAACTATCCCTGAAGCTTTAGGCCTTACTTGAGCAATTTTAACTGGCTAGAGTGTTCATTTTTACTTGCTTCCTACAGAACTACCTCGCCCTGTCATACACACACACCAACAATTTTACGTCAGGATGTTTAATTTACTGTAAACTTCCACTTTTGGTGAAAAAAAAATTTTTTTTGGGGGGGGCTTTTATTCAAGTTACTGTTTTCAATGACAAAAGAGAGAACATTCAGGCTTGTCTTGAGCTGTGACTGCTGACTGGAACCTCAACACTTGCCCGAAGTAAGCCTAATCACACCTCAGCAAAGGTGTCAATTATCCAGTTCCTACTCTAGTTGCTAAAAAACAAAGAAAACTGTGAATGTTAAACTGCAAACACCAATCAGTGACTCTGATACCTCTGGAGTCCAATTTTACACACAACTGAGGCTGACTCTAAATAGCAAAACTATCACTAGACCCCAATTTAGTAGATTCTACTCTTTTTCTCACCTCTTTCCTAATTTTTGCTTCTTGATTATATTCAGGTATAGTCTTGTGAAAGATCTGCTCCTCCTGTGCCAATTTTGGCCTGTAGAGTATGGGTCCCCAGGTGCACCTTGACATATTTATCACTTTACACAGTACCACAATGGTTGAGTGGCTCTACTTTACATAATACCCCAGTGGCACTTGACAGTTAAAATCAGTAGCCAGCCTTTACTCCTTCTGGTTCAATAATCCTATTTGCTCTGTTTTTCACTGAGTTTTTTAGTCTCCTGTCCTTTAAGCCTCCGCATGGCTCCTCTCTGAACTTTTAAGTTAATGGGGTCCCATGGCTTTGAAGTGATCAGCGCTCTAGGTAGCATTCTTAGAAGGACTCAACCAGCCCAGATACATGATTACAGAACAAGACAAAGTCCTCTTGAGTGTTTGGGCTACTGAGTAATGCCCAGGTTAGTTGCCTCTGCCCAACCAGGCCAGTGAGGCTGGAAGAAAGAGGCTCATGTGTGTGGTATTTCAAGATGTTTTAAAGGAAGGGAGTTTTAAAATGTACCAGCATTACCACTTTCATGACATGGAGTATTTCATTTGATGTTTACGTTACATATAGTATCCCATTTAATTCATTGTCGATGAGAATCCTGAGAAGGAGGTCATTACTACCTCCATGTAACAGATGAAAGAGCTGTCTCAGAGAGATGTTACAAACCAAAATGAATCCAGGTTTGTGGGACTTCAGAATGTAAGCTTTTATACCATCTCAAGCTGTTTTTCATACATCAATGGGCAGGGAAAGACTTTTCAACCCCGGAAACAGCCTGCTGGGGTTAATTCTCAAATTGGTATATTATCCCCATAACTTTGCAGAAACCAGAAGTTTCTATTTTACCTCTCCTTCTCTAGGTTAGCATCACTTGGGAGTGTGCATAGAGGGAAATGGAAATATAAGAAGTAGAAGAAAGAAATTTGAGATGGTGCCAAAGATACAATGTAGGCTTATTTTTGAAAATTATTTTGAAATACATGAATGGAATTTCTAGGAGGCTACATTCAAGTAAATAACTTCTCTATGCAGTTTCAAAACTTAGAAATCTTCTTCATTTTAGAAAACTATGGCTGTGATTTCTGTGTTAATGGAGTGTCTAGGCATGCCATTTTCAGATGGACATTTGTCAATGGCTCTACACTGTCACCATGCACTCCTCTCTATCAAATCTGTAGACAAATGGTCTTTATCTATGAGTTTATATAAATTATCTTTGCTGATGTTGTCACTTATCTTTCATTTTTTTTAAAATTTTTATTTATTTATGATAGTCACACAGAGAGAGAGTGAGGCAGAGACATAGGCAGAGGGAGAAGCAGGCTCCATGCACTGGGAGCCCGACATGGGATTTGATCCCAGGTCTCCAGGATCGGGCCCTGGGCCAAAGGCAGGCACCAAACCGCTGCGCCACCCAGGGATCCCTCTTTCATTTTTTATTATCATTTTCCCCTCACTTTCCAATACATTAATATGATTTTGATATCAATTGATACCAATTTCTACAGCATCTATTATTATCTACACAGATTACCTGTAAATTAAATTGTCCTCAGTACGGCCAAGATCTAACTCTTATAAAAACATTTACATCTGTCTAGTTGATTCAGAAGAAAATTCAACATTTTTATTAAATCGATGTATACTTGGCATGAAACGTTACATTAGTTTCAGGTCGACAATGTAGTGATTCAACAAGTTCCACCATGATCAGCACCAGTGTAGCTACCATCTGTCACCACACAACACTATCACAATACCACTATGTTCCCTATGCTGTATCTTTTATCCCCGGGACTTATTCATTCCTTAACTGAAAGATTTCAACATTTTTAAAAAGATAATTTTTCAGTAAATTGTGAACCTATCTCATAGACCATACACCACACAATATATTCCTTTTTTTCAAAAAGTGTATTTTATAAGGATATAATTGTAATCGCCAAATATTATTTAGTGTCCATAAGAATACAATTGGTGCTACATTGATTTGCTTCATACTAAAAGCCAGGATATTTGGGAGAATAAGTTTTTTCTCCCCAGAAATATCAGAATTTACTCTCTTGAAAAGGGAGATTTGTTTTGAAGTAGGTAATTATTTTAAGTAATAACTTCCAATTTCTTTTTCTGATATTAAAGGTTTACATTATTTGAGGGGAGCAGAGATGAAGTGATCAATTTATATTTTTATTAATGTTAACAACTTAATCTTAACAACTAAATTTAAAGTATAAAAAGCTGCCTTCCTTATTTTCATTAATATTTACTTACACTGATTATGGTTAAATTAAAATTAAAACTTTTTGGTGTTTCTATCAATTTAAAGAAAAACAACAGGGAAGATTAAATGCAGTGGACAAATCTTCAAGTATAAAGTTAGAATAAGATTAGAAGAAAATGCAGGGGGAAAAAAGGGAATTTCATTTGTTGAAATAATATAATGATACATTTGGATTTAAATATAGCCATTTAAATTTGTATTTAAATATTTGTAATACAGTACACTTTTAACTCTAAGTTTATAAACATACTATAATATAGTCTAATATTATAAATAATACTATGTGTACCACCTTGGTTCAGTAATTACTAATCTTTTCTAATGCTTACTTCATCTTTTTCTTTCTTTTCTTTATTTTAAAACAAATCCCTGAGATATCCTAGTATTTCACCATTTTTTCATGTCGTGTCTCTCAAATATTTCTCTAAAAATAAGAATATTTTCTTACATAATTACAACACCAGTATTATGCCATCAAAAGAGATATTGATTCCTTAACATAATCCTCACGTCATGTTCAAAGTTACCCCAATTATCTCATAAATATTTTTTTTACACTTGGTTTGTTCAGCTCAGGTTCCAAATAAGTTCCATTCTGCAGTTGATACATATGTCCCTTAAATCCTTTTTCCTCTTCAAGTTTTCTTTCCAAAATCTTTCTTATAAAAACCAGGTCAGTAGTCCTATAGTGTATTTCATATTCTGTCTGGGCTTTTCTGATGCTTTTTTGTGGCGTCATTTCAATGGTTCTTCTCTCCCCAGTATTTCTGTTAACTGAAAGTAAGATCTAAATATGATTAGATTTTGCTTCATTTTCTTTCTTTTTTGTTTTTGTTTATTTTTTACTTAAATATTGTACAGGTGGTCCTTTGTACGTCACAGTGCATCACATCAAGGAGCACATATCTGGTCAATATGCTTTTAGTGATGCTAAGTACTTGTTTTATTTTTCCCCTTTTTAGTAGTAGACATCCTCATGAATATAAGGTGGTATCTCATTGCAGTTTTGATTTACAATTCCCTAATGACTATGCTGTTGAACACTTTTTCGTGTTTGTTGGCCATTTATATAACTTCATTGGAGAAATGTCTATTTGAATTCTTTGCTCATTTTTTAATTGGTTTGTTTTTATTATTGTGGAGTTGTGTAAGTTCTTTATATAGTCTGAATATTACTCACTTATTAGATATACAATTTGCAAATATTTTCTTTCATTCCATAGGTTGCCTTTCATTCTACTGATTGTGTCCTTTGATGCACAGAAGTTTTTAACATTGATATATATTTTTTAATCTTGTTGACTGTGGTTTTTGTTTCTGTTTGTTTGGTTTTTGTCTAGATAGTACTTGCCAAATACAATGTCATGAACTTTCCCCCCCTATTTTCTTCTAAGAGTTTTATAATTTGGGGTTTTATGTTTATGGATCTTTGATCCATTTTGGGGTGGTTTTTTTTAAGCTTTTTTTTTTCCCCTAAGATTTTATTTATTTATTTGAGAGAGAGAGTGCAAGCTAGGGGAGGAGCAGAGGGGGAGGGAGAGTGACAAGCAGGCTACACACTGAGCACAGAGCCTAATGCAGGGCTTGATCCCAGGACTCTGAGATCATGACCTGAGCCAAAATCAAGTGTCCAGACACTTAACCAAATGAGCCACCAGGCGCCCCTTGAGTTTTTTTCTCATGTAGTGTAAAGTAAGGATCCAACTTCATCTTTTGCACGAGGATATCCAGTTTTCCAAATACTATTTGTTGAAGACAGTGCCCCTTCCCCATTGAATAGTCTTGGCACCCTTGTCAAAAATCATCTGACCATGTATGTTAGGACTTCTGGGCTCTCTAATCTGTTCCATAGGTCTGAATGTCTGTTTTTATGCCAGTATCTCATTGTTTTGATTACTACAGCTTTGAATCAGGAACTTTGAGTCCTCCAACCTTGTTCTTCTTTTTCAAGGCTGTTTTGGCTTGAAACTCAACATGATTTTACAATAAATTTTTCTATTTCTACAAAAAGAGGCCATTGGGATTTTGATAGAGATTGCATTGAATCTATAGGATTGCTTTGGGTTGACATCTTGACAATATTAAGTCTTCCAATCCATGAGCATGGGATGTTTTTAAATTTATTTATATCTTTCTTAATTTCTTTCAGCAATATTTTACAGTTCTTAGTGCATAAGTCTTTCATTTACTTAATGAAGTTTATGCCTAAGTACTTCATTCTTTTGAATGCTATCATAAATGGAATCAATTTCTTATTTCCTTTTTTTGGATTGATATGCACACATACAACTGATTTTTGTGTATTGATTTTGTATTGCACAACTTCACTGAATTTATTTGTAGTTCTAACAGGTTGTGTGTGTGTGTGTGTGTGTGTGTGTGTGTGTGTGTGATTTTTAGGATTTTCTACAAATAAAATCATATCCTCTTCAAACAATCATAATTTTACTTCTTTTGGTTTTGAATGCATTTGTTTCTTTTCCTTGCTTAATTAGTCTGTCTAGAAGTTACACTACTGTGTTGAATAGAAGTGGTGAAAATGGGCATCCTTACACTCTTAGAGGAAAGTTTTGTCTTTCACAATTGAGTATGATATTAGCTGTGGGTTTTTCATAAATTGTCTTTATTTTGAGGTAATTTCCTTCTATTCCTGGTTTGCTATGTGTTTTTATGAACTAAATGGAATGTTTTAGAGAGCAAGATTATGAATGCTACACTAAATTATGGCTTTCTAAGATGTTATTTTAATGCTCTTTGTAATCTTCACAAGGTATTGAAATAACTATTATATTTGTTAAGTAAATAGTGAACAAGTAGTTACTCATTTATTCAATAACTATTGTTTGCTCTCTACATGTGTCAAGTACTTCTGGGAACTGGGTGAGGCAAACAAAGTAGCTGCTCTCACCGAGTTTGCACTTTAGTGAAGGAATATAGAAGATAATCAAAGAAAAAAATTAACAGAAAAATAGATAGTAACTGGTGCCATGCAGATAATTAAAATATGGCAATGTGATGGAGAAGGTCTGGGGACCTATTTTAGATTGGAAGGCAGGGAAGACCTTCTAAAGTGATCACAGTTAAGCTGAGATCTGATTGATAAGAAGAAAGTAGACTTATGAAGAGCAAGCATTTCAGGCAGAGAGAATGACAAGGACAAAAACTCTAAGATAGGAACACATCTGGTGAAGTCATGGAACAGAGAGAAGGTCAATGTGATTAAAGTACAGTGGGCAAAGGGGAGATAGTTTAAGATGAGGTAAAAGAAGAAGGGTGGTGGGCAGTCCGGGTGGCTCAGCAGTTTAGCGCCACCTTCCACCCAGGGCATGATCCTGGAGGCCCAGGATAGAGTCCCACATAGGGCTCCCTGCATGGAGCCTGCTTCTCCCTCTGCCTCTCTCTGTCTCTCTCTGTGTCTCTCATGAAATATAAATAAAATCTTAAAAAAAAGAAGGGTGGTTATTTTATCTTAAATGTAAAAAGAAGCAATATAATCGTCTATGTAAAGTTCTGTGTTAGACACATAAACACTTGAGATACACTCACTGCCCTTAAGAAAGGCAGAATCTTATAAGGTCTCTAATAAAAAAATATGTAACTGACCAAATTTGGAATGATGTACTTGAACACTCTTAGCTATGCTTATATGCTTGTTTACATTGATATGTAAAAATTAGAATCTCATGTCACTCTTTCCTTTTAGATATATTTATTCATATATATTCATTATAAATTAAATTATTTATATGACTAAAATATGAATATAACATATTAAATTATTTTTATATATGTAAATTAAAAGATAAACAAGAAGTAACATATAAGGAGATAAAATGTCACAGTATTATTGAAAATGCTGGTATTGGAGAACGTGGTTAATTATAGACTTACCTGCCTAGTCACAATGGAGGTGTAACAGGGCAGACAATGTATCTATAAAATTACACAAGGGATCAGAGATAGTAAAGTGCAATGAACAAACATCTGGATTCTAGAGCCAGACTGTATTCTTTTTTTTTTTTTTAAGATTTTATTTATCCATTCATGAGAGACACAGAGAGAGAGAGGCAGAGACACAGGCAGAGGGAGAAGCAGGCTCCATGCAGACAGCCCGACATGGGACTGGATCCAGGGCCTCCAGGATCATGCTCTGGGCCGAAGGCAGGCGCTAAACCACTGGGCCACCCGGGCTGCCCCAACTGTTTGTATTCTAATCTCGGTACTGTAACTTCCTAGTTTTTATTTTTTAATTTTTAAAAAATATTTTATTTATTTATTCATGAGAGACACAGAGACAGGCAGCGACACAGGCAGAGGGATAAGGAGGCTTCCTTCGGGAGCCTGATGTGGGACTCGATCCCCAGATCCGGGATCACACACACGCTCAACCACTGAGTCACCTAGGTGTCCCTCTCTTTTTACTTTTTATTTTTTTGTATATTTTTTTTTTATTGGAGTTCGATTTGCCAACATATAGTATAACACCCAATGCTCATCCTGTCAAAGTGCTTCCTAGTTTTTAATGTTACCTCTCGATTTCATTTCCTCACCTACAAAATGTGGATAATAACTAATGTTACTTCATAGTGGGATTATGCCATAATATGTTCTGGATCTTCTTCATGATGCACACATAATATCCAATATCTTTCCATATGCATTCATTCAGGTCTAATGTATTAGTTTTAAAATCTGCTGTTGTATTCCATGGACATATTAGAATTTAATTAATTTTGCCTTTTCCTGAATGTCATATAGTTGGAGTCATACAGGATATAACCTTTTCAGACTGGCTTCTTTCACTTAGTAGTACGCACTTAAGTATCCTCCATGTGTTTTCATGCCTTGAAAGCTCATTTCTTTTTAGCACTGAACAATATTGCATTGTCTAGATATACCACAGTTAGTCCATTCACCTACTGAGGACATCTCTGTTGCTTCCAGGTTTTTAACAATTATGAATAGAGCTATTATAAACATCTGCATGCAGATTTTTATCTTGACATAGTGTTTACCTCCTCTGCGTAGATACCAAGAAAAGTTACTGATAGATCAGTTTGTTTAGTTTTCTAGGAAAGTGCCAACCTGTTTTTCCAAAGTGTCTATACCTTCTTGCATTCCCACTAGCAATGAATGAGAGTTCCTGTTGTTCCATATCAGTGTTGGGATTTTGGCTATTCTACTAGGTGTATGGTTGGGTCTCCTGGTTGTAATTTGCAATTCCCTAGTGACATATGATGTGGAACATCTTTTTATATACTTATTTGCCTTCTGTATTTCTCTCTTGGTGAGTATCTGTTAAGGGCTTTGGCCTATTTTTAATCATGTTGCTTGTTTTCTTTTTCTTTTTTTTTTTTTTAAGATTTTATTTATTTATTCATGAGAGACACACAGAGAGAGGCAGAGACACAGACAAGAGGGAGAGGCAGGCTCCTCGCAGAGATGTGGGACTTGATTCCGGGACCAGGATCACGTCCTGAGCCAAAGGCAGACACTCAACTGCTGAGCCACCCAGGTGTCCTGCTTGTTTTCTTACTGTTAAGTTTTAAGAGTTCTTTATGTGTTTTGGATAACAGTCGTTTATCAGATACGTCTTTTGTATATATTTTCTCCCTACTGGTGAAATTGAAGCGCTTCATTTCCATAGCCAGTGATCTGACTATACAAGAAAAACAGTTCAGTTGACAATTTAGGCCTGTGGCAGCCATAAGCAGTCCTAAATAGAGAATTCTTGTGATCATAGAGCAAAAAGCCTATGACATCAGCCAACAACAATGCAGAAATCCTAAAATAGAAAAGCCACAGGGCTTGTTTTTCTGAATGCTATATGAAAAATATTCCTAGGAAATATAATTAAAATGTATTTAGAATTGTTCCCGGTCTAATTAAAAATGTACAACATTTTTCATCAGGAAAATTTTTAGATATAATTTGAGGGCAATTGAGTCTCAAATTTGAAATATTGAAGTTCTAATCTCTCTTTGAAGTTTATTTTACCTTGAAAATGAAACACACTCTTTCGTTGTATGGTTTGATGACAAATGATTGTACTTTTTCTGTCCTACTTCCTGAAGTTTAGATAACACTATAGAGAATATCCTGTTATAACAAAATATTTGGACATTTATTTGATGTTTAAAAAATTGTTTTAGATAAGACTAATTCAACTGTAAAATCCAGAGCAACAACAAAAAATTTTTGTTTAGGCTTTTGGTCTATAAAAGGGACTGATCATTTCTGGCCTTGAAATACTGATTCTTAATGTTTTAGGATTAAGATCCCATTAAAACTAGAAATATCTGCAAAGATACAGATCTATATGTACAAGGGAAATCCTGTCTTCAATTTTAGGGGTTCACATATTCATGGTCTCCCATACCTAGGTACACAGCAACAACTCTATATGCGATAGAACATTATAGGGACTAATTTGAGGGAGGAGGGCACTTTTACTAACCAAACAAACATACCTTCTGGCTAGCCTAGCCTCCCGACTCCCTAATGAATCTGGCCCAAAATCAAGCTACTCTTAACTCAAACTAGCAAATTTTCTCAATACTCAAAAAGTAGTTAAATGAGAAAAATAAATAATTTTTTATAGTTATTTGCCATAAATTGGCAGCACCATCATTTCCCGTACTGAATGACCCTGGTTCCTAAAAATAACTCCAGGGCTATTCAACTGCTTATATTTGGCATATTCTTCGTTCTTATTTGGGAAAGCACATTCCCTTCTCCAGCTGAAGAAACTCAGTGTCTGAAAAGAGCTGCCTAAAAACACTGCTCCCTCTGGGCTCTTAAAAATGTTTAGCATCTGAATCCTGGCAAGGAGTGCTCACACCCAGTGGAGGCAATACTCTGTGGCCTGAGCAACAGAAAAATAGGGATGCTATATATGGAAAACAGGAAGCAGATCTAGCTGAGGCAGCTTCAGTCATAAGTGACCCATATTGAAAGCCATAATCCAGCAACTGTTATCTAGGAAAGGAAAAGACAGACTTAATAGCTAGGCTAAATTATAAGGAACACAGTACAAATCAGGCCAGGCCGTTCTGACATTTTCCACCTTATTTTAAATGAGCAAAAGAGTAAAGTACCAACTAAAGTCTCAGGACAGGCTAGTCAAATAAACGGACACATACCATGCATATACAGAGTTGGTAGCTGCCTTGCAGCAAACTGAATTTTTCATGGTTGCTCTGGCAATTAGGGTATTGAGGACTGTTGACTCAATCAAAGTCCCCAAGCCAAAAAAAAAAAAAAAAAAAAAAAAAAAGTTGCAAAATAAATGAACTTCCAGTTTCTCTGCATTATATGATTATTTGCATGTTACTTGTCTATTTGGAGACAGAAGAAGAAGGAACTGGAAGGACTGTCTCACTCTTACTTGTTTTTCAAAAATTCAAATAATTCCCAGGGCTGCTTTAACCAAAGCACACAGATTCATATTTTAATAGAGGGATTTTAGTTTCTTAGGAAAATAAATGGATTATTTGTGATTAAGAAGCACTTCCACATTAGTATTATAAGACATCAGAGACTTTTATTCCTTTTCTCCCCATTTGCTTATCTTTGTCCTTTTTAAAAAATGTTTAAAGAGGAGTTATGTTCTAGATGGATGGAGGCAGCAGATGAGGACAATGTATCTAGGTCCCTCTGTAGAAATAGTTCTTAGAAAAGTACATGAAGATTTACCTAACCACTGTCAATCAATTTGCTCCAGAAGCCATCACATACATTCATAACACTATTTAAAACACAAGTCTTGTTGATTGATCGGGCTACTTTCAAAGATTTTCTTCCAATTAAAGTTCCTGGTGGGCATTTTCATCATAGGAACTGCTTCATTTAGCACATTCATCCCCACACAATTTTTCTCCCTATCATTCATGTTAGAGTTGGTTTTCACCTATAAACCTGGAACCTGATTTTTTAATGTGTCCGCATGCATTCCCTTTGAATTTCTAAAATTATTTCTCATTCCTTATTGTCTGGACACTCTTATTTATTAATAACAGTAGAATTTGTGATTTACATCTTGATGTAATTTGGGGGATGAAAGAGGTGCTATTAATGATTATGCTTGATCAACAAACTCTGGCTATCTTGGGCATACCAGGATCGCTGTTTATTTAAAAGTGATCTGGTGTGGATTGTGCCAGTCAATGGCCAAAGCCAAGAAAAATTTGGTTTTAGGTACACTTCTATTTTTACAATGCAGGCATTCGTCCTTTGTCCTAACTGCACAGGATCCTCTGATGATTATTGCACTTGGAAAATGATTTATAAATAAAAATGTACTAAACTATTTGCCCATAAAATTTTATTCTGCTGAGGGTTGTTTCCATGCTCAAAGATGGAGAAGGCTTCAAGTTATTACGGGGTGATTTGTGGCTTACTGAATGGGGTAATAAGCGGGTAATAAGCGTGTAATAAGCGGGTAATAAGCGGGTAAGACTGCTCAAAGTGCAAGAGAAAGACAGCTATCTATTCCTGAAGCCAAAATCGACTTACTTCCCATCCTGTGTTTCATAATCATGAGATTAAATACAACCCGCTGGATCTAAAGGTCAGTAATCAAACTGTGATCCCATTGTTTCAAAGAGATAATCAAGTTCCTAAGAACCTTTAGTTTCTTTTGTGCCTCACTAAATATTAGCGGTTCCTTTCATTTATGTAAGCCTATCTTTTCATTTTACATAGAAGTAGAGATTAAATGCTGATTGAAAGGAACCTGTGTATCCGATAAAGTCTTTGCTAGTGAACAACACTGAAACTTCACTTTGGAAAACAGTAGGTGAATAAAGATACATTTTTCTTTTCTTTTTAAGATTTATTTATTTTAAAGGGAGAGGAGGGGTAGGGGGAAAGGGAGAGAGATAGAGACAACTAGGCAGACCTGGCATTGAGTGCAGAGGCCAACACAGGGCTCAGTCTCATGCCCCTGAGATCAGGACCTGCCATGAAACCAAAAGTCTGATGCTTAACCCAATTATGCCACCCATGTGCCCTGAGTAAAAATGCATTTCTTTTTTTTTTTTTTTAATTTTTTTTTTTAATTTATTTATGATAGTCACAGAGGGAGAGAGAGAGAGGCATAGACACAGGCGGAGGGAGAAGCAGGCTCCATGCACCGGGAGCCCGACGTGGGATTCGATCCCGGGTCTCCAGGATCGCGCCCTGGGCCAAAGGCAGGCGCCAAACCGCTGCGCCACCCAGGGATCCCTAAAAATGCATTTCAAAGAACATATAGTAGTATGGTGACAAATCTAAAGGAAAGACCAACTTTTAATTATCAAACATAATGACTTATGAGATGGAAGAAGACAACTTATAATTGGGAGACAGTATAGGTATAATATAATTTGTTTGAAAGTTCAGGTACCAATATATGTCCTATCATGATATGATCCAGCAATGGGACTTGCACTATCCCTACTCACTAGGACTTCCTGTTTGGCATGGTAGGATTGACCAACCCTTTAAGTAGTCATAAATTTTATAGTTAACTGTTCTTTGATTAATAGTTATGTAAAATCACAGGTAGAATCATACTCCTGACCAATTACTGCTTTTCTCAGATAACATTTTTTTTTTAATTTTTCTTTTTTCCAAGGCTTATGATTTCTATACATAAATTGCTCACACTAGAGTTTAGTCTAATGTTCTGACCTGGTCCAATGGGAGCAAAAGGACCTATTTATGCAAATATCAATTATTAGCTGAGCCCCTATTATGCGTCCTGGAACAGTGTTTGACACTGGGATTAGAGAGATGATTCAATTGCCCTTGAACTAATTTAGTTTAGGGTTGTACAAATCTAAATCTTATAATATTCTGGTGGCGAAGATTGCCTCCTCAAATCACAAACAGGGAAGAAAATTCTGGGAAATGCAGTGCAAATCAGCATAGGTCAATTATGCTTGATCATTGAACTTCAGTCTCCCATTTTAAGACCAGGCCACTTATGATTGATTTTGAACAGTGGTGTAAACAAAGAATCCAAGAATGCAATATTTTTTGACTCTAAGAATGTTGAGGTCTTGTGGCAGCTTTACCAGTGGGATATTAATACAGAAACATCATTTAGCATTATCCATTAAGCGGGAAAAATCATGTTCATTTCTTCCAGGTCTTCAGTGATCATCTAACAAACAGATTTGATTTTGCTGGTGAGCAATATGCAAAATTTCCATAGGTAGGGCTATTCTGTTTTCTCTTATTTAAAATTGGCAGCCAAGTGGGCATCTCAGCTTCTAATTTCCCCTAAGTGAAACACAGCTTCTCAGTTTCACAAATCTTATTTGAACCCCATTCCCAACAGGGTGGTGAAGCTGGCCAGGTGTCAGGGCACAACATTTTCTGTTAACAGGATGGCAACTTGCCAGGAGCATATTCTGAATTACTGGGTTTCAGTATGATGTTGGGTGGTACAAATTTCAATCCTCTTATCAAAATGTGTCCAGCCATTCTCATAATGAATGCTTCGCTTCCCTCTCTCTCTCTCTCTCTCTTTTTTAAGATTTTATTTATTCACTCATGAGAGAGAGAGAGAGAGAGAGAGAGAGGCAGAGACATAGGCAGAGGGAGAAGCAGGCTCTATGCAGGGAGCCTGAAGTGGGACTTGAACCCGGAATCCCCGCGATCACGCCCAGAGCCCAAGGCAGACGCTCAACCGCTGAGCCACCCAGGCGTTCCTTCTTCTCTTTTAAATGTTCATCTTCAACTACTAAAAAAAAGTGAAGAGTAACACCGTATTTTTATGGATGCAATTTTACGTCTTAACCAATTTTACCTCTTAACCATGTTCCCCATAAATGGGCCTCCAGATTAATCTAACAAAAGGAGATCCCTAACTTACCAGTTTTCTTTTTCTCTAAAACTTTCCTAAAAATCCATCTTTCTTGGCATTGACCTCCTTCCTGTCTTCACCACCTCACACAGCCAAGTCAAGCAAACTATCCACTCCAGTCAACAGTATTGGCTTTAGCTAATTCCCTAGAAGTTAAAGTTTGGGCCCCTAGAAGCCCCAGAGGGTGGGTGATCCTCTGGATGTGCCTGGGACTGAAGGAGGTCCGGGGCTGACGGGACCACTGGGTGTGGCTCTGGGGCGGTGGACCGCAAGGTCCAGCAGGTGTTCAGCCCCAGGCTCCCAACGGCTACCCCCCTCCACACACACACCTCCCTCCGTCGGCGGGAGCGGAAACTGAGGCACAGCGAAGGCCCAGTCCCAGGCCAGCTCCCACCCTGCTCCTTGGGCCTGGCCTCGGCTTTCTGGCCCCCTCCTCCTGGTCCCCCTGCTCCCGTGCTCCCCCCTCCTTGGGATCCTGCTCCCCCTGCCGGTCCTCCCCTCCGTCTCCCCCGCCCCTCCTCCAGCTCCCCCTCCTTGGGATCCTGCTCCCTCTGCCGATCCTCCCCGCCCTCTCCCCCGCCCCTCCTCCAGCTCCCCTCCTCCCTCCCCCTCCTCGGGATCCTGCTCCCTCTGCCGTCCTCCCCTCCGTCTCCCCCGCCCCTCCTCCAGCTCCCCCTCCTCCGTCTCCCCCTCCTCGGGATCCTGCTCCCCTGCCGTCCTCCCCTCCGTCTCCCCCGCCCCTCCTCCAGCTCCCCCTCCTCCGCTCCCCCTCCTCGGGATCCTGCTCCCCCTGCCGTCCTCCCCTCCGTCTCCCCCGCCCTCCTCCAGCTCCCCCTCCTCCGTCTCCCCCTCCTCGGGATCCTGCTCCCCCTGCCGGTCCTCCCCTCCGTCTCCCCCGCCCCTCCTCCGCTCCCCCTCCTCCGTCTCCCCCTCCTCGGGATCCTGCTCCCCCTGCCGGTCCTCCCCGCCCTCTCCCCCGCCCCTCCTCCGCTCCCCTCCTCCAGCTCCCCCTCCTCGGGATCCTGCTCCCCCTGCCGGTCCTCCCCTCCCTCTCCCCCGCCCCTCCTCCAGCTCCCCCTCCTCCGCTCCCCCTCCTCGGGATCCTGCTCCCCCTGCCGGTCCTCCCCTCCGTCTCCCCCGCCCCTCCTCCGTCTCCCCCTCCTCCAGCTCCCCCTCCTCGGGATCCTGCTCCCCCTGCCGGTCCTCCCCTCCGTCTCCCCCGCCCCTCCTCCGTCTCCCCCTCCTCCGTCTCCCCCTCCTCGGGATCCTGCTCCCTCTGCCGGTCCTCCCCGGCCCCCTCCCCTCCCTCTCTCCCCCGCTCTCCTCCGGCGTCCTCCTCCCCCTCCCCGCCCCAGGCGAGCTGACGCGGCCCGGCAGGAATGCGTTTCCGGAGGGAGAGGAGCAGGAGCGGGCGCGGCGGCCGGAGGAGCAGGAGCGGCCGCGCCGAAGAGGCGGTGCCGCGGGGGTCGTTTCCTGCCGGGAGGCGGCTCCGGGCGGCCGAGTCTCCTGCCCCCGCCCCCGAGGAGGAGGAGCCGCCGCCGCCGCCGCGCCCGAGAGCCGGGAGGCCGCGCCAGCCGTCGGGAGAGGCCGAGCGGGTCCCGGAGCTGCAGGCCCGAGCCGACCGCGGCCCGGACGCCCCGGAGAAGGTGGCGCCGTGTGCGCGTGTGTGTGCGCGTGTGTGCGCGTGTGTGCGCGTGGGGCGGGCGGCGCGGGCCGGGGCGGCCGGGCCTGCGTGGGGCGGGGCGGGGCGGGGGCGCCGGGCCGGCGGGCGGCCGCGGTGGCGGTGGCGGTGGCGGTGGCGGGGCTGCGGGCGGAGCGCTGCGCTGGGGCCCGGGGCCGGGGCCGGGCCCGGGGCCGGGGCCGGGCCGGCTGCTCCCGCCTGCTCCCGCCTGCTCCCGCCGCCCCTCCTGCGCCCCGGGCCGGGCTGCCGAGGCCCGGAGCTCGTCCCGCCGCCTCGCGAGGGGGGTCGCGGGCCTGGGCGCTGTCCCGCCGCGGTGGGGGCCCCGGGCGCTCGGAGCGAGCCCGGCCTGACTCGTGGCCCGCTGGGCCCGGGTTCCGCGCGCGGGGAGGGGCGAGCTCCGGGCCTCGGAGCTCCTTGCCGCTTCCCTTTGTTCCCATTCCTGTCGGGGCCACCCTTCCTCTGAGCGGCCCGGAGCTCGCTAACGCGCTTCCAGCTTGCAGAGGTCGGGCCGCAGCCTTCAGGGCCTGCTGCCGGGGTGAACCGTGGGCTGGGCCCAGAGAGGTTGGCGCCGGCAGCCAGGGACGGCGCGGGGTTGGCGTCGGCTCATATTGTTCCGACTTGGGGTCTGTGAGGGCCGCGCTGAGCGTGGGGTCCCTGAGCGGGGGGGGGGGGGCTGGGGCTCCCGCGGCTCTGCAGGACCAGTGCCCGCCTGCCCTGGGGCCCGGGGCTCCCGCGGCTCTGCAGGACCAGTGCCCGCCTGCCCTGGGGCCCGGGGCTCCCGCGGCTCTGCAGGACCAGTGCCCGCCTGCCCAGGGGCCAGGGGCTCCCGCGGCTCTGCAGGACCAGTGCCCGCCTGCCCAGGGGCCTGGGGCTCCCGCGGCTCTGCAGGACCAGTGCCCGCCTGCCCAGGGGCCTGGGGCTCCCGCGGCTCTGCAGGACCAGTGCCCGCCTGCCCAGGGGCCAGGGGCTCCCGCGGCTCTGCAGGACCAGTGCCCGCCTGCCCAGGGGCCTGGGGCTCCCGCGGCTCTGCAGGACCAGTGCCCGCCTGCCCTGGGGCCCGGGGCTCCCGCGGCTCTGCAGGACCAGTGCCCGCCTGCCCTGGGGCCCGGGGCTCCCGCGGCTCTGCAGGACCAGTGCCCGCCTGCCCAGGGGCCAGGGGCTCCCGCGGCTCTGCAGGACCAGTGCCCGCCTGCCCAGGGGCCAGGGGCTCCCGCGGCTCTGCAGGACCAGTGCCCGCCTGCCCAGGGGCCCGGGGCTCCCGCGGCTCTGCAGGACCAGTGCCCGCCTGCCCAGGGGCCAGGGGCTCCCGCGGCTCTGCAGGACCAGTGCCCCCCTGCCCTGGGGCCCGGGGCTCCCGCGGCTCTGCAGGACCAGTGCCCGCCTGCCCTGGGGCCCGGGGCTCCCGCGGCTCAGCAGGACCAGTGCCCGCCTGCTCAGGGGCCAGGGGCTCCCGCGGCTCTGCAGGACCAGTGCCCGCCTGCCCAGGGGCCAGGGGCTCCCGCGGCTCTGCAGGACCAGTGCCCGCCTGCCCTGGGGCCCGGGGCTCCCGCGGCTCTGCAGGACCAGTGCCCGCCTGCCCAGGGGCCCGGGGCTCCCGCGGCTCTGCAGGACCAGTGCCCGCCTGCCCAGGGGCCAGGGGCTCCCGCGGCTCTGCAGGACCAGTGCCCGCCTGCCCAGGGGCCAGGCCGCTTATTGCGTGTCAGTTCTTGGGCTTCCTAACAAGTTGTAGTTACTACCAGTATTTTATGCCTAAGTCATTTTTATTTCACCAAATTTGTACTTTCTAGTCAAAAACTAACACTAGTAAATTACCCTCTTGAGGCTTCCATTTCCTCATCCGTAAAATGGGAACAAGAATACCTACACTAATAATAAAAGCAGCTATTCTAGTAAGGACAGTGCGGGCGGTGGTTAGCTCTACGCACTTTACCTGTGTTTATCCTGGAACCAATACAATGAGGTACGTGCAGTTTTTACACTCATTTTACAAGTGAAGAAACTGAGGCACAGGAGGCCTAAGTAATTTGCCTCTGATCGTCCAGCTAGTGAGTGAAGAACCCATGGGGTCTAGCACCAGAGCCCATGTTTGAATCACGGGTTCGAATAACAGGTTCCATAAAGACAATATAGTTGTGAATATCAAATGTAATATGTAAAACAGTTTACAGTAGATGCTAAATGCATAGGACTCCTTTCTATCTCTTCTTGATATAGTAAAAAGATTAAAAAAAAATCTCAGGATGTAATTGACCCACTATGCTGTTATTTTTTTTGTTGTTTTGATGGTATAAAAATAATGTGGAATAAATGTTGGTTAGGCATTTTTCCGAAAGGGCATACAGCCTTTAGTTATATTAATAGACCACTTTTAGAAATGATTAAGGAATTTCAGGTGGAAGTTAACCTAGTCTACTTCTGTGAACATCTGCACCCACAGGGGATAGTGATTAAGAGTCCACTACAGTGTTCATATTTTTAAATGATTTTAGTTCATTGATCAATATTAAATGAGTGGCTTAAGATAATGAAGTGATACATAGGAAACAGAGGGACAGGTCTGTTGGGGACAGGTCTCTGAGGAAAAAGCCATTTATTTATTTGAAAATTCATAAAATGGAAGATGTTATTAGAATGTTAGCTAAAAAGACAGGGGATGTGGTTAATACTTTTGTAAATAGAAAGCAAATCACTTCCAAATGAAGGTATCTGTGTTGACTTCACAGACTTAAAATTTAGTTTTTGTAATGTTGACTCTCTTTAAAAGAATGCTGAATTCTCTATTATGATTATTTTATATTACTATTTTATAATACCCTCAACAGTCTGTACATGAAAAAATATAGAATCAACAATATTGAAAATTGCTAGGTTTAGTGATTTTAACAATTAGGTGGTTTTTTTCTTAACTCTCTGGTCAATATAATTAAAATCTGGCCCAAATTTCCATCACTGAATGAATATGTAGTTCTGCATTGTTATCGATAAACTCCTAACTTCAGGAGCTTCTCTGGGGACGTCTGGTCATTTTGTAATAGGCAGAATTAATCAGTTTAATGTGCCAGTTTTAACGGAATACTTGCCACATAATAGCTTTATTGTTTGGCTTCTTGTCAAATAAATTGTGGCTTACCATATGGGGGGGGTAGTATAATACTCTACCTCAGGAAAATATTTTTCTTTGATACTCGTTTGGTACACTGGTCTGTTCTTAACTACACTGCTGGAATGATGAGATGAAACATCTTTTGCCGGTTCAAAGCTGCAGAACTTCTGACTTCTGAGATTTTCAGTTTCTGAATGTATAAAAGCTTGAATGTATCTAAGGACTTATATGGACTCTTGTTAAATTTTAGATTTCCCCACTCTGCATGGAAAGTTAGGATGTATCAGGTTGGGGTAGAATCCTAGAGGATTATACTGTGCAAATATGAAAATATGTCTTGTTGTATTAGTGGGTCTGTTCTAACTTTGGTCATATATTGTGGGGGTTTTGTTCTTTTTTGTTGTCATAGTGGGAGTCTTGGGGAAGGGGGATGGATTGACAGGGATAACAGGAAGAGTGCATTAGTCTTCAGGATCCTGAAATGGTAGCAGTATCTATAAATGTAGAAGGCTGAAAAAATATGACAGTATGTACTTGGGTTAAGGGAGTTGCAATCCATAAAACTCAGAACATTAGCAGCAGCCTTAGAATATTTCAGTGAGTAAGCTGAAAAAAAAAAAATGTGGTATGTCTTCCTCAGGAGCCATGTGCAAAAGGAGCCAGCCTATACTCTAAATTTTTCAACTTTTCAGTGGTGGCTAATTATGAGACTTACAAAGTTATGTTTATAAAATAATATAGAGTGGGTTTTTAGAAGTCAGCTTCCTTTAAACTTTATTTTTGGTTTATGACCTTTAATGGTAAGGTTAACTATATTTAGCAATATACTAAATTGTGTACATTATCTTGAAAAATGTGTGAGTAAAAAGAAATGGCTTCAGATATCCATATCTATATAAACACACACATGCATATAGATCCGTATGTATATATGTTTTACTTATTGGACTAGTGTCATTTATACAGTCTCCAAAGTGCAAGTTCCTGCACCCCATAAAATGACTCATTGGAGTATAGGAAGAAAAAATTAATATTAATTTAAAATTTTTATTCATAATGTCTTACTGTATTGCTGTAGAGGTACATGTATTTTAATTTATAAATACATTCATGCATATTTTGGATACATGTTAGCTCAAAAATGTTTTCAGTCATAAAAGTGAGTGATCAAAACGCTTTGGAGATCATTGGTGTAGGGGATGATTTGGGTGTGGGTAAAGCAGCACTATATTCAGGAGGGAGAATTGATGAGACTTGGTGTCTAAAGTAAGAGAGGTGGAAGACACCCATAGTGACACAAGTTTCTGGTTAGATGTGTCATTGTGCGTTGGGCAGTATGATGGCAAGGGGAGGGGAAATGATGAAATTATAACGCCGAGTGCTTTTAAAAGTGACATTGGAAAAAAAAAAAGTGACATTGGTAGAGATGTCTAAGTGTCCAGTTTACACAGATTAGGATCTCAAAACCAAGTCTGGTTGGGAGATTCAGATTCTGGAATTCTTAGTCTTTAAGTGCTAGTGGAAGCTGAGAACACCAAAGGAGCATATGTAGAGTGCAGAGGGGCCAGGCAGAAACCCGTCTAGGGCTGGGTGGAGGAAATAGAATCCAGGAAGGCATTTCCTGTCCCGTTTCTTCTATGAATTCTTAATTCCTTTGTGTGACAGTTTTAGTCAGTGACTTGGGTATTGAAGAGTTTTTCCTGTGATTGACATGTTTGAGGTAAAGACAAAAAGACTTACTGGTCGTTTTAGACTCCTCATTAGAAAGCAGTTTGTTGTAATAGAGCCTTTGTGGTTGGGAGGCGATAAACCTGGGTGTCAGGTATAAGCTGTGCCACTTAACTCCTCTGTGACCTTTGCTGGAATACTTCCATCTTCCAGGGCTTTGGTTTCTGCAGCTACCCCAGAGGAAGTGGTCTGTATGTTTCCCTGATTCTGTCATTCTGTGAGTTGAAGGATAGCTACTGCTCAACCCAGGCAGTATGGAAAGCAGCTCTTCTCCCAAGACCAACCATTTTCTTGTATCATCATCAGAAAGGATGGGCACTGTGCCAAATTACTGCTTTAAGAAAACCTGCCAGTGTTGACCAGCCAACACTACTACTGTGAGCTCTGTCAGATGGAACTCCATTGAATGTTACATTTTAATCCATGAGTGTATTGAGTGCCAGTTACTGAAAAATGCTGTGCTCAGTGGATGTCGATTGGGTGGTTGACATGGACTTTGCTGGGAGTATGTCGTCTAGTTAGGACAAGTTGTGTTTAATCTAGGGACACGTAACAAATACCAAAGAATGTTATATAAGGTGTATTGTGCCAGATAATTATCCGTAATAGGTTTTGAGAAAAAAATCAGCATTGGCTTAAGTGGTTTTGGAAGGCTTAATAAAGGAGCTTGGAATGGTAGGAACAAAGATACAGATAATAGATGGGCCAATATTGTTTGACTACTCTGTGTGTGTGTGCACGTGTGTGTGTCCGTGCATATCTGGTGAAGGCCTAAAGTATGTACTCCAGCTGTCGTCCGGTTGGTTCACAGACATGGGTGTATTATAATGGAAGTTGGAATTAAAACATTGAGCATCACTGAAGGTTTGTCATTTGCCTTGCTAGACACTTAAGAATATGTTTTGGGACCATAGAGTAGTTAATTCTGCTTATTGTGAGTGGTGAAGAGATGAAGAGCTAGTGAAGGCCAAAAAGGAAGAAGAAACCTTAGCATTTCATTTTGCAGTAGAGAATGTAGTTTCAGTGGGTGAGGAAAGTGTTTATGTGAAAAATTTGTTGGGAATGTACCATTTGAAGTATGGAAATCACTTTTCAGTATATAAATGTTTACTGAGTAAATATATTAATTAACTTAAGCTTTCTTACTCTTTGTGAAACTCGGAGTAGTAATTTATTAGCTCTCCCAATATTTTAAATGTATGATTTATTTCAGATTGTGATTTCAGTGCTTCTCAGAATGGGTCGTGGGAGGTCCTATTTGATTGTTGGAGGAGGAGGCTGTAGTTCAAAAAAGTACGTTCGGTATTACATTAGGAAAAAAAAATGCAATAGGGAAGAGATTTGTACTTGCTAGAGAAGCATGGGTTTAAAAAGATTGAAAACTGTTAAGTAGTCACTCAGGTTCTTACGTTTGGAAGCCTGTGACTAGTGAATGAATTGGAAAGCAGGAAGAGAATTTAGTAATTAAGTAAAATGGGATCTTCAGATCACCATAAAAATATGTATTGCTAGGAGATTTTCCATTGATGATCACATTTTATCTTTGCAACAATTCTGAGATGTTATTTCCAGCTTACTGCTGAATACAATGAGAAATTGATTTCTCCCTATGTTTAATTTTTAAAACATTTGTTATGTATTTAAAATATACCCAGCACTGTGCTGTTCCATTGTGGCCAAAATTTATTAAAGTTTTGATCAAGTCAGAATTTTGGAGTGCTCTACTTAAAAGTAGATAAAATTACACAATTTGGAAACATAATTTATAATTCTCCTTAATTAAAATAATGTAGAGGGGATCCCTGGGTGGCGCAGCGGTTTGGCGCTGTGTGTGACTATCTCTGTGTGACTATCATAAAAAAAAAAAAATAATGTAGAACAAATGTTGCTTTCAAGTGCTTATTGATACCATTACCAGGGTGGTTAACATTTTTTTGTTAGCTCCGTTTATGATTATCTTTGTAAACTTGCCCCAAAGTAAAATTTCTCAAACAGAACTGTTACTAACTTACTATTTTCTCCTTTCAAGGAAAGGCAAAATCCATAGTCCAAGCAGGTGTAGAGAAGGAACAGCTCACTAGGCTGGTTTGAAAAATATAAATTGCTAAGTAATGTCCTTTCCTTTGAATGCAAGGAGGAGCTTGGAAGAAATAATTTTAAAAAATATTATTTATTTATTTATTCATGAGAGACACACACACACACACAGAGAGAGAGAGAGAGAGAGGCAGAGCCACAGGGAGAGGGAGAAGCAGGCTCCATGCAGGGAGCCTGATGTGGGACTTGATCCCGGGACTCCAGGATCACACCCTGGATTGAAGGCAGGCGCTAAACCCCTGAACCACCCAGGGATCCCCGGAAGAAATAATTTTAGGTAACTTTCCATGCTCATTTTGGATCAGGCTTTAATATTATGGCTTGATAGTTTTGTTTCAAGTGTTTTCTGCTTGTATTTTAAGTCTTTCCTTCTTCAGACTTGAGTTTACTATATGCCCCTTCGCCAATTTTTTTAGTTTAATGCTGTTTTTTTCCTTGCCAGATTAGCAGTTTATTATAAAAGGATGTGACTCATAAACAGCCAGATGGAGGAGATGCATAGGGCAGCAAATGGCGAAGGAGCTTCCAAGCCCCCTCCAAGTGTGCCACTCTCCTTGAATCTCCACAATCAACTCAAAATCTCCAAATTCCCCCTCCCCCTTTTTTCAGTAGGTGTGCTCTCTCGCTCGCTCTCTCTCTTTGTGG
Organism: Nyctereutes procyonoides; assembly: GCF_905146905.1. Classification (NCBI taxonomy): domain Eukaryota; kingdom Metazoa; phylum Chordata; class Mammalia; order Carnivora; family Canidae; genus Nyctereutes; species Nyctereutes procyonoides. Next base: position 3,836,231 of record NW_026575143.1, read on the forward strand.
GGAGCAAAGTTTATTGAGCGATAGTAAAGTGTTAGAACAAAGCTCTCAAAGAGGGAGGGGACCCAAGAGCCTTGCCCTAGGCTGTCCTTTTTGAGGGTTGGTTGTAGTATACTAGTCTATGAGACTAGTCTAGTTGGCTAGTGCAGTCAACAGATCACTGTTGGTTCTATCATGTTTCTAATTGGCCTGAATTATATTGGATTCTGTGGTTTTTCTCAAGCATGCTCTTCCTGCTGTGTTCTATTCCTTGTATTTATGAATTCTATAGAGGATGTCAAGGGAAATTTCCTCCCTAAGTGCTGTATGCCTTTTCTCTAGTTTTGTGGTCTTAATTTTTGACTGATCACCGTGAGACCTATTTGAGATTTTCTAAATTCCTTCAAGAACATAATGAATTCCTCTAGATTTTCTCATATTTTCAGAGAAGATTCTTCACTTCTTTTACTTTTTCTTCTGTAGACGGTTTTCCTGGTTAAGTTCTACGCCCTTAAACAACCCCTCCCCAGCTGATTTATCTTTGAGGCTTTCTCCGTGACAATGTGCAGTATATCCGTTCGTTATCTTTCCCTTGCACTTAGGGGCTGGGTGGTGGGTGATAGTGATTGATCTTTCATATTCACATTTCCTTGGAGAAGGTGAATAGACCAGTTCCTAGTGAATTTTGCTTCATTCTGTTATGTCATTTTCTTAAAGTATCTAGTCCTGTTATGAGCAGTTCTCAGGTTTCAAATTGTTTTGGGAGCCTCTGCTTTGGAGCAGCCTAACCTTTGCTTTTGGAACTCACAAGCTTCAGGTGGATGTCACCATTGGGCAAGAAGGGGTCAGCGCTCCTAAAGAGCACTGGGCGGGAGTAGTGAATTGTAGAAAGGTTGCTAGTTCAGACTACTGTACATGGAAAAGGACTTGTAGTGGGTTGTTAGTTCTGTCTTTGCCTTTGAGTACTAAGCCTCTTCTCTTTCCTATTTCCTCTTGTTTTTTCTTTCTTCCTCATCCTTTCTGTTACGTTCTTGTTAATCATTAATTCTGCCTTATTATTTGGGTTATAAACACCCTCATGATCACCAGCACATATCTACTACCTCTTCCTGCTAGAGAGAGGGAAATAAAATGTTGCGTTTTAATTGTTCTTCCTGTAGTGGAAAGATGCTCTTGCCCCAGAGGAATGCTTCCCTGACTCTCACCCTCACGTTTGATGGAGTAGAGATCAGTAGGATTTCTGAGCACCCTCCATTAGGGCTCCCCATCTCACTGCCCTCTGTATGGGGAGAAGTGGGAAGAGCTACATGTAAATTCTCTGAGGCTTTCAGTTTGACTCTGTGCTGTTGTTATGTTTTATATTGATTTTTAAATATTATTTTATAGGACTATTTTTTCTCTTTTAAAAGCAGATACAGAAAATAATGATGGTGGGACAGACTTGGGATGAATGTAGCTGTATATTATTTTTAGGAGAGATTTATGGTAAACCTCAATGTAGGTATCCGAATCTTTTCTACTATTAAGGTGGAAAGATTTTAAGATGTTGTGACATAAAGGAAGCAAATTCTATTGTCTGAAAGAGAGTACTTGAAGGGTAAAAACCCTTAACCTTTCTTATCAGAAACCTTCTTTTATTGAAAGGTTGAACTTTTGAATCATATCCCAGGTTTGTTACTTAGTCTTGCTTTGTCTGGCACATTAGACATGCAATAAATATTTGCTGATATGAATTTAGTTAGTTGTATTGAAAAAAGATGTACCTTTTGCAAGGATTTTATAGGAAGAAATCTTTTGTGAATGAATTCTTTTTGTCCAAGTTGGCTTTTGGGTAACTTCCTTTAAAACTTGAAATCATTGTAACTCACCACATTTTAAAAGGAACTTTTCCCAAAAATATAATTGTTTAATTTATTCAAATATAGTGCCTAAAAAGTTTCTAAAGATTTTATCTGTAAATGGAAAAGGAAATGCCACATGAGTTATTTGTGACTACGTATGTGTTCAGAAGCTCAGCTAGGACTGATAGCACACTTAACTTTGGTGAATAAAGGAGAATTTAGAGTAGAGATTAAAATAATTATAGTTTTTGACAGTTGGAACAATGCACACAGTTCAGGCCATAAACCACTAAAATGAAATTGTTTGGGGGAGGTGCTTAAGATGAGTTACTGTTTAAGGAATGAATTGTGACCCCTTAGATAAACTTGAATATGGTAAAAAGTAATACTAGGGTAAAATAAAGCAAATTACTTTTTAGGTTAACAAAAAAAAAAAAAAAAAAAAAGGAGAGGGATCCTGGGTGGGTAAGCGGTTTAGCGCCTGCCTTCGGCCCAGGATGTGATCCTGGAGTCCTAGGATTGAGTCCCACATCGGGCTCCCTGCATGGAGCCTGCTTCTCCCTCTGCCTGTGTCTCTGCCCCTCTCTCTCTCTCTCTCTCTCTCTCTCTTTCTCTCTTTCTCTCTCTCTGTGTCTCATGAATAAATAAATAAAATCTTAAAAAAAAAAAGTAATTTACTAGGGTAAACTGCCTCTGTCGAAATGAGAGGTACAAAACCAGTGCATACACTCGTGAGTTAAATTAACTTTTGTTGACCTCCATTCAGTTTGAAGGACTAAGAAATAAATTCACAGAACATTATAAATCCTTTCCATTTCTGTACTTTGAGGCAGTTCTCACACTGGAAAGGTATATATGTTTTTTTAAATAGTGACTTGAGTAGGCCGTCAAAAAATTAGACTTTAACGAAGCTGAGATCAGGTCGTCATTCAGATCATTGTGTGTCATTCAAACGGTCTGATTTCCATTCCACCTGTGTGACCCTGGAGAGGTTATTTTTCCTCTCTGTGGTTTGGTTTCCTCATCTGTAAACCAAAGGTAATATCATTCCTAACCACCTAGAAATACTTGGAGGAGATAGCTGTTATTACTTTTGTCATTATTGTAGTCATTCGAAACTGTTGAAATAAAAATGAGATAACTTTTTGTTACAAATTACTTTAAATCCTCCAAACTCGGTATTTGTTGTGTAGCATTTCTGTCTGTGCCAGCTGTATGCCTACTCTGGCCATTTGAATGAACCAGTCTTCCTCTTTGTTGGTAGTCCTCAGTGGACAGCAGTCCTTGGATGGAATACCATTGGTACGCAGCATTGGGATTCACGTTTCTAGTAGTGCAATGTCTTTCGGGGATGTTTCCTTCTTTCTTTTAGCCTCTCCTGGGTTTGCTTCCCCTAGACAGAACAACCTCAACTCATTCTCCCATATTTCTCTTTCTGTTAGGTATGTTCTGTATTCTGTCTAATGTAGTAATATAAAACAGAGATTTTGCTGCTCTTACTATTTTACATACAAATTGTTAGGAATCTAATGGTTAGAAAACACATTAAGTAGAGTAATCCTTCTTAGATGTGGAACCTAAAATAAGCCTCTAACTATACTTATATTATTAATAGAATTGGTATCTAATATGATAGTATTTGATTAAACCTTATTGTTGTACAGTATAATGTTTTGATAATTGCATCCAAGGTAAGTATCTGAATGGCCATAATAATGATCATTAATCTTGTTTACAGTTGTTTTCTAACCCTTATCCTTCCTGCCATTTCTTGTTTCTCCCCTAATGTGGATTGATCCAAAATTTTCTGTTATACTTATGATCGAAAAAAGCAAAACCTTCAAATTAAGTTACTTGAGAGATTTGCAATCAGATGTTCTGGCTCCCAGTCCATGTTCTTAACTCTACTGTGCTGGGTAATGAATGACACCCTGCTTGTCCTCCCTAAGCTCGCTGGCTTTGTTTTGTTGTTTGGATACTTCAGAATATTTTCAGTTACCTTTATCTTTAGTTTCTTTATATATCTTATATTCCTTATGCATGTCTAATATTCTCTAAATATTAAGATACTGTGCTCAAGGGATTCCTGGGTGGCTCAGCGGTTGAGCATCTGCCTTCGGTTCAGGGTGTGATCCCAGAGTCACGGGATGGAGTCCCTCATCAGGCTCCCTGCATGGAGCCTGCTTCTACCTCTGCCTATGTCTCTGCCCATGTCTCTCTCTCTTTTTCTCTGTGTCACTCATGAATAAAGAAATAAAATCTTTTTTTAAAAATTTCTTTTTATTGGAGTTCAATTTGCCAACATTCAGCATAATACCCAGTGCTCATCCCATCAAGTGCCCCCCCTCAGTGCCTGTCACCCAGTCACCCCAACCCCCCATCTACCTTCCTTTCCACTACCCCTTGTTTGTTTCCCAGAGTTAGGAGTCTCTCATGTGCTGTCACCCTCTCTGATATTTCCCACTCAAAGAAATAAAATCTTAAGAGGAAAAAAGTTATTGTGCTCATTTTAGAGAACACCAAGCAGTGACTGCCATGAGATAGCAATTCATAAGACAAGTCATCTTCCTGCATCTGTAGTTGATAGATCCTGCTATTTATATTTGATTTAGTACATGTCTGTGCGTCTGGCTTAAATCATCTCCCCAGTTCTTGCCGTCACTAGGGGTCTTCCAGAGTGCAATGCAGGTAATACTTCTCACACTCTGGTCTTACAGTTTTCTTGACTTTTCCAACTCCAGTGGCCCCGAGCACTGTATTAGAGACCCCTTCTGTCCTTCTCACCCTGTCCTGGCCTCTTCTCTGATTCCAGCTACTGCTGCTGGGAACAGTGACTTTAATGACTCACTTTTGGCTGACTGCATCTTGCCTCAGGTTCCTCCTGGGACTTATCTTTTCTGACTGTGAGGAGAGAAGCTGGCATAGACTTCTGGGCAGATGCACCGTAGTTCTTGGAAGTGTGGGGGAAGTTAACGCCCCTTGGGGCACAATTTTACTTGTGGGGACTGGACTTTCTGTACATGTCTCAAAACTCAGCTAGGTCAAGCCCCTAGGCACCCACATGACAAGTCTCCTGAATTGGGCATTTTGGTTCACTCTCTTCAGTATCTGTGTCTTTCTCTGGGGTGATCTTTGTAATAATCATCACCTGCATTCCTGTTTTGTCTCAGCCTCTGCTTTTGGAAGCAACTTTGGCTAAAATAATTGTCCATAGCTATCCTCACTTAGATTTTTTTTTACCCAAAACTACCTGTGTCTGGAATGTCATACCTGTTTCTACTTTCTGGCTCTCTTCTCCCCTGTGTACCTGAGCCCTTTTTCTTTCACCTACCTATTGTGATCTCTGGCCCTTTGACTTTGTCCTCTTCTGTGTTGTTAGCTATTGTCAGCACAGCCAGTACCTCCTCTCCACCCACCTGCACTTGCTCTGGAAACCAGTGGATTAATTCAGTGATTTCCAATTGGAGTCTGAGGATCCATAGGAGCTAGTTTCAGCAATTTGATCTGCAAGAATTGGTTAAAAAAAAAAAAAAAGTTGTGCTTTTGTACTGGTAATTCTAGTAAGAAGCAACCAACATCTGCCTTACATGGTCAACTACCTTGTAACTGAGTAATTATTATTTTGATGCCAAACCATAGTTGTATGTGTAAATTAATCTTGGTTCATAATGTATGAGATCTAGGACCAGAAAGCATTTTACCTCTAGCCTTATATTAGCTGTATATACCTAAGTGAATTGAAAATGGCTGTCACTAGGGTGTCTACAGTAACTATTTTCTACTTAAAGAGAATCTGTAAATTAATTCTGAGAAACTCTTCTGTCCTGGGCTTCTGAGTAATGTCAGAGAAAGATGTCATACAACTTAATATAGTTCAGCAAAAATTTTTGACTGTTGACTTTGTGCCAAGCACTTCTAGGTGGTTTCTGTCACTGAACAGACATACCAAGGCCCTGTCTTCTTGAATAGGTAGTTTCAAGTGAGAGGAGTGGATGCCTTTGTAAATGAAGGCCTTGGGCCTTGCTCTGTAAGGCAGTCACCTGATCCCGATCTCAGTGTCCTTTCCCCCTGAGCCCCAGCTCCTCCTCTGCCAGCACTCCCTTGCTCCTGCTCTCAGAGCAGACCTACGCTGCCCCACCTGCCCTGAGAGAAGCCCCTCTCCCTCTTCAGGCTCATAGGCTCCCTTGTACGCAGGATGCTGTCCTCTGCTCCATCAGTTACTCCCTCCTGGATCCTCACCTCATCAGCTCGCCTCTTTTCCGGAGTATTCTTTCATTTACAGCCTTGTATTTTTATAGTTTCAGTGGCTGCTTCTGGGCCAGGCACCCTAGGGTAATCAGTCATCTCTCACCCTGACTTATCTCCTGAGATCAAGACCCCCTACCTTCCCCATAGGTTCCTCCCCAGAAGTCCCTTAGGCATCTCACCTTCCACAGTTGCATTATTTGTGCCTCTAACATCATTCTCCTTCCACCTTATTTGTTTGAAAGTGGTGATTTCCTTTTCTGAGCAAACATCAGACCCAGCGTGCTGCTTACTGATCCCTATTTGTCTTCCCGTCCCGTGCTACTCTGTGAGCTCAGATGTTTGCTGAGCTTCAGCAGTGAAAGCAGTGCTTGTTTTGTCTCTCTTTGTCTCTTCCCTTGATGCTCACTCACTGCCTCATGGATTTTCTGCCATGTATGTATTGCGAGCTGCCCTGCCCCATTTTCCCCCAGTTCCCTGCTATAGATAGACTAGAATCTAAACCATGTGAGTATAGATGCCTTGACGGCCCCCTGTAACCCAGCTCCTCCTGCCTCTTGGTTTCTCTTTTTCCCATCTTATAATTTAAGTCTCAGAGGTGTTTAAATATGTTAAGATTTCTTTTGGCCTTTATGATATTTTAAGATTTTAATATAATTTTTACTTACTATAGAAAATTACAGGGACAAAATAATCATTCATCCTGCAGACCAGATTTAACTACAAATAACATATAGATACTTGTTTTTATTTATTTCTTTATTAGGTACAGCTAGAGTGAGACAGTCCCAATTGGGTGGTGAGGGGGGGGAGTCACCTGACCATGTATGTTTAGAAATAAGATTGGAAAGAAGTTACTATAATTCTTCCCAGGACTCCACGGGTTTCCACGTATAAGCCTCATGGCTGGAACATTTCTCTCCATCTGCCTATCCATTTTGCCAAATCCTTGAAGCCGTTGAACTTGCCAGGCAGACTTTGGTGTCCTCAGTGCACTTTGTCCTTATTTTCCTTAACAGAAACCATCGCTTCATATTGTAGTCATTCGTATTTTTGTCTGAATGGAAAATTCCTTGAGACAGCGGTTTTTGTGTGTCCAGATAGGGCACAAAACCTGACATAGTTGGCTGAGGAAGAACTTCAGAGAGGTAGGGGAGAAACCAGTAAAGCCTGAAGGAGCAGAGTGGGTTAAGGAAGAAATGGATTAAGTGCTGCATGTAAATTCTGTGGGTGGCAAATAGAGGTATCTCTCCAAGTATCTATTGTAGGCAGTCAGGACATTTTTGAGTGAATGAATGAATGAATGAATGCAGAAAGTACGAGAAGGAAGGCTTTTTTCTGAAAGAGCAGTTTCACTTGCATGGTAGGAAGTGGACACCAATTACAGCCACTTGAGGAGGGAGTAGGAGGTTACACAATGGAGAATCAGTAGACAACTGATTTTCTAGACCTTTGATTTTGAAGGTAGACAGGAGAGGATCAGGATAATGCCTGGAGGCCTCTTTCTGCTGGGCCCTCAGGATGAACTGTTCTGCCCGGAAGGCCCTTGGTAGGAAGGTCTTTAGTGTGGGGGTCATAGGAGGACAGGCCTTGCTGACCGAGTGTGTTGCGTCTCAGGCCCGGCTGGGTAAATCCGATGCGGATGTTGCCCACACTGGGAGAAGAGCTCTCTAAGGAGGTTTGGAAAGGCTGCAGGAAGCTCTTGGTATGGAAGGAGCGTCCAGGACCTTTGGGGACAGTCAGGATGGACAGGGAGGCCACTGAGTCTTCTCCTGCCCTTCGCTTTCCTCACGGCCACTTCTGACTCTGTCTCAGCCTCGTCCTCATGTCTCTTCTCTCTTGTCATCTTCTGTCTCCAGTGGCTTCTCCGTTTCCCGGAGGGAGAGCCTGACCTTTACCGGCATTACCAGCCAATGACAGGGCCTCTCTGTTTCCTGTCGGTGTGCTGACCAGGCCCAGGAGAGGTGACCACTGTCCTCAAACTGTTCTCAGCTGCTGTCCTGGTCTGTCAACTGTTCTTCAACACTAAAGCCTTGTTTTGACTGCTTCCAGTTGTGGAGCTCTTCCAGAGCAAGAGGGTTTCAGGAGGCTCACCTTTGACTTGTCAAGGTTTACAGAAGGAAAAGGACAGGGCATTTAAATTAGATGGGAGGCTACCCAATAACAGAATATTTCTATTACCTAATAACTTTATCTTCTTGGTGATTCTCTGAATTGTCTATTTTAAGAGGTTTTTCAAAGCAGTCTAGTGGTCCTTGAAGTAGCCTGGGGAGTATCCTGAAGAAACACTTATCAGCCCATATATGGAACAAATATTTATTCTGTTCACTTTGTGTGGAAACTGCCCAGATGGTCCATTCATCACAGTCTTCATGTTCCAGGGCCTTTTTGTCATAACTTTGGAATTGATAACATTATTTGAATTACTTAGAATTGTAGTCTACATGGATTTGTTGCATATGAACCTGTTGGAGAGGCCATAGTAGGCAAACTGTAGGCATGTCCTGCCTCTGTGACACTCCGCACAGTCAGCCTTTTGGATGCAGTTACAAGTGATACATAAGCAAAACTGTTAAGCTGGTGGCATAGCAGAACTTGCTGGTCTGAGCACAATGTAGAGTATGTGGCTACGCAAGATACTCTTCTGCCCTGCTCTGGGAAGCCAACAGAGAAGGCTTAGACAGCATTTAACAGAAGAGACATGGGGATTGGGGGTTGCTCTGAATGCAACTTTGAGGCATTCTTCGGGAGCCAGGGGCTTAGTGTCTTAGAATGGAAGCTTTTGAAGCTGGAAGGTTTTTTTTTTTTTTTAAATGCTTTTTTCTTACTAAAGGAAATTTACCAAGAATGAAGAAAATTCCACCTAGTTACCCTGCCACTGTCATTTTTACTAAGAAAAAAAGAAGAAAACACTATGACAATTTAAAAACAAACCCATTGTCTTTTTAAAAAAATTTATTTTATTTTATTATTATTTTTTAAAGATTTTATTTATTCATGAGAGACAGAGAAAGAGGCAGAGAGAGAGAAGCAGGCTCCGTGCAGGGAGCCCGATGTGGGACTGTATCCTAGGACTCCAGGATCACGCCCTGGGCCGAAGGGAGGCGCTCAACCGCTGAGCCACCCAGGCGTCCCAGATTTATTTATTTTAAAGCAAGAGAAAGAGAGAGAGCATATGAACAGAGGGAGAAGGACAGACTGCACTGAGCCCCATGCAGGGCTCCATCCCAGGACCCCGAGAGCATGACCTGAGCTGAAATCAAATTAGATTCCTAATGGACTGAGCCACTCAGGTGCCCCCAAGCCCTTTGTCTTTATATAATGCATATAAGTCTCTGTCATCTCTAGATCTCCTCAGTTACTTTATAAGTTCACGTACTGTTATTTTTACATACTTGTCATCTTCATATGTACTTGGTATCCAACATTATTCTAAAATCCTTAAAATGTTACTACATTTTATTTTTGTGACTCTAATAGTCCATCTAGTGGGCACAGTTAGCTCTTGTTACTGGGTAGAGGAGCTTTGCGTTTCTGCCTATTACTGTAAATCAATGAATTTTGTGTGTTTATCACCTTTTATATTTTTAATTATTTCCTTAGGATGAATATCTAAAGCTAGATTACTAAGTCAGAAGATAGAAACATTTTTTATGGTTTTTGCTACATGTTAAATTATTTCCCAAAAAATTATACTAGTTTATAGAGCCATCTCTGGTTTCTCTCAGCCATCTGCCATAGTTTTGTTTGGTTAAAACCTCTCCTTTTTTTTCTTGGTGGTTTACCTAATATTACTTTATATTTATTTGATAAACAGGGCATTTTGGGTACTATACTCTATTTGTTTTTTTTTTTTTTTTCTATTCTAGGTAAAGGGTAGGGTTAGTGAGCTGTGGCTAGAGCCATCTTTGACCACCTGACAAAGTGTAGATTAATATTATGAAAACTGATTCCCAGAAAATAGTCCTATATCTAGGGTCCTATATGGGGGCAGGTTGGGGTAATTCTGAATAATATACAGGAGATTACTTAATTTTTCTTTAGAGATTCTGGAAGACACTCAGACTTGTCAGGTCTTCTTAGACTGTACTTTTTCTTTTCTTTTCTTTTTTTTTTTTTTGGTCTAGTTTGTAGATCTAGAAATTATAGGGAATTGAACTGAATGTTTTACTAATCCCATGCGTAGAAGTTGATTTCATTAAAAAAAGGATAACTAATTATAGGAGTTCATCCTCAAAAATTTTCAGGTCTTGTGTAGGATGTTGGTCTCAATCTGAGGAGAAATAGACATTATTGAAAAGTTGTAACCAAGGGGGTAAGCTGTCTGAATTTAGACAAGTTCACTCAGATTGACCTGAAGAATTGAGGTAACTGAAGCATCTGGACATGGCTATGTGGCCCACTAGAGCCACAGGAGGTAATAGAGTTTCCATGGACCAAAGATTTAACGGTTTTATGGTGTTAGTGAACTGGACACTGTTTTGAGCACTGTTAATTAAATGTTAAAATATATTTGATATGGAGAAAGGTGAGAATGGATTCTAGGGATATGGTATATGGACATTATTTTAATGTAAGTGACAGGTGAGGAAAATGGGAAGGAGAAAAGGTGGATAAAGGGATGTAGAGAGGGACTGAAGAAGAAATGGTTTGAGAGGGATTATGTTTATAAAATCAACAGAAGATAAGGTGAGTGGGAATGCTTTATGTTTAATGTATGATCTTTTTTGTTATTAATATTTAGAAATGTATATTTTATATTTCAGATGAATTTACAACTGATTTTCTGGATTGGACTGATCGGTTCAATTTGCTGTGTGTTTGGCCAAGCAGGTAAAAAGAATTTTTTTTCTAGTTGTCTTTTCAGTGTCTTATATTACTTTCTGACCAGATTCCTGAGCAAATCTAAATCACATTATGCTGTTCTTTCTGAAAGCCATGCTGCTCTTTTCTTCTCTGTCGCAGTGAAGTTTCTTACAGTGGCCTTCAGGCCCTTCATCATCCAGCTCCTCTCATTACTCCATCCACAACACTGACAGGGCAGGGTTGGCTAAGGAAATGCTGAAGTGATAGGAATACAGTACACTACAGAAAGGTTTTTTAAGACCATAATAGAATGTTTAAGTGAGTGTAGAGAAAGCAAAGGCGTAAACTGTATTTAGAAGAAAATAAAGGGAATGTGTAAAATGTGGATTATGAACAAACCATTATTCTCTAAAAAAAATGAAACCAAGAACAACTGACTTTCTAGGAGATGTTCTTACTCTTGATCAAAAAGTCTTGCAAAATGTTGGCATTATCTAGAAAAGGAATGAAACATAAAGCTGAAAATATATTTAATCCTCTTATAAACCATGGTGCATCCACATCTGGAATAATAGTTGTGCAGTTCTCTTTTCCAAGTATCAAATACGTTGCATAGAACAATTATTTGGTCTTAGGACAGGAAGGACTTAGTACATGGAAAAATGAGAAAAACCTTCAAAATTATTGATAAAGTTGATTACCTAAAACCAACAACAGCATAAAAACCCAAAGTGTCTGGATGTCAGAACACCATCAACAAGATGAGAAATGAAACAAAGGTTTAATTTAATTAGCATGTGTTGAGATCCAGTAAAAACAGATAAACATGATAGAAGAAAAATCTGCAAAGGATATAAACAGAAAATGTACAAAAGAAATGGTCAGAAAAATATGATAAGAATAAAACCTTAAATAACTGATAATAGAATTGATATTCTAATTTATATGTATTAAATGAGTAAAAGATTTTTTATATTAAAAAAATACTTGGTGTTTGTTGAAGGTTTGGTGAAAATGGTATTTGTATACTGTTTATAGGATTATAAATTTGAATATTACTTCTAGATAGAAATTAGTGTATGCTGAGGATATTAAAAAGATGAATACTCTCAAGGCAATATTTTCTTTTTTAAATTGTGATAAGGAAATCATCAGAGTTTTACATTGTGAGAATGGTCATCATTTGGAGGGTTTGTTGTTCATGTGAGCAAGTATGTGTGAACTAGGCATGCATGCAATTGAAAACAATCTAAATTTGCCCAACATTAAATAGGACACATTAATATAATGAAATATTTAATCATTAAAAGCCGTATTTTTAGAGAATTTGTAATGGAACACTTAGGAAAAAGTATAAAAAGTAATATGCAAAATGTATGTTCCTAATTTACTTAAATAACGATATGTTTATGCGTGCTTCCTTGCTATTTTTTTTTTAATCTACATAGAAATAAAGACTGGAGTGAAATATGCAAAAATGTTAACAGTAGTTATCTCTCAGTGGCTTGGGTGATTTTTAGTGTGTTTTTTATGCTTTTATGTATTTTCCACATTTTCTATTATGAATATATGTTATGTTTATAATCAGAGAAGACAAACTAGAGATAGTCCATGTTAGTGCTTACCACATGAAAGGCATGCTGATCCTTAGGTGGATTCAAAGAAATGTGAGATATACTTTGAACATAGAGGCTGTAAAATCATGGGATTGTGGACTGGATGAATACGGCCTTTTCAAGTATTTAACATACTAAGTATGAAAGGGAAGTTTTTGCAGATGCTTCTGTGGGTATGGGTGTGGTAGTATGAGTTAAATGAAAAGAAATAGTATTTTATCCAGTTGTAAGAAAACTCCTGATAGTTATGACCATCCAACATGATGAGTGATCTGAAATTATGCCTTTGCAAAAAAAAGATGAACGTGTAGATCACTGGTATGTAGTCTTTGCTGTAGAAGACAAGAAATATAACTAGCTTTTCAGGGCTCTCTTTGCCAAGGTAATCTAACAGCACCTCTTTGGGGTAGGTCTGGATCATGTAGTAACAATTATTATATGTTACGTAATATAATGTATATTTATAACATGTAACAGTATATGACATCATTTGTTGTTATTCATATTTAGCATTCATGTGTGTTGCATTGTCATTGTAATCATTTTTCCTTATTTTCTGTCATGAAATTTCAAGTAAAGTTGTTCTTTGTTTCTCCTGACAGATGAAAATAGATGTTTAAAAGCAAATGCCAAATCATGTGGAGAATGTATACAGGCGGGACCAAATTGTGGATGGTGTACTAATTCAGTAAGTAAAATTGCTCAAGGCCTTTTTGTTTACTCTTTAGTCATTTACTGTGGCCCAATATTGTATCCTTGGGAAATGTTAGATAGGAATTTTCATTTAAATCAATGTTTCTTGAATAAGTATCAACTCTAATACTATGTAATAATCTAGAGGTGTGTTGTTTAATATAGTAGGCACTAGGGGATCCCTGGGTGGCTCAGCGGTTCAGTGTCTGCCTTTGGCCCAGGGCGTGATCCTGGAGTACCAGGATCGAGTCCCATGTCAGGCTCCCAGCTTGGAGCCTGCTTCTCCCTCTGCCTGTGTCTCTGCGCCTCTCTCTCTCTCTGTGTGTGTCTATCATGAATAAATAAATAAAATACACTGAGGAGACGCTCCACTGGGAGTCCAGTTTTTTTTTTTTTTTTGTAGAAAGAGACATTTAATATTTTTCTTAAAAATCAGGATTACATTTCAACCTGCCCTCTATTGTGACCAAGGCTACGCTGCTCATCTTAGCTGGGATGCACGTGCGTCCCTCATGGAATGGCAATGAGGGGGGCCTCAGGAGCAGAGCTTGGTGACCCTGGGGGCTTTGCTGGGTCATCAGAGGAGGGGAATGTGATCCAGTCCTGAAGTCCCGCGGTTTAGCCAATTTTTGGATGAGGCAAGACAGGAGGTGGAAGCAGGGCTGGGCTCTGCTGGTCAGGGCAGCTGCCTGCCTTGGTCTGAAGGGAGATGGCTACTGCCATGGGCTTAGGATGGAGGTGCCTGTGACCCTCCTGAGGGGTAGTCCCAGCAACCAGGGGTCTGGGAACATTCACTCATCAAAACCTTTGTATTTGACCTTCAACAGAGCGAGGCTGGAAGACTTCTGTGGTCCTGTTTGTGGTGCACACATGAGTGCTATGTGCACAGCTGGTGGTGGCAGCTCATGCCAGATAAACGTTCTGTGTGCTTGTCTGGGGTGGGGTACCCTATGTGTGGGAACAGAGGAGGGGGTGCAGGACAGGGTGGAGGGCACCCGTGTGCAGGGCTCAGTGTCCTGCAGGAGGGAGAGACGACAGCAGCTCAAGGGCTGCTCAGGACAGGGCTGGTCTTTAGGGGAACCCTGAGAACCCCAGGATTGTCTCTCCCCAGGACAATAAAAAAAATACACTAGGCACTAGACCTGTGTAGGTATGGAGCCCTTGAAGCATGCTCCACATTGGTCCAAATTGAGAATTGTCATCAGCCTCAGATATATCTCAAAGTTCGAAGACTTAATGATAAAAAACCCACAAAATTAATGTTGAAATGGTAATATTTTGTATATGTTGTTAAAATTAATTTCCTGTTTCTTATTTTTTCTTTTAGTGTGACTACTAGATAATTTTAAAACACATGTGTAGCTCACCTTTGAGGCATGCATTATATTTATATTGAATAGCTTTCCCCAAATCCGTAGCCTTTTAATTTGACTGTTTTAGATTTTTCCCTTTCTTGGCAGAAGAGGTATAAGCTAACCATCCTAATTGTTCTTGAGTTAAAACGAATATAGAATTGATTTGCATCCCAATAAAAGCCCATTGAGGTTAGGGTTTAAATTGTATTCACTTTTTGTCATCTGTGCACATTGCTTAACTTGATATCTTTCACAAAGCCTACTAAATGTTAAATGAGTAAATAAATATGTCCTTGAATGTCAGGACAGGATGTATAGGGAAGTAATCTTGAGGATATATAATTTATTCTCACAGTGAATAATATCAGAATGTCAGAGATTTACTGTTTGTTTTTACTCAGGCATCTGATCCCACACATTTCAGCTGTCTGTTTAGTAGTTGTAACTAAGCTCCCTCCTTAAGTATTAGATATTTTGTATGGTTTGACCATTTGAAAGGCAAAATCAGAGGTTTTTGTTTTGTTATTTCAAAATTTTTCTAGTGACACTTTCTGTTCTCCTAAAAATGGTATTTTGGAATTCAGTTGGAGACAGTTGAGGAAGTAGGGAGTGCTGTGAGTTTGTCTCAGGCAGAGCTTATTTACCAAACTGTTCTTTAAATAATTTAGCCTTTGATATTTGTGGCATGATTTTGGAATGTGTTTAGTGAAATTTTATTTGAGTGCTACGGTCTTAAAGTTTCCACACTAGGCTCCTGTGCTTTGGTAGTATTTTAGGTTTGATGATATATAAAAGTATTTCAGCTTTGAACTCTCTGATCCTTGGTATTCCTTTCCAGTTGCTTTTCTAAATCCATAAATGCTCATTAGTGTTATGTTTCTCTTAAAAAATAACTGATTAAAACTGTTGTGTATTCTTTGTATTTAAATATCCTACTTCTACAGCACCATGATATTTGTAAACAAAAACCATATAAAATTGAACATTAAAGTGACCAGAAAGAAAAGGCATTTCCTCATTTTCCCAATGTCAAGATTTAAAAAAAAAAAAAGGACATCTTTGGTTTGCTGTAACTACATATAAAATTTTTAGGGGTATATGTGAAATACTCAAATAAATGTCTATTGTAATCATTGGTACAATGTCATAGGTACACATTAGTGACACATACCCACACAATAATATCATTGGTTTTCCCCACTTTAGCATTTCATAAAAAACTTCTACTCAAAGATTTTACATATATTTTGGCAACAGTGTTCTTACTTTCACTAAGATATTTCTTCAGTCATATAATAAAGTTTTTATTTCCATCTAAGTTGTTTGAGGAGTTTCATACATTTTGAAGTCATGTCACTACTGTAAATTTTACCCCAAGCCACAACTAGCATTTATATAACATTCAGACCTTTTTTATTTTTATATTTTTAAAATGTGCCCTATGGAAATATACTTTATGTCCTTGTTATGTGATCAGATTTTACTGTGATTATCGTTTCAGATTGTCATGTAATTACTACTGTGATTATTGTTTTTCAAAATGAATTTTAAAAGCTTTACTTGAGTTTTTTTTCAAATGTCCAAGAATACTTAACTGTGTTAAATTTCTCAATCTCCTTTTTAAAAGTTGCATCATTAATTGAGACACCTTCAGGCTAATGTAGTTTCCCTAAACATTGAGTTGTTCAGTTCAGAATACTGTGAGGAGAATGCTATATAATATGAGGGACTTGTATACTACTTTTTAAGGAAAATTTTGGGAAAAAACTATTTGGTATTTGCTTATATACATTATTAGTGGCCATTAAGCATACTACATATGTGATTTTCACTGAAAAAATTTCTTTGGTTAGATACTTTAAACTTGAAGGTGGGGCAGTTAAAATATACTCTAAGGTCAGTCCTAAGTATTATTAAAGTAATAAATTACTAGTAATGTAATAATAGTAAAGGAATTACTTTTCTAGAGAATGAGCTTATTTGTTTTTAAAGGAGAGCATATAATTTGGGTCCAGGGAGCATTTTGTTTAAAAACCAGAAGTGAAGTATGTTAGTTGTGTCACTTGATTTTTGCATTGTAGTTGCATATTTGCATTTATGACACAGAATGTTTGACCATTTTACTTCTTATCTGTATTTTGTATGTCATGTTAAGACGTTTTTACAAGAAGGAATGCCCACTTCTGCACGGTGTGATGACTTAGAAGCTTTAAAAAAGAAGGGATGCCATCCAGATGACATAGAAAATCCCAGAGGCTCCAAAGATATAAAGAAAAATAAAAATGTAACCAACCGTAGCAAAGGAACAGCAGAGAAGCTCCAGCCAGAAGATATTACTCAGATCCAACCTCAGCAGTTGGTTTTGCAATTACGATCAGGTATAGAAATCTAATTGTATGAATACCTTTGTTTTAGCTTGAGCTTTTTGAGGATTTTATATAAGCCTCTTTTGAGTTTCCTTTGAGGGTTCATTTTCACATATGGACTGGCACTCAAATAGAAATGTGGAATATGTCAAATTTTAGAAGTTTTTTGAAGATATAACAATTTGTAACACACATCATATACATGAATAATAAAGGTTGCCTAATGTCCAAAGCAAATTCTGTGAAGGAGAAATTATTAGGTTTAATGGGTTTTAAAAATAAAAGTATCCATCCTGTGGTGTAATTATGTAATGTAAACACACCATTTTAACCCATGTTTTTCCTCTGTATTTGTTTAATGTTGTTAAAATATTAAGCTTTTATAAGAATCTATGACTGTCCTATATTGAAAAAAGAAAACAAACCCTTTTCCCACTCTTCCCATTTTCTATCCCTTTTCTCTCAAAAGAATGGTGCACACTCATTGTCTCCATGAGTTCCACTCTTGACCACTTTTCAGCCTGCTTCTCAACCTGTTCTGGCAAAGCTCTGCCTTCACCTTGAACCACCAAACTGAGTGGACCTTGTCAGGGTCCCCCTACCCCGCTTAACCTTCCTGTACCAAGTAACACCTTTGAACTCTTAGCTTCTACGGTATCACTCCTGGTTTTTCTTCTTATCTCTTAACATTGCTTTCTAGTCTCCTTTTTGTGTCTTTTTTCTTCCTTTCTCTTTGTAGCCCACTTAATTGTTGGTATTCTTCTCATGGCTTTAAAACCCTTTGTGTTGCTGTAACATAGCCTTTTCTCTTAAAGCCCCAAGCCCACTCACCCAGCTGCCTACTAGAAATCTGTATAAGGAATATCTACCAGTTAGAATGTAGTGGTTTTTCACCCAAACCTTCCCTTTCTCCTGTATTTCCTGAGAGGATTATACCATGCCTCCTGTGTGTCTCTCCCTTTACTCCTCATGGTTTCAGATCGGATCTTCTGTCTTCCTCTAGGATTTTCACAGTAGTTTCTCAACAAGTCTCTTGGTCTCTGTAATTCATTTTGAAAGCTTTTTTGCCAGGTTTTTGAAAATAGAAATCAGATGATATTCTTTATTTACATATAATTAGAGGATAGAGTGTCTTATAACTTTAGTCTCTAAAAAATCCGGTATACCCTGTCACATGCCCTGCCTTACCCACCCCAGTCTGATTTATGCTGTTCCATCTGTTTGTTGTCCTTGGTCATAAATTGACTGTCTCTCTTGCTCACTCACTGTGGAGTATTGTCTTTCTCATCTTGCATGCTTAGGGTTTGGCATGGTATGTGTTTGTTAAAAATGAGTACACACCCATTTATCTGGAATTCCCAGGTTTTTGTAAAAATTGTGGCAATAATACATTTCATTTTATAGTATTTATTCTGTAATCCAATTTGGTTTCTCTCATTTGTTTTTGATTGCTGGCAACTAACTTCATTTCCCAATCTCTGTTTAATTAGGGGAGCCACAGACGTTTACATTAAAATTCAAGAGAGCTGAAGACTATCCTATCGATCTCTACTACCTTATGGACCTCTCCTACTCTATGAAAGATGATTTGGAGAATGTTAAAAGTCTTGGAACGGATCTGATGAATGAAATGAGGAGGATTACTTCAGACTTCCGAATTGGTAGGAAT
Organism: Nyctereutes procyonoides; assembly: GCF_905146905.1. Lineage (NCBI taxonomy): Eukaryota > Metazoa > Chordata > Mammalia > Carnivora > Canidae > Nyctereutes > Nyctereutes procyonoides. The sequence goes on from NW_026575143.1 coordinate 3,854,798, forward strand.
ATTGAGAAAATTAATAATTTTCATTTGTATAAGTCCTGGAAGTTTTGATCTTCACCATATACTTGTGAAATAAATAGGCCAGTTTTTAGCCTTTTCTTTCTGAGAGGAAGCTGACAATCCTGTCCATATCTTGTAATCTTTGTGCCTCCTTGCTCCTGTTACTTTATCTTGTCATGTTACTTCACACAGATTATACTATGTAGATAAATGAAATGTATGCTTGTTTTCGTAGGGCTTTATTCATTGATTTGTTGAATTATTTTATAAACCTGTTGAGTGCTCAAATTGTTTCATTACTAATTAATATGACCACATTTGTCTGCACAGCCTAATCTCCCTTCACACCTGAATTTTTCATATTATAATGATCTCTTTCCAAACTTTATTATTTTAATATATTAACTTCTTATTTAAGATTGACTTTTATGTGGTAACATAGCTTTATTCTTTTTAATGCAAATTTGTCCATCCATCTATCCATCTCTCTATATGCATTTTTCCTTCACAGGATTTGGTTCATTTGTGGAGAAAACTGTGATGCCTTACATTAGTACGACGCCAGCTAAGCTCAGGAACCCTTGCACCAGTGAACAGAACTGCACCAGTCCATTTAGCTACAAAAATGTGCTCAGTCTTACTGATAAAGGGGAAGTATTTAATGAACTTGTTGGGAAACAGCGCATATCTGGAAATTTGGATTCTCCAGAAGGTGGCTTTGATGCAATCATGCAAGTTGCAGTTTGTGGAGTAAGTGTGTTCATTTCTTACAATGGGACATTATTTGTGTGAATTTTAAGTATGATTTTACTGTCAGTATAGAAAAACTTACCTTTTTACGAAATCATACTTCATTGTCACAGAGGAGGACAAAATTTGATTCCTTAAATTCCCTCCAGCTACACAATTGCTTTCTAAAGCATATTTAATCATGTCTCTGTTTAAACAAGGCAGCTGCTTCATTTTTACGGGATTTTGGAAGCCACAGTCCTCACCATTTGAAACAGTGGGGCAATGTAGCTATACTTTGTCTGGTGTTCTGGTTTTTAGAAGAGACACAGATGTCCTGACTCTGGCTTGTGCCACAGTTAGAATTGTACTTAGCCACAGTGTCACTGGAAGTGTTCATAGACTTCAAATGGAGCAGTGTCTCAGATGCCATTTCCCTTTGATGGGCTTTCCTCATCATCTGTAAAGGATGTCTTCCCAGTGTCTTAGTGACTGAGAAAGCAGGAACTTTTTAAGTCCCACTTTGTAAGCTATATGAGAATGTACATTTTGAAAAGTCATATATTAATCATTTTAATTGCAAGATTTTTAGTAGTGGCAGGCTCATCTCCATTAGAATAGTGATAGAAATTAATGGCCCATTGAGCAGCTGAAGATTTTGAGGTGACCTTTTCATGACATGACTGAAGCTAAAACTAGAGAGCGCTAAGAGGTAAATAAGGTTTGTCTTAAGTACCTACTTTTGTCTCATTCCCCCCCTTTTTTTCCTTATAGTACCCCTGTTCCCTAAAAGACCTTCCTTGATTCCAGATGCTTCTTAGTGGTTATTTCTCAACCAGTTTTTGCTAAGGTGCTAACTATATCCAAGATAATGATGGTGGTATAGCAATATGGTAGAGCAATTGAGAGAACAGCATTCAGACTGTTAGGATGCTGCTTCCCATCACCAATGGGTCTGGAACAGTTTACTTATCCACACTAGAGAGTTGTTTCCTGTAGGAAGGGGAATAATAATATACTGTTATGAAGTTTGTTTTTTTTTTTAATTTTTATTTTTTTGTTAGGAAGTTTAAATACAGTAATGCATATAGAGTGCCAGTAAGCTCTCAGCAAATATAAAGTACTACATTATTGTTACTTTTGATTTCTCCCTGGGGCAGTTGTAATTTAAGGATAGTCTGCTTCTAAAGGGGAAGAAAGACTAATATTGTAAGTAGTGCCTAGCCTGCCACCCTTCTCTTACAGCCATTTATTCGTGATCCTATTAGCAGCTCAGCATGGAGAGAATATTCTCTGGGCTGTCTCCATCTGCGCCTCAGCCTGTGGGATTAAAGCAGGCCATCGCTTCCATGGCTGCTGCTGTCTTTCCATGCTTAACATGCTGAGAGTAACTGGTCTACCTGCTTCTCTAGATGCAATGTACTAACACTTGGATTGCCAGCATCAATACACTTAATTCTTACCTTCAAGGAATTTATAGTTTTATGAGGAAATATACAGATGCATTGAGTAAATTTAGGCAAATATAATTACAAATATACCATAGAAGAGGATTTTACTGCTAATTTATTATTATTTTTTAAGATTTTATTTTTTGAGTAATCTATATACCCAAAGTGGGGCTTACAGCCTCTAGATCAGGAGTTGCAAGTTCTACCGAGCCAGCCAGGCACCCCTTTATTATTACTTTAAATCCTTTGTTGAATAAGGAGGAGAATAAAATAAGAGAACAAATAAACAGCACTGATGAGGTAGACTGGGAGCACTGATTTTAAAAAATATTAAAGCTGAGAGAAATGGACAACTAAGCAAGACAGTTTTTTTCCTCAAGGGTGGAGGAGCCTCATGCAGTGGGCTCTGCATATGCTCTCTGCTCTGTATCAGCAGCAATATTAGCACTGTAAAAAGAGAAGCTAAGAAGAAAGTATAGAATGAGGTTAAAAGTACAATGGGAGCCTATGTGAGGATTACAGCTTTATGTACAGTGATTGTTGATAGCATTTATAAATTGAAATCTTTTTCTTTTCAAGTCATTGATTGGCTGGAGGAATGTCACACGGCTGCTGGTGTTTTCCACAGATGCTGGATTTCACTTTGCTGGAGATGGCAAACTTGGTGGCATTGTTTTACCAAATGATGGACAGTGTCACCTGGAAAATGATGTGTACACAATGAGCCATTATTATGTGAGTGTTGAATTCCTTACATATTGAATGGATTCCTGTGGAATTTTGGTGTTTAATACTAAAAGTATTGTGGGTGGGGATCTCCAGGTGGCTCAGCGGTTTAGCGCCTGCTTTTGGCCCAGGGCGCGATCCTGGGGTCCTGGGATTGAGTCCCGCGTCAGGCTCCTTGCACGGAGCCTGCTTCTCCCTCTACCTGTGTCTCTGCCTCTCTCTCTCTCTCTCTCTCTCTCTCTCTGTCTATCATGAATAAATAAATAAAATCTTAAAAAAAAAAAGTATTGTGGGTGACTGGCTTACGAGTTTTACAAGGTTTGAGGGTTTGTTATTTTGATAAGTACAAGCCCTAACCTAACATGCAAGGAAGCTAGTATTGCTATGTCTGAAGATGTGGTTTTGTGTTTGCTTTCTGCTGCATAGACAAGGGCCTCAGTCGGTGAAAGGAGCTGCTTGGACACTCTTATTCTGTTTCTCAGCCCATCGCTGTGTTTCTTGTCTTTGCACACATCATTTGATAGCAAATTTGACATTTCTAAACAGATAATTTGTAAAGGCCTATACTCTTCATCTTATTTATATAAGATTTTTGAAAGTAGGTACTCTCCTTTTATTGAAAACAAAGACTGGCAAATTATTCAAGTTCTACAAGAAATCTAAACCTTAGTGAATTTTGGTGATTTATGATACAACCTGTAGTTACTGGCAGTTCTTTACTTTCATTTTTCTAACACTTACTATATATACATAGATCTTGCTTTTTAAAACCTTTTTATTGTGGAAGTTTCTATAAATACAGAAGATACACACCCACATGTGTATGGAAGATAGAAGATTACACACCCACATGTACACACCTCCCACCTCAGCAATTATTTGTGTTATTTCAGGCAGTTTTGTGTAAGTAATCCAGTTATATATGCAAATTATTATTTTCAAAAAGTATGGAAAAACTGGAATACATTGGAGGTAATTACTCACTAAATTTTATTTAATTTCTTAGGATTATCCTTCTATTGCTCACCTTGTCCAGAAACTAAGTGAAAATAACATTCAGACAATTTTTGCAGTTACAGAAGAATTTCAGCCCGTTTATAAGGTAAGTATGTATGTGTGGGATAAAAAGAGAAACTAGTGGGCATCTGGGTGGCTCAGTGGTTGAGTGTCTGCCTTTGGCTCAGGGTGTGATCCCGGAGTCCTGGTATGGAGTCCCGCATTTGGCTCCCAAGAGGAAGCTTCTCCCTTTGCCTATGTCTCTGCTTCTTTCTTTTTGTCTCTCATAAATAAATGAATTAGGGGATCCCTGGGTGGCTCAGCGGTTTGGCACCTGCCTTTGGCCCAGGGCGCGATCCTGGAGTCCTGGGATCGAGTCCCACAGCGGGCTCCTGGCATGGAGCCTGCTTCTCCTTCCTCCTGTGTCTCTGCCTCTCTGTCTCTCTCTCTCTCTCTCTCTCTCTCTCTCGGTCTATCATAAATAAATAAATAAATCTTGAAAAATTAATTAATTAATTAATTAATTTAAAAAAAAAGAACCAGCTTCTAGACCCTTCATGTCTAGTCTTTAGGCAAAATCACATGTCTGAATTGAAATATAGGAAAGTGTTAGTAACCAGACTGACTGGATTTTACAGTAGTGGTTTATATTAATTTTTAATCACAAATAAAACTAGTTTTATTATATTTGACTCCTTAAGTTATTTAGGAAATGGCTAGGATGCCCATACTTAAGTTTTTTTTTTTTTTTTTTACATTCTCAGTAAATGCTAATTGGTTGAATCAATAGTATTTGTATCTCACATGTTTTATATTTTAATTTCAGGAACTGAAAAATTTGATCCCTAAGTCAGCAGTAGGAACGTTATCTGCAAATTCTAGCAACGTAATTCAGTTGATTATTGATGCCTACAATGTAAGTATATTCTAAATAAGATCTCTTTTAGACAATACCCTCTTGAGAATAATTTACCAAAGAAAGTAAAACTCCTTTCATTTACAATTTAGTAAGCTCAGAGGACAATGTAAAAGTAACATTTTATGTATCTGGAAGAAAACATTTTATATTCTATAAAAACCAAATTATTTATAATCTGAGCAGAGCAAAAATATGATAATTGGGGTGGGGAAGGTTTCTAAATGTTTTGTTTGATGTCATTAAAAAGGTTTTCTTGTTGGAAAACAATTCACTTGTTTGAGGATATAAACAATAACTTATAACAATATATAAGGTATATACTGGATATATACAAGGATATAAACAATAACTTATAAACATAACTTATATTTAAATGTATAAGATTACCTCAATCTGCCCACCACAGTATTTTTTATAGATTCATCTTTTTTGCTGAATTATTCTGGAAAAGCTTTTTTGTCAAGTCTTTTCTTATGTATTCAGAGATACAGTTTTCTATTCTCAAGAGATACACACGCCATAAAATATGTACTTATGTAAATATATTTGACTTACCTGTTTTAAAAAGATGTGTAAAATTTTTTTTCCCCACACACGGAAGGAAGTTGAGTTGTCCAGAGCTCTAATTCTGAGTATGTTTAGTGATGCTTGTTAAGCATTGGTGAATCACCATTTTAAGTAGTCAGAAGGCATCGGTAACCGTTGTGTGTCTACCCCTCACCCTTTTGACAGGTTGAATTTTAGATAATTTTTACCTCATGCCCGGGTTTCCCAAAATGTTTCGGAAAAACCCTACTCACAGAGACAGAGAGGGTTTTTTTTTTTTCTTTTTTAAAGATTTTATTTATTTATTCATGAGAGACACACAGAGAGAGGCAGAGACATAAGCAGAGAGAGAAGCAGGCTCCATGAAGGGAGCCCGATGTGGGACTCGATCCCGGGACTCCAGAATCACGCCCGGGCCAAAGGCAGGCGCTCAACCGCTGAGCAACCCAGGTGTTCCGAGAAGTTTTTTATTACAAAGATTTTTAAGACTCCAGTTGTTCTCTGTCTTCCCTATAGTTGTCTTCTATCTTAACAGAGTATTGCATATTTTCCTAACTCACATGCATGTAGGTATGTGACTAAGAGACAGCTTGCTGCTGACCCTTCTCCATTTGTCCTGAGTGATCTGATATTCTAAAAAAACACACTGGTTTGAGTCATTCGTACTCAGGGTTTTGGGTTTGTTTGTGTTTTGTTTTTGTTTTTTGTTATGTTTTTGTTTTTGTTTTTTGGCCCAGTCTGTAATGGCTCCTAAGCAGATTTGTTCCCAGACTATATAGTCAGTTGTTTATCTCTAGTCAGCTGGAAGTGGTAGGGCCAGAGGAGAGCCATATTGCCAATGGGGACAGAAAATGTTTGTTCTGAGTTCTTAGGACTCCTCAAATTAATATTAGGCCTCTTTTGCACCGTATGATCATCAGTAATTAAAGCACAAATACTCTTACTTCTTAATCATGTACATTATTTTAAAGAATTTAATTCGAGCCTGTTTCTCTGGGTTCTGAGTTTCCTAGTCACCTAGCATTTGGCTTCAAACTTTTTATTTGAATGATACTGTTTTCTTAATAGTTCATTTTGCCCTTTGGTTTTATGTATTCAGTCTACTTTATAGTAGCGTTTGGTTTCTTTCCTGTGTGTGATTAGTCTTTATTTTAGTCCCTTTCCTCAGAAGTCATTTTGGAAAACAGCAAACTGCCAGAAGGAGTTACAATAAATTACAAATCTTACTGTAAGAATGGGGTGAATGGAACAGGGGAAAATGGAAGAAAATGTTCCAATATTTCCATTGGAGATGAGGTATGTTGTATCAGCATTTTCTGAAGAAAAGAAAAATTATCTGTTTATAAGCAAATCTAGTTTGTAATTTAAGCAACAGTAAAAAGTGAGTAGCTTTTTGAAAGACTTTTTAGCAGATTTAAATTGCTTAGTTGTTAATTTAATTGTTTTTTTTTCCTTCAAGGTTCAATTTGAAATTAGTATAACTTCAAATAAATGTCCAAATAAGAATTCTGAAACCATTAAAATTAAGCCTTTGGGCTTTACTGAAGAAGTAGAAGTTATTCTTCAGTTCATCTGTGAATGTGAATGCCAGAGTGAAGGCATCCCTAGTAGTCCAAAATGTCATGAAGGAAATGGGACGTTTGAGTGTGGAGCTTGCAGGTGAGCAGAGGTTGTTGGAGAATGAGCGAGAGGTGTACTGGATTTATAAAGTTATGAGCAGGCTCTTTTGAGATGTCCAGAAAAACATCTATTTAGAATGAATTGAACTCTTTGTTCCAACCACTGTTGCTCACCATGAGATCAATTTGATGATCTTGTGCATGATGCTTTTTTTCGTAAGAAGATGCTCTTTGAAATAAAAGGTTTTATAGGCATCTATGACATACATGTAACAAATTGTTGAGTTTTTCCCTCATAAAATAGCAACCTGAATTTTCTATAGCTAAATGAGCTTATGTAAAATACATTTACAGAGAAGTGTTTTAAGAAACTATATCAAACTTATAGTGGTGGTTTTATCTGGGAAATGGAACTAGGATGCCGGAACACCTGTGCATGTACTTCTGCACTGTTGGAATAACTTTTAAAAACAAGTGTATTGTGTCCCTGAGGTAGCTCAGCAGTTGAGCGTCTGCCTTTGGCTTAGGGCATGATCCCCGAGTCCAGGGATCGAATCCTACATCAGGCTTCTTGCATGGGGCCTGCTTCTCCCTCTGCCTGTGTCTCTGCCTCTCTTTCTCTCTCTGTCTCTCATGAATAAATAAATAAAATCTTAAAAAAAAAAAACCAAGTGTACAAATGTACTTTGTGAGATTAAAAAGAAAACACTTTCCTGAACGTAGAATCTATTACTAACAAAATTGTAATCAAATGATTTTACATGTTTTTTACACTGGGGTGTTTACCTCTTAATTAAAAATTAAAATTGAATATACAGCTTTCTCCTCAAAAGATAGGAAGGGGAGAGTATTTTGATCCAAACAGCCCCAAATGACAAGGTTTTGAAGGGTTTTTAATCCCGAGAAAAGTAAATGGCTGGATTTCACCATTAGTTACTAATTGTCTATTCTGAATAATGATTTAAATGCTATATTTTACTTTTATATGTTGTACCTATCCCGATTGAGTCATGTAGATCCGTTTTTAGTAAGATTCATTACCTAAAAAGATTTAAAAATATTTTGTCTTCCTGGGTCACTGGGGTGGCTCATTTGATTAAGTAGCTAACTCTTGATTCATGATCTTAGAGTCCTGGGATTGAGCCTGGTTTTGGACTCCTGTTCAGTGGGGAGTCTGCTTAACGATTTTTTCTTTCCCTTCCTCTCCTGTGCCCTTCCCCCTAATTGCATGTGTGAGCAATGCTTGCACTCTGTCTAAAATAAATAAATAAATCTTTAAAAAAGAATATTTTGCCTTCCTTTACATATTCACCAGATACAGAATTAGTGTATTGCCAGTGTCTATAAGCCTTGGGTGTTCTAGAAATACAGTGTGTTTGAAAAGTCTGGACCTATAGGATATACCTATTTTTAAATAATATATTATATTTTTAAGTGATATGCTCAATATGTTTTTCTTCAACTTCCATGTACTTTTTGGTATGTGTTTATTGTACTTTTTTAGATTAACAATTGGACCTTTGCTTTAAATTTAGAGATACTTCACATATAATACCAAATGTAATAGCATGTCATTTGAGAACAGAACATATGTAGTCTTTTAAAGTAAGTTGATCCTATATTTCCAAATGTTTTATTTACTTGTTCACCGCTAGATGATATTTTCATCTTGATCAAAATGATTATTTTCCTAAAGAAATATTTTTTCCCTAGGCCCTTGCATATATTCCATATGAACTTGACTAATGCCTAATGTGTGCACTTATGAACCCTTTTGTACCTGTCTGTCATGTGTGGTGGGAGCACTTGCATGTAATAGAATTGTATTTTGAAGATTTTGTTTATAGTCTAATTTCTTCTCCCAGTCTTTCTTGCAATATGACATTATTTTCAATTATTTTTATTTTATGTGATTGAAATTTTGGATTCTTTTTTTAGGTGCAACGAAGGACGTGTTGGTAGACATTGTGAATGTAGCACAGATGAAGTTAACAGTGAAGATATGGATGCTTACTGCAGGAAAGAAAACAGTTCAGAAATCTGTAGTAACAATGGAGAGTGTGTCTGTGGACAATGTGTTTGTAGGAAGAGGGATAATACAAATGAAATTTATTCTGGCAAATTTTGCGAGTGTGATAATTTCAACTGCGATAGGTCCAATGGCTTAATTTGTGGAGGTGAGAAAGGGGTCTTAAAATGGTTATGAAAAGTGATCCCATCTTGTACAATAAAAAACATTCAGGGTTTGCTTGGTGAATAAGTAGGATAAGGGCAACATTGAGGGGTCAGTCCATCCTTCACTACATATCCTTCCCCATTACTACTTGTTGCTTTTAAAGTCAGTGCCATGGTTGTATATTTTTACCATTGTATTTTTAATTCCAGGAAATGGTGTTTGCAAGTGTCGTGTATGCGAATGCAACCCCAACTACACTGGCAGTGCCTGTGATTGTTCTCTGGACACGACTTCATGCCTGGCCACGAACGGGCAGATCTGCAATGGCAGGGGCGTCTGTGAGTGTGGTGCCTGTAAGTGCACAGACCCCAAGTTTCAAGGGCCAACCTGTGAGATGTGTCAGACCTGCCTTGGTGTCTGTGCTGAACATAAGTAAGTATTACCTAGTTGCTTGAAAGAGTTGATATTAGTTGTCTGTTGACCTATGTACTGTTATCACTAGAACCAGAACAGTACTGATGTTCGGTCACACTGGAAATAAGATATCTGACCCACGGTAGCCCACTCTGAGCTTAAAGATCCTTTCTCAGTCACTAGCGTTTGTCATACGATACTTGTGTGTCATATGAGAGTAGTTGATGCCATCATTTTGGTCTGAATTGGCTATGTCATTGAATCCCATAGGGTAACCTTTGTGAAATTAGTATTACCAGTTTCATTATGATCTCTTGACTAAACTAAGCAAAATGAAGGTTTTGCCTTTTAAAGAAATGTTATTGTACAAATAACACAATGCTTATACCACTTTGGTTTTGTATTACATATTTATAATGTGATAAGGCTAGTTTTATTTTTGACTTTTTATTTATTTTTTATTTTATTTTTTTACAAGCAATCATCTGATTTATAGAAAGATGCAACAATACTTAAAATGATACAAAATACTGATTTCAAAACATCAAAAAATGAGTATATTTAACCATACTCAGCTCGTAACAGAGCAAATGGGTAAGAATAATAATTCATACTATAGCATATTGCTAATATGAACTGTTAACAGAAAAAGTTGGTATAAGAATGCAGAAAAACTCTATCTTTTAAGAATTAGAACTGAGGGGCTCCATAATCATCTAGCATCCACTCAATGTTGTACTTATGGTTAGAAATGTACATGATGGGAACTCCAGGAATCTTCCGGATCCTTCGTTTAAAGTCCCGGTCAACTGTGGCCACAATGTAACACTTGTGCTGAGTTACTGTCTGTACTAAGCAGGCATCTGCATAGGTTCCTTTGTGTGTGCATGGCAGTCATTCAAATCTTAGATCCTTGGCAATCCTTAGAGCCACTCGATACTTTTGCCCCAGTTTTTCAATTTCAGCCATTACACAGTCAGTTATACAAGGGATACACTTGGCATACAGACAGTCCATCACTAACTGTACTAAGTCAAGTTTGGCTTTAATAGAAAAGTTGGTATCAACCAGGATGTGGTAAGGTGAGCCCAGCTGTGTGTTATATTGGAAAAATAAGCAGGAAGGATGTTGGGGGACTTCTCTTTCCTTAGTGCACTGGGAACTTTCTTTTCTTTCTTTCTTTTTTTTTTTTTTCTTTTCTTTCTTTTTAGGTTTTAATCTGTCCTCTTTAAGCCTCTGATCTCGGAGACTAAGCATTCGCTTCATGTTCGCATACTTTCTTGTCTTCTTTTGCTTCCCCATGTTCATGCCGCACTCTGTTTCTTCTATTTATGACTTTCTAATTTCTCTTTTTGGATTTTAATTTGAACTGTACTATATAACTTCACTTGGAAAACTAGTGTCTTTATATTTAGTTTTCCCATCTAGAAGTGTCATATGCCTCTCCATTTACTCACATGAAATAATCCTTAAGCAAATATTTATTTTAAATAAGTTTTTAATGCAATTTGTGTTTTCACAGAGAATGTGTTCAGTGCAGAGCCTTCAATAAAGGAGAAAAGAAAGACACTTGCGCACAGGAATGTTCACATTTCAACATTACCAAGGTTGAAAATCGGGACAAATTACCACAACCAGGCCAGGTTGATCCCCTATCCCATTGTAAAGAGAAGGATGTTGACGACTGCTGGTTCTATTTCACATATTCAGTGAATGGGAATAATGAGGCCATTGTTCATGTTGTAGAGACACCAGGTAAAAAAGTCTGATCATTTCAAAATTCTTTTCATTTTCTTTTCTACTGCTACTTAGGCCTCTTGGCAGTTTCCCTAGCACCTAGTAACACTTCCAGCTGGATTATTTTAAATTCAAGTTAGGGCACTTTTAATCTCAAAAATTAAAATAGTATTGTTAACGATATAAAAGAAGGAAAAAACAAGTCTTAAGTGTTATGAATGGAGAGTTTGAAGACTAAATGTATGAATCCACATAAAACACTCAGCATACTGCCTGACATTTATTTACCAGGACAGGAATTCACTAGGACTTGGCTCATTACTGATGATGCTTGAACTTGAGCTTGATTTAGGCTTGAGTGCTACTGGGAAAGATAATTTTAAAGGATATTATAAAGCATGAATTTGTTTAGCTTCTCAGAAGAGGAAACATTTTTTATTTTGATTTTTGTAGGTACTTTTTGTTATATTCTTTGAAATTTCCTACATTTCTGTACAGGTTGTTGTAGGAATGTAAGTTTTCATTTCTTTTGGATATATGGTAGGAATGCATTTGAGGGCATATGGTTAAGCATATGTTTAACTTTATAAGAAATAGCCAAACTGTTTTTTTTTTTTTGAAGTCTCTGTATTTTGCATTTACAGGTACATGTTTACCAATTTATGCTTCCTTATCTTTTCATCTTTTTTAACATTGTTTTTGAAAGACCAGCAGCTTTACTTTTGATGAACTACAATTTACCGTCTTTCTTTTATGGATCTTGCTTTTATTGTTATATCTAGCACTCCTTGCCTAACTCAGGTTCATAACAATTTTTCTTGTGTTTTCTTTTTTTTTTTTTTTTAATTTAAATTGGACACTTGGCCAGTTCAGTCAGTAAAGCATGACTCTTTCTTTTTTTAAATATTTTATTTATTTATTCATGTGAGAGAGAGAGAATGAGAGAGAGAGAGAGAGAGAGACAGGCAGAGGGAGAAGCAGGCTCCATGCAGGGAGCCCGACGCGGGACCCGATCCTGGGTCTCCAGGACCACACCCTGGGCCAAAGGCGGCACTAAACCACTGAGCCACTGGGGCTGCCCTCTCCTGTGTTTTCTTTAGAAGTTTTCTAGTTTCTGGTTTTTCCATTTAGGCCTGTAACCCATTTTGAGTTAATTTTAGTATATGGAGTGAGATTCAGTTCTTACATATGGATGTCTAGTAGTTCTAGCACTTTGTTGGAAAGACTGATTCTTCTCTACCTTTGAAAAATCAAATGATCTTATGTATGTTGGCCTATTTCTAATTCTTTATTATGTTCCATTTATCTGTGCATCTGACCTTTAGCCAATATACCACACTGTGTCAATTACTGTTGCTTTATAGCTAGTCTTGAAATCTGGTAATGTGAGATGTCCAATTTTGTTCTTTTCCAAAGTGTTTTTGAAATACTTTCCTAGTTCTCTGCCTTCTTTGTACATTGTAGAATTAACTTGCTGATACCTATAAAAATCCTGCCAGGATTTTGATTGGGATTGCATTAAGTTTATTTAATCAAATTGGGGGAGAATTGACATCTTAACATTACTGAGTCTTTCCATCCATGAATATGGAATACTTCTCCATTTATGCAGGTCTTGGATTTCTTACATCAGTGCTTAGTAATTTTTCACATGCAAATGGTGCACATATTTTGTTGGATGTATACATAAGTATTTCATGATTTTCAATGCTGTTACAGAAGATACTATTTTCTAAATTTCCATTTCCAATATGTAGAAATAAACTTTCATATACTATATAGAAATACATACGATTTTTGTTTATTGGGCACGTATCCTCTGGCTTTATAAGGTCTTTGTTTAATTCTAGTATCTTTTTTATAGATTCTTTGGAATTCTTTACATTTACTTATCTTGAGCTTTTATTCCTCTGTGTTTTTGTTGAGACACTAGCCAGCTTTGTAGTTTTAGCCCTACTTTGCATATATCAATCCCTTCCTTTTTACTTTACAGAGTGTCCCACTGGACCAGACATCATTCCAATTGTAGCTGGTGTGGTTGCTGGAATTGTTCTTATTGGGCTTGCGTTGCTGCTGATTTGGAAGCTTTTAATGATAATTCATGACAGAAGGGAATTTGCCAAATTTGAAAAGGAAAAAATGAATGCCAAATGGGACACGGTAAGTTGCAGAATATCTAAAAAGTAGGGCAGTTCACAAAGTAAATGTAACACTTCTAAGGCTTGTCTGTTAATGCTGAAACTGATTATTAAAGTCTTCTTTGAGTATTTTATTTCCGCACAAGTTCGTCACTCAGAGAACTTGACATTTGGTGAAAAACAGAAAACCTCTTAAATATATCCCATCAAACCAGAACATTGTAAGGAAGTATCTTCTGGATACTGTGGTCAGTGTTTTTATTTCCTGATTTTGTTCTTAAATCTGCTCTTCAGCCTTTTCATCTCATGTAAAATAGAATTCTAGATAATATCTATGCGGCAGGATATTCACTGGAAAGCATTCTTTCTTTCTCTCTCTCTCATTCTCTGTCTCTCTATTTTTCTCTTCTTCCCAACAAAGAACCTTGATCAAGAGCAGCCAGACTCAAAAGGCTGCGTATTATATGATTCCATTTATATAACATCCTGGAAAAGGCAAAAACTCTAGAGGCAGAACTAAGTCCATGGTTTCCAGAGGCTGGAGTGGGGGGGAGAGGGCATGAGGGATCTTCTTGGGATGATCTTGATTGTGGGTATGTATGTACAACTCTATACATAAAAGGAATATATTTAACTCTGCAAATTATAACTCAATAAAACTTTGTAAAAATTTTTTAAAAGCTGAAAGTGGGTGAAATGTGCTAGCATATAATGTGGTTTGAAATGTGAAGTCTGAGGGTAGGGTGGCCAAACCTTGGCCTTCATGTATTTATCTTTTGACAAAGAAGGCAGTCTTTGGTAATTTTAAAGTATAATGAATTTTAGTCATTTGCATTTACTACAGTTTGGGTTGGGGCTTTTTTGTTGTTGTTAAATGCTATATAGAAGTATAAAAGTAAAATCTATGAAATAGGGAAAATTCTCTTATAGTGTTTAACAATATACATGTCAGTGTTTTTCTGATGAAATCATTAGAAACTATTTCTTTTACTTTAGCAAGAAAATCCGATTTACAAGAGTCCTATTAATAATTTCAAGAATCCAAACTATGGACGTAAAGCTGGTCTCTAAGTTGCCGTTCGTATTTTCTTTCTTTTTCTGTCTTTGCATGTGAACTTTTATCCTTTTTTTACTGCACTGTGTGTCCTTTATCACAACTGCTGTTTTTTTTGTTTTGTTTTTTTAAAGTCTGGCTTTATTTATATGGCTATATTGTGGCTTTTTTTGATGTGTGTTAATTTAGAGTTAGCTTTTCAAAGGGCTTTCAAAGGAGCCTTATGGTACAGAAGCAGCAGCTGGGTAACAGTAAGAAGAGAATGTGCTTTGTGGCCTGCCAGACCTCTGGTCGGAACTCAGCACTTCAGCATCGAGCCACTTGGCTGTTGGGAGCTTGGTTGTCACGCCTTTAACAGGGAGCCATTAATAACATCTGTTGTGTGGGTGTGGATATCTGGCTAATGAACTGCAGTATGTGATATCAGCTTGTCAACTTACCATCCTCACTACACTCCTGTGCTTTAGATGACATTATCCTTACTTACAAATCACCATATGTAGATTTTAGGGTGAAACAATGAAAAGTAAAAGTGAAATCTAAATTGCAAAATAGAAAAAAAATGTAACCTGGTGAAACATTTGTATGCTATACAACTCCAATGTCATTGTTACTGATTTTAGAACTATTTGAAGATACTTTAGTTCTTGATGTAAGTTGAAATTCTGTATGTTTTCTGGTTATTGAATGATTCTGATATTCATCTTAAACATTGAACTTTTTAAAAAAAAACAACAAAGACTTTAAAGAGAAAGTCCTATTTATAGTTTTAAATAAAAATTTAGTTGAAAATTTCAGAGTTGTAGTAAGGCTTGCTTATCCTACTCAGTAAATTATGATAAGCTCTTCTGGTGAATATACATTTTACCTGAATGACAAATTTATTATTTTTTCTTTTATTAGTAGTGGACAGGATTTCCTTATATCTGATTTTTCATGAAATGATGCTAGCATATTTTAATGTAATCATGTAAATCCCTTAAACTGATTTAAAAGGTTATGATAAGAACAGATTCTCCTGGCTGGTGGTCCAGAATTTCTCTTTTCTTCTCCCAAGGATTTTTTTTTTTTTTTTTAATTTCACATATTAGAAAACTGAGACACAGAAGGGTTGGATAACTTGACCAGGTTCACCCATGGTTAGTCAGTGGAAGAGCTCAGATTCAGACCCAGGCACAGTGGGCTCCAGGGTTCATATTCTTACCCACAGCACTGTATTGGCAGCAGTCACATATCTTCAGGAGACTCTGTTACCTGTTAAGTAGAGATAGATCATTCTTCTATGGAGAATTACCCCTTTGTGACATTTGAGTGACATAACTGTATTGGACAAACATTGTAATGGACATACCACTTTATGACATAGAAACCAGCACTGTGGTTTTGCCTATTTACTGAGAGTGTACTTAAAATACAGGTATGTTTAATATTTTTAAAAGGTAGGAAGGCCCAATAACATTAGAAACCATTACTTGTCTTTTTTTTCTTTTATTTTTAAGCAGATTTTAAGACTTTTCCAATGGCAAAATTAGATTTGCTGGCAGAAGATTACAGTCACAGTTGTATATGGGCAGCCTGGTACATTTTTGTATTAGTCCAGACTCTATGTGTTCTTCTCTTACCTGATCCTTTCCACAGACTATTTTTAGAAGGAAGCTGATTTACTAGATTTTTTTTTCTTTTCCTTTTTTTTTTTTTTTTTGGTAGGTCAAAAACAGTCAAATATTGACATGCATATGGTTATTTCTCAAATAAGATAAATTTCCATGTATCCTATTGAAAGATGTAATTTCTATCTTTACTACACATTAAATCGTACTTTGCAAGAAATTATCAATACATAATAGTGAAACAATTAAGTTTCACTAAAATGCTACTCTTTCAGCCAAAATAGGCATTTTGGATAACTTGAGAAGTTTGCTTAAAAGTTTATTGGTGAAGTTTATTGATGAGTTCATTGGTGAAATCCAGGCAAATTAATGGCTACAGGTTATTCTGAGATGTTTTCTTATGAAAAATTAAAGTAGAAATAAACAATAGAAATTAAGGAATGAGCATCAAGAAATGAAAATAAATTATGACTCATGAAACAGTTTTCTGATATGGGATCAGGGTTTACCAATCAGTGTGAATTATGCTATTAATGTATTTCAGAGAATGAGTGGGCACTGTGATTATTTCACCACATAAGACTATTTTGTAGGTACATTAAAAAAAAATCAAATTATCAACCTTAAAGTTTTAGAGTGAATTATAAAATTTTCTATCCTCCCTGCTGTTACGCAGGCTTTAATGTAGATTCCTAATCTCTCACCATTGTGTGTTGCATATCTAATATGTTATATTACAGAGATGATTTTCTAGCCAGTTTCTAGTGTGAGCACAAAGATGACATTTTATTGAGTACATACGAGGACTTTACTTCTGAATATAACTCTGTTCTATTGATTTAAATATGCTTTGATTTTTTTTTCTCTTAAGATAAGGGTGGGGTTACACTCTGAACGTTGGAAACTAATCTGGTTTATTTTAGTTTACCTCCATCTAAAATGATGCCTAACACAGATAGTTTAATTTTACTTCTAACCTTGCATGTTAATCTTTTGTTTGGATGTAATAATGCATATATAAATGTTTGTGTATATGAAAAGGCAGACTTTTCTCCAAAGGTAAGTTCTGCCTTATGTACTTTGGACTCATTAGTTTTTTGGGTATTTTTTTCTTTTGTATTTTGTTTTCTGGATTTTCGGGGGGAGGGGGCTTGCTTGTTTTTGTTTTGTGTATGTGTTTACTTCCCTTATAAATTCTTAAGTATGAAATACTAGATTGATCTAATATATTGTTTCAAAGAAAAATGGTGATTTGTTTTCTCTGTGTATTTGAAAGAACCAAGTTCTAGCCTCAAATGCTGAATAGGAAGATGGAAATAAGGAGTGTAATGAACGTATTTGTACTATATAACTTGCTAAGAATGTAGTTGCCAAGATCCAGTTTCCTGTAATGTCTGTATAATAATGTATTAGCTTCAGTTGGGTAAGAGATGAGAAATGGATATCCTACATGTTTTCTATTATCCAGATTATTTGATGTTTGTCTCTGAGGGATCCTGAGTTCCTGCACCATGTTTCTGAAATGACGGGTCAAGATGTATTTTGTGAGGTGGGGTTGGGGTCAGGCTAAGGCATATTGTCCTGTCTTAATAGGAATTCAGATGAGCTACTGAGCTGAAGTTGTAATGGTTTATTTGGTGTGTTTTGGGACCATCCAGCTTTACATGCTATACTTTTTCTCAGTGATTTCTCCTCTACAGAATAAAATTCAGTCTCTCTAGCATGGCACACAGGACCTTTTATGATTTGGCCATGTCTTCTTTCTTGTCTCCTCTCCCTTGCTCACACCTCAGAATGTACACTCACACTCTTTTTTTTTTTTTTTAATTTATTTTTATTTTTTTTTTATTTTTACGATAGTCATACAGAGAGAGAGAGGCAGAGACACAGGCAGAGGGAGAAGCAGGCTCCATGCACAGGGAGCCCGACGTGGGATTCGATCCCGGGTCTCCAGGATCGCGCCCTGGGCCAAAGGCAGGCGCCAAACCGCTGCGCCACCCAGGGATCCCTACATTCACACTCTTAAAAACTTCTAAACTATATAAATGTGTCATTCTTTTTCCTAGACCTTGACTTTGCATGTGTTTCTATTTATCAATCAATATTTTATCTATAGTCAGTTTCTCTGTGAAAATGCCCTAATCTTCTCAAAGTCAGTCCTTTTTTTCTTTTACTGCTCCCGTACTATGTTTATAATTCTGTTTTGTACTATATTAGAGTGCCTTATTTTATTTGCATGTTTGTCATGCACCAGCCTATACCCTCTGAGAGGGCAGAAATTTTGACAGTAAAAGCCATATCCCAATATAATCTGCAATGAAGTGTAAATAAAATTTAAAAGCAAAAATTACTGTTTAGATGCTTTCTATAAATATTTTTAAAAATCACCACAAATGGCTCTATAGTGCAATATAAAACCAATTAATTTTTGCTTAAAATCTTAAGGTCTTAAGTTTTTATTTAACATTTATTGATTGGTGCTCACTGTGATTTCTTCTGATATAGGATTTTTTGGTTGTACTCAGTTGGCTTTCAAGCTTTCAGTTGATAAAGATAGGAGAAAGAAAATGTTATAGTAGATATTTAAATGTATCACTTAGATTTTGTTTTGTTTTGTTTTAAGAAAATGGTCTTGTGGGATTGTATGTTATTTGCATGCTTAAAACATCAATGCCTGTATATTTTTGGGTCTTGAAAGAGCTCTTTAGTTTATGGCTTGGAGTAATTTTCTGGGCTTCATTTTGGTACTCTTTGCTAAAATTAGTATTGCAATGAAAATAAAACATTTCACCAGTATGCTTTCTGAAGAATAACAATTATTTCATGCAGAATAACATTATTTTTGTTAACATTCTAAGCAAAAATGGCAGTGGGACGACTCCTGCAGTCTCAGTGCCCTCAGCAGTACTTTGCCTCAGAGCATTTGGTGTCTACAATTTCTTTGGTGGGAAAAGCCTCAAGAGAATACTTCCCTCACAGAGATGACAATCAAGGATTCCCATTAATTATCAAGAACCTTCTTAACCACAGTAAAGGGTTAAGAATCAGGCAGTTAATAGCAGAAGAGTTAATTCTTTAAGATAGGCATTCAAAACTAGTTGAAAGGAGAGAAGCCATTACAGGACATTCTCTGCTGTGGAGGGCATTTTTAAATCAATCGTGCCATGTAGGAAGGACTCAAGAATGAAATAATACCAGATTACAGGGTCACCTTTTGACTTGAAAAGCAGAGATTTCATGTTTCATTTTTGTGTAAAGTTTTTATTAATGCCTTTTAAAAATATGTGATATGTGGACAGATAAGAATGGAGACAATTGAAAATGACCATAACTCTTAATATTGTTTTAAAATACTACTACTTGATTTTAGTAGAGTATCTGATAATTTCTCTCTCTCTCTCTTTTTTTTTTTTTTAGGGTGAAAATCCTATTTATAAGAGTGCTGTGACAACTGTTGTCAATCCGAAGTACGAGGGAAAATGAGCACTGCCCATGCAGATTGCACAACACTGAATGCAAAGTCATAATTTTCATAGTCACAGTAAGGTAGCTTTAGGGCAATATCACCATGGTTTTTCTCATGTGCAGTTTTTAAAAATGTACAATATGTGTAATTTAAATTTTTTTTTATTATTTTGAAAATAATGTTATAATCAATGCCAGGGACTGACAAAAAACTTGAGACAGGATGGTTATCCTCATCTGCTAAGGTCACATTGTGCCTTTTTGACCTTTTCCTCCTGGACTATTAAAATCAGGCTTTTATTGGATTAAGTGAGATTTCTAGAGTGATTGAAAGGGCAGTAGTTAAAATAATGAGTATGTGGAGAGTTTCTATTAATCAAGTATTAAAATTGATTTTTAGCTTTACAGATATGTCAGGTTTTAGTTTTACAGAATCCAAAGTAAATGTCCTATGTAGCTAGTTTAGAATTGTTTCAAGTTTTTTATTTTGCTTTTTGCCTATTTAGACAAGACTGATGACATATCTGAAAGATGGAGTATATTGGGAATTAACCGGTGTAAAATAGTTTTGAGATATTTAATCTACGTAGAGGCCATGGGAAAAAGTCAGAGAGTTAGGAAGGGAAACATAGCTTTAAAACCTGTGTGCCATTTTTAAGAGTTACTTTATCTTGGTAACTCTTACGCCTTCTCTTTAGAAATTCAGGCCTTGGAAAAAGTATCTGGAAATTTTCTGCAAAAAAGTCCTTAATTTAGCATCATTTACATAATGGCCTTAATTTACATAATACGTGCTGAATTGAGGACCTTTGGGTGGATTTACTTTATTCCTTGTATTTGTTTAAAAGCCTGGTGCTTTTTATCACCTCTTCTAATCATTTAATGTATTTGTTTGCAATTTGGAAGTAAGACTTTTTTACCAGTACTTTTTCTTTGGCATTTCAGCTGTAAATTTGCCTTCTTACTGAACATGTGAAGTTGTCCTGTGACTTATGCCATAGCTCTCACTTAAGCACGTCCCCCTTTCAGCCAGCGCTGTAATAGACCACTGTATATTCCCTTCTCACTGTTTGCCCGTTTTGTTTCATCCTAGTCACATTCTTGTGTTAAGTGCCTTTTAATTTTAACAGTTCACTTTTTACATGCTGTTTACTGAAGTTATTTATTAAATAAATATGCCTAAAATATTTAAGTTGGATGTTTTCTGTCTGTATTGATCTATATTGTCCATTTCTATGCATAAAATTTTTATAGCTTAGGCTTACAAAAAAAATATCTGGTTAATGGGTATTTCACTTAAGAAGCTAAAATATATTTTTTAAAGAACAAAAGAAGATGTGCCAGAGACACAAGGAAAGTGCTATGATCAAACAGATTTTTTTCAGACTGTTTTTGGGCTCTTTAAATAATATTGGATAAGTCCTCAGCCCCCTCCGGTAGTGGGAAATAGCTTTTATCCTTACATCAAGCAGGCTTAACTCTGTAAATGTCTTAGAACTGGTAACTAGAAACTGGAAATTATGTCATTTTATTTAAGATCCAGACAGGATTGCTTTTTTTTTTTTTTTTTTTTTTAAGATTGATTTATTCGTTTGACAGAGATAGAGCGGGGGTGCGGGACTCTCGATCAGACTCCTTGCTAAGCATGGGGCTCAATCCCACGACTCCGAGATCCTGATCTGAGCCAAAACCAAGAGTGGGACCATCGACTGTGCCACAGATGCCCCTGTTACTTTTCTGATAAAGAAATTTTCTTTTCATTGGCTTTGGTTTGTTAGAAAGTATGTACACCCATAGTAAAGAGTATTAGAAGATATATTTTCCTTCCTAGAGCTTATAACAGGTGTCAGATTTGGGGGAGAGGACCAGCCTCTCACATTTGCCATACCCTCCCATTTTTGAAAATTGGTGTCCCTAAAAAAAAAAAAAAAAAAAAAAAAAAAAATTGGTGTCCTTTTGTACTTATTCCACTTAGGTGTATTTCCTAGCTTAGACTAAATCATCCTCCAATTTAGAATTACACATTTTTTTCTAGTTTGTAAGCTTCACGAGAAAAACTATCTTACTCATTTTCTCTTTCCCACTACCTGTACTCTTGGTTGGCTCAAGTCATTTCCTTATGCCTTAGGCATAATTAGTTGAATTGAATGACATATTTCTGCTCCAGAAGTTGCTTTTATTTTGAGGTTTTTAATAGAGGAACAAAGTCACTGTTCTAAATATACATATTTTTTCCTGACATATAGGTCCTTGAGGCTGAAATATGGTGAGTTTTTAGATTTTATATTACAATTTATAAAGATTTTCTGACTGTAGAAATCTTTGTATTTGGAAACTGGCGGAACTGTATAGAGTTTATTTCTCATACTGACTGTAAGAGCATTGACATTTGAATAATTTTAGGCTTAAAACTGGCAATTCCAAAATATAATCTAAGATATGGGAAATTAGCTTTGATTGAAGCCATGTTAGACGTTTGTCACTGAAATGTTTATTTTCTTAGTGACATTATATTTTGACCACCAATGAAATACTTTTTAAAAGTTAAGTGTCCTGAAGGGGCATCTGCCTTCGGCTCAGGGCATGATCCCGGGGTCCTGGGATCGAGTCTGCATCAGGCTCCTTGCAGGGAGCCTGCTTCTCCCTCTACCTATGTCTCTGCCTCTCTCTCTGTGTCTCTCATGAATAAATAAAAAGTCTTAAAAAAAAATGTGTCCTGAAACTAAAAAAAATTACAAGTTGTTTTTTTTTTCAAATTCTATTATGAAAATTGACAAAATGTAGGTATCATTCATGAATTATTTGGTGAGTGTCAAATGTCAGTAGTGGCATTTGTTGCAGTAATTCTCTGATAGTTTACAAAGTTTTCTTCTGCAACATACAGCTTTATGAATTTATTTGGTGAAGATGCCCAGATAAGACCTTGAACTGCAGGAACAGTTCATTATACTACTTTATGGTGAACTATTTTAACCTGAAATTGGACCCTTTTCCTTCTGTCACATACTAGAGTTTGAGGGACAGCCTTGAATAGAGGCCATTTGCCTTTCATTTATTGCCTGTCTCCTTGAAGATTTGGATGTTTCTGAGCTAATACACTCAAAAGAGTTCAGAGATAGTATCTCCAGAACCCTTCTTGAGCCTAATAAGAGACTTCACTGGCTGTTTAGAATTTATCTCATGTTCTGAGAATTTAGGGATAGGTACAAGTGGCTTCTGACTGATGGTAGGAGCAGATTTGGCGAGGTGGGGGACTGGATTAGATCAAGATTAAAGAGCCCAGTAGTCTCTCCCACTGTGAGGGTGACATTTCTCAGCTGCACGAAAATGCTAGGATGACAAATATTCCCTTAAATCCACTGATAATGACAATCCTTATATTCATTTCCTTCTATAATATCTTTAAGTGTTCACTGGATTTTAACTATATTAAGCTCTGAAGTTTTCAGGGTATAGAGTTCCCATAAAAGGTTACTAGTGGCATTTCATATAATTTTATTGGCCTTTCTACTTTGGGTTTATTATTAGGACTAATTCTAAAACAGACTGCTGCATGAAGCAGATTTAATTCTGAATCACTTTGTGAGTGGAAACACTGTTCAGAATATTTAAATCCCATTATTTAATGTTACTTTATGGTAATAGTTTATAGAAGACAGTTACCTTCATTTTATGTGTAGTATTTGATATGTTGTTGATTTTACTTACTGAAAGCAATGTTATATTAATATTACTGACCAAGATGATTCCTGGGAGAGAGTCGACATCCGGGTCTCCTTCAACAGCTAACCAGGTGGCCTTTTAGCAACCATTTAAAACATGAATTTGATCATATTTTCTCAACACCCCAATTCCTTTTTTTATTATAAATTTATTTTTTATTGGTGTTCAATTTGCCAACGTGTAGAATAACACACAGTGCTCATCCAGACAAGTGCCCACCTCAGTGCCCATCACCCAGTCACCCCCCTCCCCCCCCCCGCCCACCTCCCCTTCCACCACCCCTAGTTCGTTTCCCAGAGTTAGGAGTCTCTCATGATCTGTCTCCCTTTCTGATATTTCCCACTCATTTTTTCTCCTTTCCCCTTTATTCCTTTTCACAATTTTTTATATACCCCGAATGAATGAGACCATATAATGTTTGTCCTTCTCCGACTGATTTCACTCAGCATAATACCCTCCAGTTCCATCCACGTTGAAGCAAATGGTGGGTATTTGTCGTTTCTAATGGCTGAGTAATATTCCATTGTATACATAGACCACATCTTCTTTATCCATTCATCTTTCGATGGACACCGAGGCTCCTTCCACAGTTGGCTATTGTGGACATTGCTGCTAGAAACATCGGGGTGCAGGTGTCCCAGCGTTTCATTGCATCTGTATCTTTGGGGTAAATCCCCAGCAGTGCAATTGCTGTCAACACCCCCATTTCAGCTTGTTTCAGATCCTCAGGCATTTCTATGCATCCCTTTACTTATGTTTCTTTCTTATCCCTAGATTTCCTAGGTCTGTGAGTATAGAAACCTGTGTGTTTTGATTTGCCATTTGTCCCTAGAACAAGGTCTAGCACAGCAATAGGTGACCAGTGAGTATTTGTTGAACAGATAGATTTGTTTCTACAACTTAACACTATCTACATACCTAGTAGCATCTGTAGTGATCTACTCTACCTTCCTGCCAGTTCCTGTAGGTGGACTCTACACCCCTGGCCAGTCCTTGCACTGTATTTTAGATGTCATCCCCTCTTCTCTACTAAAACGAGTAGTTCTCCCCCTTGCTGGATCACTGTTTTCCCTGCTCTTCTAGATCATTCCCATTAGTAACCTGCTGTAGTTGCCATTTCTGTTTTTCTATTCCCTTTAAAGCTCAGAAGAGTTGCTTAGCCCATATACCTATGGCTAAATTGATTTTTAACAAAGATGTCAATTCAAAGAAGAAAGAAAAGTCTCTTCAGTGGATGGTACTGGGTAACTGGATTTCTGCAGGCAAAAGAATGAAACTGGACCCCACCTCACACCATGTACAAAACTATTTCACAATGGGTCAGTAACATAGGACCTAAAACCATAAAATTCTTAGAAGAAAATGGTAATTCTTTGTGACCTTGCATTTGGCCATGTATCCTTAGACCTGACATGAAAGCATGAGCAACAAGAAAAAAATGTGAGTTGGACTTCATCAGAATTGAAAACTTTTGTGCACTAAAGGACATTATCAAGAAAATGACAAGTGGCATCTGGCTGGCTCAATCGATAAAGCAACCAACTCTTGATTTCAGGGTTGTGAATTCAAGCCTCACGTTAGGTGTGGAGCCTTCTTAACAAGAAAACCTACAGAATGGGAGAAAATATTTGTAAATTGCATATCTGCTAAGGGGTGAATATATAAAGAATTACAACTCAACAAAAAGACAACCAAGTTAAAAATGGACAAAGGGCTTGAATAAACATTTCTCCACAGAAGAAACACAAATGGCCAACAAGCACCTGAAAAGATGCACAACGTCACCAGCCGTCAGAAAAATGCAAATTTTAAAAGCACAGTTAAATACCACTTCACACCTAGTAGGATGGCAGTTTTTAAAAAGTCAAAAGTAAGTGTTGGTATGGCTGTGGTGAATTTAGAAACCTTGTAAATTGCTGGTAGAAATGTAAAATGATGCAACAGTTATGGAAAATTGGTGGTCTCTGAAAAAGCTAAACATAAAATTACCATATGATATAGCAAATTTAGGTTAATTCCCAAAAGAATTGAAAACTTGTATGCCAGTAATCCTTGCAGAATTATTCACAATAGCCAGAAGGCAGAAACAAGCCAGGTTGTTCTGCTACTAAACAACCAGATAGGGAGTCAGGTCACCCCCACCCATGAAGATCCTTCTTTCAGAAAGCCCTGGGTAACCTAGATAACAGCTCAAAGGACCCTACCTCATGTTTCCAGAGACACAGCTCCCCTATCTGGTGGTTTAGATTGACCAATAAAAAATGGATGCAGAAAACTTGAGGCATCACCTCCAGACGCTAATGAAGGCAGAGCGCCAAGCTGGTGTGCGTTCTCTCTCCACTTGCATACTTGCTGTATGACCCTTGGACAGGCCAGGTATCCACTGAGAACTGTGAGTAGTAAGTCTTGTTTCTTCAAGTTGCCTGATGGCTTGCTTATGTGTATCCTGCCCTCATTGTAAGAACCACAATGGCCAGTCCAGCCACAATGTTGGCCGTGGTGGGGTTGAGATGTCTGTGGGGGCTCACTAGGAGTTATATGGGGCTGGGCCTGTATCTCAGGCATGCCTAGCCAGAAGTGTCAACATCAATAGGTTGGGGCCCTGCACAAGAAAGAACCAGACCAGTGTTTACTCCAGGGCTAGCCCACATTTATTGAGGCAAGATTCTTCTGGGTACTCTACAATGCTTTTGGAATTATGAGGTTTTCCAATCTGGTAGGAATAGTCATTATTCATGGCTATTTGCGAGCCCCTAACCATTTTGCGTAGACACTTACTCAACCTTGATAGTTGCCTTGCACAGATACAGTTGTCAGTGCTCTACTGAGTACTTCCGGGGACCCTCTGCAGACGTTGTCTCTGTGCACACTCCTCTTTCTCACCCTGCCCTACATCTTCCAGCCTGCTTGCTGTCCTTGGCTCCTCAGCTCCAGGGAGTCTGCCAGGCTCTGCCTTGGTGCACCTTTCCTGAGTCATGTCCTGGCAAAGCTTTAAAGATTGAAACTTGGGACAATTTGAGTTCACTTCTTTTATTTTCCATCTCTCAGGAATGCCTCAAGTGCTGAAAACTGTCTCATTTGATTTGTTTTAAATCTGGTCTCTTGGCTTGGAACAGAATTATTAGGGAGATGAAATTTTAAATTTTCGAGGTCTAAATAATGTTTATGAAGTTAAAAATTTGATGAAGTCAGTTTATTAATTTATACAATTATAATTAATTCAAAAAATTTATGCTTAATTGAAAACTAAACAAAAATAAAATGCTTTTTTCTATTTTACATTTTTAGTTTTAGCTTTTATATTTATGAGTTGGAATTTATTTTTTGGAGTTTAATTGGAAGTTTAATTTATGGCATGTGTACATTTCATTCTTCTGGCACTATTTGTTGAAAAAACAGTTGATTCTTCATTTAATTGGCTTTGCATTTTTGGAATTTAAATTTTTTTGCATATGTATATTCAGT
Source organism: Nyctereutes procyonoides (assembly GCF_905146905.1). Taxonomy (NCBI): domain Eukaryota; kingdom Metazoa; phylum Chordata; class Mammalia; order Carnivora; family Canidae; genus Nyctereutes; species Nyctereutes procyonoides. The sequence goes on from NW_026575143.1 coordinate 3,881,563, forward strand.
TCTTCCAGCACTATTTTTCAACTATTTGTTGAAAAATTATCCATTTAATTGCCATTGCATTTTTGTAGAAAATCAATTGAACAAGTATGTAACAATGGATTTCTTCATTTTCCATTCTTTCTAGTAAAGTTCCTATTTTTCATCAATACCATACTTTTTATTATGATAGCATATTATAATAAAACCTAAAATCAGATTGTGCCCTACAACTCTGTTCTTTTTCAAAAACACTTTGTTTTTCCAGTTCCTTTGCCTTTGCATGTAAATACAAAATCTCAAAAATTTCTACAAAAATCCTGACATAGTTTAAATGAGATGACTAAATCTCAGGGAGAATTGAAATCAGAATAACTGAACCTTTTTTTTTAATGGTAATGATAATATACCTCTACATTAATTTACATCATCTTGATTTTTTTTAAAGATTTTTATTTATTCATGAGAGACACAGAGAGAGGTAGAGACACAGGCAGAGGGAGAAGCAGACTCCCTCAGGGGAGCGGGATGCAGGACTTGATCCCAGGACCCCAGGATCACACCCTGAGCAGAAGGCAGATGCTCAACCACTGCACCACTCAAGTGCCCTAACTTGGATTTATCTTTTTTTTTTTTAATTCTCAGCATGCAGACAGCATAAATTCCACATATATTTCAAGATTTAAGCCCATGTTTTTAAAAATTTTTGTTGCTTCTATAAATGGTACTATTTTTTTTAAAGATTTTATTTATTTATGAGAAACAGAGAAAGAGCACGCGCATGCGAGAGAGATAGAGAGAGAGAGAGAGAGAGAGAGAGAGTGAGAGTAGGCTCCTCACAGGGAACCTGACGTGGGACTCGATCCCCTAACTGGGCTCAGGCCCTGAGCCAAAGGCAGACACTCAACCACTGAGCCACCCAGGCATCCCTAAATGGTACTATTTTGAAATGTCAGTTTCCAGGGATTTTTTTGCTAGTATATAGGGGATCCCTGCGTGTCTCAGTGGTTAGTGCCTGCCTTTGACCCAGAGCGTGATCTGGAGACCCGGGATCGAGTCCCACGATCGAGTTCCACGTCAGGCTCCCTGCATGGAGCCTGCTTCTCCCTCTGCCTGTCTCTCTCTCTCTCTGTGTCTATCATGAATAAATAAAAATCTTTAAAAAAATGCTGATTAAGATGGCGGAAGGGCAGGGTCCCCGAGTCACCTGTCCCCACCAAATTACCTAGATAACCTTCAAACCATCCTGAAAATTTACGAATTCGGCCTGAGATGTAAAGAGAGACCAGCTGGAATGCTACAGTGTGAAGAGTTCACGCTTCTATCAAGGTAGGAAGACGGGGAAAAAGAAATAAAGGAACAAAAGGCCTCCGAGGGGGAGGGGCCCCGCGAGGAGCCGGGCTGAGGCCGGGGCGAGTGTCCCCAGGACAGGAGAGCCCCGTCCCGGAGGAGCAGGAGCTGCACCAACCTTCCCGGGCGGGCGGAAAGGGGCTCGCAGGGAGTTGGAGCAGGACCCAGGAGGGCGGGGATGCCCTCGGGCTCCCGGGGACACTAACAGACACCTGCGCCCCGGGAGAGTGCCCCGAGCTCCCTAAGGGCTGCAGCGCGCACGGCGGGGCCGGAGCAGCTCGGAGGGGCTCGGGCTGCGGCTCCGCGGAGGGGGCTGCGGGGCGGGAGCGCGAATCCCACAGCGCAGGCCCCGGAGCACAGGGCGCCGGGACACAGCCCAGGATCCGGCCTCCCCCGGGACAGGCAGAGGCCGGGAGGGCCCAGGACAGCAAGGACGCTCCTGCCCCGAGCTAAGCAGATCAGCGGCCCCGCCCCGGAGCCTCCAGGCCCTGCGGACGGAGAGCCGAGAGCCCGGAGCCCGTAGTTCCTGCGGAGGCTGAATCCAGGCTTCCAGAGTTGCCATAGCAACTGCGGCTGTTCCTCCTGGGGCCCCACGGGGTAAACAACCCCCGCTGAGCCCGGCAGCAGGCAGGGGCAGAGCAGCTCCCCCAAGTGCTAACACCTGAAAATCAGCACAGCAGGCCCCTCCCCCAGAAGACCAGCTAGAGGGACCAGTGATACTCCCCCGTGTTCCAATACAACTTGTTTTTGGCCACTCTGCACTGAGCAAAATGACTAGAAGGAAAACCTCACTTCAAAAGAAAGAATCAGAAACAGCCCTCTCTCCCACAGAGTTACAAAATCTGGATTACACTTCAATGTCAGAAAGCCAATTCAGAAGCACCATTATACAGCTACTGGTGGCTCTAGAAAAAAGCATTAAGGCCTCACGAGACTTCATGACTGCAGAATTTAGATCCAATCAGGCAGAAATTAAAAATCAATTGAATGAGATGCAATCCAAACTAGAAGTCCTAACGACGAGGGTTAACGAGGTGGAAGAACGACTGAGTGACATAGAAGACAAGTTAATGGCAAAGAGGGAAACTGAGGAAAAAAGAGACAATCAATTAAGGGACCATGAAGACAGATTAAGGGAAATAAATGACACTCTAAGGAAGAAAAACCTACGTTTAATTGGGGTTCCCGAGGGCGCCGAAAGGGACAGAGGGCCAGAATATGTATTTGAACAAATCCTAGCTGAAAACTTTCCCAATCTGGGAAGGGAAACAGGCATTCAGATCCAGGAAATAGAGAGATCCCCCCCTAAAATCAATAAAAACCGTTCAACACCTCGACATCTAATAGTGAAGCTTGCAAATTCCAAAGATAAAGAGAAGATCCTTAAAGCAGCAAGAGACAAGAAGTCCCTGACTTTCATGGGGAGGAATATTAGGGTAACAGCAGACCTCTCCACAGAGACCTGGCAGGCCAGAAAGGGCTGGCAGGATATATTCAGGGTCCTAAATGAGAAGAACATGCAACCAAGAATACTTTATCCAGCAAGGCTCTCATTCAAAATGGAAGGAGAGATAAAGAGCTTCCAAGACAGGCAGGAACTGAAAGAATATGTGACCTCCAAACCAGCTCTGCAAGAAATTTTAAGGGGGACTCTTAAAACTCCCCTTTAAGAAGAAGTTCAAGTAACTCTGAACGTGAATGGGCTTAATGACCCCATCAAAAGGCGCAGAATTTCAGACTGGATAAAAAAAACAGGACCCATCTATTTGCTGTCTACAAGAGACTCATTTTAGACAGAAGGACACCTACAACCTGAAAATAAAAGGTTGGAGAACCATTTACCATTCAAATGGTTCTCAAAATATACCCTAAAAACTACAGAACACTTCTGAAAGAAATTGAGGAAGACACAAAGAGATGGAAAAATATTCCATGCTCATGGATTGGCAGAATTAATATTGTGAAAATGTCAATGTTACCCAGGGCAATTTACACGTTTAATGCAATCCCTATCAAAATACCATGGACTTTCTTCAGAGACTTAGAACAAATTATTTTAAGATTTGTGTGGAATCAGAAAAGACCCCAAACAGCCAGGGGAATTTTAAAAAAAGAAAACCATATCTGGGGGCATCACAATGCCAGATTTCAGGTTATACCTCAAAGCTGTGTTCATCAAGACAGTGTGGTACTGGCACAAAAACAGACATATAGATCAATGGAACAGAACAGAGAACCCAGAAGTGGACCCTGAACTTTATGCTCAACTAATATACGATAAAGGAGGAAAGACGATCCACTAGAAGAAAGACAGTCTCTTCAATAAATGGTGCTGGGAAAATTGGACATCCACATGCAGAAGAATGAAACTGGACCACTCTCTTGCACCATACACAAAGATAAACTCAAAATGGATGAAAGATCTAAATGTGAGACAAGATTCCATCAAAATCCCAGAGAAGAACTCAGGCAACACCCTTTTTGAACTTGGCCACAGTAACCGGAGAAGGACAAACAGTGTATGTTCTCATTCATTTGGGGAATATGAATAATAGCGAAAGGGAATATAAGGGAAGGGAGAAGAAATGTGTGAGAAATATCAGAAAGGGAGACAGAACATAAAGACTTCTAACTCTGGGAAATGAACTAGGGGTGGTGGAGGGGGAGGAGGGTGGGGGGTGGGGGTGAATGGGTGACGGGCACTGAGGGGTACACTTGACGGGATGAGCACTGGGTGTTATTCTGTATGTTGGTAAATTGAACACCAATAAAAATTAATTTATAAAAAAAAATAAAATAAAACAATAAAAAAAATAATAATAATAATAAAAAAATGCTGATTTTTCTCTATGAATTTGTTAATCGCATTTTATTAGTTTTGTAGCTTTTTATATATTCTCTTGGATTTTCTGTTTATACTATACAAGTTGAATACAAGTAGGCTTATTTCTTCTCGATCATCTGCCTTTTCATGTTTTTCCTTGCCTTAGTGCAATGGCAAGGACTTCCAATATAATGTTGAGTAGGAGTGATATGTTCTTAACAGAAAAGGAAGACATCTCCTCTTTTACTAGTGATGAGGTTATCTATATGTATTTTGTAGATGCCATTCATCAGGTGGAGGAAGTTCCTTACCATTCCTAGTTTGCTTAGTTTTTAGTTTTTAGTTTTTTTAAATCATGAATGCATGTTGAATTTTGTCAGTTTTTTCCTTGAATCTATTGAGATGCTTGTATAGTTTTTTTCTAATTTAATTAATTGAATGGTGATTTACTATGATTTTTCAAATACATGACCATCCTTGCATTCTTGGCAAAAAAAATCCATTTTTGGTTATAATGTATTACATTTTCTATATATTTTTGGGTTCAATTTGCTAATATTTTGTGGAGGATTTTTGTGTCAGTGTTCATGAGATACTGGACTGTAGTTTTCTTATAATATACTTGTCAGGTTTTGGTATTAGTATAATTTTTTGTCTCTTTAAACAGTTATCAAATATACCACCCTCTTTTATTTTTTTTGAAAAGTTTATGGAGAATTGGTATTATTTTTTTCCTTAAATGTTTTTTAGAATTTATCATTGAAGCATCTGTGCCTAGAGTTTTCTTTGGGAGAAGTTCATCACTCTGAATTGTTTCCTCTATTTTCTTAGGTTAGAAGCTTATGTCACTGACTTTATACCTCTTGTTTTTCCCTGCTAATATAGGCATTTAATTGTATAATTTTCCCTGATACTAGTACTCTGGCTGAACCCAACACTTTTGATATGTTGTTTAGGTTCTTAAAATTTTTTTGTGAACATAAAAATTTGTGTCTGGGATTATATTTCTTCTTCTTTAACTTCCTTAAGGAATAACTTCTCTTAACATTTCTTATATAGTGCATCTTTCTATTCTCTTACATAGTGTCCAAATATTTTGCCCATTTTTAAATGGAATTGTTTGCTTATTCTGAATTGTAAGACTTCATTATATGTTCTGGATAGAAATTCTGAGTTAGATATATGTATTACACATTTTCTTCAGTCTCTGAGTTGCCTTTTTTTTTTTTTGTAGTGATGTCTTTTAAAGATCAGAAGTCATATTTTGATGAAGTTTAATTTTTATATTTGTAAAATTTTAATCTAGTATTTCTTGAGTTGTAAGGAATTTTTGTCCTACCCTAAGATTATGAAAATGTTTTTGTTGTTTTAGAAATTTTATAGTTCCACTTTTATGCTTAGATCTATAGTTCATTTTCAATTTAATTTTTCCTTAAAAATTTTAACTATAGTAAAATACACATAAAATTTCTCACTTTAACCATTTTTAAGTATACAGTACAGTAGTGTTAAGTATATTTACCTTGTTGATCAAGCAATTTCCAGAACTCATCTTTCAAAACTGAAGCTCTGTAAACATACTTTCTGCTCTAATAAGCCTACTTAAATTAGTAACAGAAATGAGAGTCCACACCAAACACAAAATATTATCAGTTGGAGTCCTGAATGATATGAAACTTTAACTTTGTCCTAAATCAATAAATCCCAATGTACCATTTAAAACAGCAAAGGTAGAGAATATAAAACCAGTTTTACCTAGTAATTAGCTGCTCGTAGGAAATATGATTATATTTTTACAACTAGTTTAATGGAAAGTAATATATATATAAGGTTCTGGTAGCTAGGTTAAAATTCTGCTCTACTCTTACCAGGAACCCACTTTTTGTTGTAAATCTCCTTTGGAAGTCCAGTCAACCTGAGTATCTCTGAGGTAGATGTCATTATTCTTTAGAATTTCTTCTAGAACAGCGTTTGATATAGATTCTTAGTGACTATCTATGCACATAACTAAAACATAAAAATATTTTGTGAAATGTTTATCAGAAATAAAAAGGTAGACCTCAATATATTGAATGTTCACGTTTGATAAGATGACATGAAGAATTTCTCCTGTGACAGTTTTGGGGAGTTAAGTTCCAACAATGCCACCTGGCCAGGCCAGGCCACGAGGATCTCCAATCCGTATAATTTACACAGTGGGGCCTGTAAGTAAAGAGGGGACCTGTGGGGTAGGTGTGGAAGTCTGCTCAGCAGCGGCTCTCCCAGTGACCTTGACAGATTCTCTCCATCAATTTCAACAACAGTGTTAGAAATGCCATTGACGCCCCTGCAGCTCTGGGCTGACCTCCAGCCTCAGAAGGAGACGTTTACCTGAGCTGACTCTCCAGGGGAAGGTGTTGGTCACCCCTGGCTGTGACCCAAGGCAGCCATCAACATTTTCTAAGGGGTGTGTCTTTTTCTATCTTATTTCATGTCCATTAGTCAACTATTCAGGTATAATTCTAGAAAATGGGACAGGGCAGGGAAAAAGGTTTGTAAAGTTGCTGCTCATGTTTTTTTCTCTTCTCCGTGAATGGGAAGAATTTTGTTTGTTGTTTGTTTTTATTTTTAACTTAACAATTTTTAAGTATATTCATATTGTTGCACAACCATCATAAACATCCATCTACAGAAAATTGTATCTTCCTATATTCATTAAGCAATAAATCCCCACTTCACCCTCCTCCCCCCACACCACCAACCCTAGTCCCTGGCAACCACCATTCTATCTATGAATTTGAGTGTACTAGGAACTCCATGAAAGTGGAACCATACAACATTTGACTTAGCATACTGGCTTCAAGGTTCATCTATGGTAGAGTGTTTCAGAATTTTATTACTCTTTGAAGTTGCAAATTACTTCATTGTACATATATATATATATACTACATTTTGCTTATTCATACATCAGTTAGTTGATGGGCATTTGTATTGCTTCCATCTTTAGCTATTGTGGATAATCCTACTACAAACATGGGTGTTTAAATCACTACTTTAAATTCTTTTGAATATGTATCCACAAGTGGACACTGGCTCAAAAAGTAACTTCTTTTAGTATACTTGATATATACCATTAAATTCATTTCAGGCAATGCACAGAAGTTCCAACTTCTCTGTTTTCTTGCCAACATTTTGTATTTCCTATTTTCTTGATTATAGCCACCCTAATGGGTATGAGATGATACCTGATTGTGGTTTTGTTATGCATTCCTTTTTTTTTTTTTAAGATTTTATTTATTCTTGAGACACACAGAGAGAAAGGGAGAGACAGGCAGAGGGAGAAGTAGGCTCCCTATGGGGATCCTGATGCGGGACTCAATCCCAAGAGGTCAGGATCACGACCTGAGCCACCCAGGTGCACCCTTTATGAAATTCTATCATCAGCGATGTTGAGCATATTTTCATATGCTTATTGGCCACTTGTGTATCTTCTTTGAAGAAATGTTTATTTAAGTCATTTGCCTATTTTTTAAATCGAGTTTTTAATTGTTGACTTTTACGAATCCTTATATGGGGCACCTGGGTGGTTCAGCAGTTGAGCGTCTGCCTTCGGCTCAGGTCCTGATCCCAGGGTCCTGGAATTGAGGACCATATTGGGGTCCTCAGGAGGAGCCTGCTTCTCTCTCTGCCTATGTCTCTGCCTCTCTCTCTGGGTCTCTCATGAATAAATAAATAAAATCTTAAAAAAATTCTTTATGTATTCTGAATGTTAATACCTTACCAGATATATTATTTGCAAAGTTTTCTCCCATTTCATGATTTGCCTTTCCCTCTGTTGGTAGGGTCCTTGATTCACAAAAGATTTTAACTTTGATGAAGTCCAATTTATATTTTTTCCTTGTTGACTGTGCTTTTGGTTGGATATTACCAAATCCAATATAATGAAAGTTCTCTGTTTTTTCTTCCAAAAGTTATAAAAATAATAGTACTATCTTTTATATTTAGATTTTTCTTTTTAAAATTTATTGTTGAAGTATAGTTGACATATACAATGTTATACTAGTCTCAGGTATACAACATAGTGATTTGACAATTCTATATATTGCTCAGTGCTCACCATGATGAATGTAGTCACCATCAGTCACTAAATAATATGACAATATTATGGAATATATTCCCTACGCTGTGCTTTTCATATCTGTGATATTTATTTTTTTTTAAGATTTATTTATCTTAGAGCGAGAACATGAGGAGAGGCAAAGGGAGAGGGAGAGAATCTCAAGCTGCGTCCCCACTGAGTGTGGAGCCTGAGCAGTCACAATCTCATGACCCTGAGATCGTGACCTGAGCCAAAATCAAGAGTCAGATGCTTTGCCAAATGAGCCTTTCAGGGGCCCCTGTGACTTATTTATTTTATAGCTGAAAGTTCATACCTCTTAATCTTTTCACCTATTTTGTCTGTCTCCCCACCCACTGGCAACACCACTTTGTTCTTTGTATTTAAGAGTCTGATATTTTTTCTCTTGGTGTTTTTAGATTCCACATATGAGTAAAATCATATGGCATTTGTTTTTTTTCTGACTGCTTTCACCTAGCACAATATCCTTTAGTTCCATCGCCCAGCAGAAGAAGAGAGTTAATTAAGATTTGAGCAGAACTCAACGAAATCGAGACCAGAAGAACTGTGGAACAGATCAACAGAACCAGGAGTTCGTTCTTTAAAAGAATTAATAAGATAGATAAACCATTAGGCAGCCTTATTAAAAAGAAGAGAGAGAAGACTCAAATTAATAAAATCATGAATGAGAAAGGAGAGATCACTACCAACACCACGGAAATACAAACGATTTTAAAAACATATTATGAACAGCTCTACGCCAATAAATTAGGCAAACTAGAAGAAATGGACACATTCCTGGAAAGCCACAAACTACCAAAACTGGAACAGGAAGAAATAGAAAACCTGAACAGGCCAATAACCAGGGAGGAAATTGAAGCAGTCATCAGAAACCTCCCAAGACACAAGAGTCCAGGGCCAGATGGCTTCCCAGGGGAATTCTATCAAATGTTTAAAGAAGAAACCATACCTATTCTCCTAAAGTTGTTTGAAAAGATAGAAAGAGATGGAGTACTTCCAAATTCATTCTATGAGGCCAGCATCACCTTAATTCCAAAACCAGACAAAGACCCCACCAAAAAGTTGAATTACAGACCAATATCCCTGATGAACACAGATGCAAAAATTCTCAACAAGATACTAGCCAATAGGATCCAATAAGAAAATTATTCACCATGACCAAGTAGGATTTATCCCCGGGACACAAGGCTGGTTCAACACTCGTAAAACAATCAATGTGATTCATCATATCAGCAAGAGAAAAACCAAGAACCATATGATCCTCTCATTAGATGCAGAGAAAGCATTTGACAAAATACAGCATCCATTCCTGATCAAAACTCTTCAGAGTGTAGGGATAGAGGGAACATTCCTCAATAGCTTAAAAGCCATCTACGAAAAGTCCACAGCAAATATCATTCTCAATGGGGAAGCACTGGGAGCCTTTCCCCTAAGATCAGGAACAAGACAGGGATGTCCACTCTCACCACTGCTATTCAACATAGGCCTGGAAGTCCTAGCCTCAGCAATCAGACAACAAAAAGACATTAAAGGCATTCAAATTGGCAAAGAAGAAGTCAAACTCTCCCTCTTTGCCGATGACGTGATACTCTACATAGAAAACCCAAAAGCCTCCACCCCAAGATTGCTAGAACTCATATTTTGGCAGTGTGGCAGGATACAAAATCAATGCCCAGAAACCAGTGGAATTTCTATACACTAACAATGAGACTGAAGAAAGAGAAATTAAGGAGTCAATCCCACTTACAATTGCAACCAAAAGCACAAGATACCTAGGAATAAACCTAACCAAAGAGGTAAAGGATCTATACCCTAAAAACTATAGAACACTTCTGAAAGAAATTGAGGAAGACACAAAGAGATGGAAAAATATTCCATGCTCATGGATTGGCAGAATTAATATTGTGAAAATGTCAATGTTACCCAGGGCAATTTACACGTTTAATGCAATCCCTATCAAAATACCATGGACTTTCTTCAGAGAGTTAGAACAAATTATTTTAAGATTTGTGTGGAATCAGAAAAGATCCCGAATAGCCAGGGGAATTTTAAAAAAGAAAACCATATCTGGGGGCATCAGAACGCCAGATTTCAGGTTGTACTACAAAGCTGTGGTCATCAAGACAGTGTGGTACTGGCACAAAAACAGACACATAGATCAATGGAACAGAATAGAGAACCCAGAAGTGGACCCTGAACTTTATGGTCAACTAATATTCGATAAAGGAGGAAAGACGATCCACTGGAAGAAAGTCAGTCTCTTCAATAAATGGTGCTGGGAAAATTGGACATCCACATGCAGAAGAATGAAACTAGACCACTCTCTTGCACCATACACAAAGATAAACTCAAAAGGATGAAAGATCTAAATGTGAGGCAAGAATCCATCAAAATCCTAGAGGAGAACACAGGCAACACCCTTTTTGAACTCGGCCACAGTAACTTCTTGCAAGATACATCCACGAAGGAAAAAGAAACAAAAGCAAAAATGAACTATTGGGACTTCATCAAGATAAGAAGCTTTTGCACAGCAAAGGATACAGTCAACAAAACTCAAAGACAACCTACAGAATGGGAGAAGATATTTGCAAATGACGTATCAGATAAAGGGCTTGTTTCCAAGATCTATAAAGAACTTATTAAACTCAACAGCAAAGAAACAAAGAATCCAATCATGAAATGGGCAAAAGACATGAAGGGAAATCTCACAGAGGAAGACATAGACATGGCCAACATGCACATGAGAAAATGCTCTGCATCACTTGCCATCAGAGAAATACAAATCAAAACCACAATGAGATACCACCTCACACCAGTGAGAATGGGGAAAATTAACAAGGCAGGAAACAACAAATGTTGGAGAGGATGCGGAGAAAAGGGAACCCTCTTACACTGTTGGTGGGAATGTGAACTGGTGCAGCCACTCTGGAAAACTGGGTGGAGTTTCCTCAAAGAGTTAAAAATAGACCTGCCCTACGACTCAGCAATTGCACTGTTGGGGATTTATCCCAAAGACTCAGATGCAATGAAACACCAGGACACCTGCACCCCGATGTTTCTAGCAGCCATGTCCACAGTAGCCAAACTGTGGAAGGAGCCTCGGTGTCCATCGAAAGATGAATGGATAAAGAAGATGTGGTTTATGTATACAATGGAATATTACTCAGCCATTAGAAACGACAAATACCCACCATTTGCTTCAACGTGGATGGAACTGGAGGATATTTTGCTGAGTGAAGTAAGTCAATTGGAGAAGGACAAACAGTGTATGTTCTCATTCATTTGGGGAATATAAATAATAGTGAAAGGGAATATAAGGGAAGGGAGAAGAAATGTGTGGGAAATATCAGAAAGGGAGACAGAACATAAAGACTCCTAACTCTGGGAAAGGAACTAGGGGTGGTGGAAGGGGAGGAGGGCGGGGGGTGGGAGTGAATGGTTGACGGGGCTGGGGATTATTCTGTATGTTGGTAAATTGAACACCAATAAAAAATAAATTAAAAAGAAGAAATGGTTTATGTGTATAATGGAATATTACTCAGCCATTAAAAATGACAAATAACAAAAAATGACAAGTAGCCACCATTTGCTTCAACGTGGATGGAACTGGAGAGTATTATGCTGAGTGAAATAAGTCAGGCGGAGTAGGAAAAACATTATATGGTCTCATTCTTTTGGGGAATATAAATAATAGTGAAAGGGAATATAAGGGAAGGGAGAAGAAATGGGTGGGAAATATCAGAAAGGGAGACAGAACATGAAGATTCCTAACTGTGGGAAATGAACTAGGGGTGGTAGAAGGGGAGAAGGGTGGGGGGTGGGGGTGAATGGGTGACGGGCACTGAGGGGGGCACTTGATAGGATGAGCACTGGGTGTTATTCTGTATCTTGGCAAATTGAACACCAATACAAATAAATTTATTATAAAAAAAGAAATGGATGCATTCTGGAAAACCACAAATCATCAAACTGGACCAGGAAGAAATAGAAAACCTGAACAGGCCAATATCCAGTGAGAAAACTGAAGTAGTTGTCACAAACCTCCCAAGACACAAAAGTCCAGGGCTAGATGGCCTCCCAGGGGAATTCTATCAAACGTTTAAAGAAGATATAATACCAATTCGACTAAAGCTGTCCCAAAGGATAGAAAAGAACAGAACTTCCAAACTCATTTTATGAGGCTAGCATCACCTTAACTCCAAAATCAGACAAAGAATACACCAAAAAGGAGAATTATAGACCAATATCCCTGATGTACACAGATGCAAAAATTCTCAACAAGATACTAGCCAACAGGATCCAACAATACATTAAGAAGATTATTCACCATAACCAAGTGGGATTTATCTCCAGGATGCAAGGCTGGATCAACGCTCGTAAAGCAATCAACGTGATAGATCATATCAACAAGAGAAAAACCAAGAACCATATGATCCTTTCAATAGATGCAGAGAAAGCATTTGACAAAATACAGCATCCATTCCTGATCAAAACTCTTCAGAGTGTAGGGATAGAGGGAATATTCCTTAGTATCTTAAAAGCCCACAGCAAAGATCATTCTCTTTTTTTTTTAATTTTTTATTTATTTATGATAGTCACACAGTGAGAGAGAGAGGCAGACACACAGGCAGAGGGAGAAGCAGGCTCCATGCACCGGGAGCCCGACGTGGGATTCGATCCCGGGTCTCCAGGATCGTGCCCTGGGCCAAAGGCAAGCGCCAAACCGCTGCGCCACCCAGGGATCCCGCAAAGATCATTTTCAATCAGGAAACACTGGGATTTTTTCCCCTAAGATCAGGAATGAGACAGGATGTCCACTCTCACCAGTGCTATTCAACATAGTAGTAGAAGTCCTAGCCTCAGCAATCAGACAACAGAAGGAAATAAAATTAATGCAAACTGGCAGAGAAGAGGTCAAACTCTTCCACTTTGCAGATGACATGATACTCTACATAGAAAACCCAAAAGACTCCACACCAAGATTGCTAGAACTCATCCAACAATTCAGCAGTGTGGCAGGATACAAAATCAATGCCCAGAAGCCAGTGGAATTTCTATACACAAAAAATGAGACAAAAAAATGAGACAGAAGAAAGAGAAATTAAGGAGTCAATCCCATTTACAATTGCACCCAAAAGCATAAGATACCTAGGAATGAGCCTAACCAAAGAGGTAAAGGATCTATACCCTAAAAACTACAGAACGCTTCTGAAAGAAATTGAGGAAGACACAAAGAGATGGAAAAATATTCCATGCTCATGGATTGGCAGAATTAATATTGTGAAAATGTCAGTGCTACCCAGGGCATTTTACATGTTCATTGCAATCTCTATCCAAATACCATGGACTTGGTAATCTTAAGATAACAAGATAACAAGTAGTCTTAAGATTTGTGTGGAATCAGAAAAGACCCCAAATAGGCAGGGGGATATTGAAAAAGAAAATAAAAGCCAGGGGCATCACAATGCCAGATTTCAAGTTGTACTACAAAGCTGTGATCATCAAGATAGTATGATACTGGCACAAAAACAGACACATAGATCAATGGAACAGAATAGAGAGACCAGAAATGGTCCCTCAACTCTACGGTCAACTAATATTCGATGAAGCAGGAAAGAATATCCACTGGAAAAAAAGCCTCTTCAATAAACGGTGCTGGGAAAACCAGACATCCACATGGAGAAGAATGAAACTAGACCATTCTCCTACTCCATACATAAAGATAAATTCAGAATGGATGAAAGATCTAAATGAAAGACAAGAATCCATCAAAATACTAGAGAGGAACACAGGCAACACATTTTTTGAACTTGGCCACAGCAACTTCTTCAAGATACATCTATGAAGGCAAGGGAAACAAATGCAAAAATGAAGTATTTCGATTTAATCAAGATAAAAAGCTTCTGCACAGCAAAAGAAACAGTCAACAAAACAAAAAGACAACCTCCAGAATGGGAGAAGATATTTGCAAACGACATATCAGGTAAATGGCTAGTATCCAAGATCTATAAAGAACTTATTAAACTCAACAACAAAGAAACAAACAATCCAATCATGAAATGAGCAAATGACATGAACAGAAAGAAATTTCACAGAGGATGACATAGACATGGCCAACAAGTACATGAGAAAATGCTTTTATCACTTGCCATCAGTGACATATAAATCAAAACCACAATGAGATATCACCTCACACCAGTGAGAATGGGGAAAATGAACAAGACAAAAAATAAGAAATATTGGGAGAGGATGTGGAGACAGGAGAACTCTCTTGCACTGTTGGTGGGAATGTGAACTGGTGCAGCCACTCTGGAAAACTGTCTGGAGGTTCCACAAAGAGTTAAAAATAGACCTGCCCTATGACTCAGCAATTGCACTGCTGGGGATTTACCCCAAAGATACAAATGCAGTGAAAACCTGAGACACCTGCCACCCAATGTTTATAGCAACAATGTCCACAATAGGCAAACTGTGGAAGGATCCTCAGTGTCTATCAAAAGATGAATGGATAAAGAAGACATGGTCTATATATTCAATGGAATTTACTCAGCCATTAGAAATGATGAATACCCACCATTTGTTTCGATGTGGATGGAACTGGAGGGTATTATGCTGAGTGAAGTAAGTCAATTGGAGAAGGACAATCATATGGTTTCACTCATATGGGAAATATATAAAATAATGAAAGGGATTATAGAGGAAAGGAGGGACAATGAGTGGGAAAAATTAGAGAGGGTGACAAAACATGATAGACTCCTAACTCTGGGAAACAAACGGGGTAATGTAATGGGAAGTGAGTAGAAGGTGGGTTGACTGGGTAACGGGCATTGAGGGGTCACTTGACGGGATGAGCACTGGGTGTTATACTATATGTTGGCAAATCGAACTTCAATAAAATATACATATAGTAAAAAATAGAACAATAAAACAAATCTCCACTTAAATAGAAACACATGATTAGATAATAACAATAACAACAAAAATAATATATATAATTTATTAATTATATTATATAATTATATATTAATATATTATTAACTATATTATTATTATTATTATTATTATTATTAATTCCAGGGCCAAAAGAGAAAAGAAGACCACATAAAGACACTTGACTATTATTCATTCAATATTTATGTTCTTCCCTCTTATTCTTTTCAATATTCCTTTTGATACTAGCATAAATTTAGTTTATAAATCTTTCATAGTTCTACTACAGCTCATGATATGATAGGTAGTTTTACTAAATACTATTATTTGCAGGTTTACTAAATATAATATAAAGAATAGGACAGCCCCGGTGGCGCAGAGGTTTAGCGCCGCCTGCAGCCCAGGGCATGATCCTGCAGACCCTGGATCCAGTCCCATGTCAGGCTCTCTGCATGGAGCCTGCTTCTCCCTCTGCGTGTGTCTCTGCCTCTCTCTCTGTCTCTATGAATAAATAAATAAAATCTTTAAAAAAAATAAAGAATAAAGTCTTTGTTCTGACCTCCTCAATGAATTTCCAGTTTTAATGTGAAAAAGATAAAGCAGGATATATTCTTTTCTAAACATATTTACCTGGAAGCATAAGAAATGTGTGAAGATGACTTTTCTCTGTGTAACATCGTACAAAGTAAATTTGCAAAAAAATATGACACTTAAATAATCATGACATATCAAAACCTGCAGAGAACAAATTTCATTTAATTGCTTTTATACCACACCAGAAGATATTGCAGGGACATTAATGAATAGAAGCAAGCTGGAACTTCAATGTAGAGCCTCTTTCTTAACATCAGCAACAAAAAGGCTTTGATCTTACACTTTCAAGTTTGTTCTGGATAATAACGAAGAATTCTGAAAATAAACCAAGTAATTGTAACTTTCATGTAATTCAACTTCTAATATATGCACATACAAACATTTCTGAAACTTTTGGTTTTATGCATTTCTTGTTATTAGAGCATATGTTACATTAACTGCATGCCATTTTTCAAAATATTTTCTAGAACTTTTGGTTTTCAAAATCAGTGATCTTTCTCTCAATGCTAAAAAGTTTATTTTAGCTGGACATTGAGAAAGACTTACACCTTAAGCAAATTATAGTTAAGCTCCTCACAGCCCTCTTTTTGACTAGGCCTTGGCCCTGTCCTTGGCCTGCTTTTAGCAATACTGTTCAGCTAGTTTAGTAGGAATGCTCCTACTTGAGGTCTCATTTTAGTAATTTTATATTGACCTCCTCCCTCTGTTCATTAGCTGTAAATCCCTAGTTCTCTTTACTGTATTTGGAGTTGAGTTCAGTCTCCCTGCCTTATTCAGTAGTCTTGAATAAAGCCGTCACTACCATTTTAAACAAATGTCAGAATAAGTTTTTAAGAGCATTGTTAAAAAGGGAAAGGGCTTGCCTTATCTTTGATGGTGGCGAAAGCCTTCCAAAGGCTGTAGATCCTACTCACTTTTGTCCTAATTCTGGCCTAATATGAGATAGTCAGTGTCCTTGGTTGAAATTGACATTGTCTATTCAATATTAAGGGATATTCTACTACCATAAAAAAGCCCTACATTTTATCCAACAACACTGTTGAAATACTTACTATTCCTGCTTCTACTTCTCCAGGGGTATGTTTACTTCTATCAGTCATTAATCAACAAAAATATTTCCTATATGTTTTTCTGAAGAGCTCACTGCCTTCCAGGTCCTGACTAACTGTTGGATCATTCATAATTCTTGAGTTGTGCCATTCAATATTGAAGCCATAAACCACATATGGCTATTTAGGTTTAAGCTGATTAAAATTAAAAATCTAGGTTCTCAAGTCACACTTGAGAGTCACACATCTCAAGAGTTCAACAACTGCATGTGACTCAGAGCCCCATTATCAGAGGCACAGGTACAGAAGATTTCCATTATCACAAGAAATTTTTATTGGAGTGAAAGCGGTAATTGACAAGAAATAAGCGGTTTGGGAGAAGAATTTTTAACTGGAGCCAATATAGATTACTTTTGTTTTGGGTTTCCTCTGCCAGTAGCTATAAGATTCTGGCTATTAAAAAAACCCTGCAATTATTTGTATATGGTTTTGAGTATTGGTTGATTTCTCTTATATCATCAAATGATAAGCACCAGGGTTCTTAACTCTGGCAGTACATTTGAAACAACTATGAAGAATCTGGTTTAATTGGTCTGGGATGGGAACAAAGAATTAGTGTTTTTTAAAAGCACCGCAGATTAATTCTGTTTTGTAGACACACTTGAGAAGCACTAATTTAACACATATGTTACCTCATTTAATCAAATTATTACATAATTAATATATATGACACTATTATCTGCATAGTCCATAGGGGCAAAATGAGAAGCTGCAGTGGGTCCAGTTTAAGTAATCCCAGCAATTGCCATGCATGGGGACAGATTGCTATGTTGAACTAAAATTTATGTTGAAAAAATAATTCTAGACAGAAACATAAAATTCACCTTGTTTGCAATCCAATTATTTGGTAATGTGCAATAACAATTTTACTATTTGTTTCTGCATATATTCTCTCCAAAACTCTCAGGAGTTGTTAATATGCTTCATCTTTATATTACCTCTGGGATGTTTCACAGTTTTGGAGAATAGATAATTGGTCATTAGCAAAAAAATACTTTATTTATTTTCTCTTGGCTGATAATTTAATTAGGCTCAATTTATGATTTCTACTTACCTGTTTTTTACTACTATACACTGTTTTTTACTACTGCATATATTATAAGCATTACCTAAAGGTAATGAGAGATTTTAGAGAATAGCCATTATTTCATTAAGTTTTCTATTTTATGTTTCTGAAGAAATCTATTTTCTCTTAATTTTTGATAATAAATGTAACACTAAATGGAACTCCACATACTTAGATTAATATCATTGTTCAATGCTCTAATTCTGCTGGAGATATATATATAGATATATAGATAGATATAGATATATATACATATATAAAACATATATATGTTGAATGATTATATATATGTATATGTATATATATAAAACATTCAAGTTTCAAAAGGATATTGTATACATTTAAATACTCATGTCAGTAATGATTCAGATTGGATTTCAAACCATATCATCCAATAGTACTACTCACTCCTGGGCACATTGAAAATGTGGTTACAAATAATATTTTAATGTTATCAACATTGATTGGCAAGAGTCATGTCTTTAAAATTATTAGCACTTATATCTTGTGCCATTATAAATTCTACAAAATATGCTCTAATACATATCAATCGGGTTATTGTCATGAGGCATTTATGTTTACTTTATGTACTTCTTTTTGTTGTTGAAATTTGTTGTGTAGTGTTCATATGTTAACATTTTGAGTAGGCTGAATATTTTAATCATTTGTGATTTAAAATATAAATAACTTTTTAAAATTAGAAAAAAGAGAAAGCATTGCAAACATTCAAACTTACCTGCTGCCAATGAAGCTCCTCCATGATCTAGACCTACCGTAGGATAGGGTATTTCCCACTATTGTTCAATGAGCACCATCCTTTCAAGTCAGTGTTAATTTTCGTAAAGCTTCTACATTTGCAATTTTCATTGCTATCTCCATGAATTTGCTCATGTTGGTTATTTTGACCAGAATTCATCTATTCTCAGAAACAGGGGTGTGGTAGAGATTTCGGGGAGCAGTATGTGGCACTTTAAAGAAAAGTTATTGTGTATTAAAAAACTTAATTTCATTATAGTTGATCTAATTTTTATTATATGTGACCTATGAAAAACATTATTATATATGAATAATAGTAACACTGGAAATGGAAATGGAAAAGTAGTACATAAATCATACAAATACATACATAAATCAACCCATGTTTCTATAGAAATGATGCTGGGACACCCTTAACTTAGAGCAGTATAAATATAGTACAATGGTTCTCCAAATTTAGCCTATGCCAGAATCACCCAGAAAATTTGTTAAGACAGATTGCTGGAGGGGAGGAGAGGTAATATGGCAGAAGAGTAGAGGATCTCATTTCATCTGGTCCTCTGAATTTAGTTAGATTCCTAGTAAATCATTTTGAACACCTAGATGAATTCAACCTGAATTATAAGAAAAGAATGACTAGAATTCTACAAATAGAAAAGCACACACCTTCTGCAAGGTAGGAGGATGGAGAAGCAAAACTGAAGGGATATGTCAGAAGATAAACAGTGGGGGAAAGAGCCTGTGGAAGCTGGTTACCAGAAAGTGAACTAGCACAAAATTGGAACCTTTAGAAATCTGATCCGGCAAGAGACATCCCTGCCTGTAAGGTGCTCAGTGGTGAAGCAGGGCAGAATCCCAGGTGGGCAGTGTAGTATCAGGGTCCCCAGGGTCACAGAAAGAACAGGGTTGCCTGAGCTGACAGTGTTTCCAAGCATTGGAGTGGGCAAACTGGTTTCAGTCAGTGAACCTGGAAGGGGCTCTCAGCTCAGCTTGCCAGAAACCTCAATGCAGGGCCCTACTGGGTGAATGCTTTCCATACTGGGGCCCTATAAAGGACAGAAACTGGGC
The DNA here is from genome assembly GCF_905146905.1 of Nyctereutes procyonoides. NCBI lineage: Eukaryota > Metazoa > Chordata > Mammalia > Carnivora > Canidae > Nyctereutes > Nyctereutes procyonoides. The sequence continues at coordinate 3,901,353 of NW_026575143.1, forward strand.
AATCCTCTGACTTCTCCAAGAAAGATCAGAATGGGTGCACACAGAGGCCTGGAAAGCCTTCAGGGAACAAAAGCCACACACAGAAACCAGCTACAATGAGCCTGGCCCCCCACTGCACAAGGCTTGGTGCAACTCTGCCCAGGCAAAGACTTCTGAGAATCAGCACAGCAGACCCCTTCCCCTGGAAGACCAGCTGGAAGAATAGGTAAACAGCAAGTTTATGGACCATACAGAACTGCAAAACTCCAGCACTAGGAGAAAATAATATATAGAATTCGAGGTTGTTTCTCATTATTTATCTTTCAGTTAAAATTTTTCCATTTCTTGGGGATCCCTGGGTGGGTCAGCAGTTTAGCACCTGCCTTTGGCCCAGGGCGTGGTCCTGGAGTCCTCGGATCGAGTCCCATGTCGGGCTTCCTTCATGGAGCCTGCTTCTCCCTCTGCCTGTGTCTCTGCCTCTCTATGTGTCTCTCATGAATGAATAAATAAAAAATCTTTAAAATTTTTTTTTCCATTTCTTTTTTCTTTTGTCCCTTTTCAACTAGTTCTGTATTATATCAACACTTTGTTTTTAAGTATTTTTTTAACTTTCTATTTTTACATTTGCCTTTTATAGATATAGTCTTCATTTTTGGCTTCCTTTCACTATATTCAATTTTATTTTTGTATATATATATACAATTTACATTTACAAAAAATTTTACAGTTTTGGGATTTACAATTTTTTAAAATTTATGATAGTCACACACACACACAGAGAGAGAGAGAGAGAGAGAGAGAGAGAAAGAGAGAGACAAAGACACCGGCAGAGGGAGAAGCAGGCTCCATGCACCGGGAGCCTGACGTGGGATTCGATCCCGGGTCTCCAGGATCGCACCCTGGGCCAAAGGCAGGCGCCAAACCGCTGCACCACCCAGGGATCCCAAGTGCTTTCTAACATAGAGACCAAAACACAATCAAGACCAAGTGGATCATCTTATTTTGTCAACCTTGTGACATTATGAGATTATATTCTTTCCCCCTCCCTTCTTCTCTGGACAAAATGACTAGGAGGAATTCACAACAAAAGAAAGAACCAGAGATAATACTCTCTGCCACAGATCTAACTGATATGGATATAAGTAAGAAGTCAGAGCTGGAATTCAAGGCAAGTTGATAGAAAGGAAGGAAGTTGAGGAAAAGAGAAAAACAACTAATGGACCATGAGTGGAGGCTTCAAGAAATCAGCAGTGGAAAAGAAAGAAAGAAAGAAAGAAAGAAAGAAAGAAAGAAAGAAAGAAAGAAAGAAAGAAAGAAAGAAAGAAAGAGAAAGAAAGAAAGAAAGAAAGAAAGAAAGAAAGAAAGAATATTAGAACTATTTGCATCCCTGAGGGAGAAGAGAGAGAGCGAGCCAGAAGATATATTTGAGCAAATCATAGCTGAGAACTTCCCTAATTAGAAAAAGGAAACAGACATTCAGGTCCAAGACACTGAAAGGACCCCTACCAAAATCAGTAAAAGTAGATCAACATCCTGACATATAATAGTGAAGCTTTCAAATTTCAGAGATAAAGAGAAAATCCTAAAGGCAGCTTGAAACAAAAGGTTCCTAACCTACTGGGGTAACAACATTAGACTAGCAACAGACCTCTCCGCAGAGACCTGGCAGGCCAGAAAAGGCTGGCATGATATATTCAAGGTACTAAATGAGAAAAACATGCAGCCAGGAATACTTTATTCAGCAAGGCTGCCATTCAGAATGGAAAGAGAGATAAAGAGCTTCCAGAACAGAAAAAAAACTAAAAGAATATGTGACTACTATTAAGGGGGATCTTGTTAGCAAAGAGAGAGCCCAAAAGTAACACAGACTGAAAAGAAATAGAAACAACTTAAAGAAACAGAGACTTTACAGGTAATACAATGGCAGTATATTCATATCTTTCAATAGTTACTCTGAACGTAAATGGGCTAAATGCTCCAGTCAAAAACACAGGTTATCTGATTGGATAAAAAAGCAAACCCATCCATATGCTGTCTACAAGAGGCTCATTTTAGACCTAAAGACATCTCAAGATTGAAAGTAAGGGGGTGGAGAATGATTTATCATGCTAATAGACCTCAAAACAAGGCTAGGTAGCAATCCTCATGTCAGACAAATTAGATTTTAATCCAAAGGCTATAGTAAGGGATGAAGAATTAAAAGGTCTTTCCAACAGGATCTAACAATTATAAATATTTATGCTATTAACTTGGGAACAGCCAATTATATAAACCAATTAATAATCAAATTAAACATATTGATAATAATACAATAATAGTAGAGGACTTTAACACTCCATTTACAGCAATGGACATATCATCTAAGCAGAAGATCAACAGGGAAAAAAGGGATTTGAATGACACATTGGACCAGGTAGACTTCACAGATATATACAGACCATTCCATCCTAAAGCAACAGAATACACATTCTTCTCAAGTGCACATGGAACATTCTCTAGAATAGACTACATACTGGGTCACAAATTAGGTCTCAACTGACACCAAAAGATTGGGATTATTCCCTGCATATTTTCAGACCACAGTGCTTTTAAACTTAACCACAAGAGGAAATTTGGAAGGAACTCAAACACTTGGAATTTACAGAGCATCCTACTAAAGAATGAACGGGTCAACCAAGAAATTAAAGAATTTTAAAAATTCATGGGAATGAATTAGTATAAAAACAACTGTTCCAAACCTTTGGGATACAGCAAAGATGGTCCTAAGAGGGAAGTACACTGTAACATAAGCTTTTCTCAAAAAATTAGAAAAATTTCAAATATGCAAGCTAACCTTACACCTAAAGGAGCTAGGGAAAGAATAACAAATAAAGCCCAAACCAAGCAGGAGAAAAGAAATTGTAAAGATTAGAGCAGAAATCAATGACATATAAATTAGAAGAACAGTATAACAGATCAACAAAACTAGAAACTGGTTCTTTGAAAGAACTAGTAAGATCGATAAACCCCTAACTACACTTATCAAAAAGAAAAGAAAAAGGACCCAAATTAATAAAATAATGAAAGAGGAGAGATCGTGACCTATACCAAGAAATTACAAACCATTTAAAAAACATTATGAGCAACTAAATGCTAATAAATTAGGCAATTTTGAAGAAATGGATGCATTCCTGGAAACTTATAAACTACCAAACTGAAACAGGAAGAAATAGAAAACCTGAAAAGGCCAATAAGGAGCAAGAAAATTGAAGCAGTCATCAAAAACCTCCCAAGAAACAAGACTCCAGGGAAAGACGGCTTCCCAGGGGAAATCTAGCAAACCTTTAAAGAAGAAATAAACCTATTCTTCTGAAGCTGTTTCAAAAAAACAGAAATGGAAGGAAAACTTCCAAACTCAATGAGGCCAACATTACTTTGATCTCCAAACCAAACAAAGACCTCACCAGAAAGGAGAATTACAGACCAATATCCCTAATGAACACAGATGCAAAAAATTCTCACCAAGATACTAGTGAATAGGATCCAAGAATACATTAAAAGGATCATTCACCATGACCAAGTGGGATTTATTCCTGGGCTTCAAGGTTAGTTCAACATTCCCAAATCAATCAGTGTGATGCATCACATTAATAAAAAGGAAGGGCAAGAACTATATGATCCTTTCAAATGATGGAGAAAGTATTTGACAAAATACAAAAACATATTTTATTGATTAAAACTCTCCACAGTGTAGTGATAGAGGGAACATATCTCAATATCATAAAAGCCATATAAAAAAAGCCCACAGCCTTTATCATTCTCAACAGGGAAGGACAGAGCTTTTCCCCTAAAGACAGGAAGAAAATAGGGATGCCCAGTCTCACTACTGTTACTTAACACAGTACTACAAGTCCCAACCTCAGCATTCAGACAATGAAAAGAAATAAAAGGCATTCAAATTGGCAAAGAAATCAAATTCTCACTCTTTGCAGATTTCCACTTTATGTGGAAAACCAAAAGACTCCACCCTGAAATCAATAGAAATCATACAGCAATTCAGCAACATGGCAGGATATAAAATCAACGCATAGAAACCAGTAGAATTTCTAAACACTAATGATGAGGCAGAAGAAAGAGAAATTAAGGAATCAATCCCATTTATAATTGTACCCAAAACTACAAGATAGGACTAAACCTAATCAAAGAGGTAAAGGATCTGTACTCTAAAAACTACAGAACACTTTGAAGGGAATCAAGGAAAACACAAACAAATGGGGAAAAACGTTCCATGCTCATGGATTGGAAGAGAAGTATTGTTAAATTGTCTGTTACCTGGAGCAATCTATACAGTTAATGCAATCCTTATCAAAATACCATCGACATTTTTTACAGAGTTGGAACAAATAATCCTACGATTTGAATGGAACTGCAAAAGACTCTGAATAGCAAAAGGAACATTGAAACAACAACAACAAGACAACGACAACAACAACAAAAACCCCAAAATGGGTGGCATCACAATCCCAGACTTCAAGCTGTATTACAAAGCTGTGATCATCAAGACAGTATGGGAGTGTCACAGAAACAAACACCTAGATCAGTGGAACAGAATAGAGAACCTTCTGCAATATGGTCAGCATATTGTTGACAAAGCAGGAAAGAATATCTCACGTAAAGAAGACAGTCTCTTCAATAAATGGTGCTGGGAAAATTGGACAGCTAGGTGCAGAAGAATAAGACTGGACCATTCTCTTACACCATACACAAAAATAGACTAAAAAATGGATTAAATACCTAAATGTGAGACAAGAATCCATCAAAATCCTAGAGGAAAACAGGTAGAAACCTAACCTCTCTTACCTGGCTGCAGCAACTTCTTGCTAGACATGTCCCCAAAGGCAAGGGAAACAAAAGCAAAAATGAACTATTGGGACTTCATCAGGATAAAGCTTCTTAAAATTTTTTAAAAATAAAAAAGATAAAAAGCTGTACAGAAAGGAAACAGCCAGCAAACCTAAAGGTAATGTACAGAATGGGAGAAGATATTTTCAAATGATATAACCGATAATGGGCTGGTATCCAAGATCTATAAAGAACTTATCAAGCTCAACACCCAAGAAACAAACAGTCCGGTCATGAAATGGGCAGAAAAGACATTTCTCCAACGAAGACGTGCACATGGCCAACAGACACATGAAAAAATGCTCCGCATCACTTGCCATCAGGGAAATACAAATCAAAACCACAATGAGATACCACCTCACACCAGTGAGAATGGGGAAAATTAATAAGACACGGAATAACAAATATTGGCGAGGATTCAGATAAAGGAGAACACTCATACACTGTTGTGGGAATGCAAACTGGTACAGCCACTCTGGAAAACAGTGTGGAGGTTCCTCAAGAAGTTGAAAATAAAGCTAACCTTTGATCCAGCAATTGCACTACTGGGTGTTTACCCCAAAGATACAGATGTAGTGATCCAAAGGGCACCTGCACCCCAATGTTCACAGCAGCCATGTCCACAATAGCTAAACTATGGAAAGAGCTGAGATATCCGTTGACAGATGAATGAATGAATGAAGATATATATATATATAGATAGATATATCTCAATATATCTATATATATGATATATATACATCTTCATATATCTATATATGTATATATATTACATGTATATACATATATGTGTATATATATATATAAAATGGAATGTTACTCAACCATCAGAAAGGACAAATACCATTTACATCGATGTGGATGGAACTGGAGGGTATTATGCTGAGTTAAATCAGTCAACCAGAGAAAGACAATTATCATATGATTTCACTCATATGTGGAATATAGGAAACGACATAGAGGATCATAGGGGAAAGGAGAGAAAACTGAATGGGAAGTCATCAGAGAGGAAGACAAACCATGAGTAACTGTTAACTCTGGGAAACAAACAGGGTTGCTGGAAGAGAGGTAGGGGGAAGGGATGGGGTAATTTGGTGATGGGGATAAAGGAGACCACATGATGTGATCAGCACAGGGTATTATTTGCAACTGATAAATTACTGAATACTACATCTGAAACTATGTATGTACTATGTGTTGGCTAGTTGAATTTAAATTAAAAATAACAGATAGGGATCCCTGGGTGGCTCAGCGGTTTGACGCCTGCCTTTGGCCCAGGGCGTGATCCTGGAGACCCGGGATCGAATCCCGCGTCAGGCTCCCCGTGTATGGAGCCTGCTTCTCCCTCCTCCTGTGTCTCTGCCTCTCTCTTTCTCTCTCTCTCTCTGTCTACCATAAATGAATAAATAAATCTTTAAAAAAAATAACAGATAGCTGGACTTGAACCCCAAAGCTTCTGATTCTGTAGGTCGGAGGTAAGAGCCAATAATCTGTATTTCTAATATATTCCCAGTTGATGCCCAAGCTGCTAGTCTTGAGACCACATTTTGACAAGCATTGATAGACAAATTTCAAAAGTTCAAATTCACTGGAATGTTGGATTTGGAGGGGGGGATACATATAATATATCTACGGTTCTTTAAAACATCAGTATTAAGAGACAATTTGTATACTGCAAAAGAAAGAGTTCATAAAATTAGTATCAAGGAGGAAATAGTGGCAATTCTTTTTAGGCAGAAGACTCATTTTGAGCTGATAGAAATGAAGACTGGAGTATGAAATATCTTTTTATTCAAATAATGTTTGTTACAATGTTATTTGTTAGAGAGAAAACTGAAAACAACCAAAGTGCCCATTTAACAGAGATCTAGTTAAATAAACTATGGTAATGCTCAAATATAAAAGACGTAGAAAGAATTAGGTTGATTTGAACAGAAATAGAAAAAAAATCCTAAAATTCATATGTAAATATTAATGACCCTGAATTGACAAAACAATCCTAAGAACAACAAAGTGGACACATCACATTTCCTGTCTTCAATCTATTTACAAAGCAATAGTAATCAAAAAAACATAGTACTGCCACAAGAATAGGCATCTAGACCAGTGGAGCAGAATAGAGGTCTTGGACATAAACACGTATGCAGTTGAATAACTTTTGACAGGGGCACCAGGAATATACAATGGAGAAAGGGTAATTTCTTCAATAAATGGTACTGGGAAAACTGGAAATCCTAATCTAGGGAATGAAATTGCAACCCTGTCTTATACCACTCACAAAACATTAACTCAAAATGGATCAAAGACTTAAAAGTAAAACCTTAAAGTGTAAAATTCCTAGAAGAAACAAAATTAAAAAGATCCTTGGCATTGGTCATTGCAATGATTTTTTTGCAAAAGATACCATAGGTAGACAACAAAAGCTAAAATAAACAAGTGAGCCACATCCAACTACAGAGCTTCTCAACAGTAAAGGAAGCAATCAATTGAAAAGGCAATCTACTGAAGGGGAGGAAATATTTGCAAGGCATATATCTAATAAGGGGTTAATATCCAATGTTCAACATCACTCATTATCAGAGAAATGCAAATTGAAAGCACAATGAGATAACACCTTACATTTTTTAGGATGGTTATTTTCAAAAAGATAACAAATGTTGGCAAAGCTGTGGAGAAAGGAAAACACTTATACACTGTTGATGGGAATGCAAATCGGTATAGCCATTATGGAAAATAATTTGGCAGTTAAAAAAAATAATTTGGCAGTTAAAAAAAAAAAAAAAAAGAGGGCAGCCCGGGTGGCTCAGTGGTTTAGCGCCGCCTTCAGCCCAGGGCGTGGTCCTGGAGACCCAGGATCGAGTCCCACGTCGGGCGCCCTGTGTGGAGCCTGCTTCTTCCTCTGCCTTTCTCTCTCTGTTTCTGTGTCTCTCATGAATAAATAAATAAAATCTTCTTTTTTAAAGAAAAAATAGAGCTACCATATGATTCATCAATATTATTACTGTATATATATATCTGAAGGAAATTGAATCTGTATCTTGAAGAGATAACTGCAACCCCATGTTCACTGCAGCCTTATTCACAAGAGCCAACATATGGAAATAACCTAAATGTTATTTGACAGTTATTTGGATAAAGAAAATGTGACACACACACGCACGCGCGCGCGTGCGCGCGTCCACACACACGCGAATATTATTTTCAGCCATAAAAGGAAGTAAATCCTACCAATGCCACAAGATGAATAACTTTATTTTTTTTTCAAGATGAATAACTTTAAAGGAATTTATGCTAAGTGAAATAGGCCAGAGGGAGAAAGAATATACTGTATAATCTCACTTATATAAGGAATCTAAAAAAACCCAAACAAACCAATATCATAGAAACAGAGAATAGAATAGTGGTTGCCAGAGGCTGGTAGGAGGAAAAAATACGAAATATGGTTCAAAGGGTACAGAATTTCAGTTCTAAGAAGAATAAGTTCATAGAATCTAATGTGCAGCATGGCAACTATAGTTAGTAATATAGTATGGTATACTTGAAAGTTGTGGAGAATAAATCTTACATTCACACCACACACAAAAAAATCATTAACTATTTGAGGAGGTGGATGCATTAATTATCTTTTAAAATTTTGATTATAGATTTCTAATGGAGACAAATCGATACATAATAGCTTCAGTACAAAATAGTCATTGATATTTCTATAAGTATTACAAAATGATCACCACAGTAAGTCTAAGTTAACTTCCAATACCATACATATACTATTTGTCTTTTTTTGATTTATTTCACTTAGTAACACTCTGTAGCTCCTTCTATGTCATTGCAAATGTCAATATTTTTTATGACTAATATTCCATTATATATATAGGGAGATAGATTATTTATATCTATATCTATCTATATCTATATCATCTATCTATCTATACACACACACACACATCACATCTTCTTTATTCATTCACTAGTTATTAGATACTTGGGCTGTTTCCATATCTGGTTATTGTAAGTAATGCTGCTATAAACATATGGGTGCATGTATCCCTTCAATTTAGTATTTTTGTATCCTTTGGATAAATACCTAGTAGTGCAATTGCTGATTATAGGGTATCTTTATTTTTAAGTTTTTGAGGAAACTCTGTACTGTTTTCCAGAGCGGCTGTACTGTTTTACATTCCCACCAACAGTGCAAGAGGGTCCCCTTTCTCCATATCCTTGCTGACACCTGTTGTTCTTTATGTTGTTCATTTTAGCCATTCTGACAGATGTGTTGTGGTATCCCATTGTAGTTTTGATTTGTATTTCCTGATGTTGAGTGATGTTGAGCATCTTTTCATGTATCTCTTGGCCAACTAGATGCTTTTCTTCTTCTTCTTCTTCTTCTTCTTCTTCTTCTTCTTCTTCTTCTTCTTCTTCTTCTTCTTCTTCTTTTTTTAGGTGTCTTCTTTGGAAAAATGTCTATTCATGTCTTTTGCTCATTTTTAAACTGGGTTATTTGTTTTTTTGGGCATTGAGTTGTATCAGTTCTTTATATATATTGGATACTAACCCTTTATCAGATGTGTCATTTGCAAACATCTCATCCCATTAAATAGGTTGTCTTTTAATTTTGTTGATTGTTTCCTTCACTGTATAGAAGCTTTTTTATTTTGCTGAAGGACCAATAGTTTTTTTTTTGTTTTTTTTTTGCTTTTGTTTCCCTTGTCTTAGGAGACATATCTAAAAAGGAAGTTGCTGTGGCCAATGTCAAAGTTACTGCCTGTGTTCTCTTCTAGGATGTTTATGGTCTCAGGTCTCACATTTAGGACTTTCATTCATCTTAAATTTATTTATGGTATAAGAAAGTGGTCCAGCTTCATTCGTTTTGCATGTTGCTGCCCAGTTTTCCCAACGCCATTTGTTGAGGAGACTTATCTTTTCCCCCATTGGATGGATATTCTTCCCTACTTTGTCAAAATTGATTGACTATATAGTTGTGGGTCCACTTCTGGGTTTTGTATTCTGTTCCATTAATCTATGTGTCTATTTTTGTGCCAGTACCATACTATTTGGAGTGCTACAGCCTTGTAATATAACTTGAGGCCAAGAATTATGATGTCTCCAGCTGTGCTTTTCTTTTTCAAGTTTGCTTTGGCTATTTGGGGTCTTTTCTGATTACATACAAATTTCAGGACTGCTCTAGCTCTGCGAAAAATACTGTTGGTATTTTGATAGGGATTGCATTAAATGTGTAGATAGTTTTGGGTAGTATAAACATTTTAACAATATCTGTTAATCCATTAGCATGGATGTCTTTCCATTTCTTTGTGTTTTCTTCCATTTCTTTCACCAGTGTTTTATGGTTTTCAGAGTATAGGTCTTTCACTCCTTTGGTTATGTTTATTCCTAGGTATCTTATTGTTTTTGGCACAATTGTAAATAGGATTCCTTAATTTCTCTTTCTGCTTCATTATTGGTTTATAGAAATGCAACAGATTTCTGTATGTTGATTTTTTATCCTCTGACTTTACTGAATTCCTTTATCAGTTTGAGCAATTTTTTCATGGAGTCTTTCAGGTTTTTTAATATAGAGTTTCATGTCATCTGCAAATAGTGAAAGTTTGACTTCTTTGACAATTTGGTTGTCTTTTTGTTGTCCAATTGCTGAGACCAAGACTTCCAGTACTATATTGAATAAAAGCGGTGAAAGTGGACATCCCTGCCTTGTTCCTGACTGTAGGAAAAGTTCCTATTGGGTATTTTCTCCATTCACAGTGATTGATATTAGACTGAGTTTTTCATATATGGCCTTTCTTATATTGAAGTATGTTCCCTCTAAAACTACTTTGTTTTGAGTTTTTATCATGAATAGATGTGTTTTGTCAATTGCTTTTTTTGCATCTATTGAAAGGATCATATGGTTTTTATCCTTTCTTTTATTAATGTGATGTATCAAGTTTATTGTTTTGTGAATATTGAACCAGCCCTGTAGCCAAGGAATCTGATCATGTTGAATGATATTTTTTAATGTACTTTTGGACTCAGTTTGCTAGTATTTTATTGAGAATTTTTGCATCCATGTTTGAATGATATATTTTTTAAAGATTTATTTATTTATTTATTCATGAGAGAGAGAGAGACAGAGACAGAGACACAGGAGGAGGGAGAAGCAGGCTCCATACTGGAAGCCTGACATGGGACTCCAGGATCATGCCCTGGGCCAAAGGCAGGCGCTAAACTGCTGAGCCACCCAGGGATCCCCTGAATGATATTTTTAAATGTACTTTTGGACTCAGTTTGTTAGTATTTTATTGAGAATTTTTGCATGCATGTTTATCGGGGATATTGGCCTGTTGTTCATTTTATTTGGTGGTGTCTTTATCTGGCTTTGGTATCAGGGTAATGCTGGCCTTATAGAAGGAATTTGGAAGTTTTCCTTCCTTTTCTATTTTTTTGGAATAGTTGAAGAAGAATAAGTATTAATTCTTCTTTAAATGTTTGGTAGAATTTGCCTGTGAAGCCATCTGGCCCTGGATATTTGTTTGTTCGGAGTTTTTGGATTACTGATTCAATTTCTTTGCTGAATATCATTCTGTTTTTTTTTCTAGCAACGTTTTGGTATTGTGTATGTTTCTAGGAATTTATTTCTTCCAGGTGATGTTGGTTGTTTTTCTGTCATTTGTTATTTAATTTATTTGGATCTTTTTTCTTTTGATAAGTCTGGCTAGTGGCTTATCAATTTTATTAACTTTTTCAAAGAACCAGCTCCTTGGGGCTCTTGGGTGTCTCAGTCGATTAATTGACTCTTGATTTCAGCTCAGGTCATAATCTCAGGGTTATGGGATTAAGCTCCAAGTTAGCTCCATGCTCAGTGTGGAGTCTGCTTATCTTTCTCCCTTTGCTCCTCCCCCAGCCCACACCTGCTTGCTTGCTCACTCCCAAATAAATAAATAAATAACCAGCTCCTAGTTTCTACTGTTTTTTTTTAAGTTTCTATGTCATTTATTTCTGCTCTAATCTTTACTATTCTCTTCCTTCTGCTGGCTTTAGGCTTCACTTGTTGTACTTTTTCTAGTTGCCTTAGGTGTAAGGTTAGTTTGTGTATTTCAGACTTTTCTTGCTTCTGGAGTGTAGGCTTGTATTGCTATAAACTTCCCTCCAGGACTGGCTGTATCCCAATGGTTTTGGACTGTTGTGTTTTCATTTTCATTTGTTTCCATGTATTTTTGAAATTTTCTTTGATTTCCTGGTAGACTCATTCATTGTTTTGTAGCATGTTATTTAACATCCATGTATTTGTGGTTTTTCCAGATTTTCCCTTGTGGATGACTTCAAGTTCCATAGCATTGTGGTCAGAAAAGGTATGTGGTATGACTTCCATGATTTTTATTTGTTGAGCCTGATTTATGCCCTATATGTGATCTGTTCTGGAGAATGTTCCACTTGCAATTGAAAAGAATATGTATTCTGCTGTTTTAGGATGGAATGTTCTGAATACATCTGTTGAGTCCATCGGGTCCAGTGTGTCATTCAAAGCCACTGTTTTGCTGTTTTTCTGTTTTGATGATCTGTCTGTTAATGTAAGTGCAGTCTTAAAGTCCTCTTCTGTTACTGTATTACTATCAGTTTCATTTATTTTTGTTATTAACTTTTATAAATTTGAATGTTCCCATGTTGAGTGCCTACATGTTTACAATTGTTATATCTTCTTGTTGGATTGTTCCCTTTATGATTATATAGTGTCCTTCTTTGTTTTTGTTACAGTTTTGTTTTAATTTTATTTTGTCCAATATAAGTAAGTACTGCTACTCTTTCTTTTAACATCTATTTGTATGATAAATGGTTCTCTATCCCTTCATTTTCAATTTGCATGTGTTTCTAGGCCTAAAATGAGTCTCTTGTCGGCATAATATACATGGGTCTTGTTCCTTTTTTATCCATTCTGACCCTTTGTCTTTTTATTGGAGCATTTAGTCCATTTACACTTAGAGTAATTATTGATAGATATGTATTTATTGCTATTTTATTACTTGCTTTGTCATTATTTCTGGAGATTTTCTCTATCATTTCTCTCTGTCTCTTTTTTTTTTTTTGAATTGGTATACATAGATGCTGAAAACTTTCTTTTTTTCCCATTTTTTTATTGCAGTTCAATTTGCCAACATATAGCAAAACACCCAGTGCTCATCCCGCCAAGTGCCCCCTTCAGTGCCCATCACCCAGTCACCCCAACCCTCTCTTTTCACTACCCCTTGTTCATTTCCGAGGGTTAGGAGTTGCATGTTCTGTGACCCTCATTGATATTTCCCTCTCATTTTTACTCCTTTCTCCTTTAATCCCTTTCATTAATTTTTATATTCCCCAAATAAATGAGACCATATAATGTTTGTCCTCTGATTGACTTATTTCACTAAGCATAATACCCTCCAGTTCCATCCACGTTGAAGCAAATGGCGGGTATTTGTCGTTTCTAATGGCTAAGTAATATTCCATTGTATATATATATGCCACATCTTTATCCATTCATCTTTCAATGGACAGTGAGGGTCCTTTCACATTTGGCTATTGTGGACATTGTTGCTATGAACATTGGGGTGCAGGTGTCCTGGTGTTTCACTGCATCTGTATCTTTGGGGTAAATCCGCAGTGGTGCAATTGCTGGGTCGTAACTCTTTGAGGAACCTCCACACAGTTTTCCAGAGTCGCTGTAGCAGTTCACATTCCCACCAACAGTACAAGAAGGTTCCCCATTCTCCACATCCTCTCCAACATTTGGTGTTTCCTGTCTTGTTAATTTTCCCCATTCTCACTGGTGTGAGGTGGTATCTCATTGTGGTTATGATTTGTATTTCCCTGATGGCAAGTGACGCGGAGCATTTTCTCATGTGCTTGTTGGCCATGTCTATGTCTTCCTCTGTGAGATTTCTGTTCATGACTTCTGCCGATTTCATGATTGGATTGTTTGTTTCTTTGGTGCTGAGTTTAATAAGTTCTTTATAGATCTTGGATACTAGCCCTTTATCTGATAGGTCATTTGCAAATATCTTCTCCCATTCTGTAGGTTGTCTTTGAGTTTTGTTGACTGTATCCTTTGCTGTGCAAAAGCTTCTTATCTTGATGAAGTCCCAATAGTTCATTTTTGCTTTTGTTCCTCTTGCCTTCATGGATGTATCTTGCAAGAAGTTACTGTGGCTGAGTTCAAAAAGGATGTTGCCTGTGTTCTCCTCTAGGATTTTGATGGAATCTTGTCTTACATTTAGATCTTTCATCCATTTTGAGTTTATCTTTGTGTCTGATGTAAGAGAATGGTCCAGTTTCATTCTTCTGCATGTGGATGTCCAATTTTCCCAGCACCATTTATTGAAGAGACTGTCTATCTTCCAGTGGATAGTCTTTCCTGCCTTGTCGAATATTCGTTGACCATGAAGTTGAGGGTCCACTTCTGGATTCTCTATTCTGTTCCACTGCTCTATGTGTCTGTTTTTGACCAGTACTACACTGTCTTGATGACAATAACTTTGTAGTACAACCTGAAATCTGGAATTGTGATGCCCCCAGCTATGGTTTTCTTTTTTAATATTCCCCTGGCTATTTGGGGTCTTTTCTGATTCCACACAAATCTTAAGATGATTTGTTCCAACTCTCTGAAGAAAGTCCATGGTATTTTGATAGGGATTGCATTAAACGTGTAAATTGCCCTGGGTAGCATAGGCATTTTCACAATATTGATTCTTCCCATCCATGAGCATGGAATATTTTTCCTTTTCTTTGTCTCTTTCTCAATTTCTTTCAGAAGTGTTCTGTAGTTTTTAGGGTATAGATCCTTTAGCTCTTTGGTTAGGCTCATTCCTAGGTATCTTATGCATTTGGGTGCAATTGTAAATGGGATTGACTCCTTAATTTCTCTTTCTTCAGTCGCATTGTTAGTGTATAGAAATGCCACTAACTTATGGGCATTGATTTTGTATCCTGCCACGCTGCAGAATTGCTGGATGAGTTCTAGCAATCTTGGGGTGGAGGCTTTGGGGTTTTCTATGTAGAATATCATGTCATCGGCGAAGAGGGAGAGTTTGACTTCTTTGCCAATTTTAATGCCTTTTATTTTTTTTTGTTACCTGATTGCTGAAGCTAGGACTTCTAGTACCATGTTGAATAGCAGTGGTGGGAGTGGACATTCCTCTCATGTTCCTGATCTTAGTGGAAAGGCTCCCAATGTTCCCCCATTGAGAATGATATTTGCTGTTGGCTATTCATAGATGACTTTTAAGATGTTGAGGAATGTTTCCTCTATCCCTACACTCTGAAGAGTTTTGATCAGGAATGGATGCTGTATTTTGTCAAATGCTTTCTCTGCATCTATTGAGAGGATCATATGGTTCTTGTTTCTTCTCTTGTTGATATGATCTATCATGTTGATTGCTTTACGAGTGTTGAACCAGCCTTGCATCCTGTGGATAAATCCCACTTGGTCATGGTGAATAATCTTCTTAATGTACTGTTGGATCCTATTGGGTAGTATCTTGTTGAGAATTTTTGCATCTGTGTCCATAAGGGATATTGGTCTGTAATTATCCTTCCCGTGGGGTGTTTGGTTTTAGTATTAAAATGATGTTGGCCTGATAGAATAAGTTTGGAAGTATTCTATCTCTTCCTATCTTTTGGAACAGCTTTAGTAGAATAGGTATTTTTTCTTCTTCAAACATTGATAGAATTCCCCTGGGAAGCCATCTGGCCCTGGACTTTTTGTGTTTTGGGAGGTTTTTGATGACTGCTTCAATTTCCCCTGTGGTTATTGGCTGTTCAGGTTTTCTATTTCTTTCTGTTCCAGTTATGGTAGTTTGTGGTTTTCCAAAAATGTGTCCATTTTTTCTAAATTGCCTAATTTATTGTCATATAGCTGCTCATAATATGTTTTTAAAATCGTCTGTATTTCCTTGGTGTTGGTAGTGATCTCTCCTTTCTCATTCATGATTTTATAATTTGAGTCTTTTCTCTCTTCTTTTTAATAAGGCTGGCTTATTAATTATTTCATAGAACCAACTCCTGGTTTTGTTGATCTGTTCCACAGTTCTTCTGGTCTCTATCTCATTGAGTTCTGTTTGAATCTTTATTAATTCTCTTCTTCTGCTGGGTGAAGGTTTTATTTGCTGTTCCTTTTCCAGCTCCTTTAGGTGCAAGGCTAGTTCTTTCCAGTTTTTGGATGGATGCCTTCATTGCGATGTACATTCCCCTCAGGACTGCTTTTGCTGCATCCCAAAGATTTTGAATGGTTGTATCTTCATTCTCATTAGTTTTCATGAATCTTTTAAATTCTCCTCTAATTTCATGATTGACCCTTTCATCTTTTAGCAGGATGCTCTTTAATCTCCACTTGTTTGAAATCCTTCCAAACTTATTTTGGTTTAGTTCTAGTTTCAAAGCATTATGGTCTGAAAATATGCAGGGGATAATCCCAATCTTTTGATATTGGTTAAGACCTGATTTGTGACCCAGTATGTGATCTGTGCTGGAGAAAGTTCCATGTGCACTTGAGAAGAATGTGTATTCAGTTGCGTTTGGATGTAAACTTCTGTAAATTTCTGTGAAATCCATCTGGTCTAGTGTATCATTTAAAGCTCTTGTTTCTTTGGAGATGTTGTGCTTAGTAATCTATCATTTGCAGAAAGCGCCGTGTTGAAGTCTCCCATTATTAGTATATTATTATCTAAATGTCTTAATTTTGGTTACTTATTGATTGATATACTTGGCAGCTCCCGCATTTGGGGCATAAATATTCATGATTGTTAGGTCTTCTTGTTGGATATTCCCTTTAAGTATGACAGTGTCCCTCTTCATCTCTTACTACACAGTCTTTGGGATAAACTTTAATTTATCTCATATGAGGATGGCTACCCCTGCTTTCTTCTGAGGGTCACTTGAATGGTAAATGGTTCTCCAACTTTTTATTTTCAGGCTTTAGGTGTCCTGACATCTAAAATGAGTTCTTGTAGACAGCCAATAGATGAGTCTTGCTTTTTTATCCAGTCTGAAACCCTGCGCCTTTTGATGGGATCATTAAGCCCATTCACATTCAGAGTTACTATTGAAAGATATGAATTTAGGTCATCATAATACCTTTTCAGTCCCTGTTTTTGTGGATTGTTTCCGTGGACTCCTCTTTCTTGTACAGGGTCCCCCTTAATATTTCTTGCAGAGCTGGTTTGGTGGTCACATATTTCCAGTTTTTGCCATCTTGGAAGCTCTTTATCTCTCCTTCTGAATGAGAACCGTGGTGGATAAAGTATTCTTGGCTGCATGTTCTTCTCATTTAGGTTCCTTTATATATCCTGCCAGCCATTTCTGGCCTGCCAGGTCTCTGTGGAGAGGTCTGCTGTTAACCTAATGCTTCTCTGCATAAAGTTTAGGCATCTCTTGTTTCTTGCTGCTTTAAGGATCATTTCTTTATCTTTGGAATTTGCAAGTTTCACTATTAAAGTAGCTGTGTTGAGTGGTTTTTATTGATTTTTTTTGGGGGGTGGATCTTTCTATCTCCTAGATCTGAATGCCTGTTTCCCTTCTCAAGTTAGGGAAGTTCTCAGCTATGATTTGTTCATAGCTGGTCTTCTGAGGGAGGGGTGGGTTGTGCCGATTCTCAGGTGTGTGCACCTGGGGGAGCTGCCCAGCACCCTGCCAGGTGCTTGGCTCCTTGGGAGCTATTTATCCTTTGAGGCCCCTGCTCAGTCCCAGGAACAAGGTGACACCTGGAGGAACAACAACAGTGGTGGCCGCCAGCTCTCCAGCCCTGGAGTCAGCTCCCGCTAACTACCACATTTCCTAGTCTGCAGGGGCCTGGATGCTCCGGGAGTGGGGGTGGGGGTGCCAATCTGCACAGCTTGGGGCCACCCTGCGGCAGGAGCGTCCTCACTGTCCTGTGTCCTCCTGGCCTCTGCCTGATCCTGGGCTGTGTCTCCCCACACCCTGGGCTCCAGGGCCTGTGCTGCTGGAATTGAGCTCTCTGGTCGTCGCAGCTCCCTCCATGCGGAGCCGCCACCTGAGCTGCTCCCAGGCTCTGTGAGGCACGAGCTGCAGCCCTGTAGGGAACTCGGCTGTGTGTGGCTCGCTCTCCCCTGGGGCGCACTTCCTCTGTAGTGACCCCAGGACCCTGGGGGCTCCACTGCCCTTCCTGGATCCTGCCCTAGTTACCTGCAAGCACCTTTCCCGGGAAGATTGGTAAAGCTCCTGCTTTTCCAGGACTGGGCTTCTCAGACCTGGAGGCTCTCACTGGGGGCCTTTGCCTGGCTCCTCCTGGGGCCCCTCCCCCTTGGATGCTTTTTTATTATTTCTTTTTTCCCATCTTCCTACCTCTAAAGAAGCTCAAACTCTTCTCACTGTAGCATTCCAGCTGTTCTCTCTTTAAATCTCAGGTCGAATTCGTAGGTTTTCAGGATGATTTGAAAGTTATCTAGGTAAGTTGGTGAGGACAGGTGACTTGGGGACCCTACTCTTCCGCCATCTTGCCCGCCTCTCTATCATTTCTCTATCTCTGTCATTTGTATTCTCTCCTTTCCACTCAGAGTCCCCTTTAGTATTTCTTGAAGGGCTGGTTTCGTGGTCACAAACTTTAGTTTTTGTGTGGGAAATTTTTTACTTCTCCTTCTTTTCTGAATGATAGCCTTGCTGTATAGAGCATTTTTGGATGCAAAGTTTTCCCATTCAGCACTTTGAATATATCATTTCACTCCCTTCTGGCTTGAGAAGTTTCTGCTGAAAAATCTCCAGCTTGGGATGCCTGGTGGCTCAGCAGTTGAGTGCCTCTCTTTGGCCCAGTGCATGATTCTGGAGTCCCGGGATCAAGTCCCACACTGACCCTGCATGGAGCCTGCTTCTCTCTCTGCCTGTGTCTCTGCCTCTCTCTCTCTCTGTGTCTCTCATAAATAAATAAAATATTTAATAAACATTTCCAGCTAGCCTCATGGAGCTTCTTTTGCATTTATATTACTGTGTTCTTTAATATTGCTGCTTTTAAAATGTTTTCTTTTCTTTTTTTTAAGATTTTGTTTATTTATTCATGAGAGACAGAAAGAGAGAGGGAGTCAGAGACTGAGGGAGAAGCAAGTTCTCCTCAGAGCAGGGAGCCCAATGCAGGACTTGATCCCAGGACCCTGGGATCACAACCCAAGCCAAAGGCAGACCTTTAACGAAATGAGCCACCCAGGCACCCCAAAATGTTTTCTTTATCACTATACTTTTGCAAATTTAATTACAATATGTGTTCATGTTGGCCTGCTTTCATTGATTTTGTTGGTGGTCCTCTGTTTCTCATGTATCTGTACGTCTTTTCCCTTACTCAGGTTAAGGAAGTTTTCAGCTATGATTTCCTCAGATAAATTTCCTGCCCCCTCTTCTCTTTTTTCTTTTTCTGGAATTTCTATAATATGAATGTTATTATGTTTGATGGAGTCACTGAGTTCCCTATGTCTGTTCTCATGTTCCATAATTATTATCTCTTTTTGTTCAGTGTCATTATTTTCTTTTATGTCACTTTTTCACCCTTCTGCTTCTTCCAACCTTGTGTTCACTGCATCCAGCCTATTTCCAAACTATGTTCTTGCATTTTTCATTTCTGAGTGATTTTTTTTAACTCTTATCTCGGGGTGAGGGCCTCCCTGAAGTCTTATATTCTTTCCTCAAGCCCAGTGAGCATCCTTATGATTGTTGCTTTAAATTCTCCATCAGGTATGTTACTTATATTTTTTTCACTTACTCTGGACATGGCCTTATCTTGTTCTTTTGTTTGGGATGAATTACTCCATCTTGGCATTTTGTTTAAGTCTCAGCATTCTTCTCTGTGTTAGAAAAGCCAGTTATGTCTTTTGCTCCTGAAAGTAATGGTCTTATGAGGAAGAAATGATGTAGTGTCAGGGCCTGGCACTTTAGGGGATGTCTCTGGTGTGTGCTGTATATGCTCTGTTGTTGTGTTCTGTCTGTCTATTGTTCAGGCCAGGTGTCTGTGGAGACCGTCTGTGTCCTCTGTGGGCAGTATTTTGTCCCTACCCTGAGTGTGGTGAGTTAACTAATAATCACATTGGTATTTTATTTTCATTTATTTTTAGTGTTTATTCTGCGCTTAGATATAACAGAATACATAGATAACATGGTCACTTTCTTCCAAATTACCCTTATACAGTTCAGAAAAAATACTGTTTGTGATAGACACGCACACATATATATGAATATAAGGAAGATGATAAGACAAAAAGACAGTATATAAAAAAGTAATGAACCTGGGTATAGATTATATGAAAATTCCTTCTGGAATTCCTTAAATTTCTCTGTAAATTTGAATTGATAGAAAATTTTAAATCCTATTACACAAAAAACTTCTACAATAACTTCTACAATAACAAAGGCAACTAACAGAAAAATAAGCAAGGAATATAAATAGATGAATCATGGTAAAAATTAAAATAGGTCAAATATTAAAATATGCTTAGTTCTCATTGAATGTAAATAATTCTCATTGAAGATAAAACATTTTTACTATGCATTTTTTGTCATTTATTTTTAAAATTATGGTAAAATATACATAATATATAATTTACCATTTAACCCATTTTTAAGTTTATAGTTCAATGGCATTAAGTACATTCACACTATGCAACCATCACCACTATTGATCTTCAGACCTTTTCATCTTGCAAAATAGAAACTGCACCCATTAAAAAAATTCTCCATTCCCATTCTCCTCAGCTCCTGGCAACCATCATGCTACTTACTGTCTCTATGAATTTGACCATGTTAAGATACTTCATGTAAGTGCAATCATGCAGTGTTTGTTCTTTTGTGATTGGCTTACTCAACTTAGCATAATGTCTTCCATTATTTATCCATGTTTTATGCTATACCATGATGTATCAGATTTTCTTTCCTTTTTAAGGATGAATAATATTCCATCACAAGCATATGTCATATTTTTTTGTCCATTCACTGCTGTTGGGCATTTGAATGGCTTCTCTCTTTTGGCTATTGTGGATGATGCTGCCATAAACAAAGCTCTTTTCATATCCCTGCTTTCATTATTTTAGCATATATCTGGGATCGGAATTGCTGAATCACTTGATAATGCTTTATTTAATATTTTGAGGAATCACCATACTGATTTCCATAGTAGTTGCACCATGCCTACCCATAGTACATAAAAGTCCAAATTTCTCCACATCCTAATATTTATTTATTTTTCATTTTTTTCCTTCTTTGTCTTCATAATAGTCATTTTACTGGGTGTGAAGTGATATCTCACTGTGGTTTTGATTTACATTTCCTTAATAAATAGTGATGTTTACCATATTTTCATGTGCCTATTGACTATCTGTATATCGTCTTTGGAGAAATGTCTATTAAATCCTTTGTTCACTGTTTTTTTTTAAGTTTTTTGTTTTCATTGTTGAATCTTAGGAGTTCTCTATATATTCTGGTTGTTGATTGTTATTCAGATATATGATTTGCAAATAATTTTTTCTCATTCTGTGGATTTCCTTTTGCTTTATTAATCTTGTCTTTTGATAATTTTAAAATTGTGATAAAATATGCCTATTTTTGTTTGACTGTAACTTTGGTGTCATACCCAAGACATTATTGTCAAATACAGTGTCTTTAAGATTTCTTCCTGCTTTATTATAAGAGTTTTATAGTTTAGCACTTAGTTTTAGGTATTTCATCTATTTTAAGCTGTAAGGTAAGTTATAAGGTAGGGATCTAATTTCATTCTTTGGCATATGGATATCCAGTTTCTCCAGCACCATATGTTGTACCATTCTCCTTTTCCCATTGAGTGGTCTTAACATCCTTGTCAAAAGTCATTTGACCATATATGTGATATTTTTTCTTTGTTCCTTATCCTATTTCCTTACTGTGTATGTCTCTCTTTTGCCAATACCACATTGTTTTGTTTACTGTTGCTTTGTAGTAATTTTCAAAATAATGAAGTGTGAATCCTCCAACGTTGTTCTTTTTCAAGATTATTTTGCTATTCAGGGACCTTTAAGATCCCATATGAATCTTATTTTATTTTATTAAAGATTTTATTTATTTATTCATTAGAGACAGAGAGAGAGGTAGAGACCTAGACAGAGGGAGAAGCAGGTACCTGATGGGGAGACTGATGTGGGACTCCATCCCGGGACTCCAGGATCACACCCTGAGCTAAAGGCAGAGGCTCAACCACTGAGCCAGCCAGGCATCCATCCATACGGATTTTAGAATACGTTTTCCTGTTGCTTTAAAAAACATTGCTGGGATATTGATATGTATTACACTGGGTCTGTAGATCACTTTGCATAGTATTGATATCTTAACAATATTAACATTTTCAATCTATTAAAAGTCTAGTGCTGGCTACAATGCTGGGAAATGAGTCCTTCATGAATTTGCTAGCATAATTATTAATTATGATCATTTGAAAAAGTAATTTGGATTTATACATTAAAATAAAATATATACATACCTTTATTTATACATTAAAATAAAAATATATACATACCTTTAACGTAATACATGTTTACATACTCTGTTTTATAGAAATCACTACAATATAGATATATAGGTACAATGATATTTATTGTACCATTGCCTGTAGTAGCAAAAAATACTTTGATAAAAATCTAAATGTCATTCATTTAGAGGAATGGTTGAATAAAATATAGCACATTCACACTATAGAATATCATGAAGCAACTTAAAGGTGTGAGATATAAAGAAATCTATAGTACCAGTTTACCTGGATTGGAGAGGAGTAGGATCCACCTAAGTGATTCCATTATGTACAGAACCAGCAAACTCACATATATAGATGTGTATATGTGTGTGTCAAACACACATTTGAAGAAAGGTTTAGAAAAATATACTTGACTTATAATATTGTCTGGTGAAGGGGGCCTATAAGTTTAAGGTAATTGGTAAATAGAGACAATGGAAACATAGTATAAAGTTTTTTCATTTGTCTTTATATAGCAGTAATTTTTTACCTTTGTAGATAGGTTTTCTAGTTGTAGACATCACAGAACGCAGATTATTTGTAAAGTCAACATGTTTTTTTGAGGTAGAATCTTTGCGATGCCCTAAAAAAATGAAAATAATATTATTAAATTATCCTAGAAAGATCAGATTTCAACTTTTAAAAATGTAAAATAATCTTAATACACTTCAAAAACAGTTTCTTTAAATTATTAAAAATTATTTACTTCATACTGTAAGATTACTGATCTCATTGTCTGGCAGTTAGTAGGAAGAAGAGGGTAGCTTATCTGAACATAAGGAACATATTATAATTAATTTTTCTAATTTTACAGAAGACTTGTTTGCCTAATCATGCCTTATTTCAGTTAATAGTCAAATTTATTTTATCTCTGAATTACATACCCACAGAATGGTATAAGGTAGACAACAGATATAACGTTAAGAGATAAAGACACAGAGTTAGAATGAAAAATTGGCAAAAGTCTTGATAAAATATAATAATTATATATTTATTTGGGGCTTTAGAGAATATAATAGACCACAGAAAAATAATCTACATTAAAAAAAACCTTCAAACCCAGTATCTATAGGAAATATATTAGGGTGATGATTATATAATGCCTCTGGAGCAATGATAAGAAATGGAATCTGTAAATTAGTTCCAAGATATTAATGGATTAGATGGCTGGGGAGATAGTAATGAAGAGAAAGGGAAAACAATGTTTATTTTCCTTCCAATCTACCTCATGTTGAGTTTCTGTCTTGCAGATCCTTACCTGGGATTGGACAAAAGGGGAATATATAAATCTAAAAAAGAAGATTATAAAATGGATTATCTCAGCTACCTGCAGGATCTATAATAGTGAGCAAGAATAGAAGGTTGAGTGGGGCACCTGGGTAGCTCTGTCAGTTAAGCATTTGGCTCAGGTCACCATCTCAGGCCCTGAGATTGAGCCCTGCATGGGGCTCCATGCTCAGTAGGGAGTCTGCTTGAGATTCCTTCCCTCTGCCTACTCACATGTGTGCTCTCTCTCTTTCTTGCAAATAAATAAATCTTAAAATAAAAAAAGAAAGTAAGGTTGAGAAAAAATGTGGAGCTCTAATTTAGTGGTGGCAGGGAAGAAGAGCTATACCAGGGATACTACTCATTTACTAGGAAAGCATATATGTTAGATAAGTTTAATCAGTATTTACTTTCATCTATGTTTTGCTAAACTGGTTATATGACTATGGCTAGTATGATGTGATTGTTTCCATATAATTAAAGCTTTACTAATTAAAAAAAATCACATTATACATTACCTGAAGTTTCTTTATTCAGTGAACGAAGATGGATAGCTTTATAATTGGATGACCCAATCCTAGATGTTCTATGATATGCTTTTGGAGGTTCAGTCACATGGGGTGAGATGTACTCATAAGGTAATCCTAGAAATATTTAGAAAGTATGTTAACTGTAAGTTGGATTACATTTGTAACTAATTTTGATACATTAAGGACAGTTTTAGAAATAAGAGCTAAGTAAAAGAGGTCACAAAGACCACCTATTATAAATTCCATTTCTATGAAATGTCTAGAGTAGGGAAATTTTATAGAGACATAAATTAGATTAGTGGATAATGGCTGGGAGTGTGAAGATTTCTTTTTCACATAATGAAAATGTTTTAAAATCGAACATGGTGATGAAAGCACAACTCTGTGAATGTACTAAAAGCCATTGAATTACACACTGTAAATGAATGAACTATATAGTATGTGAATTATAGATTGATAAAGCTATTAAAATTGACATCTGACTTTCTGTCACAACAGTGAAGGCCAGAAGGCAGTGGGATAATATTTTAAAAGTGCTGAAAGCAAAAATTCATAACCAAGAATTTAATATCCAGAAAAATTATTCTTCAAAAATAATAATAGATAATAGATAAAACAAAAATCTTCCTTGATAAAAAACAACCAAGACTATTTGTTGTTATATTAACAAAAATATCTTAAAAGAAATGCTTAAGAAAATACTTTAGGCTGGTACAAAATGATACCAGAGAGTAACTTAAATCTGTGTGAAGAAATAAAAAGCACCTTAAAGGTAATCATATGGGAAACTATAAATGTAACATATCTTTTCAAAACTCTTTTCTTCAATTAGCTTTTTAAAAAGACCACTACCTAAAACTGTATTGCTGGGCATATAATGAAAACTCAATTTCATTCCTATAAATGAACATTGAATAACTCCAAAACTAAATTAGGAAAACAATTTCATTTGCAACAGTATCAAAAAAGAATATAATATTAATGAATTTAACAGAGGGAAAAAACTTGACTGAAAGTTATAAAATACTGTAGAGGGAAATTAAAGATAATCTAAATAAATATATTTAATGTTCATACATTATAACTTATTTATTTGAAATATGACTGACATATGCCACTGTATTAGTTTTAGTAGACAACTTAGTAATTGATATATGTGAGTTTGGGAATCTCTTATGTCACCATCTTGAACCTGAACTCTTAGAACACTCATATTTTTAAGATGATGATTCTTTTCAAATTGATATATAGATTCAATATAATCCCTATCAGTTCTTCAGGAGGCTTTTTTTTTTCAGAAGTTAACAACTTAAACTAAAATTTATATGGAATGCAAAAGACTTAGAATAGCCAAAACCATTTGTAAAAGTTCAATAACACTATAGAGATTTCACTTTCCAATTATAAATTTTACTATAAAGTTTGTTATCAAAACAGTATGGTAATAGCACAGTGATAGACAAATAGGTCTAGGGAACAGAACTGAGACTCCAGTAGTAAACTCTAATTATAGCTAATTGATTTTCAACTAGTTACCAAGGCAATTCAATTGAAACAGGATTCTCTTTTCACAAATGTTTCTTGAACAATTGGATAGACACTTGCAAAAAGATGAACCTGAAACTTTACTTCTCATTATATACAAAAATTAACTCAAAATAAATTCCATACCTAAATGTAATAGCAATACTATAAAACTCTTAGAAAAAATAGAAAATCTTGATATCTTAAATAGGCAATAATTTTTGAGATACAAGTTTAAAAGCATGATCCATAAAAGAAAAATTAATATATTGGGCTTCATCAAAATTCAAAACTTTTGACTGTCATTAAGAAAGTTAAGACAACCTCTAGACTGGAAGAAAATATTTATAAATCATGTATACAATACGGAAATTGCATCCAGAATATGTAAAAAATTCTTAAAGTTTTAAGAACTTAAAAAATGGGCAAAAAACTTTTAAAGACATTTCATCAAAGAAATACACAAATGGAAATACACAAATGGCTATACACAAATACACAAATAAGCACATGAAAAGGTGTCCAAAATCATTTTTCAAGGACATATAAATAAAAACCACAATGAAATGCCATTGCATATGCCACAGAATGTCTATAATCAAAAGGACAGACAGTCAAGTGATGGCAAGGATTAGAAGTAAAACCCTTCATTCCTTGTTGGTATGTAGGTAAAATGGCACAGGCATTTTATTTTATTTATTTATTTTTTTTGGCACAGGCATTTTAGAAAACAGTTTGGAATTTTAAAAAAATAGTTAAACATAAGTTTACCGAACAACACAGTAACTCTACTCCTAGGTAGCCACCAAAGAGAAATGAAAACATGTCTTCATAGAGACCAACATGAAAATATTCAGAGCAGCATTCCTTAGAGCCAAAAAGTCAAATGAACCCAAATGATCATCAACCTATGAATGGATAAAGAATATATTTTACAGCCATACAGGAGAATACTATTCATCAATAAAAAGAAATGAAATATGATACATTACTATATGGGTAAAGCTCAAAAAGCTCCCTGAAAAGAGCTACACACAAAACATCATGTTTTGTATGATTCCATTCATGTGAAATGTCCAGAAAAAGTAAATTGATAGACACAAAAAGCAGGTTAGTGGTCGCCTGGGACTAGAAGTGGGAAGTAACTTAACTAAACTATCACTAGGGATCTTGCAGGAATGGTGAAAATGTTTGAAAACTGAATTAAGATGGTGACTGTAGACCTAGGTAAACTTACTAAAATCCTTGACTCATACCTTGACTCATTTAACTAAGATGGGGCAAATTTTCTGATATAAAATTTATGACTCATTGAAATATTTTAAGAAAATAATTGCTAATCTGTACCTCTCTGAGGAATACATCTACCAACTAGAGTATCATGTTTCTGCAGTTGCTTGTGTTAGCCTTACAGTATCCACTCAAAGCACTCTTTTCCAGTTACTTCAAACTGCTCATTTTTCTCTACCTCTTAAATATATATATTTAAAGTTCTATTATGTACTTTATATTTTATATACAAATAATACATAATTATATTTTATATATTTCTAATACTACATATAATAAAATAGTTATTTTGAATTCTTTGTAGGGTGAATTTTAGATCTCTGTCTTTGGATTTGGTACTGGAAGATTCTTATAATTCTTTGGTGGTGTTATGTTTCCTTGATTTTTCACATTCCTTGGAGTTTTGTGTTGCTATATTACATTTGAAGGAGCAGTTACCTCTTCCAGGAAAGAACTGCCTTTATTAGCCCTGCTAGAAGAAATCCTGAGGTTTTCTGGAACCTTGAATGTTCCCTCTTGTGGCAGAATTCTTAAGCTTTTATATTTTCTCTGGATTGGGAGCTAGCTGCAGAGTTGAGGGAGGTGTGGGTGAGACAATCCTGTCCCACAAGCCAGTTGGGGGATTCTACAAGTGAGGCTTTCCCAGCAGTTCATGGGTGGGCTTCTGGATGGGAGTCCACAACATAGTCACCAGAAACTACATCCCTTTAATGCTCTCTGAGAATCATATCTGCCATTCTCCTGATCTCCCCTCACTCCACGATTTAGTACTCTAGATGCTTTGGTGGTGTCCTTCACAACTGGAAAAGCCTGATGCCCGCTCTTTCTTCCCCTGCAAAGGGAGAAATCACGGTATGAGAAAGTCTCACTTGGCTCTACCTGCAGGGGACATGTGATGCAGGCAGAGTCTAATGATTCCTCTTATCCAATCCAATGTGTCCAAACTATTTTTTTGCTCCAACAGAAAAACTTCTTTTTGGAATTTTTGGAACATCTTATCTGGAAACCTGGACTTCCACAAAGCCTCTTGTCTATGGGTGACTGCCCAAGTCAGTGTTCTCCAGGTGCTCCCTGACCGTGGCCAAGAGGAGTTGGAACCATTCATGAGCTATTATAGAGTCCACAGCTAGGATGGAGGTTTGTCTGCCTATTACCTGATACACAGGTGGCCAAGGCTTTTCCAGACCACTTGGTGTTGATGCTGGATCCCATAACTTTGACAAAGGCATTTTTGTTCATGGATAGTTGCCAAATTTTTGTTGTTGAGAATGAGGGGATAAAAACAAGAGACATCTTATGCTATGGTGATGCTGACATCAATTGCCAGACATTTGTGATAGTTTCTTATGCCTCAGCCTGCATTTCATCATAGGATCTCCCAACATCCTAGTTCATTTCTTTTTTGCCTGCATATTTTTACTGAGAAAATTATAATATAATTAAAATATAATTGAATGATGGAAAAGATAACTGACTGTGTGGATAATTTACTGCTATGTGCCTCTGTTATGTTTTTTTCTTTGGTACATTTCCGTAGGGGACTGGTGACTGTGAGGCCTATCCTATCCCTGTCTTGTATTCTGTATGTGTATGTGTGTGTTTTGCAGGAAGTCAGATTGTAGGAGCTGCCTCTGAAAATGATTATAGGTCACAAAATTGTGATCTCTGGCCCCAAGGCCAAATTTTAATATGAATTTGTGAGGTTCTGGGAAAAGCACATGCATTTTTGCATGGGGTGGGTATCAAGAATTCCCTCCATTCCAACTGGAGGGAATGCTGTGGTGGATTGGTTTCAATAATGGTCTCAATGTATTCTTGACTACTAGTATTCATATCCTCCCATACAACTCTGGTCTTGGCTCTATGACTTTAGTAAAAGGAACAAAAGCAAATGCAAGCAGAGACTTCAAATGCTTGTATAATGCTTGGACAATGGGCTTGCTCACATGTTGTTCTCAGAACCTGAGATTACAACATGAAGACTCTTAAGCTAATCAGCTGAATGATGAGAGACTAGGGGCCAAGTCACCTCTGTGTCCTTGAAAAGTTTGTTTTCTCTTAGCTCACAAACCATCCTTCCATAGTCTGCTTTGTGGTACTGGATCCAGGACTCTGATAGCCTATTTTTACTTTGCTAGTTAACTCCAAATTAGGGTTATGCAAATAAGGCATGCTAAAGAGAGACTCCAAGTTTAGAGGAGAAACAAGGGACTTGTTTCTGTCATTTGGCTACCAGTGGGCTTCCTGAGAGTTTCGTGTTTCTTTTCAGTCTCTGTGAACATCATCCCAGCAATGTTTCTTTATCTCAGGAGCAGAAGTTCTTTCCATGACATGGTCTGTAGTTTCCTCAATATTTGAAAAACAGTTTTATTTAAACCTTCATCAGCTGAGACACCAGTAAGATTCTCTCTTCAGCAGTATGTCTGAGAACCCTCCTGAGATACCAGCGCCAACAAAGCTGCATCTTCTACTCAGAGGTCTTCATCAGCCCAAGGAGTGGCAACTTCTTCCTGACATTCCTCCATGTTATTTTAGAATTCTTTTAAGCTCTCAGCTACCTAATTACCAACTTTATACTTAATGAGTTTTTAGATTTTTGCTCTTTCTTCAAACAACTGGTGAAGTTTTTATCTCTTGATGAACCCTGACTATACACCCTCATTGTCCCAAAATAACAGCTAGCCAATTAATTGCCAGACATGTGAGTGAAGCTATTAACCACAAGTGATCAAAGATGTATAAAATTAGCCAGCCAAAACCAGTCATTGCTAAGACTCCTGAATCATGAACTTTAAATCCTGAATGACTATTTTAAGCTAAATAGTCTTGGGGTAGTTATGCAGTAAAAGGACATTAACAAATGTGGAAAAACATTTAAAAAGATTTAGATATGATTTAATAGCTCAGTTGAACATACATTAAATGAACAAAAACCCTCCTGTATGGCTAATAGTTATGCAGAGAAAAGCATTTTTTCCTCCAATTGCTGGAGAAAATGTTAACGTTAATAACCTTTTAGGAAAGTAACCTGGAAGTATCTTTTAACATTAAAAATCCTGGGACTCTCCCAAAGAAATATAAGCATCAATGTATGTTCATGGACATACTGACAAGTGGTTAAAAGCTAAAAAACGTCAATTCCCTTTAATAGAAGAATGATTAAATAAAGAATTCTATACTATGAAATATTATGCTGTTAGCAAAAATATAAACTAAAGCCATTTCATTTTCAGGCTTGCAAGGATTAATGTAAAATATTTCTGAATAAAAAGTAAGATACAAAGTGAGTAAAATGAAAAACCATTCTAAAAAACTATTATAAGTAACTATATGCTTATTTTATACCATTGGTGTGTGTGTATATATACACACATATATATAAGTATATATATTTTTTTACCTTGATTGTCAAAAGGTGATAAATTGATCACTTTTGTTGGGAATTTATTCATTGTGATGTTCTTCATAAGTAAATCCTGATGATGTGAAAACATATATTTGTTCTTAAATAAATTCATTCCTAAATTCAAAAAAATTTTAAATTACACGAAGACTAAATACTCATATGGTATTCTCCAAACACCATGTACTAATCTTTATTTACGCATTTATAATGTTTTTCTTTCCACATTTTATTGAGTGGCCACTTGTTTATTGCTCTAGTTTGTATAAACTGTTTATTTTCTCTTCCTTGTTTTTAGTCTATGTTCAGTGATAGAATATTACTTTTTTTAGTTCATTGAGGTATACTTACTATGCAAAATTGCACATATTTAATGTATATATATTTTTATTATAAGTTTATAACATATGCATACACCTGCAATACCATCACCACAAACAAGATAATAAGCATATCCATCACCTCCAAAAGACTTCTCTTGTTTTCTCTTTTGGTATATAGTAAGAACATTTAGCACAACACTCCTCCCTTAATGATTTTTAAATACATAACACTGTACTGTTAACTATAGGCATGACGTTGTACAGAAGATATCTAGAACTTATTCATTTAATATAACTGACTTTATGTCAACTGAATAACTACCCATTTCTTCCTACCACTAGCCCCTGGAAGCCACCATTTCATTCTCTGCTTTTTTAAGTTTGACACTTTTAAAATTTATTATTAAGTCTATTTAATTTTATTTTTTATTGAAGTATGATTAAGACATAATGTTATATTAGTTTCAGGTGTACAATATGATTCAACAATTCCACATATTACTGAGCACTCATCACGTAAGTGTACTTTTAATACCCTTTATTTCTTTGAGATCTCATATAAATGGAATACATTATTTGTCTTGTGACTGGCTTATTTCTCTTAGCATTAATGTATTCCAGGCTCATCCATGTTGTTGCAAATGGAAGGATTTCCTTCTTTTTCAATATTAAATAATATTCTACAGTACCTCTAAGTCACATTTTCACTTAATTTCACTCAGCTTTATTGAGATATAATTGACATATAGCATTGCATAGGTTTGAAGTGTACAATGTGATGACTTGATACATGTATGTATTATGAAAGGATTACAATAAGTTAAAATCTACACCACCTCACATAACTAATTATTTTTTGCTGAGAATATTGAAGATCTACTCTCCTAGCAACTTTCAAGTATATAATACAGCATTGTTGACTAAAGTCATCACACCGTACATTAGATTCCAGAATTTGTTCATCTTCTAACTGGAAGTTTGTACCCTTTGACCAGAATCTCTCCATTTCCTCCACCCTGCAGTCCCAGTAACCACCATTCAACCTGCTTCTCTGAATTCAACTTTTTTAAATTCCACACACCAGTGAGAGCATACAAATGTCTCACTTATTTCATTTATATACTAATCTCAAGCTCCATCCATGTCATCACAATTGGTAGAATTTCCCTCTTTCCTTCTATGATATTCCATTGTATATTTTATATCAAATTGTCTTTATATATTTATCTGTCTGTGGACATTTAGATTGTTTCCATGTCTTGAAGTATATATGAATATACTGCAGTGAATAATGCCCCAACAAACACAAGAGTGCAGATATTGCTTTGTTTTTTTTTATAAATTAATTTTTATTGGTGTTCAATTTACCAACATACAGAATAACACCCAGTGCTCATCCCGTCAAGTGTACCCCTCAGTGCCCGTCACCCATTCACCCCCACCCCCCACCCTCCTCCCCCTCCACCACCCCTAGTTCATTTCCCAGAGTTAGAAGTCTTTATGTTCTGTCTCCCTTTCTGATATTTCTCACACATTTCTTCTCCCTTCCCTTATATTCCCTTTCACTATTATTCATATTCCCCAAATGAATGAGAACATACACTGTTTGTCCTTCTCCGGTTACTGTGGCCAAGTTCAAAAAGGGTGTTGCCTGATTCTCCTCTGGGATTTTGATGGAATCTTGTCTCACATTTAGATCTTTCATCTATTTTGAGTTTATCTTTGTGTATGGTGCAAGAGAGTGGTCCAGTTTCATTCTTCTGCATGTGGATGTCCAATTTTCCCAGCACCATTTATTGAAGAGACTGTCTTTCTTCCAGTGGATCGTCTTTCCTCCTTTATCGTATATTAGTTGAGCATAAAGTTCAGGGTCCACTTCTGGGTTCTCTGTTCTGTTCCATTGATCTATATGTCTGTTTTTGTGCCAGTACCACACTGTCTTGATGAACACAGCTTTGTAGTACAACCTGAAATCTGGCATTGTGATGCCCCCAGATATGGTTTTCTTTTTTTAAAATTCCCCTGGCTGTTTGGGGTCTTTTCTGATTCCACACAAATCTTAAAATAATTTGTTCTAAGTCTCTGAAGAAAGTCCATGGTATTTTGATAGGGATTGCATTATACGTGTAAATTGCCCTGGGTAACATTGACATTTTCACAATATTAATTCTGCCAATCCATGAGCATGGAATATTTTTCCATCTCTTTGTGTCTTCCTCAATTTCTTTCAGAAGTGTTCTGTAGTTTTTAGGGTATATTTTGAGAACCATTTGAATGGTAAATGGTTCTCCAACCTTTTATTTTCAGGTTGTAGGTGTCCTTCTGTCTAAAATGAGTCTCTTGTAGACAGCAAATAGATGGGTCCTGTTTTTTTATCCAGTCTGAAACTCTGCGCCTTTTGATGGGGTCATTAAGCCCATTCACGTTCAGAGTTACTATTGACAGATAGGAGTTTAGTGTCATCATGATATCTATTTAGTCCTTGTTTTTGTGGATTGTTCCACTGAACTTCTTCTTAAAGGGGAGTTTTAAGAGTCCCCCTTAAAATTTCTTGCAGAGCTGGTTTGGAGGTCACATATTCTTTCAGTTCCTGCCTGTCTTGGAAGCTCTTTATCTCTCCTTCCATTTTGAATGAGAGCCTTGCTGGATAAAGTATTCTTGGTTGCATGTTCTTCTCATTTAGGACCCTGAATATATCCTGCCAGCCCTTTCTGGCCTGCCACGTCTCTGTGGAGAGGTCTGCTGTTACCCTAATATTCCTCCCCATGAAAGTCAGGGACTTCTTGTCTCTTGCTGCTTTAAGGATCTTCTCTTTATCTTTGGAATTTGCAAGCTTCACTATTAGATGTCGAGGTGTTGAACGGTTTTTATTGATTTTAGGGGGGGATCTCTCTATTTCCTGGATCTGAATGCCTGTTTCCCTTCCCAGATTGGGAAAGTTTTCAGCTAGGATTTGTTCAAATACATATTCTGGCCCTCTGTCCCTTTCGGCGCCCTCGGGAACCCCAATTAAACGTAGGTTTTTCTTCCTTAGACTGTCATTTATTTCCCTTAATCTGTCTTCATGGTCCCTTAATTGATTGTCTCTTTTTTCCTCAGTTTCCCTCTTTGCCATTAACTTGTCTTCTATGTCACTCACTCGTTCTTCCACCTCGTTAACCCTCGTCGTTAGGACTTCTAGTTTGGATTGCATCTCATTCAATTGATTTTTAATTTCTGCCTGATTGGATCTAAATTCTGCAGTCATGAAGTCTCGTGAGTCCTTAATGCTTTTTTCTAGAGCCACCAGTAGCTGTAGAATAGTGCTTCTGAATTGGCTTTCTGACATTGAAGTGTAATCCAGATTTTGTAACTCTGTGGGAGAGAGGGCTGTTTCTGATTCTTTCTTTTGAGGTGAGGTTTTCCTTCTAGTCATTTTGCTCAGTGCAGAGTGGCCAAAAACAAGTTGTATTGGAACACGGGGGAGTATCACTGGTCCGTCCAGCTGGTCTTCTGGGGGAGGGGCCTGCTGTGCTGATTTTCAGGTGTTAGCACTTGGGGGAGCTGCTCTGCCCCTGCCTGCTGCAGGGCTCAGCGAGGGTTGTTTACCCAGTGGGGCCCCAGGAGGAACAGCAGCAGTTGCTATGGCAACTCTGGAAGCCTGGATTCAGCCTCCGCAGGAACTACGGGCTCGGGGCTCTCGGTTCTCCGTCCGCAGGGCCTGGAGGCTCCGGGGCGGGGCCGCTGATCTGCTCAGCTCGGGCAGGAGCGTCCTCGCTGTCCTGGGCCCTCCCGGCCTCTGCCTGTCCCGGGGGAGGCCGGATCCTGGGCTGTGTCCCGGCGCCCTGTGCTCCGGGGCCTGCGCTGTTGGATTCGCGCTCCCGCCCCGCAGCCCCCTCCGCGGAGCCGCCGCCCGAGCCCCTCCGAGCTGCTCCGGCCCCGCCGTGCGCGCTGCAGCCCTTAGGGAGCTCGGGGCACTCTCCCCGGGGCGCAGGTGTCTGTTAGTGTCCCCGGGAGCCCGAGGGCATCCCCGCCCTCCTGGGTCCTGCTCTAACTCCCTGCGAGCCCCTTTCCGCCCGCCCGGGAAGGTTGGTGCAGCTCCTGCTCCTCCGGGACGGGGCTCTCCTGTCCTGGGGACACTCGCCCCGGCCTCAGCCCGGCTCCTCGCGGGGCCCCTCCCCCTCGGAGGCCTTTTGTTCCTTTATTTCTCTTTCCCCGTCTTCCTACCTTGATAGAAGCGCGGACTCTTCTCACTGTAGCGTTCCAGCTGGTCTCTCTTTACATCTCAGGCCGAATTCGTAAATTTTCAGGATGGTTTGAAGGTTATCTAGGTAATTTGGTGGGGACAGGTGATTTGGGGACCCTGCTCTTCCGCCATCTTGCCCCTCCCCCTCGCAGATATTGCTTTGAAAGAGTGATTTCATTTCTTTTGAATATGTACTGAGAAGTGGGATTGCTAGATCACATGGCAGTTCTATTTCTAATTTCTTTAAAGATTTTATTTATTTATTCATGAGAGACAGAGAGAGAGAGAGAGAGAGGCAGAGACACAGGCAGAGGAGAAGCAGGCTCCTCACTGGGAGCCCGATGCGGGACGGATCCCCAGACCGGGATCATGCACTGAGCCAAAGGCAGACACCCAACCACTGAGCCACCCAGGTGTCCCTCTATTTCTAATTTTTGAAAGAACATCTGTACTATTTTCCATAATAGTCACATCAATTTACATCCCACCAATATATAAGATTTACCCTTTCCCCACATCTTCACCAACATTTGTTACCACTTGTTTTCTTGATGATAACCATTCTAACCAGTGTGGGATGATATCTCATTGTAGTTTTGATCTTCATTTCCTTGACTAGTGATGTGGAGCATTTTTTCATGTATCCATTGGATATATGTATGTCTTCTTGAAAAATGTCTATTTGTATCTTCTGTCCTTTTATAATAGCATTGTTTAGTTTTGGGGTTTCTACTATTCTTCCCTCTCCTTCCCCTCCCCCACTCCTTCTTTTTTTGCTACTGAATTGTATAAGTTCCTTATATACTTTGGGTATTAACTTACTATGAGATAGATGGTTGGAAAATATTTTTCCCATTCTGTAGGTTGCCTTTTCATTTTGTTGATGGTTTCTTTTTTTAATTATTTTATTTATTTATTCATAGAGACAGAGAGAGAGAGAGAGAAGAGGCAGAGGCACAGACAGAAGCAAGCTCCATGCAGGGAGCCTGATGTGGGACTCGATCCAGGGTCCCCAGGATCAAACCTCAGGCTGCAGGCGGCGCTAAACCGCTGCGCCACCGGGGCTGCCTTGTTGATGGTTTCTTTTGCTGATCAGAAGCTTTTTAGTTTCATGTCCCACCTGTTCTTGCTTTTGTTGCTTGTGCTTTTGATATAATGCCCAAAATATAAGATCAATATTAAGGAGCTTTTTTACTGTATTCTTCTAGAAGTATTGAGGTTTTGGATCTCACATAAGTCTTTAGCCTATTTCAAATTAATTTTTGTTAACCCTAGAAGATATGGGTTCAGTTTTATTCTTGCATATTGATATCCAATTTTGTGACATTATTTATTGAAGAGAATATTGTTTTTCATTAAGTATTCTTGCCTCCCTTATCAATATTAATTGTTTATATATAAGGATTTACCCAGGCTCTTTTCTGTTCCACTGGTAGATGGTCTGTTTTTATGGCAGTACTATCCTGTTTTAATTATTATCGTTTTGCATAGTTTGAAGACGGGAAGTGTGATGCCTGTAGCTTTGTCCTTCTCTCTCAGGATTGCTTTGGCTCTTCAGGATCCCATGTGGTTCCAAACAAACTTTAAGATTGTTTTTTCTATTTTAGGAAAAATTTCATTGAAATACCAACAAGGATTGCATTGAATCTACAGATGGCTTTGGGTAGTATCAACATTTTAAAAACATTAACTTCCAATTCATAAACCTAGGATATCATTCCATTTATTTGTGATTCTTCAGTTTCTTTCATCAAAATATTAAACGTTTTAGTGCTTAGACTGTTACACACCTTGTTTAAAGTTATTCTTCAGTATTGTTTTGATGTTATTGTGACTGAGATGGGGTTTTTCTTATTTCTATTTCAGATATTTCATTATTAGTATATAGAAATGCAACTGATTTCTCTATGTTGATTTCGTATCCTTCAGTTTTACTGCCTTCATTTATTAGTCCTAACACTTTTATGGTAGAATCTTTAGGATTTTCTCTATATAAGATCATGTCATTTGCAAACTTCACTTTTTATTTTCCAATTTGGATGCCTTTGCTTTTTCTTGCTTAATTGCTCTAAGATTTCCAGTACTAAGTTGAATAGGAATGATGAGAATGGGCACCTTTTTCCTGATCTTAGATGACAACTTTTCAATCTTTTGCCTATGGGCTTGTCATATATGACCTTTATTATGTTGAGATATGTTCCTTCTATACCAAATTTATTGGGAGTTTTTATCATGTAATATTTTACAACTTTGCCAAATGCCTTTTTTTGTATCTTTTTGAGATGATTGTATAATTTTTACATCATTTTGTTAATGTGATGTATCACATATAATGATTTACATATGTAGATCCATCATTGCATCTCACGGATAAATCCCAATTGGTCATGGAATATTATCTTCTTAATGTGTTGTTGAGTTTGTTTTGCTGGAATTTTGTTGAGGATTTTTGTATCAGTTTTCATCAGAGATATTATTTATCAGGCTTGTAGTTTTCTTGTAGTGTCCTTTTCTGGCTCTGGTATCAGGGTAATGCAAGCCTTGTAAAATGAGCTTGAGAGAGCTTCTTTCTCTTTAATTTTTTGGAAGTGTTTGAGAAGGTTTGGCATTAATTATTCTTCAAATATTTGATAGAATTCACTAGTGAAACCATCCAAGTGTGGATTTTCCTTTGATGCATGGTTTTTGATCAATGATTCAATTTCCTTATTATTGGTCTGTTCAGATTTTTTATTTCTTTAAAATTCAGTCTTTGTAGTAGATGGTATATTCCTAGGAATTTATCCATTTCTTCTAGGTTATCCAATTTGTTGGTTTAAAATGATTCATTGTAACCCCTAATCTTTGGATCTTTGTAGTATCATTTGTAATGTGTATTCTTTCATTTTTCACCTTTGAATCCTTCTTAGTCTACTTAGTCTAGCCAAAGTTTTGTCAATTTCATTGACCTTTAAAAAAACAACAACACTTCTTGGAGCACCTGGATGGCTTAATGGTTGAGTGTCTGCCTTTGGCTTAGGTTGTGATTCTGAGGTCCTGGAATCGAGTCCTGCACCGGGTTTCCCACAGGGAGCCTGTTTCTTCCTCTGTCTATGTTTCTGCCTCTCTCTCTCTCTCTCTCTCTCTGTGTCTGTCATGAATAAATAAATAAAGGCTTAAAAAAAAACCCAAAATGTCTTTTATCATTGCTGACCTTTTTATTATTTTCCTGTTTTTATTTCCAGTCTGGTCTTTGCTATTTGTGCTAAATATGGGCTTAAGTGTTTTCTTCTTTGGTAGTTGAAAAGTTGTTTACTTGACTTTTTTTTTAATGTAGATGTTTACTCCTATAAAGTTACCTATAAGAACTTCTTTTGCATCATTAAGTTTTGGTATATTGTGTTTATATTTTCAATTGTCCCAAGTTATTTTTTCATTTTATAGTTTATATATCCTTTGTCCTATTGGTTGTTTGTGTGTTAATTTACACATATTTGTGAATTTTCCAGTTTTTATCCAGTTATTGATTTCTCATTTCATGCTACTATAGTCAGAAAAAAACACTTGGTAAGATTTCAATCTTCTTAGATATCTTAAGACATGTTTTATGACCTATCATAATATCTCTCCTGGAGAATGCATGTGTGCATTTGGAAAAGAAAGAGAATGTGTATTGTGCTGCTGTTGTATGTAATGCTCTATATGTCTGTTAGGTCCATTTGGTCTAAAGTATTGTTCAAGTTCAACATTTCCTTATTGATTTTCTGTCTGGATGATCTATGTCTGGATGATATTGAAAGTAGGGTATTGAAATTTACTATTATTGTATTATTGTTTATTTCTTCCTTCATATCTATTAGTATTTCCTTCATATATTTAGGTGTCTGATGTTGGGTTCATAAAAACTTATCACTGTTACATCCTCCTGATGAATTAATGCCTTTATCAATATATAATTATCTTTTTTGTCTCTTGTTACTACTTCTGAGTTTAAGTCTATTTTATCTGATACAAGTATAGCCACCTTGATCTAATTTGGTTTCCACTTGTTTGGAATATCTTTTTCTATTCCTTCACTTTGACCCCACATGTGTCCTTCAGTATTCTTGGCTTCTCTGTCAAGTATTAGTTAGTTTTATATGAATGGGTTTATTTCTTGGCTCTCAATTCTGTTTGATTGGTGTGTGTGTCTGTTTTTATGCTAATACCAACTGTTTTGGTTACTACATCTTTATAACATAGCTTGAGATAAGAAGGGGAGATGTCCCCAGCTTTGTTCTTTTTCAGAATTGTTTTGACTATTAAGGTATTTTGTGATTCTATATAAATTTTAGGGTTTTTTTCCTGATTCTATAAAAATGCCATTGAAATCTTCATAGGAATTGCATTGAATCTATAGGTGGCTTTGGGTAGTGTGGGCATTTTGATAATATTCTTCTAATTCATGAACTTGGGATACTTTTCCCATTTATTTTTTTTCTTTTTCAATGTATTTCATTAGTGTTTTGTAGTTTTTATTTTTTTATTTTTATTTTTTTATAAATTTATTTTTTATTGGTGTTCAATTTGCCAACATATAGAATTACACCTAGTGCTCATCCCGTCAAGTGCCCACCTCAGTGCCCATCACCCAGTCACCCCCACCCCCTACCCACCTCCCCTTCCACCACTCCTAGTTCGTTTCCCAGAGTTAGGAGTCTTCATGTTCTGTCTCCCTTTCTGATATTTCCCACTTATTTTTTCTCCTTTCCCCTTTATTCCCTTTCACTATTTTTTATATTCCCCAAATGAATGAGACCATATAATGTTTGTCCTTCTCCGATTGACTTATTTCACTCAGCATAATATATGAATATATTTTACTTCCTGGGTTAAACTTATTCCTAAGTATTTAAATCTTTAATGCTGGGCAGCCCCGGTGGCTCAGCGGTTTAGCGCCGCCTTAAGCCCAGGGCCTGATCCTGGAGACCCAGGATCGAGTCCCACACCTGGCTCCCTGCATGGAGCCTGCTTCTCCCTATGCCTATGTTTCTGCCTCTCTCTCTTTCCCTCTCTATGTCTCTCATGAATAAATAAATAAATCTTAAATGCAATTATAAATGGGATCGTTTTCTTTATTCCTCTTTTTTTCCCAAAGATTTTATTTATTCATGAGACACACACACACACACACACAGAGAGAGAGAGAGAGAGAGAGAGACAGAGACAGAGACAGAGACACAGGCAGAGGGAGAAGCAGGCCCCATGCAGGGAGCCTGACGTGGGACTTGATCCTGGGACCCCAGGACTACGCCTGGGCCAAAGGCAGGCACTAAACTGCTGAGCCACCCAGGGATCTCCCATTTTCTTTATTCCTATTTCAGGTAATTTGTTGTTAGTGTATAGAAATGCTACTGATTTTTGCATGTTAATTTTGCATCCTGCAACTTTACTGAATTCCTTGATCTAACTTTATTTTTTTTACAAAGGTAAATTATGACATCAAAAACATAAAACATGTTATGTATGCCTAGGCAGTTTTTTCAACACTTGAATATATTTTCCCACTGTTTTGTGGCTTGTAATGTTTTTGCAGAGATTGATTCTAATGCCTGAGAGGATTCCCATTGTATGAGAGAAATATTTTTCTCTTGCTTTTAAAATCTCTCTTTGTATTTGATTTTAGACAGGTTTATTATAATGTGTATTGGCAAATATTGTTATGGATTGAAATTTCGCAGTGATTTCTTAGCTTTGTGAACTTGGATATTCAAGTATCTCCCTATATTTGGGAAGTTCTCAGCCATTATTTCATAAGCTCTACACTTCTCCTTCTCTTCTTCTGGGATTGAATCATTCATGTATTAGTTAGATTATTGGTGTTCCACAGTTTATAGTCTTAATTCTTTTTAATTTTCTCTTCTTTGTATAATTTCAATATTATCTTCTACTATACATATATTTTCCTCTGCTGGATCCACTATCAACTCTGGAATTTCTTTTTGATTCTTCTTTATGATTTCTATCTCTTCATTCAATAT
The DNA here is from genome assembly GCF_905146905.1 of Nyctereutes procyonoides. Classification (NCBI taxonomy): domain Eukaryota; kingdom Metazoa; phylum Chordata; class Mammalia; order Carnivora; family Canidae; genus Nyctereutes; species Nyctereutes procyonoides. The sequence continues at coordinate 3,942,267 of NW_026575143.1, forward strand.
TTCTTTTTGTTTGTGTATTCTTTTCCTGTTTTTGTTGAGCTATCTTTCTGTGTTTTCTTGTAGCTCACTGAGCTTCATTAAAACAGTTATTTTGAATTCTTTATCAGTTAAATTGTAAATCTCCATTTCTTTTGGGTTATTGAAAAATTATTGTATTTCTTTCATGGTATCATTGCATTAAAAAAAGTCACCGCCTCCAGGTTTACTGACTGGCTTTCAGAGAGAAATTCCTTCTGTCAGCCCTGCTAGGAATTCTAATTTTTTTTTCAGACCTTTTCTATGGGTATGCCTGCTCTATACTTCTTGTTCTCTTTTGTGGCAGAATTCTTAAGGCTTCTTCCTATGCTGTAAGGACAGATTGGTTGCTGAGAGCCTCCTTTTTGTTTTTCTTATAGCAATACTGAGTGCTCAAGTTAATGGTTTCTTCCAGGTCAGCTTTCTGTGAGTGTTCACTGTCTGTCAAAGCTGACCCTTACTGCTGTTGGGGCATGCATAGGCAGCCAGTCACAAGGTGGAGTTTATGTGGGTGAGACACATCGAATACTGGAGTTGACTGTGGGCCAGTTTTCAGGGGATCCACAGGTGAAGTGTTTTCAGAGCTGATGTATGGGCCTGCCAATGGAGTTCTTGACACACTTAGCAGTCACATCCCTTTTATACATTCACTTCTGAGCCTTGGCAACTGTTCTCTCAGCCACTCTCTTCCCTCAGGTCATGCAGCTTATGATTCAGTCTGGCTGACCCAAGAGAGAAATGGGTCTTTTTTTTTTCTTTTAAACAGTATTCTACATAGCTAGAGAAGCTGGGTACTCACTCACATGCTCTCACTTTTTCCCATGGGAGAAATCTCAGGATGAAAAGGGCTCTCTTGTCACTGAAGTATGTTGTCCTGCAGAAGGAGTAGTGTAGGTAAGATCAAACTATTCCTTTTACCTTCCACAATGTATCCAATCTCAGATTTTATTGTTGTTGTTCTAACAGTGTTCTAGAACTTCTTTGCTGGACTCCTGGATTTCAAGAAAGTGTCTCTCATCTGTGGATAATCATCAAATTGCTTTTTTTTTCCAAAGGGGAGATGGTAAAACAAACAAACAAAAACAAAAAACAAAAGAAAACAACCCCCCCACAAAATTCCTGTAATATTGATGTCATTCATTACTATAATCCTTCTTTTCTCTTGTCAAATATTTTAAAGGAAATGTCATTTATTACTTTTATTTCTATGATATATCATATTATGTCAAAGTCCTTTTTAGAAAGTTTTCTCCCATCTAGTTCCATCCATGTCGATGTAAATGGTAGGTATTCATCCTTTCTGATGGTTTAGTATTCCACTATATATGTATACTACATCTTCTTTAGCCATTCATCTGAGGAAGGACATCATAGCTCCTTCCAGTTTGGCTATTGTGGACATTGCTGCTAGAAACATCAGGGTCCAGGTGTCTCAGCTTTTCACTGCATTTGTATCTTTGGGGTAAATCCCCAGCAGTGCAATTGCTGGATCGTAGGGCAGGTCTATTTTTAACACTTTGAGGAACCTCCACACAATTTTCCAGAGCAGCTGTACCAGTTCACATTCCCACCAGCAGTGCAAGACGGTTCCTCTTTCTCCACATCCTCACCAACATTTGTTGTTTCCTGTCTTGTTAATTTTAGCCATTCTCACTGTGAGGTAGTATTTGTGGTTTTGATTTGTATTTCCCTGGTGGCAAGTGATGTGGAACATTTTTTCATGTGTCTGTTGGCCATGTGTATATCTTCTTTGGAGAAATGTCTTTTCATTTCAAATGTGTTTTCTACCCATTTCATGACTAGAATGTTTGTTTTTGGGTGTTGAGTTTAAGTTCTTTATAGATTTTGGATACTAGCCCTTTATCTGATACGTCATTTGCAAATATCCTCTCACATTCTGTAGGTTGTCTTTTAGTTTTGTTGACTGTTTCCTTGGCTGTGCAGAAGTTTTTATCTTGATGAAGTCCCAATAGTTCATTTTTGCTTTTGTTTCCCTTGCCTTCATGGATGTATCTTGCAAGAAGTTGCTGTGGTCAAGGTAAAAAAGGTTGTTGCCTGTGCTCCCCTCTAGGATTTTGATAGGTTCTTATCTCATATTTAGATATTTCAACTATTTTGAGTTTATCTTTGTGTATGGTGTAAGAGAATGGCCCAGTTTCATTTTTCTGCATGTGGTTGTCCAATTTCCCCAGCACCATTTATTGAAGAGATTGTCCTTTTTCCAGTGGATAGTCTTTCCTGTTTGTTGAAGATAAGTTGACCATAGAGTTGAGGGTCCATTTCTGGATTTTTTATTATGTTCCACTGATCTATGTGTCTTTTTTTGTACCAGTACCATACCGTCTTGATGATTACAGCTTGTGTCTGGAACTGTGATGCCTCCAGCTTTGGTTTTCATTTTTAACATTCCTTTGGCTATTTGGGTTTTTTTTTTTTTTGTTCCATACAAATTTTAGGATAGTTTGTTCCAGCCCTGTAAAAAATGATTATGGTGTTTTGTTAAGGATTACATTGAACTGTAGAGTGCTTTAAAGTATACATATTTTAACAATATTAATTCTTTCAATCCACGAGCATGGAATGTTTATTCACCTGTATGTGTTTCAATTTCTTTAATAAATGTTCTGCAGTTTTTAGAGTACAGATCCTTAATCTCTTTGGTTAGGTTTATTTCTATGTATCTTATGGTTTGGGTGCAATTGGAAATGGGACTGGTTCTTTAAATTCTCCTTCTTCAGTCTCATTATTAGTGTATAGAAATGTCACTGATTTCTGTGCATTGATTTTGTATCCTGCCACATTGCCGAATTGCTGTATGAATTCTAGCAATTTGGAGGTGGAGTATTTGGGTTTTCTGTATACAGTATCATGTCATCTGTGAAGAGGGAGAGTTTGATTTCTTTGCCAATTTGAATGTCTTTTCTTTTTGTTGTCTGGTTGTTGAGGATGGGACTTCTAGACTATGTTGAACAAAAGTGATAAGAGTGGGCATCCCGTAATGTGCCTGACTTCAGGGGAAAAGCTCTCAATTTTTCCCCATTGAGAATGGTATTCATTGTGGGCTTTTCATATATATATGCCTTTTAAGATATTGAGGAATGTTACCTCTATCCCTACACTTTGAAGAGTTTTAATCAGGAATGGATGCTGTATTTTTTCAAATACTCTCTCTGCATCTATTGGGAAGATCATATGGTTCTCATCTCTTCTTTTTTTGATGGGATCAATCACTTTGTTTTACAAATGTTGAACCACTCTTGCATCCCAGGGATAAATCCCACTTTGTCGTGGTGAATGATCCTTTTAATGTACTCTTGGATCTCATTGGCTAGTGTCTTGGTGAGAATATTTACATACACGTTCATCAGGGATATTGGTTTGTAGTTCTCTTTTTTTGGTGGGGTCTTTGGTTTTGGGATTAAAGTAATGCTGGCCTCATAGAATGAGCTTGGAAGTATTCCTTCCATTTCTATCCTTTGAAACAGATTTAGTAGCATAGGTATTATTTCTTTTTTTAAATGTTTAGTAGAATTCCCCTGGGAAGCCATTTGGCCCTGCACTCTTGTTTCTTAGGAGGTTTTTGATGACTGCTTCAATTTCATTGCTAATTATTGGTCTGTTCAGGGTTTTTAAATTTCTTCCTGTTTCAATCTTGGTAAGAAGTAGGTTTCCAGGAATGTATCCATTTCTTCTAGATTGCCTGATTTGTTGGCATATGGTTGCTCATGTTTTAAAAATCATTTGTATTTCCTTGGTATTGGTTGTGATCTCTCCTCTTTCAGTTGTGATTCTATTAGTTTAAGTCTTTTTTTCTTCTTAATAAGGCTGGGTAGGGGTTTATATATCTTACTAATTCTTTCAAAGAACCAGCTCCTGGTTTTGTTGATCTGTTCTACAGTTCTGGTCTCTATTTCATTGAGTTCTGCTCGAATCTTTATTATCTCTCTTCTCCTTGCTTTAGGCTTTATTTCCTGTTCTTTCTCCAATTACTTTAAAATTAGCTTGTGTATTTGAGATTTCTCTCTCTCTCTCTCCCTCTCCCTCTCTCTTTTTCTTTTCTTTTCTTTTTTCTTTTTTTTTTGAGGGAGGCTTGTATTGAAATGTGTTTCCCTCTTAGGACCACTTTTTGTATCCCAAAGATTTGGAACTATTGTGTTTTCATTTTCATTAGTTTCCATGAATCTTTTTTTTTAATTTTTTATTTATTTAGGATAGTCACACACAGAGAGAGAGAGAGAGAGAGAGAGAGAGAGGCAGAGACACAGGCAGAAGGAGAAGCAGGCTCCATGCACTGGGAGCCCGACGTGGGATTCGATCCCGGGTCTCCAGGATCACGCCCTGGGCCAAAGGCAGGGGCCAAACCACTGCGCCACCCAGGGATCCCTCCATGAATCTTTTTTAATTCTTCTCTAATTTCCTGGTTGACTCATTCATCTTTTAGTAGGATGCTCTTTGACCTCCAAGTTTGCTTTCCTTCCAAGTTTCTTCTTGTGATTGAGTTCTAGTTTCAATACATTGTGGTCTGAAAATATGCAGGGAATAATCCCAATCTTTTGGTATCATTTGAGACCTGATTTGTGACCCAGTATGTGGTCTTTTCTGGAGAAAATTCCACTTGAGAATAATGTGTATTCAGTTGCATTAGGATGGAATGTTCTGTACACATCCGTGAAATCCACTTGGTCCAGTGTGTCATTTAAAGCTCTTGTTTCTTTGCTGATCTTCTGTTTAGAAAACCTGTCCTTGGATAAAAATGCCATCTTGAAGTCTCTTACTATTAATGTATTATTATCTGCGTGTTTCTCTACTTTGGTTATTAAATGGTTGATATAATTGGCAGCTCCCACATTAGGGGCATAAATATTCATGATTGTTAGGTCTTCTTGTTGGATAGACTCTTTAGGTATGATATAGCGTCCCTCTTCATCTCTTCGTATAGTCTTTGGTATAAAATCTAATTTATCTGATATGAAGATTGTTACCCCAGCTTTCTTTTGAGGACCACTTGCATGGTAAATGTTTCTCCATTCCCTTATTTTCCATCTGAAGGTGTCCTTGGGTCTAAAATGAGTTTCTTGTAGACAGCATATAGATGGAATTTGCTTTTTATCCAATCTGATACCCTGTGTCTTTTGATTGGATCATTTAGCCCATTCACATTCAGAGTAACTTTTGAAAGATATTAATTTAGTGTCAGAGTATTACCTACATACATTCCCTGTTTCTGCAGATTGTTTCTTTGGGCTCCCTCTTCACTTACAGAGTCTCCCTTAATATTTCTTGCAGAGCCCATTTGGGGGTCACATATTCTTCCAGTGTCTGTCTATCCTGGAAGCTCTTTATCTCTCCTTCTATTCTGATATTATTGCTGGAAAGAATATTCTTGGCTGCATGTTTTTCTTGTTTAGTACCCTGAATATATCATGCCACCCCTTTCTGGCCTTCCAGGTCTCTGTGGATGGGCCTGCTGTTAATTTGATATTTTTCCTCATATAAGGAATCTTTGTCTTGAGCTACTTTTAAGATTTTCTCTTTATGTCTTAAATTTAAAAGCTTCACTATTATATGTCAGGATGTTGATTGATTTTTTTTCTTGGTTTTGCGGGATAGGGGTTTCCTCTCTACTTCTTGGATATGAATGCCTGTTTCCTTCATCAGATTAGGGAAGTTCTCAACTATGATTTGTTCAAACATACTTTCTGGTCCTTTCTCTCTCCATGACCTCTGGAATCCCAGTAGGATGAATATTATTCTTTCTCAAACTATCACTTAATTCTTGGAGGCTCTCTTTGTGGGTGTTTTTTTCCCCTCTCTTCCTCAGCTTCCTTCTTAGTTTTTCTTTTCTCTTTTTCTCAGTTTCCTTCCTTTCCATCAACTTGTCTTCTGTGTCACTCACTCTCTCTTCTACCTCATTAACCCTAGCTGTTAGAACATCCAGTTTAAACTGCATCTCAGTTAAAATATTTTTAATTTTGGCATGATTAGATCTCATTTCTACAGTAAGAGTATCTCTAGAGTCTTTTATGCTTTTTTCAAGAGCCACCAGTAATTTTATAATTGTAATTGAATTGTATCTCTGACATCTAACTTAAATCCATATCCACTAGATCTTTGGCAAAGAGTATTACTTCTGGTACTTTCTTTCGTAGTTAATTCTTCCTTCTAATCATTTTGTATAGTACAGGATGGATATATGAGTGAGTAGAGTCAAAAATATCAACCATAGGGCAGCCCGGGTGGCTCAGTGGTTAAGCGCCATCTTCAGCCCAGGGCCTGATCCTGGAGACCCAAGATCAAGTCCCATGTCAGGCTCCCTGCATAGAGCCTGCTTCTCCCTCTGCCTTTGTCTCTGCCTCTCTCTCTCTCTCTCTCATGAATAAATAAATAAAATCTTTAAAAAATCAACCATAACCTATGTAAAATATGTGCTAGAGAATTCTGAAGAGATCAGGGACCAGAAAATAAAAGAAAAAAAAGAAAGGCAATTCAAGTGAAAACCAAATTTAAAAAAACAGGAAAATTTTTTAAAAGGAGGGGAGGAAATGGTTGGGGAGAGAGAATATAGCCTCACAGAGTGGACCAAGATGGTAATCCTTTTGGTTCTGAGTGTATTTTGGTCTGTATGTTAGAAGGTACTAAATTTCAAATTTATATAAAAAAGCAAAACTTATTTATAGAAACAACAGCAACAACAGAACAAAAACAAGAAGACAAAAGAGGGGGGCAGAATGGGAAGGAAGAGGGAATATAATCTCACAGTGTTGACCAATACTGTGCTCCACTTGGTTCTGAGTCTATTTTGGTGTGTATGTTAGAAGGTGTTAACTTCCAAAATTACAAAACTAAACAAAACAAAACCCCAAAACTTATATATCTACAAAAATGAAATTGAATATATTAAAAGGAAGCCAAAAATGAACACTATATCTATGACATGTAATTGTATAAATATGAGTCAAAAAGGAAAAAAAAAGTTAAGAATGAAGAGTTTATAAATTATTGTAGTGAAGACAGGAAAAAAAGAATATTGGAAATTTTTAACTTGAAAGATCAATAAATCATAAGGAAAAAACCTTGAGTTCTATATGCTATTTTCCATTAGTCCTGGAGCTTTCCAGTGCTGCTTGGTCAGTAAACTTGCTCTTCCCCTGTTCTTCCAGCTGGTCTTCTGGGGAAGGGGCCTGCTGTGCTGATTCTCAGGTGTCTGTGTCTGGGTGGAGATGCCCTACCTTGCCAGGTGGCTGTCCTCAGGGTGAGCTTTTTTCCCTGTGACACCTTTGTTCCCTGGAGGCTGGGCCTCTCCAGGGTGAAAGGAGAAAAGAAAAAGTGAGGTCCGGTCTCCAGCCTAGAGCCAGGAGTTCCCAGCAAGTATGGAACTGCAGTCTCTTAATGCACATTGGCTCAGATTCTCTTGGGGGGCAGGCATGGGGGCACTGATTTGTAGAATTTGAAGGGCTTCTGGTGGCAGAAAACCTTTCACCATCTTGTGCACTCCTTGGTTTTGCTCCTCCTGGAGGGAACGGAGGATAGCCTGCTTCTCTCTGCCCCCAGGCCCTGGGGTAGTGATCATTCACCTGCTGCAGTGCTCACCAGGTCTTCCTCTCCCAGGTGCCCATGGAAGTGGGACTTGATGTGGGACTCGATCCTGGGACTCCAAGGATCACGCCCTGGGCCGAAGGCAGGCGCTTAACTGCTAAGCCACCCAGGTATCCCATCCTCCTTAATCTCGACCTTTAATCAAAGGTGTGAATATTAATTTCTATCTTTGATCAGCAGTCTCCTTTCAATTCTTTTCTTCTTAGCAATTTCTCTTAAATTTTGTTTAGTGCATTTAACTTTAAATTCAAAATTAATAAATAAGCATAGATTAATCAACTAAATTAATTGTGTTCTTAAAGGGCATGGTATTTTAAATTGACTAAGGCCAGATGTGCCAAAGGTTATTACTTTAAATTGATGAGAACCCCTAATAATGAGGAACATTGAAGCAAATAGTAATTCAAAGTACCTAAACAAAAACAGTCTGAAAATTAAAGACATAGAAAAATGACTCTTCAATATTTATCACATTTGTTAGAGTAAAACACAAATTTAACTGCTTGATTCAAACAACTTCATTTTTATATCACCTTAGTTATGAGCTCTTTCAGTGAATACTTTTCACTCTTTCAGTGAATACTTTTGATCTGATTCATGTTCTTAAAATTTTATTTTAATTCCCCTTAGTTCACATACATACAGTGTTGTATTAGTTCCAGGTGTACACTATAATAATTCAACAATTCCGTACAATAGTCAGTGTTCATCATGACAAGTGTTCAGTTTGTTCTCTGTAGTTAAGAGTCTGTTATTTGGTTTGTTTCTCTCTCTTTTTTTCTTTCTCTTTTCCCCCATTGTTCATTTGTTTTATTTCTTAAATTCCACATGCGTGAAATCATATGGTATTTGTTTTTCTCTGACTTTTTTCACTTAGCATTATACTCTGTAGTTCTATCCATGTTATAGCTAATGGAGCTCAAAATGGATTAAACACTTAAATGTGAGATCTGAATCCATAAAAATCCTAGAAGAGAGCTTAGGAAGTAACATTTCTGACATTGGATGAGTCAACATTTTTCTGGATATATCTCCTGAAGCAAGGGAGAGCAAAATAAACTATTGGGACTACATCAAAATAAAAATATTCTGCACAGTGAAGGAAATAATAAACAAAATTAAAGGTAACCTACTGAATGGAGAAGATATTTGATTTTTTAAAGATTTTATTTATTTGACAGAGAGAGAGAGAGAGAGAGCACAGAAGAGAGAGTGGCAGGCAGAGGGAGAGGGAGAAGCAGGCTCCCCATTGAGCAGGGAGCCCAATACAGAGCTCGATCCCAGGACCCTGGGATCATGACCTGAGCTAAATGCAGATGCTTAACTGACTGAGTCACCCACGCACCCTGATATTTGATTATTTTTAGCTATGTTTTTTTCAATGTGATATAATGAATATAAAAGTGTGATATAATGAAATAAATAAAGCATTCAAAAGCAAAGTTTCAGAAATCTTGCCTTAATCTCAAATTTCACCAAGATCACATATTTTGTTGCTTGTATATGAGGATTCAATACTTCCAAGTTCTAGATTTCAGCATCAGTTCTGTAAAAAGTTCATGACTATAATATTTCTTGCACCTAGGAGAAATGTATTGGGTCACCTGGGTGGCTCAGTTGGTTAAGCATCCAACTCTTGATTTCAGCTCAGGTCATGATCTTAGGGTTGTGAGATTGAGCCCTGCCCCATTAGGCTCCACAATGAGCATGGAGCCCACTTAAGATTCTCTCTCTCTCTCTCTCTCTCCTCTCCTCCCTCCCTCTGCCCCACTCCTTCCCCCATTTGTGTGCATGCATATGCATGCATGTCCCCAAAAAGAGAGAGATAGAGAAATGTATCTAACAGTGTTACTCCAGCATTAGAAGCAGAAGTGTAATCTGTGAATTATATAACATAGCTAAAGAACTACTCTAGTAGAGATGTAAATTCACATGACAATATATTTATATGTATATATGTATATATATATAATATTGTACCACACACACACAATAATGGGGTAACCAATGAAATAACTTTTATAATACTCTTATAAAACTCATGAACTAGCCTTTTTTGATTTTTCAAATTTAAAGAACTTTTCTTTCTAAGCCAGCAATACAAAGTGAATAGAATAGTAGTGAGAAATATAGCACCAAGTATATTCCAGGTCACTAGAGCTACTGGATTTTATACCTTACTTTCAAAATAAATTTTAAAACTAATAACATCTAGCTAATTTTCTATTGATAGTAAATGCTAGACTTTACTAGAGGATTATAGTGAAATATTTGTATTGCAGAATCGGTAAACTGTATTATTGGAAGGGATATTAGCAATTGTTAAGCCTCTATATACTGAGGTTTAGATATGTTAGTGATTTGACCAAGACTATGTATCCAGATAGTGACAAAACTGATGCACAAACTTACATCTCATAATCCTTTAACCAGTGTTTTTTCCACATAATGCTATGTCTTACACTAAATTAAAATATCCTGGAGAGTTTATGAGTTTACATTAAAATTATAATACTATTGGGATATATCTAGTGAGGGAATTCATGAAGATTTTTACCCATGCAATAACATATAGTCATTGTTGTCATTAAAGATCCATACTTAATTAAATCTCCAAAAGACAAACCATAAATATTAGACTTAACAAATATTTGTTCTTACCAGAGTGACTTTTAAGTTGTGTGTTGATTTCATCAATTATTCTTTCTCTTTCAGCAGTATATATCAAGTGTTCTACATCAGTCTCTATAAACAAATTCCAAATACTTTATAAGGTAAACATTAGTGTATGGCTGTGTGTGTGTGTGTGTGTGTGTGTGTAGTACAAACTTAATCAGCATTTGTTATTATAGAAGAGAAAAATACAGTGTCTGAATTGCACATTAAATATTTCATAGAGGGATCCCTGGGTGGCGCAGCGGTTTGGCGACTGCCTTTGGCCCAGGGCGCGATCCTGGAGACCCAGGATCGAATCCCACGTCGGGCTCCCGGTGCATGGAGCCTGCTTCTCCCTCTGCCTATGTCTCTGCGCCTCTCTCTCTCTCTCTCTCACTATCATAAATAAATAAAAATTAAAAAAAAGATTCTGTATAAAATAAATAAATAAATAAATATTTCATAGAATTTGAAAGGCTCTTAGCAATCATTTAAGCCTCATTCTAATGAGGCTCAGAAATGTTTAGGGATTGGATCAAGAAAACCTATCAAGATGATAACAAAACTGATGCGTAAACTGACACCCCATAATTCTTTAACCAGTGCTTTTTCTACACAATGCTATCTTTTTATAAAAATTTAAATCATCTTGAGAAGTTTATGTTAATAATATAATTCTAAGTTTATGCTAAAAATACATTCATACTGTAGGATATACAATTGAGATGGAAGATGACATTTTTGTTCATAGTTCAAGTTATAAACACAAGCCCAAAGCAGATAAAGTTACTATGAGGCAGCAATTCTTTAACTCTCTTTTATGCCATTTTTAGGTTATATAATTATAAGTCAAGTAGACATCAGTGATGTAGAAAGGTAAGATATTCTGTAGTCTAAAAAAAGTGTCTCTCAGTTCCTCTTTATGTGTACACTTTGTAGCTGGGGAAAGAAATATGAATGAATTTGCAGTGGTATAAGTATTGAGATTGCATATCATTTGATTTGAGTTTTTATGTCATTTTATTTATTTAATTAATTTACTTATTTTTAAGATTTTATTTATTTATTCATGAGAATACACAGAGAGGAGAGAGAGAGGCAGAGACACAGGCAGAAGGAGAAGCAGGCTCCATGCAGGGAGCCTGACATGGGACTCGATCCTGGGTCTCCAGGATCAGGCCCTGGGCTGAAGGCAGTGCTAAACCGCTGAGCCACCTGGGCCACCCTTATGTGATTTTAATATTTGCTGGATTTAGGAAATACTAACTAGGTCAAAAAAGAGGAAAAACACATGAAAGATATTAAAAATGAATTTACATAAAATCAAGCAGGAGATAATTAGTATTCATGACTGGGTCAAATAATGTACCTAATATTTTGTGAATGAAAGTTGGTTATAAAAGAGCATGTGTCAGAGGTTGGAAACCTGTCATCAACCTAACACCATAAGGTGGATCTTGCTTTGTTGTCATCCCTGAGATAACTGTTAAATGTTGTACTATGACTTTCAGAGCCCAAATATATATTCACCACAACCTAAGAAGAGGTGGGAATCACCTTGGGTATCTTTAGCAAAAAGAACCACAATTGGATGGAACAAGCTTCAATAAATAATGATATTTTGTGAAAGTAAAATGACAGTGCAATGCAAAATGGTGATATTAGGAGATATATTTGCAGCTCTCTGGTTGTTTCTGCAATTAGTATAAGTAGGAATGAATGGTTCATTTGAAATGAGTGTGCAGAGATTCATAAATAAGCAAGGAGGCATTAAGAATATTTCACAGAAAATAGGATTAAAAACTGGGTGGAAAAGGACACGTCTTAGAGAAATTTATAATTTAGTAAGAACCACAATTTCCTCCTTCACAACACCCTCTCAATGCCTTAATATTTTTTAAACCTTTTCTTCTTAAAGTTCCTAGTATATTGTGCACACTTTTACTATTTCTTTCATGTCTCATATTTTCTTTTTGATAAAAACTGGACATTCTAGACAACATACTGTAGCAAATCTGGATACTGAGTTCCCCTCTACTTTGGAGGGTCAATGTTGTTTTCCTGATTATTTATCTAGAAATCAGTCTGGGCCATTTTTTTTATTGTACTAAAGTCTCCTTCTCTACAGTGTGAAAAGCAATGTTGCTTCTCTGAGAGCAAAGACTTAGACATGCACACAGTCACTTTAGGATGACAGTTTCTTAAAAGGGGTCCCTTTGTTTCTTTCCTTTGTTTCTCTGTTAAGTTCTCTATCTCCTTTGGTATCACACAAGGATTGATAAGAAGTGTGTGAAACGCTGCCACCAGGACAAGAGGCTGTAGTATAAACTATGAGCTGTATGACAAAACTAAAAGTTTCTACTTCACCTGACGTATTATAAATTTGCTTGATATTTCAATCATACAGAGAAAATTCATAACCAATGTAGTAGCTACCTGCTAAATTCCTCTTCTTATCCCTTTCATAAGCTAGAATTTCTGCTTTGCAAATACAAAACAACTATCCTGAAAAAAGAAAGTGAGTAGAACAGCATTTGAAATGCTTCCATCAAGCATATTCCAAGTTCAATTTTGCAATGGATTTTTAAGGATTCTTAATGGATGAGTTCCAAAATCTATAATATGTAGCTAATTGTTCATTTAGTAACTGCTAGAATTCCACTAATTATAGGAGGGACTTTATGAAGATGTTTTATAGTGTAATAATAGCACATAGATTCTATAGTCTTTAAAGATCCAAATTTAAATTCCAGAAGGAATAAATAAACCTTAAATAGATTTGAAATATTTTTGCTCTTACCAGGATGACTCTTTAACTGTGTCTTGATTTCTCTCTTTATTATACTTCTTCTAATAGCACCTGGGAGGGACTCCCTATCAATCTCTATGGAAATAAACAGTTTCAAAACACTTTTGTAAGGTAAATGTTAACACATGTGTGTTTGTGTGTCTAGTACTTCTCTAATTAGCATTTCTTATTATAGGAGAATTATAATGATATGTCTGGATTGCAGAAATGTAATACCTTAGAATCTGAAGAGCTGTTAGTAAACATGTAAGCCTCAAGATACTGAAGCATAGAGATGTTTAGTGACTTGACAAATGTGTCATATCTGGGTGATGACCAAATGGATGCGCAAACTGATGCTTCATCTAGGGCTTTACCCAGCAAACAGAAAGTATTTTGCAAATTTAAATCACCCTAGAGTGTTTGACTTTAAGTATGACTTTCATGTACATATTAAAAGCACATTCATATGATAGGGATATAACTGGTGAGGCAGGACATAACATTTTTTCCTCAGGTCAATTTATAAGCCATGGTCACTGGAGTCACAGAACTTACTGTGAGACAGAAATTCTTTGACTTGTCCAGGAATATTTTAATGCTCTCCCTTTTATTACGTTATGCCACTTTGAATCAAGTAGACATTAGTGGTGGAAAAGAATAACATATAACATGGAATGAGATGAAGTGCTCTCTCAAGTTCCTCTTAGCATGTAGACCTTCTAACTAGGGAGGACAAAATGGGGAATTTGCACTAACATGAGAATTGGCATTGCATCCCTTTCCTTTGAGTCTTTACATGATTTTTAACTTTTTCCTGGATGTGGAAACTATTATGTAGGTCTAATGACAGAAAAATAAAAAGAAACTTATTTAAAGGAATTTCACATTGCAAAAGAAATAACTAGAATTGGTGACACTAGGTTACCTACTGGGCAAAGTTTTGTGGGCAAAAATTGGTTCTAACATACATATAACTGAAGTGGGAAACATTGCCATGATCCAGACATCACAGATTAGAAGTCTTGCTTTATAGAAATGACTGAGCCTATGAATTTTAAAGTTTTCACTATCATGATGACAGCAAAAATTATACTGCCACCGTGACCTAAATGGAAGCAGAGATCAGATGAGGAGGTATCTTTACTAAAACCAAAGACAAACTGGATTGAGCAGAACAGGTTTTTAATAATTAAATAATGACATTTGTGAAAGTAATATGAGCTATAGTAACACATAACTGGAGAGAATTAGCAGATGTATTTTAGCCCTTGGTCTTTCTCCAATGGATGTAATTAGAAGAACTCTCAATTCTCACATGAATTGAGAAAGCAAGGGATTCTTATATAAGCAGAGAGCCAAGGAGAATAGCCCTGCTAACATTGGGTTTAACACTAGGAGCATAAAAGATACATGTATATGATATATTAAGAGTCATAAATTTCCTCCTTCACCATATCCTTCCATTGCTTTAAGTCTTAAAAAAAATCCTATGTTGCTTGAATTACTTGAGTATTTTTTTAAATAATAAATTAATTTTTTAATGGTGTTCAATTTGCCAACATATAGAATAACACCCAGTGCTCATCCCATCAAGTGTCCCCCTCAGTGCCTGTCACCCATTCACCCCCACCCCCGCTCTCCTCCCCTTCCACCACCCCTAGTTCGTTTCCCAGAGTTAGGAGTCTTTATGTTCTGTCTCCCTCTCTGATATTTCCCACACATTTCTTCTCCCTTCCCTTCTATTCCCTTTCACTATTATTTATATTCACCAAATGAATGAGAACATACACTGTTTGTCCTTCTCCGATTGACTTACTTCACTCAGCATAATACCCTCCAGTTCCATCCACGTTGAAGCAAATGGTGGGTATTTGTCGCTTCTAATGGCTGAGTAATATTCCATTGTATACGTAGACCACATCTTCTTTATCCATTCATCTTTCGATGGACACCGAGGCTCCTTCCACAGTTTGGCTATTGTGGACATTGCTGCTAGAAACATCGGGGTGCAGGTGTCCCGGTGTTTCATTGCATCTGAATCTTTGGGGTAAATCCCCAACAGTGCAATTGCTGGGTCGTAGGGCAGGTCTATTTTTAACTCTTTGAGGAACCTCCACCCAGTTTTCCAGAGTGGCTGCATCAGTTCACATTCCCACCAACAGTGCAGGAGGGTTCCCCTTTCTCCGCATTCTCTCCAACATTTGTGGTTTCCTGCCATGTTAATTTCCCCATTCTTTTTTTTTTAAACTTTTTTTATTTTTATTTATTTATGATAGTCACACACAGAGAGAGAGAGAAGCAGAGACACAGGCAGAGGGAGAAGCAGGGTCCATGCACCGGGAGCCCCACGTGGGATTCGATCCCGGGTCTCCAGGATCGCGCCCTGGGCCAAAGGCAGGCGCCAAACCACTGCGCCACCCAGGGATCCCAATTTTCCCCATTCTCACTGGTGTGAGGTGGTATCTCATTGTGGTTTTGATTTGTATTTCCCTGGTGGCAAGTGATGCAGAGCATTTTCTCATGTGCGTGTTGGCGGTGTCTATGTCTTCCTCTGTGAGATTTCTCTTCATGTCTTTTGCCCATTTCATGATTGGATTGTTTGTTTCTTTGGTGTTGAGTTTAAGAAGTTCTTTATAGATCTTGGAAACTAGCCCTTTATCTGATACGTCATTTGCAAATATCTTCTCCCATTCTGTAGGTTGTCTTTTAGTTTTGTTGACTGTATCCTTTGCTGTGCAAAAGCTTCTTATCTTGATGAAGAATAGAGAACCCAGAAGTGGACCCTGAACTTTATGGTCAACTAATATTCGATAAAGGAGGAAAGACGATCCACTGGAAGAAAGACAGTCTCTTCAATAAATGGTGCTGGGAAAATTGGACATCCACATGGAGAAGAATGAAACTAGACCACTCTCTTGCACCATACACAAAGATAAACTCAAAATGGATGAAAGATCTACATGTGAGACAAGATTCCATCAAAATCCTAGAGGAGAACACAGGCAACACCCTTTTTGAACTCGGCCACAGTAACTTCTTGCAAGATACATCCACGAAGGAAAAAGAAACAAAAGCAAAAATGAACTATTGGGACTTCATCAAGATAAGAAGCTTTTGCACAGCAAAGGATACTTGAGTATTTTTTAAAAATAAACATATAGTGTACAATTTTCCCATTTTAAATGTTTAATCAATGCTCTTAGTTTGTTCATAGAAATGTGTCACAGTCACCACAATTGTAGAATCTACTTAATATTTATGCCATCAAATTCCAGTGAGATTTAGTAACATTACACCATATTTTGGATATAGAGTTCTGTATGTTACTCTAAAGTCCTATTCTCCTTCCACACCTACAAATATAAATTAATTAATTATAATTGTTTCATCAGGGGATCCCTGGGTGGCGCAGCGGTTTAGTGCCTGCCTTTGGCCCAGGGTGCGATCCTGGAGACCCGGGATGGAATCCCACGTCGGGCTTCCGGTGCATGGAGCCTGCTTCTCCCTCTGCCTATGTCTCTGCCTCTCTCTCTCTCTCTCACTGAGTGTCTATCATAAATAAATAAAATTAAAAAAAATATAATTGTTTCATCATTAATAAATTTTGGGCCCTACGGAGAAACTTAAACAAGAAGAGCAAATATGTATGGATTGTGGTTGCTATATTAATCATTTTATTTATAACACCTAATTCTCTTTTAGCCATTATCTTAAATTATATTCTCTGCTCTAATTCCTCTGCTCTTACTGTAGTATTTCAGTACTTTATGTTTTCTCATTCTTACTTCTAGCAGTATAAATCTACTGAGTACTTCTAATGAATTTTAAATTTTCAGTTACTATATTTTTCAACTGCTGGATTTCCATGTTATTCTTTTCAAAATATCTTTGCCTTTACAGTTATTCCCATAGGGCAAAGCCTTAGAATATATACACAGTAACATTTGGATGACAGTGTTTTTAACAGGATTATCTTTGTACCTTTCCATATCTGTTAAGCTGTCTGCCTCTTTGATACCACACTAGAAGTCAAGCAGCAGTGTGTCTATCACTGTTATATGAGTAAAAGCAGTAATATAATCTCTAAACTATATAACACAACTAATGTACTCTACTACAGCTGAGATACCATAATATGTTTGGTATTTCCATCAAACAGAGGGAAATGGTAACTAATGAATCAACTATCCTAAATTCCTCTTGTTACTATTATATTCGTGAGGTAGCCTTTCTCCTTTGGAAAATTTGAAGGATTTTGGATTTTTTTTTCTCCAAGCCAGAAGTAGAAAATGAATAGAATAGCATTGGACATACTTTTATCACCCATATTCTAAGGTCGCTATAGCATTTGATTTTTATGGTCTAATATCTAAATGGATGACTTCTAAAACCCATAACATCTAGCTACATTTTTATTTCTAGTAAACACCAGAGTATAATGAATTATGAGAGTATTCATGAAGATTTTACCTATTTATTAATAACACATAGCTACTCTTGTCATTTATTTTTTTAAAGATTTTATTTACTTATTCATGAGAGACATAGAGAGAGGGGCAGTGACATAGGCTTCATGCAGGAGACTGATGTGGGACTTGATTCCAGAACTCCGGGATCACGTTTTGAGCCAAAGGAAGACTCTCAACCACTGAGCCACCCAGGCATCCCTACTCTTGTCATTTAGATCCAATCTTCATTAAATTGCAAAGAAGGTAAACAAACTAGAAATATTAGACTTGTGAAACTCTTCTTACCAGGGATACTTTTTGATTGTATCTTCATTTCCTCCACAAATGTACGTGGTCCAATAGCATCTTTCAACTGTTCTATATTGGTTTCTATAGAAATAAACATATGAAAACACTTCATAAGGTAAACTTAATGTGTGTGTGTAGCACTTATTTAATTAAGCCTTTTTATTAATGAATAAGCATTATAGTGAAATATTTGTATTGCAGAATCGGTAAACTGTATTATTGGAAGGGATATTAGCAATTGTTAAGCCTCTATATACTGAGGTTTAGATATGTTAGTGATTTGACCAAGACTATGTATCCAGATAGTGATAAAACTGATGCACAAACTTACATCTCATAATCCTTTAACCAGTGTTTTTTCCACATAATGCTATGTCTTACACTAAATTAAAATATCCTGGAGAGTTTATGATAATAATATACCTTTTGAGTTTACATTAAAATTATAATACTATTGGGATATATAACCTTTTCTCCTCACAGGTTACATTGCAAATCATTGTCTCCATTGTTACAAAAAAATTACCAGGGAGCATAAATTCTTTGATTAGTCCAAGAATATTTTGTTATTTAGTTACAAAAACAAAAAGCAGGTATTGATAATGGAAATGAATAATAAGATATTCTGTGGATGGGGGTGTGTGTGTGGGAGTACCTTCCATGGTGCCTTTGGCATGTAGACATTGTAGCTTGAAAGGAGGATTTAGAATTTAACTTCTGTTAAATCTGCAGAAGTACCAGGATTGAGAGGTGGTCTATTTTCATTTAAGTTTTTATGTGATTTTTTTTAAAGTTTTTACTTGATTTAAAAATTCAAAAAAAAAAATTCCAAATAGATCCCATTACAGGGAAAATATATAAATATGGTTAAAGGCAAGTTTATTCTGAAAAAGGAATGGTCACCTAACGTCAACCACTGAGTCTAAAGTTTTGTGGTCAAGTTGGTTCTAGCAGCATGTACCTAAATTTAGAAACATGTCATGAACTAGTCATCCAGATGTGGAAGTCTTTCTTTGGAAAAATGGCTAAGTTAATAAATAGTAAAGATTGCATTATAATCCAAGTGTACCAACACTGCAATCTGTATAAAGGTGGCCATCTCTGCTGCATTGCCAAAATGAAATGTGTCAGATTAGGGGAATGAGTTTTCAGTAATTAAGTAACAATAGTTTGTAAATGTGGTAAGTCTATAGCAACAAAAACATGGGAGGATTAGCAGACGTATTTTGATTTCTCTGGTTCTTCCACCAACTGGTATACACAAGAAGGTTTTGTTTTCATTTGAATTGAGGAAGCGAAGGATCCTCAAATAAGGAAGAGAAAATTTGAACAGTGTCTGATGAACTATCAGGTTAAGTATTAGGAATTAAAAGTTATGTGCTGGAGAAATTTATAGTCTAGTAAGAATCACATTTTTCTCCCTTTTTTATCCTCCTACTTTCCAATTCTTTTTTTTAAATCATATTCTGCTTGGACTTCACTGGTTACTTTAAAAAAGTGTATAACAGAGTACCCATCTTTTACTTCTTCTGTTAGGTTTATTCCTAGGTATCTTGCTGGTTTTGGTGCAAGAATAAATGTGATCGATTCTTGATTTCAATTTCTGCTGTATCATTATTAGTGTACAAAAGATTTCTGTACTGATTTTGTATCCTGTGACTTTATTGAATTCATGCATAAGTTTTAGAAATTTTGGGTGGGTCTTTCAGGTGTTCTATATACAGTATCATGTCATCTGCAAATAATAAAAGTTTGACTTCTTTCTTGCCTATATCGAGGCCTTTTCTTTCTTTTTGTTGTCTGACTAATGAGGCTAAGACTTCCAGTACTATGTTAAAGAACAGTGATGAGACATCCCTGTCTTCTTCCTGACCGTAGAGGAAAAGCCTTCAGTTTTCCCCATTGAAGATGGTATTAGTTGTAGGGTTTTGTATACGGCCTTTATGATATTGAGGTATGTTCCCTCTATCCTTACTTGGTTGTGGATTTTCAAGAATGGATAGTGTATTTTGTAAAATGCTTTTTCTGCATCTATTCAGAGGATCATATGGTTCTTATTGCTTTTTTTTATTAATGTGGTGCATCATATTGGTTGATTCACAAACCAAAGATATATAAGTCCTGTACTCCAAATACTACAGAACATTTATGAAAGAAATTGAAGATGACACAAAGAAATGGAAAAAAATTCAATGCTCATGGATTGGAAGAGAAAATGTTAAAATGTCTGTATTACCCAAAACAATTTACACATTTAATGCAATCACCATCAAAATAACACCAGCATTTTTCACACAGCCTTTCAAAGAAGCTGGAATAAGAAAAAATAACAAGTATATGTTTATGATATGTGTTATATTGATCTTATTTACAACTTCTGGTTCTTTCATTTGTTCCTGGGGATTCAATTTACCATCTGATATAATTTTTTTTTACCTGAATACATTGCTGTTCCTACCCATCTCTGTGCTGCTATTGTGAAATATACTACATCTTTACATGTCATAGTCCAACAATACAAACATATATATATGGTTTTATATGATTACCTCTCAAATCAATGAAGATGGAAAAGTGATGAAATATGTACATATACTGTGTTTTTTATTAATAGAATTTCTTTTACCCATTCTCTTTTTTAGGGAATTCAGATTACTATGTGAGGTCACTTGCTTTTAGTCTGAATAATTGTCTTTTTATTTTTCATAAAGCCAAACTACTAGCAATGCATTCTCTCTTTCTCTTTCTTTCTTAAATATATTTGGGAATCTCTATTTTACCTTTATTACAGAGAGAGAGTTTTGGTAGGAAGAAAATTCTTGGTTGATATTTTTTTGTTTCAGCACTTTGAATAGGCCATTCTATTGCTTTTTGGTCTCTATAATTTCTGGTAAGTCAGCCATTAAGCCCAATAAATAGTAGAAATGTGAACAGTTGTCCAAAATGTGTATATTAATTTACACTACTACCAGCAAGTTCTGAAAGTTTCAGATGCCCTACAACATTATCATGACTTGATTCTGTCATTCTTATAGACTTACACTCAATGATGGTATGTCATAGTATCCTTGTGTCTTTAATTTTGATTTTCTAATACATTTCTATCATTGTATACCTTTCAAATGTTTATTAGTCACTTAGATATCTTCTTTGGTGAAATGCATGTTTAAAACTCTTGCTTAGAAGGGAGAAGGGGCAAGACGGCGGAAGAGTAGGGTCCCCAAATCACCTGTCCCCACCAAATTCCCTAGATAACCTTCAAATCATCCTGAAGATCTACAAATTTGGCCTGAGATTTCAAGAGAGAACAGCTGGAACGCTACAGTGATAAGTGTTCACGCTTCTATCAAGGTAGGAAGACGGGGAAAAAGAAATAAAGAAACAAAAGGCCTCCAAGGGGGAGGAGCCCCGCGAGGAGCCGGGCTGAGGCCGGGGCGAGTGTCCCCAGGACAGGAGAGCCCCGTCCCGGAGGAGCAGGAGCTGCACCAACCTTCCCGGGCGGAAAGGGGCCCGCAGGGAGTTAGAGCAGGACCCAGGAGGGCGGGGATGCCCTCGGGCTCCCTGGGACACTAACAGACACCTGCGCCCCGGGAGAGTGCGCCGAGCTCCCTAAGGGCTGCAGCGCGCACGGCGGGGCCGGAGCAGCTCGGAGGGGCTTGGGCGGCGGCTCCGCGGAGGGGGCTGCGGGGCGGGAGCGCGAATCCCACAGCGCAGGCCCCGGAGCACAGGGCGCCGGGACACAGCCCAGGATCCGGCCTCCCCCGGGACAGGCAGAGGCCGGGAGGGCCCAGGACAGCGAGGACGCTCCTGCCCCAGCTGAGCAGATCAGCGGCCCCGCCCCGGAGCCTCAAGGCCCTGCAGGCTGAGAGCTGCGGAGCTACTGTGGGAGCTGACTCCAGGGCTGCAGAGCTGGCCCCGCCACTGGGGTTGTTCCTCCTGGGGCCTCACAGGGTAGCTGAGCAGCTCCCCCAAGTGCTCACACCTGAAAATCAGCACAGCAGGCCCCTCCCCCAGAAGACAAGCTAGACAGACAGGGGAAAAACAAATTATTGACCAAGCAGCACTGGAAAGTTCCAGGGGAAGCCAAGGGACTTACAGTATACAGATTCAGAGGATACTCCCCCTTGTTTTTTTTTTTCTTGTGTGTGTATGTGTGCTTTGTTTTTTGATTTCTGTTTGCTTCCCCATCCCCCCTGGTCTTTTTCTGTTTTTTTCTACTTTTTTTCTTTTTTTCTTCCTTTTGTCTTTTTTTCTTTTTCTTTCCTTCTTTCTCTTCTTTCTTTTTCTCCTTGATCCAATACAACTTGTTTTTGGCCACTCTGCACTGAGCAAAATGACTAGAAGGAAAACCTCACCTCAAAATAAAGAATCAGAAACAGTCCTCTCTCCCAGAGTTACAAAATTTGGATTACAATTCAATGTCACAAAGCCATTTCAGAAGCACTATTATAAAGCTACTGGTGGCTCTAGAAAAAAGCATAACGGGCTCATGACTGCAGAATTTAGATCTAATGAGGCAGAAATTAAAAATCAATTGAATGAGATCCAATCCAAACTAGAGGTCCTAACGACGAGGGTTAATGAGGTGGAAGAACGAGTGAGTGACATAGAAGACAAGTTGATGGCAAAGAGGGAAACTGAGGAAAAAAGAGACAATTAAAAGATCATGAGGATAGAGTAAGGGAAATAAGTGACAGCCTGAGGAAGAAAAACCTACGTTTAACTGGGGTTCCCGAGGGTGCCAAAGGGACAGAGGGTCAGAATATGTATTTGAACAAATCATAGCTGAAAACTTTCCTAATCTGGGAAGGGAAATGGGCATTCAGACCCAGGAAATAGAGAGATCCCCCCCTACAATCAATAAAAACCATTCAACACCTCAACATTTAATAGTTAAGCTTGCAAATTCCAAAGATAAAGAGAAGATCCTTAAAGTAGCAAGAGACAAGAAATCCTTAACTTATATGGGGAGAAGTATTAGGTTAACAGCAGACCTCTCCACAGAGATGTGGCAGGCCAGAAAGGGCTGGCAGGATATATTCAGGGTCCTAAATAAGAAAAACATGCAACCAAGAATACTTTATCCAGCAAGGCTCTCATTCCGAATAGAAGGAGAGATAAAGAACTTCCAAGACAGGCAGGAACTGCAAGAATATGTGAC
The DNA here is from genome assembly GCF_905146905.1 of Nyctereutes procyonoides. Classification (NCBI taxonomy): domain Eukaryota; kingdom Metazoa; phylum Chordata; class Mammalia; order Carnivora; family Canidae; genus Nyctereutes; species Nyctereutes procyonoides. The sequence continues at coordinate 3,965,242 of NW_026575143.1, forward strand.
CTCCAAACCAGCTCTGCAAGAAATTTTAAGGGGGACTCTTAAAATTCCCCTTTAAGAAGAAGTTCAGTGGAAAAATCCACAAAAACAAGGACTGAATAGGTATCATGATGACACTAAACTCATACCTTTCAATAGTAACTCTGAACGTGAATGACCCCATCAAAAGGTGCAGGGTTTCAGACTGGATAAAAAAGCAGGACCCATCTATTTGCTGTCTACAAGAGACTCATTTTAGACAGAAGGACAACTACAGCCTGAAAATAAAAGGTTGGAGAACCATTTACCATTCGAATGTCCTCAAAAGAAAGCAGGGGTAGCCATCCTTATATCAGATAAACTAAAATTTATCACGAAGACTGTAGTGAGAGATGAAGAGGGACACTATATCATGCTTAAAGGATCTATCCAACAAGAGGACTTAACAATCCTCAATATATATGCCCCGAATGTGGGAGCTGCCAAATATTTAAACCAATTAATAACCAAAGTGAAGAAATACTAGATAATAATACACTTATACTTGGTGACTTCAATCTAGCTCTTTCTACCCTCGATAGGTCTTCTAAGCACAACATCTCCAAAGAAACGAGAGCTTTAAATGATACACTGGACCAGATGGATTTCACAGATATCTACAGAACTTTACATCCAAACTCAAATGAATACACATTCTTCTCAGGTGCACATGGGACTTTCTCCAGAATAGACCACATACTGGGTCACAAATGGGGTCTGAACCGATACCAAAAGATTGGGATTGTCCCCTGCATATTCTCAGACCATAATGCCTTGAAATTAGAACTAAATCACAACAAGAAGTTTGGAAGGACCTCAAAAATGTGAAGGTTAAGGACCATCTTGCTAAAAGATGAAAGGGTCAACCAGGAAATTAAGGAAGAATTAAAAAGATTCATGGAAACTAATGAGAATGAAGATACAAGCGTTCAAAATCTTTGGGATGCAGCAAAAGCAGTCCTGAGGGGGAAATACATCGCAATACAAGCATCCATCCAAAACCTGGAAAGAACTCAAATACAAAAGCTAACCTTACACACAAAGGAGCTAGAGAAAAAACAGCAAATAGATCCTACATCCAGCAGAAGAGAGAGTTAATGAAGATTCGAGCAGAACTCAACGAAATCAAGACTAGAAGAACTGTGGAACAGATCAACAGAACCAGGAGTTGGTTCTTTGAAAGAATTAATAAGATAGATAAACCATTAGCCAGCCTTATTAAAAAGAAGAGAGAGAAGACTCAAATTAATAAATCATGAATGAGAAAGAAGAGATCACTACCAACACCAAGGAAATAAAAACGATTTTAAAAACATATTATGAACAGCTATACGCCAATAAATTAGGCAATCTAGAAGAAATGGACACATTTCTGGAAAGCCACAAACTACCAAAACTGGAACAGGAAGAAATAGAAAAGCTGAACAGGCCAATAACCAGGGAGGAAATTGAAGCAGTCATCAAAAACCTCCCAAGACACAAGAGTCCAGGGCCAGATGGCTTCCCAGGGGAATTCTATCAAACGTTTAAAGAAGAAACCATACCTATTCTCCTAAAGCTGTTTGGAAACATAGAAAGAGACGGAGTACTTCCAAATTCATTCTATGAGGCCAGCATCACCTTAATTCCAAAACCAGACAAAGACCCCACCAAAAAGGAGAATTACAGACCAATATCCCTGATGAATACAGATGCAAAAATTCTCAACAAGGTACTAGCCAAGAGGATCCAACAACACATTAAGAAAATTATTCACCATGACCAAGTAGGATTTATCCCCGGGACACAAGGCTGGTTCAACACTCGTAAAACAATCAATGTGATTCATCATATCAGCAAGAGAAAAACCAAGAACCATATGATCCTCTCATTAAATACAGAGAAAACATTTGACAAAATACAGCATCCATTCCTGATCAAAACTCTTCAGAGTGTAGGGATAGAGGGAACATTCCTCAACATCTTAAAAGCCATCTACGAAAAGCCCACAGCAAATATCATTCTCAATGGGGAAGCACTGGGAGCCTTTCCCCTAAGATCAGGAACAAGACAGGGATGTCCACTCTGACCACTGCTATTCAACATAGTACTGGAAGTCCTAGCCTCAGCAATCAGACAACAAAAAGACATTAAATGCGTTCAAATTGGCAAAGAAGAAGTCAAACTCTCCCTCTTTGCTGATGACATGATACTCTACATAGAAAACCCAAAAGCCTCCACCCCAAGATTGCTAGAACTCATACAGCAATTTGGTAGCATGCCAGGATACAAAATCAATGCCCAGAAGTCAGTGGCATTTCTATACACTAACAATGAGACTGAAGAAAGAGAAATTAAGGAGTCAATCCCATTTACAATTGCACCCAAAAGCATAAGATACCTAGGAATAAACCTAACCAAAGAGGTAAAGGATCTATACCCTAAAAACTGTAGAACACTTCTGAAAGAAAGTGAGGAAGACACAAAGAGATGGAAAAATATTCCATGCTCATGGATTGGCAGAATTCATATTGTGAAAATGTCAATGTTACCCAGGGCAATTTACACGTTTAATGCAATCCCTATCAAAATACCATGGACTTTTTCTTCAGAGCGTTAGAACAAATTATTTTAGATTGTGTGGAATCAGAAAAGACTCCGAATAGCCAGGGGAATATTAAAAAAGAAAACCATATCTGGGGGCATCACAATGCCAGATTTCAGGTTGTACTACAAAGCTGTGGTCATCAAGACAATGTGGTACTGGCACAAAAACAGACACATAGATCAATGGAACAGAATAGAGAACCCAGAAGTGGACCCTCAACTTTATGGTCAACTAATATTCGATAAAGGAGGAAAGACTATCCACTGGAAGAAAGACAGTCTCTTCAATAAATGGTGCTGGGAAAATTGGACATCCCCATGCAGAAGCATGAAGCTAGACCACTCCCTTGCACCATACACAAAGATAAACTCAAAATGGATGAAAGATCTAAATGTGAGACAAGATTCCATCAAAATCCTAGAGGAGAACACAGGCAACACCCTTTTTGAACTCGGCCACAGTAACTTCTTGCAAGGTACATCCACGAAGGCAAAAGAAACAAAAGCAAAAATGAACTATTGGGACTTCATCAAGATAAGAAGCTTTTGCACAGCAAAGGATACAGTCAACAAAACTAAAAGACAACCTACAGAATGGGAGAAGATATTGGCAAATGACGTATCAGATAAAGGGCTAGTTTCCAAGATCTATAAAGAACTTCTTAAACTCAACACCAAAGAAACAAACAATCCAATCGTGAAATGAGCAAAAGACATGAAGAGAAATCTCACAGAGGAAGACATAGACATGGCCAACAAGCACATGAGAAAATGCTCTGCATCACTTGCCATCAGGGAAATACAAATCAAAACCACAATGAGATACCACCTCACACCAGTGAGAATGGGGAAAATTAACAAGGCAGGAAAACACAAATGTTGGAGAGGATGCGGAGAAAAGGGAACCCTCTTACACTGTTGGTGGGAATGTGAACTGGTGCAGCCACTCTGGAAAACTGTGTGGAGGTTCCTCAAAGAGTTAAAAATAGACCTGCCCTACGACCCAGCAATTGCACTGTTAGAGATTTACCCCAAAGTTTCAGATGCAAAGAAACGCCGGGACACCTGCACCCCGATGTTTCTAGCAGCCATGTCCACAATAGCCAAACTGTGGAAGGAGCCTCGGTGTCCATCGAAAGATGAATGGATGAAGAAGATGTGGTTTATGTATACAATGGAATATTCCTCAGCCATTAGAAACGACAAATACCCACCATTTGCTTCAACGTGGATGGAACTGGAGGGTATTATGCTGAGTGAAGTAAGTCAATCGGAGAAGGACAAACAGTGTATGTTCTCATTCATTTGGGGAATATGAATAATAGTGAAAGGGAATATAAGGGAAGGTAGAGGAAATGTGTGGGAAATATCAGAAAGGGAGTCAGAAAATAAAGACTCCTAACTCTGGGAAACGAACTAGGGGTGGTGGAAGGGGAGGAGGGCGGGGGATGGGGGTGAATGGGTGACCGGCACTGAGGGGGACACTTGACGGGATGAGCACTGGGTGTTATTCTGTATGTTGGTAAATTGAACACCAATAAAAATTAATTTATTTAAAAAGAAACAAAAAAACTCTTGATTAATCCTGTATTCAATTTCCAATTTATTTCTTAATGCCATATTATCAATCCTTAAAATATTCTAATGGAAGCTTTGCTTATTATTTGAGTTGCAAATCTACTCTGTCATTTGCTTTTTAAATCTCTTAATGATGGACATAATTCTGAACACTAAGTCCATCTTTAAAACATTTACACTTATAGTGTGTTAAAAATATCTAATCCAAAGATAGAAACATATTTTCCTATAGAATTTTTTAGAAGTCCTATTGTTTTACAATATGAAAAAGAATTTTCTCTTTCATTGTATGGTTTCTCCTTTGTCATCATTGTGTTTGAATCTGTTTCTGACAATAATTTGTTCCATTTGTCTATTTATCTATTACTGAACCAGTATTATAGTATTTCAGATTATTGTATTTTTACAATAAAACCTGTATTATTAATAATATAAGTAATTTCTGATCTTTATTTTTTTTAATTTCTTATCTTTAAATGTATTCTTTTTTTGCTTTCTATTTTGGCCCTATGCATTGCTATATAAATTTTAAAATCACCTTATCAATTTTCAGAAGAAATTATTGCTAGATTTTTTTCTAAATTTTTATTCAAATTGCAGTTGGTTAACACACAACTGTAATATTAATTTCAGGTATAGAATTTAGTGATTCATCACTTACATACAACACCTGCTGATCATCACAAGTGCCCATCACCTATTTAACCCATCCCCCACCTTAGTCGCCATCACCTATTTAACCCATCCCCCACCCACTTCCCCTCAGTTTGTTCTCTACAGTCAAGATTCTATATCTTGATTTGCCTCTCCTTCTTCTTTTCCATATGATTTTTTGTTGTTATTTCTTAAATTCCGTATATGAGTATAATCATATGGTATTTGTCTTTCTCTAACTTATTTTGCTTAGCATAATATACTCTAGTTCCACATTTTGTTGCAAATGTCAAAATTTCATTTTCTATGGCTGAATAATATTCCATTATATATATATATAAAACATTATATATATATTTATATATAAAACATATATATCCCATATGTTCTTTATCCATTCATTAATCCATTGCCATTTGGGATGTTTCCATAATTTGGCTATTATAGATAATATTGCTATAAACATCAGAGTGCATGTATCCATTTGAATTAGTATTTTTGTAATCTTTTTGAAATTTTTAATAGTTTTTTTCCCTAGAGCAAATAAGGATTATTCAGAAACTACAGAGTTCCCAAATACTTCTTTCTCCTCACATACAATTTCCCCTATTATTAACATTTTGTATTAGATGATATATTTGTTACAACTGATGAATCCATGTTGATGAATCACTAATAATATCCATGGTTATGTTCTCCTGTTCTACAGTTCTATGGATACTGACAAATGCTTGCCACTATAGTATTATGCAAAATAGCTTCAGCACCCTGAAAATTCCTTGTGCTCCAACTCTCCCTAATTCCTCATTCTGAACCCCTGTCAACTCTTGGTATTTATACTGTCTGTATAGTTTTGCCTTCTTCCAGAGTAATATATAGTTGAAATCATACAGCTGTTTTCAAAACTGGCTTCTGTCACTTAGCAATATTCCCTTAAATTTCTTCTTTTCGTGGCTTGATAGCCCATTTCATTTTATTGCTGAAAACATGCCATTATATGGATGTGCCACAGGCTGTTAATCTATTCACCTATTGGAAAACATCTTCATTGCTTCTGATATGGAGCAATAATACATAAATCTCCTATAATATTCATGTGCAGGTTATTGCATGGTTATAAAATTTCAACTCATTTGGGTAATTATTTCAGAGCACAATTACTGGATTGTATGATAAGATAATGTGGTTTATAAAAATGCCAAACTGTCTTCCCAAGTGGGTATAACATTTTGCATTGTCAGAATTTTGGATTAGCCATTCTCATAGGTGTGTCTCATTAGATATCTCATTGTTGTTTTCACTTGCAATGTCCTAATGACAGGATAATTTGTGCTTATTTGCAATCTTGTATCTTCTCTGAAGAGGTGGCTGTTCATATCTTTTGATTGTTTTAAAATGGGGTTTTTATTTAACATTCAATTTAATCATTTTTATATATTTCAAACACATGTCCTCTATACGAAGTAGGTGCTTCACACAAATATTTTCTCCTAATATGTATTATGTTTTTTAATCCTCTTAAAACAGTCTTTCATAGAGTATAAGTATTCATTTTAAGGAAGTCTAACTTATCACAATTTTTCTATTCCTTTTTTCTTGTTTTCTAAGATGAAAGATTATTTTTTCTTTCATATTTTCTAATATATGCATTCAATGCTATAAATTTCCTTCTCAGCAATCCTTCATTGTTGTGTCACACACATTTTTGATAAATAGTATTTTAATTTTCATTTAATCCAAGTTTTATTTTTTTATTATTTTTTAATCCAAGTTTTATTTTTTATTTTTTATTTTTTTTTAATTTTTATTTATTTATGATAGTCACAGAGAGAGAGAGAGAGAGAGAGGCAGAGACACAGGCAGAGGGAGAAGCAGGCTCCATGCACCGGGAGCCTGATGTGGGATTTGATCCCGAGTCTCCAGGATCGCGCCCTGGGCCAAAGGCAGGCGCTAAACCGCTGCGCCACCCAGGGATCCCTAATTCAAGTTTTAAAGATTTATTTTGACACTTCTTCTTTGAACGTATACTTTAAAGGTGTGTTGTTTCATTTGAGATTGTCCAGCTACCTGCCTATTATTGTTTTTTCTAATTTTTTTCTATTATTGATTTCTAGTTTAATTACATTGTGGGTTGATAGCATGATTTGTATGATTTCTATTTTAGAAAAAAATTAATATATGATTTCTTTCTTAAAATGTGGTCTATCCTGGGGCACCTGGGTAGCTTAGTGGTTGAGCATCTGCCTTTGGCTCAGGTCGTGATATCGAGGTCCTGGGATTGAGGCTCCCTGCAGGGTGCCTGCTTCTCCCTCTGCTTGTCTCTGCCTCTCTCTGTGTATCTCATGAATAAATAAATAAAATCTTTAAAAAAATGTGGTCTATCTTTGAAAATATGTGGTCTATCTTTGGGAATATAGCTTGTGGGTTTGAAAGCAATGTGTATTCTGCTATTGTTGGATGAATATTCAAATACACCTCAATAATATACAGTTAATTGATAGTGTTGTTGAATTCACTTATGTTATTATTTTTGTCTGCTGGTTATGTTCATTTCTGATACAGTGGTGAGATCTCCAACTATAAAAATGTACGCGTTTATTTCTCCTTGCAGTTCTATCAGTTTTGCCTATGTATTTGGGCGCATGCACATTTAGGCATATACACAGTAATGAATATTGTATCTTCTCAGAGAATTGGCCCCTTTATCATTACTTAATACTAATATTTATCCCTGGTAATTTTCCTTGCTTTTTCTGGTACTAATATAGCTACTCTTGTACGTTTTGCTCCATACCTTTACTTTTCTGTGTGTGTCTCTTTAAGCATATATCCATTTTTTCATGTTAATTGAAATGTAATTGACAAAATTGTAATATACTTAAAGTGTACAGCACAATGATTTGACATATGTATACATTGTAAAATGGTTCCCACAATCAAGTTAACATATCCATGACCTCACATAGTGACTCTTGCTTTCTTGCTTTTTTTCTTTTCTTTTCTTTTGTCTTTTCTTCCTTCCCTTTTCTTCCCTCTTCCCCTTTCCTTCCTTTCTCTTCCCTTCCCCTTCCTTCGTTCCTTTCTTCCTTCTTTTCCTCCCTCCCTCTTTCCCTGTTTTTTAGTGAGAGTTCTTAGGTTTACTCTCCTAGTAAATATCACATATACAATACAGTATTATTACATATAATCACTATGCTGTACATTAAATTCTCAGAATTTCCTTAACTTATATCTTAAAGTTTGAACCCTTTGACCAATCACTCTTTGCTTAACATACTCCAGGACCTGGCAACCATAATTCCAATCTCTGTTTCAGAGTTTGATTTTTTTCTAGATTCTACAAACAAGCTGTACAACATTTGCTTATTTCTGTCTGGTTTATTTCAAAATGCCCTCCAGGTTCATCCATATGTTTGCAAAAAGCAGTATTTCCTTCCTTTTTATGTTAAAATTATATTCCATATATTCATTATTCATTATCTATTCATTCATCAATGGGTGGTGTACACTTAGCTTATTTACATCTTGGCTAATGTAAATGATGCCACTATAAAAATGGGTGTACAAATGTTCTTTGAGATAGTGATTTCATTTCTTTCAGATAAAAGTCCAGAAATGTGACTTCTAGGCCATATGGTAATTCTCTTTTTAATTTTTTAAAAAACCTCCATACAGTTTTCTGTTATGATGGCACAAATTTACATTACATTATAATCAACAGTGTACAAGAGTTGCATTTTCTTTACATTCTCACCAGTACTTGTTATTCCCTGTCTTTGACAATAGCAATTCCAAAAATTGTGAGCTGATATTTCATTGTGATTTTCATTTGCATTTCCTTGGTTTTCAGTCATGTTAAACATCTTTTCACATGTCTCCTTTGGCTATTCATGCGTCTCCTTTGGAAAAATATCTGTTCAGATCCTTGAATTACTATGGCTGTGATTGAATTGTTGGCAATTTTACCATTGAATTATATTATATATTATATTTTGGATATTAACTTCTTACTCAATATGTAGTTTACAAGCATTTTCTTCTATTCTGTAGATTGCTTCTTAATTTTGTGATTGTTTTTGTGATTGTTTCATTTGGTATACAAGAGGTTTTTAGTTTGATGTAGTCCTACTTATTTATTTTTATTTTGTGCTTGTGCTTTTGATGTCAAATAAAAAAATATTGCTGATACCAACATCAAGGAGATTTCCTCTGTGTTTTTTTTCCCTTTTACTTAAATCCAATTTAGTTAACATATAGTGTGTTATTGGTTTCAGGAGTAGAATTTAGAGATTCATCACTTGCATATAATACTGCTCATTACATTAAGTGTTCTCTTTACTGCCTGTCACCCAGTTACCCCTTCCCCCCCCCACACCTCCCTTCCAGCAATCCTCAGTTTCTTCCCTATAGTTGTTTCTTATGGTTTACCTCCCTTTCTGTTTTCCTCCTATTTTATTTTTCTTTCCCTTCCCCGATGTTCATCTGTTTTGTTTCTTAAATTCCGCATATGAATGAAATCATATGGTATTTGTCTTTCTCTGACTTATTTTGCTTAGCGTAATACTTTCTAGTTCCATCCATGTCATTGCAAATGGAGTGATTTCATTCTTTTTGGTGGCTGAGTAACATTCCATGTATATATATCTTCATTTTTAAAGATTTTATCTATTTATTCATGAGAGACACAGAGCGAGAGGAAGAGACATAGGCAGAAGGAGAAGCAGGATTCCTGCACGAAGTCCAGTGCAGGACTTGATCCCAGAACTCCACGATCACACCCTGAGCCAAAGGCAGATGCTCAACCACTGAGCAACCCAGGCATCCCATACCATATCTTCTTTATCCATTCATCAGTTGATGGACATTTGGGCTCTTTTGACATTGCTGATATAAACATAGGGGTGTATGTGTCCCTTCAAATCACTTTTTTATCCTTTGGATAAATTCCTAGTAATAAAATTGCTGGGTCATAGGACAGTTCTATTTCTAATTTTTTAAGGAACCTCAACACTATTTGGGAGAGTCTGCACCAGTTTGCATTCCAACTAACTGTGCAAGAGGGTTCCCCTTTCTTGACAACCTCACCAACATCTGTTGTTTCCTGAGTTGATAATTTTAGCCATTCTGCCTGCTGTGAGGTGGTATCTCATTGTGGTTTTGATTTTATTTCCCTAATGCTGAGTGATATTGAGCATTTTCTCAGCTATCTCTTAGCCATTTGTATGTCTTCTTATCTTCTACTCACTTCTTGATTGGATTTTGGTTTCTGAGTTGTTGAGATTGATAGATTTTGGATAATAACTTTTTACCCTATATGTCATTTATGATCTTCTCCCATTCCATAGGTTGCCTTTTAGTTTTGTTGATTGTTTCCTTGCTGTTTTTGTAAAAGCCTTTATCTTGATGAAGTCCCAGTAGTTCATTTTTGCTTTTGTTTCCTTTGCCTCTAGAGATGTGTCTAGCAAGAAGTTGCTGCAGCCAAGGTCAAAGAGGTTGCTGACTGTGTTCTCCTCTAGGATTTTGATGGTTTCCTGTCTCACATTTGGGCCTTTCAGCCACTTTGAATTTATCTTTGTATGGTGTAAGAAAGTGGTTCAGTTTTATTCTCTTGCATGTGGCTGTCCAGTTTTCCCAAAACCATTTGTTGAAGAGACTGCCTTTTTTTCCATTAGATTTTCTTTCCTGCTTTGTTGAAAATGAGTTTACCATAGAGTTAAGTGTTCATTTATGGGCTCTGTATTCTGTTCCATTGATCTATGTCTGTTTTTGTGCCAGTACCATACTATCTTGATGATCACAGCTTTGTAATACAGCTTGAAATCTGGAATTGTAACACTTCTAGCTTTGATTTTCTTTTTTCAACATTCCTTTGGCTAATCAGGATCTTTTCTGATTCCATACAGATTTTAGAATTGTACGTTCTAACTGTGAAAAATGCTGGTGTTATTTTGATAGGGATTGCATTGAATATAGATTGCTCTGGGTAGCATAGATATTTTTTTTTATAAATTAATTTTTATTGGTGTTCAATTTACCAACATACAGAATAACACCCAGTGCTCATCCTGTCAAGTGTCCCCCTCCGTGCCCGTCACCCATTCACCCCCACCCCCCGCCCTCCTCCCCTTCCACCACCCCTAGTTCATTTCCCAGAGTTAGAAGTCTTTATGTTCTGTGTCCCTTTCTGATATCTCCCACACATTTCTTCTCCCTTCCCTTATATTCCCCTTCACTATTATTCATATTCCCCAAATGAGTGAGAACATACACTGTTTGTCCTTCTCCGATTGACTTACTTCACTCAGCATAATACCCTCCAGTTCCATCCACGTTGAAGCAAATGGTGGGTATTTGTTGTTTCTAATGGCTGAGTAATATTCCATTGTATACATAAACCACATCTTCTTTATCCATTCATCTTTCGATGGACACCGAGGCTCCTTCCACAGTTTGGCTATTGTGGACATGGCTGCTAGAAACATCGCTCTGCATCACTTGCCATCAGGGAAATACAAATCAAAACCACAATGAGATACCACCTCACACCAGTGAGAATGGGGAAAATTAATAAGGCAGGAAACAACAAATGTTGGAGAGGATGCGGAGAAAAGGGAACCCTCTTACACTGTTGGTGGGAATGTGAACTGGTGCAGCCACTCTGGAAAACTGTGTGGAGGTTCCTCAAAGAATTAAAAATAGACCTGCCCTACGACCCAGCAATTGCACTGTTAGGGATTTACCCCGAAGATTCAGATGCAATGAAACGTAGCATAGATATTTTAACAGTATTTTTTCTTCCAATCTATGAGCAAGGAATGTTTTCCCATTTCTTTGTGTCTTCTTAAGTTTTCTTTCATAAGTGTTCTATATTTCTCAGAGTACAGATATTTAATTATTTGGTTAAGCATATTCCTAGGAATCTCATGGTTTTTTTTTAGTGCAATTTTAAAATGGGATCAATTCTTTGATTTCTCTTTCTGTTGCTTCATTGTTAGTGTATAAAAATCCAATAGAGTTCTGTGTGTTGATTTTATATTCTGTGAGTTTGCTGAATTCCTGTGTCAGTTCTAGCAATTTTTGGGTGAAGTCTTTTGGGTTTTCTATATAGAGTATCATGTCATCTGTGAAGAATGAGAATTCGACTTCTTTGCCAATTTGGATGCCTTTTATGTCTTTTTGTTGTCTGATTATTGAGGCAACAAATTTAATTTTCCTTCAACTCTCAAGTTTTTTGTGTTGCTTCCTTTTTTGTTTGCCACAATGTTTTTTATTTCCCTTTGATTTCTTTTTCTTTTTCTTTTACAAGCCTATTCCAATGTCATTTTACATGTATGTTCAGTTTAGTTTCAATGAGTTAAGTATTCAGCTATGACCAGATGCTTGAACAGAAAAGTTTAGAAACACTTACATATGAAGCAAAGGAGACATTACTTCCGAAAGGTTTTTACACACTGCAGTTTCAGTGAGTTAAGCATATTATTCCCATATGTATATTGTTCAGGAGTATGTTGTTTAATTTCCACATATTTGTGGATTTTTCAGGTTTCATCTTGTTACTGATTTTTAGTTTCATGCCATTGTAGTTAGGATTTGATTTGATTTCTGGGATAATATGTGATCAATCCTAGAACATGTTCCATGTATGCTTGAGAAGAATGTGTATTCTGTTACTTTATATAAATGGCATGTTCTGTATAGGCCCATTGGCCCATTTGGTTTAAAATATTTCAAGTACAAAGTTTCCTTATTTATTTTTTGTCTGGATTATCTATCTCTTGCTGAAAGTGCAGTATTAATGCCTCTTGCTATTGTATTGGTATCTATTTCTCCCTTTAGTTTTATTAAAATTTTCTTTATATATTTAGGTGCTCCAATGTTGGGGGAATAAACACTTAAAATTGTTACATTCTCTTCACCACCATGTGCATATAAAAATGTTACATCTTTACTCTCCTGCATTTTATCTTATTAATGTCACAATCGACATTTTTAATATTTATCTATATCACTGCAGCCATATTCATTTTAATAGTTTTGTCTTAATCTTTATAATAGAGGTAAGGGAATTTACACATTACTATTACAATATTATTTTAAATATGTTTATTTTTACCAATGAATGTTATACTTTTATATGTTTTCATTATGTTACAAGCTAGTATCCTTTTGTGTCAGCTTAAAGAACTCCTTTAGTTCTTGTCAATTGGATCCAATTGTGATAAACTAAACTTTAGATTTTCTTTTCTTTCTTGTTGTTTTAGGTCTGGGAAAATTTTAATCTCTCAATTCTGAAGGACAATTTTACTGGATAAAAAATTCTTAGTTGGCAGTTTTTTTCACTTTTAACAATTTGAGTATAACGTCCAATTTCCTCCTGGGCTGCAGAGTTTGTGCTGAAAGAAATCCACTGATAGATTTATGAAGTTCCCATGAGTGTAACAGGTCACTTTTGCTACTTTCAATATGTTCTTTTTCTTTAAGTTTTGAGAATTTAATTATATGTCTCAATGTGGGTTGCTTTGTATTCATCTTACTTGGTATTGTTTGTGCTCCCTGTAAGTGGTTGTCTGTTTGTTTCCACAAGTTTGGGAATTTTTAAGCTATTGTTAAAGTAAGTTCTGCCCCTTTCTCATTCTCCTCTCCTTTTATGACTCCTAATACATATATTGTTTCACTTTATGGTGACCCATAGGTCCTTTGAGCCATTTTTAGTCCCTTTTTGCTCCTATGATTGGATCATTTCCACTGAGTTGTCTTTGAGTTTACCGATCCTTTCTTCTTCTTCTAAATAGATTTAGTCTATTATTAAGTCATTCCATTGATTTTTTTCAAGTCAGTTATTTTACTCTTGAGCTTTATGATTTCTATTTTGTTCTTTTCTATAACTGTTGGAATTCCTACCTTTTCATGCATTACTCTATAGACATCAGTGACCATATTTGCAGCCTTTATTTTGAATTCCCTGTTGAGTAATCACTTGTCTCTGTTTCCATAGGGTCAGTTTTGGGATATTTGTCTTATTCTTTTGTTCAGAACATATTCTCATTTCTTCAATTTCTTTAACCTTCTGTGTTGTTTTATGGTCATTAGATAAAACAGCCATCTCTCCCTGTGATGACAATCTGAATCTGGTCTTGTGTAAGAGATGAACCCTGCCTATCAGTCCAGCACACTCTTCTGGTTGCCTCTCAAATGTCTGAGCTTGTTTAAACTGCTGTCCTTCTTAGTAGCTCCCAGGAGATTCGGGTGTGTCATAACTAGTCAGCAGTACAAAGACATTGGAAATTTCCACAGACTGAATCATGTATCTTGGATTACCACTAATTGTCCTTTTAGCTCATCAATGCAGTCTAAGTGGAAGCCCAATCATCAGGCGGAAGATAGAAAAGTCATGATGTTAGATAAGTAGTCTATCTTCTAATAGGGAGAAACTTGGAGTTGGGTATTTTTGCCCACTCGTTTTGAGAGTGCTTTTGTACCCATATAGGACTGCATCATTAATCTCTATGGTCCTGAGGGACTCACAAATGCCAAGTCCTATCAGCTCCCAGAACTCGATAATCTGAGTGCCAAGCCCTTAGATATAGAAGTTGCTAGATGTATAAACTTCTTTTAGGGAGAAGCTGGAGACTTGGTTTTATCCCTGGGATGAGCCATAAGAGAAGTCACAGGGAGTTCCCACATGCTTACTCCAGATTCTGGAGGATTACCAATTAGTTTAACATGGACCCAGGGGACTCACAAATGCAAAACACTGTTAGTTTTCAGACATAAGTGATTTGGGAGCCCATGCCTCAAGTGGCAGCTGTAAAACTTGGAGAAGTAGATGTTTGGACAAATTCCTTTTAGGGAGAAGCTAAAGGCTTTGTTTTATTGTTGCTGCTGGAAGGAGAAGTTACAGAAAATGCCCACAAGCACTTTCAGGCTCCAGGAGGATGCTAATTAGCTATGAGATGCAGTATGATTAGAAGCTTGACTCTCAGAAAGTACATGGAAAAGAACACAGTCAAACCCCTCCAGAGAGAAACTAGCAGACTTGAAATTTTTGCTTGCTCCTTTAGTACTGAGCCCAGGGGGATTGCCATGGGAAGTGTTCATGAACCTATTTAAAAAGGCACTCTTTTTCAAGAAATGAGAAGTGTTGGTAAGGATATAGAGAAAGAGAAACATTTGTACACTGTTGTTGGAAATGTAAACTGGTACAGCCACTGTGGAAACAGCATGAGGCTCCCCAAAAAATTAAAAATAGAAATACCATGTGATCTGATACTTCTAATGAGTATTTACCCAAAGAAAACAAAACTAATTTGAAAACATACTTGCATCCCTATGTTTACTGCAACATTATTTACAATGGTCAAAATGTCCATGATAGACAAATGGTTAAGAAAGATGTGAGATAATCTATCCATCATCTATCTATCTATCTATCTATCTATCTATCTATCTATCATCTATCTATCATCATCTATCTATCTTACTCAATATTATTCAGCCATAATAAAAGATGAGAATGTGCCATTTGCTAAAACATGAATAGACCTAGAGGATATTAGGCTAAGTGAAATAAGTCACATTGAGAAAGACAAATATCATATGATTTTATACATATGTGGAATGTAAAACAAATAAACAAAAAGCAGAATCAGACCTACATATACAGAGAACTAACTAATGGTTGCCAGAGAGTAGGAGGATAGAGGATGGCCCAAGTGGATAAAGGGGGACAGCAGGTACAGGCTTCCAGATGTGCAATGAATAAGTCACAGGAATAAAAGGCACAGCATAAGGAATATAGCCAATGATACTGTAATAATGTTGTATTGTGGCAGATAGTAGCTACTCTTGTGATGAGCATAGAATAATTTATAAACTGGTCATGGGGCACCTGGGTGGCTCAGTTAAGCCTCTGACTCTTGATTTTGGCTCAGGTATGATCTCAAGGTTGTGAGATCAAGCTCCATGTCTGGCTCTACACTGGACATGGAGCCTGCTTAAGATTCCCTCTCTCCCTCTCTGTCTCTCCTCACGCCTCTTATGACTTCTCTCTCTTTAAAAAAATTTTACTTGTGGGGGGACAGGGCAAGATGGTAGAGGAGCAGGGTCCCCAATGCACCTGTCCCACCAACTTACCTAGATAACTTTCAAACCATCCTGAAAACCTACGAATTTGACCTAAGATTTAAAGGAAGAACAGCCAGAACGCTATAGAGAGTAGGGTTTTCGCTTCTAACAAGGTAGGAAGGCGGAAAAGAAAATAAAAAATAAAAAAGAATGAGTGGGGAGGGGCACCGGAGGAGCCGGGCTAAGGCCTGCGGGGAGAGCCCCCGGGGGGGGGGGAGAGCCCCCGGGTTGGGGGGGGAGCCCAGCCCCGGACCAGCGGGAGCTTTACAATCCGCCCGGATTCCTCCCCATGGAAAGGCGCTCAGCAGGGAACCCGGGCGGGATCCCGGGGGGGGGGGGGGGAACCTCCAGGTCCCGGGGTCACTGACCGAGGAGGGGCGCCGGGGGAGAGCGCCCCCCACACCGGCCCATCTCCCTAAAGGGCTGGAGCGCGCCCCGCGGCCTCGGGGAGCAGCCGGTGGGTCGGGCGGGGCTCCGGGCGGAGGGGGCTCCCCGGGAGCGCGACTCCAGCAGCGCAGGCCCCGGACCCCAGGGCGCCGGGGACACCGCCGGGATCCTGCGCTGCCCCCGGGACAGGCCGAGGCGGGGAGGGCCCAGGACAGCGAGGACGCTCCTGCCCCGGGAGCATCCAGGCCCCTGCGGACGGGGAGACGGCGGGAGTCACTGCGGGGGGCGGGGGGCGCCCTCCAGGGCCAGGGAGACCAGGCCACCGCCGGTGGGGTTGTCCCTCCTTGTTTCACCCTGTGCCTGGGCGGAGTGGTGCCGCCAGGGGACAGGGGCCTCACGGGGTAAACTGTTCCCCCTGACCCTGCACCCGGCAGGGGGCGGGACAGCTCCCCCAGTGCGCACACCTGAAAATAGGCACAGCCCGCCCCTCCCCCAGAAGACCAGCTGGAAGGACAGGGCAAGAGCAAGTTCTGGACCCAGCAGCGCTGGAAAGCTCCAGGGGAAGTCAAGGGATTTACAATATATAGAACCAGAGGGTATCCCTCCTACTTTTTTTTCTTTTTCCAGTACAACTCATTTTTATGTTAGACTGTAAATTTCCATTTTTTTCTCTTTTCCCATCTTAACTACAATATTTTACCACCTCTTCATTTTTAAGATTCTTCCTTTTCGTCTTTCATACTTCTACAATTAGAGGTCCCAGATATATTTTCTACTTCAGATTCCCTTCAACATACTCAACTTAATTTTGGGAGTTATACAAGATATGTTTTTTGTTTGTTTGCTTTGTGTTTTTTGTTTTCTCTGCCACATTTTGTTCTACAATGGCACAAGTTAATACCTTCTAAAACATGACCCAGAGCCAAGAAACAAGCATGCACCCAGAACCAAGTGGTATACCATGCTGGTTCAATCTGTGAGATTCCTCATTCCCATTATGCCCCCCTCTTTTACTTTGTTTATGTTTTGGTGGTCAATGTTGGAGCTTCCTACAAGTATTTCTGGTTTATATAAATTTGGGACTGAGTATCTTCTAACATACACAACCAAGAGGATCACCTCAAGTAGACTACATTTTCCCTCCACTACAACTTTGTCACCACCACCATCTGCCAGTAACTGCTTCCTTTTTTTCTTTCCCCTTTTCCTTTCTTTTTTTTTTTCCTTTGGGATTCTTGGCCTTTTATTTTTTACTACTTTATTTTAATATTGTTTTTCACTAGATGGTCCTTTTGCTTTATTTTGTTCTGACCTTCATTTTCAATTTCTGGTCTCTGACCTCAGCAGAATCAGCTAGGGTGAAATTTATTTGGGTCATGGTTGATATTCTTGACTCTGCCCACTTATACAGCCTCTCTGCATTGAGCAAAATGACTTAGAAGGAAGAATTAACCACAAAAGAAAGTAGAACCAGTACTCTCTGCCACAGTCACAGAATATGGATTAAAATTTGATGTCAGAAAGCCAATTCAGAAGCACAATTATAAAGCTACTGATGGCTCTGGAAAAAAGCATAAAGGAATCAAGCGACTTCATGACTGCAGAATTTAAATCAATCAGGCCAAAATTTAAAAATCAATTAAATGAGATGCAATCCAAACTGTAAGTCCTAACAACAAGGGTTAATGAGGTAGAAGAAAGAGTGGGTGACATAGAAGACAAGTTGATGGCAAGAAAGGAAGCTGAGGAAAAAAGAGAAAAACAATGAAAAGATCATGAGGAAAGGTTAAGGAAAATAAATTATAGCCTCAGAAGGAAAAATCTACAAATAATTGGGGTGCCAGAGAGCACTGAGAGGGACAGAGGATAAGAAAGCATATTTGAACAAATCATAGCTGAGAACTTCCCTAATTTGGAGAGGGAAGCAGGCATTCAAATCCAGTAGATATAGAGGTCCCTCTCTCAAAATCAATAAAAACTGTTCAACACCTCGACCTATAATAGTGAAACTTGCAAATTACAAAGATAAAGAGAAAATCCTTAAAGCAGCAAGAGACAAGAAATTCCTAACCTTTATGGGGAGAAGTATTAGGCTTCTCCTAATATTAGCAGAGTATTAGCAGACCTCTTCACAGAGACCTGGCAGGGCAGAAAGCTCTGGTAATATATATTTGGGGCACTAAGTGAGAAGAACATGCAGCCAAGAATACTCTATCCAGCAAGGCTCTCATTCAGAATAGGAGAGATAAAGAGCTTCCAAGATAGGCAGAAACTGAAACAATATGTGATCACAAAATCAGCTCTGGAAGAAATATTAAGGGGGACCCTGTAAAAGAAAGAGGTAGCCCAAAGAAATAATCCACAAAACAGGAACTGTATAGGTATTATGATGACAGTAAATTCATATCTTTCAATAGTAACTCTGAATGTGAATGGGCTTAATGATCCCATCAAAAGATACAGGGTATCAGACTGGATGAAAAAGGAAGACCCATCTATTTGCTGTCTACAGGAGACTCATTTTAGACCTAAGGACATGGAAAGCCTAAAAATGAAAGGTTGGAAAACCATTTACCATTCAAATGTTCCTCAAAAGAAAGCAGGGGTAGCAATCATCATATCAGATAAATTAAAGTTTATCCCAAAGACTGTAGTAAGAGATGAAGAGGGACACTATATCTTACTTAATCATACTCCAATAAAAAGACCAAACAATTATGAATATTTATGCCCTTAATGTGGGAGCTGCCAAGTATAAATCAATTAATAACCAAAAAGACATACTTAGATATTAATACACTAATACTGGGAGACTTCAACAAGGCACTTTTTGCAAATGACAGATATTCCAAGCACAACATCACGAAAGAAACAAGAGCTTTAAATGATACACTGGACCAGATGGATTTCACAGATATTTACAGAACTTTGCATCCAAACACAACTGAATACACATTCTTCTCAAGTGCACATGTAGCTTTCTCCAGGATAAACCACATACTGGGTCACAAATCAGGTCTCAACCAATACCAAAAGATTGGGATTGTCGCCTGCATATTTTCAGACCACAGTGTATTGAAACTAGAACTCAATCACAAGAAGAAATTTGGAAGAAACTCAAACACATGGAGGTTAAAGAGCATCCTGCTAAAAGATGAATGCGTAAACTGGGAGATTACAGGAGAATTAAAAGATTCATGGAAACTAATGAGAATGAAGAAACAACCATTCAAAATCCTTGGGATACAGAAAAAGTAGTCCTAAGAGGGAAATACATCACAATACAAGCCTCTCTCAAAAAACTGGAAAAAACTCAATTACACAAGCTAACCTTGCACCTAAAGGAAATGGAGAAAGAACAGTAAATGAAACCTACACCAAGCAGAAGAAGAGAGTTAATAAAGATTCGAGGAGAACTCAATGAAATAGAGACCAGAAGAACTGTAGAACAGATAAACAAAACCAGGAGTTGGATCCTTGAAAAATAAGGTAGATAAACCATTAGCCAGCCTTATTGAAAAAAAAGAGAAAAGACTCAATAAAATCATGAATGAAAAAGGAGAGGTCACAGCGAATACAAAGGAAATACAAATGATTTTAAAAACATATTATGAGCAGCTCTACGCCAATAAATTAGGCAATGATGAATAAATAGATACATATCTGGAAAACCACAAATCATCAAAACTGGAACAGGAAGAAATAGAAAACCTGAACAGGCCAATAAACAGGGAGAAAATTGAAGTAGTCATCAAAACCCTCCCCACGGATGAGACACAAAAGTCCAGGGCCAGATGGCTTCCCAGGGGAATTCTATCAAACGTTTAAAGAAGAAACCATACCTATTCTACTAAAGCTGTCCCAAAAGATAGAAAGGGACGGTAATACTTCCAAAATCATTTTATGAGGCCAGCATCACCTTAATCCCAAAACCAAAGACCCCACCAAAAAGAAGAATTATAGACCAATATCCCTGATAAACATGGATGCAAAAATTCTCAACAAGATACAAGCCAATAGGATCCAACAATACATTAAGAAGATTATTCACCATGACCAAGTGGGATTTATCCCCGGGATGCAAGGCTGGTTCAACACTCCTAAAACAATCACATGATAGATCATATCAACAAGAGAAAAAACAAGAACCATATGATCCTCTCAAGAGATGCAGAGAAAGCATTTGACAAAATACAGCATCCATTCCTGATCAAAACTCTTCAGAGTGTAAGGATAGAGGGAACGTTCCTCAGCATCTTAAAAGCCAGGGGAATCAGGGGAATACTGAAAAAGAAAACCAGAGCCGGGGGCATCACAATGCTGGATTCAAGTTGTACTACAAAGCTGTGATCATCAAGACAGTATGATACTGGCACAAAAACAGACACATATATCAATGGAACAGAATAGAGAACCCAGAAATGGGCCCTCAACTCTGTGGTCAATTAATATTCGACAAAGCAGGAAAGACTATCCACTGGAAAAAGGACAGTCTCTTCAATAAATGGTGCTGGGAAAATTGGACATCCCCATGCAGAAGCATGAAGCTAGACCACTCTCTTGCACCATACACAAAGATAAACTCAAAATGGATGAAAGATCTAAATGTGAGACAAGATTCCATCAAAATCCTAGAGGAGAACACAGGCAACACCCGTTTTGAACTCGGCCACAGTAACTCCTTGCAAGATACATCCATAAAGGTAAGAGAAACAAAAGCAAAAATGAACTATTGGGACTTGATGAAGATAAAAAGCCTATTCACAGCAAAAGAGACAGTCCACAAAACTAAAAGACAACCTACAGAATGGGAGAAGATATTTGCAAATGACATATCAGATAAAGGGCTAGTATCCATGATCTATAAAGAACTTAGTAAACTCAACAACAAAGAAACAAACAATCCAGTCATGAAATGGGCCAATGACACGAACAGAAATTTCACAGAGGAAGACACAGACATGGCCAACAAGAACATGAGAAAATGCTCTGCATCACTGGCCGTCACGGAAATACAAATCAGAACCACAATGAGATACCACCTCACACCAGTGAGAATGGTGAAAATTAATAAAACAGGAAATAAAAAATATTGGAGAGGATGTGGAGAAAGGAGAACCTTCTTGCACAGCAGGTGGGAATGTGAACTGGTGCAGCCACTCTGGAGAACTGTGTGGAGGTTCCTCAAAGAGTTAAAAATAGACCTGCCCTATGACCCAGCAATTGCACTGCTGGGGATTTACCTCAAAGATACAGATGCAATGAAACGGCAGGACACCTGCATCCCAATATTTATAGCAGCAATGTCCACAATAGCCAAACTGTGGAAGGAGCCTCGGTGCCCATCGAAAGATGAATGGATAAAGAAGATGTGGTTTATGTATACAATGGAATATTACTCAGCCATTAAAAATGACAAATACCCACCATTTGGTTCAACGTGGATGGAACCGGAGGGGATTATGCTGAGTGAAGTAAGTCAATCGGAGAAGGACAAACATTATATGTTCTCAAATTCATTTGGGGAATATAAATAATAGTGAAAGGAAATAAAGGAGAAAGGAGAGAAAATGAGTGGGAAATATCAGTGAGGGTGACAAAATATGAGAGACACCTAATTCTGGGAAATGAACAAGGGGTAGTGGAAGGGAAGGTGGGTGGAGAGAAGGAACACCAGGAGCCTCCTATCCTGCCATCCTATTTTCAATATATATGTGTTTTCATATTTAATGTGTTTCTTTTTTTAAAAGAGATTTTATTTATTTATTCATGAGAGACACAGAGAGAGACAGAGACAGAGACACAGGCAGAGGGAGAAGCAAGCCCCATGCAGGGAGCTCGACGTGGGACTCAATCCCGAGACCCCAGACCCCGAGATCATGCCCTGAGCCAAAGGCAGGCCCTCAACCACTGAGCCACCCAGGCCTCCCTAATGTGGGTTTCTTGTAAACAACACATAGTTGAGTTCCTTTTTAAAATAAATTGTGACATCTTTCTTTTGATTGGTATATTTAGACCACATCATTTCAAGTAATTTATTTACTTATGATAGACATAGAGAGAGAGAGAGAGAGAGAGAGAGAGGCAGAGACACAGGAGGAGGGGGAAGCAGGCTCCATGCAGGAGCCTGATGTGGGACTCGATCCCAGGTCTCCAGGATCACACCCTGGGCTGCAGGCAGCACTAAACCGCTGCGCCACTGGGGCTCCCCTAAAATGCTTTTTCTAAGATCAAGAACTTGGGGCCTCCTAGTTTTTTTGTTGATGTCTGCCTTATTGTGGTTGTTTGGAAACTGTCTCAGAACACTCAGTTTATATTTTATTGCAAAGTACTTAATCAACTGGCCACACTGGCTTTACACATGTTTTAACTTATTTACACATGTTCTGACATATTTTTCTCACTGTGAGAAACTTCCCAACTTTGTGATAAGTAGATTAAAAAGCAGTCATATTTCCTATCTTGTGAAATCTCCATTTTTTATACATCGTGTTATTCCTATCTTGTGAAAGCTCCATTTTAATATATCTTGTTATTAGAAAAGATGATGTCAGAAATGAAAATTATGTTTTAGAATATATAACATCTAGTTTGCTATGAACATTCACAATGTAGGGAGAATCTTATATATATTTTTGTTTCATAAACGGGAAAATAAATCTATTAAGCATTAACTAATGAATGCTTGCTTGGTGGATTAATGAGCACATAACAAATTCACCTAAAGATAAATATTGATTGATTGATTAGAATAAA
The DNA here is from genome assembly GCF_905146905.1 of Nyctereutes procyonoides. NCBI lineage: Eukaryota > Metazoa > Chordata > Mammalia > Carnivora > Canidae > Nyctereutes > Nyctereutes procyonoides. The sequence continues at coordinate 3,988,342 of NW_026575143.1, forward strand.
ATTAAAGTTGAAAAAGTTTGCCTTATGTTTGAATTTATTTTACAACTATAGATTTGAAATATGTTAACTCTAAACTGTTTTTCTTGCCCAAACATCATAAATCTCTACTTACCTCTAACTTTATTTAAATCTAATTGATATATTAGATCATTAAGTGATGGATTTATTGCTAGAAGATCTCCTGTATCTTGAAGTTCTGAGGCTGCCTCATTTTTAACTGAAATAATAACAGATTGCCAAATTAGTTGATTTAAAACTAAACTTTTATTTATGGTAAAATTATAGCACATAAAATTAACTTGAAATATTTTACTGGATAGTTATTTAGCCTTATTTTTTAAAAGTTTAAGATTCCAGTTAGTTAATATACAGTATAATATTATTTTCAGGTGCACAATTTAGTGATTCAACACTTACATACAGCACCTGGTGCTCATCACAGGTATACTCCTTAGTCTTATTTACTTCACAATTTAACATACATTACCCAATTAAATATAAATATGCCTAATAATTTTTAAAAGCTGATTAAATATGCCAGATATTATACTAAGTAATTTTCAAATATTATCTTTTTTAATCCTCACAACATTTCTAGGAAGTAAGTATTTTATTTCCACTTAACAAATAAGGGAAGTAGAGCTGAGAGAGATTATGAATATTTTAGAAGTTCACATGGCTATTAGCTGCAAAAGCTTGAAATTAATTTTCTTCCTTTCAAATCCAAAATCTATTCTCCAACTAGTAGACTCAAATGTCTACCAGGGCTGAACATGTCATGTGAGTGAAATGGAACTGGTGATGTTTGGAGTGGCATGAATAATGAAGTGAAATGTAAAGTATATTTTTATTAAAAATAAAAAGGCTGTCACTCTTACTGTCTGTTACAAATGCAGGTCTGGTGTTCCCGAGTCATCTAAATTCTCAAGACAATCCAGAAATGAAGATATTTGCAAGGAATTCCAAGATTTTAAAATATTTTCAAGGAATTTAAGAGTTTTAAACATGTTTGTAGGACAAAAGAAATCATCAGCTATTATCGCAAGATATCTACCGAATTTTAGAAAGGATTCATTTTAACACATGGATACGATTTAAGAGTCAATTGCTAGGTTATATTTCTCTGTAAAACATGATTATTTATCAACCAACATATCTATCATCTAGCAACAGGAAAATAAGATCTAAAATCTTGAGGAAATCAGCACTTTCAGAAAAAATACCAATAAGCAAAATATGTCAGGAAAAGAGTGGAAAGAATAATTAAAAATTAAAAATCACAAAGTAATCTTTTCAAAAGTGTGAGGCCCACATATTTTAATGCATGGAATTCCTTATAATTTTTAAGTAATTAAATTCAATTACATAGCACATTAAAAGGGAATTTTTATTTCTTTTACAAAGTCAAAATAGTTCTCATAAAGATATTGACATTGTTATTGACATAATTGGCATAACCAACAATAAAAAACTGCACATAAATATAATGCGATGAAATATGTCATATATGTAACAATAGATAATAATAGCTTTATTAAAAATAAAAGAAACAAGTAAAATCAAATTTAATAATATTTGGTAATATTTAAAAACACATCCAAATATTATTTCTTTTTTTATATAAATTAATTTTTATTGGTGTTCAATTTACCAACATACAGAATAACACCCAGTGCTCATTCCGTCAAGTGTCCCCCTCAGTGCCCGTCATCCATTCACCCCCACCCCCCGCCCTCCTCCCCCTCCACCACCCCTAGTTCATTTCCCAGAGTTAGAAGTCTTTATGTTCTGTCTCCCTTTCTGATATTTCTCACACATTTCTTCTCCCTTCCCTTATATTCCCTTTCACTATTATTTGTATTCCCCAAATGAATGAGAACATATAATGTTTGTCCTTCTCCGATTGACTTACTTCACTCAGCATAATACCCTCCAGTTCCATCCACGTTGAAGCAAATGGTGGGTATTTGTCGTTTCTAATGGCTGAGTAATATTCCATTGTATACATAGACCACATCTTCTTTATCCATTCATCTGTCGATGGACACCGAGGCTCCTTCCACAGTTTGGATATTGTGGACATTGCTGCTAGAAACATCGGGGTGCAGGTGTCTCCTTCCATTTTGAGTGAGAGCCTTGCTGGATAAAGTATTCTTGGTTGCATGTTCTTCTCATTTAGGACCCTGAATATATCCTGCCAGCCCTTTCTGGCCTGCCAGGTCTCTGTGGAGAGGTCTGCTGTTATCCTAATACTCCTCCCCATGAAAGTCAGGGATTTCTTGTCTCTTGCTGCTTTAAGGATCTTCTCTTTATCTTTGGAATTTGCAAGCTTCACTATTAAATGTCAAGGTGTTGAACGGTTTTTATTGATTTTAGGGGGGATCTCTCTATTTCCTGGATCTGAATGCCTGTTTCCCTTCCCAGATTGGGAAAGTTTTCAGCTAGGATTTGTTCAAATACATATTCTGGCCCCCTGTCCCTTTCGGCGCCCTCAGGAACCCCAATTAAACATAGGTTTTTCTTCCTTAGGCTGTCATTTATTTCCCTTAATCTGTTTTCATGGTCTTTTAATTGTCTGTCTTTTTTTTCCTCAGTTTCCCTCTTTGCCATCAACTTGTCTTCTATGTCACTCCCTCATTCTTCCACCTCATTAACCCTCGTCGTTAGGACCTCTAGTTTGGATTGCATCTCATTCAATTGATTTTTAATTTCTGCCTGATTGGATCTAAATTCTGCAGTCATGAAGTCTCGTGAGTCTTTTATGCTTTTTTTCTAGAGCCACCAGTAGCTGTATAATAGTGCTTCTGAATTGGCTTTCGGACATTGAATTGTAATCCAGATTTTGTAACTCTGTGGGAGAGAGGACTGTTTCTGATTCTTTTTTTTTTTTTGAGGTGAGGTTTTCCTTCTAGTTATTTTACTCAGTGCAGAGTGGCCAAAAACAAGTTGTATTGGGAAAAGGAGAGAAAGAGAGAGAAGGAAAGAAAAGAGAAAAAGAAAAAAGAAAAAGAAGAAAAAAAGGGGAAAAAAGAGAAAGAAAAAGAAAGAAAGGTGAAAAAAAGGGGGTGGGGGAAGCAATCAGAAATCAAAAAGAAAAGAAAAAAGAAAAAAAACCAAAAAACACAGGGGAGGATCTTCTGATTCTGTAGACTTTAAGTCCCTTGACTTCCCCTGGAACTGGTCCGTCCAGCTGGTCTTCTGGGGGAGGGGCCTGCTGTGCTGATCTTCAGGTGTTAGCACTTGGGGGAGCTGCTCTGCCCCTGCCTGGTGCAGGGCTCAGTGGGGGTTGTTTACCCCGTGGGGCCCCAGGAGGAACAGCCGCAGTTGCTATGGCAACTCTGGAAGCCTGGATTCAGCCTCCGGAGGAACTACGGGCTCGGGGCTCTCGGTTCTCCGTCCGCAGGGCCTGGAGGCTCCGGGGCGGGGCCGCTGATCTGCTCAGCTCGGGCAGGAGCATCCTCGCTGTCCTGGGCCCTCCCGGCCTCTGCCTGTCCCGGGGGAGGCCGGATCCTGGGCTGTGTCCCGGCGCCCTGTGCTCCGGGGCCTGCGCTGTGGGATTCGCGCTCCCGCCCCGCAGCCCCCTCCGCGGAGCCGCAGCCCGAGCCCCTCCGAGCTGCTCCGGCCCCGCCGTGCGCGCTGCAGCCCTTAGGGAGCTCGGCGCACTCTCCCGGGGCGCAGGTGTCTGTTAGTGTCCCCGGGAGCCCGAGGGCATCCCCGCCCTCCTGGGTCCTGCTCCAGCTCCCTGCGAGCCCCTTTCCGCCCGGGAAGGTTGGTGCAGCTCCTGCTCCTCCGGGACGGGGCTCTCCTGTCCTGGGGACACTCGCCCCGGCCTCAGCCCGGCTCCTCGCGGGGCCCCTCCCCCTCGGAGGCCTTTTGTTCCTTTATTTCTTTTTCCCCGTCTTCCTGCCTTGATAGAAGCGCGGACTCTTCTCACTGTAGCGTTCCAGCTGGTCTCTCTTTACATCTCAGGCCAAATTCGTAGATTTTCAGGATGGTTTGAAGGTTATCTAGGTAATTTGGTGGGGACAGGTGATTTGGGGACCCCACTCTTCCACCGTCTTGCCCCTCCTTCTGTAGATTTCTTTCTTGCATTCTTTTGGATTGATAATTTTTTCCTCTTGCTATTTTTTCAACTATTTTTTAAAGAATTTAAACTTTTCCCTAAAATATGTATACCATAATAAAATTGAATAGTAAATTCAAATGTGTTTATTAACTAGGTTTATTTATGAAACAAGATTTTCACACATATACTAAGAAAATGTACTGTCTATATGTCTGTGCTTTAACCATATAGTCTTTAATAATTCATTGCTACTGTACTGTGGCCATGTGCTCATCACATTATAATACTGAGAAGAAATGCTGCTGTGTAGTTTCAATATATAGGTTTTTAAATATATATATTTTTAAGTGAATTACAAATATCTCTTGTAGTTCAGAAGTTGAAGGAAGCATTGAAAGAGATGCCAGAACAAAATATTCTAGAGCAACTAATACTGAAAATATCTTTAACTCATTTCTAAATTGCTTTTGTTGTGAAATATAACACAGGGAATTTCATAAGACATATGTATAATTTTTAACAATTATATTTTTAAAAACTAGGGCAACCTCTACGGAGATCAAGAAATAGAGTACTGCTTCACATAAAATCTTCAGTATATCTTTCATAATTCCATATCCTCTTGTGGCAATCACTATTTAGAATTTTTGGCAGTAGTTTTCCTATTTCCCTTTATTTTAGAACAACTATATGCAATTGCCAATATTTGACCATTTCTTACCTGCAACAATCGCAAGTTCTTATGGTTCGACCTAACTGATTTACCATTTTAATATACCCCTTGGACTCATTGTCCTTTCTTTCTCTGATCTCTTTCTATAAATAGCGATTATCACTATGATCTGAACTGTATTGTCAGCCAATGATTTTATTGGCTGAACTCAAGTGGAAACCAAAGTGCAAGGGACTAATTGATGAATTCCACGTGTGTTGGCTTTTGGGGACTTACAGATAACTAGAGAAAATTGCCCATCTTTTCCCCCTCAGAATCTTCATTTTATTCTTTATCCATGTGATGAATTTATGTATTTAACTTAAGGAACATTAGGTTCTATTAAAATCCATTTGATTTCAGTCATCTGGAATTTAAGAAACAAATGAAAGAGGGGAGAAAGAGAGAGCCAAACCAGGAAACAGACTCTTAAGTATAGATAACAAATGGAGGAGAAGTGGGCAGGAAGATGGGTTAAATGGGTGATGGGTATTAAGGAGGGCACTTATTGTGATGAGCACTGGGTGTGTTTTGTAAGTAATGAATCACTGAATTCTATACCTGAAAGTAATATTACATTGCATATTAACTAAGTGGAATTTAAATAAAATCTTGGAGAAAGAAAAAATAGAATCCACATAATTACAGAATAGTATCAATATGGTCTCACTCCCATATGTAACCTAAAGCATTGTTCACCACCAGTATTCTTCATATAAAGTGGCAGAGGAGAAGAAGGGGAGTGGTGTGATAAAAACAAGTAATGAATATAAACCTTGCTGCTACAGTTGCTACTTCTATAACTAGTTATGAAGGCAGTTAGTTACCATAGCTGCTTTTGCACATCACACTTCCATATTCTCATCTTTGCCACCATCTCCTAAATAGGATATATCTAGAGGTAGCCCAATTATTATCTTATAATAATTAATAACTTGATATTTTTATTTTTATTAGGTTGCTGCATTTTTCCATTATCATGACTTTTGTGCAAGGGAGTATTATGCAGTGACTGAGTGAATCCCTTGGGTTCTGAATATAGTTTTTCTTGCCTTCAATAATTAAGACAAACTCAATTCCCTGTTGATTATTGGTATCAATCCTGTGACCAATCAGTAATCTCTTTGTCTGCTTATTGATTTAGTGGCATAGGGGTCCCAAATGTCAAGAGGGCAATCACAGCTAGTAGTTTATTGGACGCATGACTATTTCTTTAGTAGGACATTTCTTCCACTGGGCACAAGGACCTCTGTAATCCACTTAACGAAGGCCATTGGGAAATAATGTGAAAATTATTTAAGTGAGTTATTAGTTGTTAGGGATATAAGGTTAGGCTATGGAGTAAATAGGGCCGTATATGGGCATCTGGTCTAAGTCATACATTGTATTCTGTATATCAGCACTGCAGTGTTTCAGAATTCACCCAGCCATTTTACACTTTCATAAAAGTTACTGCTTCTGAGTAGTGGAGCTTCTACTGATACCAATAATTTTCATAGGTAAAACCCATTATTAAACATCATTTTCCACAAAACATGTCTCTTGTTGGAGATGATGTTGTATACGATACTATAGAAGTGGAAAAGATATTCTTCAAATTAATAGATAATGAAGAAATTCTATAGGCAGGAAAAGTGAATTTTTACCTCAAATATATATCTAATCCTCTGAGGGCAAATCACTGCCCTGTCTGTGATAGAAAGTTTAGTGTAACCCATTTACCACTGGGTGGTTTCCTGTTCCTTCTGGAAAATGATGTTATATTGAAAAGCTCAGTTTTGTTCTATGCTCTTGACAAGTTAAGCACTCAGCAGTGTCAGAATCCAGAATTCTTAGTGAGGAAAACTCTGTATTATTAAGTATCTCCAGATGTTTCATCATTGCTACCATGGCTTCTTGGTACTCTAGGTCCGTGAAATAAGCCCCAGTGTAGCAGAGGAGTAAGGCTAACTGACATTCATAGGACAGGGCATGTAGTTGAGAGATTACCCTTTAATAAATACCTTCTTGTGTACATTTAAAAATTAAATTACATCTTTATGCACTCACATCCTATTCTAGGGAGTCATAGACATACATGTCCCCAAGATTCTTGTCATTTTTTTCAATCTCTGTTTTCCCAAGTTCCTGACCACCTGGCCAAATCTATTAGCTTCTAACCCCAAATCAATGTATATTTAAATCTTAGACAATCTCTAGTTCTACATATAGGAGGTCCAGGATGTACTGCTCCAAGTTCTTCCCAAAAAAAGGATTTCTTGGGGCACCTAGGTGGCTCAGTGGTTGAGGATCTGTCTTTGGCTCAGGTCGAGATCTCACGTCCCACATCAGGCTCCCCACAGGGAGCCTGCTTCTCCTTCTGCCTATGTCTCTGCCTTTCTCTGTGTCTCTAATGAATAAATAAAATCTTTTAAAAAAGGATTTCTCTTTACTACTGCCTTGTGACTATAATACAATATCAAAAGGTTAATATATAAAATATATAAAAGGAACAAGCAGTCTAATACAGAAATGGGCAAAAGATAGAAATTGTGAAGTTGTATTGGTTGTCAGTATTAACAGTAGGAATATATAATGACTTAAAAAACCTCTAAGTATTTCAAAATATGTATCAATGGCATTAAATATTTGTATTTATATGATTCTGAAGTATTGCAATATCTATATTTTCCCCAGAGAGTTAACACCTTCTTACCTATCTTGGTCTCAGGCCCCTGTTCCTAACCTCCTATGTTTGTTATTATAAATATATTTGTACATATATATAAAATACATTTATATACATATGTATGTAAGTATATATTTTATTCCTGAATTTTTCTAGTTAGGTGAAGGAAAGGGGTGACTACTTGTATTTACTTCAATAATTTATTCATACATGCTAAATTTCTTACAAATTACAAAGATTTAACTAATGGTTACTTAGCTTTGCAATTTAATATGGAGAATCACCAATTTAATGAAATGAGGAAATAAATACGTCATTGTATTTCAGAATGCTTTTAGATTAAATGTACATAGATGGAGGCTTCTCTTTAATGTATTTCAAGCATCTATTTTGTAGATGAGAAGGTAGGTGCCTCAGATGTCAGAAAAAAAAATCTTTTGCCAGTAGACTCAAACTCAAAAGATCATCCTCAAATTGAGAAACACATGACTGTCCAAGTGGAAGTGCTTAGTATATACAATATAAAAATAACTTTAAGTCACATAAGTATTCATATTCAGAAAAATTAATTTGGAATATAATTACAAATAGATACCAAACTAACCAATTATGATTTTTATATGCAGACTTTTAAAACAAAAACAATAATAATAATATCAAACATTTGTTACATATTAAACATTTACTATCAAACAGTAAGTTATGCATGCAGAGGCTCTATGAGGGAAGTATTATTATTATCACCACTTAAGAAATGAGAACAGTGAGACATGGTGTAACTTGCCTAGATATCATAATTAAAGATGGACTTCAAACCTAGATAATCTACCTCTTTATCGTGCTATGACCCAAAGAGAACTAGAGAAAACCTTGGAAGTATCTGATTGTATTAAACTTTGAACTAATGAAACTGATTCCTCAATTTCTTATGCAAATCCTTCTTTTGCTCTTCCTTTCTCTTGCTATCATTTCTCTGTTGCTATCAGAATTTCTTACAGTTGATCCACAGTAGTTTCCCCTTATTTGGAGCTTTACTTTCCATGGTTTCAGTTACCCTAGTCTGGTAACCATGATCTGGGAGCAGGTGATCATTCTTCTGAAATTTAATCAGAAGGTCAGTAGTTGCCTAACACTAATTATAGTGCCTAAGTCATTCACCTCACTTCATCTCATCACTTAGCATTTTATCATTTCATCACAAAAAGAAGGGTGAGTACGGTATGGTATTTGAGAGAGCATTCACATTTACTTAACTTTTATTATAATATGTGGTTATAATTGTCCTATGTTCTTATAATTTATTGTTGTTAATCTCTTCTGTGCCTAATTTATAAATTAAACTTTATCATAGGTATGTGTGTGTGTGTGTGTGTGTATATATATATATATATATATATATATATATATATGAAAACACATGGTATATATAAGGTTTGGTACCGCAATTTCAGACATCCACTGGGGGTCTTGGTACATACCCTCCATGGGTAAGGGGGTACTACTACACTTGTTATTATCAACTGCTGAGCCACCCAGGGATTCCCGATATAATTACATATTAAAAAGTTTCAATAATGACTAATAAACACTCAGATCAATGGAGCAGACTAGAAATTCTAGAAATTAGTAAAAAAAAAATACCATATAAGGGCAGCCGGGTTGGCTCAGCAGTTTAGTGCTGCCTTTGGCCCAGGGCGTGATCCTGGAGATCCAGGATCCAGTCCCACATTGGGCTCCCTGCATGGAGCCTGCTTCTCCCTCTGCCTGTGTCTCTGCCCCCCGCCTCTCTCATGAATAAATAAATAAAATCTTTTTTAAAAAAAACCACATGATACATTAAAAGAAAACTGGTCATATAAAAAAATTGTTTACCAAATGGTATTAAGACAAATGGAAAAAATAAAATGTGAGATTTATATTTCCCCTGTTCAAAAGACTGATTTATATTATAGATTATTTCCATGAAGAAACAAACATTGAAATAAAATATAAATTAATCCCTCTTACTAAAGTATAATTAACATGGTGTTTTATTAGCTTCAGTGATTCAACAATTCTATGCATTACTCAGTGCTCATCACAATACATGTACTCTTAATCCCCTTTGACTATTTCACTCACCTACCCACATACTTCCCCTCTGGCAATCACCAAGAGCCTAGGTTTTTGTTTGTCTCTGTTTTTCTTTGTTTCTTAAATTCTGCATATGAGTGAAATCATATGGTCTTTCTCTGACTGACTTCTTTCACTTACCATTATACTCTCTAGATACATTCACATAGTTATAAATGGAAAAATTTCATTCTTTTTTATGGCTGAATAATACTGCATTGTGTATATATCTATATCTATCTATCTACATCACTTCTTTATCCATTCATCTATCAGTGGACACTCCAGTTGCTTTGGTATCATGGCTATTGTAAATAATGCTGCAATAAACATACAGGTGCATATGTCTCTTTGAATTAGTGTTTTCATTTTCTTTGGGTAAATATCAAGTAGTGGAATTACTGGATCATAAGGTACTACTATTTTTAATTTTTTAAAGTATCTCAGACTATTTTCCACAATGGTTGCACCAGTTTGTATTCCCTCCAACAGCAAATGAAAGTTCCTTTCTCTCCTCACCCTTGCCAATACTTATTATTTCTTGTATTTTTTATTTTAGCCATTTTGACAGGTGTGAGGTGATACTTCATTGTGGTTTTCATTTGCATGTCCCTGATTCTTAGTTATGTTGAGCCACTATTCATATGTCTGTTAGCCATATACATGTCTTCTTTGATAAAATGTATTAATTTCCTCTGCCATTTTAAAACTGGATTATTTGGGGATTTCTTTTGGTGTTACGTTGTATAAATTATTTATACACATTGGATATTAATTCCTTCTTAGACACATCATTTGCAAATATCTTCTCCCATTTAATAGGATGCCTTTTTGTTTTCGTTGATGGTTTCCTTTGGTGTACAAAATCCTTTTATTCTGGTGTGTCCCAAAAGTTTAATTTTGCTTTTCTAGAAAAATATTTCTATACCTGAGTATAATTTCAAAGAAATTACTGCCTCTATTTTCTTCTAGGAATTTTATGGTTTCAAGTCTCAACATTTGGGCCATTAATCCATTTTGAATTTATTTTTGTGTGTGATATGAGAAAGCTGTCTAGTTTTCTCAACATTTGTTGAGAGATACTACCTTTTTCCCACTGAATATTCTTCTTACTTTATTGTAGATTAACTGACCACAAAAATGTGGACTCTTTATTCTGTTCCAATGATCTATGTGTCTATTTTTGTGCAGTACCATACTGTTGTGATTACTAGATTTGAAGTGTATTTTGAAATCTGGGAGTGTTTACCTTTTTCAAAATTGCTTTGGCAATTCCTGGTCTTTTGAGGTTTCCATACAACTTTTAGCATTATTTGTTCTCGTTCTGTGAAAAATGCCACTGGTATTTTGATAGGAATTGCATTAAATTAAAAAATGCTTTGTACGGGAGGAGGGGCAAGACGGCGGAAGAGTGGGGTCCCCAAGTCACCTGTCCCACCAAATTACCTAGATAACCCTCAAATCATCCTGAAAATCTACGAATTCGGCCTGAGATTTAAAGAGAGAACAGCTGGAACGCTACAGTGAGAAGAGTTCGCGCTTCTATCAAGGGAGGAAGACGGGGAAAAAGAAATAAAGACACAAAAGGCCTCCGAGGGGGAGGGGCCCGCGAGGAGCCGGGCTGAGGCCGGGGCGAGTGTCCCCAGGACAGGAGAGCCCCGTCCCGGAGAGCAGGAGCTGCACCAACCTTCCCGGCGGCGGAAAGGGGCTCGCAGGGAGTTGGAGCAGGACCCAGGAGGGCGGGGATGCCCTCGGGCTCCCGGGGACACTAACAGACACCTGCGCCCCGGGAGAGTGCGCCGAGCTCCCTAAGGGCTGCAGCGCGCACGGCGGGCAGCTCGGAGGGCTCGGAGCGGCTCCGGAGGGGCTGCGGGCGGCAGCGCGAATCCCACAGCGCAGGCCCCGGAGCACAGGGCGCCGGGACACAGCCCAGGATCCGGCCTCCCCCGGGACAGGCAGAGGCCGGGAGGGCCCAGGACAGCAAGGACGCTCCTGCCCCGAGCTGAGCAGATCAGCGGCCCCGCCCCGGAGCCTCCAGGCCCTGCAGACGGACGAGAGCCCGTAGTTACTGCGGAGGCTGACTCCAGGCTTCCAGAGTTGCCATAGCCACTGCGGCTGTTCCTCCTGGGGCCTCACCGGGTAAACAACCCCCGCTGAGCCCTGCAGCAGGCAGGGGCAGAGCAGCTCCCCCAAGTGCTAACACCTGAAAATCAGCACAGCAGGCCCCTCCCCCAGAAGACCAGCTGGACGGACCAGTTCCAGGGGAAGTCAAGGGACTTAAAGTCTACAGAATCAGAAATACTCCCCCGTGTTTTTTTTGTTTTTTTTTTCTTTTCTTTTTGATTTCTGATTGCTTCCCCCACCCTCTTTTTTCTTTCACCTTTCTTTCTTTTTCTTTCTCTTTTTCTTCTCTTTTTTCTTCTTTTTCTTTTTTCTTTTTCTATTTCTTTCCTTCTTTCTCTCCTCTTTCTCTCCTTTTCCCAATACAACTTGTTTTTGGCCACTCTGCACTGAGCAAAATGACTAGAAGGAAAACCTCACCTCAAAAGAAAGAATCAGAAACAGCCCTCTCTCCCACAGAGTTACAAAATCTGGATTACACTTCAATGTCAGAAAGCCAATTCAGAAGCACTATTATACAGCTACTGGTGGCTCTAGAAAAAAGCATTAAGGACTCACGAGACTTCATGACTGCAGAATTTAGATCCAATCAGGCAGAAATTAAAAATCAATTGAATGAGATGCAATCCAAACTAGAAGTCCTAACGACGAGGGTTAACGAGGTGGAAGAACGAGTGAGTGACATAGAAGACAAGTTAATGGCAAAGAGGGAAACTGAGGAAAAAAGAGAGAGACAATTAAAAGACCATGAAGACAGATTAAGGGAAATAAATGACAGCCTAAGGAAGAAAAACCTACGTTTAATTGGGGTTCCTGAGGGCGCCGAAAGGGACAGAGGGCCAGAATATGTATTTGAACAAATCCTAGCTGACAACTTTCCCAATCTGGGAAGGGAAACAGGCATTCAGATCCAGGAAATAGAGAGATCCCCCCCTAAAATCAATAAAAACCGTTCAACACCTCAACATTTAATAGTGAAGCTTGCAAATTCCAAAGATAAAGAGAAGATCCTTAAAGCAGCAAGAGACAAGAAGTCCCTGACTTTCATGGGGAGGAATATTAGGGTAACAGCAGACCTCTCCACAGAGACGTGGCAGGCCAGAAAGGGCTGGCAGGATATATTCAGGGTCCTAAATGAGAAGAACATGCAACCAAGAATACTTTATCCAGCAAGGCTCTCATTCAAAATGGAAGGAGAGATAAAGAGCTTCCAAGACAGGCAGGAACTGAAAGAATATGTGACCTCCAAACCAGCTCTGCAAGAAATTTTAAGGGGGACTCTTAAAATTCCCCTTTAAGAAGAAGTTCAGTGGAACAATACACAAAAACAAGGACTAAATAGATATCATGATGACACTAAACTCATATCTGTCAATAGTAACTCTGAACGTGAACGGGCTCAATGACCCCATCAAAAGGCGCAGGGTTTCAGACTGGATAAAAAAGCAGGACCCATCTATTTGCTGTCTACAAGAGACTCATTTTAGACAGAAGGACACCTACAACCTGAAAATAAAAGGTTGGAGAACCATTTACCATTCAAATGGTTCTCAAAGAAAGCAGGGGTAGCCATCCTTATATCAGATAAACTAAAATTTACCCCGAAGACTGTAGTGAGAGACGAAGAGGGACACTATATCATACTTAAAGGATCTATCCAGCAAGAGGACTTAACAATCCTCAATATATATGCCCCGAATGTGGGAGCTGCCAAATACTTAAACGAATTATTAACAAAGTGAAGAAATACTTAGATAATAATACACTTATACTTGGTGACTTCAATCTAGCTCTTTCTACCCTCGATAGGTCTTCTAAGCACAACATCTCCAAAGAAACGAGAGCTTTAAATGATACACTGGACCAGATGGATTTCACAGATATCTACAGAACTTTACATCCAAACTCAACTGAATACACATTCTTCTCAAGTGCACATGGAACTTTCTCCAGAATAGACCACATACTGGGTCACAAATCGGGTCTGAACCGATACCAAAAGATTGGGATCGACCCCTGCATATTCTCAGACCATAACGCCTTGAAATTAGAACTCAATCACAAGAAGAAGTTTGGAAGGACCTCAAACACGTGGAGGTTAAGGACCATCCTGCTAAAAGATAGAAGGGTCAACCAGGAAATTAAGGAAGAATTAAAAAGATTCATGGAAACTAATGAGAATGAAGATACAACTGTTCAAAATCTTTGGGATGCAGCAAAAGCAGTCCTGAGGGGGAAATACATCGCAATACAAGCATCCATTCAAAAACTGGAAAGAACTCAAATACAAAAGCTAACCTTACACATAAAGGAGCTAGAGAAGAAGCAGCAAATCGACCCGACGCCCAGCAGAAGAAGAGAGTTAATTAAAATTCGAGCAGAACTCAACGAAATTGAGACCAGAAGAACTGTGGAACAGATCAATAGAACCAGGAGTTGGTTCTTTGAAAGAATTAATAAGATAGATAAACCATTAGCCAGCCTTATTAAAAAGAAGAGAGAGAAGACTCAAATTAATAAAATCATGAATGAGAAAGGAGAGATCACTACCAACACCAAGGAAATAAAAACGATTTTAAAAACATATTATGAACAGCTCTACGCCAATAAATTAGGCAATCTAGAAGAAATGGACGCATTCCTGGAAAGCCACAAAATACCAAAACTGGAACAGGAAGAAATAGAAAACCTGAACAGGCCAATAACCAGGGAGGAAATTGAAGCAGTCATCAAAAACCTCCCAAGACACAAGAGTCCAGGGCCAGATGGCTTCCCAGGGGAATTCTATCAAACGTTTAAAGAAGAAATCATACCTATTCTACTAAAGCTGTTTGGAAAGATAGAAAGAGATGGAGTACTTCCAAATTCATTCTATGAGGCCAGCATCACCTTAATTCCAAAACCAGACAAAGACCCCACCAAAAAGGAGAATTACAGACCAATATCCCTGATGAACATGGATGCAAAAATTCTCAACAAGATACTAGCCAATAGGATCCAACAACACATTAAGAAAATTATTCACCATGACCAAGTAGGATTTATCCCCAGGACACAAGGCTGGTTCAACACTCGTAAAACAATCAATGTGATTCATCATATCAGCAAGAGAAAAACCAAGAACCATATGATCCTCTCATTAGATGCAGAGAAAGCATTTGACAAAATACAGCATCCATTCCTGATCAAAACTCTTCAGAGTGTAGGGATAGAGGGAACTTTCCTCGACATCTTAAAAGCCATCTACGAAAAGCCCACAGCAAATATCATTCTCAATGGGGAAGCACTGGGAGCCTTTCCCCTAAGATCAGGAACAAGACAGGATGTCCACTCTCACCACTGCTATTCAACATAGTACTGGAAGTCCTAGCCTCAGCAATCAGACAACAAAAAGACATTAAAGGCATTCAAATTGGCAAAGAAGAAGTCAAACTCTCCCTCTTCGCCGATGACATGATACTCTACATAGAAAACCCAAAAGCCTCCACCCCAAGATTGCTAGAACTCATACAGCAATTTGGTAGCATGGCAAGATACAAAATCAATGCCCAGAAATCAATGGCATTTCTATACACTAACAATGAGACTGAAGAAAGAGAAATTAAGGAGTCAATCCCAGTTACAATTGCACCCAAAAGCATAAGATACCTAGGAATAACCTAACCAAAGAGGTAAAGGATCTATACCCTAAAAACTATAGAACACTTCTGAAAGAAATTGAGGAAGACACAAAGAGATGGAAAAATATTCCATGCTCATGGATTGGCAGAATTAATATTGTGAAAATGTCAATGTTACCCAGGGCAATTTACACGTTTAATGCAATCCCTATCAAAATACCATGGACTTTCTTCAGAGAGTTAGAACAAATTATTTTAAGATTTGTGTGGAATCAGAAAAGACCCCGAATAGCCAGGGGAATTTTAAAAAAGAAAACCATATCTGGGGGCATCACAATGCCAGATTTCAGGTTGTACTACAAAGCTGTGGTCATCAAGACAGTGTGGTACTGGCACAAAAACAGACACATAGATCAATGGAACAGAATAGAGAACCCAGAAGTGGACCCTGAACTTTATGGTCAACTAATATTCGACAGAGGAGGAAAGACTATCCACTGGAAGAAAGACAGTCTCTTCAATAAATGGTGCTGGGAAAATTGGACATCCACATGCAGAAGAATGAAACTAGACCACTCTCTTGCACCATACACAAAGATAAACTCAAAATGGATGAAAGATCTAAATGTGAGACAAGATTCCATCAAAATCCTAGAGGAGAACACAGGCAACACCCTTTTTGAACTTGGCCACAGTATCTTCTTGCAAGATACATCCACGAAAGCAAAAGAAACAAAAGCAAAAATGAACTATTGGGACTTCATCAAGATAAGAAGCTTTTGCACAGCAAAGGATACAGTCAACAAAACTCAAAGACAACCTACAGAATGGGAGAAGATATTTGCAAATAACATATCAGATAAAGGGCTAGTTTCCAAAATCTATAATGAACTTATTAAACTCAACACCAAAGAAACAAACAATCCAATCATGAAATGGGCAAAAGACATGAACAGAAATCTCACAGAGGAAGACATAGACATGGCCAACATGCACATGAGAAAATGCTCTGCATCACTTGCCATCAGGGAAATACAAATCAAAACCACAATGAGATACCACCTCACACCAGTGAGAATGGGGAAAATTAACAAGGCAGGAAACCACAAATGTTGGAGAGGATGCGGAGAAAAGGGAACCTCTTACACTGTTGGTGGGAATGTGAACTGGTGCAGCCACTCTGGAAAACTGTGTGGAGGTTCCTCAAAGAGTTAAAAATAGACCTGCCCTACGACCCAGCAATTGCACTGCTGGGGATTTACCCCAAAGATTCAGATGCAATGAAACGCCGGGACACCTGCACCCCGATGTTTCTAGCAGCCATGTCCACAAAGCCAAACTGTGGAAGGAGCCTCGGTGTCCATCGAAAGATGAATGGATAAAGATGTGGTTTATGTATACAATGGAATATTACTCAGCCATTAGAAATGACAAATACCCACCATTTGCTTCAACGTGGATGGAACTGGAGGGTATTATGCTGAGTGAAGTAAGTCAATCGGAGAAGGACAAACAGTGTGTGTTCTCATTCATTTGGGGAATATGAATAATAGTGAAAGGGAATATAAAGGAAGGGAGAAGAAATGTGTGGGAAATATCAGAAAGGGAGACAGAACATAAAGACTCCTAACTCTGGGAAACGAACTAGGGGTGGTGGAAGGGGAGGAGGGCGGGGGGTGGGGGTGAATGGGTGACGGGCACTGAGGGGACACTTGACGGGATGAGCACTGGGTGTTATTCTGTATGTTGGTAAATTGAACACCAATAAAACTAATTTATTAAAAAAAAGAAAGAAATCTATGAAATATGGGGTAAATTGAAAGTTAAAAAAGGAAACTTTCAATTTCTGCTTTGGGATGTAAGGAGACTGGAAATTGTTACTCCATTTAAAAAGTAAAAATTTAAAAAATGGAAAAATCAGTGCTTTTTAGGTCCTTCATAGAAATAAAGTCACAAGGTAACCTGCTGTCTCCAAAACTGGAGAGACAGAGAGGCACGTACAGAGAACCAGAGTTTAACAGAAAGAAATTTTATGAGTAGAAACTTCTGTGGGACCTAGTACTGGGGCAAGAAAATTGAACTGCATTTGATGAATTGGTGGAAGTTTAGTGTGGATAACTATGAGAGATAAAAACAAACAAACAAACAAACACCTCCAGGAGGGTGCCCAGTCATAGTGGATCTCCCATACTTCTGTGAGTTTTGCTTCAGGGAGCTCTACCAGGTTCTCACAATGATTACTGGAGAAAATCCACTCTGGTTTTCAAAAAAAGGATAATAATAGTAACCATTTTTAATACCAGAGCACCCTGCTCTTCTTTAAAAGGACTTTCCTCAGGAAAAACTATTTTACCAGAGCCAAATCTGCTGGAGTTTTATTAGAATCTAACCACCTTTGATGATGGGAAATACCTAACTCCAATCTCTCTGGTCTTCCACCTAAGAGGATAAAAATACGCAACTCCAGGCCACTCTAGAAATTCTAGTGCCACGGAAGTGGGGGCAACTGAGGAGAACTGGTGGAGTTGATAGTACAGGGACATAGGCTCACAAATAGAATGAGATGTAATAATAAGACCATAAAACACTCTCTCTTCTTGCACACCTTTCTACTATATCATTAAAGATTTACTGGAGCTCCTTTCCCCAGTATATCATGTTTAACTTACAACAAAAATTCTAAGGCACAGTAAAAGATAAAAATTATAGTTTAAAGAGACAAAAGCATCAGAATGATGCTCAGAGATGGCAGGGATATTGGAATTATCAGACTATTATTAATATACAAAGGACTCTAATAGAAAAAGTAAACATGCAAGAACAGATGGGCAATGTAAGCACAGAGGTGGAAATTCTAAGAACAAATAAAAAATAAATGCTAGAAAGAAATTAATGTTAAGGTAGATAATAGCAGAATAAGAGGTTACAGACCTTGTCCATGCACAGAAACAATGATTTGACAATCATCCACACATAAAAATACCTTCATATGAATTCTGAAATCTAGATGAGAGATAACAGCACCTGGATAGAGCACAAAAATAAGAAAAGACACACTAAAGAGGGGAGGCCAGACAGTTTCACTTAACTCATTTCACCCTTTCCCCAAGCCTATGCAGTACTATGTAAGAGAGATTTCCTTGTATTTAAGAGCTCTCCTGGAAGGAAAGAAAATGAAATGAGTGTCTGACTTCACTACTACCCCTGGTACCAGGCCTACTAAAGTGAGACCTGGTACCAGGTTGGCCCCTGAGGATCCAGGCTCTGGGTCCACCTCCAAAGATCCCAGTGCCAGGCCCACTTTAGCAGATTCAAGCTCTAGGTCTGCCTCTGCAGACCTGGACTCCAGGCTAATCCATGTGGTCCCTGGTACCAAGCTGGTCTCCATAGACACAACCTTTAGGCCTGTACTGTTGATCCAGTCTCAAAGACTACACTATTGGAAGCTGGTATCAGGCTGGTGTCCACAGACCCAGACTCTGGACCTGTTCCCATGGGCCAAGGTATCGGATTCCAGGTCTACCCCTGTGACTCAGGTGAAAAGTCAAGTGCAGTGGACCCTGGTGCCAAACCAGCCTCTAGGGACTGTTTGCAGGTCTACCCCACTACCAAGACAGTCACAGCAGACCCACATGCCATACTGCCTCCAATGGATCCAGGCAGAACTTCCTCTGCAGACCCAAGCACTAGACAGATTCATAGACCCAGACTCCAGTGGGCCTGGTGCCAATTTGACTCCTGAAGATGCATGCTGCACTACAGTCCCACTTTTTCATACCAACAATTTCATGCTAACCCCACAGACACCAGCTTTAGTTATGACCTATAGACTCTGGTGCCAGGTCAGCCTTTGTAAATCCAGACTCCAGGCCCACCCTGAGGATCTGGGTTGTAGGATGGTCTCCATGTAACCAGATTCCAGGCTAGTATGTGTAGATCTATGTTCCAGGTCCATCGCTATAGACCCCAGATTCTATGCTAGCTATCATGGAACTAGGTTCCAGGCTAGCATACATGTATCAAGTCTCCAGGCCTGCCCCAATACAATTCAGAGCCAGGCTAGCTAGCCCCCATGGACCCAGGATCCAGATCCCTCTCTCACAGACTCAGAATCCAGCTTTGCTCCTGAGGATCCAGCTGACAGGCCCAAATCAATGGACCCCAGCAGTGGGCTGGCCTTTTTATTATGACTAATATGCTAAGAGCTCTCATGGAAAAAATAGACAACATGTGAGAACAGATGGGTAATATAAACAGATATCTGGAACATCTAAAAAAAATCAAAATGTTAGAAATCAAAAACACTACAGCAGAAATTAAGGATACCTTTGATGTGCTCATCAGTATATTGGACATAGTCAAGGAAAAAAAAATCAGTAGTGAGGATATGCCATTAAATACTTTCCAAGTTGAAAAGAAAAGAAAAATAAATGGAAAAAAAGGAACAGAATATCTAAAATCTGAGACAATTATAAAAGTTATAATATACACAAGTGGGAATAGCAGAGGAAACAATGGAACAAAAGAAATATTTAAAGTAATAATGGCTGAGAGTTTTCCAAATTAATGACAGCCCCAAACCACAGATCATAGAAGCTCAGAGAATACCAAAGATGATAAATACCAAAAAACCTATATCTAATTATATTACATTCAAAGTAGAAAATCAAAGACAGAGAAAAACATCTTAAAGACTCCAGAGGAAAACAAAACAAAACACCTAACCTATAGAGAGTCAAGGATAAGAATTATACCATAACTCTCACCAAACAATGCAAGCAACAAGAGAATAGAGAGAAACATTTAAAGTGTTGAAGGAAGAACTCTACCAATCTAGAATTCTGTATCCAGAAAAGTCATCCCTCAAAATTGAAAGAGACACAATAGTTTTCTCATTATAAAAACAAATAGAGGATATTTTTTTGACAGGAAATCTGAATTTCAAGAAAATATTAAAAGACATTCTTCAGAGATAAGGAATGCAATATAGATCAGAAATCCAGAATTAAAATTCACCACATTCAGGCCAAGGACAAAACACTGTCCACAGCAAACAGGGAGAGCCTCTTCAGACACTGGCCTGAAAGATAGAAGAACCAAACACGACAGCAGAGTATACATGGCACACACCAGAGACACTCCCTGAAGTGCCAGGCACTGGACACTATATGACCTATTCTTCATAAAGCCAATACAGTCAAAAGCAGAAGACACAACTGGTTTTTCTAACACAGAGAAGAATTCAGAGACTTAAATGCCAAGACAGAAGAATTCATATTAAATGAAAAACAAGATATGGCTATGGCTGGAGATCTAAGTGAAACAAATATAAGTTACATGCCTGATGAAGAATTTAAAGAAACAATCATGAGGACACTCACTGAGTTTGAGAAAGAAATAGAATATATTAGTGAGGCCCTTATTACAGAGATAAATAGTTAAAAAATGAATCAGAGATGAAGAATACAATAAATCAAATTGGAAACAGGCTTGATGCAATGAACAACAGGTTGGAAGAAGGAGAGGAATGACTTATAGACAATAGAAGACAAAATGATTGAAAATAATAAAGGTGAACAAAAGAGAAAAGGATGAATTATGGAACACAACAATAGTCTTAGGGAATTCAGTACTCCATCAAACATAAATACATTCATATTATAGTAATCTAGAAGAAGAAGAGAAAGCAAAGAAGGTAGAAAATTTATTAGAGGAAACTATAGCTGAAAACTTCCCTCATCTGGGAAGGAAACAGACATCCAGAACCAGGAAGCATAGAGAACTTCCATCAAAATCAACAAAAGCAGGCCAATACCAAGACATTGTAATTAAATTTGCAAAACATAGTGATAAATAAAAAATCTTAAAAGTAGCAATACAAAAGAAGTCTCTAGCTTGAAAGGGAAGTCACATAAGGCTAGCTGCAGATTTCTCAACAGAAACTTAGCAAGCCAGAGAGAGTGGCTTGAGATATTCAACGTGCTGAATGGGAAAAATCTGTAGCCAAGAATACTCTATCCAGCAAGGCTATCATTCAGAATAGAAGGAGAGATAGAGTCTCCCAGACAAAAAAAAAAAAAACCCAATGAACTAGGGAGGTCATTACCACTAACCTAGCCCTGTAAAATATATTAAAAGGGACCCTGAGTGGAAAGAAAAGACCAAGTGTGACAAAGACAATAAAGGAATAGAGAAAATCTCCAGAAACAATGTTACAATAAGCAATACAATGGCAATAAATACATATCTATCAATAGTTATAATGAATGTAAATGGGCAAATGCTCCAATCAAAAGACATAGGGCATCAGAATGGATTAAAAAACAAGACCCATCTATATGTTGCCTACTGATTTTAGAACTAAAGACAACCTGTATATTGAAAGGGAGGGTTTTGAGAAATATTTATCATGCAAATAGATGTCAAAAGAAAGCTGGATTAGCAATATTTATATCATACAAACTAGACTTTAAAACAATGTGTGAGGGCAGCCCGGGTGGCTCAGCGGTTTAGCACCACCTTCAGCCCAGGGCCTGATTCTGGAGACCCGGCTTCGAGTCCCATGTCAGGCTCCCTGCATAGAGCCTGCTTCTCCCTCTGCCTGTGTCTCTGCCTCTCTCTCTCTCTCTCTGTGTCTCTCATGAATAAATAAATAAAATCTTAAAAAAAATAAAACAAAGTGTGAACCAAGAGATAAAGCAGAGCACTACATCATAATAAAGAGGACAATCCAACATGAGGATCTAACAATTGTAAATATATAGGGACCCAACATGGGAGCACCCAAATGAATAAAACAATAACCTAAAAAAATTCATTGATACACAATAATAATAGGGGATGTTAGCACACCATTTACATCAATGGACAGATCATCTAACAGAAAACCAACAGGAAAACAATGGCTTTGAATGAAACACTGGACCAGATGGATCTAACAGATATATTCAGAATATTCCACCCTAAAACAGTAGTATACTCATTCTTTTCAAGTACACATGAGACATTCTCCAGGATAGATCACATATTAGATCAACAAATACCAAATTTTAAATCATACCATGTACTTTCTTTGACCTCAATACAATGAAATTAGAGGCCAAACACAAGAAAAAACTTAGAAAGAGCACACATACATTGAGGCTAAACAACATGCTACTACATAATGAATGAGTCAACCAAGAAATCAAAGAATAAATTAAAACAATACATGGAAAAAACTGATAATGAAAATACAACCATCTAAAGTCTTTGGAATACAACAAAAAGCAGTAAGAAGGAAATATATAGCAATACAGGCCTATCTCAAGAAGTAAGAAAAATTTCAAATATGCAACTAACCTTACACCAAAGGAAGCAAGAAGAAGGACAACAAATGAAGCCTGTCATGAGCAGAAGGAAGGGAATAATATAGATTGGAGCAAAAATAAATGATATACAAATTAAAAAAAATAGAAACTAAAGAGAACAGATCAATGAAACAAGGAGCAGTTCTTTGACAAAACTAATGAAATTAATAAACCTCTAAGCTAGACTTACCAAAAAGAAAAGAGAAAGGACTCAAATGAAATCATAAATGAGGAGAAACAACAACTGACACCACAGAAATACAAATGATTGTAAGAGAATATTATAAAAAAAAACATGCCAACAAGTTGGATGACCTAGAATAAATGGATAGATTCCTAGAAACACAAAGACTACCAAAACTGAATGGAAGAAAGAAAAAAATGTGAACATGCCTATAACCACCAAATTGAATCAGTAATCAGAAAACTCCCAACAAACAAAAATCCAGGTCCAGATGGCTTCACAGGAGAATTCTACCAAATATTTAAAGAGTTAATACCTATTCTTCTCAAACTATTCCAAAAAATAGAAAATGAAGGAAAACATCTGAACCTATTCAGTGAGTTCAGCATTACCTTGATACCAAAACCAGATAAAGAATTCACTAAAAAAGAGAACAACAGGTCAATATCTCTGATGAGTATGGATGTAAAAATGGGTGGGGTGGTGGGGTAATTGGGTGATGGGCATTAAGGAGGGCACGTATGTAATGAGTACTGGATGTTATATGCAAGTGATGAGTCACTAAATTCTGCCCCTGAAATTAATAATATGCTATATTTTACCTACATTGAATTTAAATAATTTTTTTTAAAAAAGAGTGGCTTCAAAATAAAAAAATAAAAAATTTCAATAAAATATTAGCATATCAAATCCAAGAGTAGATTAAAAGAATCATTAACCATGATCAAGTAGGATTTATTCCTGGGTTAGAAAGGTAATTCAATGTTTACAAATCAATCGATGTGATACACTACTTTAACAAAAGTAAGGATAAGAACCATATGATCCTCTCAGTAGGTTCAGAAAAAAGCATTTGACAAAATAGAACATCCATTCATGATAAAAACCCTTAACAATGTAGGGTTAGAGGGAACATACCTCAACATATGAAAAGCCATATATGAAACACCCACAAGTAATATTGTGAATGGGGGAAAACTGAGAGTTTTTCCTCTCTTTGGTCAGGAACAAGACTGGGATGTCCATCCCACCATTGTTATTTAACATAGTACTGGAAGTCCTAACCACAGTAATCATACAACAAAAAGAAATAAAAGGCATCCAAATCAGCAAGGAAGAAGTCAAACCTTCACTAATTGCAGATGACATGATATGTAGAAAATCTGAAAGACTCCATTAAAATACTGCTAGAATTGATGCGTGGATTCAGTAAAGTCACAGGATACAAAACAGACATACAGAAATCTGTTGTATTTCTAGACATCAATAAAAAAGAAAAAGTTAAGGAATCCATCCCATTTACAATTGTACCAAAAGCAATAAAATTCCTAGGAATAAACATAACAAAAGAGGTAAAAGACCTGTATCTGAAAACTATAAAACACTAGTAAAAGAAACTGAAGAGGACACAAAGAAATGGACAATTATTCCATGCTCGTGGTTGGGAAGAACAAATATTGTTAAAATGTTTATATTACTTAAAGCAATCTACACATTTAATGCAATCCCTATCAAAATACCACCAGCATGTTTCACAGAGCTAGAAAAAACAATTGTATGGAACCATAAAAGAGCCTGAATAGACAAAGCAATTTTGAAAAAGAAAAGCACTGATGGAGGCATCACAATTCCAGACTTCAAGCTACAGTCCAAAGCTGTGATCCCCAAGATAGTATGGTACTGGCACAAAAATAAAAACAGATTAATGGAACAGAATAGAGAAACCAGAAATGGATCTACAACCATATAGTCAAATAATATTTGAGAAAGTAGGAGAATATCCAACAAAAAAGTCAGTGTCTTCAACAAATGGTGCTGGGAAAACTGGACCACAACATGCAAAAGAATGAAATTGCACTGCTTTCTTGAATCATACATGAAAACAATTTCAAAATGAATAAAAGATCTAAGTGTGAGACTGAAAGCCATCAAATCCTAGGGGAGAACACAGATACTAACTTCTTTGATATCAGCCATTACACTTCTTACTAGATACATCCCCTGAGGCAAGGGAAACAAAAGTAATAACATGAACTATTGGGACTTTATCAAGATAAAAAGCTTCTGCATACTGAAGGAAACAATCAACAAAACTAAAACGTAACCTACAGAATGGGAGAAAATATTTGCAAATGACATATCTGATAAAGTGTTAGTTTTCAAAATATATAAGAACTTATAAAAACTCAACTCACCAAAAAAATCTAGCTTAAAAATGGACAGAACACATGAATAGACATTTTTCCAAAGAAGACCTCCAGATGGCTAACAGATACATGAAAAGATCATCAATATCACCCATCATCAGGGAAATACAAATCAAAACTGCAATGAGATATTACCTCACACCTGTCAGAATGGCTAAAATGACCAACACAGGAAGCAACAGGTAAGGATGCAGAGAGTGGATAGGAATGCAAACTGGTGATAACTTTTATTTATTTAGTTTCCATTTTTTATTTAAATTCTAGTTGGTTAACATATAGTGTAAGATTGGTTTTAGGAGAATTCAGTGATTCATCACTTACATATAAATGGATATTAAGAAGGACACTTGCTATGATGTGCACTGGGTGTTATATGTAAGTGATAAATCAGACTTTTTATTTTATTTATTTACTTTTTAAAGATCTTATTTATTTATTCATGAGAGACACACAGAAAGAGAGAGAGAGAGAGAGAGAGAGAGAGAGAGAGAGGCAGAGGGAGAAGCAAGCCCCATGCAGGGAACCCTATGTGGGACTCCATCCAGGGTCTCCGGGATCACGCCCTGGGCTGAAGGCAGGCGCTAAACCGCTGAGCCACTCAGGAATCCCTAAATCATACTTTTTACATAGAATACTAAAAGCACAATAACTGGAGCATATGTTGGAGTGACACTACTGCAGGTCAGAAGTGCCCATTGGTCATGATCTCCTGGAACCTATAATCTCCTAAAGTCAGTTGAAAGATACTTTGAGATACTATTGTGCAGTTATTGGGCCTTGGTGGATACTGAGTGCATGTCCTATGGTTATGAAATAATCTTATGACTAGAAATTACAGTCTGAAGGCAGTAAGGCTTTTGCTTTTGTTTTCTCATTATGTTTGCATATTCACTTTAGGTAAGAGTGTAAAATTTCTATAATATATAGGCTCAAATCTGTATTCATGAACCAAAGAAAAAGATCTTGATTGGTTTAAAAGAAAGTTATGCATAATTTTTATACTTGGTATGACGTCTTTCCTTTCTGTAAATTATTGATTTCCCTACTTCCGTTTGGAGTTTTGACACTGAATCTTGCCTTGGAAGTATTAGATTTTCATCTGGTAGAGCAAAATGAACTAAATAAAGAGATGCATTTTGTTCATTAACTGGAAAAACAGATCTACTGTGAAAACTACAGATTTGAATTTATAACAAGTATACAATAGCATTTTCTCTCACTTTCATAGCTATATATAAATTGTCCTAATGTTAGGTCTTACATGAAGATTATGTTTTGTTGTTGTTGTTGTTGTTGTTGTTTTATAGAGAGACAGAAAGAGTATGAGGTGGGGAGGGGCAAGGGGAGAAGGAGAGAGAAAATCCCAGGCAGGCTCCATGCTCAATTTTGGAGCCTGCCAAGGGACTCTATCTCACAACCCTGGGATCATGATCTGAGCTGAAATCAAGAGTTGGACACAATCTACTAAGCCATTCAGGTGCCCCAATAAGGAAAGTTTTAAAGGGTATTACTGAAACTGTTTTATATTTCATAAATATTCTGAGACATCAAATATATTTTACAATAATCTGTACTTTTCGGCCTTGGTGGATACTGAATGGAAAAGCTTAATTCATAACAATAGACCAAACAATAAAAATGCATATATGTACAAGGTTATTCATTAGAGCATTATTTGTAACTGTAAAATATTTAAAACCATCAAAATGTTGAAGAATAGGACATTGGTTGAATAAACTAAGGTATATCCTACAAATTATAACCTAATATAATCTATGGCATATAATGTGATATAAACTGCTTTATGTCTTTGTGTAATAATAATAAATATTTCTATAAACTGACAAGAAGAGATTTCTAAGAGCTAATGCTTAAGTGAAAAAACTCTTTTAAAAAATGTACCTAGTATGCTAACTTTTGGGTCAGAATGAAGAAATTAAAAAAAAATAGAGAAATAGATATTAACTTTACAAAATGAAGCACAAGGAAAAAAACCATGACAAAACTATAGTGAGTTACCTACAAGAAGACAAGGGTGGGAAAGAAGACTTGGGAGTACAGGGGAAGGACATATATATTTCGCATAATATTTACTTTTGGAAGCACATTAATGCGTTATGAATTAATGCTCTACACATTGCAAAAATAAAATTAAATCAATAAGGATAAAATGAAGCAACTAAAACTGAAGCAAATGTAATGAAATGAACCTAATGAAGGCATAAAAATAACAACACTAATCCAAATAAGTCATCAATATAGAGTTTGAAAAGTACCCTCAGTGTTGGGCAAGAAAATAGGGGGCAGACTGCAGGATTGAATAGGTTTATTTTTATAGAGGTATGTGCTGAGCAGTTCCTTAACAAGGTTGAAGTATTGTAAAA
Source organism: Nyctereutes procyonoides (assembly GCF_905146905.1). Classification (NCBI taxonomy): domain Eukaryota; kingdom Metazoa; phylum Chordata; class Mammalia; order Carnivora; family Canidae; genus Nyctereutes; species Nyctereutes procyonoides. The sequence goes on from NW_026575143.1 coordinate 4,015,765, forward strand.
TTGAGCAAATACATGAATCTGTTGATGCTTTAATATTCAAGATTGACATTGGAAGAACATATATATAAGAAATGGAGGAAAGCAAGAATGAGAGCTGAGGCACTAGAATTGAAGATGTACAAGAGTCCTCATGACTTCTAAAACATGCAATATGGGTGATAGATGCACATATGATGTTCACATGCATGTGAATGTATGAATATGTGTTCATGCGTGTGCAAAAATATATACATACATGCATACATATATAGCATATATGTATATGTGTATAAAATTAAGAAGTGCAGATTCAGTTAAAATCCTATCTGTAAGCTTTCAGGCTCAACCCATAGAAAATTACAAAGATTTTTCTTGGCAATTATCATATAAGAAAGCTTCCTACCCCACACTAGACTTAAAGCACAGCCAGTGTGCTAGTTTCTGGAAGGAAGTGCAATCATGTACTCAGGCCTCTCCAGGCCAGCATTTCCCAGACCAGCTGCTCCATTCATAGACCTCAAAGAAAGCACTGTACTCTTCAGGTGACTCTGCTTAGATTACCTTACAGGGGAAGCCTTGAGGACAACTGTCTCCTTTCTGACTCAATTTTCAGTATTTTCCTTTCCTAGTCCTTCCCAAATCCCCCCATAGCGTGGAGCCATACAATGACAAGAGCCTTTTATTTGGAGATCCTTCAGCAGTGAGAGACAATCATCCTCCCCATTTGTAATGAAACATTAAACACTTCTCTGGTTCCTTCAATAGGGAAAAATGGAACATTGCTAAAGCTGGCCTTTCCTGTTTAGATTCTTGCTTGTACACTCACAGTAATTGAATAAAGGTTTACTTGTTACTTTCAGTTTGGCTAGTTAATTGGCCAACTCAACAACTGACAGTGCATTCTCTGACAAACTGGTGAAGTGAGTAGAGTGGTCAATAAAACACATTGACTTCCTAGAAGACAAACACAATCAACTTCCAACATGGCACTTTTGAGAGGTCTTAGAGAAATTCGTCAGTCACCCTCCAGTGATATTAGTGGATCATTTGCAAGAGTCTGAGAGTTCCATGGCACTTCATCAGCTGTGCCAATACATCTCAGAAAGTACTAGTGGAGTTGGGGAGTTTGGGGTAGCACTAATGACTGTTTACATAAACTTTTAAGATATTAGGGGGATCACTGGATGGCCTCTAACTCTCTGGTCAAATTCACATAGTGGTCCAAAATATAGATCCAAAAGAGAGACCCTAGGAAAGCTAGAGAAGCAATTCCATAACTACTGATATAGTCCTTCAGTGATGACAACAAAATTCATCAGAAACTCCTGAATACTGAGTTATACTCAATTATTACCGTTAGCTATAAATATGTCCCTGTCACCAAAAATCAACCTACAACACAGCAAATTTTTATCAAGACTTATAACTAAAATAAAAAAGAATGAAGAGCTCTTTGGGATCACTTGACCCAATAATTTGAAGCTCTTAGAGACTTGGACAGTTTGCCTCCTTGAAGGAGGCACCTGTGGGGTATGGCATTAAAGACCCCCATTTCCAGAGTAAGGAAAAAATAGCCACTTTGTCTAAGGAAGAGGAAGAAGATGGTACGAGGATGAAAAAATGCAAGCATTCAACATCATCTACATTCTCAGCTGGATAGTATATGGACTCTGAGAGCTTTGGCCCACACACGATGAGTTCTTCAGCACTGAATAAGATGGTTGAATCATCTTTCCAGTAAATATAGTTTCCTGTGAGTCATCTTGGTTGTCTCCAAGATGTACAAAAGAAGTGTGGAAACAATACATGGTGAGATTGTTAATAAAACTATTTCTAGATTTATTTATGCAATTCTTTTGTTGTTGGTCATGCAATTCTTATTGGTTATTAAACTCAATTCAATCTTTAAGCCTCCTCATAAGGCCATGTTGATCACTTAGAGACATAATCCAGATCTTTAATGGCAATCATTGAATTTGGAAAGTATGGCTGCTGCACAGATAGCAAAGACTGATCAGCAGAAAGAGTAATGTAAGAAGGGTAGGCATGGGCCCCCCTCTAGACTATTTAGGCTAGGGCCTATCAAAGAAATCTCTGATCTGGTTACTCAACAGTAGGTTGCCAAAGAGTAGACTGATGGTCTCTCCTACCAAGTAACTCTTAAGGAACTCATAGTCAGATAGTGATGGGCTCCTGGGGTTCAGCAGGCTGCTCAACGAGAGTCTTTAAGGTGATGACCTCTTATGATTAATACAATTGCTCCTCTTTATGCTCCTTCCAGAGAATCTGGGAGCAAATTATTGAGCCCTGGTAATATTTAAACAGATGTCTCACCTTTTAAAAATAAGCAAGACTAGGGGATGAACCAAGGTTCTAGAGTTCCAAGTGGAAAATAGTGGTCCTATATCAAGTTCAATTTACTAGGCCTTCTGGATATTGGTGCATAGTTAACATATCTAATCACATATTAGATTAACAGCAGACCTCTCCACAGAGACCTGGCAGGCCAGAAAGGGATGGCAGGATATATTCAGGGTCGTAAATGAGAAGAACCTGCAGCCAAGAATACTTTATTCAGCAAGGCTCTCAGAAGAGCTTCTCCTTCATTCAGAAGGAGAGATAAAGAGCTTCCAAGATAGGCAAAAACTGGAAATATGTGACCACCAAACCAGCTCTGCAAGAAATATTAAGGGGGACCCTGTAAAAGAAAGAGGAGCACAAGGAAACAATTCACAAAAACAGGGACTGAATAGGTATCATGATAACACTAAATTCATATCTTTCAATAGTAACTCTGAACATGAATGGGCTTAATGATGCAACCAAAAGATGCAGGGTTTCAGACTGGATGAAAAAGCAAGAACCATCTATTTGATGTCTACAAGAGACTCATTTTAGACCTAAGGACACCTATAGCCTGAAAATAAAGGGTGGAGAACCATTTACCATTCAAATGGTCCTCAAAAGAAAGCAGGGGTAGCCATCCTTATATTAGATAAGTTAAAGTTTATCCCAAAGACTGTAGTAAGAGATGAAAAGCGACACTATATCATACTTAAAGGATCTATCAAACAAGAGGACCTAACAATCATCAATATTTATGCCCCGAATGTGGGAGCTGCCAAGTGTATCAATCAATTAATAACCAAAGTTAAGATATACTTAATAATAATACACTTATACTTGGTGACTTGAATATACCGCTTTCTACAAATGACAGGTCTTCTAAGCACAACATCTCCAAAGAAACCAGAGCTTTAAAAGATACACTGGACCAGATGGATTTCACAGATATTTACAGAACTTTACATCCAAACGTACCTGAATACACACTCTTCTCAAGTGCACACGGAACTTTCTCCAGAATAGACCACATACTGGGTCATAAATCAGGTCTTAACCAATACCAAAAGATAGGGATCATCCCCTGCATAAGTTCAGACCACAATGCTTTGAAACTAGAACTAAATCACAAGAAGAAGTTTGGAAGGATTTCAGACACGTGGAGGTTAAATACCATCCTGCTAAAATATGAAAGGTTCAACCAGGAAATTAGGGAAGAAATTAAAATTCAGGAAGTTAATGAGAATGAAGATACAACCGTTCAAAATCTTTGGGATACAGCAAAAGCAGTCATGAGGGGGAAATACATCGCAATACAAGCATCCATTCAAAAACTGGAAAGAACTCAAATACAAAAGCTAACCTTGCACCTAAAGGAGCTGGAGAATAAACAGCAAATAGATCCTACACCCAGCAGAAGAAGAGAGTTAATAAAGATTGGAGCCGAACTCAATGAAATAGAGACCAGAAGAACTGTGGAATAGATTAACAAAATCAAGACTTGGCTCTTTGAAAGAATTAATAAGATAGATAAGCCATTAGCCAACCTTATTAAAAAGAGAGAAAAGACTCAAAGTAATAAAATCATGAATGAGAAAGAAGAGATCACTACCAATACCAAGGAAATAAAAACAATTTTAAAAACCCATTATGAGCAGCTATACGCCAATAAATTAGGCAATCTAGAAGAAATGGACACATTTCTGGAAAGCCACAAAATACCAAAACTGGAACAGGAAGAAATAGAAAACCTGAACAGGCCAATAACCAGGGAGGAAATTGAAGCAGTCATCAGAAACCTCCCAAGACATAAAAGTCCAGGACCAGATGGCTTCCCAGGGGAATTATATCAAGCATTTAAAGAAGAAACCATACCTATTCTACTAAAGCTGTTCTGAAAGATAGAAAGAGATGGAGTACTTCCAAACTCATTATATGAGGCCAGCATCACCTTAATTCCAAAACCAGACAAAGACCCCACCAAAAAATAGAATTATAGACCAATATCCCTGATGAACACGGATGCAAAATTTTTCAACAAGATACTAACCAATAGGACCCAACAATACATTAAAAATAATATCCATCATGACCAAGTAGGATTTATCCCCAGGATGCAAGGCTGGTTAACACTCATAAAGCAATCAACAAGATAGATCATATCAACAAGAGAAAAAACAAGAACCATATGATCCTCTCAAGAGATGCAGAGAAAGCATTTGACGAAATACAGCATCCATTCCTGATCAAAACTCTTCAGAGTGTAAGGATAGAGGGAACATTCCTCGACATCTTAAAAGCCATCTATGAAAAGCCCACTGCAAATATAATTCTCAATGGGGAAGCACTGGGAGCCTTTCCCCTAAGATCAGGAACAAGATAGGGATGTCCACTCTCACCACTGCTATTCAACATAGTACTAGAAGTCCTAGCCTCAGCAATCAGGTAACAAAAAGAAATAAAAGGCATTCAAATCGGCAAAGAATAAGTGAAACTCTTTGCAGATGACATGATACTGTACATAGAAAACCCAAGACTCCACCCCAAGATTGCTAGAACTCATACAGCAATTTGGCAGTGTGGCAGGATACAAAATCAATGCCCAGAAATCAATGGCATTTCTACACACTAACAATGAGACTGAAGAAAGAGAAATTAAGGAGTCAATCCCACTTACAATTGCACCCAAAAGCACAAGATACCTAGGAATAAACCTAACCAAAGTGGTAAAGGATCTATACCCTAAAAACTACAGAACACTTCTGAAAGAAATTGAAGAAGACACAAAGAGATGGAAAAATATTTCATGCTCATGGATTGGAAGAATTAATATTGTGAAAATGTCAATGTTACCCAGGGCAATTTACACGTTTAATGAAATCCCTATCAAAATACCATGGACTTTCTTCAGAGATTTAGAACAAATCATCTTAAGATTTGTGTGGAATCAGAAAGGACCCCGAATAGCCAGGGGAATTTTTTTTTATATATAAATTAATTTTTATTGGTGTTCAATTTACCAACATACAGAATAACACCCAGTGCTCATCCCGTCAAGTGTACCCCTCAGTGCCCGTCACCCATTCACCCCCACCCCCCGCCCTCCTCCCCCTCCACCACCCCTAGTTCATTTCCCAGAGTTAGAAGTCTTTATGTTCTGTCTCCCTTTCTGATATTTCTCACACATTTCTTCTCCCTTCCCTTATATTCCCTTTCACTATTATTCATATTCCCCAAATGAATGAGAACATACACTGTCCTTCTCCGGTTACTGTGGCCAAGTTCAAAAAGGGTGTTGCCTGAGTTCTCCTTTGGGATTTTGATGGAATCTTGTCTCACATTTAGATCTTTCATCTATTTTGAGTTTATCTTTGTGTATGGTGCAAGAGAGTGGTCCAGTTTCATTCTTCTGCATGTGGATGTCCAATTTTCCCAGCACCATTTATTGAAGAGAGTGTCTTTCTTCCAGTGGATCGTCTTTCCTCCTTTATCCGTATATTAGTTGACCATAAAGTTCAGGGTCCACTTCTGGGTTCTCTGTTCTGTTCCATTGATCTATATGTCTGTTTCTGTGCCAGTACCACACTGTCTTGATGAACACAGCTTTGTAGTACAACCTGAAATCTGGCATTGTGATGCCCCCAGATATGGTTTTCTTTTTTAAAATTCCCCTGGCTGTTTGGGGTCTTTTCTGATTCCACACAAATCTTAAAATAATTTGTTCTAAGTCTCTGAAGAAAGTCCATGGTATTTTGATAGGGATTGCATTATACATGTAAATTGCCCTGGGTAACATTGACATTTTCACAATATTAATTCTGCCAATCCATGAGCATGGAATATTTTTCCATCTCTTTGTGTCTTCCTCAATTTCTTTCAGAAGTGTTCTATAGTTTTTAGGGTATATTTTGAGAACCATTCTAAGGAAGAAAAACCTACGTTTAATTGGGGTTCCCGAGGGCGCCGAAAGGGCCAGAGGGCCAGAATATGTATTTGAACAAATCCTAGCTGAAAACTTTCCCAATCTGGGAAGGGAAACAGGCATTCAGATCCAGGAAATAGAGAGATCCCCCCCTAAAATCAATAAAAACCGTTCAACACCTCGACATCTAATAGTGAAGCTTGCAAATTCCAAAGATAAAGAGAAGATCCTTAAAGCAGCAAGAGACAAGAAGTCCCTGACTTTCATGGGGAGGAATATTAGGGTAACAGCAGACCTCTCCACAGAGACCTGGCAGGCCAGAAAGGGCTGGCAGGATATATTCAGGGTCCTAAATGAGAAGAACATGCAACCAAGAATACTTTATCCAGCAAGGCTCTCATTCAAAATGGAAGGAGAGATAAAGAGCTTCCAAGATAGGCAGGAACTGAAAGAATACGTGACCTCCAAACCAGCTCTGCAAGAAATTTTAAGGGGGACTCTTAAAACTCCACTTTAAGAAGAAGTTCAGTGGAACAATACACAAAAACAAGGACTAAATAGATATCATGATGACACTAAACTCATATCTGTCAATAGTAACTCTGAACGTGAATGGGCTTAATGACCCCATCAAAAGGCGCAGGGTTTCAGACTGGATAAAAAAGCAGGACCCATCTATTTGCTGTCTACAAGAGACTCATTTTAGACAGAAGGACACCTACAACCTGAAAATAAAAGGTTGGAGAACCATTTGCCAGGGGAATTTTAAAAAAGAAAACCATATCTGGGGGCATCACAATGCCAGATTTCAGGTTGTACTACAAAGCTGTGGTCATCAAGACAGTGTGGTACTGGCACAAAAACAGACACATAGATCAATGGAACAGAATAGAGAATCCAGAAGTGGACCCTCCACTCTATGGTCAACTAATATTCGACAAGGCAGGAAAGATTATCCACTGGAAGAAAGACAGTCTCTTCAATAAATGGTGCTGGGAAAATTGGACATCCACATGCAGAAGAATGAAACTAGACCATTCTCTTACACCATACACAAAGATAAACTCAAAATGGATCTAAATGTGAGACAAGATTCCATCAAAATCCTAGAGGAGAACACAGGCAACACCCTTTTTGAACTTGGCCACAGCAATGTCTTGCAAGATACATCCATAAAGGTAAGAGAAACAAAAGCAAAAATGAATTATTGGAACTTCATCAAGATAAGAAGCTTCTGCACAGCAAAAGAAACAGTCAACAAAGACAACCTACAGAATGGGAGATGATATTTGCAAATGACCTATCAGATAAAGGTCTAGTATACATGATCTATAAAGAACTTCTTAAACTCAACAGCAAAGAATCAAACCATCCAATCATTAAACGGGCAAAGGACATACGGAAATCTCACAGAGGATTACATAGACTTGGCCAACAAGCACATGAGAAAATGCTCTGCATAACTTGCCATTAGGGAAATACAAATCAAAACCACAATGAGATACCACCTCACACCAGTGAGAATGGGGAAAATTAACAAGGCAGGAAACAACAAATTTTGGAGAGGACGTGGAGAAAGGGGAACTCTCTTGTCCTGTTGGTGGGAATGTGAACTGGTGCAGCCACTCTGGAAAACTGGGTGGAGGTTCCTCAAAGAGTTAAAAATAGATCTGCCCTATGGCCCAGCTATTGCACTGCTGGGGATTTACCCCAAAGATACAGATGCAGTGAAACACCGGGACACCTGCAATGTCCACAATAGCCAAACTGTGGAAGGAGCCTCAGTGTCCATCGAAAGATGAATGGATAAATTAGATGTGGTTTATGTATACAATGGAATATTACTCAGCCATTAGAAACGACAAATACCCACTATGAGCTTTGATGTGTAGGGACCTGGAGGATATTGTGCTGAGTGAAATAAGTCAATTGGGAAAGGACTAACATTGTATTGTCTCATTCATTTGGGGAATATAAAAATTAGTGAAAAGGAATAAAGGGAAAGGAGAGAAAATGATTGAAAATATCAATGAGGGTGACAAAACATGAGAGACACCCTACTCTGGGGAATGAGTGGAAGGGGAAGTGGGTGGGGGGTTGGGGTGACTGGGTGATGGACAAAGAGAGGGGCACTCGGTAGGATGAGCACTGGGTGTTATGCTATATGTTGGCAAATTGAACTCCAATAAAAAAATTTTAAAAAAATATTATAAATAGAAAACCCTTAAGACTCCATCAAAAAACTATTAGAACTGATCATTAAATTCAGTAAAGTTGCAGTACACAAAGTTGATATACAAAAATCAGCTTTATCATGACTAATATAAGGTATTAGAAAGACAAATTAAGAAAACAATACCACTTATAATAGCATTCAAAATAATAAAATAACTAGGAATAAGTTTTATCAAGGAGGCAAAAGACCTGTACACTAAACACTATGAGACACTGGTGAAAGTAACTGAAGATGACAGAAATAAATGGATATTCCATGCTCATGGATTGGAAGATTTAATATTGTCAAAATGTTCACATCACCCATAGCAATCTACTGATTCAAATCAATCCCTATCAGTATTCCAGAGGCAAATTCCAGGGAAGATGGTGGAGTAGAAGGACCCTAAGCTCACCTTGTCACACAGAGACAACTAGAAAACACATCAGTGTAAAAAACACATAAAATGACTCAAAGACTGTCATAACAAAGTCCACAACTAAGAGGCCACATTGAAGAAGGTAGGAAGGGCAAAAATACTGTAGGGAGCTATAGGAACCCATGGCACTATTCACAGGAGGAAAGGATACTGCAGGTTAAACAGAGAGGGGGAGGAACACACTTTCACATTGTGGACCGCAAATGGGAAAGACAAATCCCCATAACATTTGGCTTTGAAAACCAGACAGGTTGAATTTCTTACAAACAGTGGACTTAAGACCTGGAACTTTAAAATCAGTGGGCTTGGCTTCCTGGGAGCAGGGAGGGTTAGAGAAAACTGAATTTCCACTCTTAAAGAGTACAACAAACAGCCCACAGAGGTACAGCATGGAAACAGCATTTTGAAAAATACCTGGGGGCATATGGGAGGAATATTTGTTTACCTATCTCAATGCATATGCTGAAGAGGAAGAGATCCTTGGGAGACTTCTCCAGGAACAAAGGACCTGACCAGAGCCATGCCTCTCCCCCACCCCTAGTCTAAACATATGGTCATCTTTGGGAACAGCACTACCCTGACACTTGTTACTAAATTGCTAATACCATGCGTCCTGCACACAGGCTTCTGTGGATCTGCCCTCTCCAACATACTCTTGATTAGAGCCTACCCAAAGTGATACCACAAGCCTTCACTTTGTAGTGTGCAAGCAGCCTTGATAGGGGTGAGCACCTCCAAAATGACTCCTCTCCCCTGGGGAGAGAAAAATATAATCACAGACACAACTCAGATTGCAACCCCAGTAGTGAGCTGGGGGCAGAATGCTGGTTTGAGTGCAGGCCACACCCACCAATGAAAGCTTCACAGGAGACAACACAAGGAAAGTGCCCTGCAGGTTGATGACCCTGCATCTCTGACAAATGCCTGGTCTGATTCAACTCAAGCTTAAGGCAGCCCCAGACTGGACCACTAACAGCATGGGGATGAAACACTGTCTATAATAGGTAATGAGAGCCATTGCAGATGACTAGACTGAAGGAAAAAGTGGCTCAGCCACAACAGCAGAGCACATACGACACACTTGGGAGATCCCCATGAAGTGCCAGGTTCAGATGGACAGAAGACACTGCATTGCAGGGCACTATAGGAACTCTTCTTCATAAGGCCACCATGTATAAGAGCAGAACACATAATTGACTTTCTTAACACAGAAGAACAGATATAGAAAGTTAGATAAAATGAGGAGACAGAGGAATATGTCTAAAAATATTCCAAAAAATAACAGGACCAAATCACAGCTAGAGACATGAGTGAAATGGGGATAAGTAGCATGCCTGATAGAGAATTTAAAGTAATAGTCATAAAGCTACTAACTGAACTTGAGAAAAGAGTCAAGGACATCAGTGAGGCCATTAACAAAGAGAAAACATTCAAAAATCAGAGATGAAAAACTCAACAAATAAAATTAAAAATACACAAGTTGCAGTAAATAATAGAAGAGAAGAAGCAGATAAATAGATCAACAACCAGAAGAGCGGAGTAATGGAAAACAATCAAGCTGAGTAGGTAGGAGAAAAAAATAATACAAAAAGAAATTAGACTTCGTGAATTCAGTGACACTATCAAGCATAACACTGCATTAGAGGGATCCCAGAAGGAGAAGAGGGAGAAAAGAAGGCAGAATATTTGCTTGGAGAAATAATAGTTGAAAATTTCCCAAATCTGGGGAAGGAAATAGACATCTAGATCAAAGATACATAGATAGCCCTAAACAAAAATCAGCCCTAGGAGGGACACACCAAGACACAAACAATTAAATTGGAAAAAAAGTAGTGATAAAGAGATAATTTTAAAAACGTAAAGAGAAAAGAAAATATTTACATACAAGGGAAACTCCATAAGGCTATCAGTGGGTTTTTCAGTGGAAATTTTGCAGGCCAGAAGAGTGGGGCATGTTATATTCAAAGTGCTGAAAGGAAAAAAATCTTCAGTCAAGAATCCAGTAAAGCTATCATTCAGAATAGAAGGAGAGATAAAGAGTTTCCCAGACAAACAAAAATTAAAGGAATTTATCAAGACTAAACCAGCCATACAAGAAATGTTAAAGAGGATAATTTGAATGGAAAGAAAAGACCATAAGAATAAAGAAGAAGAAGAAGAAGAAGAAGAAGAAGAAGAAGAAGAAGAAGAAGAAGAAGAAGAAGCATAAAATCAGTAAAAATAAATAAATCTGTAAAATTCATTCAAGGGAATCACAAAATAAAAGGATGTATATAACATGACACAATATACCTAAAATGTGGAGGTGGGGAGAGGAGTAAAGAATAGGTTCAAAGCTAAATGACCATCAACTTACTATAGACTACCATATGAAGTGATGTTATATATAAATCAATTGGTAACCACAAATCAAAAGCCAGTAAAAGATGTGCAAATATAAAGAGAAAGAAATCTAAATATATCATTAAAGAAAGCCAAATAATAATGAGAGAAGAAGCAAATCAAGAAAGGAACAAAGAAGAACTACAAAAGCAATAATAAAAGAAGTAACAAAATGGCACTAAGTACTTACTTATCAATAATAGGGACTTTATCAAGATAAAACTTTTGCACAGCAAAGAAAACTGTCAACAAAACTAAAGGGTAACCTATATAATGGGAGAAGATATTTACAAATGTCTTATCAGATAAAGGATTAATATCCAATATCTATAAAGAACTTATCAAACTAAACACCCAAAGAACAAATAATCCAGTCAAGAAATGGGCAGAAGACATGAACAGACATTTCTCCAAAGAAGACATACAACTGGCCAACAGACACATGGAAAAATGTTCCACATAATCAGGGAAATACAAATCAAAAGCACAATAAGATACCACTTCACACCAGTCAGAATGGCTAAAGTTAACAACTTAGGAAACAACAGATGTTGGCGACCAAGTAGAGAAAGGGAAACCCTCTTGCACTGTTGGTGAGAATGCAAACTGGTGCATCCACTCTGTCAAACAATATGGAGGTTCCTCAAAAAGTTAAAAATAGAACTACACTTTGATGCAAGAATTGTACTGCTAGGTATTTATTCAAAGGAAACAAACATAATGATCCAAAGGGGAATCTGCACCCCAATGTTTATAGCAGCAATGTCCACAATAGCTATGGAAAGAGCCCAAGATGTACATTGACAGATGATGAATGGATAAAGAATAAGTGGTATATGTATATAATGGAATATTACTCAGCCATCAAAAAGAATGAAATTTTGCCATTTGAATTGATGTAGATGGAACTAGAGGATATTATGCTAAGCAAAATAAGACAGAGAAAAACAAATACCTCTGTGAGATTTCTGTTCATGTCTTTTTCCCATTTCATGATTGGATTGTTTGTTTCTTTGTTGTTGAGTTTAATAAGTTCTTTATAGATCTTGGAAACTAGCCCTTTATCTGATATGTCATTTGCAAATATCCTCTCCCATTCTGTAGGTTGTCTTTTAGTTTTGTTGACTGTTTCTTTTGATATCACTCATGTGGAATTAAAAAAATAAAACAGATGAATATAGGGAAAAGGAAGGAAAAATAAAATAAAAACAGAGAAGTAGGCAAACCCTGAGAGACTAAACTGTAGGAAATAAACTGAGGGTTGCTGGAGGAGAGGTGGGTGGGGGGATGGGTTAACTGGGCAATGAGTATTAAGGAGGGCACTTCATGTAATGAGCACTGGGTGTTCTATGCAATGCATGAAGAACTGCACCCTACATCTGAAACTAATGCTACACTATATATTAGCTCATTGGATTGAAAGAAAAAAAGAAAGAAAGAAAGAGAAAGAAAGAAAGAAAGAAAGAAAGAAAGAAAGAAAGAAAGGAAGGAAGAGAAAGAAAGGAAGGAAGAGAAAGAAAGAAAAGAAAAAATATGTATTTATTTTACACATATTTTACACATATGTGTGTAAATGAATGTGTGTATTGTATGCATACATGCAAATGTGTATGTTTACATATATGTATATATGTATATGTATAAATTATGAGGAGAATCTGACTCGGGCCAAAATTCTATGTGTGATCTTTTAGATTCAATGATATATAACTACAAAGGCTTTGTTTGGCAGTTGTGATGAGGAAAATGTCACACCTCATACTACAGTTGACACACAGGGTACTGTAGAGGAGGCAATTGCACTAATGAGTCAAGGTCCATTTGGGCTGGCCATATCTGCATTGTAGCTCAGGTACATACATTGGGAACCTTTGTAAGAGGCAGAGGAGACCTCAGGTGAGGCATTATATTGTTCAGGCACTTCAACTTAGACCATCTTATTGGATAGGCCTTCCAACCCTTTCTCTTATTAAACTTAGTAAGTGAAAGTGGCACCTTGTGAAGTATTACTACAGACCGCCCCCCCCCCCCGTTTCAGAATTTCTGACAGTGGCCACTTTGCCTAAAATGAGGAAGAAAAATGGAAAGATGTAGAACTGAGACTAGCTCCATCTTCAGCTAGGCACTATTTGGGATCTGACAGTTTTGGCCCACATATGATGAGTTCCCAGCATTAAAAACATGTATTACTATCTTTCGAGAGAATATAGTGTCCTGGAGAACCATCCTGGTGACCTCTCAGGTACACAATTAGCAAGTGAGAACAACAGATAACAAGACTGCTGATCATATTCAGATTTCTAGATTCACTTGTCAATCATGTTGATTATCAAGCTCAATCAAACCTCCTCATAAGATCATGTCAATCCATCCACGACACAATCCATAGCTTAACTGACAAATTTTAGGACATGGTAAAAGTGTCTATGGCATAGATAAAAAATACTGACCACTGGAAAGAATGTCATGAAAATGGCAACTCTACTGAATACAATCCAAGCAATGGCCTTACAGAAGTAATCTTTGGACCTGGTTGCCAAACAACAAGGTCTCTCAAAGGAACAAACTGGTGGGCTCTCTACCAACAATGCATAGCTAGTTGTGAGCCATCAGGTTCCCATCAGGCACTAAGGTCCATATAGTAATGGCTACTATTGACTAATAAAAGTGCTATTCCATCTATTCTGCTATCCCAGTGAGTCTTGAGACTTGGGTAGTTTGCTTCTTGATGAAGGAGATAATCTTTTAAAGCTTTAGTGAGAGTGGTACCTTGTGGGATCCATCAATACAGACCCTTTTAAATTTTACACAAACCTCTAAGCTTTTGGAAGTGAACAAGACTAGAAGTTAGACATAGCCAAGAGTTCAAAGGTCAGAGTTCAAAGAGGTAAAAGATTACATTTTGGGGCCTTTTGGACACTAGTGAACAAATTCCTGTGACCCCATAATCTCTGACACAGGATAAGGAGGAAATATAATTCTCTGAGAGGTCTGAGGCCATCAGGCCTCTTTTCTAGACCCAAGTGTGCATGAATTTCTTTGGGCCACCCCAATTATTATGGCTTCTACTACTGAATATATTATTGGTAGAAATGTACTTTCTATACCAACCAGCAATTGCATTTACTCTTAACCTCTGATTAGATTTGCTAAAGGAAAGGTACTTTTGTGGGATACATGGAAAATCATGACCTACCAAACTACTGGCATCTAGCACCATTGTCTACCAAACACAATGTCAACAGCTTAGAAAATAAAAAGGAATAACTGCCCTCACTGTTGAAATTTATATTTATTTATTTATTTATTTATTTATTTATTTATTTATTTATTTATTTTTTCACTGTTGAGATTTAAAAAGCCAACAATGAGGGATCCCTGGGTGGCTCAGCAGTTTAGCACCTGCCTTCTACCCAGGGTGTGATCCTGGAGACCTGGGATCAAGTCCCACATCAGGCTCCCTGCATAGAGCCTGCTTCTCTCACTGACTGTGTCTCTGCCTCTCTCTCTCTCTCTCATGAATAAATAAAATCTTTAAAATTTTTTTTAAAAAGCCAACAATGTCTGTAAATTATTTCTCCAATCAATGGTTCCACCTGTCCTACATGCAAGACTTCTGAAGTTTAGACCCCAAATTGATTAGAGCTATGCAAACTGTCAGTGCTGCCTTTGTCATTGGTGGTGCCTAACATTATGACAGTTATAGAGGCTATTGCCCAAAGTGAAAGAACTTGCTATGCTACAGATGACATCACAAATGCCCTTTTCAGCATCCCTCTCCATGCAGATGATCAGGATTAGTTTGTTGCATGTAGTGTGAATTGCTTTGTATCACAAATATCCTTCTATAACACTTCCTAAACTCCCCAACTATCTGTAATCAATGCATGGGTCAAGAACTGGAAAAAAATCTCACTCTTAAGGAGGGTGCTATCTTTCCAATCTATTGATGAATCATAGTATGCCATTATTACCAATAAGGTACAAGGACCTAAGTCCAGAGTAAAATTTCTGGGCATGATCAATAAAGAGCTTAATGTATCATCCCAAAGAAGCCAATTGTCATGCTTTTGGTCCTCTGTGTCCCCCAAATAAAAATAATCTGAGCAGTTAGTAAGACCATTGAGATACTGCCATGCTCTCACAGGGATCATAGAGCAGCCATCTCTCAGGTTATTATAAAGACTGTGATCTTTGGCTGGGGCTGTACTGGACAGGATCCCCTAGGGGGTCCTTCAACTGACCATCTTTGCTAGCCTTTTCTGGACCCCTCTGATTTCCATTTGCTGTTTCAGTTACAAATCTCAGCAACATGTCTTTTTGTATGCTGGAGATTATGGCAGAAGACCACTACTGGAGGTCACAAGACACCCCTTGGGCTTTTGGTCTGCATTCTGCCCGTTGACTAAAAAGTGCATATTCTTTATGAGACAAGTATTGGTCTATTGTTGACCATGGTGAAAACTGAGAACATGACCTTGGTCATGTAATAATCTTCTGATAAGAAATTCCAACCTAAACATATTAATAGAAATATGTTTTGTTCTCTAGTTATGTTAGAGTATTCACATTTTCTGTATTCAAAGTTTAAAATTTCTATAAAATACATGTTCAATTATGTAATCATGAACCAAAGAAAGTTCTGATGCATTTAACTTAAAACAATATAAAGTTATCTATAATTATTATACTTACTGAGTCTTTCCTCTATCGAAGTTTTTTGTTTTGATTGTACTTGGGTTTTTAACACTGGGTCTTGATGTTTAAGCATAATATTTTCATCTGGTACTTCATCAACAGCTACATAAAGAGTTAAATTAATAAGAAAATAGATATATCATGAAATATTTAGATTTCAAATTTATAACAAGTGAATAGCACCATTTCCTCCCATTTTTATAAAATCACAAATCAATTATCATAATACCATATCTAACTGAAAATTCTGAGACTATTTTTAATGGGTATGTACTGAAGTTGTCTATTTTATAAATATTCCAGGCACTAAGTATGTTTATGACACTAATTTAGTCAGGTTATTTATACTTTAGGTTAATACACATTCATATACCAACCAATGAAAATGCATAGGTGCAAGATTAGTCAATATGATCTTATTTGTAATTGTAAACTATTTAAAATTATCTAAGTATTCAAACATAGGAGACTGGTTGAGTAAACTAATATATATACCACAAACAATACTATCTTCCACAATATATACAAGTCAAACCATTATTAACTTCTATAATGACGTCATGCCAATTATTTCTCAATAAAACAAAATTGTACGGTATCAATTACAGTAAATTATGTTGTATATATGTGGGTATATAAACATATAATATATGTAGTATGTATAGGGATATAATGTTGTACAAATAACTGTACATAGAGTGAGATATTCCCCTTCCCATCTAGATGAGCGAATACATCCAATCTTTGCCTGATATTTCATGGGGAAATGAAATGTAGATTGAAGCACTCATGGAAGTCAGTGCCCTTTCATGTTTAGACTCCTGCTTTTATCATTGTAGTAAGTGAATAAAGGGTTAATTTTTACTTTTAATTTGGCTTATCTTAAGTGACCTCCCCCATGCCTAGAAGCTTTCTCTCGGTGACAGATGGTGACAAGCATGGTAGCTCAATTAAGCAAAATGTCTTTCTGGAAAAATAAAAAAGGATGAAGATCCTATGTTTGAGAGGTATAAGTGGTCCTTTTCTTTAACCACTGACTCCATGGCCAAAATGCCTGGGTCAAATTAGAGATCCAACAGAAGGGCTCTGAGAAATCTAGGGAAGCAATTCCTCCACTAATGCTCTTGTCCTCTGATGATAGGGTTAAAAATGTCAAATACTCTCTAAGCTAAATTTTGTCCAATGTTTGTTGCTAGCTCTAGTGAGGTCCCAGGCAATGAAAGACATCCTACAACACACAAGTTGTTGAGACTTGTGGTTTAATTAAATGAATAAATAACTCTTTGGGATTACTTTGCTAGTGACCTTAAAAGACCTTACAGACTTGGGTTGCTTGCTCAAATGATGAAGAAGGTAATTTTCTTAAACTTAGTGAGGGACAGTGGTACTTTGTGGGGCTGTACCACTATAGTACCCTCCTTTAGAATATTCTGACCACAGAAAACTTGATCAAGGAGGCTGAGAGGAACACACAAGTTGTTCTTCCTCAGCTGGGTGCTATTTGGGCTCTGACAGCTTTGGCCCACCCATGATGTGTTCCCCATGACTAAAATACATGCTTGCATCATGTCCACAGAGGCACGAGGAGCATTGCAAACTATACTGGTGGTCTCTTCGTTCTACAGTGAGAGAGTTAGAGTATTGCCCTAGTGGACAACAAGGTTAACAAGACTCTAGGTTCATTTATGCCACCCCTGCTGGTTATCAAGTTCAACTGAACCTCCTAATAAGGTCAGGTTAATTTGTCAGTGACATAATTCAGATCATAACTGACAAATTCTTGGGCAAGGAAAAAGCAACTGCCAATATAATAAAGAGAGACCATCAAATAGAGTGACATAAAAATGGATAATCAGGCACATACTAGAAGATTTGGGTAAGAGCTTTCCCAGAGATCCTGGATCTGGTAACTAAACATGGGAGTCAAAAGAAAGGATGAATAGGCTTTCCACTGAGAAATTCTTGGTCAAGTAGTGTTCCATTAGGAGACAAATAGCAGTCCTCCCAGAGACTGCCCAGTGATGGACCCTCTAACTAAGACCAATGCTGTTTCTTCTTCCAGTGAATTATGAAAAGGATCAGAGCCCTGTAAAATTTTACTCAAACTTTTTGGCTAAAAAAAAAAAGACTAGCCAAAAAAAAAAAAAAAAGACTATCAAATGATAATGTCCTTATGTCCGTAGTGAGAAATGGAGGTTTTATGTCAAAGTCAAAGTTCAAAGTAGACCTGGGGTAGAGCTACATTACTTTGGCCTTTTGAATAGCGGTGCACAGGTGACTGTAATGCCCCAAATCCCTGGCATAAAAATGTGGGGGAAATTGATAATGCTCACTGGCTTTTTGTCTGAAGCCACCACCACCAAGACCCTTACCCAGACTATATTTGGATGGGTCCCTGGGGGCTAATGCATATCACCATTGTGATGGTGCCCACTCCTGAATATATTATTGTTATAGGTGTTATGTATTGTATAGTCTATATGCATTTCTGAATGAAACCACACTAAAACCTAAGGGAAATTGCTGCAGTTAGGACAATTTTAATGGGGCATGTAGAAAATTGGAAGCTTACCAGGCCACCAGCACTGAGTGCTTTTGTCTCTCCAAAACAGTACCAATTGTCTTGGGGAATAAAAAGAAATAATTGCTCTTATTGCTTGCTTAAGAAAGCCAAAGTCCAACATCTGACTTTTGCACAAGGCCTTGGGTACCTGAAAATAACTGTTGGTGGCTCAACTGTGTAGTACAGCCTTTGGTGCTGGCATTACCTGACATTGGGCTATTGCCCAAGCTTATGGAAGTAGGTATAAAGTAATTCATATTGCAAATGTTCTTTTCAGCATCCCCATCCATACAGATGATCATAATTGCAACTATTATGTGTAATGGGTTGCAATACACCTTTAACATCCTTCTACAAGGCCATGACCTGGAAAAAGTCCCACTTTTAGCTGGAGCACTATTCTTCCCTATATTGATGACATCTTCTTAGTTGGCCCAGGCAAGGGCATGGCCCAACAAGGACTGCATACCATGTTGACCAATATGGACTAATATGAGTGGGTCGTTAATTTAGACAAGGCAGAAGTACCTATGATCCATGTGAAATTTCAAGGAATAAACTGGAAAGGGACAGTGTGTCTCACTCCAGAAGGAGCAACTGCCAAGTTCTAGTCATGCTCAGGCTCTTAGCTCCAATAAATACAAAGGATGCCCAGTTAATGGTGGTCATACATTCTCTACATGGCTATCTTGATGATGACACCCATCAATTAGATTACCAAAAAGACCTCTACTTTGCGTGGGGCATGACAACAGAATGCCCTGAAGGTTCTCCAACTATCCCATATAGGCCATGCTTCTCCTCGCCCCTCTAATTCATTTTGCCTTTTGAGTTACAAGTTTAGCACCTCTGTTTGCCAATTAAAGCATGTTGGAGGTGCCTGTTTGGGCTTTTGGCCCAATATCCTGTAGTTGACTGAAAGTAAACACCCTTTGAGGGACTATTGACTAGTTATTGGGTTTTAGTGGACACTGAGTTCAAGAGCCTGCCATGAAATCATCTTATGAATAGATATTCCAAACAAATGTTAAATGGGTTTTATGATATTAATATTTTAGGTCAAACTGTAAATTTTCTATAAATTATATGTTCAAATTCATGTTCATGAAGTAAAGAAAAAAGATCTTATGAGATTCATTTTTAAAAATGTAAAGTGATCTTTAATTATATTACTTACTCTTGGGTTTTTCCTCTCTGGAAGTTATTTGTTTCTGTACTTGCATTTGAAGTTTTGACACTGAATCTTGATGCTTAAGCATAAGATTTTTGTCTGCTACATAATCGTGAACTACAGAAAGAGATTTATTTAGGCTATTAATAGAAAAAATAGATCTACTATAAAATGTCTAGATTTAAAATTTGTAACAAACACACAGCAATTTTTTTTCTCATTTTAATAATGTTATAGGCAAGTTGCCATACCAGATGTGACATGAAAATTGTAAGAATACTTTTAATGGGTATGTGTTGAAGCTGTATCACTAATGTCTCTATTATAATGTTTCTTTTTTTAAGATTTATTTATTTATTCATGAGAGACAGAGAAAGAGAGGCAGAAGGAGAAGCAAGCTCCTTGCAGGGAGCCCGATGTGGGACTCGATCCTGGATCCTGGGATCATGCCCTGAGCCAAAGGAAGATGCTCGATCACTGAGCCACCCAGGCATCCCAATTATAATGTTTCAAGTATAATATTATACTATATACAGTCTCTAGTTTTCTTGGGTTACTTTAATACTTTAATATACATAAAGTATTAAATACTTTAATATACATAAAGTATAATAATGTATACTTTAATATGCATTCAGACAACTAAAAGAAAATTCCTATGTATGAGGTTATTAATTACAAAATACCTGCAAATTGCCAATATTCACAACTATACAAATTTTTAAACTGAGGAGAGTGGTGAAATAAACTAAGGTATATACTATACATTATGTTTTGTATAAATTATAGTAGATAATGTGGTACAAACAAAGGTACATACAGCTGTAATGTGAATGATACAGATCTCTATAAACTAACTTGAATGGGTTACTAGGAATAACATTAAGTTAAAAAATGAAAAGGGGAATGTTATTTTGGGGTAGAGAAGAAGAAAATATATATAAAGACAAATAGAGGAAACATAGTAAATATGTCAGAAAGCAGGGACACCTGGGTGGCTCAGTGGTTGAGCTTCTGCCTTTGGCTCAGGGTGTGATCTCACAGTCCTGGGATTCAATCCAGCATTGAGTTCCCCAGGGGCAGCCTCCTTCTCCCTCTGCCTGTGTCTCTGCCTCTTTCTGTGTGTCTTTCATGAATAAATAAATAAAATCTTTTTTTTAAAAAAAAAAGCAATATAATTAGTTATCTACAAAATGACAGGGGAAGACTGAGAGAGGAATGGCATTGTTCTAAGCATACCTTTCATATATTTTCAACTTTTGGAAGTAGATTCATGTTCTACATTTTCAAAATAAAACTAAATCAATAAGGGTAAGAAAGTGGAATGAAAATTGAAAAAAAAACTTAGTCAAGTGAAAATGAAACTGCTGAAGGAAGAATAGAAGCAATAACTCACCAGTATAATATTTAACATAAATTCTTACTCTTGGACATGAGATTTGGGGTAAGGAGGGGCAGGTGGACCAAAAACAAATCATGAAATATTTCTGGTTGTTTTATTTTTCCAGTGGTATGTGCTAACCACTTCTGAAACCATTTGAAAAGCATTACAAGATTAGGCAAATGAGTAAATGTGTTGATGTTGTTCAGAGGTCCAGCTACTCCAGTCCCAGGGCCCATAAAATGGTAGGAGTCTTTAATTTGGGGTCTCTTCAGCTGTGAGACTATCCCTCACCTCTGTATGCATTAAGGTATCTGACCCTTGCCTGGTGCTCTTCCATGGGGTAAAATAGAACATTAAGTAAAGCTGGTACTCTCCCCTTTCCAGAATATAGCCTATACTATGGTAGTAAAAGAATAAAAGTTAATTATTACTTTAAGTTTGGCTTATTTTAATAGATCAATAAAAAAAACTGCATCTCTCTCTAGCAAATTACCACAATGAATGTGTGGTCAATGAAACACAATGAATGTGTGGTCAATAAAACACAATACTTTCCCAAAGGAATACTTTGGGAAGTACTATGAGTCTGCAAGACATGATAGGGAGAAGGATATTATTAGATTATTTGCATAAGAGCCACGGGGCACTTTGCCAGTTAGACAAAAGCCTTTCAGAAAGTACTAGAAGATACCATGGGGCTTTCTAGAGAGCTACTGTGTTGTTTACATAAGCTTTTCAGTTCTGTAAGGGAACAACTGTCTTTTTCTTTTTAGCCCCTGATTCACCTAAAAAGATGCCCATTTTTGCACAGTAACTACTGTTAGTTCTAGCATGCTGCTAGAACTAATGGACAATCTATGATGCAGTGAGCTACTGAGACTCACACTTTAATGAAAAAGAGGACAGAATCCTGAGGATTGCTTTGTCTAGCAACTCAGAGATCCTGGGACTTGGGTAGCTTGCCTTCATGAAGAAAGAGGTACATCTTGTTCAACTAATGAGGGAAAGGAGCAAACTGTAGGACTTATGATGGTAGCACTCCTTCAGAGAGCCTTGACAGTGCCCATATTGACCAAGGAGGTAGAGAAAAAGGGAGGTGAAAGACATGAACATCTGAGGCCATTCTCTTTCCTTAAGGTACTATTTTGGCTCTGGGTACTGTTTTGATCTCCTGATTATGAGTTCTCTGCCACTGGAAAACATACGTGGATCATTTCTTACAGAGGCTGTAATGGCTCTGTGAGACCCCTGGTGGTATCTAGAGTCACAGATGGAGTGAGGACAGTAATGAGAAGATTTTTAACCAGACTTGGATTTCTAGTTCCATTCAGGCCACCTTCACTGCTTACCTAACTTAATTAAACTTCCTTATAAGGCAATGTCAGCTGGCTCATGGCACAACCCAAATCTTTACTGACAAATTTTCAAGCTACCAACAAGGTATATTGTTGAGCTGGTGAACAGAAAGGTATAAAAATGGTAAATGGGTACCCACTCCTGAATTATTCCGTGAGGAGTTTTCCTGAAGAAATCCCTAGATCTCAATAATGGGGTCTCAATGAAAACATTGATGAACCCTCCACCAAAGATCTCCTGGACAGGTAGTAGGCCATTGGTCAACAGAAATCCCCACTAAAGTCTAGATTGTGATGACCTTTGACTAATACAAGTCCTCTTCCATTTGCTTCTCAATCCATTTGCTTCTCAAAGTGACATTGAAAAGAATCAAAGAACCATCTATCACTTTTACTCAGACCTCTCAGCTATTTTTTTTAAAAGATTTTATTTATTTATTCATCAGAGATATTGAGAGAAAGGCAGAGACACAGACAGAGGGAGGAGCAGACTCCCTGCAGGAAGTCCGACACAGACTTGATCCCAGGAACCCAAGATCATGTCTTAAGCCAAAGGCAGAAGCTCAACCCGAGTCACCCAGGTGTCTCAGACCTCTCAGCTTTTAAAAATAAACAAAATTAAAACATTCTAAAGGTTTATCAACAGGAAACTACATAAACCACAATTTTTTACAGTTGAAAAACAGGCAGGTGTAAGAAAAATGAGGTAGAGTTACATGGACATACTTTTAAAATGTCCACAATATGTCACTCATTAAGTATAAAAAATTATAAATGTATCCTCATTATCCTACTTGGATTTTTTTAGGATTCCATATGTGTTTGTCTGTGTGTGTAAAAAAAAAAAAAAAACCAATCAGGATTCTTATGTCACCAGTGGTGATCTGAGGATGTATGCCAAGGTCAGAATTCAAAAGGGGCAGTAGAATTGCATTTCGAGGGCCATTAGAATACTGGTGCACAGGTGACCATGATCTCTATAACCCCTGAAATCAGATATTGGGGAAAAAAAGATAATACTCTCTGATTTCTCATCTGAGGCTATCACCAAGTGGCTTTTGGCCAAACACTACTATGAATATATCCTTTCAGGCCACCATAAAACTCCATTTTTAATAGCCCCCACTACTAAATATATAATGCTATAAAAGTATTTTCTATTTGTACCCCCATTCATATTCAGTCTCAAGCCCTGATAGGAATTGCTATATTTAGAGCCATGTGCATGAAGAAGACTTCCAACCTCCAAACTAAACATCACCTAGCACTTTTGCTTCCCAAAACAAATTCCTGGGAAAGAAAAGAAATAATTACTCTCATTGCTTAGCCTAATAAGCAAAAATTCTTCATGAGACTACTTCTCATTTTAATAACTAAGTTGACCTTTCACATGGTCTTAGGTGTATAGTGACTCAATTAATTTCGGTTCAATAATACAGCACATCTCTGCACACTAGGGGTACCTAAAATTGTAACTGTCACACAGTCTTTTCCAAACTAAAGGAACTTGATATGGAACAACTGATATCTCCAATGCCCTCTGCTATATCCTGCATCATGCAGATGATCAGGATTAATTTGATCTTATGTGAAATGAGTTGCAATATACTACTAATGTCTTTCTCATGACTACTAAATTGCTTCAATGTTTGTCACCAATGCATAGGTCATAACTTCTAAATGTCCTGCTCCCAGAGGAAGGACTAGTCTTTAGTTGAGTGGGCCCAGACAAGGACACCACCCTATATGGATTAGATGCCCTCTTGACCCACTAGTAGCTCTTGGCTACAGAAAAGGTACATTTACCTGGTACCCTAGTGAAATCCTGGACATGATCTCTAAAGAAGATAACTTCTCATTCCAGAGGAGAAGAGTGCCAAATATTGGCCCACTCAATTCCAATAAATAAAAAGAGGTCCAGCAGTTAGTGAGACTCTGACTAATTGCACTCTCATTTTTCCTGTGTGAGGTCCAACCTAAAAGGTTGTATCCTTTTAGTAAGGATACAACCAAGAGAATGACCAACAGGCCCTCCAATAGGCCTCATAGGCTGCCCTTCCCCTACATACTTTTGATCCCTATTTCATGTTTGAATTACAGATCTCAGAAACATCTGTACCATTGGAGCCTATTGAAGAAGGCCATTGCTTTAAGTCAAGGCATCCATTAGGCTTTTGTACTCATCATTACCTGGAGTTAGCCAGAAGGCACACTACTTTCGATAAACAATTATTCATGTGTTTTGGGCCTCAGGAAATTCAGATTGCTTGTCTTGTGGTCATAAAATGATCTTTAGACCAGAAATTCCAACCAAAGGGTAGCAATATTTTTGCTTTTTTCTCTAGCCATCTTAGAGTATTCATGTTTTGGTCAAAGTGTAACATTTTTATAAAATATATGTTCAAATACATATTCATGAACCAAAATAGAAACATCTAATTTAAAATAAAGTTATTTGTAATTTTATACTTACTACCAAGTCTTTCCCTCTTTTGAATTATTTGTTTCTTCACTTGAATCTCTGGTTTTGACATTGAGTCTTGATGCTCAAGCACATGATTTTCATCTGGTACTTCATACCGAACTACATAGAGAAGTATTTAGCCAAGTAAATAAAAAAGAGACATATTGTGAAATCCCTGGATTTCAAATTTATAGCATTTTTTATTTTTAAAAAGTTATAAGTTAATTATCATAATGCTATATCTGATATAAAACTGTTAGAAGAGTTTTAATGGGCATGTGTAGAAGGCATTTTATCATATCATTAATATTCCTAGGTCTCAAATGTGTTTTACTTTAATCTCTAGTTTTCTTAGGTTTTTAATGTTTTCAGTTAATATATATTTATAGACCAAACAATGAAAATATATATGCACACGATTATTCATTCTAGCATAGTTGTAATTGCAAAATATCTCAAACCACTTAAATGCACAAGCATAGGAAATTGATAAAGTACATAAATTATGATAATATAAACTATAGGATATAATGAGGTACAGTTGTACACACAAGTATAGAAGGAATGTTATATAAACATTCCCTATAAACTGACTTGATGGTATTTCTATGAAATAATGTTTAGTGGAAAAGAACCTGAAAGAAAAAATATCTAGTATGCTATCTTTTAAGTAAGAAAGGGAAATGGGAGGGGGAGTGTTGGTGAATGAAGAGAGATACTTACTACTTACCTTTATAAAATGAAACACAGGAAATATAAAACAGAAATCAATGTAGTTGGTCACTAAAAGTCACAGTAGACACTGCTGAGTTTTACCCAGTGACTTTTGTTAGCTCTTATTATGTCTCAGGCACTGATGGATAGGCTATGACACAGCAAGTTTGAGACTCATGTTTAATGAGTTGCTTTAAACTTGTTGCTTTACCAGCAACTCATAGCCTTGGGTAGTGGGGCTCCAACCATAAAGAAAATAATCTTGTTAACTTAGTGTAGGACAGTGGAACCTGTTAGATGTGTCACAACAGACACACTGGTTCTAAAGTCCCTGAAAGCAGCCACTTTGCCCAAGGAGGACAGGGGGACAGGGTGAAAAAGACACAAATAATCAAGACACTCTCCTTCTATTGGCTGCCATTTGGTTTCTGAAAAGTTTAGCCCTCCCATGATGAGTTCCCTGCCCCTGAAAATATTAAGTAGTTACTCAACAGTGGAATCTCAAGGAGAAAATGGATGGATTTTCTACTAAGAATCTTCTGGCCAGGGGGTAGTGAGCCATAGCAGGCTAAAGCACAGCCCCATCAGAATCAAAATGATAGGGACAGTTGGTGGCTCAGTCAGTTAAGCATCTGACTCTTGATCTCAGCTCAGGTCTTGGTCTCAGGATAATGAGTTAAAACCCTACAAAGAATCAAAATGATGATGACATTTATTACTAATATGAGAGCTATTCCTTCTGCCTCCTTCCAGTGATATTAACATGAATCAGAAAACTCTACCTAATTTACCTGGAGTTCTTGGCTTTCAAAAATAAGTAAGACTGGGGGCAGGTTAAGGTCTCTCTACCTCCACTGTCATTTGAGGATGTATGGTTTTTTTTTTTTTTTTTTTATAAATTAATTTTTATTGGTGTTCAATTTACCAACATACAGAATAACACCCAGTGCTCATCCCGTCAAGTGTTCCCCTCCGTGCCCGTCACCCATTCACCCCCACCCCCCGCCCTCCTCCCCTTCCACCACCCCTAGTTCATTTCCCAGAGTTAGAAGTCTTTATGTTCTGTGTCCCTTTCTGATATCTCCCACACATTTATTCTCCCTTCCCTTATATTCCCCTTCACTATTATTCATATTCCCCAAATAAGTGAGAACATACACTGTTTGTCCTTCTCCGATTGACTTACTTCACTCAGCATAATACCCTCCAGTTCCATCCACGTTGAAGCAAATGGTGGGTATTTGTTGTTTTGAGTTTAAAGAGATGATGAGGAGAAATTGCATAAGTTGGGACATTTGGATTCTAGTTTATGAGTTACTATGATTGTCACAATTCTGACACAGGATAAGAGGGAAATAATGCTATCTGACCCTGACACCTGACAATGGATGTCTCTTTGGGGCTGGTAAGCCTCCATTTTTATAACCCCCACTACTAAATATATTATTAACATGGATATATTTTCTATGTGAACTCCAACATGGATCAGCCTCAAGTTTTAATGAGCATTGCTGCATTTAGGGTCATTAGTGGGGCATATGGAAGACTGTAAACCTACCAGACTCCCAATATCTAGAGATTTGCCTCCAAAACCAACTTCACAGGGGTGAAAAAAATTTCTATCCCCACTGCTGAGTTTAACTAAGTCAAAGATCTCCATAAGACTATTTGATTATTCATGAATTAAGTCATCCTGTGCATACAGCCTTGGGTGCTTATATAGTCAATTAATTATAGGTAGCTTAACTATGGAACAACCTAGGACACTGGTGTTACCTGATATTGCGACTGCCATAGAAGTTATTGCTTCATGGCATCCCCATCCATACAGATGATCAGAATCAGTTTGCCTTATATGTAATAGGTTGCAGTAGACCTTTAATCCCATTCCACAAGGCTATGAGCTGGAAAAAGTCCCATTTCTAGATAGAACACTATCCTTCTACAATATTGATGACATCCTTCTAGTCATCAATAGCCAAAGGCATCCTAGTCAAAGGCACTACCCAACAAGGACTAGATGTTGTGTTGACCCACTTTCAGCAACAGAGCTGAGACATTAAAATGGACATAGAACAAGTTAAATCCCTGGAAAGGGGCAATATGTCTCATTTTAGGAGACAACTGCCAAATCCTTGTCCTCCCAACATATAAAAAAGAGACTTGGAAATCTGTGGGACTATTCTGACTGGCACTGTCACATTCTCCTCTGTGGGATCCTGATTGCAATTATCTATTGAGTTACCAAAAAGGCCTCTACATTTGAGTCAATCTGGTGGATTTCAACCAACAACATGCTCTAGAAGTCATAACATGCCTTCTAGGCCTCTATGAGTGCATTTAAGTTACAGGTCTCAGCAACTTTTTATCAGTTGGGAGTCTTTGGAAAAAGGCAACTATACAGACAGTGGATTATTAGGCTTTTGGACTCATAACCAACTGGAGCTGACTGAAAGTTACACACCCTTTGAAAGAATTATTGGCCTGTTATTGGTTTTGGTGGATACTTAATGCATGAGTCATGGCTTGGAAACAGTATTACAGCTAGAAAAATTAACTGAAAATTATGATTACTTTAGCTTTTGCTTTCATTTTTTAAAGGCATTTATACTTTAGATCAAAATGTAAAACTTCTATATAGATTTGTGAATCAAAAAAAGTCTTTGGATGCAATTAAAAATAATTTAAGATAACAATTATTATCCTTACTAGTATAGTCTTTCTCTCTAGAAATTCTTTGCCATTTTACTTATATTTGGGTTTGTGACATTGATTCAAGGTGCTTAAGCATAAGATTTTCATCTGGTACTTTATCATGAGCTACATAGGAAAATATTGAGTCCACTAAATGAAAAATGGTTGTATTATGAAATCTCTATAATTCAAATTTATAACAAGTATACAGCAACATTCTCATTTTTATGGAGCTATAACTAAATTATCAAAATTCTAGATCTGACAAGATTATTGTGAGAAGAGTTTTAACACATGTATGTTGAATCTCTCTCATTACTTCATTAACATTTCTAGTCATCATAGATAATTTATATTGGTCTGTTTCTCTTTGGCTACTACTTTAGAAATCATATAGATTTCACAGACTAACAATGAAAATGTATATGTACAATTTATTAATTACAGCATTATTTGTAATTGTACATTAATGTAGAAACATGAGAGACTGAATGAATAAGCTAATACATATGGTATAAATTATGTAAATTATGGTAAATAATGTGGTACAAAAAGCTGTACATAGAAATGTAAAAGGAATGAAAATGGTTTCTCTAAGCTGACTTGGAGGGGTTTCCAGAAGATAATATTAAGTGAAAAAAGAAGAGGGGCTTGTATGGTACCTTTTAGGTAAGGAAGAAGGGCAAATAAAATAAGAAATAAGAAAAAGAGAGAAAATGAATTAGAGACTTACCTTTTATACAATGAATGCAAGTGAGATATTAGAAAACAATGTAATTGGTTACCTACAAGATGAAAGGGAGAAGACTGGGGATAAAATGGTTCTGTTCTAAGTACATCTCTTTATGTATCTTGTTTTCTTTTGGAAGCAGGTTCCAGTTAAAATTTAAAAATAAAATTAACTCACAAAAGAGGAACTACATCTGAAAGCAAACTTAAAGAAATGAACCTAATTTATAATATTGAGGTGTGTTCCCTCCATCCCTACACTATGGGGAGTTTTAATCAAAAAAGGATGGGACGCCTAGGTGGCTTAGCTGTTGAGCATCTGCCTTTGGCTCAGGGCATGATCCTGGAGTCCTGGGATCCAGTCCAGTATTGGGCTCCTGCATGGATCCTGCTTCTCCCTCTGCCTATGTCTCTGCTTGCTTCTCTCTCTCTCTCTCTGTCTCTCTCTGTCTCTCTCTCTCTCTCCCTGTCTCTCATGAATAAATAAATAAAACCTTAAAAAAAAGAAAGGATACTGTACGTGTCAAATACTTTTCCTGCATCAGTTGAGAGGATCATATGATTCTTGTCCTTCCATTAATTAATGTGACATATCACATTGATTGATTTGAGAATGTTGAACCACCCTTGCATCCCAGGAATAAATCCCACTTGGGCATATTGAATAATCCTTTTAATGTACTGTTGGATCCTACTGGCTAATATTTTGATGAGAATTTTGGGATATTGGAATATAATTTTCCCTTTTGATGAAGAAAATAAAAACTGGTGGTATCACAATGCCAGACTTCAAGCTATATTACAAAGCTGTCATCATCAAGACAGTATGGTAACAGTATGGCAGAAAGACAGACACATAGATCAATGGAACAGAATAGAGAACCCAGAAATGGATCCTTAACTCTATGGTTTCAACTAATCTTCAACAAAGCAGGAAAGAATATCCAATGAAAAAGGACAGTCTCCACAATTAATGGTGCTAGGAAAATTGGACAGCCACATTGTAGAAGAATGAAACTGGACCACTTCCTTATACCATACACAAAGATAAAAATAATGGATAAAAGACCTAAATGTGAGATAGGAATCCATCAAAATTCTAGAGGAGAACACAGGCAACAACCTCTTTGACTCAACTGCAACAACTTCTTGCTAGACACGTCTCCAAAGGCAAGGGAAACAAAAGCAAAAATGAACTATTGGGACCTCATCAAGATAGAAGGCTTCTGCACAGCAAAGGGAACAACGAACAAAACTAAAGGCAACCTACATAATGGGAGAATATATTTTCAAAGGTCTTATCAGATAAAGGGCTAGTATCCAAGATCTATAAAGAAGAAACTCAACACTCTAAGAACAAATAATCCAGTGAAGAAATGGAGAAAAGCCATGAACAGACATTTCTCCAAAGAAGACATACAACTGGCCAACAGACACATGAAAAAAAAATGCTCATCATTGGGAAACTGTAAATCAAAACCACAAAAAGGTACCACCTTATACTTGGATGTCTAGGTGGCTCAGTGGTTGAGCATCTGCCTTCAGCTCAGGGTGTGATCCTGGGGTCCTGGTATTGAGTCCTGCATCAGGCTCCGCATTGGGGTCCTGCTTCTCTCTCTGCCTATGTCTCTGCTCTCTCTGTGTGCTTCTCATGAATAAATAATTTTTTTTAAAAAAAGGATACCACCTTAAACCAGTCAAAATGGCTAATTAACAAGTCAGGAAATGACAGATATTGGCAAGGATGTGTGGAGAGGGGAACCGTTGTGCACTGTTGGTGGAAGTGCAAACTGGTGCAGCCACTCTGGAGAACAGTATGGAGGTTCCTCGAGAAGTTAAAAATATAGTTACCCTATGACCCAGGAATTGCACTACTAGGTATTTACCCCAAAGAATATGCTACAAAAGTAGTGACCCAAAGGGGCACCTGCACCCCAATGTTCATAGGAGCAATGGCCACACAGCCAAGCTGTGGAAAGAGTCAAGATGTCCATTATCAGATGAATGGATAAAGATTTGATATATATCTTGTATATATCTGTATGTGTGTGTACACACACATGATGGAATATTACTCAGCCATCAAAAAGGATGAATATTTACCATTTACATCAGCATGGATGGAACTAAAGGGCATTATGCTGACTGAAATAAGTCAATCAGAAAAACACAATTATCACATGGTTTCAATTCTATGTGGAATATAGGAAACAGCATAGAGGATCATAAAGGGAAGGGAGAAAAAACTGAATGGGAAGTCATCAGACCAGGAGAAAAACCATGAAAGACTCTTAACTATAAGAAACAAAGTGAGGGTTGCTGGAGGGGAGGTAGGTGAAGGGATGAAATAATTGGGTAACGGACATTAAGGAGGCACATGATGTGATGAGCACTGAGTGTTATATGCAACTGATAAATTGTTGAACACTGCATCTGAGACTAATGTACTGTATGTTGGCTAATTGAATTTAAATTAAAAAAAGGAAATAAACTTACTAAATAATAAAGAAAAAAGCATTAATGCAAACAACTCATCAATATAATATTTGACATGGACCCTCATTCACAAGTAAGAGCATGGAGGAGAGAGTATAAACACATGACACATGTAAACACATGACAAAATATTTTTAGTAGGCTTATTTTTCTTTTCTTAAAAGATTTGATTTATTTTTTGAGAGAGAGAGAACAAGCAGGGAGAGAAGGAGTGGACAGAGGGGGAGGGACAAGCAGGCTCCCTGCCAAGCAGGGGGCTCCATGCCAGGCTCCATCCCAGGACTCTGGGATGACCTGAGCCTCAGTAGGCTTATTTTTCCTTTGCTAAGCAATTCCAAAACAATTTTGGAAGCATAATAAAATGAAGCAAATGGGAAATGTATTATGTTATTCAGGGTCAAGATTTACACAGTGGAAGAAAGGGCACACATATGAAGTGAAGGCAAGATAAGGCCCTGAGGGGATAGACTAGTATTGAAGGATTCCAAGATTTACTATGAATTCTAAATATGTCTATGCATGTTTACATGCACATGTATACATATGTAGGCATAGAAGTGTTATGAATGTGTACATGTATGTGAATATATCTAAGGAACCCGACTCTAGGTGAGATCTTATGTATGATGTTTCAGACACAAACATAGACAATTATAAAGGCATTACCTGGTACTTAGCATGGGGGAAAGAAGCTTCCAACCCAAAGACTTGATACACAACCAATCATAGTCTCAACACCCTCTTCCCTGAAGCTCTTGTCCATAGCATATTTACTCCAGTTGCTTTCAGTTGGAGACTTCCTTATGGTGGCAGGGAGGAGGGCCTTCACTGAAGTATTGTTAGGCACTGCATCTGCCTAGCCCACCTCCCTGCAGGGCACTTGAAGAAATTTTTATGTTTTACTTTAGTAGTCAGGACTTTTCTAATCCTAGCCCTGCCACCACTACCTCCCTAGAACATAGGGTCCATAAAATAGCAGGAAACTTTTCTTCGGGGATCCTTCAGCTGTGAGATGATCCTCCCCTATATCTCATGCAAGTTTGCACTGATACATCTAACCCTCATTCACTGCTGCTCCAAGAGGAAAAATGGAACATTGGTGTAGTTAGGTCATTTCCTGTTTAGATTCTTGATTATACTATTGCACTAAGTGAATTAAGGCTTAATTATTACTTTCATTTTGGCTTGTTATTTTAATTGACCAACTCAAAAACTGGCATCTCTGACAAACCGAGCAGCAAGCAGAGTAAATTAAATCCAATACCTTTATGGAAGGCATACTTTGGAATATGCTAGTGAATCTGTGGGACATTCTGGGGTGGGGTAGTGGGGTGCTACAAGATCATTGGCAAGAGCCTGAGAGCTACCTGAGACACATAGGCGGTCAGACCAGTATGTTTTGGATGGTGCTAGCAAACCATGTGGGGTACTCTAGGAGAGCATGTTTTGTTGTTTACATAAGCTTTTAAGTTCTGAGGGGGGAACAAAATTTCTTCTCTTTAGACTGATTCATTGGCCAAGACATCTGCTGGATCAAATTAGAGATTCATAAGGGGGTCCTCAGTAGAAAGATAGAGACCTATACTTTGGTCAGAATTTAATGGGGAGGTGGGAAAGAACTGTGTTTCTTGGGCCTTTGGATTTAGTGCTATATGACTGTGATCTTCACAACTCCTGATATGAAGAGGAGGGGAAAATACATAATGTTCATTGGGTAAGGGTAAGGGATCTGGATAGGGATCTCATTTGGTCTGAGGCCATTACCAATGTGACCCTTACCCAGATCCAACTGTGTAGATATTTCCCTTTAGATCACTGCCAACTTCCATTGTTATAGCCCCATTAGTATATATATATTATTATATTATTAGCATAGATGAATTGTCAGTGTGAACCTCCACTTGTACTAATTCCTCAGCCCTGATGGGAATTTCTTCAGTTAATTCCATTTAGGTTGACATGTGGAAGATTGAACCTATCCAATTACCAGTGTCTAGCATTTTTGTTTCCCAAAACACTTGTCTGGGGAAAAAATATATATAGCTGCCCTAATTACTTAGCTGAATGAATTGAAAGTTCTCCATGAGACTAATTACCTATTAAGTAATTCAGTCAATCCGTGCTCACAATTTCGGGTGTATAGACACTCAACTGATCTATGCAGCTTAATGTTGTAGTACAGACCTTACACCTATGGTATTTGACATTGTGACAGTGTTACAGTCTGTCCAAACCTGAGGGAACTTGGGATGTGGCAATTGATATTTTGGATGTCCTTTTCAGCATCCCTTTATTGTACATGATCATGATCAGTATGTCATTTTGTGGATTGGGTTGCCATACACCACTGTTGTACTACAGTACTGGAAAATTCTCTGAATATCTATCATCAACACAAAAGTGTTGAAATGAAAAAGTCCCACTTTCAGAGAAAGCAGTAGACATCTACTCTATTGATTATATTGACCAACATGGGTACCACTAAACAAATATTGGTTGCCCTGCAGACCCACACATAGCAACTCAGTGGGGAGTTTATTACAGGCAAGATACAGTTACCAGGTACCCTAACAAAATTCCTCAGCATGCTCTGTAAGGGGCATAATATCTCATTTCAGAGAAGAGTGCCCAGACTTGGTCCACTCTACTTCAACAAGTAAAAACTCAGCAACTGATTGGACAATTCAGTTACTTATGCTCCCATATTCCCCATGTAGGATATGTATGGTGCCTATCTGTAGGGTAAGTAGAAGGGTCACTTCCTTTCAGTGGGGTGATGACCAAGAGGATGCCTCAGAGGCTCTCCAATAGGCCACCAGGATGCTCTTCCACAGAACCCCTCTAATCTCTATTGGCTCTTGAATTACAGAACTTAGCAACATTATTCACTAAAAGAAGGTACAGCAGAAGGCCACTGACACAGGTCAGAAGCAACCCTTTGGGCTTTCAAACCCATATCTCTAGGAGTCAGATGAAAGGTACGCATTCTTTCAGAGACAGTTACAAGGCCTTGGTGGGATACTGAGTAATTGCTCTATGACCATTAAATAACCATGGAACAAGAAATACCAACCAAATAGTATGAATTCTTCTGCTTTGTTCTCTAGTTATCTTAGGGTACTTACACTTTGGGTTAAGGATGATATCTGTAAATTATATGCTCAAATACATATTCATGAACCAAAGAAAAATGATCTTCCAAATGAGTTTTATTCAAAGTTATCTGTAATTACTATACTTACTACTGACTCTTTCCCCTTTAGAAGCTCCTTGTTTCTTTACTTGCAGTTGGGTGTTTGATATTGAATCTTGAGGCTCAGGCACAACATTTTCAGGTACTTTATTGTGAGCTACATAAAAAGAGGCATTTAGTCCAATAAATGAAAAAACAAATACATTGTGAGATTCCATGCTTCCAAAATATTGACAAATGTACAGCAATGTTTTCTCTCATTTTTAAAAAGTTTAAGTAAATTATCATAATTCTAGATCCAATATAAAAATGGTGAGAAGAATTTTAATGGATATGTATTGAAACTGTTTCATTATTTTATTAATATTCATAGTTCTCAAATGTTTCAATTTAGTCTTTTGTTTTCTTAATACTTTAAGTTAAAACATAATTATAGACCAAGCAATGAAAATATATATGCACAAGATTATTCATTACAGCATATTTGTTATTGCAAAATACTCAAAACTACATAAGAATGCAAACATAGGAGATTAGTTTAATAAACTAAAGTATATACTATAAACTATGGTAATATCGATTATAGTATATAGTATGGTCCAAACAACTGTATGTGCAACCATAAAGGGAATGAAAAAAAGATCCCATCAAATTGGGAAGAATTTCTAGGATATAATGTTAAGTGGAATAAAAACTGTTAGAGAAGATATCTAGTGAATTCTCTTAGGAAAGAAAAAAAGGAAATTTTAAAATGGATATTTACCTTTATAAAATGAAAAATGACAAATCAGAAAAAAAGTAATTTTTTCCAAAGTCATTGTAGACCATGCTTGCTGGATTCCACTGAATAGCTATTGTTAGTGCTTGGAATGTCCCTAGCATTGATGAACAACAGACTATGATGTAGTAAATTTCTGAGACTCATTTTTAATGAACAAGTATACAAAAGCTTCAGAATTGTTTTGCAATTCTGAGTTGAGGTGACCATATAATATGGGGTAGCTTACCTTCATCATTAAGGAAGTAACCTGTGAAATTTGGTGAGGGGATTCATTACAACAGACCCACTTATTCAGAGCGCACTCATGGTGGCCACTTGCCCAATGAAGACAAGAAAGGAGGGGGGGAGGCAATAACATGAACACTAGATACACTCCTTCATCAGCTCCTTTCTCAGGTTTGGCCCACCCAAACCACGTTAAGTTTGCTGATACCAAAAAGGTTGTTTGGATCACCTTTATAGTCACCTGCAAGATACCTAATGAGCCATTCTTGTGGTCCTTTTGTTGAACAATGAGTAGGTAGGTAATGAGACTGTTAACTAGACTTAGGTTTACAGGGTCATTTGTGCTGCCTTTGCTGGCTTCTAGCTCAATTAAGTGTCCTTATAAGGTTATGTCAATTGGTTCACAAGACAACCTGGATCTTTTTTTTTTTTTAATTTTATTTATTTATTTATTTATTTATTTATTTATTTATTTATTTATTTATGATAGTCACAGAGGGAGAGAGAGAGAGAGGCGCAGAGACATAGGCAGAGGGAGAAGCAGGCTCCATGCACCGGGAGTCCGATGTGGGATTCGATCCTGGGTCTCTAGGATCGCGCCCTGGGCCAAAGGCAGGTGCCAAACCGCTGCGCCACCCAGGGATCCCAACAACCTGGATCTTAACTGACAAACTTCAGTTCAAAAAAACCCCAGCTAATACGAGATAACATATTATCTCAGATAACGTCTGCCTAACGAGGGAAGTGACTAAAAAATGTTAATCAGGAACCCACTTTTGAACAATCAAGGAAATCTCTGGGTCTGGTTTCTTGACAATGGAGTCTCAAGGATGATATTAATGGACTCTCCATCAAGAATTCATGACTAGATAGTGGTCCAAAGGTTACCCAACATGTAGCCCCACTAGAAGCCAAATGGTGATGATATCCATGATTAACACAAGTGTTCTTTCTTCTGAACTTCTCAGTGAATCTTGAGATAACAGGAAACCTCCCTGCCTCCCACCTCCTACTTTTACTCAGTCTTTCAACTTTCAAAACAAAATAGAATTAGAGTTGGTTCAAGGTCCCTATACCCCAAAACGTGACATGAGGAGGTATGCTGAGGTCATACTTTAAAGGGAAAGATGGATGAAAATTACATTTCTAAGAGTGTTAAGACATTGGTATACATATGATTGTGATCTCTACA
Organism: Nyctereutes procyonoides; assembly: GCF_905146905.1. Classification (NCBI taxonomy): domain Eukaryota; kingdom Metazoa; phylum Chordata; class Mammalia; order Carnivora; family Canidae; genus Nyctereutes; species Nyctereutes procyonoides. Next base: position 4,052,704 of record NW_026575143.1, read on the forward strand.
GGTACTGACGCTAGGATGAGGAGGAAACAGATAATACTCAATTGCTTTGGGTCTAAGCTCACCAAAATGGACCCTTATCCAAACTCAAATATGGGTATATCCCTACAGACCACTAAAAGTCCCCATTGTTATGGCTTCCATTACTGAATGTATTATAGCATAGATGTATTTTCTATATACATCTCACTCATTTTTATCCCTAAGACCCAATGGCAGCTGCTGTGTTTTGGGGCATTTAAATTTGGTATATGGAAAACTATAAACCTACCAGGCGACCAGTGCCTATCATCTTTGCCATCCCAAAACAACCACCTGAGGGGAGCAAAAAATATTTGCCTTCATTGGTGAGCTTAATGAAATAAAAATTCTCCATGACATTTTTTTTCTCTATTCATAAGTCCTTTCAGTCTGTGTATAAGGCTTCAGGTGCCTAGAGACTCAATTGATTATTGTCAACTAAACCCCATAGTACAGAAGTAGATGCTGATGTCACTTGGAATTGTGACCTTCACAGAGGTTTACTGTCCAAGCTGAGTGAAATAGGTATGCAGCAATTAATATCACAAATGCCCTTTCTGGCATTGATGTTCACACAAGTAATTAGGATCATCAGTTTACCTTATGCGGAATGGGTTATAATATACTTTTAATGTCCTTCCATAAGCCCATAACCTGGAAAAAAATCCCTGTTTCCAGATCAAATACTAACCTTCCACTATATTGATGACATTCTCCACTGGACCCAGACAAGAGTACTACCCAACAAGGACTGAGTACTTTAATGACCTTCATACAGCAACGTAGCTGAGCCATTAAGATAAACAAGGTACTAGAATCTGATACCCAAGTGAAATAATTGGGAGCCAAATGAAAAGGGGTACATTGTCTCATTTCAAGCTCCATGGGGTCAAGATTCTTTTTTCCCTCTCTAGCCTGACAAATACAAAGGAGGCCCAGCAATTAGTGGGCCTATTCAGTTACTAGCACTTTCATACTACCCATGCAGGTAATCTCAGTGGCATCTATTTATTAGGTTACCAAAAAAGTTTCTACCTTTGAGTGGGTCCTAACCAATAGAATGCCTTACAGCTCCTCCAACAAGCCTCTCGGGCCACCCTCTGATTTGTTCCTTTGATCCACATTTGACTTTTGAGTTACCGTTCTCAGCAACTTCTCTACCAACTTGAGTCTATGACAGAAGAACACTGACACAAGTCAGAGGTGACTGTTGAGCTACTGAACCCAACATCTGCCTGAAAGGCATATACCACTTAAGATACTATTAGTCTGTTATTGGGCCTTAGTGGATATTGAGCACATGATCCATGGATATGAAATGGTCATACATCCAGAAACCAACAATAGTTATGAATACTTTGATTTTGTTCTCCAATTAGGATATTTTAAATCAAAGTGTAAATTTTCTATACAAATTTATGAACTACAAAAAAATCTTCTGATATGTATAATTATTATACTTACTAGTGAGTCTTTCCCCGTTAGCAATTTTTTGTTTCTTTACTTGCAGTTGGGTTTTTGACATTGACTCTTGATGCTCAAGCACAGGATTTTCATCGGTTATGTTATTATGAGCTACGTAAAGAGATACATTTAAAGCACTAAATAGAAAAATAGATCTATTGTGAATTTCCTGTTTCAAAGTTATAACATCTACAGCATTTTCTTTCACATAAACAGTTATAAATAAATTACTATTATATGAAGCCTGACATGAAAAAGATGACATAAGTGTTGAAGCTACTTCCTTAATTCATAAACATTTCTTGCATTAAATATGCTATATTAGTCTAATTTTGCATTATTGATACTTTAGGTAAATGTGTATTAATATAAAAAGTGAAAATTTATATGTACATTATAACCATAACATTATTTCCTACTGCAAAATATTCAAAACCACATAAAATGTTCAAGTATAGAAGACTCGATGAAAAAATAAGTTATATCCTATGAACTATGGCATGATACAAATTTTCATAAGTCGTGTGGTAAATAAAGATCTTTATAAATTGACCTAGAAGGATTTCTAGGAGATAAGAGGGAAAAGAAACATCAAAAGGGAATTATCTGCATTCTACCTTAAAATTTAAAAAGAAGGGAATTTTTTTAAAAACAGAAGGAAAACAAAGTAGAAGTGCTGTGTGGCTCAGTTGGTTAAATGTTGGATTCTTGATTTCAACTCAGGTCATGATCCCAGGGTTGTGAGATCAAGCCCCCATTGGGCTCTGCACCTAGCATGGAGTCTGCTTCAGATTCTCTCTCTCCATCTTCCTCTGTCCTTCTCCCCTCCCCTCACATGCACACATATTTTCTCCCTCCCTCTCTCAAATAAATAAATAAAAAAGAACAAAATCGATACTTAGCTTTAAAACAGAAAACACAGGAAGTATGTTAAGAAAAAAATATAATTGGGGATGCCTGGGTGGCTCAGTGGTTGAGTGTCTGACTTTGGCTCAGGGAGTGATCCCAGAGTCCCAGGATTGAGTCCCACATTGGGCTCCCTGCATGGAGCCTGCTTCTCTCTCTGTCTATGTTTCTGCTTCTCTCTCTGTGTGTGTCTCTCATGAATAAATAAAATCTTAAAAAAAAGAAAAGAAAAAATATAATTGATAACTTACAAGATGAGAGAGGAATACTGGGGAAGGAATGGTAATCTCTAACTATACCTTTTTGCTTATTTTCTACTTTTAGAAGTAGGTTCATGTCTACGTCTTCCTCTGTGAGATTTCTCTTCATGTCTTTTGCCCATTTCATGACTGGATTGTTTGTTTCTTTGTTGTTGAGTTTACTAAGTTCTTTATAGATCATGGAAACAAGCCCTTTATCTGATATGTCATTTGCAAATATCTTCTCCCATTCTGTAGGTTGTCTTTTAGTTTTGTTGACTGTATCCTTTGCTGTTCAAAACTTTCTTATCTTGATGAAGTCCCAATAGTTCAATTTTGCTTTTGTTTCTTTTGCCTTCGTGGATGTATCTTGCAAGAAGTTACTGTGGCCGAGTTCAAAAAGGGTGTTGCCTGTGTTCTCCTCTAGGATTTTGATGGAATCTCGTCTCACATTTAGATCTTTCATCCATTTTGAGTTTATCTTTGTGTATGGTGCAAGAGAGTGGTCTAGTTTCATTCTTCTGCATGTGGATGTCCAATTTTCCCAGCACCATTTATTGAAGAGACTGTCTTTCTTCCAGTGGATAGTCTTTCCTCCTTTATTGAATATTAGTTGACCATAAAGTTGAGGGTCCACTTCTGGATTCTCTATTCTGTTCCATTGATCTATGTGTCTGTTTTTGTGCCAGTACCACACTGTCTTGATGACCACAGCTTTGTAGTACAACCTGAAATCTGGCATTGTGATGCCCCCAGCTATGGTTTTCTTTTTTTAAAATTCCCCTGGCTATTCGGGGTCTTTTCTGATTCCACACAAATCTTAAAATAATTTGTTCCAATACCCGCCATTTGCTTCAACGTGGATGGAACTGGAGGGTATTATGCTGAGTGAAATGAGTCAATCTGAGAAGGACAAACATTATATGTTCTCATTCATTTGGGAAATATAAATAATAGTGAAAGGGAATAGAAGGGAAGGGAGAAGAAATGGGTAGGAAATATCAGAAAGGGAGACAGAACATAAAGACTCCTAACTCTGGGAAATGAACTGGGGGTGGTGGAAGGGGAGGAGGGCAGGGGGTGGGGGTGAATGGGTGACGGGCACTGAGGGGGGCACTTGATGGTATGAGCACTGGGAGTTATCCTGTATGTTGGCAAATTGAACACCAATAAAAAATAAATTTATTATTTAAAAAAAAGTAGGTTCATGTTCGACATATTCCAAAAATTGAAATAAAATCAACAAGTATAAAATGGAAAGAAACTCAAAGAAATGGAACTACTGAAGAAAAAGTATTAATCTAAGTAATTCAGCAATGTATTATTTGACACAAATCCTCATTCTGTAACAAGAGAGTAGGGAGCAGACTATAAACATATTACAAAATCTTTCAATAGGTTTATTATTTTAGTGGTATATACTAAGAAATTCTGAAATAATTTCAGAAACATTTTAGGGATAAGCAGATGAATAAATGTGTTGATGTTCAGAGTCAGGTTTACACTGTAAAACAAAGGTCATATGCATTTGGAGTAAAAGAACACAAGAACAAGTACTGAGGGGATGAACTGAAATTGAAGAGTCCATGAGAACTCATGAATTCTAAATATGTCTCTGCATGTGTGTATGTATGTATATATGTACATATATGTGTATGTTTGTATGAATATGTGTATGTGTTATGTGTATAGATATGTATGTTTATATAGGAGTCCAACTTTAGCCCAAAATCTTATATTTGACATTTTTAGGTCCAATTATAGACAATTGCAAAGTCTCTACCTGGCAATACTCATGGGGGTGTGGGGGTGGAATTTGCCACCCTACACCAAGTTTAATACATAGCCAGTGAACTTCAGACACTGGAGGTAGTTGTGGTCAAGGACTAAGACCCATCCATGCCAGGCTCTTATGCATTCTGCATCACAATGCCAGATGCCTCCATTAGAAGCCTCCTTTTGAAAAGGGGAGGAGTCAAGCAATACACTGTACTTCTTAGGCACTTCTCAATAAACCACTTACTAGTGGAATTTGAAGATATTTTACTCATTTCAACTCAGTATTTAGGAATTCTATACTCCTAGTCATCCTACATCAACATCTGTAAGCCTCCTGGGTTCAAAAGTAGACAAGAACCTTTTGTTTAGGGTCCTTCAGCTATGAGATGATCTTCTCCCAAGCCTCACTACCATCTAACCCTTTCTCGGTTTGGTTCTGTGGAGAAAATGAAACCTTGGTATAGCTAGGGCCTCTTCCTTTTTAGATTCTTGTTTATACTATTGCAGTAAGTCAATAAGAGCTTAATTGCTACTTTTGATGAAATCAAATTATTACAGTTTGACGAAGTCAAAACTGGCAGCTTTTTTCTCTGATAAATTGTCATAGTCAACAATAAAGAAAAATTCCTTTCTGGAAGGAGCACTTTGGGAGGAGGGAGGAGCTAGTGAGTCTACAACACTCTTTTGAGGCATACAACTGGACCATTTGTGAAAGTCATAGAGTCCTACATGGCACATCACCAGTCAAGACAATGTATCTCCAGAAGTGCTAGTGGGTACCACTGGGGCTTTTCAGGAAAGCACTTATGTGTTATTTACATATACTTTTCTCTTTAAGTTCTGAGCATGAACAATTGTCTTTCTATTTAGCTCCCAATTCACTGGTCAAAACATACATTTGGATCATTATTGTAAAGACAATAGTGGCTCCCAAGAATTACCCTAGTGGTCCCTAGGAGGTCTACATTGATGGAGTGAGGATGAGATTTTTAACTTAGACTCAGATTTCTAGGTTTATTTGTGCCACAATTGTCTTATATAAAGCTCAATTAAACCTCTTCATGAAGTCCAGTCAATTGGTCTACCACACAGTTTATATCTTAACTGACAAATTTCTGGGCATGAAATAGTGGTTATTGTCAAGATACCAAATACGGACCAACAGAAAAAGTGATTAAAAATGGTAATTGGGAAGCTACACCTGGACAATCTGAGTAGACTTTCAAGAAGAGATATATGGGTTTGGTTGCCCTTCTCTCAAATGAAGAGATTGAGGGTCTCTTCACCAAGGTACCCATAGATAGGAAATATCCAGGAGTACTCAAAGGGCTATACCACTACAGTACACAGGATGACAGTTACTATGATTAAAACAAGTGTTACCACTCAGGTCCTTCCAGTGATTTTTTTTTTCTTCCAAGTTTTTTTTTCTCTTCCAAGTTTTTATTTAAATTCCAGTTAGTTAACATGTAGTGTAATATTAGTTTCACATATAGGATGCAGTGATTCACCACTTACTTACATATAACAACCTGTACTCATCACAAGTGTCCTCCTTAATATCCATCACCCATTTAATCCATCCTCTCACCCACTTCCCCTATAGACACATAGATCATTGGAACAGTATAGAAAACCCAGAAATGACCCACAACTATATGGTCAGTTAATCTTCAATAAAGCAGGAAAGAATATCCAATGGAAAAAAAGTCAGTCTGTTCAACAAATAGTGTTGGTAGTACTGAACAGCAACATGCAAAAAAAAATGAAACTGGACCATTTTCTTACACCATACACAAAACAAATTCAAAATAGAGTAATGAACTAAATGTGAGACATGAAACCATCAAAGTCCTAGAGGAGAACAGAAGCAGTAACCTCTTTGACATCAGCCATAGCAATATCTTACCAGATATGTCTCCTGAGGCAAGGGAAACAAAAGCAAAAATTATTGGGACTACATCAAAATAAAAAGCTTCTGCATAGGAAGGAAACAGTCAACAAAACTAAAAGACAGCCTACAGAATGGGAGAAGATATTTGCAGATGACATATCTGATAAAGGTTTAGTACCCAAAATCTATTAAAAAAACTTATCAAACTCGACACCCAAAAAACAAATAATTCAGTTAATAAATGGGCAGAAGACATGAAAAGACAACACATCAGATGGCTAACATTCACATGAAAAGATGCTCAACATCACTAATTATCAGGGAAATACAAATCACACTTGTCAGAATGGCTAAAACTAACACAGAAAACAACTATTGGTGAGGATGTGGAGAAAGGGGAAACCTCTTACATTGTTGGTGGGAATGCAAACTGGTGCAGAAACTCCAGAAAACTCTATGTAAATTCCTCAAAAAGTTAAAAATAGAACTATCCTACAACTCAGCAATTGCACTATTAGGTATTCACCCACAGGATACAAAAATACTGATTTGAAGGGATACATGCATCCTCATGTGTATAAAGTATTATCAACAATAGCCAAATTATGGAAAGAGCCCAGAAGTCCTTCCATGGATTTTAACATGAGTCAAAGAGCCCAGCCAATTTTTACTCTGAACTTTCAGCTTTCAAAAATGAAAAAGACTATTGGGTGAGTTACATTCCAGTATACCCAGTGGATGCCTAAGGACCTCTGCTAAGGAAAGAAATTAACTGAGAAATGGTGGACAATTGTGTTTCTTTTAAATATTTTACTTATTTGAGAGAGAGAGAGAGAGAGAGAGAGAGAGAGAGAGAGAGAGAAAGAAAGAGAATTAGTGAGGGGAGAGGCAGAGAGAGAAGCAGACTCCTTGCAGATGGGAGAGCCCCATAAGGGGCTTGACCTGAGCCAAAAGCAGATGCTTACCTGACCACTTAGGCACCCATTGGGAAATTGCATTTCTTAATGCCTTTTGAATAGTGGCGGATAAGTGGTTGTAATTACAACTTTTGACATCAGGATGACAGGAATACAAATAATGCTGACTGGTTTTAGATCTGAGGTCAACACCAGTGGAACTCTTACTCAGACCAGACTATGAGTGGGTCCCCTTGGATCAACAAAAAATTCCATTGTTATAGTAACCAACAAAATAAATGTATTATTGTTGGAGGTATATTGTCTATATGCAACTCCACTCACATTATTCCAAGCCCTGATGGAGATTGCTGCCTTTAGAGCCATTTTAGAGGGGGCATAAGGAGACTCTGAATCTACCTAATTGCCAGCACCTAGCACCTTCCTGGGAAAGAAAAGTAAACACTGCCTTCTTTGTTGGGCCTAAGACAGCAAAATCTCACTGAAACTATATCCGCATTCAATAAGTTAGATGGCTCATGTGCCTGGCCTTGAGTTCATAGATATTCAGTTGATTTTGGTCATTCAATCCATAGGACAGCCTTTGCTACCAATGTTATCTGACACTGTGACACTTGTAGAAACTATTGTTGGGAGTGTAGGAACTTGTTATGAAGCAATTGATGTTGCAATCCTTTTCAGGATACCTCTACATGGGAATTATTAGGATCAGTTCTTACATGGAATGAGTAAAAGTCATCACTCATACCCTTCTACAAAGCTATCAAAATTTTCTGTTGCAAATGCATAGATCATAACCTGGAAAAGATCCTACTACCAGAGGGAGTAGTAGCCTTCTATACAATTGATAATAGCATCCAATTGCATCCAGACAAGGAACTCACCATCAAGAGCTGGACATCCTGCTGATGCACATGTGGTGCACTTGATGGACCATTATAACAGACAAAGTTCAAGTACCTAGTATCCAAGTAAAATTCCTGGGCATGATCTCAAGAGGTATGATATCTCATTCAATAAGAGAAGACTGGCTTTGGCCTTCTTCACTCCAATAATTTTAAAGTAGACCCAATGATTGATAGAACTGTTCACCTACTTGCATTCTCAATGCCCTCTATCAATGGTGTTATGAGAAGGATCATTTACTTTTAATGGATCCACAACAAGAAGAATGACCTGAAAGCCCACAAATAAGCCACTGAGGCTATCCTTCTTCTGGGCTCCTCTGATAAATTTTGCTTTTTGAATAACATATCTCAACAATCTCTCTATTCACCAGTTGGAGCTTAAGGAAGAAAACACCACCAAAGTTCAGAGGCTTCTGTTGGACTTTTAAATCCATCATCTCTAGGAGTAGTTAGCTGAAAGATATACACCTTTAAGAGACAATTGGTGTTCTATTATTGGGCTTCAGTGGATATTGAGCAAATGCCTCATGACTATGAAATAGTCTCAATACAAGCAAATCCAACCAGAAGTTATCAATAGTTTTGCTTTTGTTCTTTAGTTATCTTAGAGTATTCACACTTTAAATCAAAGGGCAAACATTTCTATAAAATATAGGCCTAAATACATATTCATGAACCAAAGTAAAAAGATCTAATGAATATAACTTAAAATAATTTAGTTATCTATAATTATTATACTTACTAATAGGTGTTTCATCTAGGGAAGTTTTTTGTTTCTTTACTTGCATTTCTGTTTTTGACTTTGAGTCCTGATGCTTTTGCATAAGGTTTTTGTCTGGTACATCATCATGAGCTACATAAGGAGATACATTATTATTAGTTCATTAAACAGAAAAATGGATCTACTGTGTTATCTCTGGAGATCACATTTATAACAAGGACATGGCAGTATTTTCTCTCATTTTTTATAAATAGAAAATATAAATAAATTACCATAATACTAGACCTAACATTTTATGGTGAGAAGAATTTTAGTGTGTGTGTGTGTGTGTGTGTGTGTGTGCTGAAGGAGTCTCATTATTTCATAAATATTTCCTGGCATCAAATATATTTTATATTAGTCCCTACTTGTTTTCAGTTATTTGAGTTTATGTTCATAGATTTAACAGTAAAATTGCATACATATAAGATTATTCATTTTACCATATTTGTAATTGCAAAATACTCAAAAGCACCCAAATATATAAGCATAAGAGATTGATTGAATAACATAGTAATACCAAGTATGATGTGTAATGTGGTACAAAGAGTTATGTATGCAGCTCTAAAAGAATTTTAAAAATTGCTAAAACCCAACTTGAAGGGATTGCTAGGAGGTAAGGTTACATGGGAAAAAACGCAAAACGCAAACGGAAGATATCAATTATGCGTGTAGGAAAAAAAGAATGCAAAATAAAAAGAAAATATATACTTACCTTTAGAAAAATAAACACAGGAAAGATAAACCAGAAAACAAAGTAGTTGGTCACCAAAAGTTATGTAGACCCTGCTTGTGGAATTGCACACAATGACAACTGCCAGATCTAAGCATGTCCCTAGTGCTGATGATAGTCTATAATACGGTGAACTTTTCTCATGTTTAATGAAAACGAATGTAGGACCTTGAGAATCACTTTGCCCAGTGATCCAAGAAACCATGGATAGTTTGCCTTCACCATGCCTTTACCATAAGGTAATCTTATAAAATTTAGTTAGGGACAGTGGCACTTTGTGAAGTATGTCACTGCAGATCCCCTTATTCAAAATGTCTTTCAGCCTTCCACTGTATACTGATACCCTCCACAAATACTGATACCTTCTATTGAGCTTAGACGGGTACTACCCAACAAAAACAGAAGGCACATGACTCACATGTGGTAACAAGACTGGATCATTAATACAAAAAAAAAAGGGCACAAAGACCTGGTATCCAAGTAAAATCTTGGGAATAAATTGGGAAGGAGAAGTATGTCTCATTCCATAGGAGATAACTGTTGAGCTTTAGTTTCTCTAAGCTTCAATAAATACAAAGGAGGCCCAACAATTGGTAGGACTTTCTAGCTACTAGTGCTTCGGCATTCATCAGGTGATAATCTTGATGATATTCATCAATCAGGATACCAAAAGGTTATCTATCTTTAAGTAGGACATGATAATAGAATGTCTTAGGGGCCCTCCAACATGCCACCCACTCTGTCTATCCCTTTGGACCCTCTGGCTCACATTTTTGTTTGGGTTATAGATCTCAGCAACCTCTTTGTTCAGTGATAAGAGCCCATGGCAGAAGGATACTGCTAGAGATAAATGGTGCTCATTGGGCTTTTGGTACCAGTCTTCTGGAGTCAGTTGAAAGTTTTAAGAGACTATTATTGACCTGTTATAAGGTCTTGGTGAATACTGAGTGTATGATCCATGGATGAAGTAGTCTTCTGACTAGAAAAACCACCCAAAAGTTATGCATAGTTTGGCTTTTATTCTCTAATTATCTTAGAGTACTCACAATTTAGGTCAAACTGTAAAATTACTAATAAAATATAAGCTCTAATACTGATTCATGAATGAAAGAAAAAATCTTTCGATGAGTTTAATTTAAAATAACTTAGGGAATAACATCAGCAAGATGGCAGACTAAGAGGTCCCAGCCCTGAATCCCACATAACACTGAATTAATAACCATTCACAGATGAAATACATTTATGAGAGCTCCAGAGTTCAGTTGATAGGTTCCCTAGCACACCAATGAAGCATAGAATTCTAAAACAGTAGTATTAAAAAGAGTGAGAAAAACAGTTTCAGTATATCCACGTCACTCCTCCACCAAGCCATCACAGCCCAACACTGAAAGGGATGTCTTCACTCACAATTTCTCCCATAGGGGAAAGAGAAAAGGAATTATCAGGCTTCCAAAGCCTTTCATGGTGATGCCTGAGAGACACATCCTATCTCACCTCTCCTAGAGCCCTGAAGGAACCAGCCTGGCTGGATTGTCTGAATATAGCTACAAGAGCAAGCTCTCAAACAAAACCCTAACTTTATGACTCAAAGAACTGGACGAGAAAAACAAAATAAGATCAAAGTTAGCAGAGGAAAAGAAATAATAAAGCTTAAGGCAGAAATGAAGAAATAAAAACAGAAAAATGATAGAAAAAATCAACTAAATGAAGAGTTGGGTTTTTGAAAAGATAAAATTGGCAACCAAGAGCTAGGCTGAGAAAAAAAGAAAAAATTCAAATAATTAAAATCACAAATAAAAGAGGATATATTACTTCTGATGTCATAGAAATTTTTAAAAATAATATGAGCAATTAAACATCAACAAATTGAGCAGCCTAGAAGAAGTGGGTGAATTCCTAGCAACATACAAAATACCAAGACGGAATCAAGTAGAAATAGAAAGCTTGAATGAGTCAGTAACAAATAAGGAGGTTGAGAGCAATCCAAAAGCCATCCATCAAAGAAAAGTCCAGGATCAGATTGCTCCATAGGTGAATTATAACAAACATTTAAAGAAAAATTAATACCAATCCTTCTTACAGACATGCACATACAGTAAGAAAGAATGTGTATGTGTTTATGTGTGTGTGTATATGTACTTGTACACACCAATGGAACAGTTCTATTTTAATTCATCTGGGCCAGTATAACAAAATACCACGGAATGGATACCTTGTAAACAACAAAAGTTTATTTCTCACAATTCAGGAAGCTGGGAAGTCCAAGAACAAAGATGCAAAAGGTCATCTTCTGGTGAGGGCCCCATTCCTGACTCATAGCTGGCAACTTCTCACTGTGTACCTCGCATGACAGAAGGCATGAGGGATCTCTGTGTGTCTCTTTTATAAAAACACTAATCCTAATCATGACAGCTCCACCCTTATGACCTAAGCACTTCCCACGGCCCTCACTCCTAATACCTACTAATCCTAATAATCCTAATCCTAATAATTATTAGGATTTCATCTTATAAAATAGGAGGAAACACAATAATCCACTCATAGCAAATTTTGGAATCTTTTTATGAGGCCATCATTACCCTGATACCAAAGCCAAAGACTCCACAAGAAAAAAAACAATAGGCCAGTATCTCTGATGAACACAGATGTAAAAATCCTTAAACTACTGGAAAACAGAATTCAATAGCACATTAAAAAGGTCATACATCATGACCAAATTGCATTTATTTTAGGGAGGTAGGGATAGTCCAACATATGCAAATCAATCACTATGATATACCACATTAGAGAGCAAAGGATTAAAAAAATCACATGATTAGCTCAACAGATGCAGAAGCATTTGACATAATTCAACACATTTTCATGATAAAAAATTCTCAATAAATTAAGTGAAAGAATTCATCTAAACACAACAAAGGCCATACATGAAAAGTCCACAGCTAATGTCATCCTCAATATAAAAATGTAACATATATGCTACATATATACATATATGTACATATATATAAATACTATCCAGATATAAGAAGAAAATCCTACCATTTGTGACAACATGGATGCAACAAGGGCATTTATGCCAAGTGAAGTAAGTCAGAGAAAAAAGACAAATATTGTAAGATTTCTCTTATATATGGAGTTAAGGAAAAAAAAGAACTCATAGAATAGATTGGAGATTGCCAGAACTGGAAGGTGAAGCCAGAACTGGAAGTGCAAGTAGGTGAAAATGGTCAAAAGGTACACATTTCCAGTTATAAAATAATCAAGTTCTAGGGATATAATGTACAGTATGGTGATTATCATTAATAATATGGTAATATATGTGAGAGTTTCTAAGAGAGTAGATCTTAAAAGTTCTCAGCACAAGAAAAAAAATGTATCTATGCGTTGTGATCATTTCATAATATATAGTTGACCTTTGAACAATGTGAGGACTAGGGGCTGTTCAAGAATCAAATGTATACATACCTTGAATTATTCTGTTCTACTCTTGAAACTAATACAATATTACACATCAATTATATCTCAATTAAAAAAACCCTAAATCATAAAGAATAAAAAAGGGAACTAAAATTGAAATTAATTTAAGGAAATGAGGCTACTGAAGTAAGTAAAACAACACTAATGCAAGTAAATCAGTAAAGTATTTGAAAAGAGTGGAGGGGTGAACCATAAACAAATCACTATCTTTTTAGTAGGTTTTTTCTTCTAGCATTTTTTTCTAGTGTTCTGCATTCTGAAACAATTTAAGAAATATTAAAAGATAGAGCAAATGAGTACATACATTGATGTTGTTCAGGCTGATTCACACATCAGAAGGTAGGACATACATGAAATAGAAGAAGGAAGGAACAAGCACTGAAAGGATAGATTGGAATTGAAGGTGCTATGAGAATCACGACTTCTAAACATGTCTTTGGGGGGGATACCCGGGTGGCTCAGCGGTTTAGCGCCGTCTTCAGCCCAGGGCATGATCCTGGGGACCCAGGATTGAGTCCCACATCAGGCTCCCTGCGTGGAGCCTGCTTCTCCCCTGTCTGTGTCTCTGCCTCTCTCTCTCTGTGTGCGTCTCTCATGAATAAATAAATAAAATCTTAATAAAAAAACATGTCTTTGAATGTACATATGCATGTATATGTATGTATGCTTATGTGAGTATGGCTATATACACATTAATTATACATGCATGTATGTTGATATGTATATGTGTTTACATTGAAGTTATTTTAACAAACCAAAATCTTGTGTGTGATCTTTTAGGCCCAATCTTAGACAATTGCAGAGGCCTCATCTGGCAATTGGCATGGGGTAGTCTTAATACTCCACAGCCAGTGAACTGCAGACATCAGAGGTGGTTGCAGTCATAGACAGAGGCCCATCCAGGCTGGCAATATCCACATTCATAGTCCATGTGCCTCAATTTTGAGACATTCTTATGCATAGAGGATTCAGCTAAGACACTATATTACTCATATGCTTCTACATAGTTTACCTTTCCATTACCATCTCATCGTAGATTTTTTTATTAATTTTGACAGTTTTCACCACTTTTACACTCCTAACTCTCCCCCATCACTAACCCATCTCAGCCTTCAAATCTCTACAATAGGAAGAGCCTTTTGTATGGGGATTCTTTGATTATGAGATGATCTTCCCTTAACCTATAATGCTGTCAACACTGATATTCTGACCCCACTCAATGCTGTTCTATGGGCAAATGGAAATTTCATTGATGTAGCTGGAAACTTTTCTTGTTTAGACTCTTTCTAATACAATTATAGTAACAATAAATGCTTAATTTTAGTTTCAATTTGTCTTGCTATTTTCATTGATCAACTCAAAATCTGGCATCTCTCTCCCCTACAAATTACTGCAGCAAGCAATTATTGTTAATGAAGCATAATCCTTTTCTGGAAGGAACACTAGTGAACACTTGGAGATCTTTAAAGGGGTACCACTGTGTCACATGCAAGAGTCAGATGATCCCACAGGGCCCATGACCATTCAGGACAACATGTCTCAGGGAATGCTAGCAGACTCTGTGCCATACTTTAAGACAGTGCTTTTAATTTCTGAGAGGGAACAATGGTTCTCCTATTTAGTGCCTATTTTGCTGGCTAAGATGCCCAGTGGGTAGGTCAAATTAAACTTCCAACAGAGGAGTTTTGAGAAAGCTGGGAAAGCAATACCTTGGCCACTACTTACAGTTTCACCAGCTATGGAATTAAAAATTTTTGAAATCTCTGTATGCTGAGTTGCACCCAATGACTATTATTAGTTCTAATATTCTGGGAACCCATGGTCAGCCTATGATGCAGTGATTTAATGAGATTCATGATTTAATAAAAGAATATAAGTTCTAAGGATCACTTTGTCCAGTGACCCGAAGAGACTTTTGAGAGTTGCATATTTCATCTTCATGTTTAAAGAAGTATTCTTTTTAAAGAAGTAATCATGCAATCTTGTTGGTTTGCTAATACAAAAACCCTTTCTCAGAGAGTTTTGACAATGGATACATTGCAGGAGGAAGTAGAACAAAGGGGTATGAAAAAACACAGGCATTCAAGACTCTGCTTCCTCAGTTAGGTACCATTTGGATTCAAGAGATGGCTTCTCCTTGTCCTTGTAAAACATCCTTTCCCCATATTTTAACTATACCTGAAGGGGCAATATTGATTTCATGCACCACCTGGTGGTACCTAGGATGTACAATAAAGGTTTGAGGATAGTAGATGATGAGATGATTTTTTACCATTGTGCCAATATTGCTGGACATCAAGATCAAACATCCTTATAAGGTCAAGGTAATTAGTCTAGGACATGATCTAGATCTTAAGTAGAAAGTTTCTGGACAAATAATAGTGGATACTGCCATGACAGCAATGATTGACTATAAGAGAGAGTAATATAAAAATGTTAATCTAATAAACTCCTGGACCACTTGGGCAAATGCCTTGAATAGGTCAAAGGGTGTGTTTACTCAAAAAAGGTGTAGACTCAAAGTAGATTGATGGTCTATTTGACAAGAACCTTATGGCCATGTAGTGGGATAAGGAAGACCCAACAGACCCACTACCCATATAAAAGTATCCTTTGATTAATTCAAGTTCTTATGCTTCCACTTTTCCCAGATACTTACCATGAATCAGAGGGCTCCATCAACTATTATCAAGACCTTATTAAGGCTTTCAAAAATAAATAAGACTATAGGTTTTGCCAGGCCTCCTGGACCTAGAGGGGATGTAAAAACTTGTGCTAATGTCAGAGTTCAATGGTGACGTGCAGGAGAATTATATTTCTGGGCCTTTGAGATACTGGTGCATAGATGACAGTGATCTCCATAACCCCTGACACCAAGATGAAGGAAACTGATAATACCTTATTGGTTTGGGGTCCAAAGCCACCACTAATGGAAAACTCAGGCCACCTCAAAACTTCACTCTCACTATTATATGTATTATCAGTATAGAAGTATTGTCTACAAGAACATCCATTTGCATCCACCCAAACCTTGATAGAAATTGCCACTTTAGCAAGACAGGTAGGAAACTGGAAATGACCCAACTATCAGCATCTAGAACTTTTTTTCTCAAAAACGTCCTTCTGGGGAAAAAAAAGAAATAACTGTCCCACTTATGAGCTTAATGAAGCAAAAATTCTCTCAGAAACAACTACTCCATGAAAAAACGTAATATACCTAGGGCATATGCTTTATGTGCATAGAGACTCCAGTGATTACAGGTAGCTCAGTGATGTAGTACTGAGGTATTAATTGTAGCCAATATTATGACTGTCATGGAAGTTACTGTCCATAGTGAAGGAATTTGGTATTCTGTAATAGACAATACAAATACCCTATGCGAAAACTTTGTTCACATGGATGAGCAGGATAAGTTTGGAGTATGTGGATTGGATGCAATTCACCATTATTATACTTTCACAAGCCTCCATAAATTCCCCCAACTATCTATGTCAATACATAGTTATGATTTAGAAATGTTCCAAACCCAGAAGGGTGCATTAGCCTTCTAATCTATTGATAGCACCATTCAAGTGGGTCTGGACAAGGGCACAACTTAACAAGGACCAGACATCCTACTGACCCACATGTGGCAAGATGGCTGGACCATTATAACAAACAAGGAACAATTACCCAGTACCTATTCAAATTTCTGGGCATAATCTGGAAGGGGCATAATTTCTCATTCCAGAGAACAAGGCTACCAAGCTTTGGCCCACTCTGCTTCAATAAATGAAAACAAGGCACACCCGGTAGTAGGAATATTTGGCTACTTGCACTCTCATATTCCCTATGTGCCATTCTTGATGACATCCATCTTTTAGGCTATTTCAAAAGTCACTCCTTTTAGTGGGGCCACAACCTAGAGAATGTACTTGAGGCCCTCCACCCAAACTCTCAGGCTGCTCTTCCTCCAAGCCCCTCTGATCATTTGCTATTTGACTTACAGTTCTCAGTAACATCTCTGTTCACCAATTAGAGTTGTGGTAGAAGGTCTCTGCCACAGATCAGAAACATCTACCACAGCTTACAAAAAGGCATGCATACTTTGCCAGAAAATTACAGACTCATAATTGAGCCTTGGTGTCTGAGTGTAGAACTTATGATTATGAAATAATATTACAACTAGAAATATCAATGTTATGAATAATTTCACTTTTGTTCTCTAATTATCTTAGAGTATTTACAATTAAGGTCAAGGGAAGTATAAATGTTCCATAAAATATAATCTCAAATATATATTCGTAAGCCAAAGAAAAAATTTTCTGCTAAGTTTAATTATAATAATTTAAAGTTTTCTATAATTATTATACTTACCAATGTTTCTTTCCCTTTTGGATGTTCTTTGTTTTTTTACTTGTATTTGTGTTTTTGATGTCGAATCTTGGTTTCTATCAAACACAAGATTTTCATCTGGTACTTCATCTTGAGCCACATAAAGAGAAGCATTTAGTTGAATAAATAGAGAAACAGATCTGCTGTGAAACTCTTATCTTTTATGTTTGCAACAAGTATACAGTAGAATTAATCCTCATTTTTATAGTTATAAGTAAATTACATAATACTATGTCTGATATGAAAATATAAGAGTTTTAATATGTATTGTTAAAACTATCTCATCATTTCATTAATAATCCTTAGCATCAAATATGATTTGTTATTCTCCATTTTTTCTAGGATTTTTATACTTAAGTAAAAACTTAATCATAGGATAAGATATGAGCAAGAAGAAGGACTAGTAAGCTCCAGGCCTTCATCCCCCCAAAGAAACACTGAGTCAACAACAATTTACAAACCAAAAAACCTTTATGAGAACTCTAAAAACCAGTTTGAATATGCGTCACCCAAGTAAATTACTTACCAAGAAAAACTGCACCAAAAAAGGTAGAAAAGGTCATGGTATTTTTCCCACCTTGGCTGTACCACTTCCCTGGTGTGGTGTGCCACAATCACAGGGAAGCCTCTCAATTTTCAACTCCTCCCTTGGGATGAAAAGAAAGAAGTGGAACTTGCAAGTTTCTGACAAACCTGGGAGCTACCTAGGTGACTGGTTTCTACCTTGCCTGACTTGGAACACTGATGGGAATAGCTGCATAGATGAATACCAATAGCTGCGAAAACAAAGTTGAGTACCATAGCACATTAGAGCTACAAAGAGTTTGCAGTTCTGCAAATGATCAGGAAGCAAAGGATCACAGGCAGGGGAATACTACAGTAGCCAAAAATGAAAGTTCCTGGGAAGAAATAGGGGAAAGCCTATTAGGGAAATTAGGAGAGTTAGAAGCAGACATATATACTAGAATAAAAGAGCATATACAAGCCCAGAGAATACACATTCCCCAAAAAAGGTTTGAGAAGTCTCAGAACCTCTCTGCCAGGCTGATGCGTCAAGATATTACCTTACACAAAGCCAGTTTCTAAACACTAAGAGAGGTGGTCATCATAACAAGTATACTCCTTAATCCCCATAATCTTTTTAACCCATTCTCCCTCTGCCCACTACCTCTCTGGTAACCAATCAGTTTGTTCTCTATAGTTAAGACTGTTTCTTGATTTCCCCCCCCCCAATCAATGTTCATTTGTTTTGTTTCTTAAATTCCACATATGACATATGATATTTGATTACTGGAGTCTGAGGAGCAAAAATAAAAAAAGAAAAGTAGAGAAACATAAAGGATTTATAAGCCACTACCAAGTAGACCAAGATGTACATTATGGATATCCCAGAATGGAAAAGAGAGAAAAAGGAGCAGAGATTTTAGTTGAAGAAATAATGACAAAAAAAAACCCAAATTTGAAAAAAGAAATGGATGTACAAATTTAACAAGCTGAATTAACTCCAACAATGAAAAACCAAAGAGACCAACACTGAAACATATTACAGTCAAACTATTAAAAGACAAACACAAAGAAATAATCTTAAAAGCAGAAAAAGAAAAGCAACTTGTCACATACAAGGAAGTCTCTATAACTTTATAGTGGATTTCTCAGCAGGAATCTTGCAGGCCAGAAGAGGGATGACATATTCAAAGTGCCAAAAGAAAAAAACTGTTAGCCAAGCATACTATATTCGGCAAACCTATCCTTCAAAAATGACAGGAAAATTAAGACTTCCCCTCCAAAAAAAATTAATACTTTCTCAGATAAATAAAACATGAGGGAGTTCATACCATTAGATATATCCAAAAAGAAATGCTAAAATAAGTCTTTTACATTGAAATGAAAAGATGTTAAATGGTAACACAAAGCTATATAATAACATAGTTTTTGATTAAGATAAATGTATGGACAAATGTAGAAACCTATATTATTGAAATTTTGATGCATAACTTCACTCTTAATTCTTATGGAATTTAGAGAAAAGCATAAAAATAACTATATATCTATGCCAATAGACACAATATATAAAGATGTAATTTGTGATATCAATAAAGTCTGGGGAGAAACATAAATGGAGAACAGTTTTGTGATTGATGTATATATGTGACTAAACAGATTGTTATAACTTTAAGATGTTCAATGTAATCCCCATGGTAATCACAAAGAAAACATTTATAGAATATACATGTTAGGTAATGAATGTTTGTATCATCTAAACGTCAGTGTTGGAGCCCTAACGCCAATGTGATGATTTGAAGATAGGGCTTAGGAAAATAATTAAAGTTAAGTGATATCTCAAGGGTAAGGCCCTGATCTAACAGGATTATCATCTTAGTAGGAAGAGATACCAGAGAGTGTACCCATATGCACATTCATGCCCTCTCTCTCTCTCTTTCCATGCGTGCACAAAGAAAAGGTTATATGAATACATAGAAAATGGTGGATAATCTTGAGCCAAGAAAAGAGGTCTCAGAATGAAATCTATCTTACCAGCAACTTGATCTTGGACCTCCTCCTCCAAAACCCTAAGAAATAAATTGCTTGTTTAGTGACCTTACCTATGGTATTTAGCTATGGCAGCCTGAGCAGACTAATACAGTACACAAAAGTAAATGAAAAGGAGAGCAAAGCATGTCATTATAAAAAAAACAGTCAGAGACAAAGGAAAACGGTAACATAAGAAATGAGAGGCAAGAAACACATTTAAAAGAAAACAATGAACAAAATGTTAACAGTAAGTCCTTCTCTATCCAATTGTATTTCTAATTAGATAACTTAAAATAAATGCATAAATGTTTAGAAAAACACAACCTACTAACATAAATGAGTTGAACTCCCAAATCAAAAGATACAGAGTAGATTAATGCATCAAAACAGATAAACTCACATATATGTGTTCATAATAGATTCATGGTAAATTTAAGGACATATATGGACTAAAGTGAAAAGATGGAAACATATATTCCATGTAAATTATAACCAAAAGAGAGCAGGGATGGCTATACTGTTAACAAGTAAAAGAGACTTTTTGTCAAAAACTGTTACAAAAGACAAAGTAAGACAACTTATTTATTTGTTTGTTTATGACAGATAGAGAACATGAGCAGGGGGAGGGGCACAGGGAGAAGAAAAGAATCCCAATCAGACCTCATGCCAAGAGTAGAATACCATGCAGGGTTCAATCTCATGACCTTGAGATCACTATGTGAGCTGAAATCAGAAGTCAGACTCTTAACCAACTGAGCCACCCAGGAACCCAAGACATCTTATAATAATAAAAAAAATCAGCTCTCCAAGAATACATGATTATATATGCACCAAACATGAAACTTCTAAATATATGAAGCAAACGTTAGCCAAATTGTATAAAAAAGATAGTAAAACAAATAGACAAACAATAAAACAAAAATTGTAGTAGATTTTAGTATCCCACTTCCAATAAGGAAATCAGAGTACTTGAACAAAAGTATAGATCAGTTGGACATTACAGATATATGCAGAAAACTCCAACAGCAAAATACATATTTTTCTCAAGTGCGCATGGAATATTCTCCAGGACAGATCACATGTTGGTCACAACATAAGTCTTCACAAAATCTGAAAGACTGAAATCATGCAAAGTAACTTTTCTGATCACAATGAAAAGAAATTAAAACAGTAGCTGAACACTGAGAAAGCTACAAATATATTGGAAATTTAAAATACATTCTCAAAAAAGCAATGGGTCAAGACAGAAATTGGAAGGAAAATTAGAAAATATCTCAAGATAAATGAAAATGAAAACACATCCAAAATGTACGCAATGTAGTGAAAGCCATTTGAAAAGACTTATAGCTGTGAGCACTTACATTAAGAAGGAAGAAATATCCCTAAAAAGCCAATCTAGCTCCATATCTCAATGAACTAGAAAAAGAAGAAAAACTAACCAAAGCTAGCAGAATGAAGGAAATAATAAATATTAGAGCAGAGGTAATGAAATAGAGAAGAGAAAAACAATAAAGAAAATCAATAAAAACAGGAATTGATTCTTTGAAAAGACCAAAAATTGAAACATTTAGCTATAATAGCTAAGATGAAAAGGAAAAAGATTCAAATAATTATATCAAAAATAAAAGATACATTATAGCCAATGCCATAGGGATAAAAGGGATCATAAGAGAACATTACAAATTATTACATGCCAACTAACTGGATTACCTAGAAGACATGGATGAATTCTTAGAAATACACAACATACCAATTGAATCATGAATAAACAGAAAACTTGAAAGAACAAGAACTAGTGAAGAGATTAAATCCGTGATCAAAAACCTCCCAACAGATAAAAGACAGGACTAAATAGCTTCACTAGAGAACTCTGCCAAATATTTAAAGAAAAATTAACACCACTCTTTCTCAAATCCATTCAAATAATTGAAGGAAAGACAACACTTCCAAACTTATTAGGCCACCATTACCTAATACAAAAGTCAGACAAATGCAACACACGAAAAGAAAATTTATGTCCCTGATAAAATTGGAGTAAATTCCTCAACAATATATTAGCAAAGAGAATTCAAGAACTTGCTGAGAGGACTAAACACCACAGCTAAGTGGGATTTATTCCTCGAATGCAAGGATGAATCAATGTATGAAAATCAACTGATGTGATATACCACATTAAAAACATTTTTAAAATTACCATCTTGAGGGGGGGAGGGGCAAGATGGCGGAAGAGCAGGGTCCCCAAATCACCTGTCCCCACCAAATTACCTAGATAACCTTCAAACCATCCTGAAAATCTACGAATTCGGCCTGAGATGTAAAGAGAGACCAGCTGGAAGGCTACAGTGAGAAGAGTCCGCGCTTCTATCAAGGTAGGAAGACGGGGAAAAAGAAATAAAGGAACAAAAGGCCTCCGAGGGGGAGGGGCCCCGCGAGGAGCCGGGCTGAGGCCGGGGCGAGTGTCCCCAGGACAGGAGAGCCCCGTCCCGGAGGAGCAGGAGCTGCACCAACCTTCCCGGGCGGGCGGAAAGGGGCTCGCAGGGAGTTGGAGCAGGACCCAGGAGAGCGGGGATGCCCTCGGGCTCCCGGGGACACTAACAGACACCTGCGCCCCGGGGGAGTGCGCCGAGCTCCCTAAGGGCTGCAGCGCGCATGGTGGGACCCGGAGCAGCTCGGAGGGGCTCGGGCGGCGGCTCCGCGGAGGGGGCTGCGGGGCGGGAGCGCGAATCCACCAGCGCAGGCCCCGGAGCACAGGGCGCCGGGACACAGCCCAGGATCCGGCCTCCCCCGGGACAGGCAGAGGCCGGGAGGGCCCGAGACAGCGAGGACGCTCCTGCCCGAGCTGAGCAGATCAGCGGCCCCGCCCCGGAGCCTCCAGGCCCTGCGGACGGAGAGCCGAGAGCCCCGAGCCCCATAGTTCCTGCGGAGGCTGAATCCAGGCTTCCAGAGTTGCCATAGCCACTGCGGCTGTTCCTCCAGAGACCTCACGGGGTAAACAACCCCCGCTGAGCCCTGCAGCAGGCAGGGGCAGAGCAGCTCCCCCAAGTGCTAACACCTGAAAATCAGCACAGCAGGCCCCTCCCCCAGAAGACCAGCTAGAGGGACCAGTGATACTCCCCCGTGTTCCAATACAACTTGTTTTTGGCCACTCTGCACTGAGCAAAATGACTAGAAGGAAAATCTCACTTCAAAAGAAAGAATCAGAAACAACCCTCTTTCCCACAGAGTTACAAAATCTGGATTACACTTCAATGTCAGAAAGCCAATTCAGAAGCACCATTATACAGCTACTGGTGGCTCTAGAAAAAAGCATTAAGGCCTCACGAGACTTCATGACTGCAGAATTTAGATCCAATCAGGCAGAAATTAAAAATCAATTGAATGAGATGCAATCCAAACTAGAAGTCCTAACGACGAGGGTTAACGAGGTGGAAGAACGAGTGAGTGACATAGAAGACAAGTTAATGGCAAAGAGGGAAACTGAGGAAAAAAGAGACAATCAATTAAGGGACCATGAAGACAGATTAAGGCAAATAAATGACACTCTAAGGAAGAAAAACCTACGTTTAATTGGGGTTCCCGAGGGCGCCGAAAGGGACAGAGGGCCAGAATATGTATTTGAACAAATCCTAGCTGAAAACTTTCCCAATCTGGGAAGAGAAACAGGCATTCAGATCCAGGAAATAGAGAGATCCCCCCCTAAAATCAATAAAAACCGTTCAACACCTCGACATCTAATAGTGAAGCTTGCAAATTCCAAAGATAAAGAGAAGATCCTTAAAGCAGCAAGAGACAAGAAGTCCCTGACTTTCATGGGGAGGAATATTAGGGTAACAGCAGACCTCTCCACAGAGACCTGGCAGGCCAGAAAGGGCTGGCAGGATATATTCAGGGTCCTAAATGAGAAGAACATGCAACCAAGAATACTTTATCCAGCAAGGCTCTCATTCAAAATGGAAGGAGAGATAAAGAGCTTCCAAGACAGGCAGGAACTGAAAGAATATGTGACCTCCAAACCAGCTCTGCAAGAAATTTTAAGGGGGACTCTTAAAACTCCCCTTTAAGAAGAAGTTCAAGTAACTCTGAACGTGAATGGGCTTAATGACCCCATCAAAAGGCGCAGAGTTTCAGACTGGATAAAAAAACAGGACCCATCTATTTGCTGTCTACAAGAGACTCATTTTAGACAGAAGGACACCTACAACCTGAAAATAAAAGGTTGGAGAACCATTTACCATTCAAATGGTTCTCAAAATATACCCTAAAAACTACAGAACACTTCTGAAAGAAATTGAGGAAGACACAAAGAGATGGAAAAATATTCCATGCTCATGGATTGGCAGAATTAATATTGTGAAAATGTCAATGTTACCCAGGGCAATTTACACGTATAATGCAATCCCTATCAAAATACCATGGACTTTCTTCAGAGACTTAGAACAAATTATTTTAAGATTTGTGTGGAATCAGAAAAGACCCCAAACAGCCAGGGGAATTTTAAAAAAAGAAAACCATATCTGGGGGCATCACAATGCCAGATTTCAGGTTGTACTACAAAGCTGTGTTCATCAAGACAGTGTGGTACTGGCACAAAAACAGACACATAGATCAATGGAACAGAACAGAGAACCCAGAAGTGGACCCTGAACTTTATGCTCAACTAATATACGATAAAGCAGGAAAGACGATCCACTAGAAGAAAGACAGTCTCTTCAATAAATGGTGCTGGGAAAATTGGACATCCACATGCAGAAGAATGAAACTGAACCACTCTCTTGCACCATACACAAAGATAAACTCAAAATAGATGAAAGATCTAAATGTGAGACAAGATTCCATCAAAATCCCAGAGAAGAACTCAGGCAACACCCTTTTTGAACTTGGCCACAGTAACCGGAGAAGGACAAACAGTGTATGTTCTCATTCATTTGGGGAATATGAATAATAGCGAAAGGGAATATAAGGGAAGGGAGAAGAAATGTGTGGGAGATATCAGAAAGGGAGACAGAACATAAAGACTTCTAACTCTGGGAAATGAACTAGGGGTGGTGGAGGGGGAGGAGGGTGGGGGGTGGGGGTGAATGGGTGACGGGCACTGAGGGGTACACTTGACGGGATGAGCACTGGGTGTTATTCTGTATGTTGGTAAATTGAACACCAATAAAAATTAATTTATAAAAAAAATAAATAAATAAATAAAATTACCATCTTGATTGTTGTAGAAAAAGCATTTGAAAAAATTCAACATCCTTTCATGATTTAAAAATATCTAAACTAAGACTATAAGAAAATATGCCAATATAATAAAAATCATATATGCAAAGCCCACAGCTAACATGCACCAAAAATTATTCCTCTGAGATCAGAAACAAGACTAAGATGCATACTCTCACTACTTCCATTCAATATAGTACTAGTAGTCCTAACCATAGTAAATGGGTAAGAAGTAAGTAAATAAAATAAAAATTTATAAAGGAAGAATTAAAATTATCTCTGTTGCCAGATAACATGATCTTATACATAGAAAACCCTAAAGAGTCACACAAAATGTATTATAATTAATAACTAAATTCAGCAAAATTTCAGGACACAAAAATCACTGTACAAACATCAGGTACATTTCTATAAAATATCAATGTAAAATAGGAAAAGGAAACTAATAAAAAAAGAAGTCCATCAACAACAATAAAATAAGTAAAATAAATTTAACCAAGGAGGCAAAAGACAGGTACACTGAAAACTATAAAACATTGCTGAAAAAAATTTTAAAAATTAAAAAAATTAAAGACACAAATAAATGGGAAGACATCTGTTCATGGATTGGAAAAATTAATATTGTTAAAACAACACTATTGCCCAAGGATATCTACAGATTCATTATAATTCTTATAAAAATCTTTAAAAACTTTAAAAAACTTTAAAACATAGAGTGAAAACAGTTTGCAAGTGGCATAGAGACACATAGACCAATAGAACAGAGATAGGAAAATGGCAGACGGCAGCAGAGTAGGAGGAGGACCCTAGGTTCATCTCATCCCATTAGTACAACTAGATAATTATGAAATCATCTTAAATATTACAGAAATTGTCCTGAAGACTGACAAAACAAACTCCACAAGAAAAGGGAGAAAAGAGAAGATTCCCAGCAAGACGACGGAGGAGTAGGGTCCACAACGCAGTTGGCCCCACCAATTTACCTAGATAACTTTCAAATCATCCTGAACACCTACCAATTCAGCCTGAGATTTAAAGAGAGAACAGACAGAATGCTACAGAGAGGAGTTTGCGCTTCTAACAGGTAGGAATGCAAAAAAGAATCGAGTGGGGGAGGGGCCCGTGAGGAGCCAGGCTAAGGCCTGCAGTGAAAGCCTCCAGGGCAGGAAATCCCATCCCTGGAGAAGCAGGAACATTTAAAATCCACACCAGATTCTTCCCAGAGGGAACTGCACTCAGTAGGGAACTCGAGAGGGGGTGAAGCCTCCAGGTTCCTGGAGTCACTAACACAGCAAGTGCGCCCAGGGGAGAGAGCACCACACCTAGGGCCGAGCTCCGTAAAGGGCTAGAGCACACCCAGCGGGGCCCAAGGGGAGAAGCCGGTTGGTCAGGTGGGGGCTCTGGGAGGAGGGGGCTGTACCGCCCTGCTGCCTTTGGGAGCCCCCGCCCCAGGAGCGTGATTCCAGCAGGACAGGCCCTGGATCCCAGGGCACTGGGGGACACAGCCCAGGATCCTGTGCTACCCCCAGGACAGGCTGAGGCGGGGAGGGCACAGGACAGTGAGGACTCTCGATGGGCCACTGGGTGCCCTGCAGGCTGTACAGATCAGTTCCCCATGCCCTTGGGAGGATCCAGGCCAAGGGGGACTGGGAGACTGAGGTAGTTACTGCAGGAGCTGACTCCAAAGCTGGAGAGCTGGACGCTTCCAGTGTTGTTGCTCCTCCTGGTGTCACCTTGTGCCTGGGACAGAGTGGGGCTACCAGGGAACAGGGGCCTCACAGGATAAATAGCTCCCACTGAGCCGGGCACCCGGCAGGGGAGGGGCAGTTCCACCAGTTACATACAACTGAGGATCAGCAGCACATCAGGCCCCTCCCCCAGAAGACCAGCTGGAAGGACAGGGGAAGAGCAAGCTCTTGACCGAGCAGCATTGAAAAGCTCCAGGGGAAGTCGAGGGATTTACAGTATATAGAACCAGAGGATACCCCTCTTTTCTTTTCTTTTTCCCATATGACTTGTTTTTAGCTAATCTTCACTGAGCAAAATGACTAGAAAGAAGAACTCACCACAAAAGAAAGAATCAGAAACAGGACTCTCTGCCAAGAGTTACAGAATTTGGATTACAATTCAATGTCAGAAAGTCAATTAAGAAGCACAATTATAAAGCTACTGACGGCTCTGGAAAAAAGCACAAAGGATTCAAGAGACTTCATGACTACAGAATTTAGATCTAATCAGGCCAAAATTAAAAAGTCAATTAAACGAGATGCAATCCAAACTGGAGGTCCTAACGATGAGAGTTAACAAGGCAGAAGAACCAGTGAGTGACATAGAAGACAAGTTGATGGCAAGGAAGGAAGCTGAGGAAAAGAGAGAAAAACAATGAAAAGACCATGAGGAAAGGTTAAGGGAAATAAATGACAGCCTCAGAAGGAGAAATCTACATTTAATTGGGGTTCCAGAGGGCGCTTAAAGGGACAGAGGACCAGAAAATGTATTTGAACAAATCATAGCTGAGAACTTCCCTAATTTGGGGAGGGAAACAGGAATTCAGATCCAGGAGATAGAGAGACCCCCCTAAAATCAATAAAAACCATTCAACACCTCAACATTTAATAGTGAAACTTGCAAATTCCAAAGATAATGAGAAAATCCTTAAAGCAGCAAGAGACAAGAAATCCCTAACTTATATGGGGAGAAGTATTAGATTAATAGCAGACCTCTCCACAGAGACCTGGCAGGCCAGAAAGGGCTGGCAGGATATATTCAGGGTCCTAAATGAGAAGAACATGCAGCCAAGAATACTTTATCCAGCAAGGCTCTCATTCAGAATGGAAGGAGAGATAAAGAGCTTCCAAGATAGGCAGAAACTGAAAGAATATGTGACTACAAAACCAGCTCTCCAAGAAATATTAAGGGGGACTCTGTAAAAGAAAGAGGATGCCCAAAGAAACAATCCACAAAAACAGGGGCTGAATAGGTATCATGATGACCCTAAATTCATGTATTTCAATAGTAACTCTGAACGTGATGGGCTTAATGACCCCATCAAAAGGCGTATGGTTTCAGACTGGATAAAAAAGCAAGACCCATCTATTTGCTGTCTATAAGAGACTGATTTTAGACCTAAGGACACCTCCAGCCTGAAAATAAAAGGTTAGAGAACCATTTACCATTCAAGTGGTCCTCAAAGGAAGGCAGAGGTAGCACTCCTCATATCAGATAAATTAAAGTTTATTCCAGAGACGGTAGTAAGAGATGAAGAGGAACACTATATCATACTTAAAGGATCTATCCAAGGCAAAGATCCAAGAACAATCATGAATATCTATGCCCCTAATGCGGGAGCTGCCAAGTATAACAATCAATTAATAACCAAAGTAAAGACATACTAGATAATAATATACTAATAATGGGACACTTCAACACAGCACTTTCTGCAAATGATAGATCTTCTAAGCACAACATCTCCAAAGACACAAGAGCTTTAAATGATACACCAGACCAGATGGATTTCACAGATATTTACAGAACTTTACATCCAAACTCAACTGAATAAACATTCTTCTCAAGTGCACATGGAACTTTCTCCAGAATAGACCACATACTGGGTCACAAATCAGGTCTCAACCTGATGGGATTGTCCCCTGCATATTTTCAGACCATAATGCTTTGAAACTAGAATAACAAGAAGAAATTTTGAAGAAACTCAAACACATGGAGGTTAAAGACCATCCTGCTAAAAGATGAAAGGGTCAACCAGGAAATTAGAGAAGAAGTAAAAAGATTTATGGAAATGAATGAGAATGAAGATACAACCGTTTAAAATCTTTGGGATACAGCAAAAACAGTCTTGAGGGAAATACATCACAATACAAGCATCCCTCAAAAAATGGAAAAAACTCAAATATACAAGCTAACATTGCACCTAAAGGAACCGGAGAAAGAACAGCAAATAAAACATACACCCAGCAGAAGAAGAGAGTTAATAAACATTCAAGCAGAACTCAATGAAACAGAGAACAGAATAACTGTGGAACAGGTCAACAAAACCAGGAGTTGGTTCTATGAAATAATTAATAATCCAGCCTTATTAAAAAAAGGAGAGAAAAGACTCAAATTATAAAATCATGAATGAGAAAGGAGATATCACCACCAATACCAAGGAAATACAAACGATTTTAAAAACATATTATGAGCAGCTGTATGCCAATAAGTTAGTCAATCTAGAAGAAATAAAGGCATTTCTGGAAAACCACAAACTACCAAAACTGGAACAGGAAGAAACAGAAAACCTGAACAGGCCAATAATCAGGGAGGAAATTGAAGCAGTCATCAAAAACCTCCCAAGACACAAATGTCCAGGGCCAGATGGCTTCCCAGGGGAATTCTATCAAACATTTAAAGAAGAAATAATACCCATTCTACTAAAGCTGTTCGGAAAGATTGAAAGAGATGGAGTACTTCCAAACTCATTCTATGAGGCCAGCATCACCTTAATTCCAAAACCAGACAAAGACCCAACCAAAAGGAGAATTAGAGAGCAATATCCCTGATGAACACGGATGCAAAAATTCTCAACAAGATACTAGCCAATAGGATCCAACAATACATTAAGAAGATTATTCACTATGACCAAGTGGGATTTATCCCCGGGATGCAAGGCCAGTTCAACGCTCGTAAAGCAATCAACATGATAGATCATATCAACAAAGAAAAAACAAGAACCATATGATCCTCTCATTAGATGCAGACAAACCATTTGACAAAATACAGCATCCACTCCTGATCAAAACTCTTCAGAGTGTAGGGATAGAGGGAACATTCCTCAGAATCTTAAAAACCATCTATGAAAAGCCCACAGCAAATATCATTCTCAATGGGGAAACACTGGGAGCCTTTCCCCTAAGATCAGGAACACGACACAGGTTTCCACTCTCACCACTGCTATTCAACATAGTACTAGAAGTCTTAGCCTCAGCAATCAGACAACAAAAACAAATAAAAGGCATTCAAATTGGCAAAGAAGTCACACTCTTCCTCTTCGCAGATGACTTGCTACCATACTTAGAAAACCCAAAAGACTCCACACCAAGATTGCTAGAACTCATACAGCAATTCAGCAACATGGCAGGATACAAAATCAATGCCCAGAAATCAGTGGCACTTCTATACACTAACAATGAGAATGAAGAAAGAAAAATTAAGGAGTCAATCCCATTTAGAGTTGCACCCAAAAGCATAAGATACTTGGGAATAAACCTAACCAAAGAGGTAAAGGATCTACACCCTAAAAACTATAGAACACTTCTGAAAGAAATTGAGGAAGACACAAAGAGAAGGAAAAGTATTCCATGCTCATGGATGGGAAGAATTAATATTGTGACACTGTCAATGCTACCCAGGGCAATTTACACATTTAATGCAATCCCTATCAAAATACCATGGACTTTCTTCACAGAGTTGAAACAAATAATCTTAAGATTTGTGTGGAACCAGAAAAGACCCTGAATAGCCAGGGGAATATTGAAAAAGAAAACCAGGGTCAGGGGAACATAATGCTGGATTTCAGGTTGTACTACAAAGCTGTGATCATCAAGACAGTGTGGTACTGGCACAGAAACAGACACATAGATCAATGGAACAGAATAGAGAACCCAGAAGTGGCCCCCAACGTTATGGTCAACTAATATTCGACAAGGCAGGAAAGACTATCCACTGGAAGAAAGACAGTCTCTTTAATAAATGGTGCTGGGAAAATTGGACATCCACATGCAGAAGAATGAAACTAGACCATTCTCTAACACCATGCACAAAAATACACTCAAATGTATGAAAGATCTAAATGTGAGAAAATAATCCATCTAAGTCCTAGAGGAGAACACAGGCAACACCCTTTTTTTGCCCACAGCAACTTCTTCACGATACATCTATGAAGGCAAGGGAAACAAAGGCAAAAATGAATTATTGGGACTCCATCAAGATAAAAAGCTTCTTCACAGCAAAAGAAACAGTCAACAAAACTAAAAGACAACCTACAGAATGGGAGAAGATATTTGCAAATGACATATCAGATAAAGGGCTAGTATCCAAGATCTATAAAGAATTTATTAAACTCAACAGCAAAGAAACAAACAATCCGATCATGAAATGGGCAAAAGACATGAATGGAAATTTCAGCAAAGAAGACATACACATGGCCAACAAGCACATGAGAAAATGCTTCACATCATTTGCCTTCAGGGAAATACCTATCAAAACCACAATGGGATACCACCTCACACCAGTGAGAATGGGGAAAATTAAGAAGACAGGAAACCACAAATGTTGAAGAGGATGTGTAGAAAGGGGAACCCTCTTGCACTGTTGGTGGGAATGTGACTGGTACAGCCACTCTAGGACTGTGGAGGTTCCTCAGAGTTAAAAATAGATCTGCCCTTTGACCCAGTAATTCCACTGTTGGGGATTTACCCCAAAGATATAGATGTAGTGAAAGAGTGGGACACCTGCACCCCGATGTTTATAGCAGCAATGCTCACAATAGCCAAACAGTGGAAGGAGCCTCGGTGTCCATCGAAAGATGAATGGATAAAGAAGATGTGGTTTATGTATACAATGGAATATTACTCAGCCATTAGAAATGACAAATACCCACCATTTCCTTCAACGTGGATGGAACTGGAGTGTATTATGCTGAGTGAAGTAAGTCAATCAGAGAAGGACAAACATTATATGCTCTCATTCATTTGGGGAATATAAAATAGTGTAAGGGAATAAAGGGGAAAGGAGAGAAAATGCGTGGGAAATAACAGTGAGGGTGACAGAACATGAGAGACACCTAACTCTGGGAAATGAACAAGGAGTAGTGGAAGGGAAGGTGGGTGGAGGGATGGGGGACTGGGTGACGGGCACTGAGGGGGGCACTTGATGTGATGAGCAATGGGTGTTATGCTATATGTTGGCAAATTGAACTCCAATAAAAAATATACAAAAAATAATAATAAAGAGAGAGAAGAGCCACATCAAAGAATGTAGATTGTAGAGATGTGGTTTAAAGGAGAAGTGGTTCCTGGGGCTGCTGCAGAGGGGAGTGATCCATGCTTGCAGGGATGAGAGAGAGAAGTTCACAGGGAAAAAAACAAGGAGAAACTTTTCCCACAGACACTGATTTGGAAAACAAGAGATGCTGAATTTCACTTGTTCTTCCCAAGAGGGAGGCTCAGAACCTGGAGTTTTAAAGATCAGTGTGCTTGGCTGAGGTAGATTCTGGAGAACACAGCACTGCTTTTGGAAAGAAGGCAGGCAAAAAATCCCAAGGGCATGCATCATGGAAACAATGATTTGAAGAACACCTGGGACACGCAGTAGGGAGATATTTGCTCTTCTCAGAGTTGTCACCACGAAGCAATGTTCTCTGGAAACAAAAGAGCTGGCCTGCACCATTTCCCTCCACCAACCCACTGTATAAACACAAAGCCAACTTAGGAAGCAGTGTAATGCAGGCACAGATACAATAAGCCCTACCCTGCCATGCTCCAGTGTAACTACCCCTCTTAGTCATGCTTACCTCAGCTCCAGCATGGTGAGCCCCTCCCCCACAAGACTAAAAGGAACCTGGTTCCTACCAGGTCTCTCAACTAGAGAGTTTCACAGGGCCTTAATTCCAGTGGAGGTGGTGACAGGTCCATTTCACAAGCAGACCAGAGCATACCTAGTCACAACATTCAGGCCAGGGACCAAAACTGCCCACAGAAGCCAAAGAGGGCCTCTACAGATGACTGGCCTGAAAGATAGAGCATGACAGTAGAGTGCACAAAATACACACTGTAGGCAATCCCTGAAGTGTCAGGCCCTGGGCACTACATGATTTCTTCTTCATAAGGCCATTACTTGAAGAAATAGGAGACATAACTGGCTTTTCTAGAAGAAAGCAGAGACTTAGACAAAAATGAAAAGACAGATGAGTTTATCCCAAGTGAAAGAACAAGATAAGGTCAGAGATCCAAGTGAAACAGATAAAAAGTAACATGCCCAATATAGAATTTAAAGTAGTGAACACAGGGTGCCTGAGCATCTCAGTTTGTTAAGCATGTGACTTTGGCTCAGGTCATGTTTTCAGGGTCCTGGGATTGAGCCCTACATTGGGTTCCATGCTCAGCAGGGAGTCTATTTCTTCCCCTTCTTCTACCCTTTCCCCCGCTCATGCTCTTTCTCTCTCAAATAAATAAATAAAATCTTTTTTTTAGAGCAATTATCATAAAGCAGGTTACTTGCCTGACTCAGTCGGTAAAGCATGCAAATCTTGATCTAGGGTTGTGAGTTTGAGTCCCATGTTGAGGGCAGAGATCACTTAAGAAAATAAAATAAAATCTAAAGCAATGACCATAAGGATACTCACTGGGCTTGAGTAAAAAATGGAAGGTATCAGTGAGACCCATAACAAAGAGATAAACAGTTAAAGAGAATCAGAGATGAAAAGTGAAATAAGTGAGATTAGGAACATAGTTTATGCTAAGGACAGAAGGCTGGAAGAGCAGATGAATGAATTAATGATCCAGAAGACAAAGTAATGGTAAGCAATGGGGCTGCACAAAAGAGAAAGAAGAGGGATGCCTGGGTGGCTCAGCAGTTGAGCAACTGCCTTTGACTCAGGGCGTGATCCCAGAGTTTGGGCAATCAAGTCCCACATCAGGCTCCCAGCATGGAGGCTGCTTCTTCCTCTGCCTGTGTCTCTGCCTCTCTCTCTGTGTGTGTCTCTTATGAATAAAATCTTAAAAGAGAGAGAGAGAGAAGAATTATGCAACACGAGAACAGACTTAGAAAACTCAGTGACTAACTCTGGGAAACGAACTAGAACTTCCACCTTCTGGTGGTGGAAGGGGAGGTGGGCGGGGTGGGTGGGGGTGACTGGGTGACGGGCACTGAGGGGGGCACTTGACGGGATGAGCACTGGGTGTTATTCTATATGTTGGCAAATTGAACACCAACAAAAAATAAATTTATTAAAAAAATACTAATGGGAAAAAATGAGAGAAGAGTCAAATGAAGTAAATGTATAAAAAGACTGATACAAACAAATATGAGGGGAAAATGGAGATTCATTAATTATTCAAATTATTCTCTATATTTACATGTGTTTTTAAGATTTATAATAAAAAATTTTTAAAGATGTAAAAAAAAAAGAAGAAGAAGAAAACTCAGTGACTAGGTCAGACTTAATAATATTCCTATTAGGGATCCCTGGGTGGCTCAGCGGTTTAGCACCTGCCTTCAGCCCAGGGCGCGATCCTGGAGACCTGGGATTGAGTCCCACATTGGACTCCCTGCATGGAGCCTGCTTCTCCCTCTGCCTGTGTCTCTGCCTCTCTCTCTGTGTCTCTCATGAATAAATAAATAAAATCTTAAAAAAATATATTCCTATTATAGGAGTCCCAAAAAAAGAGAGAGGGAAAAGGGGGACAGAAAATTTGAGGAAATAATAGCTTAAAACTTACCCAATCTGGAAAAATGAACAAAACCCAGATCCAGGAGACACAGAGAATTCCCATCAAAATCAGCAAAACCAGGCTAATGTCAAGGCATACCATAATTAAATTTGCAAAATATAATGATATAAGAAAAGATTGTAAAAGCAGCACGGCAGGAATGCCTGGGTGGCTCAGTGGTTGAGTGTCTGCCTTGGGCTCAGGTCATGATCCCAGAGTTCTGTGATCGAGTCCCACATTGGGCTCCCCTTGAGGAGCCTGCTTCTCCCTCTGCCTGTATCTCTGCCTCTCTCTCTCTGTGTCTCTCATGAATAAAAAAATAAAATCTTTAAAAATAAATTTAAAAGAGCAGCAAGACAAAAGTTGTCAGTGACTTATAAGAAAACCCCCATAATGCTAGCAGGAGACTTTTCAACAGATACTTGGCAAGCCAGAAGGGAGTGTTATGAGACTTTCAACATGCTGAATATTTAAAGAGACTCCTTGAGTGACAAGGAGAGACCAAAAGTGATAATATAAAAGTAGGAAACACAAAAGCAGTAAAAATGAATATTTCTGTAAAAAAATCAAAGAACTCACAAAAAGGGTTATAAAACATGACAACAAATATCTAAAATGTGAGAAGGAGTGGAGAAAAGGGATTTGAATTCAAACAACAATTAAGTTAATATAGACTGTTATTTGTAGGAGAGGTTATATACAAACCTATAGTAACCATATATTTGAAAACCACCAAAAACCATCAAAGAATAAAGAGAAAGAAATCCAAATATATCACTAAAGAAAATCAGCAAAACATGAGAGAGAGAGACAAAGAAAGGATCAGAGAAATTATCTAGGGACAACCACAAAATAATAAAATGGCAATAAATAGATATCTATCAATCATTACTTTGAATGTAAATGGACTAAATGTACCAATCAAAAGACACAGGGTGGCAAAACGAATAAAAAAAACAAGACACATCTATATGCTGTCTACAAGAGATTCATTCGAGACCTAAAGACACCTACAGATTGAAAGTGAGGAGATGGAGAAGTATTTATCATACAGATGGATGTCAAAAGAAAGCCAGAATAATAATACTTATATCAGACAAACTGGATTTTAAAATAAAGACTGTAACAAGACACAAAGAAGGGCACTATCTAATCATAAAGAGAATAAGTCAACAAGATTCTGTAATTGTAAATATTTATGCACCCAATAAGGGATCACCTAAATACATAAAACAATAATAAATATGAAGGATCTAATCAATAACAACACAGTAATAGTAATGGACTTAGCACCCCAACTATACCAATGGACAGATCATCTAAACAGAAAATCAATAAGGATACAATGGCACATTGGACCAGATGGACTTAACAGATTTATTCAGAACATTCCATTCTAGAAAAACAGGATACACATTCTTTTCAAGTGCACACAGAACACGCCCCAGAATAGATCACATATTAGGCCATAATATAGGCCTCAATAAATTCAAGATAATCAAAATCATACAACGCACTGATCAAAACACTATCAAACTGCAAGTCAACCACAAGAAAAAATCTGGAAAGTCCACAAATATATGGAGGTAAAACAACATGCTACTAAACAAAGAATGGGTCAATCAGGAAATCAAAGAAGAAATTTAAAAATACACAGAAACAAGTGAGATATAAACACAATGGTCCAAAACTTTTGAGGCAGCAAAAATGGTTCTAAGAGAGATGTGGATAGCAGTACAGGCCTATCTCAAGAATCAAGAAAAATTTCACCTAAAGGTGCTGGAAAAAGAATAACAATGAAGCCTAAAGACAGCAGAAGGAAGGAAATATTAAAGATTAGAGCAGAAATAAATGAAATTGAAACTAAAACATAGCACAATAGCATAGATCATTGAAACCAGGAGGTGGTTCTTTTAAAAATTTAATAAAATTGACAAATGTCTAGCTAGACTTATATTAGAGAAAAGAGAAAGGACCCAAATAAATCACAAATGAGAAAGGAAGAATCAATATCACAGAAACACAAACAATTATAAGAGAAAAATATGAAAAACTATATGCCAAGAAATTGGACAACCTAGAAAAAATAGTTAAATTCCTAGAAACATAAATTACCAAAACTGAAACAAGAAATAGAAAATTTGAACAGACTGATAACCAGTAAAGAAATTGAATCAGTAATCAAAAAATTCCCAACAAACCAAAGTCCAGGGTTAATGGCTTGATAGGTAAATTCTACCTAACATTTAAAGAAGAGTTCATAACTATTCTCAAACTATTCCAAAAAATAGTAATGAATGGAAAAATTCCAAATTCTTTCAATGAGACCAGCATGATACCAAGAACATATAAAAACACCACAAAAGAAGAAAATTACAGGGCAATGTCTCTGATGAACTTAGATGCAAAAAATCTTCAACAAAATACTAGCAAATCAAATCCAACAATATATTAAGTAAATCATTCAGCCCAATCAAGTGAGATTTATTCCTGGGTTATAAGGCTGTTTTGATATTGACACATCAATCAACATGATACATGACATCAGTAAGACAAAGAATAAAATATATGATCATTTCAATAAATGCAGGAAAAGTACATTTGACAAAGTACAACATCCACTCATGACAAAAGCCCTCAACAAGCAGGTTTGGAGGGAACATTGCTCAACATAACAAAGGCCATATATGAAAAACCCATAGGTAGAATCAATGCTCAGTGGGGAAAAGCTGAGTGTTTTTCCTTTATAATCAGGAATAAGACAGGGATATCCATCTTAACCACTTTTATTCAACATAGTACTTGAAGGCCTAGTCAGAACAATCAGACAAGAATAAATAAAAGGCATCCAAATTGGCAAAGAGGAAATCAAACTTTCACTAATTGTAGAAGAGTATTCTATATAGAAAATCTGGGAGAGGGGAGGGGCAAGACGGCAGAAGAGTGGGGTCCCCAAGGCACCTGTCCCCACCAAATGACCTTGATAACCTTCAAATCATCCTGAAAATCTACGAATTCGGCCTGAGATTTAAAGAGAGACCAGCTGGAATGCTACAGTGAGAAGAGTTCGCGCTTCTATCAAGGTAGGAAGACGGGGAAAAAGAAAGAAACAAAAAGCCTCCAAGGGGGAGGGGCCCCGCGAGGAGCCGGGCTGAGGCCGGGGCGAGTGTCCCGTCCCGGAGAAGCAGGAGCTGCACCAACCTTCCCGGGCGGAAAGGGGCCCGCAGGGAGTTAGAGCAGGACCCAGGAGGGCGGGGATGCCCTTGGGCTCCCGGGGACACTAACAGACACCTGCGCCCGGGAGAGTGCGCCGAGCTCCCTAAGGGCTGCAGCGCGCACGGGGACCCGGAGCAGCTCGGAGGGGCTCGGGCGGCGGCTCCGCGGAGGGGGCTGCGGGGCGGGAGCGCGAATCCCACAGCGCAGGCCCCGGAGCACAGGGCGCCGGGACACAGCCCAGGTTCCGACCTCCCCCGGGACAGGCAGAGGCCGGGAGGGCCCAGGACAGAGGACGCTCCTGCCCGGAGCTGAGCAGATCAGCGGCCCCGCCCCGGAGCCTCCAGGCCCCGCAGACCCAGAGCTCTGGAGCTACTGCGGGGGCTGACTCCAGGGCTGCAGAGCTGGCCCCACCACTGCGGTTGTTCCTCCTGTGGCCTCGCGCGGTAAACAACCCCCACTGAGCCCTGCACCAGGCAGGGGACAGAGCTCCCCCAAGTGCTAACACTTGAAAATCAGCACAGCAGGCCCCTCCCCCAGAAGACCAGCTGGATGGTCCAGTTCCAGGGGAAGTCAAGGGACTTAAAGTATACAGAATCAGAAGATACTCCCCCGTGTTTCTTTTTCTTTTCTTTTCTTTTCTTTTCTTTTCTTTTCTTTTCTTTTCTTTTCTTTTCTTTTCTTTTCTTTTCTTTTTGTGCTTTTTGATTTCTGTTTTCTTCCCCCACCTTTTTTTCCCGTTCTTTCTTTTTCTTTTTCTATCTCTTTTTCTTCTCTTTTTTCTTTTTCTCTTTTCTTTCCTTCTTTCTCTCCTCTCTTTTTCTCCTTTTCCCAGTACAACTTGTTTTTGGCCCCTCTGCCGGGAGGGCCCAGGACAGCGAGGATGCTCCTGCCCCAGGCTGAGCAGATCTTCATGTCACCATCAGCTGCCAGGTAGCTGAATGCCTCCAGGTTGAGGCGGTTGGGGAACTTGAAGGTGTATCCATCTGGCAGCTTGATGATCAAGTCGGCCTGGTCGAAGGAGATGCACACCTCTGTGACAGTCCCGGGCTGGAAGGGGAAGGCGGACTCTCGATGCTCCTCGCCCCAGACCCCGCCATCCTTGCTGTTACACACAATGGTGTTGACCTCGCCGTGGGCTTCAAAGCGAGGGTTGAAATGCAGGCACAGGTTGTCCCCATCTTTGCCCAGGTTCAGCACGAAGCTCTTGGCTTCGGGGACCACCTCGCATTGCACTCTGAGGCACTGCCCAGGTTTGAGACTCAGATTGCTGGCGACCAGACCACAAGCCATGATTGAGGACCGGAGGATGTTCCCGCGGGCTGGAGCACCAGCTGTCTCAAGACTCTTCGCGAGAGGTCTTTTTTTTTTTTCCCCCTCATCAACAGAGTCCTTTATTGAGCTCCTAATGTGTGCCAGGCACCATGAAGGAGCACACAGAGGTATCAGATAAGGCCCCAGCCTCAAGGAACTTCTTGATGGAAAGGGAAAAGGGGGCGGGCAGAAACTGGTGTCAATCACAGGTGTCTCTGTGATTTGTAAAAGCTGTGGTCATCAAGACTGTGTGGTACTGGCACAAAAACAGACACATAGATCAATGGAACAGAATAGAGAACCCAGAAGTGGACCCTGAACTTTATGGTCAACTAATATTCGATAAAGGAGGAAAGACTATCCACTGGAAGAAAGACGGTCTCTTCAATAAATGGTGCTGGGAAAATTGGACATCCCCATGCAGAAGCATGAAGCTAGACCACTCCCTTGCACCATACACAAAGATAAACTCAAAATGGATGAAAGATCTAAATGTGAGACAAGATTCCATCAAAATCCTAGAGGAGAACACAGGCAACACCCTTTTTGAACTTGGCCACAGTAACTTCTTGCAAGGTACATCCACGAAGGCAAAAGAAACAAAAGCAAATATGAACTATTGGGACTTCATCAAGATAAGAAGCTTTTGCACAGCAAAGGATACAGTCAACAAAACTAAAGACAACCTACAGAATGGGAGAAGATATTTGCAAATGACGTATCAGATAAAGGGCTAGTTTCCAAGATCTATAAAGAACTTCTTAAACTCAACATCAAAGAAACAAACAATCCAATCATGAAATGGGCAAAAGACATGAACAGAAATCTCACAGAGGAAGACATAGACATGGCCAACACGCACATGAGAAAATGCTCTGCATCACTTGCCATCAGGGAAATACAAATCAAAACCACAATGAGATACCACCTCACACCAGTGAGAATGGGGAACATTAACAAGGCAGGAAACCACAAATGTTGGAGAGGATGGGGAGAAAACGGAACCCTCTTACAGTGTTGGTGGGAATGTGAACTAGTGCAGCCACTCTGGAAAACTGGGTGGAGGTTCCTCAAAGAGTTAAAAATAGACCTGCCCTATGACCCAGCAATTGCACTGCTGGGGATTTACCCCAAAGATTCAGATGCAATGAAACGCCGGGACACCTGGACCCCGATGTTTCTAGCAGCCATGTCCACAATAGCCAAACTGTGGAAGGAGCCTCGGTGTCCATCAAAAGATGAATGGATAACGAAGATGTGGTTTATGTATACAATGGAATATTACTCAGCCATTAGAAACGACAAATACCCACCATTTCCTTCAACGTGGATGGAACTGGAAGGTATTATGCTGAGTGAAGTGAGGCAATCAAAGGACAAACATTGTATGTTCTCATTCATTTGGGGAATATAAATAATAGTGAAAGGGAATATAAGGGAAGGGAGAAGAAATGTGTGGGAAATATCAGAAAGGGAGACAGAACATAAAACTCCTAACTCTGGGAAACGAACTAGGGGTGATGGAAGGGGAGGAGGGCAGGAGGTGGGGGTGAATGTGTGACGGGCACTGAGAGGGGCACTTGATGGGTGAGCACTGGGTGTTATTCTGTATGTTGGCAAATTGAACACCAATAAAAAATACATTTATTATTATTAAAAAAAAGAAAATCTGGAAGATTCCACCAAAACTGCTAGAATATGCAAATTCAGTAAAGTTGCAGGATACAAAATCAACGTAGAGAAATCTGCTGCACTTCTAGACACCAATAATGAAGCTACAGAAAAAGAAATCAAGGCATTAATCCCATTTATAATTACATCAATAACAACCTTGGAATAAATTTAACCAAAGAAGTGAAAGACATGCACTCTGAAATTTACAAACACAGATTAAAAAAATTGAAGACAACACAAAGAAACAGAAAGACATTCCATGTTCATGGATTGGAAGAACAAATAGTTAAAATGTCTATACTACCCCCAAAGCAATCTACACATTTAATGCAATCCCTATCAAAATACCAAGAGCATTTTTTACAGAGCTAGAACAGACAATCCTAAAATTTATATGGAACCACAGTAGACTTCAAGTAGGTAAAGAATCCTTGAAAAAGAAACGCACAGCTAGAGATATCACAATCCCGGATTTCAAGTTATATTAGAGATCAAATCAATATGGTACTGGCACAAAAATAGACACATAGATCAACAGAAGAGTATAGAGAACCCAGAAATGAATCCACCCAAGGCAAAAATGAATTATTCAGACTTCATCAAGTAAAATCTTCTGCACAATGAAGGAAACAATCAACAAAACTAAAAGAATGGGAGAAGATATTTGGAAATAACAGGTCTGATAATGGGTTAGTATCCAAAAATCAATAAAGAACTTATCAAACTCACCACCCAAAAAAACAAATAATTCTGTTCAGTTAAAAAATGGCCAGAAAACATGAAGATATTTTTCCAAAGAAGGCATTCAGATGGCTAACAAGCACATGAACAGATGCTCAACATTACTCATTCTCAGGGAAATACAAATCAATCCCATGATGAGATACCGTCTTACACATATCTGAATGGCTAAAATTAACAACACAGGAAACAACAGTTGTTGGCAAGCATATAGAGAAAAGGGAACCTTCTTACTTCTGTGGGAATGCAAACTGGTACAGCCACTTTGTCAAACAGTATGGAAATTCCTCAAAAAGTTAAAATAGAGCTACCCTGTGACCTAGCAATTGCACTACTAGGTATTTATTCAAAGGATACAAAAATAGAGATTCAAAGGAGTACAAGTGCCCTGGTGTATGTAGTAGCATTATCAACAGTAGCCAAACTATGGAAAGAGCCCAAATGTCCATCAACTGATGAATGGATAAGGAAGATGTGGTACATATATACTAGGGAATATTAGCCATTGAAATGAATGAAATCTTGCCATTTGCTATGACACCGATGGAGTTAGAGTATATTATGCTAAATGAAATAAGTCATACAGAGAAAGACAAAAGACCATACGATTCCACTCGTGTACGGAATTTAAGAAACAAAACCAGATGAACTTATGGAAGAGGGGAAAAAGAGAAGGAAACAAACCATAAGAGACTCAACTATAGAAAACAAACTGAGGGTTGATGGAGGGATGTGGGTGGGGGATAGGTTAAATGGGTGATGGATATTAAGGAG
Source organism: Nyctereutes procyonoides (assembly GCF_905146905.1). Classification (NCBI taxonomy): domain Eukaryota; kingdom Metazoa; phylum Chordata; class Mammalia; order Carnivora; family Canidae; genus Nyctereutes; species Nyctereutes procyonoides. The sequence goes on from NW_026575143.1 coordinate 4,095,118, forward strand.
GCACTCGTGTTGAGCACTGGGTGATATATATATAAGTGATGAATCACTAAATTCTATTCCTAAAAGCAATGTTACTCTATATGCTAACTAACTAGAATTTAAGTAAAAATTTAAAATACAAATATATATACAAAGTATTGTAAGTGTGTTTTATCTTCTTTATTATTTTCTTAGTAACATTTTCTTTTCTATAGATTATTATAAAAATATGGTATATAATAAATATAACCTACAAAATATGAGTTAATTGGCTGATTTTTATTGGTCAGTCTTCTGTGTGTAATGAAGTTTTTGAAAAGTCAAAAGTTATACATAGATCTTTGTGCCCAGGGTCAGTGCCCCCAATGCCCCATTTTGTTCAAGCGTAAATTGTAAATAGAAAATAGAATGGTTGCTAGGGGCTGAAGGGAGGGGGAAATGGGCAGCTGATGTTTAATGAGTATAGAGTTTTAGTTATGTAAGGTGAAAAGTTCTGGAAATACATTACACAATGATGTGAATAAACAACACTATTGGATTGCACACTTCAATATTATTGAGATGAATTCCTTTGTGGCACAAAAGGTTTTTGTTTTGGTGTAGCCCCAATAGTTTATTTTTGTTTTCATTTCTCTTGCCTGAGGATATATACATATAAATATGTTGGTAAAATTGATATCTAAGAGATTACTGCCTATATTTTCCTCTAGGAATTTTATGGTTTCAGGTCTCACATTTAGTTTTTCAATCCATTTTGAATTTCTTTTTGTGTATGGTGAAAGAAAGTGGTCCAGTTTCACCTTTTTGCATATGGCTGTCCATTTTTCCTAGCACCATTTATTGAAAAGACTATCATTTCCTCATTGTGTATTCTTGCCTCCTCTGCCAAAGTTTAATTGACCATACAGGTATGGGTTTATTTCTAAGCTTCTTATCCTGTTCCTTTGATCTATGTGTCTATTTTGTTCTTCTAAATTGGAGGTCATTTGCGGTTCTATACAAATTTTGAATTATTTGTTTTAGTTCTGTGAAAAGTGATGTTAGTGTTTTGATAAGGATTGCACTGAATCTGTAGATTGCTTTGGGAAGCATGAACATTTTAACAATGCTAATTTTTTCATTTTATGATGATGGTATATCTTTCCATTTGTTTTGTTATCTTCCATTTCTTTCAACAATGTCTTGTAGATTTCATATGTAGGTCCTTCACCTGCTTAATTTATTCCTCATCATTTTACTCTTTTTGGTACAATTGTAACTGGGAATATCTCCTCAATTTCTTTTCTGTTGCTTCATTATAAGCTTACAGGAATGAAACAATTTTCCGTATATTAATTTTGTATCCTAAAACTTTGCTGAATGCATTTATTAGTTTTTTAAACCATTCATTCATTCATTCATTCATTCATTCATTCATTCGAGACACAAAGAGAGAGAGGCAGAGACACAGACAGAGGAAGAAGCAGGCTCCATGCAGTGAGCCCAATGTGGAACTCGATCCCGGGACGCCAGGATCATGCCCTGAGCCAAAAGCAGATGCTCAACCACTGAGCCACCTAGGCATCTCTCATTTATTGGTTCTAATAGTTTTTTGGTGGAGTTTTTTGGGATTTCTAAATATAGCATCATGTTATTTGCAAGTAGTAGCACTTTTACGTCTTCCTTATCAATTTGGATGTCTTTTATTTCTTCTTCTTGTTTGATTGCTGTGGTTAGAACTTTAATACTGTGCTGAATGAGAGTGGAAATCCTTGTCTTATTCCTCATCTTAGTGGGAAAGTTTTCAGTTTGTCACCTCTGAGGATAATGTTAGCCGTGGGTTTTTCATATATGGCCTTTATCATGTTGAAGTACGCTCACTCTAAATCTACTTTGTCGAGAGTTTTTATCAATGCTTTACCTGCTTCTACTGAGATGATCATATGGTTTTTATCCTTCCTTGTGTTAATATGATGTATCATTTTGATTTGAAAGTACTGAACCACTCTTGCATCCTTAAAATAAATCCTACTTTATCATGGTGAATGATCCTTTTAATGCATTATGGAATTCAGTTTGCTAATATTTTGTTGTGGGTTTTTGCACCTGTGTTCATCAAAGATATTTGCCTAGAGTGTCTTCATCTGGTTTTGATATCAGGGTAATGCTGGCCTCATAGAATAAATGGGAGTTTTCTTTATTCTTCCTTTTTTGGAGGGGAATATTTTGAAAAGAATGGGTATTAACTCTTCTTGTTGAAATGTTTGATAGAATTCAACTGTGAAGCCATCTATTTCTGGACTTTTGCTTGTTGGAGGTTTTTAATTACCAATTCATTTTGCTACTACAAATCAGTCTGCTAAAATTTTCTTTCTTCCTGGTTTACTTTTGGGAGATTGTATGTTTCTAGGAACATACATTTCTTGGTTGTCCAATTATTTTTAACATACAATTTTCCATAATATTATCTTATACTTCATTGTATTTCTGTGGTATTGGTTGTTATTTCTCCTCCACTCCACTCTTTTTTTCTTGATGAGCATGGATAAAAGTTTATCAAATGTATTTATCTTTTCAAGAATCCAGCTTGGGGGAGTGCTTATATTTTACTTATTTCCATTATAATATTTGTTATTTCTCTACTAGTTTTGAGCTTTGTTTTTCTATTCATTTAGGTGTACAGTTATATTGTTTATTTGAGAATTTTCTAGGGCTTCAAATACAAAAATATATAAAGAGCTTATATAGCTCAACACCAAAGGGGATGCCTGGGTGACTCATCAGTTGAGCGTCTGCCTATGGCTCAGGGCAATCCTGATCCTGGGATCGAGTCCCATGTTGGGCTCTATATCTCTGCCTCTCTGTGTATGTTTCTCATGAATAAATAAAATCTTTAAAAAATCAACTCAACACCAAAGGAAAAAACATTGCATCAGATTTTTAAATGGGCAGAGGACCTGAATAGATCTTTCTTCACAGAAAACATACAGATGGCCAACAGATACATGAAAAGATGTTCAACATCACTAACCATTGGGGAAATGCATATCAAAACCACAATAAGAGGTTATCATTCCATACCAGTCAGAGTGGCTAGTGTCAGAAAGAGAAGAAATAACAAGTGTTGGTGAGAATGTGGAGGAAAGGGACCCCTTGTGCACTGCTGGTGGGAGGGTAGACTGATGTAATCACTGCAGAAGACATTTGGTGACTCCTCAAAATATTAAAAATAGAAATACTGTACTATCCAGTAATTGTACTACTGAGTATTTACCCAAAGAAAATGAAAACACTAATGCAAAAAGATATATGCACCCCTATGTTTACTGCAGCATCATTTACAATAGCAAAGATATAGAGCAAACTCAGTGTCTACTGACAGAAGAATGGATAAAGATTTGGTGAGCACTGGGTGTTATACTACATGTTGGCAAATTGAACTCCAATAAAAAATATACAAAAGAATCTGATGTGTATATGCACACACACACACAACACTGGAATATTATTCAGCGAGAAAAAAAAGAATGAAATCTTGTCATTTGCAATAGCAAGGATAAGCCTAGAGGGTATTATTTTAAATCAAGTAAGTCTGACACATGGCAAGATTTCATTCTTTTTATGACTAAGTAATATTCCATTTTTTATATATACCACTTCTTTACTTATCAGTTGATGGATACATGGACTGTTTCCATAATTTGGCTATTATACATTTTTTTATTGGAGTTCAATTTGCCAACCTATAGCATAACACCCAGTGCTCATCCCATCAAGTGCCCCTCTCAGTGCCCATCACTCAGTCACCCCAACCCCCTGCCCACTTCCCCTTCCACTACTCCTTGTTCGTTTCCCAGAGTTAGGTGTCTCTCATGTTTTGTCACCCTCACTGATATTTTCACTCATTTTCTCTCCTTTCCCCTTTATTCCCTTTCATTAATTTTTATCTTCCCAAAATGAATGAGGCCATATAATGTTTGTCTTTCTCCAACTGACTTATTTCACTCAGCATAATACCTTCTAGGTCCCTCCATGTTGAAGCAAATGGTGGGCATTTGTCTTTTCTAATGGCTGAGTAATATTCCATTGTGTACATACACCACATCTTCTTTATCCATTCATCTTTCAATGGACACCGAGGTTCCTTCCACAGTTTGGCTATGGTGGACATTGCTGCTATAAACATTGGGGTGCAGGTGTCTCGGCGTTTCACTGCATCTGTATCTTTGTGGTAAATCCCCAGCAGTGCAACTGCTGGATCGGAGGGCAGATCTATTTTTAACTCTTTGAGGAACCTCCACACAGTTTTCCAGAGTGGCTGTACCAGTTCACATTCCCACCAACAGTGCAAGAGGGTTCCCCTTTCTTAATTTGGCTATTATAGATAATGCTGCTATAAACATTGGGATGCATGGAGCTAGACAGTATTATGCTAAGTGAAATAAGTCAGTCATAGACAAATACCACATGATGTCACTCATGTGGAATTTAAGAAACAAAACAAACAAGCAAAGGGAAAAAAAGAGAGAGAGAGGCCAACCAAGAAATAGACTCTGAACTATAGAGAACAAACCGATGGTTACCAGAGGGGAGGTGGGGGTGGAGGGGATTTGTTAAGTAGGTGATGGGGATTAAAGAGTGTACCTGTGTTGAGTACCAGGTGTTGTGGTGTTGAACCACTATATTGTTCATCTGAAACTAATAATACACTGTATATGAACTAACTGGAATTTAAATAAAAATCCTTTTAGAAGAGAAAAATAGTAAGTCTGACAGAGAAAGACAGATATCATAGAATTTCATTTATATGTGGAATCTAAGAAACAAAATAAAAGAGAAAAATAAGTAGGAAAAAAAAACACAGACTCTTAAATACAGAGAACTGGTGGTTTCCAGAAAGGGTATGTGGGTGAATGGATGGGTGAAATAGATAAAAAAGAAATTAAGAAGGACAAACTTCTAGTTATGAAATAAATAAGTCATGCAGATAAAAAGTACAACATAGGGAATATGGTTACTATTATTGTAATAATATTGCATGGTGGGCAATAGTGACTACACCTAATGTGGTGATCACTGAGTAATGTATAGCATTGTTTTGTTTTGTTTTTAGGTAGGCTCTGTGCTCAACGTGGGGTTTAAACTCATGACCCCACAATAAAAAGTAGTATGCTTTACCAACTAAGCCAGCTAAATGCCCTAGAATTATTGAATAAATATGTTGTATACCTTAAAGACAATGTTGCATTTCAATTATATTTAAATAATTAAAAATTATTGGGATGGTAAATTTTATTCATATATTTTTATACCACAATTTAAGGGAATAACTACCTAAAAATAGATCAAGTAATCAAAATGCATATTGTTAATATTATTCACATAGCATATTTTAATTGCAAAGCACTAAACACTACTTAAATGTACAAGCATAGGAAATTGGTTAAATTATCTATGATACATGCCATAAATTATGGAAATATCAACTATGATATATACTGTGGTATGAACTGTTTTCCATGCAAATGCAAAGGGAATGAAAAAGATCTCAGTAAACGGACTTGAAGAGATTTCTAGGAGACAATGTTAAGTGGAAAAGAAATAAGGAGACATAAGAAAAAAATAGAGAGATAGTTACCTTTACAAAATGAAACACTGGAAAGATAAACCAGAAAACAAAGTAGTTAGTCATAAAGTCTTACTGAGGGTATCTGGCTATAACATAATGAACAGGTTATGACACAATGAGTTTTTGAGACCCACGTTTAATTACAAAGAATGTAGAGCCCTCTGGATCACCTTGCCCAGCATCCAAGGAGACCTTACAGGTTCACCTCCACCATAAAGGTGGTAGAATTGTTAAATTTAGTGATGGACAGTGTTACCTTGCTGAGTTCATCATGACAGACCCACTCATTCTCAATGTCCTGACAGCGACCATTTTACTTCAGGAGGATGAAGAAGAGAGTATGGAATAAAAAAGTATATGAATACTCTAGATTTTCTCCTTCTTCATCCAGCTACTATTTGGTCTCTAAGTGCTCCCTAGGTTCAAAAGTGAGGAGTGAGAACAGTGTACGATGAGATAAACAGACTCTGATTTTTAGGTTCATTCATGCCATACTTGCTAGTATCTAGTTCAATTAAACCTATTTACAGGTCAGATCAATTGGTCTATCACACAATCTGGATCTTAACTAGCAAATTTCTAGACATGAAAAAGTGGCTACTGCTAGATAGACAAGCAGAGAAAATGACCTAAAAAATGGTAATTGGCCATCCACTCATGAATCATCTAGTTAAAGGCTTTTCCACACTGATTCCTGAGTGTAGTTACTCAACAGTGGGTCTGAAGATGTAGACTTATTGACTCTCCACTAACGACCTCCTGGCCAAGTGGAAGGGCATAGGAAACCCAAGACAGTTCCATTAGAGTCAGATGGCAATGACACCTAACACTAACACTAGGGCTCTTCTCTCCATACCACCCAGTGAATTTTGAGATGAGATGAATCAGAGAATCTGCCTAGCTTTACCAACTTCTGGGTTTTCAAAAATAAACAGTTTAAGGGGTTCAGCCAGGTCCCTGTCTGAGGAGGGGACCTGAGGACCAATGCTATGGTCAGAGTTAAATAGAGACATTGGGAAGATTTGCACTCTGGGACTATTTGAAAACTGGTGATATTTGACACAATACTTTGTCTTAGCCAAAAGAATAGGGTACAAACAAAAATCTTTTAGTACATTAGTTTTTCTAGTACTATGTGCTAAACAATTTTGAAACAAATTTAAAGGTATTATAAGATTAAGCAAATGAATAAACGTGTTGATGTTATTCAGAATTAGATTTTATACTGCAAAAGAAAGAACACACATATATAAAATAGAGCAAGAACAGGCTCTGAGGAGATGGATTGGAATGAAACTTATCTATAAAGAACTTATTGTGTCTAAAAAAAGAACTTATTATTTCTAAATATATCTGTATATGTATGTATATATGTGTGTATATCTCATAATATATATGTCTCATAATACATACCTGTGTGTGTGTATATATACACACACACACACACACACACACATTTCTCATAAGAGAAAGTTGCCTTCTCCACACCTGATAGCCAGGGCATTGCAGTCTCTGAAAGGAGTTGTCAAAGATTCAGGTCCCTCTGGGATGTCCATATTACACATTTCTGCATTCCCAGCCTAGGCACCTGCATTCAGAGGCTGCTTATGAGAGGTGAATGGCCTTGGTTGAGAAATTTTTCAATTACTTCTGCAAAACCAACTTATTAGGAAATCTTGCAGATTTATGTATCAATTCTAATGTAGTATTTCATTTTTCCCTCCTAGAATTTTCACCTCCTTCCTTGCCTGCTCCCAAGTTCCATAAAACATCAGGATTCTTATGTTTGGAACTCCTTCAGAAGTGAAATGATTTCCCTCTGTGCTGATACAACTGTCCCATGCTTAGTGCCATTCTATATAAAGAAATGAATACTAGGGAGCCAGTGCCCTTTCCTGTTTAATCTTTCATTCAGATAATCATAGTAGGTGAATAAAGGCTTAATTGTTACATTGAATTTGGCTCATTGTCTTATGTAACTACATAGACACCTGGGAACTCTCTGTGACAAATTGGCACAGAAAACAGGATAGTCAATTTAGCACAATGTAATCCTGGAAAAAGCAAAAGTCCTGAGGATGGACCATGATAGAGAAATCCACAGAACCTCTTGGGGGCTGGTACTGAGCATTTTCAGGAATTTATGGGTCTGGCAGTACACTTCATCAGCCATGCCAATGGGTCTTAAGGGACAATACAGTTTGGTTTTGGATAGTAGTAGCAAACGCTTTATGTAAGCTTTTCCAGTTCTAAGTGGTACCAATGGTCATTCTCTTTAGCTCCTGTCTACATGGGCAAGATACCATCTAATGGTCAAATTAGAGATTCAACACAGGGGTCTCTGAGGAAGACTTTGGAAGTAATTTTAGGGCTGTTGCTTATGATTCTTCAGTGATGAGATTAAAAGTCATCAGAAAACCTGTGAGTGGAGTTATAATTCCTCTAAGCAGTCCCTGGCACCAATGAATACCCATGATGCTGCTATAGAGACTAGTTCTTTAATGAAAAAGAATGCAGAAACCTTCAGGATTGCTTTTTCCAGCTGTCTGAAGAGACCTTAGAGACTGACTAGTTTACCTCCACAATAGAGGAGATAATCTTTAAAGGAAGTGAGGGAGAGTGGAACCTTTTGAGGTACATAACTATGGAAACTCTCCTTCAGAATAACCAGATAGGGGCCATTTTGCCCAAGAAAGTAAAGGACAGGAAATAAATGAGAGGGAAACACCCAAGACCTCTCCACTTTCAAATAGGTACTATTTAGTTTCCAAAATATTTGGCCCACTTGTAATGAGTTGTTCTCTATGACTAAAATATGTTTGGACCACTTTTGCAGAAGCTTTAGCAGTGCTTCAAATCATACTGGTGTTCCCTTGCTTCTACAATGAGAGAATGAGAACAGTCAATGCTGAGATTGTTAATCAGACCCAGATTTCTAGGTTCATTCATGCCAATGCTGCTGATTATCAAGCTCAATTAAACCTCTTTATAAGGTCAGGTCAATTTTTCCATACAAATTTGGATCATAACTAACAAATCTGGGGACATGTGAAAAATCAACTACTGCCAAAATATTAGATATAGTCTATCAGAAAGAGTGACATAAAAAGGGTGATCAGGCACAAACTCCTAGAAAATCCAGGCAATGGTCTTCCTTATTGAGATCTTTGAATCTTGCTACTTAACAATATTTTCACAACTGAGATTGATGGGCTCTCTGCCAAGGAGCCCAAGTTCAGGTAGTATGCCAGGGAGGGTGCAAGAGGAAGTCCCTAGGGCCTGCAGGGTGATAGCCCTATAATTAATAGGAAGTACTATTCCCTTTATTTGCTCCAGTAAATCTTGAGATGAATGAAAAACCCTGCCAATTGTAAACCAGAACTTTCAGCCTTTAAACAGAAACAAAACTATGTATCAAAACCAAGGGCTTTATGTCCTTATTAGGGAAAGAGGCCCTATCCCAAAGTCAGAGTTTAATGGGGACATGGAGAACAACTGCATTTGGGGGTCTTTTGGATACTGGCACAAGGATGTCTATGATATCCATACAATGTATAACACCAGAATGAGGGGAAAAATAGATAATCCTATGTGGTTTGGAGTATGAGGCCACCATCAACATGACTCTTTTCTATCCAGACAGACCTCCACTGCTATGGTGTCCACTACTGAATGCATTATTGGTATAAATGTATTGTCTATGTGATCCCCTGTTTTCCTTTTTTTTTTTTTTTTTTTTTTTTTTACCTCTGTTTTCCTTGAAAGGAACTATTTCAGTTAAGGCTATTTCAGTAGGATGTGTGGAAGGCTATATACCTACTCACTTATCAGCCTTTAGTGCTTTTGTCTCAAAAACAACTTCCTGGGAGAAAAAAAAAGTACCTGCCTCTCATTGTGTGCTTCAGGAAGACAAAGTTCCCCCAAATGACCTATGTACAAGATTTTGCGCTTCTGGAGTCCCAATTAATTATAAGGTAGTTTAATGCTACAGTGCGGCCCTTGACACCGGCAGTACCTATACTATAACTGTCACAGAGGCTATTTTCCAAGATGAAGGAACTTGCTATGTTGCAACTGACATCACAAATATCCTTTTCAGTATTGCTTTCAGTTTATCCAATTGGAATGTGTTGCAATACACCATTACTGGTCTTCCATAAAAGTCCTTAAACTCCCTATCTGACCTAAAGTTTATCAAGGCCATAACCTGGAAAGAGGTCCCACTGCCATAGGGACAACTAGCCTTACTCTGTATTAATGACATCATCCAAATGCCAGAAAAAGGCACCAGCAAGCAAGGACCAGATACCCGGTTAACTCACATTAACCCAGACATGGTACAAGGACCAAATCCAAGTGAAATACCTATATGAGAAGGGTCACAATGTCTTGCTTGAGAGTAGACAATTCCCAAGCCTTTTACATTCTCTGGCCCAAGAAATACAAGGAATCTCAATAATTGGTGGTACTATTTGTCTACTGGTGATCTACATTCCTCACAGGTATCTTGATGGCACCAAAATATCAGATTATCAAAAAGATCTCTACATTTGAGAGAGACCTGACAAATGGACGCCCTGGATGTCCCCTGACAGATCTTTTAGTTACCTATGGTATTTTAGTCACCTTTGGTGTATTAGGTAACCCTTAGTTACCTATGGAGGCCCCTATGATACACATTTTTCATTTAAGTTATATGTCTTAGCACCTCTCTGTTTGCCAGTTGTAAGCTATGCTGAAAGACAAAGCTATCAGTCAAGGGCAACCACTGCATTTATGAACACATAATCAAATGAAGTGAGATGATAACTATATATCCTTTGAGAGTCAGTTGATGCCCTATTATTGCATCATAGTTGAGTATATGATCCATGGCCATAAAATAATCTTAGTACCAAAAATCTCAAGCAAGATGTATCAATACTTTTGTTTTCTGTTCACTAATTATCTTAGGGTATTAGTACTTTAGGATAAACTAAAAATTCTATAACATGTGCTCAAATACATATTCATGAACCAAACAAAAGGACCATCTGGTGAGTTTAATTTAAAATATTTTGATGCTATCTATAATTATTGTACTTACTAGTGAGTCCTTCTCTTCTGAGAGTTCTTTGTTTCTTTACTTGCAGTTGGGTTTTTGACAATGAACCCTGATTCTTATGTGTCATCTTTTCATCTGGTACTTTATCATGATCTACAATATTTTCCACTAAATGGAAAAACATATCTATTGTGAAATATGTGAAATCTCTAGGTTTAAAATTAATAATAAATGTGCAGCAGGATTTTTCCTTATTTTCATAAAGTTTTAAGTAAACTGCCACAATGATAATAGATCCACATGAACTTGTGAGATCAATTTTAGTAGAGATGTATATTGAAGTTGTCTCATTGTTTCATAAATATTCTGAGGCATCAAATACATTTTATATTAGTCTCTAGTTTTCTTACTTTATTTGGGCAATTAAATATTTGTAGGTCAAAAATGAAAATGCATATTACAAGTTTTTTCATTACAGTATTATTTATAATTACAAAATATTCAAAACCACCCAAATATACAAACATAGAAAACTAGTTGAATAAACTAAGGTATATATTATAAACTATGGCATAGTTTAAATCGTGGTACATAATGTATTAGAACAACTGTACATACTGCTATAAAGAAAAGCAAAAGATCTCGACAAAATTAATTAGAAGGATTTTTGAGGTAATGTTAGGTGGGGGGGGAGACTGAAATAGAGAATACCTAGCATGCTACCTTTTGTAAAAAAAAAAAAAAAAGGTAACAGAAATAAAGAGGGTGGGAAAAGATAGGGTTTTTAAAGTAAAATATAAAAGAACAAACCAGAAAACAACATAGTTGGATTCCTATAAGTGGAGATTGAAGACTGGGGAATGTAAGGGAAGAAATGCTAATTTTACATCTTTTTGCATATTTACTACTTTTGGAAGAAAGTTCATTTTTACATATTCCAAAAATAAATTTTAAAAATAAAAAGGTCAGCTAAAACAGAAAGAAAACTGTTGGAGATGGAGAAAATAAGTACAAATCCAAGTAATAAATCAACAGTATTTGACATATACCCTCAGTCTTAGGCAAGAGAGTGGGATGTAAAAATCACAGAAATTTTTAGTAGTTTTTCCTTTTTCTAGTGCTATCAGGTAAGCAACTGTGAAGCAAAGTCCTACTGCACAACTGTGCAGCGGAAATACTAGCTCTTCACTATACTGATTACAACCTTCTGGTGGGCCCAAACAAGGACATTATCCAACAAGGACTGTATATCATGCTGATCCATATGGGGCAACATGGTTGGGCCATTCGTATAAACAAAGTACAAGGACCTAGTATCCAAGAAAAATTCCAGGGCAGGATCTGCAAGAGACAAGACATCTTATTCCACAAGAGATGTTTGTGAATTTTTTGGCCCTCTCTTCCCCCAATTCTAAAAATAGTCCAAATATTGGTGAGACTCTTTGACTAAAAACTTTCTACCCAAAGAGGTTTCGTGGTACATATCTATGGGGTTAGCATAAGGTTAGTTTACCATCTGTTCACCATTGAAACCTATTGCAAAAAAGACAATGACACAAGTCTGAGGCAACCATTGGTCCTTTGGACGAGTAACCTTTCAGCTTTGGCTAAAAGGAACACAATCTTTGTGAGACAGTTATTGGCCTACTATTGCCCTTGGTGGATACTGAGCCCTTAACTATGGGTGTGAAATAGTATTAAGATCAGAAATTCCAAACAAAATGTATCAATAATTTTGCTTTTTTTCTCTAGTTATCTTAGGGTATTCACACGTTAAATTAACATGTAAAATTTCTAAAAAAAATATATCCTAGCTATATCTTCATGAGCCAAAGAAAAACAGATCCACTGATAATTTAATTTAAAATAATATGCAGGGTTTTGTACTTTTTAAAAACTTACTAGTGAATCTTCCCTCTCTAGGAGTCTTTTCTTGCTCTACTTCTGTTTTAGTTTTTGACACTAAATCTTGATGTCCAAGTATATGCTCTTCATCTGGTACTTCATCATTAGCTACATAAAGAAATATATTTATCCATTAAATATAAAAAAGATCTATTGTAAAATACATAAACTTCAAATTTATACAAGTGTACAGAAAAATTCTCTTTCATTTTGATAAAACTAAAAATACCAAATGGTGAGAAAAGTTTTAATGAGTATTTTTGATACTCTTATTATTTCTTAAATGTTTACAGAAATTGAATCTACTTAGATTAGTTCTGGTTTTCTCAGGTATTTATACTTAGGTTAATACATATACATAGACAAAACAATCAAACACATATGCACAAGGTTAGTTATGACACATCATTTGTAATTGCATAATATTCAAAACTACCTAAATGTTCAAACATACATTGCTGTTTGAATAACTGAAGAAATATACTATAAACTAGGGTGTGATATAAACATTGGTGTGTTGGCAGGATGCTCTTTAACCTCCATGTGTTTGAGTTTCTTCAAAATTTCTTGTTGTGATTGAGTTGAAGATTCAAAGCATTATGGTCTGAAAATATGCACGGGACAATCCCAATCTTTTGGTATTGGTTGAGACCTGATTTGTGACCCAGTATGTGGTCTATTCTGGAGAAAGTTCCATGTGCACTTGAGAAGAACGTGTATTCAGTAGCATTTGGAGGTAAAGTTCTGTAAATATCTGTGAAATCCATCTGGTCCAGTGTATCATTTAAAGCTCTTGTTTCCTTGGAGATGTTGGACTTAGAATATCTGTCATTTGGGATCCCTGGGTGGCGCAGCGGTTTAGCGCCTGCCTTTGGCCCAGGGCGCGATCCTGGAGACCCGGGATCGAGTCCCACGTCGGGCTCCCCGTGCATGGAGCCTGCTTCTCCCTCTGCCTATGTCTCTGCCTCTCTCTCTCTTTCTCTCTGTGTGATTATCATAAATGAAGAATTTTAAAAAAAGAATATCTGTCATTTGCAGAAAGCGCCGTGTTCAAGTCTCCCAGTATTAGTGTATTATTATCTAAGTATGTCTTTACTTTGGTTACTAATTTATTGTTATATTCGGCAGCTCCCACATTAGGGGCATAGATATTCATGATTGTTAGGTCCTCTTCTTGGTTGGATCCTTTAAGCATGATATAGTGTTCCTTTTCATCTCTTACTACCATCTCTGGAATAAACTTCAATTTATCTGATATGAGGAGGGCTACCCCTGCTTTCTTTTTTTTTTTAAGATTTATTTATTTATTCTAGACAGAGAGAGAGAGAGAGAGAGAGAGAGGCAGAGACACAGGAGGAGGAAGAAGCAGGCTCCATGTCAGGAGCCCAACGGGACTCTATCCCGGGAATCCAGGATGGCGCCCTGGGCGAAAGACTTTAGGCGCTAAACCGCTGAGCCACCCAGGGATTCCCGCCCCCTTGCTTTCTTTTAAGGACCATTTGAATGGTAAATGATTCTCCAAATTTTCATTTTCAGGCTGGAGGTGTCCTTAGGTCTAAAATCAGTCTCTTATAGACAGCAAATAGATGGGTCTTGCTTTTTTATCCAGTCTGAAACCGTACGCCTTTTGATGGGGTCATTAAGCCCATCACGTTCAGAGTTACTATTGAAATACATGAATTTAGGGTCATCATGATACCTATTCAGCCCCTGTTTTTGTGGATTGTTTCTTTGGGCATCCTCTTTCTTTTACAGAGTCCCCCTTAATATTTCTTGCAGAGCTGGTTTTGTAGTCACATATTCTTTCAGTTTCTGCCTGTCTTGGAAGCTCTTTATCTCTCCTTCCATTCTGAATGAGAGCCTTGCTGGATAAAGTATTCTTGGTTGCATGTTCTTCTCATTTAGGACCCCGAATATATCCTGCCAGCCCTTTCTGGCCTGCCAGGTCTCTGTGGAGAGGTCTGCTATTAATCTAATACTTGTCCCCATGAAAGTCAGGGATTTCTTGTCTCTTGCTGCTTTAAGGATCTTCTCATTATCTTTGGGATTTGCAAGTTTCACTATTAAATGTTGAGGTATTGAATGGTTTTTATTGATTTTAGGGGGGATCTATCTCCTGGGTCTGAATTCCTGTTTCCCTCCCCAAATTAGGGAAGTTCTCAGCTATGATTTGTTCAAATACGCTTTCTGGTCCTCTGTCCCTTTAAGCGCCCTCTGGAACCCCAATTAAATGTAGATTTCTCCTTCTGAGGCTGTCATTTATTTCCCTTAACCTTTCCTCATGGTCTTTTCATTATTTTTCTCTCTTTTCCTCAGCTTCCTTCCTTGCCATCAACTTGTCTTCTATGTCACTCACTGGTTCTTCTGCCTTATTAACTCTCATCGTTAGGACCTCCAGTTTGGATTGCATCTCATTTAATTGACTTTTTAATTTTGGCCTGATTAGATCTAAATTCTGTAGTTATGAAGTCTCTTGAATCCTTTGTGCTTTTTTTTCCAGAGCCGTCAGTAGCTTTATAATTGTGCTTCTGAATTGACTTTCTGACATTGAATTGTAACCCAAATTTTTAACTCTGTGAGAGGGAGTCCTGTTTCTGATTCTTTTGTGGTGAGTTCTTCTTTCTAGTCATTTTGCTCAGTGCAGAGTGGCTAAACAGAAGTTGCACTTGTTAGAAGTGCAAACTCTTGTCTCTGTAGTGTTCCAGCTGTTCTCTCTTTAAATTTCAGGTTGAATTTGTAGGTCTTCAGGATGATTTGAGAGTTATCTAAGTAAGTTGGTGGGGACAGATGACTTGGGGACCCTACTCCTCTGCCATCTTGCCCTGCTCCCTCAAGATTTTATTATATGTATATTAACTAACTCTCTGGCAGTGAGTACTTCCTACTGTTCTTTCTTTTGAGGTACATTTCTCCATCTCATCATTATGTCCAGAAAAGAACAGAAGAAAGTAAGAGAAAAGACAGAAATAACAACACCATAAAAAAAAACAGAAGAAAATAAAAACAAAACTAAACAAGGAACAAACATATAAGCAGTAAAACAGAACAAACAATAAACTAGGTCCTGAATGAATTTCATCTGTTTGCTAAAAGAAACAAGATTTCCAAAATAGGAAATAGGAAAGAGTGAAAAACATATATATGTTTATATATATGTATATATATATAATATATATATGTTTATATATATATATATTATATAATATAAAATACAATGAAAGGAAAACACAGCAAATATATAAAAATAAAAATTTAAAATGAATTGATAAAACAAATAGCTGAAAAAAAATAAAACTGGGAGACTAAAGAATAATTTTAAAAACCCACAAATGCTATAATACAGTTTTCCTCAGGAGCTATATAGTTCTGCTATTCTCTATGATCAGTAAACTTGATGCTAGTGTTGTTCCTACTGGTCCCCAGGGAGGGGCCTGTTGCACTGATTCCCAGGTGTCTTTGCCCTGGTGGAATTGTACTGCCCTTGCCCTGGGGCCAGGCTTAGGGTAAGTGGCTCCAGATTGCACTATGTTGCACTGTTTTGTTCCCTGAAGGCTTCCAGCACCACTGGGGGGGGGGCTTAGAGGATGAAAATGGCAGTGTCTTGACCTCTAGAACCAGACAGAGTTGAAAGTTCATACTCCCACTATTCAGTGGACCCTCACAGAAAAGCAATCACTCTTGTCTCACTGGTTTCCATATGAATTCTGTCTTCACCCAGCCAGTGACCTAGTGTTTTTATCTCAGGCACATGACCCAGTTTAAAGTCTCCAAACTTTATGGACTCCTGTGGCACAAACCTAGATCATTCCTCCTGGGGGTTCTGGCCACACTCCTGCCTTTTGCTGGACCCCTGGCTTGGAGTGTAGTCATGCAACCATGCAGCAGTTTGCCATTTACAGTAACACCAAACAAAAAGCTAGCGCCTAGACTCATTGTTTTCAACCAGCTTTCCCACATTGAAGTGGCCCCAGGGATCCAGAAACCACATTGCTACCACCTGGGATTCTGCCCTGCTTTGTCACCTACATATCTTTAGGCCAGGGATATCCCCCATTGAGTTCAAAAAGTTCTCATTTTGAGCTCTGCTTGCTTATAATACTTTGCAGTAGCCTCCTTAAGCAAGCTCCTTCCCTTCCACCATTTCTTTTTTTTTTTTTATAGATATTGCTGCCAGTGAATAGAAGTCTTTTAATTTTTATTTATTTATGATAGGCACACAGTGAGAGAGACAGGCAGAGACACAGGCAGAGGGAGAAGCAGGCTCCATGCACCGGGAGCCCGACGTGGGATTCAATCCCGGGTCTCCAGGATCGCGCCCTGGGCCAAAGGCAGGCGCCAAACCGCTGCGCCACCCAGGGATCCCCCTTCCACCATTTCTTGCAATGTATTGCCCTAGACTCATGTCTTTGCATGTCCTACCTTCCAATAAGTGGATGCTTTTCTGTTTGTAGAACTGTAGCAATTCTTTTCTCAGATCTCTGATTGATCTTGCAGGTGTTCAGAATGATTTGATAACTATCTAGCTGAATTAGAGTTCCCTACTCCTCTGCCATTTTAACCCTTCCCCAGGACTGTAAGTTTTAAAACATAGGTTTCAAAACATTTCTCTCAATTTTTACCTTATAAACCAATAGCCTTACAACTACAGTAGCTGTGAAAACCAGCAGTTTGGGAGCCACACGCAAGAACAAAATACGTTTAGAGATTCCTAATACACTTTTTCCAGAGAAGAATCACTATTTGATATGTCTGTTAGCTTGATGAAAAAGTGCAATGTTGGTGCATGTACTTACGTGGCCTGCCCTATAGCTTGCTCTGTACAGAACATTTACCAAAATCAATCAGTGACAGTAATTTAACAGGGCAGGTGGGTGACATGGCATTGACAGTTGGAGTTTATAAGAGGCTGACTAAAAAATCTTGAAAAAAAATTGGGAAATGAGATGTCCACAAGGGGTGGCTTTATAAGGCTCTGACATATTCCTGGAATCTAAAAGGCAAATAGTATATGTATGGCTGTGTACATATCCAGGAAACATATGAAAGTTCCCTTATCTGTCACCTCTGGCTGAGCCTGAAGCTTTGAGTAAGCAGAAAGTGAAGGCTAAGTTAAAGTTGCAAACTTCCTGTCTGAGTATTGAAGGCATCCCCCAAAATACACATAGAGTAGAAACCCTTTAGTAGGGGCAGAGAGGCTTCAACATATATAATTGAATCTCTGTCCACTAACATAACTGAGCAGAGACACTAGTGATTACAAACAACAAAAATGGAGACTGAATCTCTTTGTCCTTTTTTGGTTCATTTTCCACATATAAATGAATTAATAGGGTCTTTGTCTTTCTCCATTTCACTTATCCTAATACCCTCTAGGTTCATCCATGTTGTCACAAATGGCAAGATCCCATTCTTATTTTCGGCTGAGTAATATTCCATTGTGTATATACAACATCTTCTTTATCCATTCATCTATTGATGGACACTTGGTTGCTTCCAAGTCTTGATTGTTCTAAATGATGCTGCAGTAAACATAGGGGTGCATTGTTGTGATGAGCATCAAGTATTATATGTAAGTGTTGAACCACTAAGTTGTATACTTGAAACTAATATTACACTATATGTTAACTGTAATTTTAATAAAACTTTTTAAAAAGTTGTAAAATATGGGACACTTGGGTGGCTCACTGGTTGAGAATCTGCCTTTGGCTCAGGTCATGATCCCAGGGTCCTGGGATTGAGTCTCGCATCAGGCTCCCCATTGGGAGCCTGTTTCTCCCTCTGTCTATGTCTCTTCCCCTCTCGCTGTATCTCTCATGAATAAATAAATATTTTTTTAAAGTTGCAAAATAGGCCAAAAAAAATTCCATAGAAATGCATATAGCTTCCCAAATTCATGTTTTTGTAATCTTTGGGTAACTATCCAGTAGTGGAATACTGGATTATATGGTTTTCCTGTTTTTAATATTTTAAGGAATCTTCCTTCTATTTTCCAAAGCAGCTGCACCAATTAATATTCCCGCCAACAGTGTATGAGGGTGTCTTTTTCTTCACATTCTCACCAACACTTGTTATTTCACTTTAATTTTAGTCATTCTGACAGAGTAAAAGAGACATCTCATTGTGGTTTTGATTTGCATTTCCCTGATGATTAGTGATGCTGAGTATATTTTCATGTGTCTGTTGGCCATCTGCATGTCTTCTTTTAAAAAATGTTTCTTGGGACGCCTGGGTGGCTCAGTGGTTGAGCGTCTGCCTTCGGCTTAGGGCGTGATGCCGGGTCTGGGGACTGAGTCCCACGTCGGGCTCCCTGCATGGAGCCTGCTTCTCCCTCTGCCTGTGTCTCTGCCTCTCTCCCTGTGTCTCTTGTGAATACATAAATAAAATATTTTTAAAAATAATAAAAAATGTTTCTTCAAGTCCTTTGCCCACTTTTTAAATTGGATTATTTGGGGTTTTATTATTGAATTGTATAAGATTTTATATACTTTAGGTACTAACCCTAACTGACATTTGCAAATACTTTCTCCCATTTAATAGGTTGTCTTTTCATTCTGTCAATGGTTTTTTTCACAGTGCAAAAATTTCCTATATTGGTGTAGTCCCAATAGTTTCTGCTTTTCTATTGCCTGAGGAGCCCTATCTAGAAAAATGTGGCTAAGGCCAATGTTAAAGCATACTTTACTGCTTATGTTTTCTTCTAGGAGTTTTATGTCTCTCCTGTAGGCCTTTAATCAATTTTGAATTTATTTTGTATATGGTTTTAGAGTGGTCCAGTTTTCCCAGCACCATTTATTAAAGAGACTGTCCTTTCCCCAGTGTTTATTCTTGACTTCCTTCTCATAGATCAATTTGCGATTATGTGAGAGTTTATTTCTGGGCTCTTTATCCTGCTCTGTTGATCTATGTGCCTATTTCTGTGCAAAACACCATACTGTTTTGATTACTAAAGTTTTGTAGCATATCTTGAAATCTGGATTATATATCTCCAGCTTTTTTCTCAAGATTGCTCTGGCTATCAGGGTCTTTTGTGGTTATGTACAAACTTTAGGATTATTTGTCCTAATTATGTGAAAAATACTGATATAAATTGCATTAAATCTATAGATTGCTTTGGGTAATATGGACATTTTAATTATATTAATTCTTGAAATCCATAAGAATGGGATATTTTCCACTTATTTGTGTTGTTGTCAATTCTTTTCATACATATTATAGTTTTCAGAGCATGGGTCTTTCTCCTCCTGGATTCAGTACATTCCTAGGTACTTTATTCTTTTCAGTGCATTGTCTTCTTAATTACTCTTTCTGCTGCTTTGTTATTGGTGTATAGAAACACAACAGATTTCTGGGCATTAATTTTATATCCCGCAACTGCACATAACTCATTTATTAGTTTTAATAGTTTTTTAGTGGAGTCTTTAAAATTTCCTATGTATAGTATCATGTCATCTGCAAATAATGATAGTTTGACTTCTTCCTTACCAATCTGAATGCCTTTTATTTATTTTTCTTGTCTAATTGCTGTGGCTAGGGCTTTAGGTTTCGTATTGAATAAAAGTGGAGAGAGTGGATATCCTAATCTTAGAGAAAAAGTTCTACTTTTTGCGAATGGGTGTGATATTGGTCATGTTTGTCTAGAAAAAGATTTTAAACTAGCTTTCATAAATATGTTCAAATAACTAAAGGACACTTTATCTTAAAAAAATGAAAGAATTATTCTTATTATCTTATTATAAGAATAATATCTTACCATTTCACAATATCAGTAATGATAATTTTTTTTTAAAAAATCAAATAGAAATTCTATAGTTGAAAGCATAATAATTGAAATAAAAATAACTAAAGGTAGGATTAAAAATACAAAGAAGGAATCAGTGAAAATAAGGAAATATATATTGATATTACCCAGTCTAAGAATAAGGAGGAAAAAAGAATGAAGACAATGAACAATCTCAGAGAATGATGGAAAATCATCAAGAGTATCTACATATGCCAAATGGGCATCTCAGAGAGAAAGAATAAAAGGGAAAAAAGTAATTTGCAAAGAAATAATAGTAATTAACTTATCAAATATTATAAAACACATTAATCTTCACTTAAAAGAGCTCAACAAACTCAAAGTAAACTAAAAAATATCCAACATATGCATATCATATTCATATTGTCAAAAACAGTTTTCTGGAGGTTCCAAGATTCTTAATTTGAGTTTTTTGAGATTAAAATTTTATCTTCGGGTGAAAATTTTTTTTCTGACATTTATCCATTTTCTCATATAGAAAAAAGGCTTTTTAATCCACTAAAACATGAAACTATTGCATCATGAAGCTTCTGAATTATTAAAATATATCAACACTCAAAATTTCCTCTAGTTTTTGTAATATTTTAAGCAAATGACCACGATTTTTTTAATAATAAAAAGTGAGACTGGTGAATTTTCAAAATAAAGTGTAAAACTCAAGACAGTGTTTTTACTGAAAGTATATGAAAGCACTCTGTTACTATACATTAAAATTCAAGTTGAACATAGACCTTATTTTTCTTAGCCTATTCCCTTTTTTAAAAACTTTTATTTTTTTTTTAAGATTTTACTTGAGAGAGTATGAGTGAGAAGGAAGGGAAGAGGGAAAGGTAGAAGCAGGGTCCTCACTGAGAAGGGCACCTGATGCAGAACTCAATCCCAGGACCTTGGGATCATGACCTGAGCCAAAGGCAGACACTTAACTGACCCAACCAGGTGCCCCCAAAGTTTTCATATTTTAAAACAGTATTTATTTAAAAGTTGGAATGAATAAAAATAATAATTCTAACATAAGTAAAAGAAAGTGAAGATGGATTAGATGGAAAAAATAGAAATTCTCCAAATATTGAAATCTGAATATATCAGTAATTATAACAGTTGTAAATGGATTATATGCTCTAAAAACAGATAAAGGCTGTCAAACTGGGTTTATAAACAACCTACAAACTATAAACTATTGATAAGACATATGTGTATATGTGTTTATGTGTGTATATATAGGTATATATGTATATGAATATGGTATTTGTGTATGTGTATATGTGTGGGGAGTCCAGTTACAGGCCAAAATCCTGTGTGTGGTATTTTGTGCCCAACCATAGACAGTTCTGGATAGATATTTCAACAATAATAGATATTTCAACACCCCAATTTGAATAATAAAGCACTAGGTCAAGAAGGAAATATAATGATTGAATGACACTATAAAATAACTAGAGCTCTGAAGAAGTCTATAAATAGCTGTAGAACACTCTACCCAACAAAAGCTTAATTCATGTTCTTCTCAAATGTATTTGGAACATTCTTCAAGATGTACTATATATAATGGGCCCATATTATGGGATGACATTAGAAATCAGTAACAGAAAGAGATTAGGTATATTCACAAATGAGATAGAATTAAACAACACACTCCTAAATGACCAGTGGGCCAAAGAAGAAATCACAAGAAAAACTAGAAAATACTTTGAGATGAAAAAAAGCAGAAACACACCATGTCAAAATTCATAAGGAGAAGTTAAAGTGATACTCAAAGAAAATTTATATTTTCTAACAACTTCTTTGAAAAAGAGAGACCATAATTAGTAAACAAGCTAAATGAAAAGCAGGTAGAAAAAAGCAAATAATAAAGACTAGAGCAGAAATAAATAAAATTGAGGGAGGAAAATGAAAGTCAATGATCCCTGAAATGCTTGGTTGGTTTAATAGGCAAAAATCACTCAATGTACTAAGCCATGTTATTAGAATAAGAGACAATGTGTGATAGAGTTTCTTACTATGGCAAATGGGCAAGAAAAAGAAATTAAAAAACCAATATTAGAAATAAAAAAGAAAGGATGAAAAAGGAAGAATAGGAGGGAGGGAGGGAAGGGGGAAAGAAGGAAGGAAAGAAAGAAAATGATGTCTTCTTGCATGTATGTACATTAAAAATCCCAAATAAACACATATACACATGTACACATACATCCCAAAACCTATTAGAATAAGTGAATTCAGCAAAAGTTTTAGGTTACAAGATCAACACACAAAATTCTATTGTATTCCAATACACTAGCAATGAACAATCAGAAAATGAAATTTAAAAAACAATTCCATTTACAATAGCAACAGAATCAATAAAATATTTAAGAATGAATTTAACAAAATAAGTTAGGACTAGCACTCATTGGCTTTGTTTCTTAAATTTCACATATGAGTGAAGTCACAGTATTTGTCTTTCTCAGGCTGACTTGTTTCACTTAGCAGTACACTCTCTAGCTCCATCCATGTCATTGCAAATAGTAAGATTCCATTCTTTTGGTAGCTGAATAACATATTCCATTGTATATATGTACCACATCTTTATCTATTCACCAGTCGAATGTGCAGAGAGAGAGAGAGGCAAACCAAGAAACAGGATCTTAACTATAGAGAATAAACTGATGCTTATCAGAAGGGAGAGGAATGGAGGGATGGGTTAAATAGGTGATGAGAATTAAGGAGTACACCGGTTGTAATGAGGACTAGGTGATGTATGGAACAATTCTCTGGATGTGGATTGTTAGACTTAATATTGTTAAAATCACAATACACTCCAAATGATCTACAGATTGAGTGTAACCCCCATCAAAACCCCAGATGCCTATTTTACAGAAGTTGAGAATGCGATTTTAAAATTCATATAGAGGGATCCCTGGGTGGCGCAGCGGTTTGGCGCTTGCCTTTGGCCCAGGGCGCGATCCTGGAGACCCGGGATCGAATCCCACGTCGGGCTCCCGGTGCATGGAGCCTGCTTCTCCCTCTGCCTGTGTCTCTGCCTCTCTCTCTCTCACTGTGTGACTATCATAAATAAAAAAAAAAATTCATATAGAAATTTAAGGAATTTAGAATATCTCAAAAAAATCTTAAGAAGAAAAAAGTTGGAAGACTTCCATTTTCTGATTTAAAAACTAACTACAATTATATAAATGATGTATTATTTATAATAAGCACAGCCATATAGATCAATAAAATACAGAGGTCAGAAATAAACTGTATTTATGTAAATTGCTAATTTTTTTTATTTGAGTATAGTTTACATACAATGTTACACTAGTTTCAGGTATACAATGTAGTAATTCAACTTCTCTATATGATATGTTATGGCTCACCATAAGTGTAGCTACCATCTGTCTGTTATTATAATATCATTGACTATATTCCCCATGTTGACCCTTTTATTTCCATGACTTATCCATTCCATAACTAGAACCCTGGATCTCCTACTCTCTTACAATCATTTTGCCCATTCTCCTACCCCTCTTCTCATCTGGTAACCATCAGTTTGTATTTATAGGTTGCAATGATGTGGATGGATCTTGAGGGTATTATGTTTTATTTTGTTTTGTTTTTTAAGATTTTATTTATTTGGGGGCACCTGGGTGGCTTAGTGGTTGAGTGTCTGCCTTTGGCTCAGGTCATGATCCCAGGTCCTGAGATCAAGTCCCATATCAGGCTACTCATGGGGAGCCTGCTCCTCTGCCTCTCTCTGTCTCTCATGAATAAATAAATTTTATGTATTAGACTTCCCATTAAATCTCTTCAATAGATGCTGCTGGAAATGGATACCTACATACAGAAGAATGAACTTGTGCCCTTATCTGACACCAATACAAAAATCAGCTTGAAATGGATTAAAGATTTAAATGTAAGATCACAAATCATAAAAATATTGGAAGAAACATAAAGAAAAAGTTCCTTGACATTGATATGGGCAATGATTTAATGGATATAATGCCAAAAGCACAAACAACAAAACAAACAAATGAAATTGAATCCCCCAAAAAAGCTACTGCAAGCATAGAAAACAATCAGCAGAACAAAAGAGAAGCCTACAGAATTGGAGAAAAGATTTACAAACCATACATCTGATAAGTAGTTAATATCTAAAATATATAAAAAGACATACAACTTAATAGAAAAACAAAAGATACAAATAACCTGATTTTAGCAAAGAGCAAAGTACCTGAATAGAAGATATACAAATGGCCAATAGATACATTAAAAAGGCACTCAAACATCATTAGTCATCAGAGAAATGCAAATCAAACCACAAACAGATATCACCTTATACTTGTTAGGTTGGTTACTATTAAAAAAGAATAGCAACAAGTTTTGGTGAAGATGTGAGAAAATGGAATTAATGTTCACTATTGGAGGAACTATAAAATGGTGCAGCCACTATGGAAAATAATATGAATGTTTCTCAAAAAATTAAAAATAGAACTACCATATGATCCAGGTAATCCCACTTCTGATTATTTATCCAATAGAATTCAATTCAGGATCTCAAAGAGATATATTCACAATCCAGTGTCACTGTTACATTATTAAAAATAGCCAAGAAACTTATATTTTATGTATATATAATTTTGCTTATATTATATATATATTTTATATATATATAAGATCTATCAACGATGAATGGATAAATGAAATGTGATACACAGACACTAAATATTATTCAGTCTTTCAAAAGAAATCCTATCATTCACAAAAACATGGATGAATCTTGAGGATGTTATGTAAGTGAAATAAGCTTTCTGAATTTCTGTAATAATTACTGATGTTGAGTAATCAATAGGACAAATACTCCATGAATCCACTTATATGAGGTATCTATAGTAGTCAACCTCATAGAAGCAGAAAGTAGATTGGTGTTTGTCATCTGAGTTAAGGAAAAAGGTGAGCCTCAGCAGGCATAAAATTTTAATATTACAACATAAAAATGTTCTACAGATCTATTATACATTTTGCTTATAGTTAATAATACCATACTAAACACTTAAGAATTTGTTAGGAAGGTAAATCTCATGTGTGTTTTTTTAACCACAATAAAAAGTCAGTGAAGTTCAATTCCATACATCCAGAAGAGGGAAAGGCATAAATATTTGGAGAACAGTATTAATGACTACTACATTAATACACATGCAAAAATGTAAAATAAATAAAATTAAGTAGTGTATTTAAAGATTCATCATGTTCAAATAAAATTTAGCACTGATGCATAGATGTCTCCATATTTACTTCTACACTCATTAATTAAAGAGAAAAATCATATAAGAATCTCAATCTTAAAAGAAAATTTGATTTTTTCAATCTTACTGAAAAAGGAATAAAAAAGAAACTTGAAAAAGCTACCGAAAGCAAATATTACACTTAATACAAAGCAGTAGAATCATTCCTATTAAATTCAGGAATAAATAAGAGATGCTTCCATAACTGCTATTATTTAGCATTATACATCTCTCCAAAAGTGATATACAGTGGACAACAATCACATGAAAAGATGCTCAACATCAGGAATTATTACAGAATTCAGATCAATATCACACTTGACATCCATTAGGATGACTACTATTAAAAACAGAATAAAAAATAAGTGTTGATGAGGATGTAGAAAAATTGGAACCCTAGCTCACTGTTGGTGGAAATGTAAACTGCTTAGAAAACAGTATGGACATTCTAAGTAAGGGATAGGCAGGGCTAAGTAGGGAGAGATAAGTAAGGGGTCACAGAATCAGGCTCACAAAATGCCAAAAATGTGGAGATGAAAGGAACCAGAGATAATAAACCAGACCATCCTGTCCCAGGTGCCAGAGGTGGGTTCTTATTATAAAAGCTACTTGTGACCAAAAAGGGATTACCAGATCCTAAAAAGGACATAAGCCATTAAAGATATCACTAGTCCTTACTCAATGGTAATATTAAAAAATGTTTAGGTTCCCTGTTTAGCTTTCAATAAAAGACCAGCCAAAAAACATTCAGTGGCAACCCTGTTGGGACCCTTCACTTCTGGGAACTTTCTCTGTATCTTTGCTTACTAAACTTCTATCACTTTACTCACTCTCCTTTGTGCACGACTTTCATTCTTTGACTCCATGAAACAAGAACCAAGCTCTTCCATATCAATTCAAAAAATTAAAAAGAGAACTATCATATGATACAGCAATCCCACTTCTGGGTATAGATCCAAAAGAACTGAAAACAGACTCCACAGAGATATTTGCAAACTGACGTTCAGTGGCAGTATTATTCACAATCAAAGGTTGGAAGCAAACCAAATGTCCATCAGTAAATGCATAAATGATATGTAGTATATACTACTCAGCATTAAAAATGAAAAAAATACTGACATACTGCAATATTGACGAAACTTGAGGACATTATATTAAGTGAAATACATGAGTCACAGAAAGAACTATGATTCCACTCATATGAGGTATTTAACATAGTCAAATTCACAGAAATAAAAATTAGATTGATGGTCACTATGGGCTATGGAGAGGACTAACAGGGAAGTATTGTTTAATGGATTTAGAATTTCAGTTTTGCAAGCTGAGAAAGTTCTAGAAGTCCGTTTCACAACAAGGTGTATATACTTAAAACTACTAACTGTGCACATAAAATGGTTAAATGGTAAATTATATGTTATATGTTTGTCAAATTAAAAATGAAAAGATTAAAAAATTAAAAGAAAAGTTCAGCAAGGTACTGACTAATTTGCTATGAGAAGTTAAAAGGACATAAGATTTCAGATATTCCAGTTCTTGTAGGGTTAAAAATGAGGTTGTTTATTATTAGATCAAATAAGTTGACATTAAAACCCACTTCAAGACAGACAAGAAACTACTTTAGTATTACACTTCTTTACAGCATGGCAGCTTGTGGATTTGGTGTTTCTCTTGAAGTGTGTATTAAGGTCACTTATTTAATATACAGTGGCATAAAAACATGCATATAGACAGTGGAACAGAGAATTCAGAAATATTTACCCTGGATATATGGTCAACCAATTTTGGGGAAGCATACCAAAAACTCAAAATGGTAAAAGGATACTTTCTTCAATAGGTGGAAAAATGGATATCCACATGCAAAAGAATGAAACTGGATACTCACAAAAATCAACTTGAAATGTATTAAAAATTTAAATGTAAGACCCAAAACCATAAATCTTATAGAAGAAAACATAGGGGAAAACCCTTTGACACACATCTTACCAATGATTTCTTGACTAAGAAATACCAAAACTACATGCAACTATGGCTAAAATAAACAAGTAATTCTATATCAAAATGAAGGTCTCTGTTCATCAGAAGAAACAATCAGTAAATTAAAGGCAACCTACAGAATGGGAGAAAATATTTCTAAACAACATATTTGATTAGGGTTAAATATCTAAACTATATAAAGAAGCCATACAACTCAATAGCAAAAAGGCAAATAATCCATGTTAACAAATGGGCAAAGGAGCTGAATAGAAATTTTTCCAAATATACATACAGACAGACACACACAAAGAGAGAACATCAACATATAAAGGTAATTGGAGAGGAGGAATGGGAAGATAGCAGAGTAAGAGGACTGTAGGCTCATTTCACACCTATAAATACAACTAGATAAATATCAATTCATCCCAAATATCCCAGAAATCAACCTGAAGACTGTCAGAGCAACCACCACAACTAAAGGAAGAGAAGAGGTCACATGGAAGAAGGTAGAAAGTGCAGAGACACGGTTTAGGGGAGAAACAGATCAAGGATGCCATGGAGGAGAAGGAACCTTGGTTTTGGAGAAGGGTGAGACAGAGAGGAGCACACAGGGGAGCACACATGCACACATGTACAAGAAGAATATTTGCCCAAAATAATTGCCTGGAAAATGAGAGGGGCTGAATTTCATGAGTTCCTGCAACTAGTGGAGCTTAAAGCCTAGAGTTTTAAAGATCAGCAGGCTTGGCTGGGACAGAGCCCAGAGGACAGTGCCCTGTTCCTAGAGGGAAGGCAGGGAAATAACCCAGGGGAAGACACTCTGGAAACACTATTATGAAAAACACCTGGAGCACACAGAGGAGACATTACTCCCTCTTCTCAGAGTACATCTCTAAGAGGCAGCATTCATAGAAACTCCACTCTGGGAACAAAGATACTGGTTGGTGCCACTTCCTTTCCCCACCTCTCAGCATAAACACAGGGAAAATAGTATAGTGCAGTAGCCCCTCCCCCACAAGACTAGCACAAATCACAGCCCACACCAGGTCTCCTGACCAGAGAGTTCTGCAGGGCCTCAGTTCTCATGATAGTGTTGTCAGGTCCCATTTCACAAGCAGACAAGAATACACCTAGTTAAAGTGACCGCATTCAGGCCAGAGACCAAAAACTGCCCACAGTAGGCAAGGAGAGCCTCTGTAGATGACTGTACTGAAGAGCAGAGCAGTCAAACACAAGAGTGGGGTACATGCCGCACACACCAGAGACATTTCCTGAAGTACCAGGCCCTGGACACTATATGACCTCTTCTTCATAAGACCATTACATTCAGGGAAAGGAGACATAACTGGCTTTTCTAACACCTGGAAAAAGGCAGAGACATAGACAAAATGAAAAGAGAAATTTATCCCAAATGAAGGAATAAGATAAGGCCACAGCCAGAAATTTAAGTAAAGCAGATAAAAGTAACATCTTGATGGAGAACTTAAAGTATCAATCATAAGGATGCTCACTGAACTTGGAAAAAAATAGAAGACATCTGTAAGACTCTTACCACAGAGATAAAAGAGTTTAAAAAAACAATCAGAGATGAGGAATGCAATAAATGAGATTGGAAACAGGCTTGCTGCAATGACCAGCAGGCTGGAAGAAGCAGGGGAATGAATTAGAAATAATAAAAGACAAAATAATGGAAAATAATGAAGCTAAACAAAGAGAAATAATTATGAAACATGAAAATAGACTCAGGGAACTCAATGACTACATCAAACGTAATAACATTCATTGTTATATGAATCCCATAAGAAGAGAGTGAAAAGGGGACAGAAAAAATTTATTTGAGGAAATCATAGCTGAAAACTTCTCTAACCTGGGACGGAAACAGACATCCAGATCCAGAGGCACAGAGAACTACCATCAAAATCAACAAAAGCAGGGCAAGGCCAAGACATATTATAATTAAATTTGCAAAATATAGCAATAAAGAAAAAATCTTAAAAGCAGCAGGACAAAAGAGGTCCTTAATTTACAAGAAGACATCTATAAGGTTAGCTACAGATTTCTCAACAAAAACTTGGCAAGCCAGAATAGTGGCATGATATATTCAATGTGCTGAATGTGAAAAATCTGCAGCCAAGAATATTCTATCCAGCAAGGCTATCATTCAGAATGGAAGGAGAGATAAAGAATTTCAAAAACAAAAACTAAAGGAGTTTGTAATCACCAAACCAGCTTTGTAACAAATATTAAAGGGGACTCTGAGTGGAAAGGAGAGACCAAAAATGGCAAAGGATTAGAGAAAAGCCCCATAAACACTGATAAAACATGTAATAAAATGACAATAAATACATATCAATAATTACTTTGAAAGTAAATGTACTAAATGCTCCAATCAAAAGACATAGGATGTCAGAATGGATAAAAAAAAAAAAAATAAGACTCGTTCACATCCTGCCTACAAGAGACTCATTTTATTTTTTATTTTTATTTTTTTTAAATTTTTATTTATTTATGATAGTCACAGAGAGAGAGAGGCAGAGACACAGGCAGAGGGAGAAGCAGGCTCCGTGCACCGGGACCCCGACGTGGGACTCGATCCCGGGTCTCCAGGATCACGCCCTGGGCCAAAGGCAGGCGCCAAACCGCTGCGCCACCCAGGGATCCCCAAGAGACTCATTTTAGACTAAAGACGCCCATAGAGTGGAGGTGAGGGTATCAGGAAACATTTATTATGCAAATGGATGTCAAAAGAGAGAGTAGCAATACTTATATCAGATAAACTATATTTTAACACAAATATTTTAACAAGAGACAAAGAAGGACATGATATAATCATAAAAGAGACAGTTCAACAAGATTCTAATAACGGTAAATATTTATACACCCAACATGAGAGCACTCAAATATATAAAATAATTAATAACAAACATAAAGGAACTAATTGATAATAATACAATAATAGTAGGGGATTTTAACAATCCCTTTAAATCAATGGACAGATCATCTAAACAGAAAATTAACAAGGAAATAATGACTTTGAAGAAACACTGGATCAGATAGACACAATCTTTTCAATTGCACATGGAACGTTTTCCAGAATAGATCATATATTGGGTCACAAATCAGCCCTCAACAAATATAAAAAGATTGTAATCATACCATGCATCTTTTCTGACCATAACACTATGAAATTAAAAGACAACCACAAGAAAAAATCTGGAAAGGGCAAAAATGCATAGGGTTAAACAATATGCTATTAAAAATGAATGAGAGGGGATTCCAGGGTGGTTCAGCAGTTTAGCGCCTGCCTTTAGCTCAGGGCGTGATCCTGGAGTCCCTGCATCGAGTCCCACAATGGGCTCCCTGCATGGAGCCTGCTTCTCCCTCTGCCTGTGTCTCTGCCTCTATCTCTCTTTCTGTGTCTCTCGTGAATAAATAAATAAAATCTTTTTTAAAAATAATAAAGTCCTTATGCTGTGTGGAAGGGCCTTGCTTTGTTTCCTGTGTCTGTGTAGGCTCTAGTATAATGCTGAATTCAGTCACCACTGTAACTTCTTCAAAGACTTCTTAGCCTAATATTCTCCTATGGATGAATGCAGACTGGACTCCTATGCAGAAATGGCTCAAAAATGGCATTTCAGATCCTTATGTTTATAACTAAAAAGAACATTGTGTTTTATATTTGAATCAGAGAGCCTCTTGTCTTGAGTAACAGGTTCTAAATCATTAGAACGCAAGACAAGAATAGCTTCTTGTTATATGTGAAACACTGTTTTCCAAACTCATCATAAGAACGCAATGGATTTTTTTCATTATTTAGTAATATGATGAAAATTAGATATTGCCATATCAGAATGATAGGCCGTGTATGGGATTTTACAAATGAAATTTGTATAAAATAATAATAGGAGCAGGGGCACCTGGATGACTCAGTTGGTTAAGTGTTCAACTCTTGATATCAGTTCAGATCATGATATCAGAACTGTGAGACTGAGTCCTGCATAGGGTTTCATACTCAGCCCAGAGACTGCTTGAGATTCTCTCTCTTCTTCTCCCTTGGACCCTCCCCCACTCACAATAAATAAATAAATAAATAAATAAATAAATAAATAAATAAATCTTTTTAAAAAAATAATAGCAACAGCAATTTGTTCTAATTTTCTATACAGTAGGTGTTTTGTAGTATGGAAGAAAAACTTGGAGTCAAACCCCAGTTCTAATACCTACCTGCTATATGACCTTAGAGGAATCATTAAACTTTAATAAGCTTAATTGTCTTCTTCTGTTTCAGAAAACAGCTTTAACCATCTACCTAAGAATAGTTTTTAGAATTAGAAATCATGTTTATAGCTCTTAGCACAGTGCCTGGCAAATGACAGGTGTTAAATAAATGGTAAGAATTACTTTTATTTCACATATGCTAGGTATTTCTATTTCTAAGAGTAGGATCTTCTGAGAATAGTTTGATTATACATCTTGGTTCTTGGTCTTTTTTTTGTTTAGGTGGCATGATCCCAGACTAATGTTATTTTCATCACCTTGATTTCTTAAAGTGTGTCCCTTGAACCTTTACATACCTGACTAGATTAGGTAGAAGGCACTAAACATATACTCTGAAATAATTCAGGGTTTCCATCCTTCCCCATGGCTGCCAAAATTCTTTTTAGAATTATAAAACATGTTTTAAAAAAATGAAAAAAAATCACCAAGTTTTTAAAAACTGCCTATATTGTAAAAAATGTCTTTGGGATGTCTGGGTGGCTTGGTGGTTGGGCATCTACCCTCAGCTCAGGGTGTGGTCCTCGAGTCCCAGGATTGCATCCCACACTGGATTTCCCTCGAAGAGCCTACTTCTCCCTCTGCCTATGTCTCTGCCTCTCTATGTGGGTCTCTCATGAACAAATAAATAAATTCTTTTTTAAAGTCTTTAATATACTCCTTATTTTAAATTCAAAAAATGAACACTAATAGATATGCAAAGAATAAAGAGAAAGAAATCCAGGTATATCACTAAAGTGAATTGCAAACCATGAAAAAGCAAGAGAAGAAAAACCAGAGAAGAACTACATAAAAAACAACAAAGTAAGTATCAAAATAGCAATAAGTACAAATCTATCCATAATGACTTTGAATGTAAATGGATTAAATGCACCAAACAAAAGACACAGAGTGATAGAATGAATTAAAAGCAAAACAAAACAACAAAACAAAAAACCAAGACCCAACTATATGCTACCTACAAGAGATTCATTTTAGACCTCAAGATACTTGCAGATTGAAAGTGAGGGGATGGGGGGGAACCTATCATGGAAATGGATGTCAAAAGAATGCTGGAGTTGTAAAATTTATATCTGACAAAATAGACTTTAAGACAAAAACTGTAACAAGAGACAAAGATACTATATAATCATAAAAGGAACCACCAAACAGGAATATCTAACAATTGCAAATATTTATGGCCCCAAAATAGAAGCACCCAAATATAAAAAACAGTTAATAATAAACATAAAGGAATAATAATACTACAATTAATAGTAGAGGATTTTTGAAAGCCCCCATTTATATTAATGGACAGATCACCTAAATAGAAAATAAAAAAGGAAGCAACGGTTTTGAATTACACACTAGACAAAATGGACTTAACAACATTATCTACAAGCATTATCTACAATAGCCAAACTAGGAAAACAACCCAAGTGTCCATCAACTGATTAATGGATAAAGCAAATATGATATTTATATCATACGCATAATATTATATATTATATATAATATGAATATATTATGGAATGGCATACATATATATAATGGAATATGACTCAGCCATAAAAAAAGAATGAAATATTGCCATTTGCAATGACATTGATGGAACTAGAGAGTGTTATGCTAAGCAAAATAAATGCAATAGAGAAAGACAAATAACATATTATTTCACTCACATGTGGAATTTAAGAAACAAAACAAACAAGCAAAGGGGAATAGAGAACAACAGGAAAATCAAGAAAAAGACTTTTACCTATAGGGAACAAATTTATGGTTGCCAGAAGGGAGGTGAGCAGGTGGATAGATGATAGGGATTAAAGAGGGTACTTGTGATGAACACTGGGTAATGTATGATTCACTATATTGCACACCTGAAACTGATGTTATACTGTATGTTAACTGAAATTTAAATTAAGCCTTTTAAGTCATAAGGAAATACAAATATGGTAGTGTACTGCATTTATCAAAAAAATCTGCAGATAAGTAGACCCATGAAATTTAAACACATGTTGTTCAAGGGTCAACTGTTTAAGAAATTAGGAAGATAAAAAAAAAGAAATTAGGAAGATACCAAATAAATGATCTAATTTTGCACCTCAAAGAACTAGGAGAACAAATTAAGCCCAAATATAGCTGAAGTAAAGAAATACTAATGGAAAGAATGAAAATAGATAAAATAGGAAGGAGGCAAGATGGCAGAAGAGTAGGGGACCTTTGGTCCCCCAAACTTACCTAGGTAACTTTAAAACCACCCTGAACACCTATGAATTCAACCTGAAACATAAAGAGAGAACAGCTGAGACACTACAGAAAGAAAAGTGATCACTTCTGACAGGGTAGGAGGGTGAAGAAGAGGAATGAGGGGATATATTGGAAGATAAATAGTAGGGAAGGGAGCCTTGGAAAGCCACTGCAGGAAAGTGGTACAGCAAACAGTCGGGAACTTTGGAAATTTGCTCCTGAGAAAGTCTTCCCTGACTGAAAAATGGTCAGTGGAGAAATAGAGCAGGATCATGGGAGGGGCAGTGAAGTCTCAATATTCCTGGAGACACAGTAAGAGTAGGGGTGCCCATGAGAAACCATGATTTGTGCCATAAACTGCAAACTGTAGTGGGATAGTGGTAAAAGACTAGAATACAGCAACTCTTTAAAGGCATCTGGGAGAGGCAGCCAGGTACACAGTCCAGCAGCTGAGCTCTCTCTGCCCCAGAGTCCGGCAGTGGACAGAAGCAAGCTATCCTCTGTTCCCTCCAGGACAGGTGGAACTGAGGAGGACAGCAAAAGCTCTCCTGCAACTAGGCACCTTTCAATTTGTATGGATCAGTGCCCCCACACCTGCCCCCAGAAGGATCTATGCCATTGTGCACTGGGAAACAGCAGTTTGGTAAGGGTGGGAAGCTTCTGGCTCTGGGACTGGAGATTTAGCCACTGCCATTTTTTTTTCTCCTTTCACCTGAAAGAGGTATGGATTCTGGGGAACAAAGGCCTCACAGGACAAAACAGCTTTACATGGAGCATGGACACCTGGCAAGGGGCGGGGCATCTCCACCCAGGCACAGACACCTGAGAATCAGTGTAGCAGGCCTGTCCCCCAGAAGAACAGCTGAAAGAATAGGGGAAGAGCAAGTTTACTGACCAAGGAACATAGGAAAGCTCAAGGACTGAGGAAGAATAGTATATAGAACTTGAGGGTTTTTTTCCTGCCTTAACTATGATATTTTATCAACTCTCCATTTTTAAGTTTTTTCCTCCTCATATTTTTATAATTATATGTCATAGATATATTCTTCATTTTTGGATTCTTTTCAACATATTCACTTTAATTTTTATAGATATATGTTACAGTATTTTTCTTTTTATTTTCTTTTTATTTTCTGGACCCTGACCTCTTTGGAAATGTCTAGGGTGTATTTTACTTAGGTTGTGGTTGATATTTTTGACTCTGCTCATCATACAGCCATTTTGCAATGGAAAAAAATGACTAGAAGGAAAAATTCACCACAAAAGAAAGAACCAGAAGTATTACTCTCTGCCACAGACCTAATGGATATGGATTTAAATAGCATGTCAGAGATACATTTCAGAGGTACTATTATAAAATTACTGGTGGCTCTTGAAAAAAAAAACACAAAGGACTCTAGAGATTCTCTTACTGCAGAATTGAGATCTATCAGGCCAAAATGAAAAATACTTTAACTGAGATGCAGTCTAAACCGGATGCTCTAACAGCTAGGGTTAATGAGATAGAAAAGAGAATGAGTGACATAGAAGACAAGTTGATGGAAAGGAAGCAAGCTGAGGAAAAGAGAAAAAAACAATTAAGAACCCATGCAGAGAGAGTTTGGGAAATAAATGATAGCTTGAGAAGAAATATTATTCCTTCTAAAAGATGAATGGATCAATCCTACTAAAGATGAATGGGTCAATTCCACTAAAAGATGATTGGGTCAACCAGGAAATTAGTAATGGATTTTAAAAATTCATGGAAACTAACAAAAATGAAAGTAAAACCATCTTAAAATCCTTGAGATACAGCAAAAGTCATCATAAAAGAGAAATACATTGCAATACAAGCCACCCTCAAAAAAATTGGAAAAATCTCAAATACACAAGCTAACCTTACACCTAAAAGAACTGGAGAAAGTACAGCAAATAAAGCATAAACCAAACAGAAGAGAGATAATAAAGATTAGAACATAACTCAATGAAATAGAGACCAGAAGACCTGTACAACAGATCAATGAAACCAGGAGCTGGTTTTTCAAAAAATAAAAATAAAATAAAACAGATAAACTCCTAGCCAGACTTATTAAAAAGAAAAAAAGATTCAAATTAATAAAATCATGAACAAAAGAGATCACAACCAATTGCAAGGAAATACAAATGATTTTGAAAATGTATTATAAGAAACTAAATGGCAAAAAAAAATTAGGCAATCTGGAAGAAATGGATGCATTACTGGAAACCTATAAATCACCAAAACTGAAACAGGAAGAAATAGAAAACATTCTTAATGTTTAGTAAAAAGGCCAATAACCAGTGAGGAAATTGAAACAGTCATCAAAACACTCCCAAGAAACAAGAGTCCAGGGCCACTTGGCTTCCCAGGGAATTTCTACCAAACATTTATAGAAGAAATAATACTTATTCTACTAAAGCTGTTTTAAAGGGTAGAAATCGAAGGAATACTTCCAAACTCGTTCTATGAGGTCAATATTATCTTGATCCCAAAACCAGACAAAGACCCCACCAAAAAAGGAGAATTACACACCAATATCCCTGATAAACATGAAGGCAAAAATTATCTCCAAGATACTAGCCATGAGGATCCAACAGTAATATTGAGAGCATTATTCACCACAACCAAGTGGGATTTATTCCTGGGATGCAAGAGTGGTTCAACATTCCTAAAGCAATGTGATAGATCACATCAACAAAAGAAAAGATGAGAACCATATCATCCTCTCAATAGATGCAGAGAAAGCAATTGACAAAATACAACATCCATTCCTGATTAAAGCTTCAAAGTGTAGGGATAGAGGGAACACTTCTCAATATCATAAAAGCCATTTATGAAAAGCCCATAACGAATATCATTCTAATGGGGAAAAAACTGAAAATATTTCCCCTAAGATCAGGAACATGACAGGGATGTCCACTCTCACCACTGTTGTTCAACATAGTACTAGAAGTCCCAGCCTCAGCAATCAGACCACAAAAAGAAAAAAAAAAGGCATTCAAATTGGCAAAGAAGTCAAACTGTCCCTCTTCCCAGATGACATAATACTCTAGATAGAAAACCCAAAAGACTCCACCCCCAGATTGCTAGAACTCATACAGCAATTCAGCAATGTGGCAGGATACAAAATCAATGCCCAGCAATCAGTGGCATTTCTATACACTAACAATGAGACTAAAGAACGAGGAATCAATCCCATTTACAATTGCAGCCCAAAACGTAAGATACTTATGAATAAACTCAACCCAAGAGGTAAATGATCTATTACCTAAAAACTACAGAACACTTCTGAAACCAATCGAGGAAGATGCAAAGAGATGGAAAAACATTCCGTGTTCATGAACTGGAAGAATAAATATTGTGAAACTGTCTATGCCACCCAGGGCAATTTACACATTCAATGCCATCCCTATCAAAATACCATGGACTTTCTTCACAGAGTTGGAAAAAATAATCTTAAGATTTGTATGGAATCAGAAAAGACCCTGAAAAGCCAGAGGAATGCTGAAAAAGAAAACCAAAGCTGGGGGCATCACAGTGCCTGACTACAAGCTGTATAAAAAGCTGTGATCATCAAGACAGTGTGGTACTGGCACAAAAACTGACACATATGTCAATGGAACAGAATAGAGAACCCAGAAATGGACCCTCAACTCTATGGACAATGAATCTTTGACAAAGCAGGAAAGAATATCCACTGGAAAAAGGACAATCTCTTCAATAAATGGTGTTGAGAAAATTGGACATCCACATGCAGAAGAATGAAACTAGACTATTTTCTTACACCATACACAAAGATAAACTCAAAATGGTTGAATGATCTAAATGTAAGAAAAGAATCCATCAAAATCCTAGAGGAGAACACAGGCAACAACTTTTTTGAACTTGGCCACAGCATTTTTTTGCAAGACACATCTATGAAGGCAAGGGAAACAAAAGCAAAAATGAACTATTGGGACTTCATCAAGATAAAAAGCTTCTGCACAGCAAAGGAAAGAGTCAGCAAAACTAAAAGACAACCTACAGAATGGGAGAAGATATTTGCGAATTTATCAGATAAAGGGCTAGTATCCAAGATCTATAAAGAATTTATCAAACTTATCACCTATGAAATAAACAATCCAGTCATAAAATGGGCAGAAGACATGAACAGACTTTCTCCAAAGAAGACCTACACATGACCAACAAGCACATGAAAAAAAATGCTCTGCATCACTTGCAATCAGGGAAATACAAATCAAAACCACAATGAGATATAATCTTACACTAGTGAGAATGACTAAATTTAACAAAGCAGGAAATCACAAATGTTGGCAAGGATGTGGAAAATGAGGAACCATCTTACACTGTTGGTGGGAATGCAAAATGGTACAGCTGCTCTGGAAAACAGTGTAGAGGTTCCTCAAGAAGTTAAAAATAGAGCTACCCTGCAATCCAGCAATTGAACTACTGGGTAAAGATACAGATGCAGTGAAACGGCAGGACACGTGCACCCCAATGTTCATAACAGCAATGTCCACAATAGCCAAACTGTGTAAGGAGCCATGATGTCCTTCAACAGATGGATAAAGAAGATGTGGTCTATATATACAATGGAATATTACTCAGCCATTAGAAAGGACAAATACCTACCGTCTGCTTCAATGTGAATGGAACTAGAGGGCATTATTGCTGAGTAAGTCAATTGGAGAAAGACTATTATATGATTTCACTCATGTCTGGAATATAAGAAATAGTGAAAGGGAGTCTAAGGGAAAGAAGGGAAACTGAGTGGGGAAAAATTAGGGAGGAAGACAAACCGTAAGAGACTCCTAACTCTGGGAAAGAAACAAAGGGCTACAGGAGGAGGGGATTGGGTAACTGGGTGATGGGCACTAAGGAGGGTACTTGATGGGATGAGCACTGGGTATTATACTTTATGTTCACAATTTACTTTAAATAAAATATTTTTAAAAGAAGAAGAAGAAAAATAAAATAGATGAAATAGAGACCATAAAAATAATGGATAAAATCAAAGAATAGATTTTTCCAAAATATAAACAAAATTAATAAACTTTTAGCAAGACTAAGAAAAAAATAATAAATAATATCAAATGAAACAAGAGAAACTACAACTGACAGATCATAAGAGACTACTACTATGAACAAGTATAAGCCAACAAATTAGATAACTAGAAGAAATGAATAAGTTCCTAGAATTATGCAACCTATGAAGACTGAAGTAGGAAGAAACAGAAAGTCTGAGAGACCAATAACAAGTAAGGATACTAAAATAGTAATCAAAAACCTCCCAACACCTAAAACCTCATAACTAGATGGTAAGTGGTGAATTATATAAAATATTTAAACAAAAACTAATTCCAATCATTCTCAAACTCTTTCAAAAATTTGAAGAGGAAGGAACACTTCCAAACTCATTGTGTGAGTCTAGTATTACCTGACTCCAAATGACAGATATGGACAGTATAAGAAAACTACAGACTAATTTTTCTAATGAATATAGATGTAAAAACTGACAACAGAATATTAGCAAACCAAATTCAAGAACTCATTAACAGGACTATACACTATGACCAAGTGCAATTTACCCCTGAAATGCAGGGATAGTTCTTTTTACATAAATCAATAATTGTGATACTTCACAATTATTACAATAATTTCACAATTATCACAATAATTATAATATTTCTATTTTTAATAGAATTAAAAATAAAAATCGTAATCACTTTAATAGATGCAGGAAAAGCATTTGGCAAAAGACAACATCCTTTGATGATAAAACCATCAACAGCTTAGGTATAGAAGCTTAAAGATAGAAGGTACATAAGTCAACCTATGACAAACCTTCAGCTAACACACTCTGAAGAAAAATGTAAAGCTTTTACCATAAGATCATGAACAAGGCAAGTGTATTCATATTCAACACAGTACTGGAAGTCCTAGCTAGAGCAATGAGACAAGACAAAGAAATAAATGCAAATAAGAAATAAAGAATTAAGATTTTCATTATTTGCAAATGATAAGATTTTTCACAGTTGGCCCTTGAATAACATGGTTTGAACTGCATGGGTCCACTTATATGCAGAATTTTTTTATAAATGTGTGTACTGTAGATTTATTTTCTTTTCCCTCTGATTTGTTTAACAATTTCTTTGTTTTGTTGTAAGAATACAGTATATCATTTATACATATATATTACAGTGTAATATATATATTACAAAATATGTGTTAATTGACTGTGTTATCAGTACTGCTCTAGTGAACTGTAAACCATTAGTAGTTAAGTTTTTGGGGACTCAAAAGTTATACACAGATTTTTTTACTGGACAGGACATCCTTCTATACTGCTTGTGGTGCAGTCACTGTGGAAAACAGGCAGCTTCTCAAAAAGCAAAATTACAATTCTCATATGCTCCAGCAATTACACCCCTACTCCAAATAATTGAAAACAGAGATTTAAACAGCAACCCAGGGGCACCTGGGTGGCTCAGTAGGTTAAGTGTCTGTCTGCCTTGGGTTCAGGTCATGATTCCAAAGTCCTGGGATCAAGTACCTCATGAGGCTCCCTGCCTAGTGGTGAGTTGGCCTCCTTTCCCCTGCTCATGCTCTGTCTCTCTCCCTTCTCTCTCAATCAATCAATCAATCAATCAATCAATCAATATTTTTAAAAAATATAAAAGAAATAAAAATAAAGTTACCAGACACCATGTTTATTGCAGCATTATTCATAATAGCCAAAAGATGGAAACAATCCAAATGTTCATCAGCAGGTAAATGGATAAAAAAAAATGTGATATATACATATAATGGAATATTTTTCAGCCATAAAAAAGGAATGAAGTTCTAACACATCATGGATGAAACTTGAAAACATTATGCTAAGTGAAATAGGCCAGATACAAAAGGACAAATGTTGTATGATTTATTTATATGAAATATACTAGGCATGTTCCTAGAAATAAAAAGGAAATTGGAGGTTACAGAGGCTGGACAGAGGCAGGAATGGGAGTTATTGCTTAATGAATTTCTCTTGAGGGTGATGAAAAGTTGTGGAGATAGAGGTAGTGATGATTGTACAACATTGTGAATGTCATTAATACCAATGAATTGCATACTTAAAAGATGATTAAAATGGCAAACTTTATGTTATATATTTTTATCACAATAAAATTTTTAGTAGATTGGTTAAATTCAGGCCAACTATTGGTTTAAGTTTATAACAAACTTTGAATAAAAACTACCTCATAATAAGGCATGATTATCTCAAATAACATGGTAACATAGGTGAAACAGTAGAGGTACTCTTATCTCAAAGTACAATAGAAGAGTAATTCTCTTGCACTCTACATCACAACCATTTAATTTTATTTTGAAAGTTCCAGCCAATGTAGAAAGACACAGATTGATTATTAAAATTATATATGTTGGATAGGAAGAACAAATTTATCACTGTTTTAATTTATATATATATATATATATATATATATATATATATATATATACACATTTATTTTTAAGACAGAAAGTATGCTCAAGTTGATGAGGGAGGGGCAGAGGGAGGATCTTAATCAGGCTCCACCCCAAGCACAGAGCCTCATGCAGACTCAGTCTCAGGACCCTGAGATTATGACCTGAGCTGAAATCCAGAGTCAGACACTTAACTAACTGAGCCACTCAGGCACCCCATTTTAAAATATATTATATAAAACATCTAAAGAATCTAGATAAAATATTAATTATTTATACCACAAAGCGTCTTTTTCTTGTTTTATCTTGATGAATTTTTGGCATTATATCATGTTAAGAATTCATAATGCCAATACTGTTATTTGATTGATGCAAAGCTATCACTTCCCTTTTACACAGATCTTAGTTGAAATTAATTTTTACATACTAGTCAATATGTTTTTATATTATGTGATGACTGTCCAAGGAGTTATTTCCATATTTAATAATATTCTCTTTTCATTTATTTAAAATTATACCATGGGAACACACAATCATTCACATTTTTATCTTACAAAACAAAAAATCTTTTTACCTTGAAATTCTGTTGCTTCTTGTCTTTCAGTCTTGCTTTGTAATTTCTCTTCTACAACAGCAGCCTTAATGACAAAAGTTATAATAAGTAATTTCAAATTTATATCTTGTAACTCTAATTACCTTCTTTCAGAGCAAGAACTTTTACTCATATCTACAACATCATTAGATAAATGTTTTACTTTTATATATGAATGCATCAAATAAAAGCATGAAAACAATTAATGGATCTGAAAATCATTTGGGAACATGTATGTGGAGGGAACCCAAGCTATATTGTGATCCTCCTCATAAATAATTGCAAATAAATCATGTTAATAATGATGATGATTCTAGTTTAGATTTATATATTAGTCTGATTCAATCTCTAGACTAACTTATGAAATTATTTTTAAGGTCATTTTAATAAATTCTATGATAAAAATATATTGTAGATATATGTCAAATATATACAGCCCTTTTATCATCTTTTCTCCCAGTATTTTTGCTTTAAGAGTTTTCTAATCAGGGACACCTAGGTAGCTCAGTGGTTGAGCATCTTCCTTCAGCTCAGAGTGCGATCCTGGGGTCCTGGGTTGAATCACACATCAGCTCCCTACAGAAAGCCTGCTTCTTCCTCTGCCTATGTCTCTGCCTCTCTCTGTATGTGTCTCATG
This sequence comes from Nyctereutes procyonoides, assembly GCF_905146905.1. Lineage (NCBI taxonomy): Eukaryota > Metazoa > Chordata > Mammalia > Carnivora > Canidae > Nyctereutes > Nyctereutes procyonoides. The sequence goes on from NW_026575143.1 coordinate 4,137,876, forward strand.
AATAAATGAATAAAATATTTTTTAAAAAAAGATTTTCCTAGTCAAATACTGTTTTAACAAAAGCAATTCTGATAATTTTCTAGGCATTGTTTAAGGAATATAAAATCATTTCGAAACAATGTTTCACAATTACCTGACTATTTGAAAATATTTTTCTAGATGAACCTGAAATGATAATTTCCCTATCTCAGTTAGGAATTGTGTATCTTTTATCATTAAAACTCTAATCTAAGCCACAACTTCTTTGTTGATACAGCTTAGAATTTTTATGTAAAAATAAAAATTTTACATAATTTTTAAAATTATGTAATTTAAAATTATGTAATTTAAAATTATGTAATTATTTTAAAATTTTACATAATTTTTAAAATTATTTTAAATTATTTTAAAATTTTTAAAATGTAATATTTGAGAATCTCTGATTCTCAAATATTACTTTAAACATCCTAAGTATAAAACAGATTATATTAAAATATAAAATTGTATTACTTTTAAATAAGAAAATATTAATGAGTTTTAACATTTTCTTAAAATATTAAAGGAGTCTAGCAATTCAAAGTACACAGCTTTCAAATTATTGTACTATATCTTACCTTTGAGATGTCACTACCCATTGGCTTTCTTTTAGTAAGAACAGAGGGTGAAATGAATGATGCTGTAGCTGTTTCACTCCCTTGAAGTGATGTTTTGCCAGACAGTAAATCTTCAATCTCCTTGTTTGATAATAGTCTTGTTAATGGTTTCTCATGGGTCTTTAATGGAAGCGTGTAGGATAGGTCTTTATCAGCTGAAACTTCATTTGAACTCCTTAGAAAAGCTGAACCATCTTGAGTGTTTAGGATCTGTGAAAGATCTGAAATAGCAGAGCTAGCTCTTTTCTTCTCTGAGCTTTAGAATTACAAAACATCTTGTATTAGATTATGTGAAGAACATTTTAAATTTTTAATTTAAGTATCATTTTAATAATCTATGAGAATATTAAATAGGCAATCATAATTATCCATTAATGAATGGTAATACAAATATGAAGTTGCTGCTAGATAACAAGTTGAAGACAATATATCTTTTAGGAATTAAAAAAGATATACAGAATTAAATAACTTTTAAAATACTTAACATAAGAGCTATTCAAGATCATAACAGGCACAGAACAAAAAATATTTGGTCACACAAAGTAGAACACAAGATGTTTTAGAAGATGCCCTTCAGTCACATTTATTCCAAAGTTATTTTTCCACAATTTCATTTCAGAATGAAAATAAAAATTTCTCTATAGCAGTTTTAATATTAAAAGATCACTGTCTTCTACCAGAGTTAATTTCCAAGCTCTGAGTTAGTTTTCTTCAAGGCAATAAGTATTTATTCTTCACCAGTTGGCAGGCTCAGCTTATTAGGGGTCCAGGACTAGGGTAACCATATGTCATGGTTTGTCTACACAGTCCCAATTTATGCTTGTTCCAGCATTCCACTTTAGATGATAATTTAAAGGTCCAACTAGCTATGTTCTATAGAATTTGACATTCTATAGAAAAAAAAAAGCTTTTCTGGTCCTATCGAATGCAACAGAATTTGATGGTTCTTCACTTTATACAGCTATTATTCCAGTTAATATAATTTGCCTAAGGTTTGTTGCAGTGCCTAAAATAATTTGAATTTTGGTCATGCAGATGCAAAATTTTACAATGTAACTATTTCACTCATCCTAATCTGTTGGTTTGAGATGAATTTCCAACACTAGAGTTTGAATTATAAAAAAGAGGCATATGGAAGACAATTCTAGAACAAAAGTGTAAGATAATTGATGGTTAAAAGGACATCGTTTATGAAAGACTTTTGTAGTAGTTATAAAACAGATTCCAATATTAAAGTTAAAGAGAAAAGATGGCTGCTTGTCATAAATCAAGGATATCTCAGCCTCAAACATGATTTAATAGTTTTATTATTCATTTGAATTTAAAATGACTAGTTCTAAAATAGCCTAACACTCTTCTGGAAACCATTTTTGAAGATATATCCTAGAGGACTCATAATTTTTAGGCCATTGAAGCATAACAACTCTTCAAGTACATGATATAAATTGATGCTTTTTTTACAAACATACCTGCAGCTATTAGTAGCTGCATGACCACTCATGTTACCACTATTACCACATAGCTATAAGTAGAAAGCAAAATACTTTTAAAGATTTTGAAATATTTATGAGGAGATATCATTAATCATTTGATTCTACTATAACAATAGAGGCAAATGATCCTACTATAACAATAGAGAAAATATGTGGCAATCTTGAGAACAAGCCTTAAATAAAATACAAAGACTATAATACAAAGTTTGTTTATGACCATACTCCCACATGCAAGCATTCCCCATTTATACTGGCTTCTACAATCATAAAGGACAGTCATTTTATAACACCATAATACTCCTGAGGGAAGGGACAGGAAATGAAAAACACTAGAAATGTATGCAAGCAGTACTGTATTCAAGCTCACATCAACCAAACAGACAGCTCTAAGAAGTGGAGACAGGCATACTTTCAAGGCCAGATGTTTACTTGAATGATAAAAGAAAAGAAGAGGAAATGGAGGGAAAAGGAGGAGGAAAACAGAAGGAGGAGGAAGAGAAGAAAGGAGGAAGAGAATATAAAGTCTATGAAAGTCAGCCTATATTCACACATAAAATAATAATGATCAGCCCTATCCCCATTCTTTGGTAAATTATCAAAAACAACCTAAATATATTTTATAAGTCTTGCTAAATGTGCATCATTTGTCGTTCACTTATGATTAAGATTCTTTCTAGCCATCACTCTGTGCTAAAAACTTACAATATAATAGTATACTTATAAGCATGTATTTCAACAGCTTTGATATAAGAATGTTGATAGCATTCTACATGACAGTCTTCAACGTCACTGAAGTGCTATAAAGAATACATCTACTCTTGCTTGCAAAAGTATTTGTTAATCTGTAGATCTGAGCATTCTATCCTTTTTTCACCAAGCAAATAGGTATGTAAAGGCAAATCTGTTATGCATATCATTAGACACCCTTTTAACACATTGTCATCCAGACAAAATGGATGATTCCTCAACCTGTCCTGAGTTGTCTTGTCTGTTTCTATTCCAAGACCTTCTATTTCTCAGCTTTCCTTATTAACTCCAACCATTTTCTAAACTGTTCCCAAGGCATTTCCCTCCTCCCTTAGGAAAAAAAAAAAACTCTCTTATAAGTATTGATACATACACTGAACCTTTAATAATGGAAATATAGAGGAGAATGGATTTGATATTCTTATCTTCAATAATAGAATATGTAGAATGCATTTCTATATATAAAGAAAACAAAAGAGCTAGGATTCAAAGTGTGTAGTACAACCTTAAATGTTTCTAAAAATTAACTTTAGAAGAAAATTTCAATATAATGAATGTAAAATTAACATTCAAAAACTATCATATCTTGATAGTTTTAAAGAGTATATTATTATTGGTCAAATTCTTCATAGTGATTAGTTTTAGGCTCCTCAACTAAAAAGGAACTCAAAAAATTTTGAAAAGATTTGATAAAAATGCAAATGATTAAAAACCTGGAAAAATGAAATGTTAAGATACTTAGAATTATTTCACCTAGAGGAAATAAGGCTGGTTGACTACTTAGAAATAGTTTGTAAATGTGTAAACATATCTTACACTGAAAACGTTTATAGCTATTGCTATTCCTGAAATAATTAAAAATAGGACTTAAACTATAAAATAAGGAAATTATATGAAACAGAAAAGGGAAACTATTCTAGAAAATAAACTAGAAAAACAAATTATTGGTTAATGAGAGTGGTATACATATTTTCTCTTGCATGGCCCTGGATATTTCCATTTCTCCAGCCAGTAGCTTGGCAGAGATTCTCAAAATCTTTCACTGATACTTACAAAATTGGACTATGAACTCCCTCCACACACTCTTTTATTGACACATCTACTACCCCTTCATCAGGGAACTTTGCAGTTACAGAATCATCTATTTTTCTCTGCACCCCTCCCAATTTCTCTATAAATATATAAACTAGTATGTGACTGGGATCCTTACCCTAGAGCACTTTCCATTATCCATCAAGTTGTCTCTAGCCCAAACATTTCCTTGTGCAAAATGGAGCTTGGAATACTACATGTGTCCTGCTTCTATTCTGCTTATAAGTTTTTTTCAATAAATACTATTTTATTGTAACAAATTACATTGTATATTTAGTTGTATATGACTTGTCTGGATATTACAGCCTTTGAAAATAGAACTAGTTTGATTGGGCCACCACTGAGGTGAGAAATAAATCCCCTGGAAGCCTTATATCAGACAAACTATTGAGTTGGAATGGCCAAAATCTCAGTGGCCATATTATATATAGTCACAAAAGCCCCAGAGGGGCAAATTACTTAACCAAACTAGAATGACAAGAGCTCAGGTAGCCCCAGAGATATGGGACACCATAACCTCTAAGTAGGTAGTGTAGTTGCATAGTCCACAGACTAATGAAACCCTGAAAGGGGCAGATTTCTCTATAAAAGAAAAATCTGGAGCAATAAACTTATAAATAGGTGGCTACAGTACCTTACTTACTAAAGGAAAGTCAAAGAGGCTAGGTCAGCAAAGCCTAGAGAAATTGTGACTGAGAGTTAAGCCAATACTAAAACCTGAAAAGGACTTAAAACGGGACAGAGAAGAGACTTTATGGTTGGCCTCTTTTGCAACAAAGGGAGGAATACTATCAAGCTGATACAAAATTTGGAATGATCTTAACAGAGTTACACAGATAGGACAAACTGAAATGGAGCCCTGTCCTTTCTGGCTCTCTAGAGAGTAAGACCTCAAGTATTGCTAAACTTACTATATACTCAATATTACATGATGTGTAAAAAGGAATTAACATAGCAGGGCTAAGACTTTTATCCTTAACATAGGCCTGTTTACAAGATTGACCCATGAGTGGCATCCAGGAAGTTACCAGGGTTTCCATTATCCCTAGAATTGATAAAAGTGGCTGATTGTGCCCAAACTGTACAATATCATTTATGCTGAACATTTGCTTTCCTTCTGGGAATATGGGGTTTTGGTACATGGTAGGAACAGGGTGTCTACAAGACCAGCTACCAGTAAAATCCCTGGGTACTGAGTCTCTAATGACCTTAACTAGTAGACAACATTTCATGTGTTGCTACAAAGAAAGGACTCTTGGATGTTTGTACCCAGTGTCTTCCAAACTTTGCCCTATGTGTCTTTTCCCTTTAGTGATTCTGCTTTGTAAATTTTTACTATAATATCATAATGACTATGTTCTGAGCCCTGTAAGTCTTCCCAGTAAATCAGTATACCCCTAGGGTGGCTTTGGGGATTCCCCAATACAGTTGGCATCATGATCAAGGAAAGCTGCAAAGAAAAAGTGTTAAGGGGATTTTGCTGCCAATGGTGGCTTGGAATTTAAATTCTTTGGCTATTGAAAACAGGACAAGATTCCATAATTAATTGTTTTTGCTTATTAGAAGCTCTGGAAAAAGAAAGGCACCAGGAGCAAGAGAGACAATCTCTAAATAAAGATACACTTTTGGTGTTTAAACAGCAGTTTTTTGGTTGTTAATAAGCTCTTGTAAAATCAGACATTTGATCGTTAGTGACGATGATGATTTTCTGGCTGATGTGCATATGTTTGAGTGAATTATTTTGCACTCTAAGACTGACAAAGTAGGTTTGGTAACACCTTCATTGCCATTTGGACTAGTAATGGGGCTCTCTCCACGGCATCTCAGCTTTGCTACTAATTAAAAAAATAATTATTAAAGAAAAAAGCTAATTCACAGATCCTAATTGCCTGGACCTGACTCAGCTGAAACCTGACACTGTCTGCTATGGACTATTTCAGCCTCAGCATGGGTTGTTCTAAAGAATGAAAAGCAGACTTAATCAGACTCTGAGACAGCTCCAGATTTAGGACACCTGTCTTTGAGGTGTCCTAAACTCCAAAAACATCATGTATGCAGACTGCACCATGTAGATCACATACAAATATCCACAGACAAGAGCTTGTTCTCTGACGAAACCATCTTAAATTCAGCTGCTGATCTACTCTGTATACAGAGACTATATTCCTCACTTTCCCTGATAAAAGCTACAAGTTGGGGGAGGGCACATCTCAAGGAATGTGGCCACTGCATGCTTTTAACAAAATCTCAACTCCCTTTCTAGTTGTTGATTATTGTGTTTGACTTGCTAGATTCATTGTAGTTTGCAAAAATGGACTGATACTCTGACTCTACATCTCTCACCTGTCTCCTAGTATACACATTTTAGTAAGTCAGTTTGACTTTTAAAAGGACGTGTTCCCACAAAGAAATTGATTTTTTTTTTCTAGTCTGCTCACTGGATAAATGATCAGAACAAAAGGGATGGGAAGTTATGTAAACCCATTTTGAAACTTTTGAAAATTCAGAATTTGTCCTGATCAATTCCTAAACATTTGTATCTTTCTGATTAAGATATATAAAAGTGCTTTACTGCAAAAATGCTTTTGTCCTTCTTGCACACTTTGACTTGCCTTCAGCCAAAAGATCTGGATGGAAGTAGAACATGATTTAGAAAAAATATAAAGTTTTAATTACTGAATGAAAACACTTGGTAAAAAACAAAACCTCAGGAACTTAGGAGGCACTAAGGAGGGGGAGGGAACTAATAATCTTTGTTTTTCAAAATTGTTCCAAAGGTTTCCCCCCTTCCTGAAAGAAAATGCCCTATGCTGCATTTCCAAGCTGCTGAGAGCACTTTGAATTCAAACTGACTGCTGAAATGACATGATATTCTACGTGGAAACCCCCAAAATTGCTAGAACTCATACAGCAATTTGACAATGTGGCATATCAATGTACAGAAATCAGTTACATTTCTACATATTAACAATGAGACAAAAGAAAGAGAAATTAAGGAGTCAATCCCATTTATAATTGCACCAAAAACTGTAAGATACCTAGGAATAAACCTAACTAAAGAGGTAAAGGATTTATACTCTGAAAGCTATAGAACACTCATGAAAAACATTGAGGAAGACACAACGAATGGAAAAGCATTTCATATTCATGGATTGGAAGAAAAATATTGTTAAGATGTCTATGTTACCTAGAGCAATCTATAAATTCAATGCAATCTCTATCAAAACACCATCAATTTTTTTTTTTACAGAGCTGGAACAAATAATCCTAAATTATGTATGGAACCACAAAAGACTCTTAATACCAAAGGAATGTTGAAAAAGTAAACCAAATATGGTGGCATCACAATGCCGGGCCTCAAGTTGTATTACAAAGCTATTATCATCAGGGGATCCCTGGGTGGCGCAGTGGTTTGGTGCCTGCCTTTGGCCCAGGGCGCGATCCTGGAGACCCGGGATCGAATCCCACGTCGGGCTCCCAGTGCATGGAGCCTGCTTCTCCCTCTGCCTGTGTCTCTGCCTCTCTCTCTCTCTCTGTGACTATCATAAATAAAGAAAAATTAAAAAAAAACACACAAAGCTATTATCATCAAAACAGTGTGGTACTGGCACAAAAACAAACACATAGATCAATGGAACAGAATAGAGAACCCAGAAGTGGACCCTCAACTTTATGGTCAACTAATATTCAATAAAGGAGGAAAGACTATCCACTGGAAGATAGACAGTCTCTTCAATAAATGGTGCTGGGAAAATTGGACATCCACATGCAGAAGAATGAAACTAGACCACTCTCTTGCACCATACACAAAGATAAACTCAAAATGGAGGAAAGATCTAAATGTGAGACAAGATTCCATCGAAATCCTAGAGGAGAACACAGGCAACACCCTTTTTGAACTTGGCCACAGTAACTTCTTGCAAGATACATCCACGAAGGCAAAAGAAACAAAAGCAAATATGAACTATTGGGACTTCATCAAGATAAGAAGCTTTTGCAAAGCAAAGGATACAGTCAACAAAACTCAAAGACAACCTACAGAATGGGAGATGATATTTGCAAATGACCTATCAGATAAAGGGCTAGTTTCCAAAATCTATAAAGAACTTCTTAAACTCAACACTAAAGAAACAAACAATCCAATCATGAAATGGGCAAAAGACATGAAGAGAAATCTCACAGAGGAAGACATACACATGGCCAACATGCAAATGAGAAAATGCTCTGCATCACTTGCCATCAGGGAAATACAAATCAAAACCACAATGAGATACCACCTCACACCAGTGAGAATGGGGAAAATTAACAAGGCAGGAAACCACAAATGTTGGAGAGGATGCGGAGAAAAGGGAACCCTCTTACACTGTTGGTGGGAATGTGAACTGGTGCAGCCACTCTGGAAAACTGTGTGGAGGTTCCTCAAAGAGTTAAAAATAGACCTGCCCTATGACCCAGCAATTGCACTGCTGGGGATTTACCCCAAAGATATAGATGCAATGAAACGCCGGGACACCTGGACCCCGATGTTTCTAGCAGCAATGTCCACAATAGCCAAACTGTGGAAGGAGCCTCGGTGTCCATCGACAGATGAATGGATAAAGATGATGTAGTCTATGTATACAATGGAATATTACTCAGCCATTAGAAATGACAAATACCCACCATTTGCTTCAATGTGGATGGAACTGGAGGGTATTATGCTGAGTTAAATAAGTCAATCGGAGAAGGACAAACATTATATGGTCCCATTCATTTGGGGAATATAAATAATAGTGAAAGGGAATAGAAGGGAAGGGAGAAGAAATGGGTAGGAATTATCAGAAAGGGAGACAGAACATGGAAGACTCCTAATTCTGGGAAACGAACTAGGGGTGGTGGAAGGGGAGGAGGGCGGGGGTGGGGGTGAATGGGTGACGGGCACTGAGGGGGGCACTTGGCGGGATGAGCACTGGGTGTTATTCTGTATGTTGGCAAATTGAAACCAATAAAAAATAAATTATTAAAAAAATAAAAAATAAAATTAGTTTCAAAGAGTATAATATTTTAAGCAAAGATAAAAACCAAGTTGTTTTATGATACTGAATTTAGAATTGCTGATTTTCCAATAAAAGTTAGAGAAATAATATTTTTAAATGCTTTACCTCTTGTCAGTTGGGCTTCCATTTGGGATACTTGAGATCTGTGATAAAGAATGCTAAATTTAAATACACAAACATGAACATTAAATGTTCACATTAAATTATTTAGAAAAGTATCATTCAAAGTAGGTTTTTAAATATGACAATTTTGTAAGATTAAGGTGTCAAAAAAGCTAAGAAATTATCATACCTAGCACTGGAAGAAACATTGTAGAAGATGAACCACTACCAAAATTATATTTCTAAATGACTGCAAAGGTTTTACATTTATAGTAAATAAAAATTATTTTAAACATATCTATTATATAATTATTTAATCTTTTTAATATTCTTTTTGATGCACCTATAATTCAAATGCCAATAGTATATTAATATGATGGTACTAATACATAATGTACTAATATGATAGTGTTTTTTAATTTAAAAAATTTGTAAAAGTATATTGAGAATGCATGCTCAAAATTTCCTTATTAGGGTGTATGATCAAAACTGGTGACATCAAGAGTGTGATTTTATTAATAGCTTACCCTTTGGGAAGATAACATATTTTCCCATAGCATATTGTTGATTCTAGATTTTTATCCCAGACCTGAATTTTACCTAGCTCAACTTCTTTCATGTAGAGATTAGCTAGCCTTATCCTTACCCATCTGTGTTAAAGACTTCTAATGTTCATCAAACTAATTTTCTTTTCTTAAGGCACATTACTGGTCTACATTTCTCAATCCTTCCTGTAGTTAAATGTGGTAAATTAATTATGAGATAAAATGATGTGTGCCATAAGCTTGGTCAATGAAAACTGACTCATTGACTCGTGTTTGGTCTCCCATCTTCTTTTCTGGTAGCTAGATGTCTATTCCCAATGTGGGCCAGGAAGCCAATGTAAGATGGCAAAACTTCCATATGCCAGGATACCTGAATGACCCTGGAAAGCAGGACTCCCTAACACAAACACAGACTCTGAACTTCCTGGAAGTACTTACATGAGGAAATAAGTTTCTATGGTATGTGAGCCATTACCATCATGGGCCTATATGTGACAAGAGTTAGTCTATATATTAAGTAATATACCACCACAGGTTTTCAGATGGACTATGAAGATAACTAGAACTAAATGATGATAAAACCTAACATTCACATAGTGCTTCATGATATACAAAAGCATTGGATAAACATTATCTCATTTTATTCTAACATATTTATAAAGTATCATCCTCCATTTACTAGGGGTTTTAAGGAAAAATATGTTCAGTTCCTGGCACATAGAAATGATAATAGTTCTTACTCTAACTTATAATTTAATAAAGACTACTATTGGGGCACCAGGGTGACACAGTGGTTGAGCATCTGTCTTTGGTTCAGGTCATGATCCCAAAGTCCCAGGATCAAGTCCTGCATTGGGCTCCCTGCATGGAGCCTGCTTTTCCCCCTGCCTGTGTCTCTGCTTCCATCTCTGTGTCTCTCATGAATGAGCAAATAAAATCTTAAAAAAAGAGAGAGAGAGAGAGAGAGAGACTACTATCCCAATAAGTAACTTTAAAAACAGGTACAAAACCAAAGAGCGACTACTTTTTTAAATATGTTTTTAAGATGTATATCTGATAGACATGTGTAATGTAATCTAATGTCCAGTAGTAGGAGTTCTAAGTATTTTTCTTTCACTCCTTTTAGATTTTAAGTTTCTATCACCAGTAGCACAGGATGATAAACTGGCTTCCCTATGAAGCCAGGCCACTGGGAGCATGCTACCTCACTTGAGAACACCCTCTCTTGATATTAGCAATATCACATCTCCACAGCCAAACAAGGCATTGTAATATGTCTTAGATATTAGATGTCTAAGACATCTAGCTATATCAGCAAAAGAAAAGAAATATATTTAGAGTTATAGTATATAGGTAAGATCTTATGAATTATAGGATCAATATCAATACAAAGCAAGTCTCTCCTTTCTGACAATTGAAGACCAAACTTTTTTTTTTTGAAGACCAAACTTCTTAATTTAGCATTCAGTTCAAGATTTTTCACAATCTCATATCAATCTATTTGTAGGCAGCCTCAAAAATAGTTCCCAGTGATCCGTGTTTCCTGGTATTCATGCCTGTTGTATTTCCCCCACCTTGTATTTGGGCTGGCCCTTGTGACTACCTCTAGTTCAAATGAACAAGATATGGCAAAAGTGATAGAGTATCACTTCTGAGATTAGATTCTACCATCCTCCCTCCATGTGGGTTTCCCTCTCTTTCTCCTTGTTTCTACCCTTGCTTCCATGTTGTAAGTAGCCTTATTGAGATACCTCCCTGCCAGGAACTGAAACAACAACCAGCAAATATCTGAGGCCTAACAATAGTTACATGAGTGTATATTGAGTCCAGAAGTATACCTGCCAACAGTTAGGTCTTGAGACAAATGCAGCCAAAGCCAACATTGATAAAGATTCTTTGAAAATCTGGTTTTACCAGATTTTTTTTACTGCTCAGTTCTTGTTTTTCTTTGACCATGTTGCTGTGGCTCAGATAGGATCACGTTCATCACTGGACTCCAAAACACTCAATCAGAACCTCAATTTTTACACATTTTTGAAGTCTTTGTCTTCACTCCTGACTGATTGATTCAGGGTCCATTCATGAGTCCAACTCTTAAACCACTGTCCCATGCAAATATCCACTGAAGCTAGAAGGGACAGATTTTGATTTTTAAAATTCTGAGTATCTCTAGGATCTGGTTAGAGTCTCAGATAAATGGAGGCTGGATTAGAGTTCCAGACTTCTCTCTTTGTAAGAGACTTATCTGTAAGGACCAACAGCTATGTTTGAGTCCTGGTTTTGGTTCAAGTATAAAAGTATCATTAATTAAGAACATGGGAACTTCTCAATCAACTGAAAACCCTTGAAACCTTTATCTTCCCCTCACTACTGCTTCTCTTTCCTCTTTTTCACTACAGCTCTCTTGAATCCTTTGGTATGCCCCTCTTCTTCTTCTTTTTTTTTTAATAATAAATTTTTTTATTGGTGTTCAATTTGCCAACATACAGAATAACACCCAGTGCTCATCCCGTCAAGTGCCCCCCTCAGTGCCTGTCACCCATTCACCCCCACCCCCCGCCCTCCTCCAGTGGAACAATCCACAAAAACAAGGACTGAATAGATATCATGATGACACTAAACTCATATCTTTCAATAGTAACTCTGAACGTGAACGGGCTCAATGACCCCATCAAAAGGCACAGGGTTTCAGACTGGATAAAAAAGCAGGACCCATCTATTTGCTGTCTACAAGAGACTCATTTTAGACAGAAGGACACCTACAGCCTGAAAAAATATGCCCTTCTTCAACAACCAACCTCCCTCATCCTTCTGCCTACCTTTCCAGACTACCCCTTTCCCACTTCAACCCCTCAGTTCCCTGTAATCACTTGAACTTTAGGCCCCAGTGAAGAGATGGGTCAAGAGACTCAGACCCCCAAAAGCAACTACTTCAGACCAAAAAGAGAGAAAGAGGCTATTTGAAAACAAAATTGGTACTTTGTCCACTTGAATGAGCCAGATAGCTACTAAGTATCTCCTTAGTCACTCAACTAAAATTTAGTTCACACCTCATAAGATTACATATCAGGGCAGAAAAAGTCTCTAAAGTCTTCTCCACAAATATTGGCAAACATGTAACCTTAGCTTGTCCCATTTGCCAGAAACACAATTTGAATAAAAACATAAAATGGAAAAAAGATGAGAGATAACTCTTTCATATGAACCAGTTGAGTTTGTATTACAATGTTTTACTGACTCAAAGCTTAAACTTTAATGAAAGCTATAAGATTTCTTTTTACATCTATTTGTATGTTCATTTATATGTGTGTGTATTATATACGTGTGTTAATTTTTCCTCCAAATGGTATCACCAAATTACTAAAAAAAAAAAAAAATCTCTTTAAAGGAGTTCTATTCAAATTTGCTTAGAGATAAATGAGTGCTGACATAAATTAAGTACTTCTAAGACAACTTCTAAAAACTAACACAAATATTTCAGTGGTTTTAATTTTTTTGGATTCATATGATTTGAAATAATATTTGGTAAATAAAGCTCATTATTAATTTGTTGTTAAATAAAAGCAGGCATAAATTCAGAGTTGTCAGCTTTGACACATGCAGATGTACAATTTTTTCTGCCTAAGCTCACTAGTCAAACAAGCTTATGCTGTAGCTGCTGTTTACAATTATAAAACTATAAATCCAACCAAAAAACAAAATGTGCTATAAAAATGAATTGCTTCAAAGTCACAGGATATAAAAATCAATGCATAGAAGTCTGTTGCATTTCTATACACTAACAATGAAACAGAAGAAAGAGAAATTAAAGAGTCAATCCCATTTACAATTCCACCAAAGCCCATAAGATACCTAGGAATAAACCTAACCAAAGAAGTAAAGTATCTATACTCTAAAAACTACAGAACATTTAGGAAAGAAATTGAGAAAGACACAATGAAATGGAAAAACAATCATTCTCAGGTACTGGAAGAATAAATGTTAAAATGTCCATGATGCCCAAAGCAATCTGCACATTCAATGCAATCCTTATCAAAATACCATGAGCATTTTTCACAGAGCTGGAACAAATAATCCTAAAATTTGTATGGAACCAGAACAGACCTCAAATAGCCAAAGGAATATTGAAAAAAAGAAAAAGAAAAAAACAAGGCTGGAGGCATCACAATTGCAGACTTCAAGCCAAACTATAAAGTTGCAATCATAAAAATGGCATGGTACTGGCATAAAAACAGACATATAGATCAATAGAAAAGAACAGAAAATGCAGAAATGGACCCTCAATTCTATGGTCACAAATCTTAAACAAAGCAGGAAAAAATATCATCCAATGGAAAAGAGATAGTTTCTTCTTCAATAAATGGTGCTGAAAAAAATTGGACAGCCACATACAGAAGAATGAAACTGGATTCTTTCTTACGCCATAAACAAAAATAAATTCAAAATGGATGGGACTACTGGGTGGCTCAGCGGTTCAGCATCTGCCTTTGGCTCAGGGCGTGATCCTGGGGCCCTGGGATCGAGTCCCACATACGGATGCCTGCATGGAGACTGCTTCTCCCTCTGCCTGTGTCTCTGCCTCTCTGTGTGTCTCTCATGAATAAATAAAAATCTTTTTAAAAAATTCAAAATGGATGGAAGACCTAAATATAAGACAGAAATCCCATCAAAATCCTAGAGAAGATCACAGGCAGCCACCTTTTTGATCCCAGCCACAGCAACTTCTTGATAGACACATCTCTAGAGACAAGGGAAACAAAAGCAAAAATGAACTGTTCAGGCTTCAGAGGGGAAGTTTAATTATGTTTATGTAGTATGCTAAATCATGTGGAAAGTATTGTCAAGTAAGTGAGAATAAACCTTTATAGGCTATATGTGTATGGAATATATGTTACTAATATCGGTATTCCAGAAATTGCTTGAAGTTCATAAAAATTTGTCAGTACCTTCATTGTCTGCTTATTATGTTAAAATATTTATGTCACAGAAATAACCAAATTTCCTTGTCAATTCCATTATAATGAATTCTGATTAGATTTTTACCTTGACCATTTTGTCACTTATCATTCTTTTTTATCATTCTGTTTTACTTTTATTCTTTTCCAAAAGTGTTTATAATCAGCTACAGGTGAGAATGCACCATGATGGTACCACTTGAATAACTTTGAGACCATGCCACTGGACTAATAAGAATTTCCAGAACTAATAAAAAAGCTAATGGATTCATAAATTGCTAACACAAGATCAAGTAGAGCAAGAATTGATTAGGGCTAAATAAACTAATGAGGATGATTTTTTTTTTCGATGATCCTCTGAAACATAGCTACTTCCTTAATACCTTTTTCCAGATTTAAGGAAATATTCTTTTCTATTCTCTTAAGCTATCCATAAATTACAACAATTTGGTGAAGTATACTTTGTGAACAAAGACAAAGCAATTACTTTTTTTTCTATCTGATTCCTCTGAATTTGGAAACTCTTAATGAGTATTCTTATCTCCATGGCAATATAGTTATTTGCATAAATAATCTGTTTTCCTTGAAACAGAACACAATTGGAAACATTGGTTATGTTACCAATACTTTGACTGGAAGGTTACATTTGAGAATGATATAAAAAAATCAGTCATGACCAGACAACTTTAAAGAACTAAGGTTGATTTTATGGAGCCAGTAAAGCTCTCCTTCAAAAACTTGCCTGGTATCTTGCTTATATGGTTTCTGACCATACAGGTGAATAAGGAAAGTCACTTTCAGGCACTTCCTGAACCTCAGGATATCTTGGAGACCTCTAGAAAAGAAGAACTCATCCAAGTCTATAAAAATTGCCTGTGAAGCCTAATTGAGAATCCTTGTCTTGGCTTCCTAGCCTTGAGAGGTATTTTATTTTATTTTATATTATTTTATTTTATTTGTTATTTTATTTTATTTTTTTAAAAGATTGTATTTATTTATTCATGAGAGGCACAAAGAAAGAGGCAGAGACATAGGCAGAGTGAGAAGCAGACTCCCCGCAGGGAGCCCAATGTGAGACTCAATCCCAGGACCTTAGGATCACCACCTGAGCCAAAGGCTGATGCTCAACCACTGAGCCACACAGGCATCCCCCTTAAGAGGTTTTTAGAAGTCCAACCTGAAATTCCTTATGAAAAATTCCAGCAAAGCAAATGCAAAGACCTATGTGGTCAATCACTATTCTTGCTGCATTTACATAAATAATTAGGCCAATTTTAATGGGACTAGATATATTTTGCAAATGAATCAGTCTTACTTTATCTTTGATAGAACTAGGAATTATCACAGATAAATTATTTTTTAAATAAAAAACATATCCTTGTGGGTATTTAATTCTAGTCCTATTCATTGTCTTTAAGTTTTTATTATCTACCTTTAAACTGAACTAAATCCTGGGATCCCTGGGTGGCGCAGTGGTTTGGCGCCTGCCTTTGGCCCAGGGCGCGATTCGGGAGACCCGGGATCGAATCCCACGTCGGGCTCCCGGTGCATGGAGCCTGCTTCTCCCTCTGCCTATGTCTCTGCCTCTTTCTCTCTCTCTCTCTCTCTCTCTCTCTCTCTCTGTGACTATCATAAAATAAATTAAAAAAAATTAAACTGAACTAAATCCTGAATTCTAGTTTCCTCCAATATCTGGCTACAACTTTCCAAATTAATGTTTCCAATTTTTCTGCCTTTAGACTTGAAATCACTGAGAATAAGAACTGCCCACTTCCTGAAGGTCTCCAAGCTGAAGCTGGATGATTTGATATAAACTACAAGAAAATCACCATGACAGACTCATGCCAGATTGTGAAAGGGCAGCTGTCATGCCTGCTGGTGTGTGGACCTCTTATAAAGTTCACTGGAATACCCAATGCCATCACCACAGATATTCAAATCACACCAAGAAATCCATTGCAGTATTGGATTGCCGTCCTCACTCCATCATCTAAAGCCCAATGTCTAGAAACCTTGACTGGCTTCCCTCTAGATTCAGAAACTAAGTTTTTAACTATTAATCTTTGTTTTTGCTTTCATAGAAACTTTTGTCATTAAATGCCTGACCGCTAGCACTATCAAGCAAATAGTCTTTACTACCAAGTCCCAACAGATGATTCAGTTAGTCCTTAATGAACCAAACAAGAAAGATGATCAAACAAGAAATGGACTTATTGTTACAAAGAAAGAACATCACGTCTTTCCTTGAACACAGGAGAGAACTAATAAAGATTTTCTTGATCAAACGTTAGTTAGGTTCTTGAACCTTCTCCTAGGCCTATCTGTGCACTTCCTTTTAAAACACAATTTTAGAAAGAATTTAGCAATTCTTGATTGGCCAATTTAGCAACAGTCCCCCATTCTCCATAATTGATCTCCCTCAATACTTAATCACATTCCTCATCCTCCACTATCCCTTAGGTGATACCTGATTGCCCTGGCCTATCCTCAGCAAAGATCTTGTTAGGTTAGTTCAGCCAGAATCTCCCTTACATTCCCAAATGTTTCCTTTTAGAATTTTCCACTGTCCACCAACCTACTCTTTGGCTATAAATTTCTACTTTCCCATGGTGCATTAGGAGTTGAACACAGTTGTATACTGAGGTCTCTTTTCTCCTACTGCAGTGACTTTGAATAAAATCTGTTTTTACCTCTTACTGCCCAGCTCTTTTTTTTTTTATTAATAACACTTTGATTGCATCTTTGTGAAAGACCATGAACCAGAGGACTTAGCTAAGCCTTCTTTCTGGACTCCTGACTCACAGATATTATGAAATAATGCATGTTTGTTTTCTAAGCCACTAAGTTGTGGAGTAACTATGCACCAAAAGATAACAGAGATTTTTTTGTTACTCATTCATTTTTTAATCCAGTGAATTTTAGGAAACAAGGGAGGGAGAAATAGTGTTGAAAACAAAGAGAACATATTATACAAAACCATGAAGGTAACAGAGCACATGGTGTCTTCCATTAACTTAAGGAAATTCAGTGTAGCTGAAGCATAAATGTGTATGTGTGTGTGTATGTGCATGCACGTGTGAGCACACGTGAGTGCTTATGTAGTCATCTGCAATGAATGGGCTGGGGGATGCTAATTAAAAATGGGGCTGGCATCTCAGGAAAGGACCAAATCTGACAGAACCTTAGCCCACAATTGGTAATTTGTACTTCAACCAGAGAATAATGTGAACCATTAAAGATTTTAGGCAAGAAGGCTAACATAAATAGATTTCAACCTGAAAGATGACTAGACATCAACATATAAACTGGACTAAAGACTAAACTATGGAGAAAGGGAAAGCATTTAGAATCCTGGTGGCTTCCTGGGAATTGTCAATGAAACTGGGAAAAAGGGACAAAATTTTAGGGCTAATAATTGGACCGAGTAAAAAAGAAACCCAGAGGAGGGATCCCTGGGTGGTGCAGCAGTTTGGCGCCTGCCTTTGGCCCAGGGCGCGATCCTGGAGACCTGGGATCGAGTCCCACATCCGGCTACTGGTGCATGGAGCCTGCTTCTCCCTCTGCCTGTGTTTCTGCCTCTCTCTCTCACTGGGTGCCTATCGTAAATAAATTAAAAAAAAAAAAAACCCAGAGGAAACAAAAAATGATTCCCATGAGGGAAACAAACAAACAAACACACAAAAAACGAACAGACAAAAATCTATTCCCAAGATTCTAGTTTCAGCAATTAGATGTATGAGTATGGCAGAAAACTGTGACTACTAGGAGAAGCAGCAGTCTAAGAAGAAAGTAATTAGTTTATTTTAGGACATGATGAATTCTAGATGCTGTGGACCAATCTAGTAGGTAAATTCAGTTGGGCTGACAGATAATAAGTCAGGAAATTAGGTGATATCTACACTACAGAGATAAGATTTATTTTTCACTTGAAACCATAAAAATATATAATACATGGTCAGAAAGAATATGGGGAATAAAAAGAGAATCCAGGACAGAAAACCCAGAGAAATACCAAGAGTTAAAGAACAGACACCAAAGAGGAGACCAAAACATAGTACCAGAAAAACATAGAGAAAACTGAAGAAACCTCCCCCCTTGTAAGTAGGGCCAGCCCTAACCCAGAGGCAGCCCATCCAGTCTTCTTCCTGAAATTTTAGCAACTAAAAGCATTCTGTTTACAATAAGAAAACCGTTTCCACCCCCCACACCCTGACTGGAATGTCCCTGAATAGGTTCATGTTGACCCTCCCCGAAATCAACCTGGATGCTACGCGACTCCCGAGGTTCTTTTGTCTTTAGGCAGTTTCTTTCCTTTTGCCTTTTAAAAGATCCCTGTAATTGCTAATCGGGGCTCTTTTCCTCCTCGGAGGCGGAGAGCCCGTTTGCGCAAACGTTCAATAAACCCTCTTGCTAATTGCAT
The DNA here is from genome assembly GCF_905146905.1 of Nyctereutes procyonoides. Classification (NCBI taxonomy): domain Eukaryota; kingdom Metazoa; phylum Chordata; class Mammalia; order Carnivora; family Canidae; genus Nyctereutes; species Nyctereutes procyonoides. Next base: position 4,156,898 of record NW_026575143.1, read on the forward strand.
CTGCCTGTCTGGGGTCTGAGTCTCTGGGGCGTCCACCGGGCCACGTTGGCACCCGTGAGCAAGGGTCCAACAAACCAAATAATTATTCTATCTCTAAAACAAAATGCAGAGAAGCTGCTAGGAAGATGGTGGAGTAGGAGGACCTTGGGCTCATTTTCCTTGATGTGACCACCTATAGAACACTCACATCAGCATAAATAACCCAGAAAGCCACACAGAGACTGGCAGAACAGACTCTCTGTAGCCAGGCATAGACAAGAGGCCACAGTGAAATGGATCCACCCCCCTCCAACATGCTCTTGGCAAGATCCAACAAAGCAGTGCTACAAGCCTGGCAGTGGGCAAGCATCCCAGAAAAGGGCCAACACCACTCCAAGTGAGTCTTGCTCCAGGAAGAAAGGAAAATAACCACACCAGTCTGACTGCAAACCCAGCAGTGGGCTGGAGGTAGGCAGCTGGTCTGACTGCAGGCCCCACCCACCAATAAAACCTTCTCAGAGGACAACACAGAGAAAATACCCTGCAATTTTGTGCTACTTCATCTTTGGCAAACACCTGGTCTGACTCAACTCAAGCACAAGGCAGCCCTGGACTGGCCCATTAACACCACAGGCACCCATAACAGGCAGAGAACCATGGCAGACTGGACTGAAGGTAAATACAGCTTGGCCACAATAGTAGGACATCCCTATAGCAACACACATAGGAGACATCCCTGAAGCATCATTTTCTGGACAAAAGGAAACTGTGCACTGTGGGGCACAAGAGTCTTCTTCATAAAGCCACTACTTTTTTTTTTTTTTTTATGATAGTCACAGAGAGAGAGAGAGAGAGAGAGAGAGGCAGAGACACAGGCAGAGGGATAAGCAGGCTCCATGCACCGGGAGCCCGACGTGGGATTCGATCCCGGGTCTACAGGATCGCACCCTGGGCCAAAGGCAGGCGCCAAACCACTGTGCCACCCAGGGATCCCCAAGCCACTACTTTAAAGTGTGGGAGACAAAGCTGACTTTCCTAACACATATAAACAGACACAGCAATAGACAAAATGAGGAAACAGAGAAATATGTCCCAAAAGAAATAATGGAAAATCATAGCAAAGACCTAAACAAAATGAAAATAAGCAATATGCCTGATGGTGATTTTAAAGTAACACTCATAAAGATACTTGCTTGATTTGAGAAAGGAGTGCAGGACTTCCACAAGACTTTCCACAAAGAGATGAGATCTAAAAAAGAAACAATAAACTCACTAAATGAAATAAAAAATAGATTATCTGGAATAAGTAGTAAAAAAAAAAAAAGAAGTAGAACGGATCAGCAACCTGGAGGACAGAGTAATGAAAAGTAATCAAGCTAAGTAGATATGAGGTAAGAAAAACACACAAAATGAGAATAGACCCAGGGAACTCAGTGACACGTCAAGCATAATAACAGTTACATGGTAGGGATCCAAGAAGGAAAAGAGAGACAAAAGGGGGCAGATTTGTTTGAAGAAATAATAGCTGAAAACTTCCTGAATTTGGGGAAGGAAACAATATCCAAATCCAGGAGGAACACAGAGCCCCCAACAAAACCAACTCAAAGAGGTCTTCACCAAGACTTACATAAAGTAAGATGGCCAAAAGTAGTGATAAAAAGAGAAATTTAAAACTGAAAATTTTTAAAGCAGCAAGAGAAAGTTACATATAAGGGAAACCCCATAAGACTGTTAGTGGATTTTTTAGCAGAAACTTTACAGGCCAGAAGAAAGGGGCATGATATATTCAAAGTGTTAAAAGGAAAAATCTGCAGCAAAGAAGACTATCCAGCAAGGCTCTCATTCAGAATAGAAAGATAGATAGCGTTTCCAAGAAAAAAAAAAAAAAGTTAAAGGAATTCATGACCAGAAGCAAAACCAGCCATGTCCCCATCACACACAATGCCATGATACCATCAGCCTGTGGGCCCCAAATCCTCAGTCCAGCTTCCCTCTTGCCTGAGTCAACATGCACTTCCAGTCACTGCTTGATATCAAGTCAACACACCTTTACCTCAGATCAATAAGGACTCAAACTGGCTCTCTTCCCCTCAAATTCCAACCCCCCATGCTCAAGTTTGTGCACAAAGTGGGCATAATTATAACAAAATAAAGCAACCCAAATAGTGACACTAATTATTTGGAATATATAATGGATAAAAAGAATGTACTAGGCTGAGAACATCTCCATCAAAGGACAATACCTACAGTGTGATTCTGGTTACTAAGGGAAACAAGCTCAGCAGGTGGGGGGAAACAAGATGAAATCAGAGAAGGAGACTCTTAACCACGGGTAACAAACCGAGGGTTGCTGGAGTGGAAGGTGGATGGGGGGATGGGGTAGCTGGATAATGGACATTAAGGAGGGCACATGATGGAATAAGCACTGGATGTTATACAAGACTGATGAATCACTTCACTCTACCTCTGAAACTAACAATACACTCTATGTTAATATAACTTAAATTTGAAAAAAAGAACCCTTCAGAAAATAAAACAAAGAAATAAAACAAAATGCAAACTACATAAAAAAGAAATAAAGGGTCAAAAATGATCAAGTGTTGCTAAGAGGATAAATGAGATAAAACTATAAAGCATCCTTCAAAATAAGATCAAGTAGATTTGTTGTGACCTTAGCAAAAATAGTTTTAATATAGCAGTTGGTGGAAAAAGATTACAGTTAAGTGAAGAATTACTATAAGAACATGGAGACGGTGACTATGAACAATTTGTATTTCATCAAAATCTTCAGGAATGATTCCTGTTTCATTTTTACCAGAACAGGCCAATCCAAATAAATGATATTATATACAGCATCAATGTAAATAACTAGCATTTAGTAAATGGTTTTATAATGAGTGTTAAACTGAATACATAAGAAGAGAGGTGTGTATAGATTTATTTATAAAACCAGTAAGAATAAAAATCACTTGCCCATGTTAAAAATGATGAAGTTACCTGATAAAATTCTTCAGGTAATGAAGTTGTTCTTTCAATTTCATCTTACACTTTAACCTAACATTTTCTATTAACTTGTCATAGAAGACAATCTTTATTTTGGATTTAGGGGGTAAACCTTGAGAAATAAAAAAAAAAAAAAAAACCACAAAGTGAATGCAGCCACATAGAGAAGCAAAGATATCCTGAGATGATTGTGAAGCCAGAAAGACCTTGGTTTGAAGTCTAATTCAACATTACTATGATGTTACATAGTTAGTTTTTTAAGCTCCAGTTTCATCTTCAAAATGAGGATGCTAATACCTATCTTACTCATTACTTATTGTGTAAATGACTATCACATATACATAAAATGACCAGCATATTTTAAAATGATAGAGGATATAGAATGACTAGCACATTTTTTATTTAAATTCAATTAGCCAACATATATCAAGTACATCATTAGTTTGAGATATACAAATAGTGTTCAATAATTTATCAGTTGCATACAACATCCAGTGCTCATCACATCATGTGCCCTCCTTAATGCCCAACAACCAGTTACCCAATCCCTCCACCAGACTCCCCTCCAATGAGGGGAGTATATTTCCTACAGTTAAGAATCTCTCATGGTTTTTCTTCCTGATGACAACCCATTCAGTTTTCCCTCTTTTTCTCTAGATTCTCTGTGCCGTTTTTTATATTCCACATGAGTTAAACTATATGATAATTGTCTTTCTCTGATTGACTTATTTCCCCCCAACTTAATACCCTCCAGTTCTATCCATGTTGATGTAAATGGTAAATATTCATCTATATATTCCCTTGTATGTCACTTCTTTATTCATTCATCTATTAATGAACTTCTCAGTTTTTTCCACAGTTTGGCTATTATAGACATTGCTTCTATGAAAATTGGGATGCAGGTGCCCCTTCAGATCACTAAATTTGTATCTTTGGGATAAATACCCAATAGTGCAATTGCAGGGTCATAGGGCAGCTCTATTTTCAACTTCTTGAGGAATGTCCATACTCCTCTTTTGAGTGGCTGTACCAGATTGCATTCCTGTCAACAGTATAAGAGGGTTCCCCTTTCTCCCCATCCTTACCAATATTTGTTCTTTCTTGTCTTGTTAATTTTAGCCATTCTGACTGGTGTGAGGTGGTATATCATTGTGATTTTGATTTGTATTTCCCAGATGGCAAGTGATGTGGAGCATTTTTTTCATTTGTCTGTTAGCCATTTGTATGTCTTCTTTGGAGAAATGTCTGTTCATGTCTTCTGCCCAGTTCTTGACTGGATTATTTGTTTTCTGGGTGCTGAGTTTGATTAGTTCTTTATATCTTGGATACTACCCTTTATCTGATATGTCATTTGCAAGTATCTTCTCCCATTCCATAGGTTGCCTCAAGTTTTGTTGACTATTTCCTTTGCTGTGCAGAAGCTTTTTATCTTGATGAAGTCCCAATAGTTCATTTTTGCTTTTGGTTCCTTTGCCTTCATAGATGTATCTGGCAGGAATTGCTATGGCTGAGGTCATAAAGATTTCTGCCTGTGTTCTCCTCTAGGATTTTGATGGATTTGTCTCATCTTTAGGTCTTTCATCCATTTTGAGTTTATCTTCGTGGATGGTGTATGAAAATGGTCCAGTTTCATCTTCCACATGTGGCTGTCCAATTTTCCCAACATGATTTGTTGAAGACACTGCCTTTTTCCCACTGGATATTCTTTCCTGCTTTGTCAAAGATTCATTGACCATAGAGTTGAGGGTCCATTTCTGGGTGCTCTATTCTCTTCCTTTGATCTTTGTGTCTGTTTTTGTGCCAGTACCATACTGTCTTGATGACTGCAGCTCTGTAATATAGCTTGAAGTCTGGCATTGTGCTGACACCAGCTTTGGTTCTCTCCCTATTCAGAGTCTTTTGTGGTTCTATAAAAATCTTAAGATTATTTGTTCCAGCTCTCCCAAAATTTTGATTGTATTTGGATAGAGATTGCTCTGAATGTGTAGATTCCTCTGGGAAGCATAGACATTTTAGCAATATTTATTCTTCAAGTCCATGAGCATGGAACATTTTTCCATTTCTTTGTGTCTTCCTTAATTTCCTTCCTAAGTGTTCTGTAGTTTTTAGACTACAGATCTTTTACATCTTTGGTTAGGTTTATTCCTAGGTATCTTATGGTATTTGGTGCAATTCTAAATGGGATCGACTCCTTAATTTCTCTTTCTTCTATTAGTGTATAGAAATGCAACTGATTTCTGTGCATTGAGTTTATATCCTGCCATGCTGCCAAATTGCGGTATGAGTTCTAGCAATTCTGGCGTGGAGTCTTCTGGGTTTTCCACATAAAGCAACATGTCATCTGGGAAGAGTGAGAGTCTGATTTCTTTGCCAATTTGAATGGCTGTTATTTATTTTTGTTGTCTGCTGAAGCTAGGACGTCCAGTACTATGTTGAACAATAGTAGTGAGAGAGAGTAGGTATCCCTATGTTCCTTACCTAAGGGGAAAAGTACTCAGTTTTTCCCCACTGAGAAGATATTCCCTGTGGGCTTTTTGTATAGAGTTTTTATGATATTGATGTATGTTCCCTCCATCCCTACTGTAAAGTTTTAATCAAGAAAGGATGCTGTATTTTGTCAAATGCTTTGTCTACAACAGTTGAGAAGATCATGTGGTTCTTCTCCTTTCTTTTCATAATGTGATGTATCACATTGATTGATTTGTGAGTGTTGAACCACACTTTCAGCCCAGAAATAAATCCCACTTGGTTGTGGTGAATGGTCCTTTTAATGTGCTGCTGGATTCTATTGGCTATTATCTTGGTGAGTGTTTTGTCATCCATGTTCATTAGGGATATTCATCTGTAATTCTCCTTTTTGATGGGGTCTTTGATTTTTGGGATCAAGGTAATGCTGGACTCATAGAATGAGTTTGGAGTTTTTCTTTCTATCTCTATTATTTGAAACAGTTTTCTTTACATATAATAATAACAGGTATTATTTCTTCCTTAAATGTTTGGTGGAATTCCCCTGGGAAGCCATCTGCCCCCGGACTCTTGTTTCCTGGAATATTGTGATGACTGCTTCAATTTCCTTGCTGATTATGGGTCTGTTCAGGTTTTCTATTTATTCCTGTTTCAGTTTTGGTATTTTATAAGTTTCCAGGAATGCACCCATTTCTTCAAGATTGTCTAATCTTTTGGCATACAGTTGCTCATAATATGTTCTTAAAATTGTATTTCCTTGATGTTGGTCATGATCTCTTTCATTCATGATTTTATTAATTTGAGTCCTTTCTCTTTTCTTTTTGATAAGTATGATTAGGGAGTTATCAATCTTATAAAGTCTTTCAAAGAACCAGCTTCTAGTTTCCTTGATCTGTTAAACTGTTCTTCTGATTTCTATTTCATTGAGTTATGCTCTAATCCTTATTATTTCTCCTCTCCTACTTGGTTTAGGCTTTATTTGCTATTGTTTCTACAGCTCCTCTAGATGTAAAGTAGCTTGTGTATTTGAGAACTCTCTTGTTTCTTGAGGAAGGCTTGTATTGCTAAATACTTCCTTCTTAGGACCGCCTTTGCTGTATCCCAAAGGTTTTGAACAGTTGTGTTTACATTTTCATTTGTTTCCATGAATTTTTTTAATTCTTCATTAATTTCCGGTTGACCTATGCATTCCTTAGTAGGATGCACTTTAACCTCTATGTATTTAAATTCCTTCCAAATATTCCCTTGTGAAGTTCAAGTTTCAAAGCATTCTGGTCTGAAAATATGCAGGGAATAGTCCAAACCTTTTGGTACTGATTGACACTCAATTTGTGACCCAGTACATGATCTGTTCTGGAGAATGTTCCATGTGCACTCAAGAAGAATGTGTATTCTGTTGCTTTAGGATGGAATGACCTGTGTATATCATGAACTACATCTGGTCCAGTGTGTCATTCAAAGCCCTCATTTCTTTGTTGATCTTCTGCTTAGGTGATCTGTCCATTGCTCTAAGTGGGTTGTTGAAGTCCGCTACTATTATTGTATTATGAATGTGTTTATTTAATTTGGTTATTAATTGGTTTATATAATTGGCTTCTCCCAAGTTAGGAGCATAAATATTTATAGTAACAAGTATAAATCTTCTTGTTGGAGAGACCCTTTAAGTATGCTATAATGTCCTCTTCATCCCTTACTATAGTCTTTGTTTTAAAATCTAACTTATTTGATACTCCTATCAGATAACTACCCCAGCTTTCTTTTGATGTCTATTATCATGGTACATGGTTCTCCACTTCTCACTTTCAATCTGGAGATGTCTTTAGGTCTATAATGAATCTCGTGTAGATAGCATATGGATGGGTTTTGCTCTTTTATCCAATCTTACACCCTGTATCGTTTGACTAGAGCCTTTAGCCCATTTACATTCAGAGTAACTATGGAAAGATATGAATATACTACCATTGTATTACCTGTAAAATCCCTGTTTCTGCATATTGTCTGTTTCTTTCTAGTCTATGTTACTTTTGGTCTCTCTCTTAAAGGTTCGCCTGTAATATTTCTTGCATGGTTGGTTTAGTGATCACAAATTCTTTAGTTTATGTTTGTCCTGGAAGTTCTTTATCTCTCCTTCCATTCTGAATGACAGATAAAGTATTCTTGGCTGCATGCTTTTCACATTTAGTATCCTGAATATATGATGCCAGCCTTTTCTGGCCTGCCAGGTCTCTGTAGATAGTTCTGCTGCCAGCCTAATGTTTCTTCCCCTATAGGTTAACTAGCTCTTGTCTTGAGCTGGTTTCAGGATTTTCTCTTTGTCTCTGAAACTTTCAAGCACTGTCACTATTATATGTTGGGGTATTGATCTATTTTTATTGATTTTGAGGAGGGGTTCTCTCCACCTCTTGGACTTGAATGTCTGTTTCCATCCCCAGATTATGGAAGTTCTCAGCTGCTATTTCTCATATATACCTTCTGGCCTTTTCTCTTCTTCCTAGAGAGAATAGAATCTCCCAGGTGGACAAAAGAGTGATCCACTTGGTCCTGGGTGTATTTTGACCTGTTTGTTAGAAGACACGAAGTCCAAAAATTGTAAAGAAAACAATAGTAATATATATACAAAAATAAAAATTGAATACAGTGAAAGGAAGCCAAAAATGAAGAATAAGCTCTAAAATATAGATGTAAAGATGAAAGTTCAAGACTTAAAAAAGCGTTGATTAAATAATAAACTAGTTTAAAAGGGAAAAAGAAAAAGAAATGGAAAAGTTTAAGCTGAAAGATAAATCATGAGAAAAAAAAAAACTTAAATTCTAGATATCATTTTCCCCAAGCGCTGGAGTTTTGCAGTCCTCTGTGTTCCATAAACTTGGTTTTTGCCTGCTATTCTAGCTGGTCTTCTGAGGGAGGGGCGTGCTGTGCTGTTACTCCGGTGTCTTTGCCTGGGCAGAGTTGCACCGCCTCTTGCCAAGGGGCAGGGCTCAGTGTAAGCTGTTTCTGGTTGCTCCATGTGGCTTTTGTTCTCTGGAGTATTTCCACATATCTTTATAGGATGAGAATAAAAATAGCCAAACCCAGATATGGAGCCCCAGAGCTGACAAATCACAGCCCCCTCTCTTTAGTAAACCCTCAGGGATAAGCAGTCTTCACTTTGATATATGCCAAATTCTGCAGACTCCTGTGGTATATACCTGCAAATTCCTCCCTGGGGAAGACAGAGGGTCACTGCATTCCTGCCATTTGCAGGAACCCCACACAGAGAGCAGTTGCCCAGTGCCCAATCATATGGACACCTGTGCTACCCCACCTGGGGAAGGCAAAGGGTCGACCATTTCTGCTCTTTGCGGTGCCCCTGCATGGAGAGCAGTTGCCCAGTCATGCTGTGGTTTGGGGTTTATGGCTAACCGAGCTGAGAGCCCCCTCCTTGGCTTGCCGACCTTAGACCTTACGGAAGGAGAGCTCTCTAGAGGAGTCAAGGGCTGGGAGGCAGGGCTTATGGTGATGCGCCATGGTCAAGGTGTCAGCCTATGAATGAAGACAGTAGAATACCCAACTAGGATTTCAGATTGAGGCAATTTGGGGACTGGATGGTGGAAAGAATTAAGAACCTGGAAGTAGGTATGAAAAATTTGTAATTATTGCATGCATGCCTCAAAGCATCCCTAACATCCCATTTTATAAGTGAAGAAACAGGCTCAGAAAAGTAAGGGGTTTTCTCAAGGTCATGCAGTGACCATAGGGTAAGGATTTCCCCACTCCAATGCTTGCTAATGCTGCTGCCTCAGGCACCCTGTTCTTTCTGTGATCCCAGGGATCCTGAGACCACACTGTCCCACCTAAGATTCTGCCCTGCTTCACCACCTGAGCACCTTTCAGGCAGGGATGTCTGTCACTGAAGCAGATTTCTAAAGGTTCCAATTTTGTGCTCAGGGGCTATTTCACTTTCCAGTAGCCTGCTTATGGAGGCTTTCTCCTCCCACCGTTTATCTTCTGAATATCCCCTCAGACTCACTTCTCTACACCTTCTACCTTGCAAAAAGTGGTTGCTTTTCTATTTGTAGAGTTCCAGTAATTCTTTCCTTACATCTTATGTTGAATTCATAGGTGTTCAGAATGATTCAATAGTTATCTAGCTAAATTCAAAGGACCAGATGAACTTAGGTCCCCAACTCTTCTGCCATCTTGCCTTCCCTCCTGACTAGTACATTTTCAATTGTACTACCACATTTTATCTTTGTCTTAAACCAGTTCACAAAAACCTGCATCTTTAAAAAAAAAAAAAAAAGGTTTTATATTCAATTCAGGGCAAAAAACAAACAAAAAATCCTAATAACCTTAATAATTTCTCTTTCACTAAGAGCAATTTTTTCCATTTTTTATCTTTCCAAGAAGAAACTGATGTAATTTACAATTAAAATTATATACAATGGGTTAAGTGTTGGGGATTAAGGATGTACTTGTTACAATGAGCACCACTATTATATGTATGGGTTAAATCACTACATTGTACACTTGAAATTAACATTACACTATATGTTAACTTACTAGAATTTAAATAAAAACTTTAAAATATATATATATATATATATATATACAAAAAGATTAAATTAAGAATAAAAGTACTGCAAGATGACAGTCTCTTTTAAAAAGCCAAAATATTGGCCTTTACTTTTACCTTATTCATCTCTCATTTGCCAGTTTTACTGTGCTGTCACTAACACACATAAACTCTCTTGCAAACAAGATGGAAGGACACCCAAGAATATAAAATACTAAAAAGAATATAAAATACTATTTAAGAAATGAGTGATAAAGCTATCCTGCTAGAACAAGGACAAGCTAAAGTATGTTCTCAACAGTTTTGCTTTACTTCTTGAATTCTTTCCATTACTTGTCAATAAAGTTGCTTATGTATAGACTAATTTTTTCTTCCATAGATTAATAATTCTGAATGTTCACAGAAAACTTCTGAATCCTCTGCACAACAGAAACAAAAATCAATGATTTTTAAAGAATTTTCCCCCAACAGGAAATAGCTACTCTTGCAGTGAGCAAAACATTACATACATACTTAACAAATCATTATGTTTTACATGTGAACTAATACAACGTTGCATGTCAACTGTATTTCAGTAAAAAGAAAAATTTTAAAATGTTTTCCCATAGTTTTTCATTTATATTTAATTTTGTTTAAAGCAAAATATCTTTAGTCTATGAACTATTTTTTTTTCTGGCTCTCAAATATCAGGAGTTTAAATCATCATTCAAAACCAATATATATCTAATTTATAAATTTGTATTCAAGACAATGAATTGCTATTACCAAAAGTAAAAGGCAAAAAGTCCAAGCAAAAAAAATAGAGCATATTTTTAATAATATATACAAATAAACAATATAAGAAATAAACTCTTATAGCACATATTACTGTTTTTCTATCTTCTACTGTTTTTTCTATTTTGGTAATTTCCTTACCTGTGGATGTTCTTGGATTTTAAAATTTGTCTTTTGTCTACCTGAATTTGTACCTAGTGATTTCCTTGTTTCTTTCTCCAATGGTATATGTTTTAAATCTTCGACTTTTATTTTACTAATACCCATTTCCATTGTTGTCTTGGTCTTCCCTTCACTTTTAAGTAATTCTTTCCCTTGATTTAGGAAACAGTTAAGTTGCTGCTTAGCTCTTTCAGCTTCCTGTTTTTAGAAAAGTAACAGTTTATCAAGCATTATGTGTGACATTTTTTTATCAATATTACAACTTTCAGGAATAAAAATATACTCATGACCACATTATCTCTCAACTTTATTTTTAGTGACTTATTATATAGTAAGTACAATCCATAGTTTAACTAATCTATAATTAAAAACTGAAGAAATATCTTCCACTTTGAGGGCTATTTTAATATCTCATGAAGTTACTCTATTATTTTTTTAAAGCTCCAATTATTATAGAGGCACACTAAAAGTTAATAAAAGGCATAATTAGAAAAGGTGATAGAATATAACCAGGCTAATTAATATCTATAATATCAAATAATAAAATGTGAAAAATAATTTATTTAGTCTGGAATATAATTTTTTAAATGCCAGTTTTAATAACTTTTTACTTAGATCAACAAAAATAAAGTTCACAAATAATCTTACCACAAACAGAAAACTCACTGTTAACATTTGATATATATGCTTTTTCATTATTTCTAAATAAAACCAGTGCATGCATGTATTTTTAAAATTTTCATCTATATGGGATCCTACTACACATACATGATATGTTCTTTTTATTAAATAATGTCTTATGTTTCAATGACAATAAATGTACACCTAAATCAGAATTGCTAGTAAAATACATTTAATAGTATACTTTTATTTAGCAAATTTCTTATTAGGGCTATATATTGGTAATGTAAAATTTCTTGCTATTTAATTTTTTATATTATACATTCTTGTACAAAATCACTGTAAACTCTTTTCTTGACAATTTTTGTAAGTTCAATGATTCAATGAAAAGCCTATATTATCCCAAAACTTTTGCTATACATTTTCTTTGAGAACAGTATTAATTCATTGTAATAGTATCAGGTAAAAGATTACTCATTTCAGCATTTATCCACAAATATTAGACATCTCTATCCTAAGATTTTTACTGAAATGGTAGGTAACAAAAAGTCTATTGCACTGTTATTTTTAATTGCATTCATTTGATAACTAGTGAAGCTGAATATATTCATATGCATTTATTGCCCTTGTGTGTTTTTAAGCTATGACCTGCCTGTTTGTATCTATTTGGGGAAAGCCTATTTGTATCTATTTTCTTATAGATTTGTAAAAGATCTTCATATAAAACATTTTGTAAAGAATTTTCATTCATCTTTATATCTCATGATTTTTGTACAGTACAAAATTTATAAATATATTGCAATATATTTTAGTATATTTAATATATTAATATACTTTAAATATATTGCAATATTCCTTTGCAATATATTTAGAAAACCTTGCTCTAGCCAAGACCATATAACTGTTACCCAGTGTTTCTTCTAAAACCTTCACTTACTAATTTTGGATCTTATATCAAACTGCAACTTATCTTAGTGTATGTCATAAGCTATTACTTAAGAAATACTTTTTCATAATAGTTTACTTTTTGTGACCATTTTGTCTTTCTATAAAAAAATTTCAATAACCAAATTTATAAAATACTAAATTATTACATTCACTTGAATCTGTCTCTGGATTTTTCATTCAGTACCAAATCCAGAACCACATTGTTTTACTGTGTTATTATAGTGTTATATTACATGTTAATTTTTGAATGACCAAATCCTTTTGTATAGTCACCATTTTCTTATCTCAATATAACCTGTAATACTTCTGTTAAGCTAAAAAATAATTCCATTTATATCTAGAAATTGCCTTGAATCTGTGTATCATATGGAAAAAATAGAAATTTGAAATGTTTATGATACTGAACTTTCAAAACCAAAAATATAAATTTCTATTTCTTCACTGTTCATCTATATCCCTCAGTAAAGTATGCTTTTCTTCATAAAATAACTATATTTTGTCAAATATGGTACTCCAGTATTATAAATAGAATCATCTCTACACATGAAAAAATGTTCAACATCACTCAGCATCAGGGAAATACAAGCCAAAACCACAATGAAATACCACTTTATACCTGTCAGAATGCCTGAAATTAACATGTCTGGAAACAACAAATGTTGGTGAAGGTGTAGAGAGAAGGGCACCCTCTTACACTGTTTGGTGGGAATGCAAGCTGGTACTGCCACTCTGGAAAAGAGTATGGAGGTTCCTAAATTACAGGGCTACCCTATGATTCAACAATTGCACTACTAGATATTTACCCAAAGAATACAAACGTTGTATTCTGAAGGGGCACTTGTACCCCAATGTGTATTACAGCAATGTCCACAATAGCCAAATAATGGAACTAGCCAAGATATCCATTGACAGATGGATAAAGAAGATGTGAGATACACACACACACACACACACACACACACACACACACAAAATGGAATGTTACTCAGCCAACAAAAAGGATGAAATCTTACGATTTACAATGACGTGGTTAGAATTGGAGGGTATTATGCTAAGTGAAATCAGAGAAAGACAATTATATAGTTTCACTCATATATAGAATATAAGAAACAGCACAGAGGATCATAGGGGAAGGGTGGGGCAAAATAAGATGTAATCAGAGACAAACTATAAGAGACTCTTAACTATGGGGAAAAAAAAACAGTTGCTGGTTGGCGGATGAGGTAACTTGGCAATGGGCATTAAAGAGGGCATTTCATGTAATGAACACTGGGTGTTATATGCAACAGATGAATAACTGAACTCTACAACTAAAACTAATGCTACACTTGGGCAGCCCCGGTGGCGCAGCAGTTTAGCGCCACCTGCAGCCTGGGGTGTGATCCTGGAGGCCCAGGATTGAGTCCCACGTCGGCTTCCTGCATGGAGCCTGCTTCTCCCTCTGTCAGTGTCTCTCTGTCTCTCTCTCTGTCTCTCTCTCTCTCTCTTCCTGTGTCTCTATGAATAAATAAACAAAATCTTTTAAAAAAAAACTAATGCTACACTATATGTTAACTAATTAAACTTAAATAAGTTAAAAACAAACAAATAAATACAATCATTTGTATTATGGTTTCTAAATGGTTGTTTTGGATAAAAAGGAAACCTATTGCTTTTTTTTCTTTTCATTTCTTTACATTTTAACTCCAATATAGTTAACGTACAGTGTTATATGAGGTTCAGGTGTACAAAATGGTGATTTAACAGTACCATATATTACTCAGTGCTAATCAAGATAAGTATTCTCTTAATCCCCTTTAACTATTTCACACATCTTCCCACCCACCTTCCCTCTGGTAATGATCTCTTTATTCTCTAAAGTCTGTTTCTTGGTTTGTCTCTCTTTTTTCTTTTGTTTTCTTTTTTTTAAAGATTTACTTATTTGAGAAAGAGAGAGAGAGAACACAAGCAAAGGAGAGAGTTAGAGGGAGAGGGACAAACAGGCTCCCCACTCGGTAAAAAGCCCAACATGGGGCAGATCCAAGGGTCCTGGATCATCAACTGAGCCAAAAGCAAACGCTTAACTGACTGAGCCACCCAGGTGCCCCTATTTGTTTTGTTCCTTTAATTCCACACATGAGAGAAATTGTAACTGTCTTTTTCTGACTGGCTTATTTTGCTTAGCATTATAATCTCTAACTCCATCCACAATGTTGCAAATGGAAAGAGTCTGTTCCTTTTTATGGCTAATATTGCATTATATATGTAACATCTTCTTTATCCATTAATCTATCAGTGAACATTTGGAGTGCTTTCATAGTTTGGCTAATATAAATAATGCTGCAATAAAAAGAGAGATTCATATATCCCTTTGAATTTGTGTTTTTGTGTTATTTGTGTAAAATACCCAGTAGTGTGATTCCTGGATCATAGAGTAATTCTATTTTAAATATTCTGAGGAACTGCCATACTGTCTTCCACAATGGCTGCACCAGTTTGCATTTCCACCACCAATGAGTGCACCAGGGTTCCATTTTCTACACATCCTCACCAACATTTGATGTTTCTAGAGATTTTTTCTTAATTGCTTTTTCCACTGCCTCATTAGTTATTGGTATGTAGAAATGCAATAGATTTCTGTACATTGATTTTGTATCCTGTGACCTTACTGAATTCATCTCAGTTCCAGAATTTTTTTTAGTAGAATCTTTCAGGTTTTCTATATATAGTATCATGTCATCTGCAAACAGATGGAAGCAAAACTTCTTTGACAATTTGGACGCCTCGTATTTCTTTTTGTCCTCTGATTGCTATGGATAACACACTTCCACTACTATGCTGAATAAAAGTGGCAAGAGTTGATGGACATCCTTGTCTTCTTCCTGACCATAGAGAAAAAGCTCCCCATTATTCTCTATTAAGCTGTGGGATTTTCAGAGAACTTGTTTGCCTGTGGATTTTCTGCTTAGACGATCTATCCATTGATGTCAGAGGGGTGTTAAGTTCTCTACTATTATTGTACCATTATTGATTAGTTCCTATATGTTTGTTACTAATTATTTTATGTATTTGGGTGCTACCATGATTGCTGCATAAATATTTAAAATTGTTGCATCTTCTTGTTGGATTCTCTTTATTACAGTGTCCTCCATTGTCTCTTGCTAGTCTTTGTTTTAAAGTCTATTTTGTCTGATATAAGTCTTGCTACTCTTTCTTTTGACATACAATTGAATGATAAATATTTCTTCATCTACTCAAAGTGCAGATATCTAGGTCTAAAATGGGTCTCTTGTAGGCAGCATATAGTATCATGGGTCTTGTAGCCATTCTGACACCTATATCTTTGATTTAGTCTACTTACATTCAAAGTAACTATTAATAGATATGTATTTATGTCATTTTATTACTTGTTTTGTGGTTGTTTCTGAAGATTTTCTTTGATTCTTTGTCTTTCTGGGTTACTGATTTTCTTTAGTGATATATTTGGATTCCTTTGTCTTTATTATTTGCATATTTGTTGGGTTTTGATATATGGCTACCATTAGGTTTGTATATAACATCTCATGCAAATAGCAGTCTATATTAAGTTGATGGTCATTTAAGTTTGAACTCGTTCTTTTCCATTCTCTTCTCAATGCTCCATGTTTTAGCTATATCTGTTATATTTTACATCCTTTTTCTGTGAGTTATGTGACTGATTCCTTATAGAAATATTTTTACTCCTTTTGCGTTTCCTGCCTTTATAGTGTCACTTTTGATCCCTCCTTTCCACTGAGGAGTCCCCTTTATTTTTTTAAAAAAAAATTTATTTCTTCATGAGACACATGAGATAGAGAGAGAGAGAGAGAGGCAGAGACACAGGCAGAGAGAGAAGAAAGCTCCATGCATGGAACCCTTTGTAGGACTTGATCCCAGGACTCCAGGATCACACCCTGGGCCTAAGGTAGGTGCTCAACCACTGAGCCACCCAGGTGTTCCGAGAGTCCCCTTTAATATTTCTTGCAAAGCTGGCTTAGTGATCATTAACTCCCTTAGTTTTTGCTTGTGAAATTCTTTATCTCTCCTCCTATTCTGAATGATAGTCTTCCTGGACAGAGTATTCCTGGCTGCCGATTTTTTCCATTCAGCATGTTGAATATAGCATGTTGCTCTCCTCTGGTTTGCCAAGATTCTTTTTTTTTTCTTTTTAAAAATTTTTAAAATTTATTTATACAGGAGAGATACAAAGAGAGAGGCAGAGACACAGGCAGAGGAAGAAGTAGGCTCCCCATTGGGAGCCTGTTGTGAGACTCGATCCCAGGACCTGAGACCACTTCCTGAGCCAAAGGCAGACACTCAACTGCTGAGCCACTCAGGTATCCCTAGCTTGCCAAGTTTCTATGAAAAATATCCTGCTAGCCTTATGGGTTTTCCCATGTAAGTTAGGGATTTCTTTTGTCCTGCTGCTTTTAAGATTTTTCTTTTATGGGATCCCTGGGTGGTGCAGCGGTTTGGCTCCTGCCTTTGGCCCAGGGCACGATCCTGGAGACCCGGGATCGAATCCCACGTCGGGCTCCCAGTGCATGGAGCCTGTTTCTCCCTCTGCCTGTGTCTCTGCCTCTCTCTCTCATTCTGTGTGACTATCATAAATAAATAAAAATTAAAAAAAAAGAGTTTTTAAAAAAAGATTTTTCTTTTATCACTACATTTTGTAAATATAATTACAATATGTCTTGGTATCAGCCTGCTTCTGTTGATTTTGATACGAAATCTCTATGCATCCTGAATCTGGGTGATTGTTTTCTTCCCTAGATTGGGCAGTTTTCAGTGATGATTTCTTCAAATAAATTTTCTACTGCCTTTCCTCTCTCTTCTTCTGGAACTCTTATAATTAGAATGTTATAACATTTGATGGAGTTACTGAGTCCCCTAAGTCTATTCTCACTTTGCTTAATTCTTTCTCTCTTTTGTTCAGCATCATTGCTATTATTTTGTCTTCTGAGTCACTTATTCCTCTGCTTCTTCTAGCCTACTGTTTATTGCATGAAGCATCTTTCTAACCTCACTTATTACACTTTTCATCTCTGATTAATACTTTTCTCGGGATCCCTGGGTGGTGCAGCGGTTTGGCACCTGCCTTTGACCCAGGGCGCGATCCTGGCGACCCGGGATCGAATCCCACGGCGGGCTCCCGGTGCATGGAGCCTGCTTCTCCCTCTGCCTGTGTCTCTGCCTCTCTCTCTCTCTCTCTCTGTGACTATCATAAATAAATAAAAATAAATAAAAAAAATTAAAAAAATACTTTTCTCTGTGTGGTAAGGGTCTCACTGATGTGTTCCTTTTCTCAAGCCCAGTGAGTATCCTAATGATCATTGCTTTAAACTCTTCATCAGGCATATTACCTATATCCACTTCATTTAGATCTCTGGCCACAACCTTATGTTCTTCTTTAATTTGGAATAAATTTCTCTGTATTATTTTTTCTAAGACTCTGTCTCCTGTGTGTTAGAAAATGCAGTTATGTTTCCCTCTCCTGAAAGTAATGGCCATATGAGGAAGAGGTCATGTAGTGCCCAGGGCCTAGAGCTTCAGGGAGTGCCTACAGTGTGTGTTGCAGGTGCTCTGCTGTTATGTTCTGGCTACTTTACCCTTTAGGTCAGTCATCACAGAAGCTTTCTTTGCTTACTGTTGGCAGTTTTGGCCCCCAGCCTGAATGTGGTGAGTTTTAATGAGGCATACTCTGATCTGCTTGTGAAAGGAGACCTGTCACCACCTCAGCTGGAACTGAGGTCCTTCAAATCTCACTGGTTGGGAGATGTAGTGTCAACAGGGCTTTGTGCTGATCTTCTAGGGGAGGAGCCAACTGCACTGGGACTGAGGTAAGCATGACCGAGAAGGGCAGGTCCACAGGAGTATAAGGGAGTAAGGCTTAGTGTAAGCAATTAGGCCACCAGTGTCCACATTGTACTATTTCCTGTAGGTGGCTCTGTATTTATGCTGAAGGATGGGGCAGGGAACTAGCAACCAGCTCTTTGTTCCCAGAGGGTATCTCAGTGAATGCTGCCTCCCAGAGACATGCTCTGAGAAAAGCAAATAATCCTCACTGTGTGCCCCAGACACTCTTCAGATCACTGTTTCCATGCTGTATGCCCCCAAGATGTCTGTCTGCCTTCCCTCCAAGTGCAGCACACTGCCCTCTAGGCTCTATCCCAGCCAAGCTTGCTGACCTTTAAAACTGCAGGTTTTAAGCTGTGCTGGCTGCAAGAACTCACGAAATTCAGCCTCTTTTGTTTTCCAACCCAGTGACTTTGGGAAGACATTATCCTTTGCATTCCACAGAATGCCATTCTCAGTGACCACAGCTCCTTCCCTTCTGCCACAGCCAGGCTCTGTTTCTACCTCAAAGCACATCTCTGCACTTCCTATCTTCTTTGATTTGGCTTCTTCCGTTTGTTGTGTAACTTGTCAATCTTCAGATTAATTTCGGGGATTTAGGATAATTGATAGTTATCTAGTTGTATTCATGAGATGAGGTCTAAGGTCCTCCTATTCTAGCATCTCCCCATCTCCTCTCTTGCTTTTAAAATTTTTTCCTTGTCAATACTTTTGGCCATTTTGATTACCATGTGTCATGGTGTGGACCTTCTTGGGTTGATTTTGTTGGGGGATCTCTGTGCCTCCTGGCTCTGAATATTTGTTTCCTTCCCCAGATCAGGGAAGTTTTCAGCTATTATTTCTTCAAATAAATTTGTCCTGCCTCTGGGATCCTTATACTGTGAATATTATTATGCTTGATGGAGTCACTGATTTCCTTAAGTCTATTCTCATTTTGCATATTTTTTTCTCTAACTTGCTCAGCTTGATTAGTTTCTATTATTTTGTATTCTGGGTCATTAATTTATTCCTCTGATTCCTCTAGCCTGCTATTTATTCCATCATCTGTATTTTTAACTTCAATTATCATGTTTGTTTGTTTTGTCTCTGCTTGGTTCTTTTCTTTAATCTCTTTCTTAAGTCTCACTGATGTCTTATACTCTTTTCTCAAGTCCAGTGAGGATCATTCTAATCACTATTCTAATTTCTCTATGAGATATAATACTTATATCTGTTTTGCTTAGGTCTCTTCATATGGTTTTGTCCTATTCTTTGAGATATATTCCTGTCTCATTTTGCCTAACCGCCTCTGTTTCTGTGTCTTAGGAAAGTCAACTGCATCTCCTGCTCTTAAAAATGGACTTATGAAGAAGAGATACTGTACTGCCTGCAGTGCAGTGTCCCTGTCCCAAGAAACTGATGCTCAGGGGTATCTCTTATGTGTTGCATGTGCTCTGCTGTTGTGTAGTAGGCACTTTTTCCTTCACTCCAGTCATCTGCAGAGATTATCTGCCTATTGTTGACAGTATTTGGTTCCGGATGTGGTGTAGCACATTTAACAAGGTGCATTCCAGTCTACTTGTAAAATGAGACCTGCCCACTGCTACTGGGACCTGTAGTGCATGGGTGCGGCACAGAATTTTTTTTAAATTCAATTTGCCAACATATAGTATAACATCCAGTGCTCATCCCATGCCCTCTTTAGTGCCCATCATCCAGTCACCCTATCCCCCCACCCACCTCCCCTTCTGCAACCCTTTGTTTGTTTCCCAGTTAGGAATCTCTTATGGTTTGTCTTCCTCTCTAATTTTTCCCCCGTTTTGTTGGACCCTGGCTCACGGGAGCCAACGTGTCCCGGTGGACGCCCCAGAGACTCAGACCCCAGACAGGCAGATGCAATTAGCAAGAGGGTTTATTGAACATTTGCGCAAACGGGCTCTCTCCTCCCAGGAGGAAAAGAGCACCGATTAGCAATTACAGGGATCTTTTAAAGGCAAAAGGAAAGAAACCGCCTAAAGACAAAGAACCGCGGGAATCGCATAGCATCCAGGTTGATTTCACAGAAGGTCAACATGAACCTATTCAGGGACATTCCAATCAGGGTGTGGGGGGAATGGTTTTCTTATTGTAAACAGAATGCTTTTAGTTGCTAAAATTTCAGGAAGGCGCCTGGATGGGCTGCCTCTGGATTAGGGCTGGCCCTACTTACAAGGGGGGAGGTTTCTTCAGTTTCACCTCCTTTCCCTTATAGTCCCTTTCACTATTTCTTATATTCTGCATGAGAGTGAAATCATATGATGATCGTCCTTCTCTGATTGGCTTATTTCACTCAGCATAATACCCTCCAGTTCCATCCACAGTGAAGCAAATGGTATTTATCCTTTCTGATGGCTCCATTGTGTATATTTATATATACCACATCTTCTTTATTCATTCCTCTGTTGAAGGACAACATGGCTTCTTCCAGAGTTTGGCTATTGTGGACATCCTGCTATGAACATTGGTGTGCAGATGCCCTTTGGATCACTACATTTGTATCTTTGGGTAAATACTCAGTAGTGTAATTGCTGGGTTATAAGGTAGCTCTATTTTTAACTTCTTGAGGAACCTCCACACTATTTTCCAGAGTAGCTACATTCCCACCAACAGTGCAAGAGGGTTGCCCTTTCTCCACATCTTCTCTGACATTTGTGGTTTCCTGTCTTGTTATTTTTAGCCATTCTCACTGGTGTAAGGTTGTACTTCATTATGGTTTTGATTTGTATTTCCCTGATGGCAAGTTATGTGGAGCATTTTTTTCATGTGATTGTTGGTCATGTGTAGGTCTTCTTTGGAGAAAGTCTGTTCATGTCTTCTGCCCATTTCATAACTGGATTATTTCTTGGGTGATGAGTTTAATAAGTTCTTTATAGGTCTTGGATACTAGCCCTTTATCTGAAATGTCATTTGTGAATATCTTCTCCCATTCTGTAGGTTGTCTTTTAGTTTTGCAGATTCTTTCCTTTGCTGTGCAGAAGCTTTTTATCTTGATGAAGTACCAATAATTTTTGCTTTCGTTTCCCTTGCCTTCAAAGATGTGTCTTGCAAAAAAAAAAAAAACGCTGTGGCCAAGTTCAAAAAAGTTGTTGCCTGTGTTCTCCTCTAGGATTTTGATGGATTCTTTTCTTACATTTAGATCATTCAACTATTTTGAGTTTATCTTTGTGTACGGTGTAAGAGAATAGTCTCTTACACCATATTCTTACTATTGGTAAGAATTCTTCATTCTTCTGTATGTGGATGTCCAATTTTCTCAACACCATTTATTGAAGAGACTGTCCTTTTTCCAGTGGATATTCTTTCCTGCTTTGTCAAAGATTCATTGTCCACAGAGTTGAGGGTCCATTTCTGGGTTCTCTATTCTGTTCCATTGACATATGTGTCAGTTTTTGTGCCAGTACCACACTGTCTTGATGATCACAGCTTTTTATACAGCTTGAAGTCAGGCATTGTGATGCCCCCCGCTTTGGTTTTCTTTTTCAGCATTCCTCTGGCTTTTCAGGGTCTTTTCTGATTCCATACAAATCTTAAGATTAGTGAAGAAAGTCCATGGTATTTTGATAGGGATGGCACTGAATGTGTAAATTGCCCTGGGTAGCATAAACATTTTCACAATATTTATTCCTCCAATCCATAAGCACAGAATGTTTTTCCATCTCTCTGCATCTTCCTCGATTGGTTTCAGAAGTGTTTTGTAGTTTTTAGATAGTAGATCCTTTACCTCTTTGGTTGAGTTTATTCCTGAGTATCTTATGTTTTTGGCTGCAATTGTAAATGGGATTGATTTCTTAATTTCTCTTTCTCCATTTCTCATTGTTAGTGTATAGAAATGCCACTGATTTCTGGGCATTGATTTTGTATCCTGCCACATTGCTGAATTGCTGTATGAGTTCTAGCAATCTTGGGGTGGAGTCTTTGGCTTTTCTATATACAGTGTCATGTCATCTGCGAAGAGGGACCGTTTGATTTCTTTTTTGCCAATTTGAATGTCTTTTATTTCTTTTAGTTGTCTGATTGCTGAGGCTGGGACTTCTAGTACTATGTTGAACAACAGTGGTGAGAATGGACATCCCTGTCTTGTTCTTGATCTTGGGGGAAAAGTTTTCAGTTTTTTCCCCATTAGAATGATATTCGTTATGGGCTTCTCATAAATGACTTTTATGATATTGAGGAATGTTCCCTCTATCCCTACACTTTGAAGAGTTTTAATCAAGAATGGATGCTGTATTTTGTCAAATGCTTTCTCTGCATCTACTGAGAGAATCATATGGTTCTTGTCTTTTTTTTTTTTTTCCTTTTTTTTTTTTTTTATAAATTAATTTTTATTGGTGTTCAATTTACCAACATACAGAATAACACCCAGTGCTCATCCCGTCAAGTGTCCCCCTCCGTGCCCGTCACCCATTCACCCCCACCCCCCGCCCTCCTCCCCTTCCACCACCCCTAGTTCATTTCCCAGAGTTAGAAGTCTTTATGTTCTGTCTCCCTTTCTGATATCTCCCACACATTTCTTCTCCCTTCCCTTATATTCCCCTTCACTATTATTCATATTCCCCAAATAAGTGAGAACATACACTGTTTGTCCTTCTCCGATTGACTTACTTCACTCAGCATAATACCCTCCAGTTCCATCCACGTTGAAGCAAATGGTGGGTATTTGTTGTTTCTAATGGCTGAGTTTTTTTAATTGATGTGATCACAGTGTCTATTTTATGAATGTTGAACCACCCTTGCATCCCAGGGATAAAGGGCACAAAATTTTCACAAGGTTACACTTGAGGTTCCATAGAGCCTGCCACCACTGCCAGGACCAAGAGGACCAAAATAAGTAGGTGAAGAGCGGAGGTATTTGTGAAGTCTGCATGAGTAGTCTGGGGAAAGGGACCTACAGCCCTGGGACTGAGGCAACTGTAACTGGGAAGTTTGGATCTGCTGAGGGGTGAGAGGGTGGGGCTTAGTGTAAGCAAGTTAAGTAGTAAATTCTGGTTCCTACAGGTGGCTCCATGTTTTTGCTGGATGACACCCTCCACCTCCTTTGTCCCTGGAGGGGTTTCCCTTTGATTCTCACCACTCTGAGTTCTGAGATGAGTAAATAACTCTCCCTCCCATATACTCCATGAATTTTTCAAACTGCCACTCCTATTCTGTATCTCCACAGGTTGTTTATTGTGCTGTCTCATTAAGGACAAGACTCAGCTTCCTAAAACACTCTGGGCATTCTCAGAGCCAGCTTGTTAGTTTTTTAAATTCCAGGCTTTAAGTCCCGCTACTTGTAAGAACTCACAAAATTTGGAGCCTCTTGCTTCCAAAGCCTAATGTTATGGGGATTCATCTTCTACGTGCGGGATCCACAGTGTAACAGTCTGTTTCTCTTCCCTCAGTCTCTTTACCCACAGTGTCCCTGCCTCCTGGGATAGTCCTGCAAGCAAATTTAGCTCCCTGCCATGTCCTCACCCTTTCTACCCTCTTTGAGGTGGTGTCTTCTCTACCTTTAATTGTGGCATTTGTTCTTCCAGCCTTCAGGTTTTTTTCCAGTTTATTTATGCTGATATGAGTGCTATTCAGCTATAGCTGCAAAAGGAGATGTGTGTACGATCCTCCTATTCTGCCATTTTCCCAGCCTCTTTCATTGCTTTTCTTATATCTACTTTGTCCTCAGCCACATTTTGGAATTATATCTTTAATAAATTTTTGTATTATCTTGCATTTTTCCAAAGGCAAGTTAATATGCAAATAATTACGCTTTTGTGTACCCACTTATGAAAATGTTTCTAACTTTCTCCATTTCCATTTAATCATTTAACAAGAATTTGATAAAGAGCAGTAAAAACCAACATCCTAGTTTAATTGAGCTGGAATGCCTGCATTGTTTTACATATAAGAGTGTATCAGTTTGAAATATATTTATTTTATTTGATGACGAAAGCTTAATTTTCTATTTTATTGTTTTGAAGAAGAATGAATAGTAAATTTTATTAATATATTCCTAGTACATAAAATGAATATACTTTAAATCTGGCAAAATAGTACAATACACAGACCTATTAGTTATCAAGGTTAAATTTATTCATTTAAAAGTTACTTACAGGTATTTCCTTCACTTGGTAACAATTTTAAAAGAACATAATGTCATTTACCTGTAAAGCCTGTTTCAGTTGTTCCTGAAGGACTTTGTTCTCAATTTCCAGAGCATGTGCTACTTTCTACAATGTAATATAAGGGGGGAAAATGCATTAATTTCAGTACTTGTTTCTATAAATTCATTGTTACAATTATTATCTTTCTAAAGTCCACAGATCACCAAGATGATGACTGGAGCACACACAGTGACTTGCACATTTCTCAGGCATAATGGTGGATAATTTCTGCAGCTGTAGCTTCCTATTGATTTTGCACAGGAAAACTGACTTTGAAGCTTAAATTAAATAAATTTAATAAATTTAATAAATTAAATAAATAAATACTTCATTAAATAATAATAAATTATTACTTCATTTTTCCTTTTCTCAAGGCCTGAAATATTTAAGTGTAAACATTTCAAATTTTATGAAAAAAAGCAACTCTACTCTTAACAGAAAATAATATAGTTCTGACTTTTTAAGAATGAATGGATTCTGCTATATGTAAAATGTCTCAACAATTCGCCATCAGATGAGTGACAGTTTGAGGAATCATATCATATCTAAAATCCCCAGCTCTGTTTCTAGTATTGCAAAGCAAGTTCCTATTGGACAGACCCTGCCACACATAAAAACTACAAACCCTGAACAAAATACAAATATCAACACTGGAAAGCAACCAAGAGTAAGTAGATTCTTGAGAGAAGGTGATTCTTGGAAGAAGAAAGGAGTTCCATGTAAGACTCTTGTCTCCTGGCTTCTCGCCTAGCAAATTGGATAAGACAGCAGAAAGAGACCATTTGAAGATACATCAGTAGAAAATACCTATCTAGGGATGCCTGAGTGGCTCAGTGGTTGAACATCTGCCTTTGACTCAGGGCGTGATCCTGGAGTCCCTGGATCAAGTCCCACATCAGGCTCCCTGCATGGAGCCTGCTTCTCCCTCTGCCTGTGTCTCTGCCTCTCTCTGTGTCTCTCATGAATAAATAAAATCTTAAAAAAAAAAGAAAAAGAAAATACCTATCTAAAGACAAGAAAAGAATGATTTTAGAAATGAAGAGGGACTGAGGAATATTTGGGACACTATCATATATCTAACATGTAATCACATTCCCATAAGGAAAAGAGAGAAAGAAAGTGATAGAAAAAGTAGTTGAAAAAATAGCTGAAATTTTCTCAAAATTGGTGAAATCTTCATACTCAAGATGTTCAGCAAACCCTAAACTGATTATATATATCAACTTATATAATATATATATATGTATATATATATTATGATATAATCAGGCCCACACACATCAGAGTGAAATGTTGAAAACCAAGTTAAAAAAAGGAAAATCTTAAAAGTAGACAAAGAGAATGCCAAATTACACAGATAGAAATGATTTCAATGATTACTTCTCATCAGAAAAATATGAACCCAAAGCAAAAATGGAAAACCATCTTCAAAGTGTAAATGTTTCTCTTCTGAAAGTATTATTTAAGAAATAGAAGTTTTAAATCTATATTTTTTATTCTCTTTGAAATTTGAGAGGACACAGCATCCATAAAAACAGGAACTGATAATAATGAGGACAAAAGCAAATCTTTTAGTTACTGTTCAAGAGATCTCTATATAGGACTATGATGTGCTAAGGAAAGTCACATTCATAAACAGGCACAGAAATATAATAAGTCATCTATTGGGACTAAGTAACTTCAAATAGGAAGACCAAGTTGAGTAGTCCAAGGAGGCATCCTCAGTAAACTACAAAAAAACATTAGAATTCAGAGAGCTCTGATGGATGCAATTATAGCCATAAACTAAGATCTCTTGGGATAATTTTTTTAAAAAACATGATTTTGAACTTAAAATGTTGAGAGAGAAGATACTATTGAGCTTCCTGGGAAGATGGCAGAGTAGGATTCTGAACTCACCTCACCCCACAGATGTAACTAGATAATGCATCAGTACAAATAACTCAGAAAAAAAATACCCAAAGACTGGCAGAACAAACTCCACAACTAAACGTGGAGAAAAGGATACATTGAAGAGAGTAGGAAGGGTGGAGATGCTGTAGGGACCTAAATGGATAGTGGGCTATCCATGGGATAAAGAGGTCTGTGGGCACAAAGAGGGCTGAGAAACAGAATATCACAATGGAGACCCTGAACAGGAAAGATGAATCCCCCATAGCACTTGGCTTTGAATATCAGAGAAGCCGGATTTCACAAGTTCTTACAACCAGCAGGACTTAAACCCTAGAACTTTCAAGAATCAGTGGCTCCACTCTGGGAAAATCTGGAGGGCATTAGGAAGCTAAGTCTCCGGCCTTAAAGAGAAAGCACAACAGCTTAAAAGCAGAAGTTTCAAAAATACCTAGAGCATACAGGAGGGAAAGTTAGTTAGTAACCTCAGACTTCACTGAGAAACTTCTCCAGGGAAAATTTGCTGGTAGGTGCCATTTCCTTCCCTATCCCACAGCATAATCACATAGCCACATGTGGGAAACAGCCAGGCACTGGCATTCACTACCTAACCTCCCTACACCGTTTGCCCTCCTCCATCCAGTGGAGGCTGCCTCAGTCCTAAAACTGGGGGTCTTCTCCCTAGAAAACCAGCACAGACCATGCCAACATTATGTCTACTGACTTCCTGCAGAGGACAAGGGCATATTGTTAAATTGCACATCTCTGTAGGAAGATGACAACTATAGCCCTTGTTAAAAGTTTGCCCACCCATTACTTTCAAGAGTAAGAGATGGAACTGACTATCCTAACACACAGAAACAGGCAAAGCGAGGACATTGAGGAATATGTCCTAGATTAAAGAACAGGATAAAATCACCACAAGAGACCTAAGTGAAACATATGTGTTATGTTTAATAGAGAACTTAAATCAATGATTATAATGATACTCAGTGGGCTTGAGAAAAGAGTATAAGACATCAGTGAGACCCATAACAAAGAAAATAAAAAGAAAACAATAAGAGAACAAGAATATGATACCTAAAATTAAAAATACACATGATAGAATAAATAGCAGGCTAGAGGAATCAGAGGAACAAATCAATGACCTGGAAGACAGAATAATGGAAACCAATAAAGTAAAGTAAGTGAGAGAAAAAAATATGCAAAATGAAAACAGACTTAAGAAACTTAGTGACTTCATCAAGCATAATATTTACAGTACAGAGATCTCAGAAGGAGAAAAAAATGGGGCAGAAAATTTATTTGAAGAAATAATAGCTGAAAACATCCCTAATCTGGTAAAGAATTAGATATCCAGCTCCAGAGGCACAGATATCCCCCAACAAAATCAACCTGAGGAGGTCCACACTAAGACACATGCTAATCAAAAGGTAGTGATAAAGAGAAATTTTTTTAAGCAAGAGAAAAGACTGTTACATAGAAGGGAAATCCTGTAAGGCTGTCATCTGGTTTTTTAACAAATTCATTCTATGAGGCAAGCATTACCCTGATACCAAAACCAGATAAAGACATCACAAAAAAGAGAACTATCACCCAATATCTCTGATGAACACAAAAGCAAAACTTAACAAAATACTAGCAAACCAAATCCAATAGTTTGTTAGAAACATCAT
This sequence comes from Nyctereutes procyonoides, assembly GCF_905146905.1. NCBI lineage: Eukaryota > Metazoa > Chordata > Mammalia > Carnivora > Canidae > Nyctereutes > Nyctereutes procyonoides. The sequence goes on from NW_026575143.1 coordinate 4,184,980, forward strand.
TCACCACAATCAAGTGGGATTTATTCCTGCAGTGCAAAGTTGATTCAATATTTGCTTAATGCATGACATCAATAAGAGATATGATAAAAACCATATGATCATTTCAATAAATGCAGAAAAAGCATTTGACAAAGTATAACATCCATTGTGATTTAAAAAAAAAAACTCAACAAAGCAGTTTAATGGGAACATGCCTCAATATAATTATATAATTAAGGTCTTATATGAAAAACCTACAGCCAACATCATACTGAACAATGAATAACTGAGAGCTTTTTCCCTAAGGTCAAGAACAAGATAAGGATATCCACTCTCATCACTTTTATTCAACATTGTACTAGAAATCCTAGCTAAAGCAATCAGATAACAAAAAAAATAAAAGGCATCAAAATTGGTAAAGAAGAATAAATTTTCACTATTTGCAGATGACATACAGAAAACTCAAAAAAACCCACAAAAATACTAGAATAACTGAATTTAGTAAAATTGTAGGATACAAAATAAATGTATAAAATTCTGTAGAATTTCTATACACTAATAATGAAGCAGTAGAAAGAGAAATTGAGAAAATCCCATTCACAATCGCACCAAAAACATAAGACACCTAGGAATAAATTTAACCAAAGAGGTGAAAGACCTGTACTCTGGAGAGTAGAAAACATTGATGAAAGACATTGATGATGACTCACAGAAATGGAAAGACATTCCATATTTATAGATTGGAAAAATAAATATTGTGAACATGTCTATATTACCCAAAGTATTCTACAGACTTAGGGCAATCCCTATCAAAATACCAATAGTATTTTTCACAGAACTGGAACAACCCTAAAATCTGTATGGAACCACAAAAGACCTCAAAAGGCAAAACAATCTTGAAATTGAAGAGCAAAGCTGGAGGTATCACAATCCCAGACTTCAAATTCTATTACAAAGCCATAGTAATCAAAACAGTATGGTACTGGCACAAAAATAGACACGTAGGTCAGTGGAACAGAATGGAAAACACAGAAATAGGCCCCATGCTTACACAATCAATTATTCTTTGACAAAGGAGGAAACAATATGCAATAGGAAAGATATTCTCTCCAAAAAATGGTGTTGGAAAAACTGGCAGCAACATGCAAAAGAATGAAATTGAACCACTTTCTCACAGCATACACAAAAATAAACTCAAAATGGATTAAAGCCCTAAATGTAGGATCTGAGACCATAAACATCCTAAAGAGAGCACAGGCTTTAATTTCTCTGACATTAGCCACAGCAAAATGTTTGTAGATGTATCTCCCGAGGCAAGGGAAATAAAAGAAAATAATAAACTGTCAGGACCACATCAAAAAGTTTCTGCACAGTGAGGGAAATAATTAATAAAACTAAAAGGCAAACTATAGGATGGGAGAAGATATTTGCAAGTGATATATCCAATAAAAGGCTAGTATTCAAAATAAATAGGGACTTCATACAAATCAATACCTAGAAAACAAATAATCCAATTTAAAAATGGGGAGAAAAATATGAACAGACATTTCTCCAAAGAAGACATCAAGATGGCCAACAGAAACATGAAAAGATGCTTAACATCACTCATCATCAGGGAATAAAAATCAAAACTACACTGAGATATTACCCCCACACCTCTCAGAATGACCAAAATCAAAAACACAAGAAACAACAGGTATTGGTGAGAATGGGGAGAAAAAGGAACACTGGTCCAATGTTGGTGGGAATGCAATCTACGGTCCCTGTGGAAAACAGTATGGAGATTCCTCATAAAGTTAGAAACAAAACTACCCTAGGACGAGTAACCCCACTACCAGGTATTTACCTGAAAATTTTGAAAACGCTAACTCAAAGGGCTCCATGAACCTCTATGTTTATTTCAGCATTATTTATAGAAACTTAATCACTGAAGCATTCAAGTGTCCATCAATAGATGAATGAGCATACAAGATACACACACACACACACACACACACACACACCCCACAGGAATATTATTCAGCCATAAGAAAAGAACAGAATCTTTCCATTTCCAAAAACATGGATGAAACTAGAGAGTATAATGCTAAGCATAATAACTCAGAGAATGACAAATACTGTGTGATTTCACTTGTATGTAGAATTTAAGAAACAAAACAAATGAACAAAGGTGAAAAGAGAGAGTGAGAGAGAGGCAAACCAAGAAAGAGACTTTTAACTATAGAGAACAAACAGATGGGTATGAATGAGGTGAGTGAGGGCATGGGTGAAATAGGTGATGGGGTTTTAAAGAGTTTACTTATCATGATGAGCATTGAATAATGTATAGAATTGTTGAATCACTATATTGTACACCTGAAATTAATATAAGACTGTATGATAACTATATTAGAATTAAAATAAAAACAATTTTAAAAAGTCAAGAGGAAGTGAACATGAGAAAGACTAATTTTGAGACTATATTTAGAACTATTGTCAAGTAAATAAAATAGTTCAAAGCACAGAACAAACACACAAATAGAAGCCAAGACCAAAAATACAGAAAATTTAAAAAATAGATCTAGGAATCATAATATTTGAATATTAGTTTCATAAGGGTAAAAGAAAAAAAGAAAGATAAATAATAATGAAATAGGTAGGAAAATAAAACTTAGTTGATTAAATAAAAAAAATTAAGATCTGGTAAAATTTCTATACTTCAGTGAAAAATAGAGGTAAGAAGTAAGACTTGTTCCAAAATAGCATCAAACTACTATGCTACCTGAAACCCTCTACCCAAATTTTCCATTAGAGAAAAATCACATTCTGTCATGTTTAACTGTTGAATTGTATGGGTCTCTTTATATAGTAGCTTAGCCTATTTAAGAGAGTTAAATAAAACAAATCTAGATTTGATTGAATTTTAGATAGAGAAAAGTAAAGGAGAGAAAGGGAAAGAAAATATATACTCCATTTATGGTAGATGACAATGGCCATAAATTCTTTATGGTAGCTCCCCTCAAATGAGGAGTCCATTTCCTCCTCTTTAAAATTAGGCTGGCCTGTGACTTGCTTTGGCTAATAGGAGACTATGCATATGGCAGTATCTGAGGTCTGAGCTTATGAGGCCTCAGTAAGTTTTCCAGCTTTGTTTCTAGCTTTGTTTGCTCTTGCTACTGGGAATCAATCCTTCTGTAAACTATCCAGGGCTAGCCTCCTGGAGGCTTAGAGACTAGAAAGAAGTTCCATCTGTCACAGATGTTCCAGCTGAGACTTCATATACATGAATAAAGCTACCTAAGATCATCCAACCCAAGACAAGCCTTGCAAGAAAGAACACTTAACCAGTCACTAAGTGAAACAATGAATATCTGCTGTTTTAAATCACCAAGTTTTAGAGTACTTCGTTATTTAGGAAAACTTAACTAGTATGCTTAGCAATAGAAAATATGTATTATTTTATGTCAGAACATTTACAAAAATGGAATACCATGTTGGATTATTTCCATAATTGACCGTGAACAATTTCTCCCACTGTATGCCACTCTTCCTTGTGAACATTGGCTACCTTATGACTTCCTTAAAGAATGTGATGGAAAAACTACCAAGACTTTCAACTCCACATCTCTAACAAGTTTTATGGGTTTTGCTCTTGCCAGTCTGGAAAACTCATATAAGGAGCTGAAAAACCAGGGTAAGGACTCAGTTATATAGTTATAGAACAATTAAAAAAAAAAAAAAAAAAAAAGCTTAGGCCTAAAGTAACTTGCAGGGTTAAAAACATACCTAACAAACCTGTGGATCTGGTTAAGGAAATTACCAGCCCAAATGCTAAAAATACTATTTGGCTTATACTACTGAAATGCAATAAAGTTATTGCAAGAGAAATAAACTAAAGAAAGAATGGTTCGATTTTAAAGCAGAAATTAGAAAACATCAGGAGATTCATGACAGTAACTCCAGCCCACAAAAGAAGTTCTCAAAGTAAGAAATTACTTTAAGGCAAAAATCAAAGTCATAGTACTACACTAAAATGTAGCTTCAGAGTCAAAGTCAGATCAAGAATGTGACTATAAGATTCTCTATTTAGACCTCAGAAAGACTTAAATATACTTTGTGGATCCTCCTAATCATACAAAAGAAGTTGAATAATCTTGAAGGTATTGTCCTGTAGAAGCCTGACATACTTTAAGTAAAAATAAGTCTATCTCAGAAAGAATTATGGACATAGCTTTAAGGTAAAAGAATGAATCACAGTAACATACAGAAAACAAAGTTTTAGGAGAAACACCACCATGTTAGACTAAAAAGAACAGAGACATTTCAAAATGAAAAGACAGCTCAAGGTCCCGAATAATAGATGAGCAGGAAGTAGGCTGAGTGAGCTATTCAGCGGCAAATGTGGGCCATTCTTATGGAAAAGAAATTGATGATTCAGAGAGTAGAATCTATATACCACACTGCAAAATAAGAATTACTTAATTTTGGATTAGGAAATCATTCACAGGGAGCAAAACTAGACCTCAAAGTACATACCCCACCCTGAAACTCAGAACTGGTACCGTGTGTCTAGTTGGATTTCAGGACTGCTCTCAATTATGTGCCTTCTGTTTTCCCCCTATTTGAATAATAGAGTCTATTGCAATCATCCTATCCTTTTCTCAATACTATGTGTTAAGTATGTGTTGGAGGGATGGGGTAGGGATAACTTGCCACTTTATAGATAACAGATCTCCAGATCAAGAAGAGCTGTGCCAAGACCCCACATTCAGATCTGGTGCCGTATCTAGACTTGGTACAGAAGATGAAAAGATCCTAGACTTTAGATAAAACTAAAATGTAATGAAATTTTAGAAAGAAGGTGTGAGTACATTTTGCCTGTGGAAGAAATATTAACATATGACTAGAGGAAAGATTATCACAGACTATTTCCAAAAATGACTGTTGGACCCTGGCTCACGGGTGCCAGCGTGTCCCGGTGGACGCCCCAGAGACTCAGACCCCAGACAGGCAGATGCAATTAGCAAGAGGGTTTATTGAACGTTTGCGCAAACGGGCTCTCTGCCTCCCAGGAGGAAAAGAGTCCCGATTAGCAATTACAGGGATCTTTTAAAGGCAAAAGGAAAGAAACCGCCTAAAGACCAAAGAACCGCGGGAGTCGCATAGCATCCAGGTTGATTTCACAGAAGGTCAACATGAACCTATTCAGGGACATTCCAATCAGGGTGTGGGGGGAAATGGTTTTCTTATTGTAAACAGAATGCTTTTAGTTGCTAAAATTTCAGGAAGGCGCCTGGATGGGCTGCCTCTGGATTAGGGCTGGCCCTACTTACAAGGGGGGAGGTTTCTTCAATGACATTCTATAATTTGTCCCACTTCATGTATATATTCTACTTCTCTCATCAAGACTGACTGTTTTCCCTCCTTTTGAGTCTGGGCTAGCCCCTAACCAATAAAATGCCATGGAAATTATGTTCTCAGGCTTCAGAGCTCAGATCATAAGAGGTCTGGCAGCTCCTACTTTTGTTTGACCTCTTAGATTCCAGCTGCCATTGGAAGGATGCTTGGGCTTGACTGCTAAATGATGAGTAATGCCATGAGAAAGATTCAGTCCCTAGCCATTCCACCAACCACCAGACATCTGAGGAAGCCATCTTGAACGTTCCACAGCTGAATGACGCACATCAGTGACCCAGCTGATACAACACAGAACAGAGGAATCATCCCACTGGACCCAGCCAACCCCCAAATCAAAGAGAAATAATTATTGATGTGCTAATCCTCTAAATGTTGGCGCAGCTAGTTATAAAATAATAGAAAACTGAAACAAAAATATACATTTGACCACAAAGAAAACCTTTAAAACTCCCAGATAGTAAAGATTTTTTGGTCTTATTTTCTGATGTTAATTCCAGAAAAAGGTAAACCGAAAATGAAAAGGTAAACTAAAAACACGTTTTTGAAACAACAAAAAAACTTGTAACACCTATAAAATTCAATATTTGATGAAAAATGTATAGCTTGGATAGTGTTTATTGTTATTAAACAAACACAAAAGTAAATAAATTACATATAACAACTAAGGCAGATCTGAAAAGGAATTAAAAATGAAGAAAAAGAGGGAAAAGAAATTAATAAAGATTAAAGTAGAAAACAGTAACAGCAAAAAGTAAAATAGAACCATTACATAAAACCTAAAATCAGTTAGTTGAAAGCACCAGCAATATATAATCCCCTGACAAACCTGATTGAAAGGAAAGCAACAAAAAATAAAAACTTTTATAAATGAAAAATAAATGGAATGAGATATAGAAAAAAGAAAATAAAAGGAATCCTAAGATAGCATAATGTAAAATTCTAACCAATGTTTTTGAAAAGCCATTAAAAATGGATGAATCTATATTAAAATATAAATTACCAAAGTAGATGCACCACCAATAATCTCAAAAGGAATTGGAAAAGTGGTAAAAGAACTACCATTTAAAAAAAAGGCTCCTAGGGATCCCTGGGTGGCACAGCGGTTTGGCGCCTGCCTTTGGCCCAGGGCGCGATCCTGGAGACCCGGGATCGAATCCCATGTCGGGCACCCGGTGCGTGGAGCCTGCTTTTCCCTCTGCCTGTGTCTCTGCCTCTCTCTCTCTCTCTGTGTGTATCATAAATAAATTTAAAAATAAATAAATAAATAAAATGTCTTTGAAAAAAAATTAAAAAATAAAAAAATAAAAAAAAGGCTCCTAAATGCTTTTACAGTCAAGTTCTATATAATCTTCAAATTACGTCTCACTTATTTTAAAAAGTCCTTCTTAAATTCTGACTAGAAATGCATTACTTTTGTTATATTAATTAGAAAGGATCAATATTTTTATAAAATTAAATCTTCCCATTTGGCAATACTAAAATTTAGATTATAAGAAATACTGTTTACAATTCCATCTTAATAAATTCATATAACTTAAAATTAACTAATTTATCACTGAGTTAATTTCAAAACACTCTAACTGTTCTTCCTGACTGCAAAATCCAATCTCTACCCCAAAAATTTATCTTTCATAAAGCTGGCATAGTAATCTTAATTAAAAATACCAAATGGATCACTCTTAATATTCTTCAATAAATCCCCATTTCTTACTCAAAATATAAATTAGGCTTACTACTACTCTTCTCCTTAATCCAAAAATCCTATCATATTCAAGCACTTGAATTCCTCTGAATAGTCTCTTTTCCCTCAAGTCTTTGTCTTTATACATCTTATTTCTAAATAGAAATACTTCCTGTTTTCTAATACCATATTCTCAGTTACTACATCATAATTCTCCTTTCATATTGTATTTATTATGGTGGAATTAGTCAGGGACATTATGCCCCAACTATGTGCTAACATACTATAGCTTTGAAATTAATATGTCTTGTCAATTACATCTCAATTTTTTAAAATAAATTCCTTAGAAAACTTAGATTTTAAAAATTCAATATTTTTATCAAGTCTGCACCTTCTATATTATGATATGTTCAACTATAATTTATTCAAGTACATATAGAATGCAATTATAGTTTATATTTGTATTAAAGACTTCATATCCTTAATACTTAAAAGTAAGTAGTAAGTAGTTTTAACAAAAAGACTTCTTGGCATTGCACATAGAAAAAACTAAGTGAATTTTCTGTAAATTTTAAAAGTTGATGATCCTTGAAAAGAAACAATAAATGGGGAGTTCACATTTGAATTTATGCTCTTAGTCATTTTAGCCTCACCAAAAAATAGAGAGGATCCCTGGGCTATCCAATCCAACCAGAATGCATTTTATAACTCTTCAAATCTGGTCAAGTTATTTAATATCTCTGAGTTTCCTCCTCTAAAAATGGAATACAGTAGTCTCCCCTCATCCTTGGTTTTGCTTTCTGCAATTTCAGTTACCTATGCTCAACCACAGTCTGAAAGCAGTTGACTAATAGTCAGAAGATGAATAGTAAGTAGCTGAATGCTACAGCAAAATGCCTACGTATTTCACCTCACTTTATCTCATTAGGTATGCATTTTATCATCTCACATCATCATAAGAAGATGGAGGAGTACAGTACAATAAGATTTTCAGAGAAATCACATTCATATAACTTTTATTGCAGTATATTATTATAATTGTTCTTTTATTATTGTTATTCTTAAATAAAAGTAACTTACCGTATTAACTTATTACTAAATTTATCATAAATATTAAATTTTATCATAGGTATATATATATATATATATATATATATATATATATATATGAAAAAGCACAGAATATACAGGGTTTGGAACTACCCACAGTTTCAGGGATCTCCTGAAGGCCTTGGAATGTATCCCTATGGATAAGGGATACAATGAGTTACTAGAATAGAGTCTACCCAACACCTTGATTGCATTTAGTGAGCACAGGACATAGCTAAGCCAGCACAGCCTCCTAACACACTCAAACTGTGAGACAACACAAGTTGTTTTAAAAACTGAAAAATTTATGGTAACTTGTTATGCAGAAATTGAAAACTAAAACCATAAAGTGGAATATTTTATTTTATATTCAAAATCTCAAGTGTAGTACTTTCATTTTCTTCCCTAATTTGTTACCTGACTCTTAAACCACTCAGGTTGACATTTGTGGGATGCTTACCCCAGCCACTCACTGAAATGAGTAGTATAATGCTCTGGTGGTTACTTTAAAAAGTAAACTTATAGCAAAAAAAAGTATTCCAAAGCCAAGATGAAATAAAGTTTACTTACCTTTCATTGCATCACATAAAAAAGAGTGGGCTCTATAGTTCACAATTACTGAAAAGCTTTTTCTTATTTGATTTTTACACCTCTTCTACCTTTCTGAGATAGAAAAGATACTGTTTTGCCCATTTTAGTGATAGAAAATATAAAGCTCAAGTAAGTTAAAGGGACTTGTCCATAGTCACAGAACTTAGTAAGATCCTGTTATGACTCCCAATATGATCTTTCCTCCATGATATTTCCTGTTGTTGAGTAAACTATGGTAAGTTTCATAATCTTGACAGTAAACATGTTTGTATTTACCATATTATTTTCTGAAACTTACTGAGAAAAGTCAACCAACAAAAAAGAAGTATCTTAGAAATAACTTTAATAAAAAAATAACTTTAATACATACATACACACAAATATACACGCATACAGACACACATCCCTATTTCACATGCATACTAATGTTTACACATATAATTATCACAGCATATACTAAATTAAACTTATATCCATAGAGAGAATGTGTGTTACCTGGACTTGAGTCAAATCTCCTTTTATTTTAAGCTCTTTGACTACAGACTTCTTCCTGTTATTAAAAAGGTTTTTAAATACATCGTGATATTTTAAATTGCATGACTACTTTGCTTTCTTGAATAGTACTTAAACCATTTTTAAATAAATTTCTCCAAAAAATTCATATTTTTAAGAATCATAAATCCACATAAATGATAATTGAATAACATTTCTTAAACTAATTTTTCATTGGTATGATTAAAATATGGGAGTGAGATAAAGCAAGGAGTCTCAAAGTACATTGATCATTTTTTCCTCTCTGGTCATCTTAAGTTTTCATTTAAATTCCAGTTAGTTAATGTACAATGTAATATTAGTTTCAGGAGTATAATACAGTAATTCAACACTTCCATACATCATTCAGTGCTCATCATAGTGCACTCCTTAATTCCTATCACCTATTTAACCCAACCCTCCCCCAACCTCCCCTCTGGTAACCATCAGTTTGTTCTCTATAGTTAAAAGTCTGTTTCTTGGTTTGCCAACAACACAAGAAACAACAGGTGTTGGCAAGGGTATGGAGAAAGGGGAATTCTCTTACACTATTGGTAGAAATGCAAACTGATGCAGCCACTCTGGAAAACAGTATGGAGGTTCCTCAAAAAGTTAAAAATAGAACAATTGCTACAATTCAGCAATTTCACTGCTAGATATTTGCCTAAAGAATACAAAAATACTAATTCAAACTGATACATTGTAGCAGCATTATCTACAAATGGCTAAATTATGGAAACAGCCCAAGTGTCCATTGACTGATGAATGGATAAAGAAGATGTGATGTGTTTGTATATACATATATACAAGTACACTTGTAATGAGTACTGGGTGTTGTATGGAAGTGTTGAATCACTGTATTGTATTCCTGAAACTAATATTACATTGTATATTAACTAACTAGAATTTAAATAAAAACCCAAGATGACGAGAGGAAAAAATGATCAATGTACTTTGAAAATCCTTACTTTATCTCACTTCCACATTTTAATCATATCAATGAGAAATTAGCTTGAGAAATATTATTCAACATTTACATACACACACACACACTGGAATATGCACTGGAATATTACTCAGCCATTTTTTAAAGATTTTATTTATTGATTGATGATAGACAGATAGAGGCAGAGACATAGGCAGAGGGAGGCTCCAATGCAGGCAGCCCAATGTGGGACTCGATCTTGAGACTCTGGGATCACACCCTTAGCCAAAAGCAGACACTCAATGGCTGAGCCACCCAGGTGTTCCTACTCAGCCATTAAAAAAAAATGAAATCTTACCGTTTGTAACAATGTGGATGGAGCTAGAGAATATTACACTAAGTGAAATAAGTCAGAGAAAGACAAATACCATAAGATTGCACTCATATGTGGAATTTAAGAAACAAAACAAATAAGCAAAAGGAAAAAAATAGTGGTCATCTTTCTTTTTCTGAGACAAAGGACAAGGCTGTTTGTCCACTGAATTTCTTTTCAGAATGTGTGAAACTCTATAAAGATTGAATTCACATTCTTTTTAAAATTAAATATTAGGGTTTGACTAAAACAAATTCAAAATGCAAAAAAAAATATTTTATATTTCTAGAGAAAATATTCACTTAATATGACATTACAATAATCCACATGGATAAAAATAATTGATTTTATAAAATAAGTATAATCAAGAAGTACAGTTAAAAAAAAAAAAAACAGCCAGAGGAGTTAATTTGCAAACCACAAACATTAGCCAAACCATCAAGGAAACAATGTAAATCCTTTTGTTCCTAAAATGATTTTCAGATGTAATTGTTTACTTGTTCCTGAAAATCTTATGCTTCATTCTCTTCTTCTAATTCACCTTTAGTTCTTTGTTCTTCCCTTCTTAGCCCTCATCCATCATCATATCCCAGTCAGCTTATAAAAATATGTTTAATGTAGTGTTATATTTTTTAGAAAATGTTAATAAGTTATATTTAGGTGACCTCAAATTGTATAAAAAGAAAACATACATTAATAAGGAAAAATATTAACATGTAGCTTTCTGTCTTACTCTTCTGAATTCTCAGGTTTTCCTTTGTCTTTTTTCTTCTCAGTTTTTATAGTTTTCTTTGTCTGATCATATGTAGACTTTGTCTTCTGTGTAATTTTATAGAAGCCAAAAATAAATAGTTAATGAGATAATATATTAGAAGGAAATAAAACATAATATACATTACAAGGTTTTTTATTTTACTACACTTGATGTTTCAAGGAAACATTTCACTACACTTGATGTTTCAAGGAAAGTTATCTAAACAGAAGCAAAAGAAAATTAAAGATACAGTCAGAATGTTTCTTATCATGATCAATTGAATATAAATTGTATATAAGCTAATACATATAAAAAAAATAAATTCCCCTGACAAATCACAGCCAGTTCTATAATATAACTTATGCCTTCCTAAAAATCATCTAACTATGAAAATCATGCACTAAACACTTCAGGACATATGTGAAAAATGAAGTGAGGTGCCCAGCATCCAAAAAACATGGCCAATGATACATTTTTTAAAAAGAGAAACATAAAAAACAGTTCTGTTTTACACAGTTAAATGATTTAAGAAACACATAGTATGATAAATATAGCTAGCTCTTTATCTTGAGGAAGACTTGAAGCTTATTTGTGCAAATGAGCACTAAACAGGTTGCAACTTGTTATTGGGCAGTTTTGGTAGAAGGGTTATCTGAAATTGGATGAAAAACTGTAACAGATTGTGGACTGGTGTGGTACACTACAAACATGGTGATTCAAGATAGGGTATATAGTCAATTTTACCTAGTACACTTTGCAGATGAAATTGTGCATAAACACATGAAAAAATTCATATTATGTCTAAATTGTATTGGAATAAATTTGCATTTCAAAGCAAATATAGCAGAACTAACTATATATTTTAAAGTATTCTTGAACTACTATGTAGTACCAGATTATTTTATACAAGAAATTGAGAAAAAACTTAGCAATTAGCTTATTGAAACTTTTGGATGGCCTTATTAAGAGACCTATTAAGGCATGCATTAGGTGTTTATTTCCTGTTTTAGAACACAGCTCCCAAAAGACACAAATTCACTAGTGGCAGTTCTCATGAGTTAAACAAAAGTTTATTTTATTTCTTCATAAAATATGAAAAATAAGTATAATAATGAATTTTTAATGAAAATTGTTAAGGTCCCCAAATAACTTTCTAGTTTCAATATGAGTTTTGGGATATATTCCCTATACAGAATAACCTAATATACATTGGAAAAGCCTAATATATACTGACAATCAAAAAATACTTTAAAAATGAAAAGGAAAAAGCCTAAAAATAGTGAAGAGATCATCAGTGAGTTGTGAAAAAACTTTAAGTGACAAATATGCTTGTAATTGCAGTACATGATGGAGGAAAGGAAAGAAAGTAAATATTTGAAGAAATAACAGCCAAATTTTATTTTCAAACTTGACAAAACCTCCTGGTGTCTAGTGGTAGGATTCGGCGCTCTCAACTTGACAAACCTTATACCACAAATCCACAAAATATAAGGAAGACTACCTCCAAGACATATAATAAAATTATTAAAAGCAGTAATATGGATAAAAATCTTAGAAGACAGAGGAGGAAAGTAGATTATATACAAGGATAAAATGGACAGCAGATTTCTTTTTAGAAACAAAGCAAGTCAGAAGACAAAAGAGAAACACCTTTAAATACTAGAAGAAAAAGAGACAGTCAAACCTAGATTTCTCTATTCAGAGAAAATATCTTTCAAAACTGAAGGAAAAAATTTTTTTTCAGAAGTCAAAAATTTGAAAAAATACATCAGCTGCAGACCTGAACATAAAAAAATTATGAAGAATCCTTCAAGTACAAGGAAAAATGATACTAGACAGAAATAAGAAAATATACAAACTTAAGACCAACAGAAATGATAATTAAATGAGAAAATATAAAGACTTTTCTTTTTTTTTTTTAATTTTTTTATTTATTTATGATAGGCACACAGTGAGAGAGAGAGAAAGACAGAGACACAGGCAGAGGGAGAAGCAGGCTCCATGCACCGGGAGCCTGACGTGGGATTCGATCCCGGGTCTCCAGGATCGCGCCCTGGGCCAAAGGCAGGCGCCAAACCGCTGCGCCACCCAGGGATCCCAAGACTTTTCTTATATAAAAGGTAATAGTTTACAGCTAAAATAATGAAAATGTGTTGTCCCATTTATATCATAGGTTGTAAGATGTATGAAAATGATAGCACAAAGGCTGGAAAAGGACAAATAAAAGTACATTATCTTAAGGCTCTTAGTGATTGCATTTTTTTAAGATTTTATTTATTTATTTATTTTAGACAGAGATAGTGTGAGCAGGGCCAGAGGCAGAGGCAGAGACAATCTCAAGCAAACTTTATCTCAGTACAGAGCCCAAGGTGGGGGCTGGATCTCACAACCCTGAGATCATGACCTCAGTGGAAATCAAAAGTTGGACACTTAACCTACTGAGCCACCCTGGTTCTTAAGTGATTTCATATTACTTGAATATAAACTGTAATAATTTAAAACAATACTGTAAGCACTTTACTGTAAAGCAACCAATAAAGCAACCAATTGAGCAGCAAATACAAAAGTATAAAGATTTTATTACCTGGAAGTGGGGTACTTTTGTAACATACAACTTAAAATGCAGAATTGGCTTCAGAATTGTACAGTAGGCAGAAGCTGAAAGAATTTTATGGAGTATGAAAAAAACTTAGCAAATTATGAAAAGAAGAAAAATAACCTAGAGAAAGAGGCAGGCACAGGCATGCTGGCTGACCACAGAACCAAGAAATTCCCCTTAAAATCAGGAACAAATGAAAAATACATACTCTCATCATGTCTATTCAGTATCATTCCAGAGGTCTTTACTAGTGCAACAAGGCAGGAAAAAGAAATAGCATCACAAATTGGAAACCAAGAAAATTTAGGCTATTATAATTCATACATACTTTGACTTTGCAAGTAGGAAATAAAAAGATAATCATTATGACAGTATAGATAGGTTTGTGGGTGCAAAATTAAATACACAAAAATTTATTACAATTCTCAATGATAGTTTTAAAATATCTTTTAAAAGACAGCAATTAAAATAACAAAGAAATATCTAAGATTAACAAAATGAATTTTATGAAGGTAATCATAGACATTGTAAGGATTAAAGAAAATCATCAAAAATGGAAGCAATTAATATTTATAAACAAATAGGTATATCATGATATCCTAGATGTAAATCTCTATCATTTGGTGTACAGATTCAGCACAATTGCATAATTTGACAAGTTAACTCTAAAATTTATAAGCAAATGGAAAGACCAAAAGTAAATAAATTCTTATAAATTGCAAGGTGGGTTGACTTGTCTTATAAAATATCAAGACCTGTTATAAATCTCTAGTCATTAAGGACCTCAGGCATTAGCTTAGGACTAGACAAGGCTAATGGGACAGAACAGAAAGCAGAAACAAATCTTTAAGCAGTGACATTTTCTAGAAACAGCATACCAAAATATACACGCCTAGGAGATCCTATTTAGGAAGCTATTATAGAAAGCCAGGTGTTAGCCAAAATGAAATAAATAAGGAAACAGTAAACCATAGGCCAAATGTGCCTTGTGGCCTTTTTTTGTAAATAAAGTTTTATTGCAACATAGCCATGCTCATTTATTTATGACTATTTTCATACTATGGAAGGGGACTTAAGATGCAACATAGGCTGTATGGCCTACAAAACCTAAAATACTTATCTACTGATATCTGGAGTAACAAAATAGATAATTTAAGTAATCAGGGAAAAACTATTAAGTACAGTAGACACCAGATATTTGTGCCCAGTATTTCTTCTTCCCTTTTGTTAAGAAACAACACCACATTCTAGGACAGTTCTGCACCTCCCTCATCTCAAACTGTCCTGGTAACATTTGACCTAATAAGCAAAGTCAAATAGATCCAATCACCTAAAAATTGACTACTATGGAAAGGAAGCGGTTAGGGCCAAGTATTTCCAGAGTCAGTATCCAAAGGGATGGAGGGGAAATACCCATAAGCTCTCACTCTAAAAGTTCTCTGAAAAGATAGAAGCAGTAGCGGTCTCTAAACTTCTATTATTTTTGATTCCAAGAGCTTTCCTGGTTCTATCCCTCACCAAACATATTGTTCACTTTTCCTTCAATTCTTTGAATTATCTTAATATCCACCCAATAAATGTTTTGCTTTAGCTAGGGTCAGTTTCTTCTGCTTGCAAAAAGAGTAAATAAAACCTTTATGTGACATCTAGGAAACTACTGATTAAGATTTGGCACACAAGGATAGGAATCAAATGTAGCTTTTATGAAAATTGAGTGAATACACCTAAATAGACAATATTCCAAAGAAGACACACAGATGGCCAGGAGGCACATGAAAAGATGCTTAACATCACTCATCATCAGGCAAATGCAAATCAAAACCACAATGAGATATCATCTCACACAGGTCAGAATGGCTAAAATCAAAAACACAATAACAAGTGCTGGTGAGGAGTTTGAAAGGTGACCAGGATTGACTGGTATAAAGCCCAGAGAGTATTGCTCTACTCCTAGAGAAAAGGGAGGCAAATAACCCAGGGACAGATGGTGTGGAAACAGCAATCTGAAGAATGCCTGGGGGCAGCATTCCCAGAGATGCCTCTCTAGGGATAAAGGAGCTGGCCAGCACCATTTCTTTCCCCCAACCCTCAGCATAAATATGGAACCACCTGAGGTAAGTAGCACTACACCAACACCAGCTGCCTAACCTGTTTACACCAAATACTACACCCCTGTGTTATGGCACTACTGCCCTTCTCCATCAAGCTTGCCTCAGTCTCCGCAGAGCTGGCCTCCCCCTGAGAAGACCAGCAGAAACCCCTTCTCCCAATCAGAGAGTTTCTCAGGGCTTCAGTTCTACCAGAAGTAGTATCAGCTCTCAAATAACAAGCATACCAGAGCATGCCTCATTAAAAGTCACCACATTAGAACCATATGATCATCTCAATAGATGCAGAGAAAGCATTTGACAAAATACAGCATGGATTCCTGATCAAAACTCTTCAGAGTGTAGGTATAGAGGGAACATTCCTCAGCATCTTAAAAGCCATCTACGAAAAGCCCACAGCAAATATCATTCTCAATGGGTAAAAACTGAGAGCCTTTCCCCTAAGATCAGGAACATGACAGGGATGTCCATTCTCACCACTGTTGTTCAACATAGTACTAGAAGTCCCAGCCTCAGCAATAAGACAACAAAAAGAAATGAGATGGAATAACATTCCATGCTCATGGACTGGAAGAATAAATATTGTGAAAATATCTATGCTACCCAGGGCAATTTACATATTCAATGCAATCTCTATCAAAATAGGGGGGAAATTAGAGAGGGAGACAAACCATGAGAGACTCCTAACTCTAGGAAACAAAGGGCGGCAGAAGGGGAGGTGAGGGGGGTTGGGGTAAGTGGGTGAAAGGCACTGAGGGCACTTGATGGGATGAGCAATGGGTGTTATGCTATATATTGGCAAATTGAACTTCAATAAAAACAAATTTAAAAATACGAAAAAGAAATAAATAAAAGTCACCACATTCTGGTCAAGGACCAAACACTGATGACTGCAGGTGAGGAGAGCCTCTTCAGATGACTGGCCTGAAGGATAGAGCAGCCAAAATAGAGCAGAAAAACACATTCAGCACACACCAGAGACACTTCCTTGAAATGCCAGGCCCTGGACACTATATGACCCCTTCCTCATAAAGCCATTATCTCTCAGGAGCAGGAAATATAACTGGCTTTTCTAACACAGAGAAGAAGGCAGAGACTTAGAGAAAATGCCAAGATGGAGGAATTCATCCCAAATGAAAGAACAAGATAAGGTCATGGCCAGAGATCTAAGCAAAACAGATATATATATATCACACCTGATGGAGAATTTAGAGCAACAAGCATAAAGATACTAATTGGCCTGAGAAAAGAACGGAAGACTTCAGGGAGGCCCTTACCAGAGATAAGAGTCAAAAAGAAATCAATCAGAAATGAAAAATGAAATAACCAAGATTGGAAACAGATTGGATTTAATGACGCAGAAGAACAAATAAGTGGTATAGAAGATAGGAGCTCTGGGTGGCTCAGTCAGTTAAGCATCTGTGTTTGGCTCCGGTCATGATCCCAGGTTCCTGGGATCAAGTCCCACATCAGGCTCCCCGCTTGACAGGGAGTCTGCTTCTCCCTCTCCCTTGCCACTCCCCCTGCTTGTGCTCTCTCTCCTTCTTTCTCTAAATAAATAAATAAATAAATAAATAAATAAATAAATAAATAAATAAATAAAATATTTTTTAAAAGTGATATAGAAGATAAAAATAATGGAAAATAATGAAGCTAAACAAAAGAGAAGAATTATGTGGAACATGAGAACAGACTTAAGGAATTCAGTGACTCCATCAAACATAATAACATTCATATTATGGGAGTCTCAGAAGAAGAGAGAGAAAAGGAGGCAGAAAATCTATTTGAGGAAATCATACCTGAAAACATCTCTAATCTAGGGAAGGAAACAGATCCAGATCCATGAGGCACAAAGAATTCCCATCAAAATCAACAAAAGCAGGCCAATAACGCCAAGACTTATTGTAATTTACTTTGTAAAATATAAGGATAAAGAAAAACAATCTTTAAAAATCAGCAAGACAAAAGAAGTCTCTAATGTATAAGGGAAAACCCATAGGCTAGAAGGAGATTAAAAAAAAAAAAAAAAAAAAAAACTTGGCAAGAAGGGAGTGGCATGATATATCCTAAGTGCTGAAAGGGAAAAATCTGCAGCCAAAATATTCCATCCAGCAAAAGCCAGGAAAAGGAGGGAAATAATAAAGATTAGAGGTGAAATAAGTCCTATAGAAACCAGAAAAACAATAGAACAGATCATTGAAATCAGGAGCTGGTTCTTTGAAAAATTTAATAAAATTGATAACCCCTAGCCAGACTTATCAAAAAGTAAAGAGAAAGGACCCAAACAAATAAAATCACAACAAGAGAGGAGAAACAACAAACAACACCACAAAAATA
This sequence comes from Nyctereutes procyonoides, assembly GCF_905146905.1. Lineage (NCBI taxonomy): Eukaryota > Metazoa > Chordata > Mammalia > Carnivora > Canidae > Nyctereutes > Nyctereutes procyonoides. Next base: position 4,203,344 of record NW_026575143.1, read on the forward strand.
CAAACAACCATAAGATAATATTATGAAAAACTGTATGTCAACAAACCTGGAAGAAATCGATAAATTCCTAGAAACATAAACTACCAAAATTGAAACAAGAATAAATATAAAATTGAGCAAACCAATGACCAGCAAAGAAATTGAATCAGTAATCAAAAAAAAAAAAAAAAAAAACCTCCCAAGAAACAAAAGTCCAGGGCCAGATGGCTTCAAAGGCAAATTTTACTAAACATTTAAAGAAGAATTAATACCTATTCTTTCCAAACTATTCAAAAAAATAGAAAAGGACGGAAAACTTCCAAATTCATTCTATGAGTCCAGCATTACCCTGATACCAAAACCTAATAAAGACTCCAGTAACAAAGAAAACTACAGGCCAATATCCTAGATGAACAAGAATGCAAAAATTCTCAATAAAATCCTAACAAACTGAATCCAACAGCACATTAAAAAAGACCATTCAACACCATCAAGTGGGATTTATTCCTGAGTTGCAAGATTGGTTCAATATTCACAAATTAGTCAAAGTGCTACACCACATTAACAAAAGAAAAGATAAACCATATGATCCTTTCAATAAATAAGGAAAAAGCATTTTGGAAAGTACAACATCTGTTCATGATAAAAACCATCAACAAAGTAAGGATAGAAAAAAAAAAAGGTAGGGATAGAGGAAACACACCTCAACCTCAACATCATAAAGGCCATACACGAAAAACCCACAGCTAATATCATCCTTATTGGGGAAAAAAATCAGAGCTTTCTTTCTACAGTCAGGAACAAGACAAGGACGTCTACTCTCACCACTGTTATTTAACATAATATGGGAAATCCTAGCTACAGCAATCAGACAACAAAAAGAAATAAAAGGTATCCAAATCAGCAAGGAAGAAAAACTTTCACTATTGGCAGATGACATGATACTCATATAGAAAACCTGAAAGACTCCACCAAAAAGTTGCTAGAACTGATACACAAATTGGTAAAGTTGTAAGATACAAGATCAATATACAGAAATCTGTTGCATTTCTATATGCCAGTAATGAAGCAGCAGAAAGAGAAGTTAAGGAATCGATCCCATTTACAATTGCACCAAAAACCATAAGATACCTAGGAATAAACCTAACCAAAGAGGTAAAAGATCTGCATTTTTGGAACACCTGGGTGGCTCAGTGGTTGGGCATCTGCCTTTGGCTCGGGACATGATCTTGGAGTTCCGGGATCAGGCCCTACATTGGGCTCCCCACAGGGACCCTGCTTCTCCCTCTGCCGGTGTCTCTGCCTCTCTCTCTGTGCCTCTCATGAATAAAATCTTAAAAAAAAAAGATCTGCACTCTGAAAACTATAGAACACTTATGAAAGATATTGAATATGATTGAATATGCCACGAAGAAATGGAAAGATTCCATGCTCATGGATTACAAGAACATTGTTCAAGCGTCTATATTACCCAAAGCATTCTATATATTTAATGCAACACCTATCAAAATACCAACAGCATTTTTCACAGACTTAGAACAATTCTAAATTTGTATGGAACCACAAAAGACCCCAAATAGACAAAGCAACCTTGAAAAAGCAAAGCAAAGCTGGACACGTCACAATTCCAGACTTTAAGTTATATTACAAAGCTGTAGTGATCAAGACAGTATGGTACTGACACAAAATAGAAAACTAGGTCAATGGAACAGAATAGAAAACCCGGAAGGGAACCCACAACTACACATTCAATTAATCATCAACAAAGCAGGGAAGAATATCTACTGTAAAAAGAAAGACAGTCTTCTCAACAAACGGTGTTAGGAAACCTGGACAACAACATGAAAAAGAATGAAACTGGACCACTTTCTTACACCATACACAAAAGCAATTTCAAAATCGATTAAAGACATGAAGAGACATGAAACCATCAAAACCCTAGAGGAGAACACAAGCAATAACAGGCTATACCAACTTCTTACTAGGTATTTCTTCTGAGGCAAGGGAAACAAAAGCAAAAATAAATTATTGGGACTCTATCAAAATAAAAAGCCTTTGCACAGAGAAGGAAACAATCAACAAAACTAAAAGTAAGTTTTGGAATGGGAAAAGATATTTGCAGATGACATATATCTGATGAGAGGTTGGTTTCCAAAATATAGAAGAACATCTAAAACCCATTTCTCAAAGAATAATCCAGTTAATAAATGGAGAGAAGACATAGATATTTTTCCAAAGAAGATAGCCAACAGACACATAAAAACATGTTCAACATCACTCATCATCAAGGAAATGGAAATCAAAACTCCACCTCACACCTGTCAGAACAGTTGAAATCAACAATACAGGAAACAACAGGTGTTGGCAAGGATGTGGAGAAAGGGAAACCCTATTACACTGTTGGTGAGAATGCAAACTGGTACAGCCACTCTGTAAAACACTATGGAGGATCCTCAGAAAGTCAAAAATAGAACTACCCTATAATCCAGAAATTGTACCCAAAGAACACAAAATGGTAATTCAAAGGGATACATGCACCGAGATTATCAACCAATAGCCAAATTACGGAAAGAGAAGAAATGCACATCAACTGATGAATGGATAAGAATGTGGTGTGTACACGCACATACACACACACACACACACACACACACACACACACTGGAATATTACTCAGCCATTAAAAAGAATGAATTCCTACCATTTGCAATGGCATGGATGGAGCTAGACACTCTTACAGTAAGCAAAATAAGTCAGTCAGAGAAAGACAAATACCATATGATTTGACTCATCTGTGGAATTTAAGAAACAAGACAAATGATCATAGGGGGAAAGAAGAGAAACTAAACCCAAGAAACATACTCTTAACTATAGAGTACAAATTGTGGGTTACCAGTAAGGAGGTAGGTAGGGAGATGGGTTAGGAGTGCACTTGTGATGAGCACTAGGTGTTGTATGTAAGGGTTGAATCAATAAATTGTACACCTGAAGCTAATTTTACACTGTATGTTAACTAACTGAAATTATTTTTAAACTTAAAAAAATGAAATATATTTGAAAACCCTAATTTATTGATATTTTAATAAATATTTGGCCTTAAAATGTCTCTTGGAATGTTTATATTTTATGTCTGTTTTTCCATAGCATCTTTTTGGTTTTAATAGCTAATATAATAACTTAGAAAATAGCATAATTTTATTTTTTTAAAGCACAGGTTTTAACTATTAATATCAAAAATGTATTATAAAACATTTAAATGTATCTTTGATTTCTATCCTACAATAATAAGGTAGGTACTCTACCATTTTCAGACACTGAAATTAAACTAACCTCATTCTTCAGCTTTTGTAGTTCATTTTCCAGCACCGACTTCTCCTCTAATAACACTTGAAAATCACTTTCCATTTGTTTATATTTCTAAAAGCAAATATTATAATTTTAGTAATAATAATGAAAAACATACATTTCAACATAAAGAAATTATTGGGCACTTAATTATTAAAGTAAGAAAGTCTTAATTAACTCCTGAAAATAATGAATCAGTGGTATTAGTCTGCATAATGAACTATAATGGGGCTGAGAGAGGCAAATGAACTAGAAGTAACAATGAATGGAAATTTAGAAGACTATGGGGTATTACAGTTCAATATTTCAGAAGTGAATGGTTTCTCAGAAATAACAAGGTCTAGTAAAATCAAAAAAGACTAAACTTTCCAGCTCACATATACACAGACATGTCTTGAATAAACTGACAAAGTATTGAGTCTTTAAGATTGTGGATCCTGACAACAATTTCTAGAGTCTACTAATATTATCAAGGACAAAGTGCAATTTCAAACTGAGAATGCTATACTTACAGCCTCTAACAAACCTTGATCACCCACAGCTCTGAAAAACAAACCAAAAATATCTATAATGTATTATCCTTTTACATTCATATTTTTACTTATATAACATATATTTTCTTTGAAAAAATTTAAGATAATACAAAGGAGGTTACAGTACACTTTGACTACCCTTCCAAAAATCCAATTCTCTATCTCAAGATATTATTAGATTGTTGTGTCTTTTCAGAACTTGATGCATTATTAAATACTACATGTACCTATTTGATTCTATCATTTTTGTTGGTGATTTAGATTACTGTTTTGTTTTCTTTTTCATATAAATGACATCAATGTATATGTTGTCCTAAATTTATTTTCACTTAATACAATGTCTGAGATTTATTTATATTGGTAAACACATATATACTTCATGCCTTTTAAGTACCATTCCTTATTCCATAGCAGGATTTGTCAAACTTTTTCTAATAAAGAGCCAGATAGAAAATATTTTAGACTTTGCAGGCCAGATGATCTGTCACTACCCCCAACACTGCAAAAGCAGAGATGATAGGTACCTAAATGGGTATGGCAAGATTTAATTTAAGGGCTGTAGTTCGCTGAACATTGTTCTAAGGCATGGGTAAATGATATATATTTTTTGATAAATGAGTTCTTATACTCCAAATTTGTAAAGCTTTAAGATATAATTAACATACCATGCAATTCATTCATTTAAAGTATACAACTCAGTGACTTTTAATATATTCACTAAGTTAGGCATCTATGATAATGACTTAGTTTTAGAACATTTTAAATTACCTCAAAAAGAAACCCTGTACCTATCAACAGTCTCCACGCTCTGGGAACAGCACTGCCTCCATCCTGGCAGGCACTCATCTACCTTCTGTCTCTATAGATTGGCCTATTCTGGATATTTCATTTGAATAAAATTATATAATATGTGGTCTTTTGAAACTGGTTTCTTACACTTAGCATAACGTTTTCAAGGTTCATCCATGTTGTAGCATGTATCAGTATCATATTCCTTTTTATTGCCAAATATGATTCCATTGTAGAGATGTACACATTTTATCTATTCATCAGTTTATGGGCATTTAGATCGTTTCCACTTTGAGGCTATTATGAATAATGCTACAGTGAACATCCTCCATGTACAAGTTTTTGCTTGTATATGTTTTCAATCACTTGGTATAAACCTAGGAATAGAATTTCTGGGTAATATTTTGGCTTTGTGTTTAACATTTTGAAGAACCAACAAACTGGTTTTAATACACACACCACTTTAATTTCTATCAGCAATATATGAGGGTCCCAATTCCTCTACATCCTTGCCAACAATTGTTATTGTCATCGTGTTTTCTCATAGCTATCTTAATGGGTGTGAAGTGATATAACACTGTAGTTGTGATTTGAAATTCCCTAATAACTAATGATGTTGAACTTTCATGTGCCTATTGACCATTGGTATATCTTGCTTCAGAAAATATCTCTTTAGATTATTTACCCAATTTTAATTTGGGCTATTTATCTTTTTATTATTGAGGTATAAGAGTTGTTTACATATTCTGGATAGAAGTCTTTTATTCCCTCCCTTCCCAAACACATGGAGAACAGAAACTACAACTAGTTATTTGGAAAGAAGGTAGTAAAAGAGAAAAGTTAGTCATAACCCCCAGAAGGCTCCAGCTGGTATACTGTGTGGGGGAAAGGGAGAGAAGTCCTACGTTAGAATAAAAATTAAAATATTAAAATACTGACTATAACATTTGACAAGGAATTTTAATTTCCCAAATAGCACAGTGCTTTTGAATTAAATTTAAGTTAATTATTATTTGAGAGTGATCAAAAAAAAGTTTACACTAGGTTTTATCCAGGAGTAGGCGGAAAATAAGCCCCAATTAGCAAACATAAATGAACCCAAAGTGTCCAAATGAAAGTTGATTTGTGATTTCATTCTACAAGACATGCTTTTTCAACATACCAGTTTTGAAACTAATATAACCTTAGCCACCTGAAAGAATTGTGGGTAATCCACAGTGACTATCATAGGTACCTTACATAAGTGAAATCATATAACTTTGTCTTCTTGTGACTGGCTTATTTTACTTAGCATAACATCCTCAAGGTTCACTCATGTTGTACCACATGGCAGAATTTCCTTCCTTTTTAAGACTCAGTAATATTCACTTTTTCTTTTCTTTTTTTTTAAAGATTTATTAATTAATGAGAGACACACAGAGAGAGAGAGAGAGAGAGAGAGAGAGAGGCAGAGACACTGGCAGAGGGAGAAGCAGGCTCCCTGCATGGAGCCTGATGTGGGACTCGATCCCAGGACTCCAGAATCAGGCACAAGGCTGAAGGCAGGCGCTAAACCACTGAGTGACCCAGGGATCCCCACATTTTCTTTATATGTTATCTGTTTTGAGAAACTTGGGTTGCTTCCACCGTTTGCTACTGTAAATAATGCTATAGTAAACATGGGTGTATAAATATCTTTTGAGACCCTGGTTTCAATTTTGCAGGGTATACTCAGATATGAAATTCCTAGATCATATGGTAATTGCATTTTTAATTTTTTGAGAAACTGACATATTGTTTTCCTTTGTGACTATAAATTTTATATTCTGCATGATTATAATTTTAAATTTCAAAATTACACATATCACAAAAATTGACATTAGAACACTAAATTTTTTAATAGTGGTCATATCTTCTTTATGTTTCCAATTTTTCTAAAATAAATGTGTACTCATTTTCATAATTAGGAAAAGGAGATATTTTAAAAACTTACCTCTCCAACATATTTGACTGTTTTTCAAATATTTTCAACATGACATTCAATCGATTCATCAGTGAATAAGCAGCTTCTATTGTGAAGATAAAAAGGAAAAACTTTAAAGGTATTACAAATGACTAAAGTTATACCTCTTTATTGATGTAACTCACTGCTGTATGTGTGAAAACTAAATGAACATAAAGAGGAGACATTACTCAAGGAACAAATGCTTATGATAAAAAGTTACCATTTGATTAAATAGCTATTATGTCACTCCACTACCTTACAATTCTTTTTATCCTGACAGTAACCCAAAAAGATATTGTCACTATTTTCAAATAAATAAATTGAGTCTCAGAGAGCTTATATAATTTTATCAAAATTGACAAAACTGGATTGAGGTCAGTACGTGTAACCTCCGTTTAACGTTGCACATAAGGGGACTCTAAGACGCTAAGAGAAAACTGCTTTGGTTGCTGCTGCTAAGTCAACAAAGACTATGGGAAGACTCTAACAAGCCTGTTAAGTTTTCCACCTGAATCAAATAATCCAAAAGGTTAACTAAAATGCTATTAAAAAGGAAATCAACATTATGAAAATCCACAGTAATCCATAATTAGAGCTATCAGATTCGTAGATCTTGTAATACAAAAAGTACACGAGACGATAGTCCCTTCACTAAGTTTGCTACTAATACACCAAACATGAAATGTACAAAGATAATGTTAAATAACATGGGAGCAGTCCACAATTCCAAAATATGAATTGTATTTTGAGAGAAGAAAAAGAAACAGGATAGAAATCAGCTAAGCCTCAAAAAGAATAGACTTTTATTTGAAAGACAGGCAAAAATCATAAAACAGGTAAAGTACAAATGTGCAACATATGTCAATAGAATCAACTAAGTCAAGTATACATGATCTCATGGGTCATGAGATCAAGCCCCACATCGGGCTCCCTGAGCAGCTGGTAGGAGAGTGTCTTCTTGAGATTCTTTCTCCCTCTGCCCACTCCCCTTGTTCATGTTGTCTCTCTCCAAAATAAAAATATTTAAGAAAATAAGTATATAAAGAAACCAAGTAAACTAGAAGCTTGCTTTAGGAGAGTCAATACTCCTTAAACATTCAGAATATATACTGAAAGAAGACAGCTTTAGAAAAATAAAATTTTAAAATTTTTTTATAAGCAAAAGAGACTAACATACATAAAATATGGGGCACCTGGGTGGCTCAGTCAGTTGTGTCTGCCTTTAGCTCAGGTCATGATCTTGGGATCCTGGGATTAAGCACTGAGTCAGGTTCCCCAGTCAGCAAGGAATATGCTTCTCCCTCATGTAGTGAGAGATGAAGAGGGACACTATATCATACTTAAAGGATCTATCCAAGAAGAGGACTTAACAATCATCAATATATATGCCCCCGAATATGGGAGCTGCCAAATATATCAATTAATATTTGCTGTGGGCTTTTTGTAGATGGCTTTTAAGATGCTGAGGAATGTTCCCTCTATCCCTACACTCTGAAGAGTTTTGATCAGGAATGGATGCTGTATTTGGTCAAAAGCTTTCTCTGCATCTATTGAGAGGATCATATGGTTCTTGTTTTTTCTCTTGCTGATATGAACAATCACACTGATTGCTTTGCAAGTGTTGAACGAGCCTTGCATCCTGGGGATAAATCCCTGGGTCATGGTGAATAATCTTCTTAATGTATTGTTGGATCCTATTGGCTAGTATCTTGTTGAGAATTTTTGCATCTGTGTTCATCAGGGATATTGGTCTATAATTCTCTTTTTTGGTGGGGTCTTTGGTTTTGGAATTAAGGTGATGCTGGCCTCATAGAACGAGTTTGGAAGTATTCCACCCTTTCTTTTAGACAGCTTTAGTAGAATAGGTATTGTTTCCTCTTTAAACGTTCTATATAATTCCTCTGGGAAGCAATCTGGCCCTGAACTTTTGTGTCTTGGGAGGGTTTTGATGACTGCTTCAATTTCCTCCCTGGCTATTGGCCTGTTCACATTTTCTATTTCTTCCTGTTCCAGTTTTGGAGATTGTGGTTTTCCAGAAATGCATCCATTTCTTCTAGATTGCCTAATTTATTGGCATATAGCTGCTCATAAAAAGTTTTTAAAATTGTTTGTATTTCCTTGGTATTGGTTGTGAGCTCTCCCTTTTAATTCATGATTTTATTAATTAGAGTCTTTTCTCTTTTGTTTTTAATAAGGCTCGCTAATGGTTTATCTATCTTATTAATTCTTTCATAGAACCAACTCCTGGTTTTGTTGATGTGTTCCACAGTTCTACCAGTCTCTATTTCATTGAGTTCTGCTCAAATCTTTATTAACTCTCTTCTTCTGCTGGGTGTAGATTTTATTTGCTGTTCTTTCTCCAGTTCCTCTGGGTGCAAGGTTAGCTTGCCTATTTGAGCTTTTCTCCAATTTTTTGAGGGATGCTTGTATTGCAATGTATTTTCCTCTCAGGACTGTTTTTGCAGTATCCCAAAGATTTTGAACGGTTGTATCTCTATTCTCATTAGATTCCATAAATCTTTTTAATTCTCCTCTAATTTCCAGGTTGACCCTTTAATCTTTTAGCAGAATGGTCCTTAACCTCCCTGTTTGTAAAGAGGCGGGGCAAAATGATGGAAGAGTGGGGTCCCCAAGTCACCTGTCCCCTCCAGAGTACCTAGATAACCTTCAAATCATCCTGAAAACCTACGAATTCGGCCTAAGATTTAAAGAGAGAACAGGTGGAATGCTACAGCGAGAAGTGTTCACGCTTCTATCAAGGTAGGAAGATGGCGGGGAGGGGGGGGATAAAAGAAATAAACAAAAGGCATCCAAGAGGGAGGGGCCCCGCGAAGAGCCGGGCTAAGGCTGAGTGTCCCCAGGACAGGAAAGCCCCGTCCTGGAGAAGCAGGTGTTTCAACAATCTTTCCAGATGGAAAGGTGCTGGCAGGGAGTTGGAGCAGGATCCCAGGAGGGCGGGAATGCCCTCAGGCTCCCAGGGACACTAACAGAGCACCTGTGCCCCTGGGAGAAGGCACCACACCCCGATGCCTAGCTCCCTAAAGGGCTGCAGCCTGCTGAGGGCTGGACCCGGGAGCAGCTCGGAGCCTGTTGGGGCAGAGGCTCCGTGCAGAGGGGGCTGCTTGCCCCGGGGAGTGCCAATCCAGTGGCGCAGGCCCCGGACCCCAGGGCACCGGGGACAAGCCCAGGATCCGGCGCTCCCCCCGGGACAAGCAGAAGCCAGGAGGGCACAGGACAGCAAGGACACTCCTGCCACCCAGCGACCCCGAATTGAGCAGATCAGCGGCGTCGCCCCCGGAGCATCCAGGCCCCGGCAGACTGAGAGCTCTGTAGATACTGCGGGAGCTGACTCCAGGGCTCCAGAGCTGGCCACCCCCACTGTGGTTGTTCCTCCTGGGGCCTCACAGGGTAAACAACCCCCACTGAGCCTCACAATGGCCTCACCCGATAAACAGCTAAAACATCTTTCACTGAGCCCTGCACCAGGCAGGGGGCTGAGCAGCTCCCCCAAGTGCTAACACCTGAAAATCAGCACAGCAGGCCCCTCCCCCAGAAGACCAGCTACACCAACAGGGGAAAAACAAATTATTGACCAAGCAGCACTGGAAAGTTCCAGGGGAAGTCAAGGGATTTACAGTATACAGAATCAGAGGATACTCCCCCTTGTTTTTTGTTTTTTGATTTCTGTTTGCTTCCCCCCCCTTTTTTTCTTTTTTCTTCTCTTTTTCTTTCTTTTTTTTTTTTTCTTTTTCTTTTCTTCTTTCTCTTCTCTCTTTTTCACCTTTTCCCAATACAACTTGTTTTTGGCTACACTGCACTGAGCAAAATGACCAGAAGGAAAACCTCACCTCAAAATAAAGAATCAGAAACAGTCCTCTCTCCCACAGAGTTACAAAATTTGTATTACAATTCAATGTCAGAAAGCCAGTTCAGAAGCACTATTATAAAGCTACTGGTGGCTCTAGAAAAAAGCATAAAGGATTCAAGAGACTGCATGACTGCAGAATTTAGATCTAATCAGGCAGAAATTAAAAGTCAGTTAAATGAGATGCAATCCAAACTAAAGGTTGCAGAACCATTTACCATTTAAATGGTTCTCAAAAGAAAGCAGGGGTAGCCATCCTTACATCAGATAAACTAAAATTTATCTCGAAGACTGTAGTGAGAGATGAAGAGGGACACTATATCATACTTAAAGGATCTATCCAACAAGAGGAATCAACAATCATCAATATATAGGCACCGAATATGGGAGCTGCCAAATATATAAATTAATAACCAAAGTTAAGACATACTTAGATAATAATACACTTAAACTTGGTGACTTCAATCTACCACTTTCTACACTCCTTGATAGGTCTTCTAAGCACAACATCACCAAAGAAACAAGAGCTTTAAATGATACACTGGACGAGATGGATTTCACACATATCTACAGAACTTTATCTCCAAACACAACTTAATACACATTCTTCTCAAGTGCACATGGAACTTTCTCCAAAATAGACCACATACTGGGTCACAAATCAGGTTTTAACTGATACCAAAAGATTGGGATCGTCCCCTGCATATTCTCAGACCATAATGCCCTGAAATTAGAACTAAATCACAACAAGAAGTTTAGAAGGATTTCAAGCACGTGGAGGTTAAGGACTATCCTGCTAAGAGATGAAAGGGTCAACCAGGAAATTAAGGAAGACGTAAAAAGATTCATGGAAACTAATGAGAATGAAGACACAACCATTCAAAATCTTTGGGATACAGCAAAAGCGGTCCTGAGGGGGAAATACATTGCAATACAAGCAGCCATCCAAAAACTGGAAAGAACTCAAATACAAAGCTAAACTTACACCTAAAGGAGCTAGAGGAAAAAACAGTAAATAGATCCTACACCCAGCAAAAGAAGAGAGTTAATAAAGATTCGAGCAGAACTCAATGAAATAGAGACCAGAAAAACTGTGGAACAGATCCACAAAACCAGGAGAGATGGTTCTTTGAAAGAATTAATAAGGTAGATAAACCATTAGCCAGCCTTATTAAAAAGAAGAGAGAGAAGACTCAAATTAATAAAATCATGAATGAGAAAGGAGAGATCACTACCAATACCAAGGAAATACAAACGATTTTAAAAACATATAATGAACAGCTATATGCCAATAAATTAGGCAATCTAGAAGAAATGGACACATTTCTGGAAAGCCACAAACTACCAAAACTGGAACTGGAAGAAATAGAAAACCTGAACAGGCCAATAACCAAGGAGGAAATTGAAGCAGTCATCAAAAACCTCCCAAGACACAAAAGTCCAGGGCCAGATGGCTTCCCAGGGGAATTCTATCAAACGTTTAAAGAAGAAACCATACCTATTCTACTAAAGGTGTTCTGAAGGATAAAAAGAGATGGAGTACTTCCAAACTCGTTCTATGAAGCCAGCATCACCTTAATTCCAAAACCAGACAAAGACCCCACCAAAAAGGAAAATTATAGACCAATATCCCTGATGAACACAGATGCAAAAATTCTCAACAAGATACTATCCAATAGGATCCAACAATACATTAAGAAGATTATTCACCATGACCAAGTAGGATTTATCCCCGGGATGCAAGATTGGTTCAACACTCATAAAACAATCAGTGTGATTCATCATATCAGCAAGAGAAAAACCAAGAACCATATGATCCTCTCAAGAGATGCAGAGAAAGCATTTGACAAAATACAGCATCCATTCCTGATCAAAACTCTTCAGAGTGTAGGGATAGAGGGAACTTTCCTCGACATCTTAAAAGCCATCCAGGAAAAGCCCACAGCAAATATCATTCTCAATGGGGAAGCACTGGGAGCCTTTCCCCTAAGATCAGGAACAAGACAGGGATGTCCACTCTGACCACTGCTATTCAACATAGGCCTGGAATTCCTAGCCTCAGCAATCAGACAACAAAAAGACATTAAAGGCATTCAAATTGGCAAAGAAGAAGTCAAACTCTCCCTCTTTGCCGATGACATGATACTCTACATAGAAAACCCAAAAGACTCCACCCCAAGATTGCTAGATCTCATCCAGAAATTTGGCAGTGTGGCAGGATACAAAATCAATTCCCAGAAGTCAGTGGCATTTCTATACACTAACAATGAGACTGAAGAAAGAGAAATTAAGGAGTCAATCCCAGTTACAACTGCACCCAAAAGCATAAGATACCTAGGAATAAACCTAACCAAAGAGGTAAAGGACCTATACCCTAAAAACTATAGAACACTTCTGGAAGAAATTGAGGAAGACACAAAGAAATGGAAAAATATTCCATGCTCATGGATTGGCAGAATTAATATTGTGAAAATGTCAATGTTACCCAGGGCAATTTACACGTTTAATGCAATCCCTATCAAAATACCATGGACTTTCTTCAGAGACTTAGAACAAATTATTTTAAGATTTGTGTGGAATCAGAAAAGACCCCGAATAGCCAGGGGATTGTAAAAAAAAAAAAAAGAAAACCATAACTGGGGGCATCACAATGCCAGATTTCAGGTTGTACTACAAAGCTGTGGTCATCAAGACAGTGTGGTACTGGCACAAAAACAGACACATAGATCAATGGAACAGAATAGAGAACCCAGAAGTGGACCCTGAACTTTATGGTCAACTAATATTTGATAAAGGAGGAAAGACTATCCATTGGAAGAAAGACAGTCTCTTCAATAAATGGTGCTGGGAAAATTGGACATCCACATGCAGAAGAATGAAACTAGACCACTCTCTTGCACCATACACAAAGATAAACTGAAAATGGATGAAAGATCTAAATGTGAGACAAGATTCCATCGAAATCCTAGAGGGGAACACAGGCAACACCCTTTTTGAACTTGGCCACAGTAACTTCTTGCAAGATACATCCACGAACGCAAAAGAAACAAAAGCAAAAATGAACTATTGGGACTTCATCAAGATAAGAAGCTTTTGCACAGCAAAGGATACAGTCAACAAAACTCAAAGACAACCTACAGAATGGGAGAAGGTATTTGCAAATAACATATCAGATAAAGGGCTAGTTTCCAAAATCTATAAAGAACTTCTTAAACTTAACACCAAAGAAACAAACAATCCAATCATGAAATGGGCAAAAGACATGAAGAGAAATCTCACAGAGGAAGACATCGACAGGGCCAACAAGCACATGAGGAAATGCTCCGCATCACTTGCCATCAGGGAAATACAAATCAAAACCACAATGAGATACCACCTCACACCACTGAGAATGGGGAAAATTAACAAGGCAGGAAACCACAAATGTTGGAGAGGATGCGGAGAAAAGGGAAGCCTCTTACACTGTTGGTGGGAATGTGAACTGGTGCAGCCACTCTGGAAAACTGGGTGGAGGTTCCTCAAAGAGTTAAAAATAGATCTGCCCTATGACCCAGCAATTGCACTGCTGGGGATTGACCCCAAAGATACAGATCCAGTGAAACGCTGGGACACCTGGACCTCGATGTTATAGCAGCAATGTCCACAATAGCCAAACTGTGGAAGGAGCCTCGGTGTCCGTCGAAAGATGAGTGGATAAAGAAGATGTGGTTTATGTATACAATGGAATATTACTCAGCCATTGGAAACGACAAATACCCACCATTTGCTTCGATGTGGATGGAACTGGAGGGTATTTTGCTGAGTGAAAGGAGTCAATCGGAGAAGGACAAACATTATATGTTTTCATTCATTTGGGGAATATAAATAATAGTGAAAGGGAATAGAAGGGATGGGAGAAGAAATGGGTAGGAAATATCAGAAAGGGAGACAGAACATGGAAGTCTACTAACTCTGGGAGACGAACTAGGGGTGGTGGAAGGGGAGGAGGGCAGGGCGTGGGGGTTACTCGGTGATGGGCACTGAGGGGGGGCACTTAACGGGATGAGCACTGAGTGTTATTCTGTATGTTGGCAAATTGAACACCAATAAAAAATAAATTTATTATTTAAAAAAAGAGCTTCTGCACAGAGAAGGAAACAATTAACAAAACTAAAAGGCAATCTTTGGAATGGGAGAAGATATTCGCAAATGACATATCTGATAAGGGGTTAGTATCCAAAATAAAAAAAGAAAGAACTTATGAAACTCAACACCCAAAATAAAACAATCCAGCTAACAAGGGGGTAGAAGACGTGAATAGATATTTTTCCAAAGAAGATATTCAGACAGCCAACAGACACATAAAAACAATCAGCATCACTCATCATTGGGGAAATGCAAATCAAAACTACAATGAGAGATCACCTTACACCTGTCAGAACAGCTAAAATGAACACCACAGGAAACAACAGATGTTGGCGAGGATATGGAGAAAGGGGAACCCTCTTACACTGTTGGTGGGAATGCAAACTGGTGAAGCCACTCTGGAAAACAGTATGGAGGCTCCTCAGAAAGTTAAAAATAGGGCAGTCCAGGTGGCTCAGCAGTTTAATGCCGCCTTCGGCCCAGAGCATGATCCTTGAGACCCGGGATCGAATCCCACATCGGGCTCCTTGCATGGAGCCTGCTTCTCCCTCTGCCTGTGTCTCTGCCTCTCTCTCTCTGTGTCTCTCATGAATAAATAAATAAAATCTTAAAAAAAAAGAAAGTTAAAAATAGAACTACCCTATGACCCAGCAATTGCATTACTAGGTATTTACCCAAGGAATACAAAAATACTAATTCAAAGTGATACATGCATCCTGATTATCAACTAATAGTGAAATTATGGAAAGGGCCCAAATGTTCATTGACTGATGAATGGAAAAAGATGTGGTATATTGATAGATGATATGTAGGTGGGTAGGTAGGTAGGTAGGTAGAGATAATGGAGATATATACAATGTAATATTTCTCAGCCATTTGCAATGACATGGATGAAGTTAGTATTATACTAAGTGAAATAAGTCTGTCAGAGAAATATGATTTCACTCATATGTGGAATTTAAGAAACAAAACAATCACGGGTGAGGGAAAGAGAGAGAAAAAAAAACAAAACAAGAAATAGACCCTTAACTATACAGAACAAACTGATGTTTACAAAGGGGAAGTGGATGTGGGAATGAGTTAACTCAAAATGGATCATAGATTTAAATATAAAATGCAAAAATATTAAACTTCTAGAAGACAATATAGGAGAAAGTCTAGGTTTCATTAGGTTTGAAGGTGACTTTTAGATACACCAAAAGCACAACCTAAGAAAGTTAAAAACTGATAATTTTAACTTCATTAAAATTAAGAAGTTCCATTCTACAAAAGACACTAGTAAGAAAATGAAAAGAGAAACTATAGATGAAGAGAAAATCTTTGCAATTATCTGACAAAGGGCTTGTATCCAATATACAAAGAACACTTAAAACTCAACAATAAAAAACAAATAAAGAAATTAAAAATGGGTAAAATATCTGAACAAATACCTCACCAAAAAAGGCAAAAACATATTTTAAAAATATTACAAATTAAAACAATGAGATACCACTAAACAGCTTTTAAAATGGCTAAAATCCAAAATTCTGACAACACCAAATGTTGACAAAGATAAAGAGCAACAGGAATTCTCATTCTCATTGTTGGTAGAATATGAAATGCAAAAAAATGATCCAAAAAAAAAAAAAAGAAACTCTTTGCAAAAGAGTTTGGCAGTTTCTTACAAAACTAAACATACATTTAGTATATGATCCAGCAATTGCACTCCTTTGTATTTACCCAAATGAATTGGAAAAACATGTCAACATGAAAAAAACTCAATTTGCAGCAGCTTTTCTGTAATTGCAAAACCTTAGAAGTAACCAAGATGTCCTTCAATAGATAAACAAACTATGATACATCTACACAGTGGATTGTTATTTAGTAATAAAAAGAAATGAGTGATAAAACCACAAAAATCATTAAGCAGGAAACTTAAATACATATTACTAAGTAAAAGACTGTAGGAGTCCAAATATATGACATTTTTGGAAAGGCAATACAACAGAGATATTGAAAAGATCAATGATTGCCAAGTACTCAGATGGATGGTCCTACATAGGAGGGCCTACAATAAATTGGTAGAACATGAGATTCAAGACAATGAAACTCTTCTGTTGATACTAAAATGGTGGATACATGACATTATACATTTGTCAAAAGCTATAGAACTCTACAGCACAAAGATTGAAAACTATGTAAACTATGGACTTTAGTTAATAATATTGCATCAATATTGGTCCATCAATTTTAACATATGTAGCACATTAATCCGAAATGTTAATAAAACTTTGTGTAGGGAGTAGGAGGCAGAGAATGGGTATATGGGAACTCTGTACTTTCTGCTCAATTTTTCTATAAACCTAAAACTGCTGTAAAAAATTAATTCCATTAATTATGAAATAAAGCAGCATCAAAATTAAACAGTAGTATAAAAACAGAGTGGAATACAAAGGTAGCTTTTGTCTTATTGATGAAACTAAGGCATAAAATAGAATTTAGAGAAGGGGAAGAGAAGAGAATAAAGTTTGTCTGGAGAAGATGAAAAAGGATACTTTTGACAGAAAAAGAGAGTGTATACAAGTAAAACTGAAAAATAATGAATCAGTAGATCTATACCAAAGGAGCCCAGGGACTGAGGCAGCTGCCATGGAAGAAAATAGCTCATGGATACAGAGAACAGATCAGCAGCTCCCAGAGGTGGGGGTCGAAGTGGGGTGGGCAAAATGGGTGAAGGTGGTCAAAAGGTATAAACTCCCTGTTATAAATAAGTTGTGGAATGTAATGTACAGCATCTATAGTTAATAATGCTGTATTGCATCTGAAAGTTGCTAAGAGAGTAGACCTTAAAAGTTCTCATCACAAGAAAAAAATTCTTGTAGGGTGTGGTGATAGATGTTAACTAGACTTATTGTGATGATCATTTTGCAATATATACAAATATCATACACTTGAAATTAATGTAATGTATGTCAAATATACCTCAATTAAATGAGTGAATGAAGAAAGAGACAAAGTGACAGACAAAAAGAAAGAACATTTTTATTTTTTTTATTATAAATTTATTTTTTATTGGTGTTCAATTTGCCAACATATAGAATAACACCCAATGCTCATCCCGTCAAGAGCCCACCTCAGTGCCCGTCACTCAGTCACCCCCCACCCCCTGCCCACCTCCCCTTCCACCCCTACCTAGTTCGTTTCCCAGAGTTAGGAGTCTCTCATGTTCTGTCTCCAGAAAGAACATTTTTAAATCATCACTAATATTTCTACTATTTTATTCTCTTGGGTTTGGTAGGAGGTTATGTTCCATCAGCCTATACGTGGGCATAAAGACCCCTGGTTTTGTCCATGGTGGAGCACCAGGGACTAAAATTATTCTTTCACCATAAGCCAATTAAAATCTGAACAAAAATATGTGAAAAAGCAATATTCAGACATTGTCAAAGAAAAGGTGCAAGGCAGTCATCTCTGACAGAAGGGAAACAAAGGAACAGACAGAGCCCTTTGATAAGCCCGTCTTCCTTCCTGAGGTTTCTAGGCCACAGCATAAAGGAGGGGGATCTAAACAGAGTCTGCTATTCTCCTGGAGTGCAGAGACAAAGTTTAGAGTTTTGGAAGCCCAAAGCAGCTAGAATTCACAGAGTACAGTATTAGAGAAGACAGCTACACAGATAGAGAGCTCCACAGATGTGCAGAGGGTTTCCCTTGAAGTAGAAAGAAACTTTCACTATCCACTCTGCAGCTCTAGATTTCTTTCTATCCAACTAGTCATTCAGGATTCTCTTGGATCAAAGGTATCTACAGAACTTGGGTGTGCTGTGGCATCAAGCTGCCCTTGGCTTTAAATATTGCAACATTAGAGTTTAAAGCTGAGGTTGAAAGAAGACAGGATTCCCATCAATCATTTCCAACCAAATCTTATTTTCCACTTCTGAATTGTATTCTTTTTTTTTAAGATTTTATTTATGTATTCATGAGAGACACAGAGAGAAAGAGAGAGAGAGAGAGAGAGAGGCAGAGAGAGGCAGAGACACAGGCAGCGGGAGAAGCAGGCTTCACACAGGCAGTCCGACGTGGGACTTGATCCCGGGACTCCAGGATCATGCCCTGGGCCAAAGTCAGGCGCAAAACTGCTGAGCCACCCAGGGATCCCTCTGAATTGTATTCTATAGCATACATTACATGATTGCTTCAAAATTCTTTCCAGGACTAAGGCATAAGCAAGGTAATTTTTCCTTTACTTTGATAAATAGTCAGAAGTTTAACATACTAGTTCTAGTAGCTCTTTATTTTTATGCACTGACAGGTGCTCAGCTGTTTTAAAGGAATTAATGCACATAAGATCATCTATAATTCATAGAAACAAAACCTACAAATGACCTCTTAAATCTATCACTATTCATCTCAAAGGCCTAGCACCTATGAAACATTTCTGTAGCATACTCTAATCAAAACTAAAAATCCTCCAATCCAAGTGATAGCAAGGTATTCCTCAAAAATTAATCTGTTTTATGTAGCATGTAGCTCTAGCTAAGAATTTCAGTACTTACTTGCTAGCCAGCTCAACTGTTTATCTCCAAATTCCAGGGAATCTATGTTACTACCATAATAATAACTTTAAATAAGATTATAGAAATTAATGCACTCAACAGAAGTTATTAACATCAATAATGCTTAGAGAAATAACTTACGTGGATCAGTTGCAGAAACATCTATAAATTCTTCAGTTGAGTGAGTTTTTATGAATTCTGAAATAATAGTAAGTTTGTCATATGTTTCAAATATCAATTATGTGTATTGAGCTTGAATTTCATAGTTTTTTTTTCTAAATAACTCATTCAAGAGAAAGAAAATTCTAAAAAAAAATAATAGAGCTGCCCACACTGGAGATCCTCCCAATCACACAACAAATGGTAACATCTGAATTAATGTATAGAGCAACTAAGTGACATGAACTCATCATTTTCTCAACACTTGTTTTTCCTCTCCTATCCCCTTAATGTTACTATGATTTACTCTCCCTTCCTTTCATATCCAATTACCAAGTTTTGCCCAGTAAATTTTCTCAAATCTGCCCCTTTTCTTCTTATTTGCACTCTAATAAAAGCACTTATCACACCTGTGTGATAAGTGCTTCCATTCCTAGTCCCCAAATCTAGCTTCTACAAATGGCCAGAATAATCTGTCTACAATTGAATCCAACAATGCCCCTTCCCTACAAAAAAGTCTTCAGTGATTCTCTATTATATATGGGGAAAAATAATAATAGAAAAAAGTTCCTTAGCACACCATCTAATCCCTCTGCTGAGGCTCTCTCTTCTTACCTCATCCCTACTTACTAGCTTCAATTCTAATACCATTCTACTTGTAATTCCCTCTTCATGCTGTTTGTTCACGCTATATCTTCTTTGTAAAATACCAGATATCTCTCTTCTTCACTTGACTAAATCCTATTCATCCACTAAGGTTGTATAAAATCTTCCCAACTTCCTTGGGTTGACCAAATTGGGTATCTGTGGACTCACTGCAAATTATACATAACTTTTATCATGTGTCTCGCTATATATTAAAGTGATGCATAGGGGGTCCCTGGGTGGCTCAGCAGTTTAGCTCCTGCCTTTGGCCCAGGGCATGATCCTGGAGTCCTGGGATCAAGTTCCGCATCGGGCTCCCTGCATGGAGCCTGCTTCTCCCTCCGCCTGTGTCTCTGCCTTTCTTTCTCTCTGTGTCTCTTCATGAATGAATAAATAAAATCTTAAAAAAAAAGTGATGAATAATGTGCTTTTGTCCTAAGTTATGTATTTTATGGTAGCTAACAACCAAGGTTTATTTGTTTTGTACAACTCCCAAAATCTGAAACATAAGAACTTTTATTGAAAATATCAAACTCACCATTGAATATCTTTTTAAATTTGCTACTGTATAATTTTATGGCTATAAAATTTTAAACCGTAAGTCTCAAAATGTTAACGTACTATAGGAAACCCAATAAATGCTAAACATGTATAAGATATTATCACCTTCAATTAACTGCTGTACAGCTTCATAACTTTGTACTGCCTCTGGTGAACTTTCACTATCCCTGTTAAAATTGTAATAAGTACAACATTTATTTATTATCAAAAAATAAGAGTTTAAATTACACTGAAGAAATAGAATATAAGCTCTACATATACGTAGTTTGTAAAATAAAATGTAAACTATTATTTAACCTTTATTCAGAAACTAAGATAAATTAATTAGTATAATTGCAAGCAAATAAGTATAAAAGTCACACTGTGTAATTCTATGATTGCTATATAACCCATGAATATAATTAGGTATAACAACAATATTAATAACAAAAAAATAGCAAAAGTAAGTTGGGTAGAAGCATGTGATTTCTTTTAATGGTGTAATTGTTAAGAGTACAAGTTCTAGAGTCAAACTGCTCAAAATTTGTTTTACCCACTTACTAAGTATATGACCTTGGGTAAGTTATCTCTCTGACTTCATTTAATAAAATTGGGGTACTAGAGCACATATCTTGTAAGATAGTGGTAAGGATCCAATACATGTAAAGTTACTAGGAAAATACCTGTACACATCAGACACTTAAATTTCAGATGCTACTATTTAATATATGGTCTGAAACTAATTTTTTGCCTCACGATAGCTCAAGTGAGTCTATCTGAGCCTCTGAACCAAGGATCTAGTCATGCAGCACCTACTGGAGCCAATTAAAGTGCCACTCCTTTCATTATTTTCATCTAGTCATTGACAGATGGAGATATGACATAAGTGCATAATAAATAGTAGTCCCTCCCAATTACTTTCTATTTTAACATTATAAAAGGGTTTTATATTTAATGCAAAAAATGCCTATAAACTTTTATTCTGATAGGTTACTATACCAAATATAGTATAATAATAGGGGAACAAATGAGTTAATTTAATTCAGGAATTCATAAAGTTACACATATTTATTTACTGTTTACATGTGATAACAAATATGTAGATGTGTGTGACTTGCTCTGATCTTAAGGAAATAGTCTTTCCAGGAAGACTTACACATAAATTACTAATTCATAAACAAAGTTACAAGGTACAAGTGTACATTATTTTATTGTTTCACTTTACTACACTTCAAAGGTTATATTTTTTTACAGATTGGTTTGTGGCAACCCAAGACAAAAAAGTCTATTGGTGTCATTTTTCCAACAGCATCTGTTCACTTTGTGTCTCTGCGTCATATTTTGGTACTTCTCATAATATTTTAAAACTTTATTATTATTATATTTGTTATTGCTGTAATCACTATCTTTGATGTTATGGTTAAAATTGTTTGGGGGTACCATAAACCATGCCCATATATGGCAGCAAACTTAACAATAACTGTCGTGCATGCTCTACCTGTTCCACCAACTAGCCTGTCCTCCCATCTCTCTCCCTCTCCTTGTGCCTTCCTATTCCTGGAGACATAACAATATTGAAATTAGGCCAGTTAATAACTTTACAATTACCTCTCAGTGTTCAAGCTAAACAAGGAGTCTCACATATCTCACTTTAAATCAAAACTAGAAATGATTAAGCTTAGTGAGGAAGGCACATCAAAAACCAACACAGGCGGGTAGCCCAGGTGGCTCAGCCGTTTAGCATCACCTTTGGCCCAGGGCGCAATCCTGGAGATCTGGGATCAAGTCCCACGTCAGGCTCCCTGCATGGAGCCTTCTTCTCCCTCTGCCTGTGTCTCAACTTCTCTCTCTCTCTCTCTCTCATGAATAAATAAAATCTTAAAAAAAAAAACAGGCTGAAAGCCAGGCCTCTTGCACCAGTTACCCAAGTTCTGAATGCAAAGGAAAAGTTCTTGAAGGAAATTAAAAGCACTACTCCAGTGAATACAAATGATAAGAATGCAAAATAGTTTTATTGCTGATATGGAGAAACTTCTACTGATCTGGATAGATCAAACCAGTTGTGTTATTCACTTAAGCCAAAGCATAATTCAGAGCAAAGTCCTAATTCTTCACTTCTATGAGTGCTGAGAGAGGTTAGGAAGCTGCAGAAGAAAAGTCTGAAGCTAGCAGAGGTTGGTCCATGAGGTTTGAGGAAAAGATGCCATCTCCGTAACATAGAAGCACAGGGTGAAGCAGCAAGTGCTAATGCAGAAGCTGTGGCAACTTATCCAGATCTAGCTAAGAGAATTAATGAAGGTGGCTACACTAAATGATAGATTTTTAATGCAGACAAAACAGTCTTTTATTCAAAGACAATGCCACCTAGGACTTTCATAGCTGGACAGAAGTCAATGCCTGGCTTCAAAGCTTCAAACAACAGGCTGATTCTCTGGTTGGGGGCTAATGCATATGGTGACTTGAAGCTAAACCAATGCTCATTTACCATTCTGAAAATCCTGAGGCCCTTAAGAATTATGCTAGAAGAGGTTGGAAGATGACAGCAGAGTAGGAGGACCCCTAGGCTCACTTGGTCCCATGACTACAACTAGATAACAATCAAATCATCCTAAACACCCCAAAAATCAACCAGAACACTTTCAGAACAAACTCTATAGCACAATATCCAAGACCTTTGGGATACTGTGAAAACAGTTATAAGGGGGGCAAGTATATAGCAACAAAAGCCTACCTCAACAACAACCAAAAAATCTCAAATGAACAACTTAACCTTGCATCTACAGGAGCTAGAAAAAGAACAACAAAACCCAAAACCAGCAGGAAGAAGGAAATAATAAAGATTAGAGCAGAAATAAATTATATTGAAACTTCAGTCTGTCTCTGAGAATGGAGACCTGATGCTGAAGTTTGCTCCATTTCAGGACTGGGACTGGCATCTCCAAGATTTCCACCTCATGTCTTCAAGTTTGCACCTTGATCCAGACATCATCAACCCTGTCTCTCTAGTTCTTTTTGTTTGTCTGTTTAAGGTTTTATTCATTTGAGAGAGAGAGAGAGAGAGAGAGAGAGAATGCAGGAGGAGGGGGTAGAAAGGTAGGGGCCTGAGGGAGAAGGGGAAAGGGAGCAGAGTCCCCTGCTGAGTGTGGAGCCCGGGACAAGACTGATCCCAGGGCCCTGAGATTATGACCTAAGCAGAGGTCAGATGCTTAACCAACTGAGCCAACCAGACGCCCCTGTCCCCCTAGTTTTTGACGCTAAAAATGACACCATCCGCCCCACCGAAGCCCCAGACCTGGACCCCCTCTCGTCCAGGTTCACTGCTACATTCAGGGTCCTGGCCACCAACCCCATGGTACCTCCTGCACCTGCCAGCCCTCTCCGGCACTTCTGCCCGGCTTAGGGTCAAGCCTTCTGCCGCAGCTCTGGACAGCCCAGCCCTGCCGCACCCACACAGCCCGAAGCCCCTGTCCGACTGCAGCGAGAAGCCAGCTACGCTGCGCTGACTTGCGGTAAGTCGCTCATCCACCGCTCCACACTGGCCCAGCACTGCAGTATCCACGCCTCCTGCGGGAAAGCCTTCAGAAGCACTGCGGCCGCTGCAGCCACAGGAAGCCGCAGCACCGCGGGGGTGCTGCAAGGCCTTCAGCATGGCTTGCTGCTAACTCAGCACCTGCGCATGTCCCCTGCGCAAGTGCTGGGTGTGCACCAAGGGCTTCAGGCAGGACTCAGCCACTGAAGCACCTGCGAGTGCACATTGGCTGGCTAGCAGCCATTCCCATGCCTGCAATGTGACAAGGCTATCGGCCAGAGCTCGGCGCTGCTGCAAAGTGCCCGTACCATGGTCCCCATTGGCGCAAGGCCTTCAGCCAGAGTCCGGTTTGCTGTACAACCTGTGCATCCACACGGCAAACGGTCCTGTGCCTGTCCCGTCTCCAAGACCTTTGGTGGGGCCTCTGCAATGCTGCAGCATCTGCAGGTGCATTCCGGAGTGTGCCCCCTACCGCTGTCAGCTCTGCGGCAAGGCTTTCTGACAAGCCTCCAACCTCACCAAGCACAAGTGGGCGCATGAGGGTGTAACTACAGCTGCTGCCCCAGGCTCCGTCCTCAACCCTGCTTCAGTGTTGAGGCCAAGGCAGGTCTCCCTCCTGGGTCTTGATGCTCTCTGTTCTTGGCTCTGGCCTCAGCTCTGACCCTAACTCTGGCCTCAGCCCTGACCCTGGCTCTGTGCAGGGCTCCCTCCCTAATCCCAGCCCCAAAGCTGTCTCTGGCTCTGAATCTACCCTCACCCTTAATTCAGTCATATCTTCTGACCCTAAGCCTGGTCACAAGGCCAATCCCGGCCTGTGGCTAGCCTTGACCATGGATCTGGTCCCAGCCCCAATCAGCATCCAGTTTTATTCAACACACTACTAGAAGACCTAGCTGCCACAGCAGTAAGACAACAAAAAGAAATAAACAGCATCAAAATTCGTAAGGAAGAACTAAAACTTTCACTATTTGCAGATGACATGACACTCTAAATAAAAAACCCTAAAGACTCCACCAAAAAACTGCTAGAGCTGATAAATGAGTTCAGTAAACTCACAGGAAACAAAATCACTGTGCAGAAATCTGTTACACTTCTATAGCCTAATAATGAAACAGCATAAAGGGAAATTAATAAAACAATACCATTCATAATTGCACCAAAAATAACGATACCTAGGAATAAACCTAACCAAAGAGGTGAAAGACCAATACTCTGAAAACTGTGAAACACTAATAAAAGAAATTGAAAACAACACAAAGAAATAGAAAGACATTCCATGGCTATAGATTGGAACAACAAATATTGTTAAAGTAGCTATACAATCCAAAGCATTCTACCTATCTAATACAATCCCTAAAAATACTAATAGCATTTTTCACAGAGCCAGAACAAAAAAATCCTAAAATTTATATGGAACCACATAATCCTGAATTTCCAAAGAAATTTTGAAAAAGAAAATCAAAGATGGAGATACCACAATTCACACATCAAGTTATATCTCAAAGCTAAAGTAACCAAAATAAGATGCTGGCACAAAAGTAGACATGTAGATCAATAGAAAAGAATAGAAAACCCAGAAATGAACCCACAGTTACATGGTAAACAATCTTCAACAAAGCAGGAAAGAATATCTAATGGGAAAAAATCTCTTCAACAAATGGTGCCGGGAAAACTGGACAGTAACAAGCAAAAAATTGAAACTGGACAACTTTCTTACAGCAAACACAAAATAAATTCAAAATGGATTAAAGACTTTTATGAGACCTGAAACCATAAAAATCTCAGAAAAGAGTATAGGCAGTAATAATGTCTCTGACATTGGCCATAGGAACTTCTTAGATATGTCTCCTGAGGCAAGGGAAACAAAAAATAATAATAAACTAGGGGCACCTGGGTGGCTCAATCAGGCACCTGCCTTCAGCTCAGGTCATGATCTCAGGGTCCTGAGATCTGGCCTGCTTCTCCTTCTGCCTCTGCTCCTCCTCTCACTTGTTCTCTCTCTCTCTCTCTCTCTCTCTCTCTCTCTCAAATAAATAAATAAAATCTCTAAAAAATAATAAAAAATAAACTATTGGGACTACATCAAAATACAAAGCTTCTGCACAGCAAAGGAAACAATCAACAAAACTAAAAGGCAACTGATGGAATGGGAGAAGATATTTGCAAATGACATATCTGATAAAGGGTTAGCATCCAAAATGTATATAAAGAACTAATACAAATAAACACTAAAAAAAATAATAATCCAATTTAAAAAACAGCAGAAGACATGAACAGACATTTTTCCAAAGAAGGCATCCAGACGGCCAACAGACACATAAAAACATGCTCACCATCACTCAGCATCAGGGAAATACAAATCAAAACTACAACAAGATATCACCTCACACCTGTCAGGATGGCTAAACTCAACAACATAAGGAACAACATAAGGAACAACAGGTGTTGGTGAGGATGTGAACAAAAAGGAATCCTGGTGCAGTGTTGGTAGGGGGAATGCAAACTGGTACAGCCCCTATGGAAAACAGTATAGAGATTCTTCAAAAAGTTAAAAATAGAGCTACCCTATGATCCAGTAATCCCACTACTGGATATCTACCCAAAAAATTCAAAAAATTTCAAAGGGATACATACATACCAATGTTTATAGAGCATTTACAAAAGCCAAATTATGGAAGCAGCTCAAGTGTTCATTGACTGATGAATGGATAAAGAAAAAGTTATATACACAAAATAGAATATGATTCAGCCATCATAAAGAATGAAATCTTATCATTTGCAATTATATAGATGGAGCTAGAGAATATAATGCTAAGTGAAATAAGTCAGTAGAAAGACAAACACCATACGATTTCATTAATATGTGGATTAAGGAAACAAAACAAACAGGAAAAAAGAGAAAGAAACAAATTAAGAAACAAATTCTTAATTATAGAGAACAGACATGGTTACCAGAGCAGAGGAGGATGAGAGGATGGGTGAAATCAGTGATGGGGATTAAGGAGTGCACCTTGTTGTGATGAGCACAGGATGATATATCAACAATTCTGTTAAATCACTATATACTCACTAAATTAAAACTAAAATACCAAAAGTTAAATAAGTCAGAGATCTAATGTACAGCATAGTTTTGACAGTTAACAATACTATCGTATACTTGAAATATGCTAAGAGAGTGGATATGAAGTGTTCTCACCACTACCACCCCCCCCAAAAAAGTTAACTATGTGAAGTGGAATAAAAGTCATAGAAGGTATCCTGTAATGATAATTTATTCATCTATTTAATTTTAAGACAGCTAAACCTCAAAAACCAAAAGTTAATGTCAACAAGTTAATAGGAGTATCATTGTAATAATTATTTGAATCTTCCTCCCATCTGTCAAAAAAAGGTTTTCTCAACCAAAAAGTAGGAAATTATTCTCTGGACCATATCCCTGTCCCTTTGAAATTTTTAGTAATGCTTTTTCATAAATAATTCTTTAATTATATCTTAGTTTCCTATTTATTATAGAAGATACATAATCAAATTGAGAGAAGATTTTAAAAGCCAGATATTGAAAGCCAGCCATACCAATAAAACTTTCCAACAACAACCACATTGGCTACTACGCATTTGAAATGCAGCTAGTGTGACAGCAGAATTGATTTTTTAATTAAATTGAACTGAATTTTAATTTTAGTAGCCAAGTGTGACTAGTGACCACTAGTTGGACAGTGCCATTTCAAACTATTAAAAATTTCAAGTAGGAGCAAACTGATTAGACTATTTGATTTGATTTAGAAACTCTAGTTATAGTATAATATCTGAACCATTGTCTTACATTCATTAGTAATCATATACCCACTCATTATTTTGGATTCTATTAACTCTTATATTTTACTTACTTGGCTTTAGCCAACACGGCTTTCAAGGAGTATTTAGACTCTTGTTTAAGGCGATTTTTCAGTTCTTCTAGTTTTTGAACCTGCTTTACTATTTGTGCAATGCTTAAAGTGACTGTTTTGTCAGATACTGGAAAGTCTGCTTCTGAAAAACTTTGATCTTTACTTATCTAAAACAATAAAATTAGCCAGTTACTTAGGATATACCCATGCTCCTATACTTCAAAGAAATTTCATTTTCCTTACCATATTTAAATAATTTTTATAATATTCTTATCTATAGCTATAATCAAATACTGATATTTTATAAATATGATTTTACAAGTACTTACCTAGCAACAGGATTATACATAAGTGCTGACTTTCACACATCAAATTCAAATCCAATCTTCTCTTTATTATTTCAATATATAAGAATTTTAAGCAAGTTCAATAACAATTGCAACAGGATAAGTTAAGGGCAATTCAAAATATTTACAAGAGAATTCTAAAGTAACTGCTTAGAAAGAAAATCCTTTCTAAGAATAGTCTTAACCTGTGATAAATATGGAAAGACAGTAATTTGCTCTCAAAAGCAGTTCCTTCTGCTAACTCCCAGAAGTTAATATATAAAAGTCTATGAAACTGGCATTCCTTGGTCTATCTAGGAAAAACTGAGACACATTTGGGTGTCTCAAGACTTTTAGAATAGATCAAGCTACAGAATAATGAACAAGCAAGAGAATCAGTAAGATCCACAGAATAAGGTGATAGACCATAACTGATATTCTAGGCATTAAGTCTACTTAAAGATAGTTGAGCAAGATGAGTGCCGCCCTCTTAAACACACAAACACACACACACACACACACACACACAATGAAAGAAACACAGAAACAGCCAATATGTAGAAACATAAATAAGTAGCATAGCAATTGAGTTAAAAACATTTTTTTTTTTACAAAATAGCAGAGATCCAACCTGATGGGAAGGAAAGCTAATAAACAAACAGATAAATAAATGTATGTATGTATGTATAAAAAGTAGTAATAGTCAAGGCATAGACATAAAACCTAGCAAAGAGAAATTCTAGCAATGGGATTTAAAAGAGACTTCATTTTAGTAATGGCTACTTGAAATGGAAATAGGATATAATAGAAGTATACACTGGGCAATGTTCTGGAAATGTGAAATTGGGGGATGCAGAACAGGGGGAAGGTAAATAGAGGAGATGCATAGAAACTCTATGGATAAAGGCATGATCCCAAGAGAGGACACATTTGGTATATCAGATACATTGCCAAATCATAAGTGGAGTCTAAAAGTGATGTAGCAATCAGCCACAGTGATCAATGTATTGCCTCTCATCTAAAAACCCATTCTTCCATTGTCCTGCTTATAATAGCAGAACTTTTCTCTCTTGACAGGTATCATGTTAACCTTTATCAATAGAGGGTCCTAGACATGACAGAAAGAAGCAGCTTTTTTCCTAAGTCTGTCATCTCTCTCTGCTTAATCCTAGAAGACTGCGCAGTATACGAGTAGAGATCATCTCCAAAAAGCTTCAACAGCACCATCCCCATCGGTGTTTTCCTCACAAGGTCCCTGGCATGACTCATTCCCTTGGGCAGCTTCTCCCAGGACTTCTTAGCAAAATCTATCAGTGCAGAACTTCTCTCTGGGAAGCTTTCCAGCATACCACCCTTATAGACAGCAAGGGGTACAACATATCCCTGGAAGATGGCTTTTCCAAGGACTATAGAGGATGGCTTCCCAATGTACTGCCATCATGGGCAGCTTTCCAGGAAATCCCATTCCACCAGCATGGCACCCCAGCAAACTTCTCTGCCAATCAGTGATGACAGCATCTCCTTCTTCACAAGGTGTGGACCTTAACCCTAGGTTAGGGAAAGGGTAAGGACAGGGATATTAAGCTTTGTTCCTTCCTTAAGTGCTTTGCTTTCATACTCTCAGTAGAGGCTACTTCTTATTCCTTCTATCCCTGTATTCTTTAGAGTTGTCTTTATGACTTTAGTAGGTATTCTCCTGTTATAATGATTCTTTATGTTAAACTTTCCCTATTCAGGTTACTGTGTAGTTTTTATCTTTTGATTAGACCTTAACTGATACATTGTATTTCCCATTAGGAATTCAATTTAAACACAAGTCCTTTCTGGGAGAAGAGATGATGTTGCAAAACTAAAGGAATATGGACTAGACAATGAGATAGGCTATAAGATTTCATTAAAGGGACATAATGGGCATAGGTTCCAGCAGAACAACTCTGAAGTGCATAGCCTACATGCTTATCCTACATTTGTCTTCTGTGGCTTACCATATGTTATGAAGGCTTCGCCATGTATTTCTGTTAATGCAACATGACAGACATAAGCCTCACCAGCATGTACTAACAATAAAATGTGTCAGCAATTAAAACAAGATTATTCCACGATTCTCAAATGTTAGTATACACAATAATCCTCTAAAAAATCCTATTAAAAAGGTAAATTCCTACTATACACATACAAGAAAACTTTAAATCAGTAAGTCTAACATGCAGTTCTGAAATGTGCATTTTTAACAGGTATCTTGGGTGATATTTAAACATGATCCATCAAATATATTTTAAGAAACATTAATTAAAAGACAGAAGATATGGGCACCTGGGTGGTTCAGCGGTCTGGCACCTGCCTTTGGCCCAGGGCGTGATCCTGGAGTCTCGGGATCGAGTCCCACGTCAGGCTCCCTGCATGGAGCCTGCTTCTCCCTCTGCCTGTGTCTCTGCCTCTCTCTCTCTCTCTCTCTCATGAATAAATAAATAAATCTTTAAAAAAAAAGAGGCAGAGGATAATACAAACACTTTGGCAATGTATCTGATACACCAAATTAAAAAATTATTCAAAAGAATTAATTATGGATGTAAAAACTGAAAAATCTGGAATTCCAGATCAGAAATTTAGTTGTGTGCTGAAGATTCCTCCTGGTGAATACAAATGCATAAATCAGGATTTCAGGATTACCAGAAATGATGGTAACTGGCACTAAGGTATAAATAATAGATACAGAGAAAAGTAGACACATAGTATTTATATATATTATATAATATTTATATATATTAGCATATATTTATAATAGTATTTACGGTAATAATTGATAAGATGTAAATTTATAGTTCAAGAATTAGTTCTCTGATTAGTGATTTTTAAAATAAAGTAATTTGGTTAACAATAAGATCTAGAGGATGACTGGACATAAGGGCCCAAGGTAAAGAAAAACACTTGAGCTGGGGAGATGAGTCAAGGAGCTGAGAGGCTAGGATTTAGGGTAGGTCTCCACATTAACAGGACAAAGTATAAAAAGAAGGGAGAGAGACAAATTCAGGAATAAAATAGAATTAAAAGAAGTTGGTAGACAAAAATAAGAAGGCAAAGGCAAGCTAGATGATTCACATTGCAAAGTATGCATTTTACAAGAGGGTAGAACAGTAGACTTCATGTCAACCCCACATCTCTGCAAAGATAATGACCAATCTACCATACTAAAAGAAAAGCTACTAAGACTCTTCCAATGTTAGTCATAGCTATCCTAAAGCAAAGAGTATACAGACCATAGAAGTCTATTCTGGAGCCAAAGGTATGATGATAAGAAGGTGCTAGCAGACAGTTACAATTTCTATCTTTATTTTTTAATTTTATACCCCAAATAAATGAACTTATTTAATTTCAAGTACCTGGGATTCAAGAGCATTTAATTGGACTAAACCATAAGCATAACCAAGGGACAATCACAATGATTCTATAAATCACTGATGCTACCCTAGAAATCATCCTGCTATGTTAACATCATAAAGTCTTTCCCAAAATAGAATTAAAAACCCTTAAGGTTAGAGATCACCAGTTTTCAAAATGACCAAAAGACCTCTGAAAATCTAAAGTACAAAAAAAATTATTAAAATAACATTAAATTTAAAGAAAATCAATATATAATTTTATAAGTAAGTATATTATGCTTTTTAATAAGTAATTTTTATAAGTAAGTATATCTTGTCACTTTTATGTCAGATAGGAAAGAAGGATAATTAAAATTTCCATTATTTAATTTTAGGAGAAAGAATGTGTCAGACTCAGAGCATTCCAGACACATGCATGAATGCAGTGTGTAATCCCTGGGAAACATTTTGTCCTACCCATTTTTTTTCCTTCTCTACCTAAATTAAAAGATTACAAACAATGATTATTCAAACATTTTTCACTTCAAATTGATTTCCAAGTGAGACAAAATATCAATTTAATTCACAATTAAGAAATGTTATACTTACCTCTTCTATCTGATTGACCTGTCGCTGAAACCACTTTGAAAAGAAAAAAAAAAGAAGGAAATACTTATTGACAGGTTATTTGAACATATGGGTACACATGCATGCATTTGTGTGCATGTATCTTCATCTATCACATATTAGCCCTGAACCAAACATCATTTATCTTAGGGTTCAGAATAGGGCTAATGCAACATAACTGGAACATAACATTTTTAACAATATATAGTAGCAAGTTTGGAAGTTCTTTTTACGCCTCAGAACTTAGAAACCTCTTCTTCATTAATATGTATTTCTGTACTAAATGTTAGTAGACTTAAGCTGCAATATATTGAACGTACCTCATAAAGAGATTCCAAAATCTGGAAAATAAAGTTTTATTAAAACATTTTTTAAAAAATTTGTCATAATATATATGATAAAATATTTAAGTCTAATTTTCAATCAGAAAAATGCACAAATCACTAAAACTATAAATCTATAATCCAAAAATCATAATTTTTATAATACAGATGTAGTTTTAGTATATCTTACATAGACAGCTCAATTCTAGAAAAACTTCTGTCATTATAGATCGATATTAGAATATCCAAAATAATTCACATATATGATTTCATATATTTTCTTAATATAGGTAAGGAATAAACTTAAGATTCCTTTTGGAAGAGATTTTTTTATATAGCAGAGAGTACAATAATAAAAAGCATTATCATAAGAACATTATTTCTTCAACATAACTTTGCTCTGGTAAAGGGCCTAAAAATCAAGATATAAAATTATACTACTACTTGATATTTTTAATGGAAATTGCAAAGAACTGGTTTGGGAGATTGTGACAGAAATTGAATATCCAAAATGAATCATATAATCCAAAATACTAATATTTAACATTTAGAAAATGTAATGTTAAAATGATTATGTTTGCCACACACACACACAAAAAGCCCATTCTATCACATCCAGATAAACGTTTCTAATTACTTTATTAAGTAAAAATATTACTACATTCATTCTGGCAGTAAAGAAAAGTTAATTAACTAAAAATCAGGCTAGTCTAAAATTTCCCTTCTGCCACACTAACTCTAAATCAATGGTTCAAAAAGTGTGGTCCCATAGTCAAAAGCATCAGCATCACCTAAACAAACATATTCATTGGTAATATAAATTCTTAGGCCCCATCTCAGTCAACTGGATCAAAAACTGTGGGAGTAGGACCAGCAATTTGTGTTTTAACTAGCGGTCCAATTGATCCCATTGTATACTAAAGTTTGAGAATCACTGTGCTAAATAATAAGAAATCAGAAATCTAAGTAAAAAAGGCTGACATCCTTAAGAAAAAAAAACTAAAATTAAATAAACATGCATGTCTGAAGGAAAATATTTTCAGCTATATAAGGATTTAAAATGTAATATTCACTGAGGCATACTACCTTGGAATAAACTTGTTCTTTCCACCATCAAAAGAGATTCCAAGGTTCTCAAAACCTCCTTTCCTATCTTAGAAGATGATGGGAAACCATCATATATCAATTCATCCATTCATGAGAGCCAGAGTTCAACAACTATTTAAGCCACTAAAAGCCCGGAGAACAAAGGCTTTCTCAACTACTGAGAAAACCACATCAGTTCTAGTAATGCTGAATCTGGAACATTATTAATAAACATGGAAATTGAAAACTGACCATATGTGAGAAAATCAATTTCAGGCAAACACTAAACAGAATGAGAAAATTCTGTGAAGGTGTGGAAGAATATATCTAAAGTTCCCCAGGAAAATATTAAACTTCCATTCTAATTTTAAAGATACCATTTAAGTGTAAAGCCAAAATAAAACTATTTCAGAAATAGTTTTCTATTTCTATTTCAGAACTATTTTCAGAAACTCAAAGGCTCAGAAATGATTTCACGACACATTCTAACCTAGCAAACAATAACAAAATTAATTCTTAGAAAAGTAAACCTAAGAAAAAACTACAGGCAAGGTAACCAGGAAATATCCTACTCTTTTTGTTTGTTTCAAGTTTTTATTCAAATGCCAGTTAGTTAACATATAAGATAATATTAGTCTTAGGAGTAGAATTTAGTGATTCATCATTTACGTATAACTCACTGCTCAACACAAGTGTCCTTCTTAATACCCATCACTCATTTAACCCATCCTTTTGCCTGCCTCTTCTCCCCCTCCAGCAATCCTCAGTTTTGTTCTCTATAGTTAAGAGTCTGTTATATGGCTTGCCTCTCTATCCCCTTCCCACATTCATCTGTTTCTTAAATTCCACATATGAGTGAAATCATATGGTACTTGTCTTTCTCTGACCGACTATTTCGTTTAGCATAATACAATTCCATCTATGTTATTGCAAATGGCAGGGTCTCATTCTTGTTTATGGCTGAGTAATATTCCATTGTATATATACCATAACTTCTTAATTCATTCATGAGTCAATGGACATTTAGACTCTTCCCATAATTTGGCTATTGATAATGCTGCTATAATATAAACATCAGGATACATGTATCCCTTTGAATTAATATTTTTGCACTCTTTGAATAAGTACCTAGTAGTGCAATTGCTAGATCCTTGGGTAGTTCTATTTTTAACTTTTTGAGGAACTTCTATACTATTTTCCAGAGTGGCTGTACCAGTTTGCATTCCCACCAACAGTGTAGGATTCCCTTTTTTTTGCATCCTCACCAACATCTGTTGCTTCCTGTATTATTAATTTTAGCCATTCCGTCAGGGGTGAAGTGATATCTCATTATAATTTTATTTGTATTTCCCTGATGATGAGTAATATTGAGCATCTTTTCATGTGTCTGTTAGCCATCTGAGTAAAAATACCCTACTCTAAAAAAATTGTGGTTAATGGGCCTGGCACTCAATGCTGCTATCATAAAAAGCTTCCTAATAAGAAGATGGCATAATATTTTTTAAAGTGAAATAATCTGCAACTAACACTCTAGACAGGCTATTATATCACTGAAGCCAAGAGAAGTCCGGAAGTAGCTTTTGCCTCTTTTTTCATCTACCTCAGAACCCTCTCAAAGCAAAGCAAAACAAAACAAACAAAAACAAAAACAAACAAACAAACAAACAAAAAACCAAAAAAAAAAAAAAAAACCCACAAAAAAACCCAGCTAAGTGGAGGGCATTCCTCAACATTGAAAGGCAAATAAATAAGCCAAAGCTCCCTGGAGAAAAAGATTGCAATTGCAGCAAATAATAGGCATGTCAACAGCTTGGAAGAAAAAGCTGGGAGTTACTTTGGAAAATAAGGATTTTGAAAAGATCCCATATATAAGGGGGAATCTTGTCAGCCACACACTTACCCATTCCAGGACTCATGCTGAGAAAATTTCTGAGTGGACATTAAATTTCCACCTTTTTTTTATCTTTGGCTCAAGGGGAAGCAGAAAAGGGAGGCTAACTCAATATTTGTAAAAAGCCTGGCTAAGCTTTGAAGGAGTATCCCAACACAGAGCCAATCATTTTTTTTTTTCACAGAGACAATCTTAAAGGAACAGGGGGAAAAATTTTCTCTCTCTCTCTCTCTCTCTTTTTGTGGCTCAAGGTATTTAAGGAAATCTTTATCAAATCCACCAGCTGAGGAGATTTACCCCAAAGATACAGATGCAATGAAACGCCGGGACACCTGCACCCCAATGTTTATAGCAGCAATGTCCACAATAGCCAAACTGTGGAAGGAGCCTCGGTGTCCATCGAAAGATGAATGGATAAAGAAGATGTGGTTTATGTATCCAATGGAATATTCCTCAGCCATTAGAAACGACAAATACCCACCATTTGCTTCGACGTGGATGGAACTGGAGGGTATTATGCTGAGTGAAATAAGTCAATCAGAGAAGGACAAACATTATGTGGTCTCATTCATTTGGGGAATATAAATAATAGTGAAAGGGAATAAAGGGGAAAGGAGGAAAAATAAGTGGGAAATATCAGAAAGGGAGACAGAACATGGAAGACTCCTAACTCTGGGAAATGAACTAGGGGTGATGGAAGGGGAGGTGGGCAGGGGGTGGGGGTGACTGGGTGGTGGGCATTGAGGTGGGCACTTGATGGGATGAGCACTGGGTGTTATTCTGTATGTTGGCAAATTGAACACCAATAAAAAATAAATTTATTTAAAAAAATCCACCAGCTGACCACAACAATAGGAACAGAGAGCCAAGAGACAAAATACGTCATCAAAGAATACAGACTTTCAAAATAAAGTTTAGACTTCTGATTTCCAATGTGACATGGAAGGAACCTGGATTAGTCATTCTGACCTAACAATAAAAGCTGAATGAACTGAAAATCAACAACTCTTCTTATATCTATCAAAGAATCAAGGTCACAGAACAAATCACAGCACCAAAAATTGAAGAGATAAACAGCTGATACGAAGAATCAGAAAGTATCAGAGCAGAAATCCATAAGAACAAACTTCCACAGGAACTAGCAGTGGGATAAGAAAACTCAAACTAAAAATGAAATGCAGGAAGTTCAGCATGGACAAGTTCAAGTTAAAAAATTCAGTGGTGATAAGTTTTGAGGAGTTTCTTTAAAAACTAAGCCTACTCTTACTATATTATCTAGCAATCATTCTTCTTGGTCTTTACCCAAATGAGTTGAAAACTATGTCCATACAAAAACATCTGCACACAGATGTTTACAGCAGTTTTATTCATAATTGTCAAAACTTGGAAGCAAACAAGGTGTCATCCAGTAAGTGAATCAAAAGACTGGTACAACTACGCAATAAATTGTTATTCTTCATACATCCAAAAAAGAGCTGTCAGTCCGTGAAAAGACATGTATGAATCTTAATTGAATATTGCTAAGTGAAAGAAGCCAATCAATAAGAGGCTATACACATTGTATGATTCCAACTATATGACATTCTGGAAAAGAAAAACTATAAACACATAAAGAGATCAGTGGCTATCAGGGGTTAAATAGGGAAAAGAAGATAAATATGTGAAGCACGTAGAATTTTTAGGGCAGTGAAACTATTCTGTATACTATAATTGCACATACATATCATTTTACAGGGATCCCTGGGTGGCGCAGCGGTTTGGCGCCTGCCTTTGGCCCAGGGCGCGATCCTGGAGACCCCGGATCGAATCCCATGTCGGGCTCCCGGTGCATGGAGCCTGCTTCTCCCTCTGCCTGTGTCTCTGCCTCTCTCTCTCTCTGTGACTATCATAAATAAATAAAAATTAAAAAAAAAGTATTTAAAAAAAAAACATATCATTTTACATTCCTTAAAACCCATAGAATGGACAAGACCAAGAGAAAGACGTATGTAAACTATAGACTTTGGATGGTGATGATGTGTCAATATAGTTTCATAGATCATACAGAGATAACAGTCTGGTGCATGATGTTAATAGGGGAAGCCATGTATGCATAGAAATAGGGGAAATATGGAAACTCTCTGTAATATATGCATTCTGCTGAAAACATAAAATTGCTTTAAAAATGAATATTTAAAAAATAATAGCTTAGAAAACTCACTAAACAAAAGTAACCACAAAATTTAAGGAGAGGGGAAAATCTGATATCCAGAGTTACCACATATTCAAAATATCTAGTTTTTAACCAAAAATTATGAAGCATCATTCAATGAATCAGGAAATTGTGGCTTATTTGAAGGAAAAAAATATAAACAGATACTGTCCCTAAGAAAGCTTACACACTGAACTTAGTAGACAAAAACTTTAAATCAACTGTCTTAAATATATCCAAAGAGCTAAAGGAAATCATGCACAAAGAATTAAAGGAAACAAAAAACAGCATTCTAACAAATATAAGTAAAGATATAGAAATTACAA
Source organism: Nyctereutes procyonoides (assembly GCF_905146905.1). NCBI lineage: Eukaryota > Metazoa > Chordata > Mammalia > Carnivora > Canidae > Nyctereutes > Nyctereutes procyonoides. Next base: position 4,241,385 of record NW_026575143.1, read on the forward strand.
AAAGAAGCCAAATTCTAGAAATTAAAAATTAAATAAGTGAACAAAAGGAACTATAACTGAAATGAAAACTTTACGAGAGGGTTTTGAAAACAGATTTGAACAGGCAAAAGAATCAGTCAATTTAAAGACACGTCAATTGAAATTATCCATTCTGAGGGGAAAAAAAGAAAAATGAATGAAAAAAGGAACAGAGCCTAACAGAACTATGGGACATCATTGATATTATCAACATAGACATAACAGGACTCCCAGAAAAACAGAAAGAAAAGTGGGTAAAAAGAATAAGGAAATAATGACTGAATATTTCCCAAATTTGAGAAAAAAACAAGGATTTATATGTCAAAATCCTAGAAGAATAAATGAAAAAGATCCATATGAAGACACATTATACTAAAACTGTTGAAAGCCAAACACAAATATAAAATTTTGAAAGCAACAAGAGAGAATATGTACAAGAGATCTTCAATAAAATTAACAGCTGATTTCTCTTCAGAGACTATGGACACCAGTAGGTAGTGTGATGGCATATTTTAAATGCAATTAATGAAAAAATACCATATGCCAAGTATTACATATCTGGCAAAATTATCCTTCAAATATGAAAGAGAACTTAAGAAAAAAGCCATTGTTAAATTTAAGAAAATTATGAATAAAAAGATGTAAACATGACAGCATACACATAAACTGTAAAGGAAGGAATAAAAGGAACAAAAAGAAGTTTTTTAAGAATGTATTTGAACTTAAATGACTGGCAAATTAATAGAGACTGCTATATGCTTAAGATGTTATATATGAACTTCATGGTAACCACAAACCCAAAATCTATAAAAGATACAAAAAAAAAAGAGAAAGAATCCAAATATAACACTACAAAAATTCATAAATCACAAAGGATAGCAAGAAGCAGAGAACTACAAAAACAACCATAAAATAATTAACAAAATGGCAATAAGTACATAACTAACAATAATTACTTTATATATAAAAAGCCTAAATAATTACTTTATATATAAATACTTTATATATAAAAAGCCTATATATAAAAAGCCTTCAATCAAAAGACATAGAGTGGCATAATGGATTAAAAAAATTAAGAACCATCTACATTCTCCCTATAAGAGACTCACATCAGACCCAAAGATCCATACACACTGAAAGTGAAGGAATGGAAAAATACTGATCCTATAAATGGAAGAAAAAAAAAAAGGCCAGGTAACAATACTTATATCAGACATAATACTTTTAAACAAAGACTAACAAAAAATAAAGGTGTTACTAACAAAAAATAAAATAAAAGTAATAAATAAAGGAATCAATCAAACAAGCAGATATAACAACTGTAAACAGCTATTGTAAATATCTAAACAATATTAGAGCACCCAAATATATAAAGTAAATATAAATAGACATAAAGGGAGTAATTGATTGTAATACAATAATAATAGGAGATTTTAACACCTCACCTATATCAATGGATAGATCATTCAGGCAGAAAATCAATAAGGAAACAAGAGTCTCTGAATGACACATTAGACCATATGGACATAACACACATACATAGAACATTCCATCCAAAATAATAGAATATGCATTCTTCTCAAGTGCACATGGAACATTCCTCAGAGTAGATTATATGTTAGGCACAAAACAAGTTTCAATAAATTAAAAAAACTAAAATCATACTATGCATCCTTTTCAATCACAACGGTATAAAACTAAATATCAGAAGAAAAAAATGAAAAGAACACAAACACATAGAATATAAACAATACACAATAAACTAATGGGTCAATGAAGAAATCAAAGAAAAAATTGAAAAATAAATAGAGACAAATGAAAATACAACTGTCTAAAATCTTTGGGACACAGCAAAAGCAGTATTAAGAGGGATATCCATACCAACATAAGCTTACCTCAAGAAACAAGAAAAATTCAAATAAGCAATCTAATCTTACACCTAAATGAACCAGAAAAAGAACCAAAAAAGCCTAAGGTGAATAGAAAGAAGAAAAATTAATAACGATCAGAATACAAATAAATAGCACAGACTTTTCCTTTTACAAAGGAAAAGGCCAATGAATGAAACCAAGAGCTGGTTCTTTAAAAAGATAAACAAAATTGATAAACCCTTAGCCAGACTCATCAAGAAAAAAAGAAAAATTCAAATAAATAAAATCAGAAACAAAAGAGAAGAATCAACTTACACCACAGAAATACAACAAAATATAAGAGAATACTATGAAAAATTACATGTCAGCAAACATATAGAGGGCCAATTATCCATTTCTGAGAAGAAATGGATAAAATCCTAGAAATATACAATCTTCTAAAATTGAATCAGGCAGAGACAGAAAATCTGAAGACCAATTATTAGTAATGAAATTGAATTAGTAATCAAAAAACTGCCAAAAAATAAAAGCCCAGGGGCACCTGGGTGGCCAGTCAGTTAAGTGTCTGACTCCATTTTGGCTCAGGTCATAATCTCAGGGTCCTGAGATTGAGCCCCACATCAGGCTCCCTGCTCAGTAGGAAGTTTGCTTCCTTTCCGTCTTTCTCCCTCTGCCCCTCCCCCTGCTTATGTCTCTCACTCTCTAAAATAAATATATCTTTAAAAATAATAATTAATAAATAAATAAAAATAAATCCAGGACCAGATGGATTCATAGGTGAATTCCACCAAGCATTTAAAGAGTTAATGCCTATTCTCAAACTATTTCAAAAAACAGAAGAAAAAGGAGTTTCCAAATTCATTCTACAAAACCAGATTTACCCTGACACCAAAATCAGACAAAGACACCACGAAAAAAAGAAAATTATAGGCCAATATCACCAACGAACATAGGTGCAAAAATCCTCAGCAAAATACAAGTAAACTACATTCAAAATACATTCACAACAAACCAGAGGCATTTTTTCTGGGGTGCCTGGGTGGCTCAGTGACTTTGGCTCAGGTTACAATCTCAGAATCCTGGGATCAAGCCCTGTGATCAAGCCCTGTGTCATCCTCCTCACTTGGCAGGGAGTCTGTTTGTCCCTCTTCCTCTCTCTTTGCCCCTCCTCCCATTCATGCACACATGCTCACTGTCTCTCAAATAAATAAAATCTTTTAAAAAAGAGATTTATTCTGGGAGTGCGAGGATGGTTTAATATTTACAAATCAATGTGATACATCACATCAACAAAAAGGATTAAAAATCATATGATCATCTCAATAGATGCAGAAGCAGCATTTGACAAAATTCAATAGCCACTCATGATAAAAATTCTAAAGAAATGGGTTTAGCAGAAACATACACCAACATAACAAAGGCCATATAAACACACACACACACACACACACACAGTTAACATCATACTCAAAGAGGAAAAAAATTAGAGCTTTTCCCCAAAGGTCAGGAACAAGACAGGACATCAATTCTCACTCTCACCACATTTTTCAAGCATAAATCAGGCAAGAAAAACAAATAAAAGGCATCCATATTGGTAAGGAAGAAGTTAAACTGTAATTATGCAAATGGCATAATGCCATACGTAGAAAACCCTAAACTATTAGAACTATTAGAAATAATAAATGAATTCAGTAACATTGCAGAATACTAAATTAATACTTAGAAATATGTTGCATTTCTATACACTAATAAGAAATTAGCAGAAGGAGAATTAAGAGAACAATTCTACCTACAATTACACACACACACACACACACACACACACACACAAATTAAATACCTGGGAATAAATTTAACAAAGGTGGTGAAAGACCTGTACTCCAAAAGCCATAAAACACTGATGAAAGAAATGGAATATGACACAAATAGAAAGCTATTCCACACTTATGGATTTAAAGAACTAATACGGTTAAAATGTCCATACTACCCAAGGCAATCTACAGATTTAATGCAATCCCTATCAAAATAGCAATCACATTTTCACAGAACTAGAACAAACAATCCTAAAATTTGTATAGAACCACAAAAGATCACAAATAGCTAAAGCAATCTTGAGAAAGAAAAACAAAGCTGGAGGTATCACAATTCCAGATTTCAAGATATACTACAAATCTGTAGTATTGAAAACAGTATGATACTGGTACAAAATCACTCATAGATCAATGGAACAAAATAGAAAATCCAGAAATAAATCTATGCTTACGTGGTCAATTAATCTACAACAAAGGCAAGAATATACAATAAGAAAAAGACACTCTCTTCAATTAATGGTGCTAGGAAAACTGGACAGTGATACGCAAAAGGATGAAACTGGACCACTTTCTACACCACACACAAAAAAATGGATTAAGTACCTAAAACCATAAAAATCCTAGAAGAGAACACAGATACTTTTTTCTGATACTGACCATGGCAAATTTTTTCTAGATAGGTCTCCTAAGGAAAGAAAAAAAAAAGCAAAATAAACTCTTAGGATTACATCAAAATAAGCTTTTGCATAGCAAATGAACCATCAACAAAACAAAAAAGCAATCTACTGAATGGGAGAAGACATTTGCAAATGATATATCTCATTAGGGGTTAACATCCAAAATATACAAAGAACTATATAACTCAAAATCAAAAAAAAAAAAAGAAAGAAAGAAAGAAAGAAGAAAAGATAAAGAAAAAAAAAACACAATCCAATAAAAAAAAATGGCAGAGACCTAAACAGTTTTCCAAAGAAGACATATCGATAGCCAATAGATACATGAAAAGATACTCAAAATCACTAATTATCAGAGAAATGAAAATTGAAACCACAACAACATATCACCTCACACCTGTCAGAATGGCTAGTAGCAAAAAGACAAGCAATAACTAATGTTGACAAGGATGTAGAGAAAGAGAACTTTCGTATACTGTTGGTGGGAATGTAAATTGGTGCAGCTATTATGGAAAACAGGATAGAGATTCCTCAAATTAGAATTGAAACCCCAGTCTCTGGTTTTTATTGCAAAATTTAATCTATATTTATTTACTTATTTATTTATAAACAAATAATTTTTTTGTATTTTATAAGAGAATGAGCACAAGAGGGTGGGGGCAGAGGGAGAGGGAGAAGCAGACTCCCTGCTGAGCAAGGAGGAGCCTGATGCCAGGCTTGATCCCAGGAGGCTGGGATCAAGACCTGAGCTGAAGGCAGACACTTAATTGACTGAGCCACTCAGGCTCCACTTAATCTATATTTAATGTAACTACCTACCTGGAAGGATTTATTTCTGCTGGTATGTTATTTTTCTGTATATCATGCTATTTTAGAAACTCATTTCTTTTATTAATTCATTTTATTTGGTTTAATTTAGCATACTGTTTTGATTCATTTTCCTTTTCTGTATGTTTTTAAATTTTTTATTAGTAGTTACCTTAGGAACAGACTCCACACTCAACAGGGAGTTTGCTTAAAATTGTCTCTCTCCCTCTCTCTCTGTCCCTACCACCCCCCTCAAATAAATAAATCTTTTTAAAAAATTAAAAATAAAAAAATTAATTAAGGCAGGGCAAGGCAGAGGAACAAATGGCATAATGCTATATGTACCAAAAAAAAAAAAAAAGGCAAAAATGGAAGTCTTATACCCTAACATGTTAACAATTATACTATGCATCTGGTCAAAACATTCCAATTAAAGGCAGATATCATCATACTTAATTTTTTTCTTTTTTTTTAAAAAAATTTTTTAAAAAAAGCTTTCTCTATAGGAAACACATTTTAAATATAAGTATATAAATAGATTAAGTAGAAGAAGTATCATAACACTAATCACAAAAAAAAAACTGGAGTAACTGTATCAATATCACACAACAGACTATAGGATGAGAAATATTACCATAGACAAATGAAACACTATTTCATCATAACCAAATGGTCAATTCATACAAAAAGACAAAATAAATTATTGGATTCAACTAGCTATGCTTTGTTTAGGATTTTTTACATCTGCTTACAAGTAAAATTGCCCTATAATTTACCTTTATCTAAATGTCTATATAAGCTGTAGGTTCAAGAATAACATATTCTAACATAGCCTCTTATATCAAGTTGGGGAAATATCTTGGTTTGAGTTCCCCCAAAAGCAGATACCAAGACAAGAATTGTGTGCAAGTGGTTTGTAAGGCAAACTCAAAAAACATGGTGAGAGATAAAGAAATCGAACAAAGAATGGTGTATAGACCATACACATGAGTTGTTACTAGGAGAAACTGAGGCTTAATCTCATGAGGGACCATTTTAGAGCATGTGTAAGAACACTTCATACATGCCCATGAAGGATATTTATTCATCCATTCTGGGAATATTAGCTCTGCAGCAGTCCCAGTCTGCCAGTCCTGTGGGACCTCTACAGCCAGACACAGCTGTCAGGCAAAGAAACACGATGTACTTCAATTAGAAGCTAGAATGAATTTCTGAACTTGGATCGGACAGTTGTTTGAGGTTCAATGAAACTATTATTGTACATCATGTAAAAAAAAAATCCACCTCTGTAGGATGGTAGCCTCTAATCCCACAGTACCTAGTCTTGCAGGGCCTGGAAATTAATATTACCAAAGTAGATCACTGGGAGTGATGAGAAGAGGAGGCAAATCTAACCTCTGATTCCTGTGTAACTCTAGTAACTGGGAACATAGCACCACAGTTGGTTCAACACGTATACCACATCTTGCTGGACAGCACCCTACCACCCACCTCATGCTGTATTATTATGGAGCTGAACATAAGGACTGTTATATATTCCTGGTGAACCAAACCTTTGATCCTTGTATGGAAACTCATCTCTAATTTTATTTGCCTTACCTTCAAATTTGTCTAACAATAATAAAGCCATGCTAGCTTTAAGTTACTATATATTTGTCTATCCTTTACCTTTATTTTTTAGTTTTTATTCTATTTTTGTAGTCACCATGCAGTGCATTATATCCCCACAACTTATTTATCTTATACTAGAAGCTTGTATCTTTTGATCATCATCACCCATTTCTCCCACCTCTCATCTCCCCACCACCTCTGCCTACCACCAATCTGTTCTCAATCCAGATTTTTTACATATAAGTCAGATCATACTTTGTCTTTCCTTGTTTGACTTATTCCCCTTAGCGTAATGTGTTCAAGGTCCATCCATACTGCTGCATATGGCAGAATTTCCTTCTTCTTTATGTAAGAGTAATATTCCATTGAATATATAGATACCACATTTTCTTTATCCATTCATTGACTGAGGGACATTTAAGTTGTTTCCATGTCTTTGGCTTTTGTGAATAATGCTGCAATAACCATAGGGGTGCATTATCTCTTCAAGATGATTTTATTTCCTTTTGATATATACCCAGAAGTGAAATTTCTAGAACATGCTGTAGTTACATTTCTAGATTTTTGAGAAATTCTGTATTTTTTCCTTAGTGGAAATTTACATTGCCACCAGTCATATACACGAGTTGCCATTTCTTCATATCCTTGCAAGCATGTGTTCTCTTATCTATTTTATGATAGTCATTCTAACAAGTATGAGGTGATATCTCATTGTGGTTTTGATTTGCATTTCCCTAATGATCAGTGACACTGAACACCGTTCCATATACACATTGGCCATTTGAATGTCTTCTTTGGAAAAAAATGTTCTTCTGTCCCATTTTTTAATTGGATTGTTTGGGTCTCCCCTCCCCCCGCAAGGAATTGTATAAATTTGGTATATATTTTGGATATTAACCCCTTATCAGACATATGCTTTACAAACATTTTCACCCATTCCAGAGGTTATCTTTTCATCTTGTTAATGGTTTCTTGTGCAGAAGGTTTTTAGGGGTTTTTTTCTAAGATTTTACTTATTTATTCATGAGAGACAGAGAGAAAGAGGCAGAGACATAGGCAGAGGGAGAAGCAGGCTCCATGTGGGGAACCCAATGTGGGATTTGATCCCAGGACCCCAGGATCATGTCCTGAGTGAAAGGCAGATGCTCAACCACTGAGCTACCCAGGCATCCCTCTTTTTTTTATTGAAGTATAATTGACACACAATGTTACATTAGTTTCAGGTGTACAACATAGTGATTTGACAACTTTATACATCATGCTGTGTTCAATGCAAATGTAGCTACTGTCACCATACAATGCTATTACAATATCACTGACTACATTCCCTATGCTGTACCTTTCTTCCCTCTGACTTATTCATTACATAATTTAAAGCCTGAATGTCTCACTTCCCTTTACTTTTGGCCCACTCCCATCATCCCCAACAACCAAACTCTCTAGTTTGTTCTCCATATTTCTGGCTCTGTCCATAATTTTTTTGTTCATTTGTTTAGTTCCATATATGAGTGAAATCATATATTTGTCATTCTCTGACATATTTCATTTAGTATAAAACATTAAGCTCATCCATGCTGTCGCAAATGGTGAGATCTCATTCTTTTCATAACAAAATTAATATTCCACTGTATATATATATCCATCTTCTTTATCCATCTATTGATGTATATATCCATATCTTAAGTATTGTGAATAATGCTACAACGAAAAAGGAGTTATGCATATATTTTTGAGTTAAGGTTTTTGCTTTTAAACTTAAACTGGAGGGATCCCTGGGTGGCACAGCAGTTTAGTGCCTGCCTTTGGCCCAGGGCGCGATCCTGGAGACCCGGGATCGAATCCCACGTCGGGCTCTCGGTGCATGGAGCCTGCTTCTCCCTCTGCCTGTGTCTCTGCCTCTCTCTTTCTGACTATCAGAAATAAATAAAAATTTTAAAAAACTTAAACTGGAGAAACTAGTAAAGGAAAAAGAAAAAAGAGCTAATCCAAGAAATTCATCAATACAAAATTTAATAGATACCTTGTACTCAGTCTTGGACAAGAATGCTGCTAAGTGTCAGAGGGATGGGTAGTTCAAAAGAAATCTTTTGAAAATCTTTTTAGTAAGTTTGTTTTTGTATTGATATAGGAGAAGAAATTCTTAAATGATCTTTGAAGTATTATAGGTTTGAGCAAAAGAGTAACTGTATTGATGTTAAGAGTTAGAATTCTCACTGTAGAAAGGACATATACACATGAAATGAAAGCAAGAATAAGTCCTGAAGTGAGAGACTGGAATTCAAGGTGTCTGTGAGAATTCCAGATTTCTAAATATATCTATTCGTGTATATATTCAAGTATATGTGCACTTTAATTATATATAGGGATAAGAGTATATGAACTATGTATATGTGTGCATACCTACATACATTTCCCAGTTCTATCTGCTGAAACAGTAGAAAAGCAAAGACAGTCCAGGATCACTGGGAAAAATTAACTATCAGATCTTGGTTTCTAATACCATTCCTCATTAAACAAATAATATTTTATGAGCAAGATGGTGAATATGAAGCCTAAAATCCCCCTTCCTCTAGAAAAATAGGGTTTTAACATCAAACAACCCAAATGCCTCTGAGAAATCCAAAAACTAGTTAAAAATTTCCTGTACCTTAGACAAGGACAAAATCAACCACATCAAAGTCCAATAAAAAAAATGATACTTTCAAGATTAACTGCCCAGAGCCTCTCCCTATTCTCGCACAATGCAGTACAATTAGGAAGAAGTCCCTCAACTCTTATTTTCCCCTTGGGTATGGAAAGGAGTAAAACACACATCCAACATTCTGACAATTGCGGCACGGGGTTGTCCAAGAGGCCAGTTTCCCTCTTGCCTCTATCCAAGTACTGATAGCAAAAGGATGCCAGATTGATAATCTCAGAACTAAAAACAGAGTACACCATGCACCAGTGTTTGCAGTAACAAAAGCAGACATTAGGTGGAGCTCCGGTACTGAAATTTATAATAGTATCAGAGAGGCACTAGGGGGAGTACCTGAGTAGAAACCTACAAGCCTCATGCATAAACCCAGATGGAACATCTACTCAGAAAAGACTTAAGAGGTGTCCAGAATCCAGGAACACTAAATGGAGAAAGTCTTCCCTATAGAAAATCAGACCACAAACTCTAGAAGAGTTGGCTGATGCTTCAGATGCCAAATCTGAACAAAAAAGTAGTAAGACATACAAAGGAAAGGGGAATCTTAGCACATTTAAAAGAACAAATTATATCTCCAGAAACTAAAGCAGCAGAAATATACGAATTGCCAAAAAATTCAAAATTGTCATGATAAGGATACTTAATGAGCTAAAAGAGAGCACAAATAAACAACCAAAGGAAATCAGGAAGGGATGCCTGGGTGGTTTGGCAGTTGAGCATCTGCCTTCGGCTCAGGCTGCGATCCCAGAGTTCCAGGATCAAGTTCCGAATTGGGCTTCCTGTAAGGAACCTACTTCTCCCTCTGCCTGTGTCTCTGCCTCTCTCTGTGTGTCTCTCATGAATAAAAAAAAAATCTTTAAAAATAAAAACAAAGGAAATCAGGAAAGCAATACATGAACATGAGAATATCAAAAAATAAAGCTATGGGGCAGCCTGGGTATCTCAGTGGTTGAGTGTCTGCCTTCCCCTCCTGGTGTGATCCTGGTCTGGGGATTCAGATCTGCTTTGGCCTTCCTGTGAGGAGCCTGTTTCTCCTTCTGTCTATGTCTCTGCCTCTCTCTGTGTCTCTCATGAATAAATAAATACAATCTTAAAAAAATTAAAACTATGAAGAAAAACTACACAGAAATTCAGAAACTAAAGAATACAATAATTGAATTGAAAAATTCATTATAGCACCTCAACGACAGACTTGACCAGGTAGAAGAAAGAATCTGTAAACTGGAAGACAAGACCTTCAAAATAATCAAGGCAAAAGGAAAAAAAAAAAAAAGAACATGTGGAATAGCATGGAACAGAAAAAAATATATGAGAATTGAAGAAGTAAGAAAAAAGAAAGGAGCATGAGACTTATCTGAAGAAATAATGACTGAAAGTTTCCCAAATCTAAGGAGAAAAACAGACATATGAATTCAAATAACTTGACAAACTCTAACTAGGAAAATATCTGAGGAGATCTATACTGAGATCAAACTGTCAAAAGTCACAAAGAAGGGCAGCCCAGGTGGCACAGCGGTTTACCGCCACCTTTGGCCCAGGGCCTGATCCTGGAGACCCAGGATTGAGTCCCGCATCAGGCTGCCTGCATGGAGCCCTGCTTCTCCCTCTGCCCGTGTCTCTGCCTCTCTCTCTCTGTCTCTCTGTCTCTCATGAATAAATAAAATAAAATCTTTAAAAAAAATAGTCACAAAGAACCTTGTCAACAGCAAGAGAGTAACATACAAGAAAATTCTCATCAGATCATCAGCATGTTTCTAACCATTAAGATTATGGGCTACAAGGAGCAGGTTGATATAGTCAATGCACTGAAAGAAAAACTGCCAAACAAAAATACTATAATCTGGCAAAACTGTCCTTCAAATATGAGGGAGAAATCAAGACTTTCTCAGATAAAAAGAACTGCTGAAAGGAAATCATCACCACTAGACCTTCCTTACAAGAAATTCTGAAGGGAGTCCTAAAAGTCCTGAAAGTTAAAAGAAAAAGACATTAAACATCAACCCAAAACCATATGAAAAATATAAAATTCCCTGATACAGGTAAATATATTAACAAATATCCTGTACTATAAAGTAGGTGAATAAACCCTGTATAAATCTGGTACATAATTTTTTAAAGATGAAAATTATAAATCTAAATTATATATTACTATGCAATGTAAAATGAGGTAATTTATATCATTAGTAACATAAAATAGGAGTGGCCGGGATGTATAGTAGAGTTCTCACGTGCAATAAAGTTATTATCAAATTAAAATAAATTGTTATAACTTGAATAAATTTTATATAATTGCAATGGTAATCACAAAGGAAATATCTACAGAATATACAAAAATGGAAACAATAATGGAATCAAAATATGTCACTACAAAAAAAAAATCAACAAAACACAAAAGAAGATACCAAGAGAAAAAAAGAGGAACCCAAAGCTACCAAAGAGAAATCATTAAAATAATGGCAATAGTAAGCCTTTCCTACCAGTAATTACATTAAGTATAAGTGGATTAAACACACCAATGAGAAGACACAGAATACAAAATTTTTAAAAAAAAAATCCAACTATATGTTGCCTATAAGAGGCTCTCCTTAAGTCTTAGGACTCACACAGGCTCAGAATAGAGGGCCAGAAGAAGATATTACACAGAAAAAGGAACCTAAAGATAGCAGGGGTGGCCATTCTTAGACAAAATAGAAATTAAGACAAAACTACCAAAAAAAGAAAACAAAGGATACTATAAAATGATAAAAGGGTCAACTCATTAGGAGGATATAACATTATAAATATACATGCACCTGACATTAAAGCATCCAAATATATGAAGCAAACACTAACAGAACCAAAGGGAGAAACAGACAGCAACACAATAATAGAATATTTCAATATCCCTACTTTCAGTTATGGCAAGAACAATTAGACAACATATCAATTAGCGCTTAATAATACTGTAAAATAGATAGACATAACAAACCTGTGAGAATATCCCACCCAACAACAGCAAAATACATGTTCTCCTCAAGCATATATAGAACATTTTTCAACATGTTAGGGCACAAAACAAGTTTTAAGAATTTTAAGATCAAAATCACACAAAGCAAATTTTCAAATACAATGGGGTAAAACTAGAAATCAGTAGCAGAAAGAAAAAAATCCACAACTATGTGAAAATTAAACAACATGCTCTTCAACAACCCACAGATCAAAGAAAAAATCATAAAGGAATTTAGAAAATATCTGAAGGTAAATGGAAACAAAACACAAAAATCAAAACTATGAATTCAGCAAATCAGTACAAAAAGTTTATGGTAGTAAATGTTTACACTTAAAAAAATCACAAACCAACAACCTAACCTTTCACCTAAAGGAACAATAAAAAAAAATTTTTTAACCCAGTGTTTGCAGAAGAAAGGAGATCATAAATATTAGAGCAGAGATAAATGAAATGGAGAATTAGAAAACATGATACCAAAGGTAATTTTTGAAAAGTGACAAATCCTTGGGTAGATTAAGAATGAAAAAAAGAGAAAGCATTTAAATAACTAAAATTGGAAATGAAAGAGGGGATATTACATTGATGTCCACTCACTCAAAGACTTTTTGGATAACTTAGAAGAAATGGATAAATTCCTAGAAACATACAATCTACCAAGGCCTGAACTCTGAACAGACCTGTAACTAGTAAAGAGATTGAAACAGTAGTCAAAAACCTCCTAACAAATAAAAGCCCAAAACCAGATGGCTTCACTGGAGAATTCTATCATTTTAAAAAGAATACCAACCCTTCTCAAACTGTTCTAAAGAATCAAAAAGGAGGAAACTCGTAAACCAACTCCATGAGGTCAGCATTATGATATCAAAACCAAACAAAGACATAAAAAAACTACAGACCAATATTCCTGATTAATAATGATGAAAAAATGATGCAAAAATTCTAAATAAAATACTAGCAAACAGAATTTTAAAGCATATTAAGGAGCACCTGAGTGGCTCAGTTGGTGAAGCATTCAGCTCAGGTCTTGTCTACTGATCAAAGCCCAGCATTTGGCTCCACACTGTGTATGGAGCCTACTTAAAAAAAAAAAAAAAAAGCACATTAAAAGGGTCACACTGTAAAATCAAATAGAATTTATGTGTGAACATAAGCCTAGCTCACTATTTGTAATGCTTTGAAACAATTTAATATACCACATAAACAAAATGAAGGACAAAAACCACATGAGCATCTTGACAAAAATTCAACACTCCTTCCTGATTAAAAAAAAAAAAATCAATAAACTAAGAATAGAAGCAAACTAACTCAACATAAAAGTCCACATATAAACAGGCCACACAAAGAGCATATTTACTGGAGAAAGACTGATAGATTTTTCTCTAGGATTAAGAACAAGGCAAATATTTGCAAAGCATATATTTGATAAGGGATTAATATCCAAAATAGAAAAGGAATACAACTCAATAGTAAAAAAAGATTTTTTAAATGGGCAAAAGATTTTTTTTTCCCAAGGAAGACATACTAATGGCCAACAACATGAAAAGGTACTCAACATCCATTGTCAAGCAAATGCAAATCAAAATCACAATGAAATACTCTCACACCTGCTAGAATGGCTATTATCAAAAAGATAAAATAATTGTTTTTTTTTAATATTTTATTTATTTATCCATGAGAGACAAAGAGAGAGGGAGAGACACAGGCAAAGGGAGATGCAGGCTCCATTCAGGGACCCCGATATGAGACTCGGTCCCAGGACTCCAGGATCATGACCTGAGCCAAGGGCAGAAGTGCTTAACCGCTGAGCCACGGAAGCGTCCCAGAGAAAACAATTGTTGACAATGATTTGGAGAAAAGGAATCCTGTGCACCATTGGTGGGAAAGGAAATTGGTACAGCAACCATGGAAAACAGTAAGAAGACTCCTCTAAAACTTAAAAACAGGGTAGCCCGTGTGGCTCAGCGGTTTAGGACCGCCTTTGGCCCAGGGCATGATCCTGGAGACCCAGGATGCAGTCCCGCATTGGGCTCCCTGCATGGAGCCTGCTTCTCCCTCTGCCTGTGTCTGCCTCTCTCTGTCTCTCATGAATAAATAAATCTAAAAACAACAACAACAAAAAAAACAAAAAACAAAAAACCAAAACAAAACAAAGACCTCTATACGTAAAAAAAAAAATAAAACTTAAAAACAGAACTGCCGTATGATCTAGCAATCCTACTTCCAGATACATATCCAAAGAAAGCAAATTAATATTTCAAAGAAATACTTGCACTCTCATGTTCATTGCAGCATTATTCACAATAACAAAAATATGGAAAAAAACCTAAGTGTTTCTGGATGGATGATTGGATAAAGAAATTGTAACACACACACACACACACACAGGAATATTATTCCACCACAAAAAGATGGAAATCCTGACATTTGTGACAACAGGGATAAATCTGGAAGACCTTATGCTAAGTGAAATAAGCCAGACACAAAAAGACAAATACTGCATGATCTCACTTATAAGTGGATCTTTTTTTTTATAAGTGGATCTTGAATGAAAGAAAAGAAAGAAAGAAAGAAAGAAAGAAAGAAAGAAAGAAAGAAAGAAAGAAAAGAAAAGAAAAGAAAAGAAAAGAGAAAAGAAAAGAAAAAGTCAGCCAGCCAAACTCATAGTAACAGAGTAGAATGGTGGTTACCAGGGGCTAGGGGCCATAAGGAGTTTATTGTTTAATGCATACAGTTTCAGTTTTGCAAGATGAAGAGTTCTGAGATGGATGAGGGTGATTGTTGCACAATATTAATGTATTTAATACCACTGAACTGTACACTTAAAAATGGTTAATACAGTAAGTTATGTTCTGTGTATTTTGCCACAATAAAAAATTAGAAAAAATATTATCAATATACATATAAATGAATGTGCATATACAGACATATACATCACGTGAATACATATATATGCATGTGTATATATATGTGTGTGTATATATACTCACAGCATATTAGAAAACATGTTCTAAAATGTCAATGGTGTATATATACTAGATTTAAATTATAGGTAACTTGTTTTCCTATATACTTTTCTCAATTTCAAATGCTCTACAATAATACGTTTATAATCAGGGGTGCCCAGGTGACTCGATTAGTTAAGCATCCATCTCTTGGTTTTGGCTCAGGAGATGAGATTGAGTCCCCAAGTCTGTACTCAGTGGGGAATCTGCTTAAGATTCTTTCTCCTTCTCCCTCTGTCCCTCCTCCTGCTCCTACTCCCTCTCTCAAAATAAATAAATAAATCATTAACAAAATAAAAATAATATGTGTACAAATGAAAAATAAATACTATTTTCTAAAAGTCAAAAAATAATAAAAGTGCATTACCAAATAGTATGTACAGTATTATTTCTTTTTTTTTTCTAAATCTTTATCACTTTGGAAAATCAGGAAGGGAAACAAAAATATGTGAACAATAGTTGGTTATCTTGGGAAAATAGGATTATGGCCATTTTTGTTTTCTTCTTTATTCATGTATTTTTTGAAATTTTCATTAATTATATTATTTTATAATATAAATTATCTTATTTGGATGGAATCAGAGGGTATTATACTAAGTGAAATAAGTCAATCAAAGAAAGACAAATACCATATGATTTCACTCATATGTAGAATTTAAGAAACAAAACAGTTGAATGTAGGGGAAGGGAAGGAAAAATAAAATAAGATAAAAACAGAGAGGGAGGCAAACCCTAAGAGACTCTTAACTGTAGGAAACAAACTGAGGGTTGCTGGAGGAGAGGGGGTGAGGAATGGAGTAACTGAGTGATGAGCATTAAGGAAGGCACTTGATGTAATAAGCACTGGGTTTTATATACAACTGATGAATCACTAAATTCTACCCCTGAAACTAATAATACACTATATTAACTAAATTGAGTTTAAATTAAAATGTTTTTTTAAACAATATAAATACTATTAATACCACAATATATTTTCATTTGTAAATATGAAAAACTAATAACCCAATCAATGCTGTAAAGTAAAATTCACAGATCTAAATGCCTACCTTAAGAATAGAAAAAATAAATAATACTGTCCAATGCCTTTTATAA
Organism: Nyctereutes procyonoides; assembly: GCF_905146905.1. Classification (NCBI taxonomy): domain Eukaryota; kingdom Metazoa; phylum Chordata; class Mammalia; order Carnivora; family Canidae; genus Nyctereutes; species Nyctereutes procyonoides. The sequence continues at coordinate 4,257,958 of NW_026575143.1, forward strand.
CTCCTTAAAGCATTGTATCTAGACTACTACTAAATGGATAATCACATTCAAGTTCAAACAGGCAATATAGTTTTAAATATCATATTGCTAAAATTACCCTTAATAACTAATGATTTTAATAAACTAATATAAAATTTATTAATACAAAAATTTTTATTAACATTACAAAGAATTTAAATCATTGTAAATTAAATATTTTATACTTCATAGTTTACACAAAATACATACATTACGTTCTTCCTTAGCTGCTTCTTCTAACTGAGCTACAAATTGTGAGCAACATATCAAGAATGAATTCAGATCATCCTCAACCTTTTCAAAAGAATAACAAAACAAAGTTACTTTTATTTTGGAATCCATATGCATACCCATCTACATTTCAGTATATTTAATTATTTTTGAAAATATTTTTTGTCTATAATTTACATCCCTTCAAAGATATAAGACCTGAAATCATGTTTCAAATGCTATACTAGCAAATTCTCCCAGAAAGTGGAAGAGAGTATATTCTGGGGAATATATATGCCTATGAATGACATATATCTCAAGTCTTTTATTTTCCTCTACACAGTTGCAGAAAATTAAGCATCCCAGATTTAGACTCCTGAAGTTTATGAGTACCCAAAAAAAATGTAGCCACTCTATATATACCTTAGAAATATCTCTTTGTGTTAAAAAATGAATGCTCATTAAGACTTCTGAATATAATTATACTTGCCAATAGCTATAGTCTTTTACCCTCACTTAATGGGCAAATGAACACTTTGAGGAAAAAATAGTGACAGATTAAAATATCACAATGACAATCTTTTTTAGTAGAGCAGTGATTTGTAAACCAGAAACAACCTATGATAAACAAATCTCAGTTGCTTATATACAGTTTGGATTCTCACAGAATGTTCTCCATAAGGAATATATTCATTCAACATTGTATTTTAAAACACACTCACAGGCTGATACACTTTTTTTTTTTGTCATGATAAAGACATACCCATATAGAAGAGGAGAAAAACTGAATTAGTCATTCAGGAGAGTGGGAAAATGAACGAAATAGAGTTACTAATTATAAATATTAAATGAGATGATAGACATACTTGGGGGTTTTTTTTCTACTCATATTCAGACATCACAAATATTGAAATGATGATTGATTTGATCAAGATTACAGTTTAACAAAATAAAATCAATATAGCATGGAAGAAAAAGAAAGTACATATGCATGGGAGCAATAATAATAATGGGCCATGGAATTTAAGGTAGGTAAGACCACAAAGAAGCTTTGGGACATTAAAAGTCAGTAAAACCAATGAATTATAGTTCCCAATGGAATCAAAGGACTTTTGGAGTCAGAATATTAGACAGACTAAGTGGGAAAAATAAGAGGTAGTGACCAGAGATTAAAATGATTGAAACTTAAATACAGAAAAGTTAAAGTTACTGGTTATGATAAAGACTAGAGGATATCACCTTGTCAGTTAGTTGCTGAGATGCGCTAAAAGACAAACATTGGAGGAAAGAAACCTAATGAACTGGGATGCCAGATTATTTGAAAAGATCTACATGGATATCAAAATCATAAAAAATTATGATAACAGTGCTTTAAGACAAGTATCTAATAGTCTTATAATATTATAATAGAGACTATTAGTTGCCTACTAACAGGACCTCAATTTTACTAGGGATGCCAATGTGCATACTTAGTAGTAATAATAATAAAGTGTGCCTAGGTGGCTCAGTTGGCTAAGCATCTGCCTTCAGCTCAGGTCATGATCCTGGGGTCCTGGTAGAGCCCTCTATTGGGTGCCCTACTCAGCGGGGAGCCTGCTTCTCCCTCTCCTGCCCTTTCCCCCCACTCATGTTCTCTTTCTCTCAAATAAATAAAATCTTTAAAATAATAATAATAATAATAATTAATCATAATAATAATAAATTTTCCAACCTTCTTTACCAATAAGGGTAGCCATGTGTCCCAATCAGGCCAATGAGATAAAAAGAAATTGCTGGGCAGCACTTCTAAAAATATCTTTAAAAAGGGAAGCAGAAATGCCACTTATGGTTATGATGTGAAAAATTATGCGAGTTCTTCATTTTGGTGTTAAAATACAGAAAGGAAAAATATATGAAACTATATAATTATCATGCTTTTCCTTAAGGATATCGAAAAAGAGAAGATATGAGAAAAAATTGATGAACTGATTCCACAGAACATTTTGTAGATAACCAAAGAACCAAAGCCATATCCATACCTTCCGGGAGCATAGTGGAGAAAGAAGAGCACTTGGCCCAGTATGTGTGAAGTATGCCAAGTTAGCCAAGCCAAAAACCAGGCCTATCATTGACAAACAGAACTTAGAGGATGAAGAAAAACCAGCTGAGCCATTTAGGCTAGTAGACAGACTGGAATGAGAAAAGTCCCCAAAGCAAATCACTCAACCCAATAATTTTTCTTCTACCAAACTGCTCCCTATATGAATTTTGCCAAAAAGATGGCATTTTAATCTTAGGAATGGTGAGAATAAAAAAATCTAGCAATACCAATTTTGGTAAGGATATACAGCCACTGGAACTCTCACAGACAGCTGGTAGGAATATAAAATGATTTTTCCACGTTGGGAAGTAATTTGGCTGTTGCTCATAAAATTAAATATATACTGGGCAGCCCCAATGGCCCAGTGGTTTAGTGCCACCTTCAGCCTGGGGTGTGATCCTGGAGACCCGAGATCGAGTCCTTTGTCAGGCTCCCTGCATAGAGCCATCTTCTCCCTCTGCCTGTGTTTCTGCCTCTCTCTCTCTCTCTCTCTCTCTCTCTCTCTCTGTCATGAATAGATAAATAAAATCTCTTTTAAAAATTAAATATATACTTATAACTCACCAATGCTATACCAAAGCAATTATCCAAGATGAATAAACACATATGTCCTGACAAAGACTTGCACACAAATGTTCATAGAAACTGCATTCATAACAGCCAAAATAGGTACTGGATCCAATGAACTAAATGTTTATTAACTAATGAATGGATAAATGAACTGTGGTATAGCCATACAATGGAATACTCTTCACAACAAAATAAACTACTGATACATAGAACAACATGGATGAAGCTCAAAAACATTACAATAAAGTGGGGAAGACTAGATATATCAGGCTACGTTTATAAGATTTTATTTATATAGCATTCTAGAAAAGGCATTAGTATAGTGATTGATCAGTGATTATCTGGAGTCAAGGTAGGAGAGAATTGACTAAATGCAGTAAAGGAGGCTTTGAGGGATAATGAAAATGTTTTATGGTTTGATTGGCAATTACACAACTATAGGGCAGCCCTGGTGGCACAGCGGTTTGGCGCCGCCTGCAGCCCAGGGCGTGATCCTGGAGACCCTGGATCGAGTCCCATGTCGGGCTCCCTGCATGGAGCCTGCTTCTCCCTCTGCCTGTGTCTCTGCCTCTCTCTTTCTCTGTCTCTATGAATAAATAAATAAAATATTTAAAAAAAATACACAACTATAAAAAGCAGGAACTCAGAAACAGAGGACTCTCATTCTGCATGTTCTTGTGGTAATTGTATTTTGAAGCTCTGCTAGGATTAAACCAAAACTATTTAAAATCAGAGTTCAACTCTTGCCAGCTAAAATACTGGCAATGTCAAAGAAATCCACCCCTCAGGGGAAGGAGCAATAGGAGAGATTATGGGTTAGACAAATCAGACAAGAACTCAATTACAATATGGATCAATTCCTGCTCAAATCAATTCTTAAAGGAATGAGAATTATTAGCTTTCCACGCTAAATGCTAAAAGTTACAAAACATATTCATAATAAAAAGAAAAATAGTAGAAGTAAACACACTGATTAGTAGACAAAAATTTTTACAACTCTGTTACTAATACAAAGAATTTTCATGAAAAGATAAGTGGACTAAGTGAAGGATAATAGCAAGAGAAATATAAAAGTAATCAAAAGATAATCCTAAATAATATAATAAATAAATATAATAAATATTATATTTAAACAAAAATTTACTTGGATATAACTTAACAGCAGATCAGAAACCACAGAAAGGATTGGTGAAACTGAAACACAGAAAGAGAAAACACTGAAATGAATGAAGAGTGTGAGTGACTTCTTAATATAGTATCAAGCAGTCTAATATATGTATAATTTGAGTCTCATAAAAAAGGAGAAGAGAGCCAGTAAAATATCTAAAGAAATAATGAATGAAAATTTCCAAAGTTGTTGAAAAAATTCAACTCATAGATTCAGCTTGATGGACTCTAAGCAGAACAAATAAGCAGAAAGCGGGGATGCCTGGGTGGCTCATTGGTTGAGCATCTGCCTTTGCCTCACAGCATGATCCCAGGATCTGGGATTGAGTCCCACATCAAGCTCTCTGCATGGAGCCTGCTTCTCCTTCTGCCTGTGTCTCTACCTCTCTCTTTCTCTGTGTGTCTCATGAATAAATAAATAAAATCTTTAAAAATATATACATAGAAAGCCTCAGCTAGGCATAACTTATATCAAACTGCTGAAATCCAAAAATAAAATATTTAAAACATTCAGAAAAAAAGGGAAACTATAACAATAATAGCAAAAATATATATAAGTGAGGTAAATGTTATTGAACTGTTATAAAGTTCTCACATGAGAAATGAAGTGTATAATATTAACTCAAGATAGATTGTGATAAATTTAAATAATAATGAATTCTTAGAGCAAGCACAAAAACAAATTGCTAAAAAACAAGAAAAGAAACAATGTGAAATGCTAAAAAATACACAATTAACCCAAAATAAAACAGAAAAGAGTAAAGGATCAAAGAGATATAGGACAAAAAGAAAGCAAATGGCAGGAAAATAAACTCAATTCACATTATTTCATTGTTTCATTATAATAAAGTAATTACATGATAATACATTTAATTAATCAATTAAATGCAAATGAACTAAACCTTAAAAGACAGATATTGTCAGGTTGGATTAAAAAAAGATTCAACTATATGCCACTACAAAGAGGTAGAATAAATAAACAGTCATAGTTTGAAAATAAAGTTTGAAAGAAGATAGGAAATACAATGACTATTCATAAGAAGAAAGCTGATCTAAGATAAAGGAGATATCAGAAAACTCAGAACTGAATCGGAACTAAAAATAAATTTGGACTTCGAGTTCTGGCTATAATTGAATAGGCTCATTCCTCTAATCCTCTCTTCTACAACACAACAAACCAACAAAAGAACATAGGAAAATTCTGAAACATAGAAAGAGAAAGGCAGAGTTTTCAAAATTTGAGGAATAAACTAATCCCTTAGTTTTTCATTTTCTCTACATATAAAATAAAGGGAGCACTGGAACCTGGAACTTCCAATAAGCACAGACTTAAAAAAAAAAAAAAAAAAAGCCTTAAGAAAAGGCAAAGAGGGGCACCCGGGTGGCTCAGTTAATTAAACATCTACCTTCACTCAGATCATCATCCCAGAGTCCTGGGATGCACTCTGCATCAGGCCCCCTGCTCAGTGGGAAGTCTGCTTCTCCTATTCTCTCTGCCCTACTCATACTCTCTCTCACAAATAAATAAAATATTTTGAGAGAAAGAAGGAAAGAAAAAGAAAGAAAAGAAAAGAAAAGAAAAGAAAAGAAAGAAAAAAAAGAAAAGAAAAGAAAAGAGAGCAGACTGACCCAAGGACTGTGAAAAGGGTCTCTAGAATAACCCCAAAACTTTCTGACAATACCTATCCTCCTTGAGCCAAATACCTAGAAAAAAACTGCACCACTACCCATATGTGTCAATAGGACTCAAAAAATGTGGCAGTGAAAACTGGCCCTCCAATTCTCCCACCATAGTGGTGCTGGTGAAATGAAGCAGAGAACTGAACTTCCACTCCTGTCTGGAAGTAGCAGTCATAATGAGTCAATGATATCTGCTCTCATCACTATCATTAAATATAATACTGGAAGCCATAGTTAGCATAAGAGAAGGAAATAAAACAGGTGAGGCAAGATGGTGAGGATAGGGTCCCCAGGGAACCTATCCCCACCAACTTACCTAGATGACTTTCAAATCATCCTGGAACCCTATAAAATTGACCTTAGATTTAAAGAGAGAACAGCTGAAAGAAATAAAGAAAGAACAGCTGGAATGCTACAGATAGAAGTGTTTTTGCTTCTAACATCTTGAGAGTAATTTACTTATCAGGTTGTGGTTGATATTCTTAACGAATCCCACTCATACAGCCACTCTGCACTGAGAAAAATGACTAGAAAGAAGAACTCACCACAAAAGAAAGAATGAGAAACAGAACTCTCTCCCATAGAGTTACAGAATTTGGATTACAATTTGATGTCAGAATGCCAATTCAGAGGCACAATTATAAAGCTACTAGTGGCTCTAGAAAAAAGCATAAAGGAATCAAGAGAATTCATGACTGCAGAATTTAGATCTAATCAGGCTAAAATAAAAAATCAATTAACTGAGATGCAATCCAAACTGGAGGTCCTAACGATGAGGGTTAATGAGGTAGAAGAAAGAGTGAGTGATATAGAAGACAAGTTGATGGCAAAGAAGGAAGCTGAGGAAAAAAAGAGGAAAACAATTAAAAGACCATGAGGAAAGGTTAAGGGAAATACATGACAGCCTCAGAAGGAAAACTCTATGTATACCTGGGATTCCAGAGGGTGCTTAGAGGGACAGAGGACCAGAAAGCATATTTGAACGAATCATAGCTGAGAACTTCCCTAATCTGACGAGGGAAACAGGCATTCAGATCCAGGAGATAGAGAGGGCCCCCACCTACAATCAATAAAAATTGTTCAACATCTCAACATTTAAGAGTGAAACCTGCAAATTCCAAAGATAAGAGAAAGTCCTAAAGCAGCAAGAGACAAGAGATCCCTAACTTATATGGGGAGAAATATTAGATTAACAGCAGACCTCTCCACAGAAACTTGGCAGGGCAGAAAGGGCTGGAAGGATATATTCAGGATCCTAAATGCAAAGAACATGCACCCAAGAATACTCTATCCAGCAAGGCCCTCATTCAGAATAGAAGGAGAGATAAAGAGCTTCCAAGATAAGGAGAAACTGAAAGAATATGTGACCACCAAACCAGCTCTGCAAGAAATATTAAGGGGGACTCTGTAAAAGAAAGAGGAAGCCCAAAGAAATAATCCACAAAAACAGGGACTGAATAGGTAATATGATGACACTAAATTCATATATTTCAATAGTAAGCCTGAATGTGAATGGGCTTAATGATCCCATCAAAAGACACAGGTTTCAGACTGGAAAAAAAAAAAAAGCAAGACCCATCTATTTGCTGTCTACAAGAGACTCATTTTAGACCTAAGGACACCTCCAGCCTAAAAATGAAGGGGTGGATAACCATTTACCATTCAAATGGTCCTCATATCAGACAAATTAAAGTTTATCCCAAAGACTATATAGTAAGAGATGAAGAGGGACACTATATCATACTTAAAGGATCTACCCAACAAGAGGGCCTAACAATCATGAATATTTATGGCCCTAATGTGGGAGCTGCCAAGTGTATCAATAAATTAATAACCAAAGTAAAGAGGCAGCCCAGGTGGCTCAGTGGTTTAGCACCGCCTTCAGCCCAGGGCATGATCCTGGAGACCTGAGATCTAGTCCCGTGTCAGGCTCCCTGCGTGGAGCCTGTTTCTCCCTCTTCCTGTGTCTCTGCCTCTCTCTCTGTCTCTCATGAGTAAATCAATGTAATCTTTAGAAATAAATAAATAACCAAAGTAAAGACATACTTAGATAATAATACACTAATACTGGGAGACATCAACATGGCACTTTCTGCAAATGACAGATCTTCTAAGCACAACATCTCCAAAGAAACAAGACCTTTAAATGATACACTGGACCAGATGGATTTCACAGATACTTACAGAACTTTACATCCAAATGCAACTGAATACACATTTTTCTCAAGTGCACATGGAACGTTCTACAGAATAGACCACATACTGTATCACAAATCAGGTCTCAACCAATATCAAAAGATTGGGACTGTCCCCTGCATATTTTCAGACCATAATGCTTTGAAACTTGAACTCAATCACAGGAAGAAATTCAGAAGAAACTCAAACACGTGGTGGTTAAAGAGCATCCTGCTAAAAGATGAAAGGGTCAACCAGGAAATTAGAGAAGAAGTAAAAAGATTCATGGAAACTAATGAGAATGAAGATGCAACCATTCAAAATCTTTGGGCTACAGCAAAAGCAGTCGTAAGAGGGAAATACATTGCATTAAAAGCATCCCTCAAAAAACTGGAAAGAACTCAAATACACAAGCTAACCTCGCACCTAAAGGAACTAGAAAAAACCTACCCCAAGCAGAAGAAGACAGTTAATAAAGATTTGAGCAGGACTCAATGAAATCGAGACCAGAAGAACTGTGAAACAGATCAACAAAACCAGGAGCTGGTTCTTGAAAGAATTAATAATATAGATAAACCATTAGCCAGCCTTATTAAAAACAAAAGAGAAAAGACTCTAATAAAATTTCAAATTAAAAAGGAGAGATCAGGGCAGCCCTGGTGGCGCAGCGGTTTAGCGCCACCTGGAGCTCAGGGCGTGATCCTGGAGACCCTGGATCGAGTCCCATGTCGGGCCCTCTGCATGGAGCCTGCTTCTCCCTCTGCCTGAGACTCTACCTCTCTCTCTCTCTCTCTCTGTCTCTCTCTCTCCATCTCTATGAATGAATAAATAAAATCTTAAAAAAAATAAAAATAAAAAGGAGAGATCACAACCAATACTAAGGAAATACAAACATTTAAAAAACTTATTATGAGCAGCTATACACTAATACATTAGGCAATCTAGAAGAAATGGATGCATTTCTGGAAAACCACAACCTCCAAAACTGGAACAGGAAGAAAGAGAAACCTGAACAGGCCAAAAGCTAGGGAGGAAATTGAAGCAGTCATCAAAAACCTCCCAAAACACCAAAGTACAGGGCCAGATGGCTTCCCAAGGGAATTCTATCAAACTTTCAAAGAAGAAACAATACCTATTCTACTAAAACTGTTCTGAAAGATAGAAAGCGATGGAATACTTCTAAACTCGTTCTCTGAGGCCAGCATCACCTTAATTCTAAAACTAGACAAAGACCCCACCAAAAAATAGAATTATAGACCAATATCCCTGATGAACACAAGTGCAAAAATTCTCAACAAGATACTAGCCAATAGGATCCAACAGTATACTAAGAAGATTATTCACCATGACCCAGTGGGATTTTTCCCAGATATAAGGCTGGTTCAATACTCGTAAAGCAATCAATGTGATAGATCATATCAACAAGTGAAAAACAAGAACCATATGATCCTCTCAAAAGATGCAGAGAAAGCATTTGACAAAATACAGCATCCATTCCTGATCAAAACTCTTCAGAGTGTAAGGATACAGGTAACATTCCTCATCATCTTAAAAGCCATCTACAAAAAGCCCACAGCAAATATCATTCTCAATGGGGAAACACTGGGAACTTTTCCCCTAAGATCAGGAACATGACAGGGATGTCCACTCTCACCACTGCTATTCAACATAGTACTAGAAGTCCTAGACTCAGCAATCAGGCAACAAAAAGAAATAAAAGGCATTCAAATTTGCAAAGAAGAAGTCAAACTCTCCCTCTTCGCCGATGACATGATACTCTACATAGAAAACCCAAAAGACCCACACCAAGATTGCTAGAACCCATACAGCAATTTGGCAGTGTGGCAGGATACAAAATCAATGCCCAGAGATCAGGGGCATTTCTATACACTAACAATGAGACTGAAGAAAGAGAAATTAAGGAGTCAATACCATTGACAATTGCACCCAAAACCTTAAGATACTTGGGAATAAACCTAACCAAAGAGGTAAAGGATATATACCCTGCAAACTACAGAACCTTTCTGAAAGAAATTGAGGAATACAGAAAGAGAAGGAAAAATATTCCATGCTCATGGATTGGAAGAATTAATATTGTGAAAATGTCAATGCTACCCAGGGCAATTTACACATTCAATGCCATCCCTATCAAAATACCATGGACTTTCTTCAGAGAGTTGGAACAAACCATCTTAAGATTTGTGTGGAATCAGAAAAGACCCCAAATAGCAAGGGGAATATTGAAAAAGAAAACCAATGTCGGATTTCAAGTTGTACTACACAGTTGTGATCATCAAGACAGTATGGTACTCACACAAAAACAGACACATAGATCAATGAAACAGAATAGAGAACCCATAAATGGACCCTCAACTCTGGACAATGAATCCTTGACAAAGCAGGAAGAACTATCCACTGGAAAATGGATAGACTCTTTAATAAATGGTGCTGGGAAAATTGGACAGCCACGTGCAGAAGAATGAGACTAGACCATTCTCTTGCACCATACACAAAGATAAACTCAAAATGGATGAAAGATCTAAATGTGAGACAAGAAACCATCAAAGTCCTAGAGGAAAACACAGGCAACACCCTTTTTGAACTTGGCCACAGAAATTTCTTGCAAGATACATCTTTGAAGGCAAGCGAAACAAAAGCAAAAATGAACTATTGGGACTTCATCAGGATAAAAAGCTTCTGCACAGCAAAAGAAACAGTCAACAAAACTAAAAGACAACCTACAGAATGGGATAAGATATTTGCAAATGACATATCAGATAAAGGGCTAGTATCCAAGATCTATAGAGAACTTATTAAACTCAGCAGCAAAGAAACAATCCAATCATGAAATGGGCAAAAGACATGAAGAGAAATCTCACAGAGGAAGACATAGACATGGCCAACAAGCACATGAGAAAATGCTCCGCATCACTGGCCATCAGGGAAATACAAATCAAAACCACAATGAGATACCACCTCCCACCAGTGAGAATGGTGAAAATTAACAAGGCAGGAAACAATAAATGTTGGAGAGGATGTGGAGAAAGGGGAACCCTCTTGCACTGTTGGTGGGAACGTGAACTGGTCCAGCCACTCTGGAAAACTATGTGGAGGGGGTTCCTCAAAGAGTTAAAAATAGACCTTCCCTACGACCCAGCAATTGTACTGTTGGGATTTACCCCAAAGATACAGATGCTGTGAAATGGCAGGACACCTGCACCCCAATGTTTATAGCAGTGATGTCCATAATAGCCAAACTGTGGAAGGAGTTGGGTGTCCACCCAAAGATAAATGGATAAAGAAGCCGTGGTCTATATATACAATGGAATATTACTCAGCCATTAGAAATGACGAATACCCACCATTTGCTTCGACGTGGATAGAACTGGAGGGTATTATGCTGAGTGAAGTAAGTCAATGGGAGAAGGACAAACATTTTATGGTCTCATTCATTTGGGGAATATAAAAAATAGAGAAAGGGAATAAAGGGAAAAGGAGAGAAAATGAGTGGGAAATATCAGTGAGGGTGACCGAACATGAGAGACTCCTAATTCTGGGAAATGAACAAGGGGTAGTGGAAAGGGAGGTGGGTAGGGGGATGGGGTGACTGGGTGATGGGAACTGAGGGATGCACTTGGCAGGATGAGCACTGGGCATTATGCTATATGTTGGCAAATCGAACTCCAATAAAAACATATGCCAAAAAAAAAAAAGAGAGAAGGAAATAAAAAAGCATTAAGACTAGTCAGGAAGAAGTAAAATTGTCTCTATTTGACGATAATTGTCCATGTAGAAAATTCCTAGTAATCTATAGGAACACTAGAATCAAAAAGTATATTAAATAAGATTGCAAGATATAAGATCAACATACAAAACATCGATCCTATCTCTATATACTACTAACAAACGTGGAGAATAAAATTAAAAACAATGCCATTAAAAATCATTCCAAAATCATTGAACTATAAATGCATAAATCTAACAAACCATGTATAGGATATGTATGATGAAAATTACAAAATGATGATAAAAGAAATCAATCAAGAGCTAAATAATGGAGAGACATATCATGTTCATGAATTGAAAGACTCAACATAGGTGTTTCATTACATGAAGACAAACTCAATCCCTAAGTAACAAAAGTAATTATAAAATAGAAAAAAAATAATACTCTACAAGTATTAAAGTATGGTTGAATATTAAGAAATATGTAAAATAATTCATCTCTTCAATAGATTAAAGGAGAAGTACATACTTAATCACCTTAATAGTTAACTTCAGTATATACCAGATACTTCCTAAAACTCAATAACTTTTATTTAGCAAAATAAAAATAGAATTCTTTAACATAATAAATAATATACATCTCAAACCAACAAGTAACCAAATATTTGAAAATTAAATAAGCATTAACAAGAATGTGGGTTTAAAATATAGATATGCCTTAATTAAGATTTAAGATAAGTATTGGCAGAAGGTAGAAAAATCAGTACTCTACTTTCAAGTTCCCTAACTGCATCATTTTCACCGATGGGAAATTCATTCTGAGAACAGAAATGTCATCCAAAAGAAAACCTTAACCCTTTCCAGTGTTAAATGTCTCTACCTTAGGGTTATATATACTTACAGACAAAGTTAATTCTTCATGTTCAGGCTTCATAAATGATTTTTCTCCATTTTGAATGCTAACTCCATAGGTTTCTTCTAAAGTGGAAACAATCTGTGAGTAAATCAAAGCAAATTAAGTATTTTCATAGTTTAAAATTAGTATATTAAATGCAAAAAGACATTTAATCAAACACATTAGGACCTTCTTAGCACTAAGATTTATTTCTGCTAATGCGATAAACTTACATTTTCCATCTCATATCACCCTAAAGAAATGATGGTAAACTGTCCTCAACTCTATTCCCTAGCAATGGAGAAAGTCCCTATGACTCCCATTTCTGTGTTGACAGGCATGTAAAAGACTGTGAATAGTTGAAGCATCAACTCCACTTACCACCAAAGTATTCCTCAGAATCTGACTGATTGAACTTTCTTCATTGAAGAGGGTGAAACAAAAATGAAACGAGAGCAAAAAAATTTTCACAGAAATTCTCTGAGGTAAATCCTCAAACTTTGAACAAACTTAATTTTGGAAATCTGACAAACTATATTTTTTTTATATTTGTGCTACTCCCCATTGTTCTCATTTGATATTTGGTGTGTCCCCAATTCATTTCTGGATCGTTGCACATAGAGAAACTCAGATAAAAGATTTTCCCCCCCAACGCTAAGAGCTGAAGTTTCTAAAGTGCTGAGAAGAGTTAACACAGCAGGAATGAGGCTTAGAAAGACCTATCGTTAGAAAGATCTGCTTGCAAGCTGGCGCTGGACTGGTGTCTCAGTACTTGGATTTTAGGAGTGTTTCCACCATTCGCTGATAACAGTGGCTCATTGTCCCTAAAATGTTTGTACAAACAATGTCGTTTACACTAAACGCCTGCTTTCCTTCAGGGAGTCTGAAATTTTGATACATGCTAGGCAAAGTACCTAGATGAGCAACCTCCAATAAAACTCTGGGCACTGAGTCTCTAATGAGCCTCTCCAATAGACATTGCACATGTATTGTCATAATGTGTTGTTGGAGGAACTAAGCACATCCTCTATGACTTTAAAGGAAGAGGAATCTTAAACCTAGTTTCTTCCAGACTTCACCCCACAAGCCTTTTCCTTTTGCTGATTTTGCTTTGTATCCTTTCACTATAATAAATCTTAGCCATCAATAGGACTGTATTGAGTCTAGTGTACCTTTGTAACAAATCACTAAGCCTGGCGCTGGTCATGGGGACCCCAAACAACAAGGACCAAGAAGTGTCTTACCATCTTCAGATGTCTGGTAATTTTCCTGATCGATTCATCTTCTGCTATTAACTCCTTTGTCTTACTTGATAGAATGGGCAAAGCATACCTTACAAGGGATCCCCCTGTTGGTGGAGATCCTAAGACCATTGGTTCAAATTTATCACGTCCTAATTTTGCACTATGTTTTTCCTTTGATTTAGGTGACATTGGTAAATTCAATAGTCCCTTTTTGTAAGTTGACTCTGGAACATTTGCCAATTTATTACTAGAGGCTAACAGAGATTTTGCTGGCTTCATTTTGTTATTTTACTTTGCTTCCAAATTATAGATGAAAAAATTATATTCTTCCCTGTAAAATAAAACAAAGATTTCAGATAAAAAATATGGCAGGATTATCAACTGCCATGAAGATGAGTGAGTCCCAAAATCAGGTCTACAGAAATTACAAAATGGAGAGAATAACTTTCCTAACCATAAATACCAACAAAAAAATGTAAAAACAAGCAAACAAACAACAACAACAAAAAAAAAAAACTGTGAGAAATCCTACAAGTGATTAAAGGCTGATTTAGGTATGGGCACTTAGGATGGGGCTGAAGAGACAGAGACAGTGACAGGAATGAGATAATTTCTTTAGAAAAGTTTAAAATTTTATTCTTACCTTTCCCTCATTTTTTGAGATAATATATGGCCTTTATCATTTTTCTATAGGAATAATACCAGAGGCCCAAGATATCAACAGAGTAATATCAAGGCAGCACTAAAGTCAGGCTAAGATAAAAACATTAGACTGGACATGTCTTAGGCTTTCATTCTTCTACTCCTCTCTCTCTCCAAAGCTAATTAAGACTCAAGACAATGCCTTCTCCCAAAGTTTTAAACTACATGCTTGTGGAGGGGCAAGAAGGCGGAAGAGTGGGGTCCCCAAATCACCTGTCCCCAAAAAATTAACTAGATAAACTTCAAATCATCCTGAAAATCTACGAATTCGGCCTGAGATTTAAAGAGAGAACAGCTGGAACGCTACAGTGAGAAGAGTTCGCGCTTCTGTCAAGGTAGGAAGACGGGGAAAAAGAAATAAAGAAACAAAAGGCCTCCGAGGGGGAGGGGCCCCGCGAGGAGCCGGGCTGAGGCCGGGGCGAGTGTCCCCAGGACAGGAGAGCCCCGTCCCGGAGGAGCAGGAGCTGCACCAACCTTCCCGGGCGGGCGGAAAGGGGCTCGCAGGGAGTTGGAGCAGGACCCAGGAGGGCGGGGATGCCCTCGGGCTCCCTGGGACACTAACAGACACCTGCGCCCCGGGGAGTGCAACGAGCTCCCTAAGGGCTGCAGCGCGCACGGCGGGACCCGGAGCAGCTCGGAGGGGCTCGGGCGGCGGCTCCGCGGAGGGGGCTGCGGGGCGGGAGCGCGAATCCAACAGCGCAGGCCCCGGAGCACAGGGCGCCGGGACACAGCCCAGGATCCGGCCTCCCCCGGGACAGGCAGAGGCCGGGAGGGCCCAGGACAGCAAGGACGCTCCTGCCCCGAGCTGAGCAGATCAGCGGCCCCGCCCCGGAGCCTCCAGGCCCTGCAGACGGAGAGCCCCGAGCCGTAGTTCCTGCGGAGGCTGAATCCAGGCTTCCAGAGCTGCCATAGCAACTGCGGCTGTTCCTCCTGGGGCCTCACGGGGTAAACAACCCCCGCTGAGCCCTGCACCAGGCAGGGGCAGAGCAGCTCCCCCAAGTGCTAACACCTGAAAATCAGCACAGCAGGCCCCTCCCCTAGAAGACCAGCTGGACGGACCAGTTCCAGGGGAAGTCAAGGGACTTAAAGTCTACAGAATCAGAAGATACTCCCCCGTGTTTTGTGTTTGTTTTTTTTTTTTTCTTATTGATTTCTGCTTACTTCCCCCACCCTTTTTTTCCCTTTCTCTTTTTCTTTTCTTCCTTTTTCTTTCTTTTTCTCTTTTATTTCCTTCTTTCTCTCCTCTTTCTCCTTTTCCCAATACAACTTGTTTTTGGCCACTCTGCACTGAGCAAAATGACTAGAAGGAAAACCTCACCTCAAAAGAAAGAATCAGAAACAGTCCTTTCTCCCACAGAGTTACAAAATCTGGATTACAATTCAATGTCAGAAAGCCAATTCAGAAGCACTATTATACAGCTACTGGTGGCTCTAGAAAAAAGCATTAAGGACTCACGAGACTTCATGACTGCAGAATTTAGATCCAATCAGGCAGAAATTAAAAATCAATTGAATGAGATGCAATCCAAACTAGAAGTCCTAACGACGAGGGTTAACGAGGTGGAAGAATGAGGGAGTGACATAGAAGACAAGTTAATGGCAAAGAGGGAAACTGAGGAAAAAAGAGACAGACAATTAAAAGATCATGAGGATAGATAAAGGGAAATAAACGACAGCCTGAGGAAGAAAAACCTACATTTACTTGGGGTTCCTGAGGGCGCCGAAAGGGCCAGAGGGCCAGAATATGTATTTGAACAAATCCTAGCTGAAAACTTTCCTAATCTGGGAAGGGAAACAGGCATTCAGATCCAGGAAGTAGAGAGAATCTCCCCTAAAATCAATAAAAACCGTTCAACACCTCGACATTTAATAGTTAAGCTTGCAAATTCCAAAGATAAAGAGAAGATCATTAAAGCAGGAAGAGACAAGAAGTCCCTGACTTTCATGGGGAGGAATATTAGGGTAACAGCAGACCTCTCCACAGAGACGTGGCAGGCCAGAAAGGGCTGGCAGGATATATTCAGGGTCCTAAATGAGAAGAACATGCAACCAAGAATACTTTATCCAGCAAGGCTCTCATTCAAAATGGAAGGAGAGATAAAGAGCTTCCAAGACAGGCAGGAACTGAAAGAATATGTGACCTCCAAACCAGCTCTGCAAGAAATTTTAAGGGGGACTCTTAAAATTCCCCTTTAAGAAGAAGTTCAGTGGAACAATCCACAAAAACAAGGACAGAATAGATATCATGATGACACTAAACTCATATCTCTCAATAGTAACTCTGTACGTGAACAGGCTTAATGACCCCATCAAAAGGCGCAGGGTTTCAGACTGGATAAAAAAGCAGGACCCATCTATTTGCTGTCTACCAGAGACGCATTTTAGACAGAAGGACACCTACAATCTGAAAATAAAAGGTTGGAGAACCATTTACCATTCAAATGGTCCTCAAAAGAAAGCAGGGGTAGCCATCCTTATATCAGATAAACTAAAATTTACCCCGAAGACTATAGTGAGAGATGAAGAGGAACACTATATCATACTTAAAGGATCTATCCAACAAGAGGACTTAACAATCCTCAATATATATGCCCCAAATGTGGGAGCTGCCAAATATTTAAACCAATTAATACCCAAAGAGAAGGGATCCCTGGGTGGCGCAGCAGTTTGGCGCCTGCCTTTGGCCCAGGGTGCGATCCTGGAGACCCGGGATCGAATCCCACATCGGGGTCCCGGTGCATGGAGCCTGCTTCTCCCTCTGCCTGTGTCTCTGCCTCTCTCTCTCTCTCTCTGTGACTATCATAAATAAATAAAAATTTAAAAAAAATTTTTAAAAAAATACCCAAAGTGAAGAAATACTTAGATAATAATACACTTATACTTGGTGACTTCAATCTAGCTCTTTCTACCCTCGATAGGTCTTCGAAGCACAACATCTCCCAAGAAACGAGAGCTTTAAATGATACACTGGACCAGATGGATTTCACAGATATCTACAGAACTTTACATCCAAACTCAACTGAATACACATTCTTCTCAAGTGCACATGGAACTTTATCCAGAATAGACCACATACTGGGTCACAAATCGGGTCTGAACCAATACCAAAAGATTGGGATCGTCCCCTGCATATTCTCAGACCATAATGCCTTGAAATTAGAACTAAATCACAACAAGAGTTTTGGAAGGACCTAAAACACGTGGAGGTTAAGGACCATCCTGCTAAAAGATGGAAGGGTCAACCAGGAAATTAAGGAAGATTTAAAAAGATTCATGGAAACTAATGAGAATGAAGATAAAACCATTCAAAATCTTTGGGATGCAGCAAAAGCAGTCCTAAGGGGGAAATACATCGCAATACAAGCATCCATTCAAAAACTGGAAAGAACTCAAACACAAAAACTAACCTTACACATAAAGGAGCTAGAGAAAAAAACAGCAGATGGACCCTACACCCAGGAGAAGAAGTGAGTTAATAAAGATTCGAGCAGAACTCAACGAAATCGAGAACAGAAGAACTGTGGAACAGATCAACAGAACCAGGAGTTGGTTCTTTGAAAGAATTAATAAGATAGATAAACCATTAGCCAGCCTTATTAAAAAGAAGAGAGAGAAGACTCAAATTAATAAAATCATGAATGAGAAAGGAGACATCACTACCAACACCAAGGAAATACAAACGATTTTAAAAACATATTATGAACAGCTCTACGCCAATAAATTAGGCAATCTAGAAGAAATGGACACATTTCTGGAAAGCCACAAACTACCAAAACTGGAACAGGAAGAAATAGAAAACCTGAACATGCCAATAACCAGGGAGGAAATTGAAGCAGTCATCAAAAACCTCCCAAGACACAAGAGTCCAGGGCCAGATGGCTTCCCAGGGGAATTCTATCAAACGTTTAAAGAAGAAATCATACCTGTTCTGCTAAAGCTGTTTGGAAAGATAGAAAGGATGGAGTACTTCCAAATTCGTTCTATGAGGCCAGCATCACCTTAATCCCAAAACTAGACAAAGACCCCACCAAAAAGGAGAATTACAGACCAATATCCCTGATGAACATGGATGCAAAAATTCTCAACAAGATACTAGCCAAGAGGATCCTACAGTACATTAAAAAAATTATTCACCATGACCAAGTAGGATTTATCCCCGGGACACAAGGCTGGTTCAACACTCATAAAACAATCAATGTGATTCATCATATCAGCAAGAGAAAACCAAGAACCATATGATCCTCTCATTAGATGCAGAGAAAGCATTTGACCAAATACAGCATCCATTCCTGATCAAAACTCTTCAGATGTAGGGATAGAGGGAACATTCCTCAACATCTTAAAAGCCATCTACGAAAAGCCCACAGCAAATATCATTCTCAATGGGGAAGCACTGGGGAGCCTTTCCCTGAAGATCAGGAACAAGACAGGGACGTTCACTCTCACCACTGCTATTCAACATAGTACTGGAAGTCCTAGCCTCAGCAATCAGACAACAAAAAGACATTAAAGGCATTCAAATTGGCAAAGAAGAAGTCAAACTCTCCCTCTTCGCCGATGACATTATACTCTACATAGAAAACCCAAAAGCCGGGATCCTTGGGTGGCACAGCGGTTTGGCGCCTGCCTTTGGCCCACGGCGCGATCCTGGAGACCCGGGATCGAATCCCACGTCAGGCTCCCAGTGCATGGAGCCTGCTTCTCCCTCTGCCTATGTCTCTGCCTCTCTCTATCTCTCTCTCTCTGTGTGTGATTATCATAAATAAATAAAAAATTAAAAAAAAACTTAAAAAGAAATGAAGAAGTATCTTTATAAAAAAAAAAACAAATTAAAAAAAAAAAAAAGAAAACCCAAAAGCCTCCACCCCAAGATTGCTAGAACTCATACAGCAATTTGGTAGCGTGGCAGGATACAAAATCAATGCCCAGAAATCAGTGGCATTTCTATACATGAACAATGAGATTAGAAAGAGAAATTAAGGAGTCAATCCCATTTACAATTGCACCCAAAAGCATAAGATACCTAGGAATAAACCTAACCAAAGAGGTAAAGGATCTCTACCCTAAAAACTATAGAACACTTCTGAAAGAAATTGAGGAAGACGCAAAGAGATGGAAAAATATTCCATGCTCATGGATTGGCAAAATTAATATTGTGAAAATGTCAATGTTACCCAGGGCAATTTACACGTTTAATGCAATCCCTATCAAAATACCATGGACTTTCTTCAGAGAGTTAGAACAAATTATTTTAAGATTTGTGTGGAATCAGAAAAGACCCCGAATAGCCAGGGGAATTTTAAAAAAGAAAGTCATATCTGGGGGCATCACAATGCCAGATTTCAGGTTGTACTACAAAGCTGTGGTCATCAAGACAGTGTGGTACTGGCACAAAAACAGACACATAGATCAATGGAACAGAATAGAGAACCCAGAAGTGGACCCTCAACTTTATGGTCAACTAATATTCGATAAAGGAGGAAAGACTATCCACTGGAAGAAAGACAGTCTCTTCAATAAATTGTGCTGGGAAAATTGGACATCCACATGCAGAAGAATGAAACTAGACCACTCTCTTGCACCATACACAAAGATAAACTCAAAATGGATGAAAGATCTAAATGTGAGACAAGATTCCATCAAAATCCTAGAGGGGAACACAGGCAACACCCTTTTTGAACTTGGCCACAGTAACTTCTTGCAAGATACATCCATGAAGGCAAAAGAAACAAAAGCAAAAATGAACTATTGGGACTTCATCAAGATAAAAAGGATACAGTCAACAAAACTAAAAGACAACCTACAGAATGGGAGAAGATATTTGCAAATGACGTATCAGATAAAGGGCTAGTTTCCAAGATCTATAAAGAACTTCTTAAACTCAACACCAAAGAAACAAACAATCCAATCATGAAATGGGCAAAAGACATGAAGAGAAATCTCACAGAGGAAGACATACACATGGCCAATAAGCACATGAGAAAATGCTCTGCATCTCTGGCCATCAGGGAAATACAAATCAAAACCACAATGAGATACCACCTCACACCAGGGAGAATGGGGAAAATTAACAAGGCAGGAAACCACAAATGTTGGAGAGGATGCGGAGAAAAGGGAAGCCTCTTACACTGTTGGTGGGAATGTGACCTGGTGCAGCCACTCTGGAAAACTGTGTGGAGGTTCCTCAAAGAGTTAAAAATAGACCTGCCCTATGACCCAGCAATTGCACTGTTGGGGATTTACCCCAAAGATACAGATGCAATGGAACGCCGGGACACCTGCATCCCCGATGTTTCTAGCAGCCATGTCCACAATAGCCAAACTGTGGAAGGAGCCTCGGTGTCCATCGAAAGATGAATGGATAAAGAAGATGTGGTTTATGTATACAATGGAATATTACTCAGCCATTAGAAACGACAAATACCCACCATTTGCTTCAATGTGGATGGAACTGGAGGGTATTATGCTGAGTGAAATGAGTTAATTGGAGAAGGACAAACATTATATGTTTTCACTCATTTGGGGAATATAAATAATAGTGAAAGGGAATATAAGGGAAGGGAGAAGAAATGGGTGGGAAATATCAGAAAAGGAGACAGAACATAAAGACTCCTAAGTCTGGGAAAGGAACTAGGGGTGGTGGAAGGGGAGGAGGGCGGGGGGTGGGGTTGAATGGGTGACAGGCACTGAGGGGGCACTTGACGGGATGAGCACTGGGTGTTACTCTGTATGTTGGTAAGTTGAACACCAATAAAAAATAAATTTATTTAAAAAAATAAACTATATGCTTGACCATGGGAGTTGTCTCATAGACTGACAAAATTAATGTAGAATATCATTTGTTCCCTGTTGCCTGAAGCTCTCCACACTTAGACATCTTGTTGTTTGTGGGTTGAACTGTGTCCCGCCCAAAAATATATGTTCAAGTTCTAACCCTGGCACCTTGAATATGACCATAGTTAAAAATACAATCTCTGCAGATGAAACCAAGTTAAGATTTATTGTCATACTAGATTACAATGGGCTCTAAATCCAATGGCTGTTGTCATTATAAGAAAGCCATGTAAGGGCACCTCAGTGGTGCAGTCAGTTAAGCATTTGACTCTTGATTTTGGTTTAGGACCTGATCTTAGGGTCATGAGATCAAGCCCCATGTCAGGCTCCATACTCAGCATAGAGTCTGCTGGGGGAACTCTCACCCTCTCCCTTTGCCCCTTCCCCTTCCATGTGCTTGCTCTCTCTCTCTCTCTCTCTCTCTCAAATAAATATTAAAAAAAATTATATAAATACACCATAGACAGGGGTAAAGGTCACCTAATGACAGAGGCAGAGACTAGAGTAATGCAGCTACAAGCCAAGGAATGTTAAAGATTGCCAGCATCCTTGCTAGGAAGAAGCAAGGGAAATTCTTCCCTAGAACCTTTAGAAGAAGCATAAGCACTGCAAATACTTTCATTTCAGACTCTTAGACTCTTGAAGTGTGAGAGAATAAATTACTATTGTTTTAAGCCACTTATTTTGTAGTATTTTGTTATGGATATCCCAGGGAAATAAATACACACATATAATTTCCCTGAACATGATGGGAAGGACATAGACTGGGGCCTGGCTTTTGAACATTTCATAATAATAGATTTCCAGATAAGAGTAGCTAACACTTCCATGTGCCCTTGGAACATGGTGAAATGGTGAAAATAACTTGACACCTGAAAGATACAAGCTTTGCAAAAGAAAAATAACAATGGAAGAAAAAGATAAATAAAGTACAGGGCGCCAGGCTGGTTTAGTCAGAAGAGCATGCAACTCTTGATTGCAGGGTTCCAGCCTCATGCTGGGTATAGAGATTATATACATACAAACTTTTTTTGTATTTTTTTATTGGAGTTTGATTTGTCAACATATAGTATAACACCCAGTTCTTATCCCATCAAGTGCCTCCATCATTACACGCATAAAAACTTTTAAAAAATCCCAAACTAGAAAACTATTATAAAGAGAAACCAAAAATACACACAAACACACATACACACTCAGAATATTAGCAATATAAAACAGGCACACAGTATTTTTTTAAAAACCTGTGTAGAAATATTACAAATGAAAAATGTAATAAACAACATAACTGATCACAGAATAATACTGTTGAAGAAAAATTAGGAAAATGGAAGATCAGATTGAGGTGTTCTGCCAGAAAGCAGCAGAAAATGTTAAAGAAATAAAAACGAAAAATAAAATAAGAGATCTGTAGAAGAATTATATAAATGCCAAAAATCACATAATAGAAGATCCAGTGAGAAAGAAAACATGGACAGGAGGAAATATTTGAAGAAATAATAAATTTCTCAGACTTAAGAGTAGTGGAAACCACAGATCGATAGGGTTCACAAAATACCAAAAAGGGAACAGATAAACAACAAAACACATTTAAACACAGAACGAAATGCAAAAATCTCAAAGAGAAAAAATCTGAAAGATTTCAGAAAGAAAGAGCATATAACCTAAAAGGAGGAAGAATTAAATTTCCATCAGGTTTTATTTTTTTATTTTATTTTTTTTTAAATTTTTTTATTTATTTATTCATAGAGACGCAGGCAGAGACACAGGCAGAGGGAGAAGCAGGCAGAGGGAGAAGCAGGCTCCATGCAGGGAGCCCGACGTGGGACTCGATCCTGGGTCTCCAGGATCACACCCCGGGCTGCAGGCGGCGCTAAACCGCTCCGCCACCGGGGCTGCCCCATCAGGTTTTAATAACATGTCTTCTCAAAGGATTCTACATCTTTTCTTAATTGCAGAGTATAGCCAAAGAATAAAAATGATGCAAAGATTAGCAGTATTTATCACAGATTCTTGAGCATGAATAAAGTGAAATGCACAATACCATCAGTAAGTACTAAGAGTTAATATCAGATTTGAAAGAATTTTAAAACTTAGCAAACCTATGAAAAATGGGAAAATATAGGCCTGTATATGTTAATAACATAATAAACACAATTACATGTTTGGAGTAGTACCTAGTGTAGAGAGGGTCATCTAAAAAATTTTACGAGAATGATAATAGGCATTTTTTTATTTGGCAGAAACCATGGCAAAAGTCAATGGCATCCTGTTGGAACATTTCTGCAAAATACAAAATCTATATATAGATATAGATATAGTTACATATCAATAAGCTCCAGCCTCATGATGGGTGTTGAGATTACATACATGCATACTTTAAAAAAATCCAAACTATAATGATATATATATATTGATATAATTGTGGATTTCCAAAATGCAAATATTTCTATTTTTGAACATGTATTAGGAATTTTTTTAAAAGATTATTTGACAGAGAAAGAAAAATAGGGAGAGAAAGCATGAGGTGTGGGGGGCAGGCAGACTCCCCACCCACTGAGCAGGGAGTCCAATGCAAGGCTCAATCAGAGCCAAAGGTAGACACTTAACTGACTGAGCCCCCCAGGTACCTCCATGTGTTAGGATTTTAATCAATAGATGACACAGCTGGAGAAGAATCATACACATTTTTAAGAGCTTACCAAAAAAGTTCCAATTAAAAAAATATATATATGTTATATTATATATGTGTGTGTGTGTATATATATATATATATATATATATATATATATATAAACATGGATACAATGCCTCAAATACATGAGAAAAACGAAGCAAACAAAATCCTTAAAAACTAAAATTCTATGACATTTTGTACAACTAGTCAAGACATTTTTTTTTAACTTGGTCATGAAAGAGCAAAAATATCTTCTTACAACATGAAAATTTTTATTTCATTCACAAACTATAAAACCATTTTATTATTTTAGAAACACTGCAGTTAATTGAAAACATAATGGCCAAACATAATTTTAAAATCATAGTCAAATAAGTATGGGGAAAGATGTGATGCCATGTCACTAAAAATTCATTTGAAGGAAGAATGCAATGCTCTTTTGGAAACTGTTGATAATAATACATGTGTACATTAAAGAATATAAGCCAAAGTCCCCTGTTGGAAAAGACTTTTATATTTTTCTCATATTAATTGTGAAATAATGCTTCAAGTAAAGTTAATGCAGTAAATGACTCAGAAACCAAAATTCAATTTACAGAACTGAAGAGTATCAAAGGCATTCATCAGCTCTGAGAGAGAAGGACCAGGAAACAAGACTTAAGAATGAGTGACCAATGAGCCAGAAGATAAAACCAAGAGGGGATTTACTGAAAATACAGTGAGAAAAACTTATGTCTGAGTGATGAACTGCATCAGGTAAGATGAGGACTAAGAATTAACCACTAGATTGAGCAACATGGGGGTGGGTCATTTGCAACAATTTCAAGAGTGATGGAGGGGAATGCCTGACTGATCTAAGTTAAAAAGAGAATTGTCAAAGAAGTGGAGGCAGTGAATATGAATGTAGGCACTCGGGCAATTGTGCTACAAAAGGGAGTAAAGAAATAGTGTATTACTGGAGGAAGGAAATATGTGCAAGAGGAAGATTTTTTTTTAATTTTTATTTATTTATGATAGTCACAGAGAGAGAGAAAGAGAGGCAGAGACATAGGCAGAGGGAGAAGCAGGCTCCATGCACCGGGAGCCCGACGTGGGATTCGATCCCGGGTCTCCAGGATCGCGCCGTGGGCCAAAGGCAGGCGCTAAACCGCTGCGCCACCCAGGGATCCCAGGAGGAAGATTTTTTTGATGAGAAAAGTAGTCAGTTTGTATGCTGTCATAGACTGAATTATGTCCTCTCCCCAAAACATGTGTCCAGAATCTGTGAACGTGACCTTATTTGGAAATCAGGTCTTTGTGGATGTAATCAAGTTAAGAAGAATTCAAACTGGATTAGGGCTGGCCCCAATTCCTGAGTGGTCTATTGGAAGAAAAAAAAAAAAAAACCAAACCACCAGACCTAGGTAACACACAGGAGCACACAGGAGAGAACACCACGTGAAGGCAAAGACTTGGAGCAATGATTCTGCAAACTGAGGGACACCTACGACTGGCGTCAGCCTCCAGAAGTTAGTAGAGAAACATGCCTCAAATTCTCCCTCAGAGCCTCCAGGAGGAACCAACACTGCCCACGCTTTTCAGACTTCAGCCTCCAAAAGTAGAAGAGCATAGATTTCTGTTGTTTGTAGGACTTTGGGGGCAGCCCTAGGAAACTAATACATAGGCTGATGGAAATGACCCAATAGAAAGCAAAATGCATTTATCGGTGTAGAAGGAAAATGCTGGGATGATAGTCTTGAGGAAACAAGGGTAAATGGATTTTGACGCACAAATGTGTCCGTCCACTTAAGGCAGACGCAGGTTAAATTTACCTGTGGTAACAGGAAAGCAGGGACGCCGGGCGCTTCAAAAAAACAATTAGGAAAAAGACACTCACCGGGTGCTACAAAACAATCTCATAAATAGATGCATGAAGTTCCCAGGGGCACACAAATAAAGCTTACATGGAGTCAACGCTAGCATTTACAAGAAAACAGTTAAGGATTTTACGGAGTTTCTTCATTTATCCCTCCTGGTGTAGTTTTTGAAGATAGGTGAGGTTGGTGGGGTCCCCTGCCCAAGGCCAAGAAAGCATTCTTGAGTCGTCTTCGGTGCAAAATGGTGGTTTCATTAAAGCAGGCACCCACCATGGGCAGAAAGAGCTGTTCCTGCTGCCCCTGGATTTTGAGGAGCAAATGATTATACACTTTGGGGTTGGGGGAAGTAAAGAAGAAGGAAGCTTCAAAAGGATCTTTATATGCTAAAGAAGACACAATACAGGACCTTTTGCTATTGTCAAACCTGTTTGACAATTTGACCTTTGCTATTGTTTGACCTTTGCTATTGTTTTTCCCTCTAGCAAGGCATTAACCTTAAGCAGGAGCTTCCGGGAGAAACCGCGCTCCACCCACCCCCACCCGCCTCAAGCACTGGTCAATGGGCTGCAGGTCAGACGCACGTTTAGGTTTACCTTCATTTCCTTCCGCCTTTGTTTCCCACATCACTAGCCATGCTAGAAGGCGTGTATCATCACAAACTTGCCTGACTTTATCAGGCATCTACTACAGAGACCAACGTTGTCTGGTCTTTCTTCAAAGATTCATTTCAAAGCCTTTCAGGACACAGGACACAACGAAACGGGGGTGGGCGGCCCAGGGTAGGAAAGCTACGGTTTGCCCTAGAGTTTGCATCATCAGAGGCACAACTGCCACTGACAGAGGAAAAGCAGACGCCTCTGCCAGAGACCCCAAGGGAAGCTCTCCCAATCTGACGAGGGAAGAAGCGCCAGCGCCTCCCCTCCTCATAGGCCGAGTACCTGCTGAGGCTGCGGGAAGCCGGGTCACTGGGTGGTTCCGCCCGGGCGAAGGGGGCTCTGAGGTGGAAGAGCTGGAAATTCTGAGCCTCCCAGACTTCCCACGAGGCGGAAGCCTGCAAACCCTCCAGACTCCAGCCCTGCTATTTTACGAATTGACATCTGGGGAGAAAGGCCAGGCCTCTTCGCCCTGAGGCTGCAGTGATGAATGACCCCGACCGAGGGCAAACCCGCTCCGCAGGCGGTTAACGCCTTAACGCCTTGTCCCCCGTGGCCCCCGCCCCGCGCCCTCCAGCCGCCCGGCCCCGCGCCAGCCTGACACCCTGACACACTCCGCCCTGCGCACCCAGCCAGAGCTTGAGCTGAGCTTCCCCGGGCTGTATTGAAGCTGAGGCGAATTTCGGCAACCGAGCGCCCCAAAAACCAGTAAGGACCAGACCGCGCCCTCTCTCTTGCTCCCTGACCTGGGTAATTCCCTCCAGGACACTGCACAGATAAGATTCTTCTAAATCTTTGGCCTAAAGAAATAAAACGGGCCTATTTGGTGCCTTGAGAACTTGGGCTTCACCTGCAAAGCAGGAGCCCCAGGACACCTGCCGCTGTCTAAAGTTATTTTCAGTCTGAGATTTTATACTCTTTTTTCCAGACTCAGCTCCCATGGAATTGTGCAGCAGCATCACGGTTTTAAAAATAAAACGGACTAGAAAGTTGAATCGTACAGAAGCAGTCTCTTCACATCAGTTTCCCAGCACTGCTTTCATATGCAGTTGTACAAGGTACAGTTTTTTTTTAGTTTGACTTAAAGGGACTCATTTTTTCATCTTAAAAAATGAAGGTTATTGATTTAAAACACTCTGCAAATAAAGTTTTATTGCCCAAAGCAAAATGTTTTAATATTTAAAAATACTAACTTTGGGCACCTGGGTGGCTTAATGGTTGAGCTTCTGCCTTTGAGGTGGTGATCCCAGGGGCTGGGATCGAGTCTCACATCAGGCTCCCCGTGGGGAGCCTGCTTCTCCCTCTGCCTGTGTCTCTGCCTCTCCACTGTGTTTCTCATGAGTAAAAAAGATAAAATCTTAAGAAAGAAACTAACTTGTTATAATTTAATTTTTTATTAATGGCCGTGTTTGGTTTGCAATATGAATTTTCAAATAAATAATCCAGAACAAAAGCTGAAACAAGAAGTGCAAAAATGGAAGAGGGCTCAAGATTGAGGATCCCGAATTCACCTCTTCCCCCAACCACAAGAAATCTACAGCTACAAATGAAAAAATTCCCTCTGCAAAGCACTTTGAAAGCTAGCTCAACAGCACATTGAGACAGACAGAAGAAGCAGAGACCAAGTCTTGCAAGAAACCCCAGCCCAGGCCCAGCAGACCCTCAATTGGGAAAGATTGCATAATATAGACTTGTCTCTGAAGAGGAAGAGATTTGTGTCCCACACCAAGCACCCCAACTGGTGTACCAGAGAGGCAAGCCTCCAAAAAGGTCTGACTGGGAAGACCAAAGTTTACTTCCAAGAGAACCAGATGGCTATAAAGAACAGAAAACCTACTCTTCAGGGGCTTATGCACAGACTCACCTGCCACCCTCAGCCCCCAGGGCAAAAGCAACAATTCAAAAGGCACTTAAATCAAATGCAAAGAAAACTCATTTGCAAATCTTAAAAATATTGCAACTGATATTCACTTGATATTATGGTCATTGCAAGGATCTGGGACAATTTAAATTCTGACAAAAAACAAGTGGAATTTTACATTGACTCCCCCATTTTCTAATTTTCAGAGTTATGTAGAAGGTATGTGACATTTATTCATATATATGAAACAAATATGCTTATATATAACATAAACTTTCTATATATTGTGATAGGTTTAAAAGACAGAAAACATTTGTGTTTTATCCTTTCCTGGATATCAGCACACTACAAATAAATGCTTGTTAAGTAAATGTTATAACTTTTTTTTCAAAAGTGCAAAACTGTAAAAGATCCAAGGAAAGTTGTCTCCCAATTACTGGAAAAAGAGATACCATGATAACACTAGTCAAAAGAAAGCTATAGTTTTTATATTAATTACAGAAAAACTAGATTCCTGAGTAAAGATTATTACTATGCAAAAAGTAGGTTATTTCATAGTGATAAAGAAGCCATTCATTAAAAAGACATAACAATCCTAAACATTTATGGGCCTAACAAAGGAGGAACAAAATACATAAGGCAAAAACTGTTAGACTCCAAGGAGAAATAGACAAACTCACAATTAAAGTCAGAGATTTCATGATGTCTCCCTCCGTAATTGATCCCGTAAGTAGATAGAAAATCCTTTAGGATATAGAAACTTGAATAATGCTTTCAACAATAACATTATCGACCAATTAGTAAGTTATGTGTCAAAAAAGTAATCAAAATGGAAATTAAAAATTATTTTGAACTGACTGAAAATAAAAACAAAGCATATCAAATTGTGCGGGATACAGCTAAAATAGCATGTAGAGGGAAATGTATAGATCACTACACACCTATAATAATCAGGGTCTCAAATCAATTATTTCAAATTAGAAAGGGAAGAAACCTAAAAAAAAAAAAAAAAAAAAAAAAAAAGCAAATAAAACACAAAGGGAGCAGAAGAAATGATCCAAAACAGAAATCAATAGAAAACAAACAAAATAGCAGAAACCAATAAACCCAATATCTGGCTGTTTTGCAAAATCAAGAAGAAAAAGAGATTAATATCTACCCTGAGTAATCAGGAAAAAAAGAGAGAAGACCCAAATTGCCAATATCAGGTAAATTCTACAGATGTTAACAGGATACTAAGGGAGTTTTTGAACAAATTTATGGTCATAAATTCAACAACTTGGATAAAATGGATAAATGCCTTGAAAGACAGAAATTAACAAAGCTCATTCAACAAGAAATTGATATCCTGAATGCCATTATATCTGAAGAAATTAAATTTGTAGTTAAAAAAATCAAGAACGGTTTTCTATCAAAAGAACTTCAGGAGAGTAAGATCCCCAAGTCACCTGTCCCCATCAAATTACCTAGAAAACCTTCAAATCATCCTGAAAATCTACGAATTCGGCCTGAGATTTAAAGAGAGAACAGCTGGAACGCTACAGTGATAAGTGTTCACGCTTCTATCAAGGTAGGAAGATGGGGGGAAAAAAGAAATAAAGGAACAAAAGGCATCCAAGGGGGGAGGGGCCCCGCGAGGAGCCGGGCTGAGGCCAGGGCGAGTGTCCCCAGGACAGGAGAGCCCCGTCCCGGAGAAGCAGGAGCTGCACCAACCTTCCCCGGAGGAAAGGCGCTGGCAGGGAGTTGGAGCAGGATCCCAGGAGGGCGGGGATGCCCTCGGGCCCCCTGGGACACTAACAGACACCTGCGCCCCGGGGAGAGCGCACCACACCCCGCAGCCGAGCCCCTAAAGGCCTGGAGCACGCACGCGGCTGGACCCGGGAGCACCTCGAAGGGACTGGGCTGCAGCTCCGCGCGGAGGGAGCAGCTCGGCATGGGCTCCGGCAGAGGCTCTGCAGGGAAGCGGCTGCGCGGCCCCAGGAGCACGAATCCAGCAGCACAGGCCCGGGAGCACAGGGCACCGGGGGCACAGCCCAGGATCGGCCTCCCCCCAGGACAGGCAGACGCCAGGAGGACACAGGACAGCAAGGACACTCCTGCCCCAAAGTGAGCAGATCAGCGGCCCCGCCCCCGGAGCATCCAGGCCCCCGCAGACTGACAGCTCTGTAGTTACTGCAGGAGCTGAATCCAGGGCTCCACAGCTGGCCGTTGCCAATGTTGTTGTTCCTCCTGGGATATCACAGGATAAACAACCTCCACTGAGCCTTACAGCGGCCTCACCGGATAAACACTTAAACATCTTTCACTGAGCCCTGCACCAGGCAGGGGGCTGAGCAGCTCCCACAAGTGCTAACACCTGAAATCAGGACAGCAGGCCCCTCCCCCAGAAGACCAGCTAGACGGACCAGTTCCAGGGGAAGTCGAGGGACTTAAAGTATACAGAATCAGAGGATACTCCCCCTTGTTTTTTTGTTTTTTGATTTCTGTTTGCTTCGCCACCCCCCCCGTTTTTCCTTTTTCTTCTTCTCTTTTTTTTCTTCTCTCTTTTTTCTTTTTCTTTTCATTTTTTTCTCTTCTCTCTTTTTCTCCTTTTCCCAGTACACCTTGTTTTTGACCACTCTGCACTGAGCAAATTGACTAGAAGTAAAACCTCACCTAAAAAGAAAGAATCAGAACCAGTCCTCTCTCCCACAGACTTACAAAATTTGGATTACAATTCAGTGTCAGAAAGCCAATTGAGAAGCACTATTATAAAGCTACTAGTGGCTCTAGAAAAAAGCATAAAGGACTCAAGAGACTTCATGACTACAGATTTAGATCCAATCAGGCAGAAATTAAAAATCAATTAAATGAGATGCAATCCAAACTAGAGGTCCTAATGACCAGGATTAACGAGGTGGAAGAACGAGTGAGTGACATAGAAGACAAGTTGATGGCAAAGAGGGAAACTGAGGAAAAAACAGACAAACAAAGGATCATGAGGATAGACTAAAGGAAATAAGTG
This sequence comes from Nyctereutes procyonoides, assembly GCF_905146905.1. Taxonomy (NCBI): domain Eukaryota; kingdom Metazoa; phylum Chordata; class Mammalia; order Carnivora; family Canidae; genus Nyctereutes; species Nyctereutes procyonoides. The sequence goes on from NW_026575143.1 coordinate 4,289,310, forward strand.
ATAGCCTGAGGAAGAAAAATCTATATTTAATTGGGCGCTGATTAAGAGCACCCGAGGCAGCCGAGGGCGCCGAAAGGGACAGATGTCCAGAATATGTATTTGAACAAATCATAGCTGAAAACCTTCCTAATCTGGGAACGGAAACACGCATTCAGATCCAGGAAATAGAGAGACCCCCCCCCTAAAATCAATAAAAACCATTCAACACCTTGACATTTAATGGTGAAGATTGCAAATTCCAAAGATAAAGAGAAAATCCTCAAAGCAGCAAGAGACAAGAGATCCCAAATGTATATGGGGAGAAAGATTAACAGCAGACCTCTCCACAGAGACATGGTAGGCTAGAGAGGGCTGGCAGGATATATTCAGGGTCCTAAATGAGAAAAACATGCAGCCAAGAATACTTTATCCAGCAAGGCTCTCATTCAGAATAGAAGGAGAGATAAAGCTTCCAAGACAGGCAGGAACTGAAAGAATATGTGACCTCCAAACCAGCTCTGCAAGAAATTTTAAGGGGGACTCTTAAAATTCCCCTTTAAGAAGAAGTCCAGTGGAACAATCCACAAAAACAAGGACTGAATAGGTATCATGATGACACTAAACTCATATCTTTCAATAGTAACTCTGAACGTGAACAGGCTTAATGACCCCATCAAAAGGCGCAGGGTGTCAGACTGGATAAAAAAGCAGGACCCATCTATTTGCTGTCTACAAGAGACTCATTTTAGACAGAAGGACACCTACAGCCTGAAAGTAAAAGTCTGGAGAACCATTTACCATTCAAATGGTCCTCAAAAGAAAGCAGGGGTAGCCATCCTTATATCAGATAAACTAAAATTTACCCCGAAGACTGTAGTGAGAGATGAAGAGGGACACTATATCATACTTAAAGGATCTATCCAACAAGAGGACTTAACAATCTTCAATATATATGCCCCGAATGTGGGAGCTGCCAGATATATAAATCAATTAATAACCAAAGTGAAGAAATACTTAGATAATAATACACTTATACTTGGTGACTTCAATCTAGCTCTTTCTACCCTCAATATGTCTTCTAAGCACAACATCTCCAAAGAAACGAGAGTTTTAAATGATAAACTGGACCAGATGCATTTCACAGATATCTACAGAACTTTACATTCAAACTCAACTGAATACACATTCTTCTCAAGTGCACATGGAACTTTCTCCAAAATAGACCACATACTGGGTCACAATCAGATCTGAACCGATACCAAAAGATTGTGATCGTCCCCTGCATATTCTAAGACCATAATGCCTTGAAATTGGAACTAAATCACAACAAGAAGTTTGGAAGGATTTCAAACATGTGGAGGTTAAGGATCATCCTGCTAAAAAATGAAAGGGTCAACCAGGAAATTAAGGAAGAATTAAAAAGATTCATGGAAACTAAAGAGAATGAAGATACAACCATTCAAAATCTTTGGGATGCAGCAAAAGCAGTCCTGAGTGGGAAATACATCACAATACAAGCATCCATCCAAAAACTGGAAAGAACTCAAATACAAAAGCTAACCTTACACCTAAAGGAGCTAGAGGAAAAAACAGCAAATAGATCCTACACCCAGCAAAAAAAAAGAGTTAATAACGATTCGAGCAGAACTCAATGAAATTGAGACCAGAAGAACTGTGGAACAGATCAACAAAACCAGGAGTTGGTTCTTTGAAAGAATTAATAAGATAGATAAACCATTAGCCAGCCTTATTAAAAAGAAGAGAGAGAAGACTCAATAAAATCATGAATGAGAAAGGAGAGATCACTAAAAAACACCAAGGAAATACAAACGATTTTAAAAACATATTATGAACAGCTATACGCCAATAAATTAGGCAATCTAGAAGAAATGGATGCATTTCTGGAAAGCCACAAACTACCAAAACTGGAACTGGAAGAAATAGAAAAAATGAACAGGCCAATAACCAGGGAGGAAATTGAAGCAGTCATCAAAAACCTCCCAAGACACAAAAGTCCAGGGCCAGACAGCTTCCCTGGAGAATTCTATCAAACGTTTAAAGAAGAAACCATACCTATTCTACTAAAGCTGTTTGGAAAGATAGAAAGAGATGGAGTACTTCCAAACTTGTTCTATGAGGCCAGCATCACCTTAATTCGAAAACCAGACAAAGACCCCACCAAAAAGAAATACAGACCAATATCCCAGATGAACATGGATCAAAAATTCTCAACAAGATACTAGCCAAAAGGATACAACAGTACATTAAAAAGATTATTCACCATGATCCAGTGGGATTTATCCCCGGGATGCAAGGCTGGTTCAACACTCCTAAAACAATCAATGTGGGGATCCCTGGGTGGCGCAGTGGTTTGGCACCTGCCTTTGGCCCAGGGCGCGATCCTGGAGACCCAGGATCAAGTCCCACGTCGGGCTCCCGGTGCATGGAGCCTGCTTTTCCCTCTGCCTGTGTCTCTGCCTCTCTCTCTCTCTCTCTCTCTGACTATCGTAAATAAATAAAAAAAAAAACAAAACAATCAATGTGATTCATCATATCAGCAAGAGAGAAACCAAGAATCATATGACCCTTTCAATAGATGCAGAGAAAGCATTTGACAAAATACAGCATCCATTCCTGATCAAAACGCTTCAGAGTGTAGGGATAGAGGGAACATTCCTCAACATCTTAAAAGCCATCTATGAAAACCCCACAGCAAATATCATTCTCAATGGGAAAGCACTGGGAGCCGTTATCTTAAGATTAGGAACAAGACAGGGATGTCCACTCCCACCACTGCTAATCAATATAGTATTGGAAGTCCTAGCCTCAGCAATCAGACAGCAAAAACAAATAAAAGGCATTCAAATTGGCAAAGAAGAGGTCAAACTCTCCCTCTTCACCGATGACATGATACTCTACATAGAAAACCCAAAAGACTCCACCCCAAGATTGCTAGAACTCATACAGCAATTTGGTAGCATGGCAGGATACAAAATCAATGCCCAGAAATCAATGGCATTTCTATACACTAACAATGAGACTGAGGAAAGAGAAATTAAGGAGTCAATCCCATTTACAATTGCACCCAAAAGCATAAGATACCTAGGAATTAACCTAACCAAAGAGGTAAAGGATCTCTACCCTCAAAACTACTGAACACTTCTGAAAGAAATTGAGGAAGACACAAAGAGATGGAAAAATATTCCAGGCTCATGGATTGGACAATTAATATTGTGAAAATGTCAATGTTACCCAGGGCAATTTACACGTTTAATGCAATCCCTATCAAAATACCATGGACTTTCTTCAGAGAGTTAGAACAAATTATTTTAAGATTTGTGTGGAATCAGAAAAACCCAGAATAGCCAAGGGAATTTTAAAAAAGAAAACCATAGCTGGGAGCATCACAATGCCAGATTTCATGTTGTACTACAAAGCTGTGGTCATCAAGACAGTGTGGTACTGGCACAAAAACAGACACATAGATCAATGGAACAGAATAGAGAACCCAGAAGTGGACCCTGAACTTTATGGTCAACTAATATTCGATAAAGGAGGAAAGAATATCCACTGGAAGAGACAGTCTCTTCAATAAATGGTGCTGGGAAAATTGGACATCCACATGCAGAAGAATGAAACTAGACCACTCTCTTGCACCACACAAAGATAAACTCAAAATGGATGAAAGATCTAAATGTGAGACAAGATTCCATCAAAATCCTAGAGGGGAACACAGGCAACACCCTTTTTGAACTTGGCCACAGTAACTTCTTGCAAGATACATCCATGAAGGCAAAAGAAACAAAAGCAAAAATGAACTATTGGGACTTCATCAAGATAAGAAGCTTTTGCACAGCAAAGGATACAGTCAACAAAACTCAAAGACAACCTACAGAATGGGAGAAGATATTTGCAAATAACGTATCAGATAAAGGGCTAGTTTCCAAAATCTATAAAGAACTTATTAAACTTAACACCAAAGAAACAAACAATCCAATCATGAAATGGGCAAAAGACATGAAGAGAAATCTCACAGAGGAAGACATAGACATGGCCAACATGCACATGAGAAAATGCTCTGCATCACTTGCCATCAGGGAAATACAAATCAAAACCACAATGAGATACCACCTCACACCAGTGAGAATGGGGAAAATTAATAAGGCAGGAAACAACAAATGTTGGAGAGGATGTGGAGAAAAGGGAACCCTCTTACACTGTTGGTGGGAATGTGAACTGGTGCAGCCACTCTGGAAAACTGTATGGAGGTTCCTCAAAGAATTAAAAATAGACCTGCCCTACGACCCAGCAATTGCACTGTTAGGGATTTACCCCGAAGATTCAGATGCAATGAAACGCCGGGGCACCTGCACCCCGATGTTTCTAGCAGCCATGTCCACAATAGCCAAACTGTGGAAGGAGCCTCGGTGCCCATCGAAAGATGAATGGATAAAGAAGATGTGGTTTATGTATACAATGGAATATTACTCAGCCATTAGAAACAACAAATACCCACCATTTGCTTCAACGTGGATGGAACTGGAGGGTATTATGCTGAGTGAAGTAAGTCAATTGGAGAAGGACAAACAGTGTATGTTCTCACTCATTTGGGGAATATGAATAATAGTGAAGGGGAATATAAGGGAAGGGAGAAGAAATGTGTGGGAGATATCAGAAAGGGACACAGAACATAAAGACTTCTAACTCTGGGAAATGAACTAGGGGTGGTGGAAGGGGAGGAGGGCGGGGGTGGGGGTGAATGGGTGACGGGCACGGAGGGGGACACTTGACGGGATGAGCACTGGGTGTTATTCTGTATGTTGGTAAATTGAACACCAATAAAAATTAATTTATATATAAAAAAAAAAAAAGAAACGCCGGGACACATGCATCCCGATGTTTCTAGCAGCAATGTCCACAATAGCCAAACTGTGGAAGGAGCCTCGGTGTCCATCGAAAGATGAATGGATAAAGAAGATGTGGTTTATGTATCCAATGGAATATTACTCAGTCATTAGAAACGACAAATACCCACCATTTGCTTCCAGGTAGATGGAACTGGAGGGTATTATGTTGAGTGAAATAAGTCAATCGGAGAAGACAATCATTATATGGTCTCATTCATTTGGGGAATATTAAAAATAGTGAAAGGTAATAAAGGGGAAAGGAGAAAAAAATGAGTGGGAAATATCAGAGAGGGAGACAGACCATGAGAGACTCCTAACTCTGGGAAATGAACAAAGGGGGTGGAAAGGGAGGGGCCAGAGTGTGGGGTGACTGGGTGATGGGCACTGAGGGGGGCACTTGATGGGATGAGCACTGGGTGTTATCCTATATGCTGGCAAATTGAACTCCAATAAAAAGTAAAAATAATAGTGAACCATTAAAAAAAAAAAAAAGCACAAGGATGGTTCCCAGTAACAAGAATGTTACCATTGCTCCCTAGATGTGGGGCCTAGTACACTGTATGGTTTGAAATGTGGGAAGAAACCTTTAAGTTAGTGGATCTCTATCACAGAAATTCTGTAGGTTGGCTTTGGTTTTGCGTGTTATAGGAAAGAGGGATGAAATAGAGTTTTGGTCTTTAAAGGTGCTCATAATAGAATAAAGCTATCTTTATGTTGTTTTTTTTAAGATTTTTATTTATTTATTCATGAGGGAGAGAGAGAAAGAGGTAGAGACACAGGCAGAGGGAGAAGCAGGCTCCATGCAGGGAGCCTGATGTGGGACTCAATCCCGGATTTATAGGATCATGCCCTGGGCCGAAGGCAGGTGCTAAACTGCTGAGCCACCCAGGGATCCCTTAGCAGGTGACTTCTAATAGTGACTATAATGGCGACACCTGGGTGGCTTAGTTAGGCATCAACCCTTGGTGGCTCAGGTATGATCTCATGAGATGAAGCCCCACATTGTGTTGGGCATTTGTGTTCACTGGGGAGTCGGCTTGAAGGATCTCTTTCTTTGCCCCTCCCCTCCACTCTTATACCCTCACTTGCATGCATGCTATCACTAAAATAAATAAATAAATCTTTAAAAAAAAACCCAAATAGGGACTAAAACAGTAGGAACCAGAATTGTTTTGATGTTTCAGTGATGTCATCAGGATCCCAGTTGTCTCCTTTTCAGCTTTCAGGTTGGCAGTATTTTTTCTCTCCTTTCCTTTTTTTTTTTTTTTTTTTTTTGTTTTTAGATTTTATTTATTTATTCATGAGGGACACAGAGAGAGAGAGAGAGGTAGAGACACAGGCAGAGGGAGAAGCAGGCTCCGTGCGGGGCACCTGATCTGGGACTCAATCCCGGCACTATAGGATCATGCCCTGGGCGGAAGGCAGGTGCTAAACCGTTGAACCACCCAGGGATCCCCAGTAAAAGATTTTAAAAAGAGTTTATTTATTTATTTGAGAGAGAGAGAGACAGACAGCCCAAGTGAGGTGGGAGGGCAGAGGGAGAGAGAAAAGCAGACTCCCTGAGGGTCTCCACCCAGGACCCCAGGATCATGGCCTCAGCTGAGCTGAACTTTGTGATGAGGTGTTTCATCCTGAACTTAGCAGTCTCTACTGAAAAGCTGGAGAAGTTCCACTGTGTTACAGCCAAATATGTATAGTCTGTTTTAACTGCTCCTAGTAGTGGAAGTCCAGAAAACTCATGCTATTTAAGTTTGCCATTGTCACTTTATGATAATGACTCTGCTAATGACACCATTTCCTGTCAGTCTCATGGGGTTTGGTTACAATAATGGTCATTAGAAACATTCACTTGTAGGTATCACATTCTGATAACGAGAATTCTTTTCTTGAATTTGGTAAATATAGAGGAGAAAATGAGATTTCTTAATGCATTAACTGCCTACCAAAAGTACAATTAATATCCACTGTGGTGTGGTTTCCAGGTATGGTCCCAAAGGAATACTTTTTAACAAGTCATCATCAGTCTTACACTTTTAATATTCTGTATTTTTCTATTGTTGATTTAAAATGTTTTTTGCTGCTTTCTTTACTAGCGGAGAAGAATTCTGAAGAAGACTCTTTAAGCAGGTAGGATTTTTATGGATTTTTAAAAATTATGTGTTAACTAAGGGAGTGCAGAGAAAAGCATTTGTTGAGTGTTGTCTTCTGGGCTAGACATTATATTATGTGCTTAATATGTGTTATATAGTCATTGCAATAGTTTCACCAAGTAGCTGTGCTGTTATAGCCTACTTTTTATTAATTAGTCAGCTGTGGTTCAGGGAGGTGGATTAATTGACCCAGGATTCCATAGTTAATGAATAGCAGACCCATGATTTGACTGTTAGCCTGTGTGGCTCCCACATCCATTCTTTTGTCCCTCAGCAGCACTGGAATTAGGATACAGATCTTAGATCAACTCAGAAAGTTGAATTTCACTATGTGTTAACTCTGGTTTAGAGTTTTCCTAAGAACCAGGCTAGTCCAAGCATTTTCCTAATATATTTGACACCACTAGTGATAACTAGAGGTAATTATTGCAGTGGTGACTAGTTTCTTGTTTTTACTGTCAAAGATTTTGGAGTGGATCTCAGTTACCTATGGCCACAGTACCATAGCTTTTACATAAGCAAGCCCTAGTGTGGCAAGTTCTTAGATATAGTGCCGTCTGCTCCCCTTGAGATGAATGATTTTTCTGAGAGTGAAGGATACGTAACCTAGGTATAGACCATGTTACGTTAATTAAATGTATCATCTATTTAGAGGATATTTCTAAGCCGTTGTCTATTTACTGACTTCTCAGTCTAATTTTCCCCTTTAAGCCTTTGATAAATTCTGTGAAGCTTTTTCTTTCTTTTTCTTTTTCTTTTTTTTTTTTTTTTGTAGAATTTTTTCCTTTTCTCCATGCTTTTTCTATAGGCTTTACTTGATTTTTTTGTTAATTTTCTTCTCCAATTTTCTTGGTGTTTATTTTATTCCATTACTTTTTTCCATTTCTGCCAGCTAAGTATTCTGCATTTTTCTACAGACAAAAAGAAAAGCAGATAGAATTTCAGGGTTTTAAAGAATCTTAGAGATGCGTTAATCAAAATACCCCCTGGCACAGTAACCCATGTTTAACATCCTTACCAAGTAGTTGTTGAAGTGGAGAATTTGAAACTCAAAAGGGATTAAAGTGACTTACTTGGATTTGATACGTGACAGAAATGAGGTTTAAATTTAGATTTTTCCCCTTTCTTTTTCTCATCTTGTAGGTAAATCTTTAACCATAGAAAGATAGGGAGTGGGTCTACTGGGAATTAGCAGGGAGGGCACGTTTCAAGAAGAACCACACTGGTTGAATAGGAATAAGAGTTTTAGAAAAGATGTGAGAATATTGGGGTTTATGACAAGATAGATACAGATGAATTACAAGAACGAAGGACACAAGATATTGGGTGTTGTTTAGAAAGGTATATTAAAATAGAGGGTTCCAGAGAGTCCTGAGCAGCTTTTTTATTTGTTGGTTTAATTGAAGGAACTAGCATACTTCAGGGTTTCTGTTGAGAAACATTAAAATCATTTGAGTCACTGGCAAGAGTGTTTACAGCAAATAGGAATGGGATATCACCGACTTCTACCCCAACTTACAGAAGGTGGCTTAGATCCTCTCAAATAATAGGAGAAATGGAGATTCTGAAGTATATAGATGAATGGCCCAAGATAGTGGTCTTGTCATCGCTCCACCTCTTTTCCTAATTCTTGGTTGCCCATCCCATGTATGTGTAGGGTTTGGTGGAGTAGGACTGGCTGTCAGATCAATAACAGAGCTTCATCTGGGTAGTTGGTAGCATGCCTGCATTGAGATGACTGCATGGATGACTCAGACTCCATTTAGCTATTCTCCAGGGGCAGGAGATAGCTCCTATTCTTGGTCATTTAGGCCTTTCCTTGTTTTGGAAGTCTGTGGCTTGGCAGGCTAAAGACTTAAACGTTGGAGAGTGCCACGGAGCCCTGCAGAGGAGTGTCCAGGAGTGGGAGCTCACAAAAGGAAAATATTAGGCATTATGTAGCGAAATAGAGGCACAGCTATCAAGACTATTTTTATAGCAGTCTCTTCCTGGGTATCTGAGTGCCCTTGACGATTTTTAACATCTTGCTAGTTTATGGAAATAAACTATGTAAATAAAGCAGGACTTCTGGAGGGGAAAAGCTGAATTTTATAATTTTTAATCTTTCAATCGCTCCGGGAGTAATATTCCCACTAATTACATATACATTTGTTGTTTAACGTTTGTTTGTTTGTTTGTTTATTTATTTAAAATTTAAGTATAGTTGACACAATGTTATGTTAGTTTCAGATGTACAGCATAGTGATTCAGCAGGTCCATATTGTTACCCATGCTTACCACAAGTGCAGTTACTATGTGTTACTGCATAATGCTATTACAGTGCTATTGACTATATTCCCTATGCTGTACTTTTATCCCTGTGACTTACTATAACTGGAATGCTGAACCTCCCACTTCCCTTCACCCATTTTGTCAGTCCCCCACCCACTTCCTTTCTGGCAATACAGAATTCTCTGTATTTATGGGTCTGTTCTGCTTTTTGTTTGTTCATTTGCTCTGCTTTTTTGATTCTACATATAAGTGAAATCATATAGTATTGGTCTACTTCTGTCTGACTTATTTCATTTACCCTCCAGGTAATCCACATTGTTGCAAATGGCAAGATTTAATTCTTTTTATCACTTAGTAATATTCCTCTGTGTGTGTGTGTGTGTGTGTGTGTGTGTGTGTTACACATCTGTTGATGGACAGAGGTTGCTTTCGTATCTTGGCTGTTGTAAATAATGCTGCAATAAACATTGGGGTACATATATCTTTTCAAATTAATGTTCTCTTTTTCCTTGGGTAAGTAAGTACCCAGTAGTAGCATTACTGGATCATGTGGTATTCTATTTGTACTTCTTCAGGGAACTCCATCCCGTTTTTCACAGTGGCTGCACCAATTTCTATCCGCCTCCCCAGTGCACGAGGGTTCCTTTTTCTCTGCATCTTCACCAACACTTGTTTTTTTGTGTTTTTGATTCTAGCCATTCTGACAGGTGTAAGTTGATAATTCACAGTGGTTATCTTTTGTATTATTAGCTTTCAAACATTTCAGAGAATTCTTTACCTGTCACACTTAGTTATGGGAACTAAGATATGGGGCCTTTACTGGATATTTCACAGGATAGGAGAGGTGAAAGCAAAATAGATAACTAAAACCTTTTTAAAAACAGAGGCCAAGGGGCACCTGGCTGGCTCAGTGGTTGAGCATCTGACTTTGGCTCAGGGCATGGTCCCGGGGTCCCAGGATCGAGTTCCCCATTGGGCCCCTCCATGGAGCCTGCTTCTCCCTCTGTCTATATCTCTGTCTCTTTCTCTGTGTCTCTAATGTATACATAAGTAAAACCTTAAAAGAAAAAAACAAAAAAACAAAAACAGAGGCCAAAGGGTGCCTGGCTGGCTCAGTCAGTTAAGTGTCTGCCTTTGGCTTGGGTCATGATCTCAGGGTCCTGGGATGGAGCCCCACATCATGGGGCTCTCTGCTCAGTGGGGCACCTGCTTCTTTTTCTCCCTCTGCCTGCTTCTCTGCCTACTTGCAGACTCTTTCTCTTTCTCTCTCTCTCTCTCAAATAAATAAATAAATAAATAAATAAATAAATAAATAAATAAAATCTTTAAAAAAATAACAAGCCAAATTTTGAGAGACCTGTACTCTGACAAACTATAAAACTTTGGTGAAAGAAATTGAAGATGACACAAAGAAGGTGAATGACATTCTATGCTCACGGATTGGAAGAACACCTATTGTTAAAATGTGTATAGTACCCAAAGTAACCTACAAATTTAGTGCAATGCCTATTAAAATCCAACATGTTTCACATAACTAGGGCAAACAAGCCTAAAATTTGTATGGAACTAATGAATACCTCGAAGTAAAGCAAATAAAAATTTAAAGTTTTACTCATAAGGTCTGCACACTTACACTGCAGTGCTCATTTCCCAGGTCTCTGAGTGCATGATTAGAACTAATATGCATGGCAGTGGGAGTGACCCCCACATTACATACTTGACCTGTGTCATCAGAGCTATCATAGTATAAAAGTTTAAGCAGAAGGGCACCTGAGTAGCTCATTGACTGAGCGTCTGCCTTTGGCTCAGGGCATGATCCCAGAGCCAGGATTGAACCCTACATCAGGTTCTCCGCAGGGACCCTGCTTCTCCCCCTGCCTATGTCTCTGCCTTTCTCTCTGTGTCTGTCATGAATAAGGAAGTAAAATATTTTTTCAAAAATTTAAAAAGTTCGAGCAGAAACCTCTGAAACTGTCTCCAACCCTTCATTTGAAAGAGTAAACCAAAACAACCCTGAATCCTGGGAGAGATTAAAAGTGATAGTGCTAGGAGAGATGCAGTGGGATAGTGATAAAGGATGAAAGGCTGGTGAGCTCTATCACATTTCTGCTTGATTCACTAGTCTGGCCCATTCAGAGACTAGAGAGATTGTGGCAAGTATCTGTTGTTACTATAAACTTAATCAAATAGAAGTTCCAGTCATAGTTATCGTGCACCTCTTATCGCCACCAGAAAAGATTAATAAGACATCAGGTACATGGTATGTCACCACTGATATGGCAAATGCATTCTTTTCTATTCTGCTAGTGAATCAGAAATAGTTCATATTTTTGTAGAATAGACAGTGTCCATTCATTTCATTTGCCTCAGGGCTATATTAACTCATATAGCTAGACCATTTGAACATCCCCAGAATATCTCATTGGCCTATCATATTGACACCATGCTAATTTGACATGATAAGTAGTAAGTGGCTATAATGCTTTGTGCTCTTGGCATGACCACATGAATTGACATTTCAGGGAGGTTTTGAGGCATCTAGTGGGCATGCCAGGATATTCACACAGGAGTGAAAGAAAAATTGCCACATTTTGAATACCTTTTCACAAAGGCAGAAACTGGAAGACCTCTTTTGGTTCTGGAGGTAGCATATTTTACACCACTAATTTTCAATGAGTTGGAGGTGGGGTGGTGGTAGAATAATTCTACACCTCAGCGGGCATTTGGCAGTGTCTGGAGACATTTTTTTGACATGTAGAAAACTGTACATATGTAATATATAGAATTCAGTGAGTTTGTGGATAAGTATATACCTGTGTGAAACCACCACTACCTTAAGGCCATAGACCTACCCATCACCTCCCAAAGTTTCCTCCCACCCTTATTAATTAATTAATTGGTAATAACAATTAACATAAGGTCTACTAAGCAAATTTGAAGTATACAATGCAGTATTATTAGCTATAGACACTATGCTAACAATAGATTCATCTGGAGACATTTTCGATCCTCACAACTGAGGATATTGCTGGCATCTAGTGGGTCAGTGTCAGGAGTGCTGCTAAATATACCCAAGAGAGGCCTCCACAACAACCCACCATGTCCATGGTACAAGGGTTTTTAACCTTGTCCTACACTGAGTAGGACACTGTCCTACTCCAGTGTCCTACTCAGTACTCCACTGAGTACTCCTTTCATCCATACACCTTGGTGAAACTAAAGAATGCAAGACTTCAGTGGGCTTAGAGCATATGAATTGTGCAGCAGGTGCAGGCTGTGCTTAAGGAGCCCCACTGTTTTGTCATAGGATGCAGTAGACCCTATGATATCCATGGTGTCAGTGGTGGAGAAAAGTTTTACTGTGGATCTTAGGGTAAGCCCCTGTTGTAGAATCAGAGTGCAGGCCCTTGGAGTTTTCTGATATTGAGTCTCCATCAGAAACTTTCTTGTAGAGAAGCCCTATGGGAGACAGAAATGACTTGGTTTTAGTAAACCTTCTGTGCTCAGTCACTGGCTGGACACAGCCTAGCAGAGACACATGGCCTTGGTGTGAGTGCTGCAGTGAATATGAAAATGTAGCAGGTGTCTACTTTTTGACCTACAACTCAACTGTGCTCAGTATGTTAGATGCTCTTGAAGGCAAATCTGAATAGTGCAACTCTCTGATCTCTATATTAGTCTGGGTGCAATCAGAAGACAGATATAACATAGTATTTTAAACAGTAAAAGTTTAATACAAATAATTACTAAACTATGATGAGATAGTAATTAAAAGATGGAAAGAGAAGTCTGAAGAGTGTACCACAAAAGTACTAACTGGAAGGAGGGTTCAAAGTTGCTAAAGAAGGTGTGATTATAGCAAAGTGAATGGCAGAGAATTTTGAGTCCTGCCTCTGTGCATCCAATTACCAACCTCAACTCATTTGTGTCCCATAGGGTTGTTCCTGTTTGCCTGGAGATTGAGCACTGGCCCTGGCCCATGTTCTGGTTTGCTTCCCTTCTTCATCTTTGTCTTCATCTTCATCTTTGTCTTCTTTGTCTTTCCTTCTCTTCCTCCTTTCCTTCTTCTTCCCTTCTTCTCTTTCTCCTTCCCTTCTCCTCCTCTTCCTCCTCCTCCTCCTCCACCAGCATCAGAAGTACTCTTCCCAGCTGTGCACTCCAGAGCATGCAGTCCCTACTCCAGACAATGACCCTCCTAAAAAGGATACCATGCCCCCAGCAAATGCTCTTGACACTCTACTGTGCCTCCAGTCCTTAGCCTTCACTCTGCTGTATCCCTAAGGGGTTTGTTGCATCCTTCTGCATGTGCATATGATACACTGGAGGCCTTGCACTGCTCTGGTGGTCGGTGGGATCATTGTGCCCTGACACTCTCTACACATCCATTTATCAGACGGGGCTCCCTGCACTCCTGAAGGATATTTTCTGCTTGCATGATGAGTAGCATGGACCAGCTTTGGCCAAGGCAACTCAGTGGTTGCAGTTCAGACATCTCCTTCAATGAGATCTAAATCCCAGTCTTAGGAATCTCTCTTTTGGGTAATCTTTCTTGGGTAATCTTGCACCCTAGGATATTTGGATTTCTTTTCTCACCTTTATAGTTGATCTACTGTTAAAGTTCATCATTTTTTGTATTAAACATTCCCTGTTCAAATTACTAAGTGGTTTGTCTCCTATTTGGACCCTCACCGATACACTATCCCTTCTTTTTGGAATGTGCTTCTCTCCCTCCCACTGGCTAACCCCTATTCATTCTTTAAGTTTTAGCTTTGATATTGCTTCTTCCTGTGCATCCATCCTTGACTCACTACCCTCATTTTTACATGACTCCATAGGCCCTTTGTGCTCACCTTAATGTGGCACTAAATCTCACCTCACTCCGTGAATACTGCAATGTCATGTTTGTTTTTCCCTCACTGACTCTCACAATGCCAGAATAAAGGTTTTCATTATGTGTTTCTGATTTAACTTTACAGACCCTTTGAGGTGGTTCACCCAGGTCAGGGATCTCCAGTATACAGTGGTCCAGGTCACCGTCAGCACACTGGGGCCCTCATATTCACATCAAGGTTTAATTATGATATAGTTTCAGTTTTCCTAAGTAGATACAGTGGACTGCAAGGGAAGAGATGTCCAAAAGAATGAATAACCAGTTATGAAAAAGTGTTTTTTTTTTGTTTAAATATTTTCATTTATTTGAGAGTGAGGAACACAAGTGGGTGTGGGGACAGAGGGAGGGGGAGGAGTAGACTCCCCGCTGAGCAGGGAGCTCAAGGCAGGCAACCCCAAGACCCCTGAGTCCTGACCTGAGCTAAAGAAGCCTTTTAACTGACTGAGCCATCCAGGTTCCCCTATGCAAAGTGTGTGGTGAATTTCTTGGCAACACTTAAAAGGAGAAAACATTCATGACAGTCCTGAATTTGAATTGGAAAACCTGAGCTAAGGGATTTGTTAAGGCATTCATTTCTCAGTTGTTTTGTCATAAAACAAATATTACTTTAACACTTTGTTATTTCCATTAGTATAACTACCAAATGAGTATGCAGCAAAGTTGAACCAGGGCATACATGAGACTTGGATGGGGATGGGAGTTCTAATCAAGAACTTTCCAGAGGATGTCTGTTCTAGATCTAAAATTATTTTCCACAGAAGTCTGGGAATGGATATCTTAGATTTCAGGTGATTGTGAGAAAGTCTTTGGGGGATCCACATAGCATTTGATCAAGGAGCACAGAGTCTCAGAGTTGGACCACCATATTTCCTTTGAGTATCTCTGATCTATACAAAAACACTACAGTCAACCAAATTCTTCAACATACCTGGAGTCCTGGTGTGGAGTTCTTATCTCCTTATAGCCTGGTAATGTCGTTGCCTCTCATTGCAGGCTGCATGAGGAAATGTCAGAGTCTTCTATTCAATTGTCACTGCAGAGAGCCTTTACTGGTCTCATAAGTCACCCTGGGGAATTCTAAGGACAAAAAGATAATTTTCTAGCTGGCATCTGTAGGAGACCAATGCTTGATGATCATAGTTGAAATCATTCACACACACCAAAACCATTTGTTCTGGCTAAGCTGAATAGGTCCAAGAAATGTTGTTTCTTTGTTTTTGTTCATTGCTCTTCCACCAATGAAGACACCTGTCCTGGAACTAGCCACCTCCTAACCGGAGAGACCCTAGTGCTCTCCAGAGTTCTGCAGGTCATTCCAGCAGCAATTTCTGAAGATGCTGACCCCCTCAGTTTCTAGGTTGCTCATTCCAAACAACTTATTGCCAAATCATGCAACCTATACACACAAAATGACATTAAATGGCCTCTAAAACAAGTGCCTACATTTATATCTATGCATTTGTCTTTCTGTAAAAATAGACACTAAACTTCCCAATTTTGCTGGTGCATCTTATGCAACAGTAGTTGTCATTAGGTTTTTTGGTTAATTCCTTTAAAAAAAGAGTTTATCTATTTGGGGGAGAGAGAGAGAGAGACAGAGAGAGAGAGAGAACAAGCATAGGGAGCAGCAATGGGAGAGGGAGAAGCAGGCTCCCACTGACCACTGACCACATAGCCTGACAAGGGGCTTGATCTCAGGAACGCTCAGATCATGATGTGAGCTGAAGGCAGATGCCTAACCAACTGAGCCCCCACTTTCTCCCTTTTAAAAGTAGGCTCCCCACCCAACATGAGCCTTAAAATCACAACCCAAAGATCCAGAGTTGCATATTCTACTAACTGAGCCAGTCAGGGGCTCCTACTTTGGTTAATTCTTAAAGTCATTAAAAAATGTAGTAGGAATCTTGTGAGTTTGGGGGTAGGTTTTTTATTAACTGTTGTCATGGGTGTGCTCCTGCCTTTTTCTATCTGTGTCACCCACAATATCACCTATAGTCCCATTGTAATTAGAGGATCAATTACCAAATTAAAAGGAGTTTCTGTAGACAGTCAGTATACAGCATATAAGTAGACATGTATGCCACATACACGTATATATGAACAACCCATCCTGTTTGCATTTTACTTGATTTTGTGTCAACTGCATCATATGATTCTTCAATATTAGATCTTTCTGGTGAAATCTTTACCGTCCAATTTGTGCCTTCCTTAAGTACCTACCAAAATCTGCCAAATTCTATTAACAAATATGTAGCTTAAACGTTCTTCACTATTTGCCAAATAATTACACAGACATAAAAAGAACTACCATTTACAAGTTATAATTGAAAAATATATCATTGCAGTAGAAAAATGAAAAAGCCCAGATATAAATACATCAAGAAGTATTCAGGATTTACATAAGGGAAAAACCTCCTGGAAGCTAAGGAGGGATATCAAGTAAGACTTGAACTCAAAGACACGACATGCATCTAAATACACTGATTCAAGGAGATTGATTCTGTTAATATTAATTCTTTTAATGTAGTTACAAATTCTCACCATGAATTCTTTAAATTTGGCATAGTGATTAAAAATTCATTTCAAATAACGTAGAGGTATATATTGCCAAGAGAATACAGAAAGAGAAGATTAAGAAGGGAACTATGCACCTGTAATGGATACTAAAACATATTTTATAAAGAAGTTAAAATGGTAGAGTACTGAGACAAGACGACTGGTCAGTTGAACCCAATGTAAAACACAGAATCAGAAAAACATAGCAGAATTTATGATAAAGTGGCATTTTAAGCTAGGTGAGAAAAGATGTATTATTTAGAAGAAGCAACTAACTATTTTTTTAAAACAGTTCTTAAGTGTTGGGGCACCTGTGTGGCTCAGTTGGTTAAGCCTCTGTTTATTTTTATTTTTTTGTGTTTGTTGATTTCAGCTCATATTCCTCTGTCTCTCTCTCTCTCTCTTTCTCTCTCTCCCACTCTCTCTCTCTCTCAGAAAAAAAAAAAATCTTAAATGTTGCACCACACTCCAAACTAAAACTTGGATTGATTAAATATCAAATTGGGGAATCACAGCAAAAAATAAAAATAAAATGTAAACGCAAAGCTGGGCCAAAAGGCCCAATGGGAGGGTCCTGAGGCATGCCGAAACGCGTTTTCATTTCATGTAGGGAATATGAATTGTTCTCCCCCTGTGAGCTTGCGCTGGGTGACGTGACACACTTTGCCGAGCCGGACCCGAGCACAGTTTTCTGTTGGCTGCGTCCGCTCCATTCCATGGAGACCGACGGGTCCCGAGGGATGTGGTGGAAGAGGAATAGCCTGAGGGAGAGCATTCGTCAGGGAAGTATTCTGGGGGAACGTGCTTTCATGCACTCGAGCCCTAGTCGTAGACAAAGACTCCTTTTTTTTTAAAAAAAAAAAAAAAAAAAAAAAGATTTTATTTTATTTCCGCATTCATGACAGAGACAGAGGCAGAAACACAAGCAGAGTGGGACTCGATCCCAGAATCCGGGCTCAGGACACTCAACCACCGAGCCACTCAGGGCCCCGGGAGACTACGTTTCCACACCCCAGAGTCTTTCGTAAACGTCCCGCAACGCTCAGCCACCCCGGCAACGTTTGAAGGGAAGCCAGCTCAGCCCCAGGGAATCCGGGGATTTGAGAGCTCGGGCTTTGCACATGCGCTTTGGGCACCCTTGGCCGCCGGCCCTCTGCGCGCAGGCGCAGTGACGCAGTTTCTGAGCGCGCAGGCGCATTCGCGTTTAGCAGCGTTGCTGGGTTACGTTTGTTCTGTGCAGGAAGATTCCGAATCCTTGCGCGCGGTCGCTGGGCGGTTTCCGAGAGGCGGGCTTGCCTTATTTCTAGCGCCAAGTGTTGAGCTCTGGAGGCAGCGAAGACCTGTGTCTGTGAAGCCCGAACGCTTCGCAATGAAGAAAATGTTTAGCTTCAGGGGTAAGAGGGGCGAGCAGCCCCTGGGCTTCAACATCAGCCCGCGGAGGGCCGGCTCGCGGCGCCTGAACGGTGCCAAACTCGCCGACCCGGGCCCCGGGTACCACGTCCGAGTCGGAGATCTCAGAAAGATCCACAAAGCTGCCAGTGGGGGCAACGCAGCGAAAGTGCAGCGGATTCTGTTGCTGGGGATAAATGACTTGAATGACAGAGACAAGATGAACAGGTAATAGGGACTTCGCAGCCGGCGGGGGGTGGGGAGGCAGGGCGGACGGGGAGAGGCGCTCACCTTGCCGGCCTGAGTCTGGACAGCTGAGTCCTGGGTGAGTCCCCAGGGCGCTTGGCCATCGTTCTTCCGGCGGCCCCGCAGCACCTACCTAGGTCGTGGAACCTTACCTGGGGTCTACTCCGGCCCACTGAGCAACAAGACATATTCAGCTGCCTTTGGACCCGTTCATAATTCTCCGTAGGGAGCACGTTACAGACAGTTTTGCCATGGTTTAACGGATTTTCAATAGTAGTAGAAACAAAATTAAGGGGGCACCTGGGTGGCTGAGTGGGTGAGCGTCTGCCTTTGGTTCAGGTCGTGATCCTGGGTCCTGAGAGCCCCAGTCGGGTTCCTAGCATGCGTCTCCCTCTGCCTATGTCTCTGCCTCTCTCTCTGTCTCTCAAGAATAAATAAAATCCTAAAAGAGAAAAGAAATGGAATGAACTGTATATAGTAATTTATTTTTAATGGACATCTTCTTATACCAATGTTATTAAAAAGTGCATGCTGAGAGTAGTAATTCCCAGAATTGCTCAACATATGGACTGAAAATTATTTGGATACGGGGCAATGTCTGACTTCTATATCTGTGTACAGTTCATACCTATATTATTTTATGAGAGACCTTGGAAGGAGATTTTGAATTGGGAAGATGGTTCTGTCCGTGAATAGGAAGACTCATTTTTCTGAAAATGTGTACTTTGCCCGTGTTTATCAGTATTCCATAATGCAATAAAAACGTTATGGTTTTAAATTTTGAGCTTATACATGCTGTCTCTCTTTTTTTATTGTGATCAAATTAAAAAATTTTTGGGATTATTCACTGTATTGTACACCTGAACCTAATGTAACACTGTATGTCAACGAACTGGAACTAAAATTAAAACTTAAAAAGAGAATTTTTTTTTAGAATAGACAGATTTTCCCTTCTAGATATTAAAAATGTAGCTTAAATTTCCACAAATTATTCGTTTGCTAATAGCTGAAAAGCCGGATGAATGAATGGAACAGAATAGAAAATGCCAAACATCTAAATATATGTTAAGACTTTATAACTTGATGACACTTGGTGTCACTTGGTGACACTTCATATTAGTAGGAAGAGGTGAATCATTCATAGTGTTGATGATATATCTGCTATTTGAAGAAAACTAACTAGAATTTTATCTCATAAAAATAAGTTCCAGATGGAATGCAGATTAAAAATGTTAAATATGCAAAATAAAGTACGAAAGAAGAAAACACAAATTCTTATATGCCCGTTTCTTATGTTGGTGAAGACCATCCTGAAGACCATCCTAAGAATGACTGTAAAAGCAAGAATTCTGGAGGTTGATTTAGCCACATAAAAAATTAAAACCCTCTGTATATCATAAAATAATACTAACAAAATAAATGTGAATGTACTTGCAAAATATTTACGACATATGTGTATCAGATAAAAAAATATATCTTCAGGGACGCCTGGGTGGTTCAGCGGTTGAGCATCTGCCTTCGGACCAGGGCGTGAACCTGGGGTCCTGGGATCGAGTCCCATATCGGGCTCCCTGCATGGAGCCTGCTTCTCCATCTGCCTGTGTCTCTGCCTCTCTCTCTGTGTCTCTCATGAATAAATAAAACTATTAAAATACATATATATATTTATATATATTCATTTTACAGGGAATATTAAAGGAATGAAATAGAGGCCCCTGGATGGCCCAGTCATTTGGCTTCTTTTGACTTCTTATCAGGTCATGATTTCTGGGTCCTGGGATTTAGCCCTGGGTCAGGCTTCCTGCTCAGTGGGTGTCTGCTTTTCCCTCGGCCTCTCCCCTCTGCTGGTGCTCTCTCTCTCAAATAAATAAATAAAATCTAAAAAAAAAAAAAAAAAAAAAGGAATAAAGTCCCATTTTCCATCTGCAAGCTTTGTGAAGATAAAGAATGATGGTACTTATATATGTTAAGTTGCCTTAACATAAGCCACGACTTGAACCAATGGCAGATGCCTAAGTGACTGAGCCACCCAGGTGTCCCTCTTTCTAGTTAAAATTATTTGAGGGGTGGGGGAATGGTATTTTCTGACAACCTTTAGCCTCTTTGGGAGTAAGGGGAATATTTTTATCTGTACTTGTAGATTTTATTATGCATACATTAAATATATCCACATGTTTTTTGTTATGTGCAGCTTTATAACATGTAATAAGTAAATGATAATTTTATTTTAGTTAAATCCTTATGAAAATAAAAACTAGTAAATATAAATGATATTGCAAAAGCTTATAGAATTTTAGTAGTATCCGTCTTCTGAAAAAATAAAAAATAGCAAATATAAATGATTATTCCTATTTCAAAAGTATTACTTTACTTTTAAAAGTTTTCTTTAAAAATATTGAACTCTCCTAGTGCCTGGGTGGCTCAATCAGTTGAGCATCAGACTCTTGATTTTGACTATGGTCATGATCTCAGGTTTGTGGGCTCCACAACCTGTTGGGCTCCATGTTCAGTGGGAGACTGCTTGAGATTGTCTCCCTCTACCTCTGACCTTCACCCCACTCATGCATTCTCTCTTTCTCAAATAGATAAATCTTTAAAAAATATTGAACTCCCCAAATGTATGTATCTACCCTTTTAGTCCATCTATTTATCAAACAGAACCTAAACACAGGTTACGTAGCAGACATAATCTACTCAGGATCTTTTCATTCTTAAAAAGACTTCATGTTGCCCAGTACGGGCAAGATGAGAAATTTTTTTTTTATTTTTTAAAAACTTTTATTTTTAAGTAATCTCTGTATAGAGAGATTAAGGACACATGCTCTACTGACTGAGACAGCCAGGCACTGCTAAGAGAAATTTTACTTTATTTTCTAATGTTTAAAGATTTATTTATTTTAAAAAGAGAGAGAGGGTCGTGGGAGAGTGGAGGGACAGAGGAAGAGAGAGGATCTCAAGCAAACTCCACACTGAGCACGGAGCCTAATGTGGGGCTCCATCTTATAAACCTTGAGATCATCCTGAGCCAAAACCAAAAGTTAGACATTAAGCCAGCTGAGGCATCCAGGTGCCCCTAAGATAAGAAATTTAAAATCAAAGTATTAGGACTTAATCTCAACTGAAGCTTTTCCTTGGAACTTCCTGTCAAATGAAAACATTTCTGAAGATAGGAAATTGTAGAAGATAACCTTTACCTGCCTTTTTGAAATTTATAATAGTATTAAATACGAATATTTATAATTGGAAATACTTGATTTCTATAAATCTAAATATTTTCCATATATTTAAATGTTTAATAAAATGAGCTGTCCCTGGTCATGAATCCTCAGTTTCTTTTGGCTTAAAGTTCCTTGAAAATCAAAATAAGAATTACTTTAAAAAAATTCTTTTGTTATTTTAGTCCTCTTTTCCCATTAAGCTTTCAAGAACTAGAACTTTTTTTAGTTCTTGAAAAATGCCGACCATATGACTAGAAGTGCAATAGACCTGTTGTATATGTCATTATTTCATTTAAGGCACCATAGATTGTATGATGCCCCACTACATTATGTACCAAGGAGAAATTTTTTAAAATACTGCCATTTATAGATGTAAGACATTTTGAATTATAAATTGCATTGCAATGTCAGAGATATTAAAAGGTGTCAAAATGAGCATCTTGGAATCATTGAAATATAGTATTCTTGCTCATCCTTAAAACGTAGCTGCAAAGAAGGCATAATTGGATCAGTTTACCTAATTGAATGTTGTCTTTGTAAGTTGTAGTAGTAGTTATAATATTTCTCCTAGGAAGTATTCTAAACACTTTGCATAGTTCCCCATTTAAGGATCATGGTGAGGTCTTGTGAGATAACTATGCTTTATTTTATTTATTATTATTATTGTTTAATAATGTCTATAACCAACATGGGGCTCGAACCCCTGGCCCCTGAGATTGAGTCACATGCTCTTCATAGTGAGCCAAACAGGAGACCCAACATAAGTATTTCTATGCCCATTTTGTGGATGAGGAAATTGTGAAAAAGCTAAGTGATAACTATTAAGTGACAGAGTTCAAGTAGGAATCAAACCCAGGTTTGAGCTGCCTCCTGAGGTCATGCTCTTCCTAATCAGATAGGCTGCTCTTTTAATAGAGTGGTGAATAATCACTAATAAATATTATACCTTCTTCAAAAGAAAACTAAATCTTTGTTTTGAAGTCATAAGAATAACATGCTATTTAACATTTACAATTACATTAATTAATTGCATGTTTTGAAATAGTACACTGTAATTTCCTGACAAGTCCTTTCACTTTCACAGGACTGCTCTCCACTTGGCCTGTGCCAATGGCCATGTAGATGTGGTGACTATCCTGGTAGAGAGGAAATGCCAGCTCAACCTCCGTGATGATGAAAGTAGGACAGCTCTAATGAAGGTACGTGGTCACAGCTAAGTCTGCCTGAGATAGATTAGATTTAATTACTTGGAATGAACATTTGTTGCATTTAAACATAAGTTGTTGCTAAACCTGTGACATGTTTAATTTAAATTCCCCAAAATTATATTCTGTTTCTTGGTGTAATACTGACAGGCTGTACAATGCCAAGAAGAGGCATGTGCAACTATTCTGCTGGAACACGGTGCTGATCCAAATCTTAAGGACAACAAGGGCAACACCGCTCTCCATTATGCAGCCTTTGGTGACAATGTATCAATAGCAGAGAAGCTGCTTTTACAGAATGCAGATATAGAAGCAAAAAACAAGGTACAGATCAACTTTATTTACAAAGTGTTTGACACTATAAATATATTTATATATTTAGCTGTAAAAGATTTTATTTCATATATATATACATACACACACACACACACACACACACACACATACACATATATATATGTACACACAGATGCTGAATTTAATACATCAGGTCCTGTCATCATGGAAGCAACTCCAAAACCAAGGCAGGGAGGCCTAGGGAAAAGTGATGCATATGTAAAAGGCAAAGTTCCATCTCCCAGCCCCCCATCTACCCCAGAAAGAAAATCTTCTCGTTAGTGCCTGGGAGTAGATGGTGTACTCAGAGCCCAGGATTGAAGGCCTAGAGGGGAGTGAGGTGATGATGGAGGCTGAGTACTGTGCAGAGGCTTAGGGGATGAGTAGGAGACCGTGACCCAGAGGAGTAGCTTGGGTGAGTGTAAATGCGAGGAGAACGCAGCAGGTTGTAATACGCCGTGGGCACTCTAGGCCCTAAGGTTCAGAAGATGAGAGCAAGGGAATCCGGTCATGACATCCTACAGGGGGTATCTACTTGTGCTGGTAGCCACTCTGCCAGCCATGTACCACGGTGAGGTCTCCCATTCCGGAGAGTAGCTCCTGCTCAGCCTATGTAGTTCCTCAGTGGGGTGGTAGGTGGCCATGGGGAGCTGGTGATGACCACACTTGCTAGTCTCCCTGTGCTTTCGTTGACATGCATTGCCTTCAGTGGCTGCCCTTGTGGAAACACTGTTGTTTGCCATAGATAGGGTCGATTTCTCATATTTGGAAGCTCAAGCATTTACTGAATGATAATATTTGGAAATAACTGTCTAGGGTTTCACTTTAAATAATGATACTTTTTATTTTTAAATATTTTATTTATTTGAGAGAAAGAGAGCATGAGAGAGAGCAAACATGAGTAAGGAGGAAAGGCAGATGGAAGGGAAGAAGAGGCCTTCCCACTGAGCAGGTACCCTGAAGCACCGGGCTTGATCCCAGGATTAGGATCACGACCTAAGCCAAAGGTAGATGCTTAACCCTCTGAGCCACCCAGGCTCACAATGATCCTCATCCTTCCTTTTTTTTCTTTTTAAAGATTTTATTTGTTTTAGAGGGAGTGAGCGGGGATATGCAAGCAGGAGGTGGTGAGGGAGAATCTGAAGTAGACTCTGTGCTGAGCCTGACTCAGGGCTGGATCTTATGACTCAGATCATCACCTGAATCAAGACCAAGAATCATATACTTTTGGGTGCAATTGTAAATGGAACTGACTCCTTAATTTCTCTTTCTTCAGTCTCATTGTTAGTGTGTAAGAAATGCCACTGACTTCTGTGCATTGATTTTGTATCCTGCCACACTACCAAATTGCTGTATGAGTTCTAGCAATCTTGGGGTGGAGTCTTTTGGGTTTTCTATGTAGAGTATCATGTCATCGGTGAAGAGGGAGAGTTTGACTTCTTTGCCAATTTGAATGCCTTTTATTTCTTTTTGTTGCCTGATTGCTGAGGCTAGGACTTCTAGTACTATGTTGAATAGCAGTGGTGAGAGTGGACATCCCTGTCTTGTTCCTGATCTTAGGGGAAAGGCTTCCAGTGCTTCCCCATTGAGAATGATATTTGCTGTGGGCTTTTCATAGATGGCTTTTAAGATACATAGGAATAAACCTAACCAAAGAGGTAAAGGATCTACAGAACACTTCTGAAAAAAATTGAGGAAGACGCAAAGAGATGCAAAAGTATTCCATGTTCATGGATTGGAAGAATTAGTATTGTGAAAATGTCAATGGTACCCAAGGCATTTAATGTAATCCCTATCAAAACACATTTAATGCATATGCATTAAATGCAATCCCTATCAAAACACCATGGACTTTCTTCAGAGAGTTGGAACAAATTATTTTGAGATTTGTGTGGAATCAGAAAAGACCCCAAATAGCCAGGGGAATTTTAAAAAAGAAAACCATAGCTGGGGGCATCACAATGCCAGATTTCAGGTTGTACTACAAAGCTGTGGTCATCAAGACAGTGTGGTACTGGCACAAAAACAGACACATAGATCATTGGAACAGAATAGAGAACCCAGAAGTGGACCCTGAACCACTTAGTTGATTATGATCAACTAATATTCGATAAAGGAGGAAAGACTATCCACTGGAAGAAAGACAGTCTCTTCAATAAATGGTGCTGGGAAAATTGGACATCCACATGGAGAAGAATGAAAGTAGACCACTCTTGCACCATACACAAAGATGGATGAAAACTCGAAAGTGGATGAAAGATCTACATGTGAGACAAGAGTCCATCAAAATCCTAGAAGAGTACACAGGTAACACCCTTTTTGAACTTGGCCACAGTAACTTCTTGCAAGATACATCCATGAAGGCAAAAGAAACAAAAGCAAAAATGAACTATTGGGACTTCATCAAGATAAGAAGCTTTTGCACAGCAAAAGAAAGAGTCAACAAAACTAAAAGAAAACCTACAGCATGGGAGTAGATATTTGCAAATGATGTATCAGATAAAGGGCTAGTATCCAAGATCTATAAAGAACTTAGTAAACTCAACAGCAAAGAAACAAACAATCCAATCATGAAATGGGCAAAAGACATGAACAGAAATCTCACAAAGTAAGACATACACATGGCCAACATGCACATGAGAAAATGCTCTGCATCACTTGCCATCAGGGAAATACAAATCAAAACCACAATGAGATACCACCTCACACCAGTGAGAATGGGGAAAATTAACAAGGCAGGAAACCACAAATGTTGGAGAGGATGCGGAGAAAAGGGAAGCCTCTTACACTGTTGGTGGGAATGTGAACTGGTGCAGCCACTCTGGAAAACTGGGTGGAGGTTCCTCAAAGAGTTAAAAATAGACCTGCCCTATGACCCAGCAATTGCACTGTTGGGGATTTACCCCAAAGATTCAGATGCAAGGAAACGCCGGGACACCTGCATCCCGATGTTTCTAGCAGCAATGTCCACAATAGCCAAACTGTGGAAGGAGCCTCGGTGTCCATCGAAAGATGAATGGATAAAGATGTGGTTTATGTATCCAATGGAATATTACTCAGCCATTAGAAATGACAAATACCCACCATTTGCTTCCAGGTGGATGGAACTGGAGGGTATTATGCAGAATGAACTTAGTCAATCGGAGAAGGACAAACATTATATGGTCTCATTCATTCAGGGAATATAAAAAATAGTGAAAGGGAATAAAGTGGAAAGGAGAAGAAATGGATGGGAAATGTCAAAAAGGGAGATAGAACATGAAAGACTCCTAACTCTGGGAAACGAACTGGGGGTGGTGGAAGGGGAGGTGGGCGGGGTGTGGGGGTGAATGGGTGACGGGCACCGAGGGGGGCACTTGATGGGATGAGCACTGGGTGTTATTCTATATGCTGGCAAATTGAACACCAATAAAAAATAATTTTTTAATAAGAAAAAGACCAAGAATCAGTTGCTCAACTGAATGAGCCACTCAGTTCCCCCTAAATAATGATACTTGTAAGGAAGCATTAGAGATTGGAGCTTTCTTTTCTGTATTTATGGCAAATATTTATGAGAACACGGAATGTGTTAAAGGTAAAACCATATTTTCAAATATTTTTACTCACCCAATTTGTTTTTTTAATGAGTATAAAGCAACACAGGAAAGCAAAATTATCCTTGGAAATAGGCTTTATTGAAAACACAAAGCAAATGGATTTTACAATATAAAATCTTGCTGTTGAGACATTCCTACTTGATAAAAAAGCATTTATCAAAATGGACAGGATTTATCTTTCATTAGCCATGGTTTAAGAGGAACAAAAGAGAGGGAAAAGGATAAAGCAGAAATATTCAGAGCAATTTGGAAGTTCAGCAAATGAGGGGAAATAACAAGAAGAGGGCTTTTGATTGTGTTTGCTTTTCTTCAGTTTTTACATTTATGCAAGGTGTCTTCAATTTTCAGGGATAATCATTCTTCCTTTAGGAACAAGTGAGTGTGTAGTAAACTTGCCTAAAGTTCAATTCTAGAAGGATTCTGAAGAAATCAGTTTGGCAGTGAACAGGTGGTTGATTTAGTGAGCAAGAAGAGGGACACCTGGGTGGCTCAGCGATTAAACATATGCCTTTGGCTCAGGGCATGGTCTTTGGTCCTGGGATCAAGCCCCGCATCAGGTTCCTCGAGTTGAGCTTGCTTCTCCCTCTGCCTATATCTCTGCCTCTTTCCCTCTCTGTATCTCATGAATAAATAAATAAAATCTTAAAAAAAAAAAAAAGTAGGCAAGAAGAGGAAAAAACAAATAATTAACTGACATATTATCCTATTTGGCAGAATAGCCACTTAGATAAGAGTCTAAACAATGCTTGAGAATCTAAAGTGTCTTAATGGGAAGGAAGGAGTGTATAAATAATGGAATCAAGTTGCATTTTGAGTTTATTAGTCCTTTTTCTACCTCTACCCAGGGATTAAATGTAGGTTGGATAAATGACTCGTTTTTTTTTGTTTTTTGTTTTTGTTTTTTTTTTTTTTGTTTGGCTGAATTCTCAAATGATAGGGAGAATTGGCCACATAGGTGAAAGATGAGACTGACATGATTGTCTACTGCTCTAGTTCTCAGCTAGAATTGTGCTGGCGGATCACAGTCAACTAGGAAACTTTAAAAAAACTTACAAGGCTAAACTGTCCCCTGAAGATTTTGAGTAAATCCAATAACATGTGTACACAGACATGTGTATTTGGAAGTAGTTTTTTGAGATTCTGATAAAACTCTTGGCCAAGAACTACTGAAGGAATAAATATACATATATAAATTTAGAGATGTAAAAAAAATTAAATCTCTGGAAGAGCTGGAGTTTGATAGCTGCTACTTCCTTCAACTCTCTCCAACATTAGGCTTTCATGTGTCTCTATCTCTTTGAGAAGTTAAAATGAAAATTATTGGTCATATCTGTTGGCTTAAATATTACTTGCCTTTTCTTCCAACTATCAGTCACTCACTGGCACCCAGATGGGTAGTCTTTATGAGTAGTCTTTTAATAAGTAGAGTCTGATCCTTTAAAGATTTTATATCTTTTGTTACCATTCTGATTATTACAAGCAGGGTTTTCCCAATTGCAGCCATAGAAAATCATGAACCTTCTTTTTTAGTTGAAGCTGTGCAATAGACTGTCTTAGGATGCCTTTTAAATGCATTGGGCCCTGTCATAATCAGGACAGTAGTGTTAAACATCTGCATTTAGGTAGTGACAATGCAGATGGTAATTGTTTTAATAACTTAGCTTCAGCATTCCTCTGAACTCACTGTCTGTTTGGTTAACTATCTGGGGGAAATAAATACAAATAGATTATAGTTGAAACAAGCATTGGAAAATTCTGACAGTAGGTGTTATGAGTCTTCACAGCAATTTTCATTAGAAGGTGGGGCCTAGTTTTTTTTTGGTAAAACATGATCCTGATGCTTTAGGAAAGGTTTGATGTCCAAGTATTTGTTTTATGCACAGCCATTGGAAACAGTCATAGCAAATAGAAAAACACAAGTGGGCTATAGACTAAATGAGGCCCCTGGATATATTTAGTTTCCTCTGTCAATTGAGCTAACACTTAAAATTATGACACACATGAGGAACTCTGGATTTTGAACTTTTCTTATAGATCACTTCTGGTGCCTTGAGCCCATACTCAAGGGTATGCTGTGCAGAGGCTTTCCCTTTATGTGAGGCATGTGTCTCCTGTTTGCTCATGTCCTCGACGAGTTTCTTCACTTACTTGTGTCTCCTGCTTTGCCTCCATAAGCATTGAGTTTACAATTACTGTTTATGGTATATGTTTCTTTTTAATTTTTATTTTATTTTTTATTTTTATTTTTTTAATAAATTTATTTTTTATTGGTGTTCAATTTACCAACATACAGAATAACACCCAGTGCTCATCCCGTCAAGTGCCCCCCTCAGTGCCCGTCACCCATTCACCCCCGCCCCCCACACTCCTCCCCTTCCACCACCCCTAGTTCATGTCTCAGAGTTAGGAGTCTTTATGTTCTGTCTCCCTTTCTGACATTTCCCACCCATTTCTTCTCCCTTCCCTTATATTCCCTTTCACTATTATTTATATTCCCCAAATGAATGAGAACATACAATGTTTGTCCTTCTCCGATTGACTTACTTCACTCAGCATAATACTCTCCAGTTCCATCGACCTGGAAGCAAATGGTGGGTATTTGTCATTTCTAATGGTTGAGTAATATTCCATTGGATACATAAACCACATCTTCTTTATCCATTCATCTTTCGATGGACACCGAGGCTCCTACCACAGTTTGGCTATTGTGGACATTGCTGCTAGAAACATCGGGATGCAGGTGTCCCGGCGTTTCCTTGCATCTGAATCTTTGGGGTAAATCCCCAGCAGTGCAATTGCTGGGTCATAGGGCAGGTCTATTTTTAACTCTTTGAGGAACCTCCACCCAGTTTTCCAGAGTGGCTGCACCAGTTCACATTCCCACCAACAGTGTAAGAGGCTTCCCTTTTCTCCGCATCCTCTCCAACATTTGTGGTTTCCTGCCTTGTTAATTTTCCCCATTCTCACTGGTGTGAGGTGGTATCTCATTGTGGTTTTGATTTGTATTTCCCTGATGGCAAGTGATGCAGAGCAT
Organism: Nyctereutes procyonoides; assembly: GCF_905146905.1. NCBI lineage: Eukaryota > Metazoa > Chordata > Mammalia > Carnivora > Canidae > Nyctereutes > Nyctereutes procyonoides. The sequence goes on from NW_026575143.1 coordinate 4,319,088, forward strand.
TTTCTCATGTGCATGTTGGCCATGTGTATGTCTTACTTTGTGAGATTTCTGTTCATGTCTTTTGCCCATTTCATGATTGGATTGTTTGTTTCTTTGCTGTTGAGTTTACTAAGTTCTTTATAGATCTTGGATACTAGCCCTTTATCTGATACATCATTTGCAAATATCTACTCCCATGCTGTAGGTTTTCTTTTAGTTTTGTTGACTCTTTCTTTTGCTGTGCAAAAGCTTCTTATCTTGATGAAGTCCCAATAGTTCATTTTTGCTTTTGTTTCTTTTGCCTTCATGGATGTATCTTGCAAGAAGTTACTGTGGCCAAGTTCAAAAAGGGTGTTACCTGTGTACTCTTCTAGGATTTTGATGGACTCTTGTCTCACATGTAGATCTTTCATCCACTTTCGAGTTTTCATCCATCTTTGTGTATGGTGCAAGAGTGGTCTACTTTCATTCTTCTCCATGTGGATGTCCAATTTTCCCAGCACCATTTATTGAAGAGACTGTCTTTCTTCCAGTGGATAGTCTTTCCTCCTTTATCGAATATTAGTTGATCATAATCAACTAAGTGGTTCAGGGTCCACTTCTGGGTTCTCTATTCTGTTCCAATGATCTATGTGTCTGTTTTTGTGCCAGTACCACACTGTCTTGATGACCACAGCTTTGTAGTACAACCTGAAATCTGGCATTGTGATGCCCCCAGATATGGTTTTCTTTTTTAAAATTCCCCTGGCTATTCGGGGTCTTTTCTGATTCCACACAAATCTCAAAATAATTTGTTCTAACTCTCTGAAGAAAGTCCATGGTATTTTGATAGGGATTGCATTAAACGTGTAAATTGCCCTGGGTAACATTGACATTTTCACAATATTAGTTCTGCCAATCCATGAGCATAGAATATTTTTCCATCTCTTTGTGTCGTCCTCAATTTCTTTCAGAAGTGTTCTGTAGTTTTGAGGGTAGAGATCCTTTACCTCTTTGGTTAGGTTTATTCCTAGGTATCTTATGCTTTTGGGTGCAATTGTAAATGGGATTGACTCCTTAATTTCTTTTTCTTCAGTCTCATTGTTAGTGTATAGAAATGCCACTGACTTCTGGGCATTTTTTTGTATCCTGCCATGCTGCCAAATTGCTGTATGAGTTCTAGCAATCTTGGGGTGGAGGCTTTTGGGTTTTCTATGTAGAGTATCATGTCATCGGCGAAGAGGGAGAGTTTGACTACTTCTTTGCCAATTTGAATGCCTTTAATGTCTTTTTGTTGTCTGATTGCTGAGGCTAGGACTTCCAGTACTATGTTGAATAGCAGTGGTGAGAGTGGACATCCCTGTCTTGTTCCTGATCTTAGGGGAAAGGCTCCCAGTGCTTCCCCATTGAGAATGATATTTGCTGTGGGCTTTTCGTAGATGGCTTTTAAGATGTTGAGGAATATTCCCTCTATCCCTACGCTCTGAAGAGTTTTGATCAGGAATGGATGCTGTATTTTGTCAAATGCTTTCTCTGCATCTAATGAGAGGATCATATTGTTCCTGTTTTTTCTCTTGTTGATATGATGAATCACATTGATTGTTTTACAAGTGTTTGTTTATGGTATATGTTGATAAAGATTTCAAGATTTTCAGGATAATCCATATTAATTTATAATATATATTATGTATTCATGTTAATTTCTTAGAAATAGAATTTTCTTTTTCTTTTTTATTTCAATACTTTATTTATTTATTCATGGGCGACACAGAGAGAGGCAGAGACCTAGGCAGGGAGGGGAAGCAGGCTCTCTGTGGGGACCCTGTTGCAGGACTTGATCCCAGGACCCCAGGATCATGATATTCGACCACTGAGCCACCCAGGTCCCTCAGGAATGAATTTTCCAAATTAGACTTTATAAGTTGTTTTTTATATTCCTTTTGGAATATCTGTAAGCCATATGAGAGTAATCCTGGTTCTAGTTGGCTAGATTATGCATATTGCAGATAGTATTATCTTCCTCCTTGGTATTATTCCCCAAAAATGCAAATAATTTAGTAGCTTTGATTATGCTAAAAATAATCTGTATAAATCAGTATTAGAATTTTTTGTTTGATTAAAATATTTTATTTAAATTCAATTTGCCAGTATATAAACACCCGGTGCTCATCCAGTATTAGAATTTTTATTGATTAAAAAAAAAAGAATTTTTATTGATAAGCCATTATATTTTTATTTCTGATTTACATTTTGCCTAAAATATAAAATAATTATAAGTAGCAATCATAGTGGAAACTAGAATACAAACAGGTTTTTTTTAGAAGTAGATATGCTTTAGGATCCCAGAATTTTATAATTGAGAATAAAATCTCATATCGACTTATTTTCTTTCGCGTAATATCCTAAGTCAGTCATAGAAAGACAATTATATAATCTCATTCACATGTGGAATTTAAGAAACAAAACAGAGAATCAGGGATCCCTGGGTGGCGCAGCGGTTTGGCGCCTGCCTTTGGCCCAGGGCGCAATCCTGGAGACCCGGGATCGAATCCCACATCGGGCTCCCGGTGCATGGAGCCTGCTTTTCCCTCTGCCTGTGTCTCTGCCTCTCTCTCTCTCTCTCTCTCTCTCTCTCTCTCTCTCTCTGTGACTGTCATGGAATTAAGAAAAAAAAAAAAAGAGAATCATAGAGGAAGAGATGAAAAAATAAAAAAAGATGGAGTGAGGGACAAACCATAAGAGACTGTTAATTATAGGAACCAAACTGAGGGTCACTGGAGGGAGTGGGGTGGGAAGATGGGTTAACCCGGTGATGGACATTCGGAGGACACATGTTGGAAGGAGCACTGGGTGTTACATAGGACTGATGACTCACTGACCTCTACCTCTGAAACTAATAATACACTATATGTTATTAACTGAATTTAAATTAAAAAGGTAAAAGTTAAAAAAATCTCATATTGAGCTTTCTAACAGCTAAGATAAAAATTAATCATTTTATAATAGAAATTCCAGGGACTACTTATTTTTTGATCTGTTGATTTATTTTTAAAATTTTATTTAAATTCAATTTGCCAGGGGATCCCTGGATGGCTCAGCAGTTTAGCGCCTGCCTTTGACCCAGGGCGCGATCGGAGAGTCCTTGGATCAAGTCCCAGGTCAGGCTCCCAGCAGGGAGCCTGCTTCTCCCTCCTCCTGTGTCTCTGCCTCTCTCTGTCACTCTTTCTATGTCTATCATAAATAAATAAATAAATCTTTAAAAAAATAAATAAATTCAATTTGCCAACATAAAGTATAAAACCCAGTGCTCATCTCATCATGTGCCTTCCTTAACCAAGGATTATTTAGTATTAAGCAACGTTCATTTGAATCTTGTTTCTTTTATTTTTATTTATTTTTATTTTTAATTTTTACAAAGATTTATGTATTTCAGAGAGAGAACGCACACATGCACAGTCTTGTGGGGGTGGAGGAGGGGCAGAGGGATAGAGTATCTTAAACAAACCTGGTGCTGAGCACCCAGGGGAGCCCAGAACCCAATGCAGGGTTTGATCCCACGACCCTGAGATCACCACCTGAAACAAAACCAAGAGTCCCTCAATTAGCTGCGCCAACCAGGTGCCCTGAAACCTCTCTCTTTTCATTCGGAGTCCATCTCCTTAGTGACTTATTTGGAGCAGAAGTGATTTATGTTGACATCTGAGCTCCCCATACCATTGATAGAATAGAATCAAGCAAGTTTATACAACCTGGAGAAAACCTTCACTTTTATTGGAAAGTTCTTAAAACTATACCCCTGGGAACTCTTATTTCTCAACTATTTAGGTTTGCTACAAAAAGGTATTGTCAAATGGGGATAAGCAAATTTAAATGGACTTCTTTTGTGTTAGATATATAGTGCAGTTTTGTGATATTTCTCAAACACAAATGATCACTGAATCTTTCTTTTGGGGCACAGTATGTACCTTCTTGCAAAGTATATATTCTTTGGAATATAAGAAACACAACTCCAGAGGTATTCATTAAAATCAATAAAATACTTTAAGTATTTACTACTATGTTCTAGAGATTGGGGATACAGAGATAAAAAAAAATAGCACCTTCCTTTGAGAAGCTCTTGGTTTAGATGGGGTGCAATAAAATAACTAGAGTACACCATGATCTATATTGTGATAGAAGCAAAGATTCTTGGAAGCAGGCAACGTTTGAAGTGAGTTTGTAGAATGACTGCCATTCATCTGTTGAAGAGGTAGAGGTCTATTTTATTTTTTTAATTTTACTTTTTAAAATTTTTATTTTTTTGAGAGAAAATGAGCGAGCAAAAGAGAGAGCACAAGTGGAGGGGAGGGACAGAGGTAGAGGGAGAAGCTGACTCCTTGCTGCAGAGGGAACCCAAGGTGGGGCTCTATCCTGAGACCCTGGGATCATGACCTGAGCTCATGAGCTGAAGGCAAACACTTGACCAACTGAGCCACCCAGGCTCCCTGAGAAAGGGGTGTTTTAAAAAGAAGGAAAAGCTAGTGAAATCACAGAGGGATGAGAAGGAAGGGGCTATTTTTATTTCTTTCTATATGTTTAAGTTTAGAGGATCATTTAGAAGTTTTACAATTCAGTATGCAAATATGTAATTTTGTAAATTATAAGTTGTTTTTGCACTTTTACAGGATGACCTGACACCACTTTTAGTTGCTGTAAATGAAAACAAAGAGCAAATGGTGAAATTTTTAGTAGGAAAAGGAGCAAATATACTTGCAGTTGATAAGGTTAAAAGGTACAGTATTTTTTGTTATGTTTTTTTCTTTAAACCTTAACAATTTCTCAAGTCAGAAAGGTTAGCTTGGTAGCAAGAGGATTAATTTATAATTATGTGGTAATAATGTCAGCATGTCATCAGTTAGGTAGAAAGCAATTATTCTGACAGGCCAACATGAAGAACAGTGTATAGCAGAATTCAGAATCCTTTGTAAAATTGATCGATGTCATTTGCAATAGTTTTTTTGCCCTATGATTTTATATTAGCTAAAAGGGTTTCATGTTAATATTAGTTTTATAGTGTAGACTCCCAACTTTTAGTTATTTTATAACACAATTTTGGACCTCTTAACCCTTTTATTAATGTTTATTAAGTTTCTACTTCGTACTTTTCCTTAAAAGATGCATATTAAGCATTAATAGGAGTTGTTTTGTTTCTTGGATGACTCTTTGCATTATTACTTTTTGTGGAAGAATACTGATGTTGTTAGATGATCCTGAAGTGGTTAATTACTATTACCAGCTACTATGGGTTCATCAGTTTTTATTTTTCATGTCCTGTATGTTTTATTATTTTCATTTTTAATTGGTATCGGTAGAAGTATGAAAGAGAACTTTATTTGAATAGACTTTTACTTTAATGAGGAGAAATCATAGTTGGGTGATAAAGAGAAAAGAGATGGGCTTTAGATTCACAGAAGACTAGGTTTAATTCCTAGCTTGCCTCCTTGCTGGGTATGTGACCTTGGAAACAGATGCATTCATTTCCAGATATGAAGAAGAGGATAATAATATATTCTTCAAGGCTGGTGGTGTGTAAATAATATTTTATATATATAGCATTTAATTTAGTGCCTACTACATGCTTAACTTAGCATCATCAACTGCAACTATGACTGTTTTATTAGTAGTAGTATTAATATTATTGTTTTAAACCTGTAAATAGCTTTTACACTGACCTGGTCTCCAGGTGGCTTGGAGGTACACTGTATCAGTTTAAGGAAGAAATGGAGAATATTTTTAAAATAACTTTATTTATTTATTCGTGAGAGACACAGAGAGAGAGCTAGAGACACAGGCAGAGAGGGAGAAGCAGGCTCCATGCAGGGAGCTCAATGTGGGACTCAGGCCCTGAGCCAAAGGCAGAGACGCTCAACCTTTGAGCCACCTAGGTGTTGCAAAATGGAGAATTCTTTTTAAAAACCCTCACCTATTGAGATAAGTGATCTCAGCATAGTTTCTTGTTCATCAAAGGATTTTAAATTAGCAACTTCTACTATAATACCCATGTGGAACAATAGGCTTCTTTATTGTTCCTTCATTTTAGCCATGGGGGTAATTTTCAAAGATGAACACTTGAACATGTTAGTGGTCAATTCTGTAGCAACAAGTGAGATGTTACCCTGATAAAATATATCAAATTAGGTGCTTAAATACTCTGAGTTCTTAAGGATGAAGTTATCTTTCTGTTATTTTAGAACGGTCCTCAAGCTTGCTATAAAATATGCTGTAAAAGATGAACCATGAAATATACTCAGGCTTCTCTTTAGAAAGGTTTTCTTAAGATGTATATGGATGGACTGCAGAAGAATATGCTATTATTAATAGTTTTAATATATAAGTGTTTACATTAAATGCTAGTCATTACTGTGCTACCTGGGTGGCTCAGCTGTTGAGCATCTGACTTGGACTCAGGGCACCATCCCGGGGTCTGAGGATTGAGTCCCACATCTGGCTCCCTGCGAGGAGCCTGGTTCTCCCTCTGCCAATGTCTCTGCCTCCTCTCTCTCTGTAAGTCTGTCATGATTCAGTAAATAAAATTTTAAAATAAAGTGAAAATGACTTTAAAAATGCTAGTTATTACTATACCAGGGTTTAAAATATGGTAAAATACTGTTACTTTCTATGTAACAGCTGAGAAGTTATAATTTGATTCAGGTAGTTTGGGGATGGCAGTGAGTTAGAGCCTATCATCAGCCAGAAACAAAGCAAAAGGCTAGACTAGTTAGGAGTAGCAATGGGTGCAGGATTCTTTATGTCAGGACTCTTGAGACCTTTATCCTTAGGGATCCTCACTGTATCTGTTTCATTCCGACTATAACCCTTCTGCATGGGGTACACATAATGTTACATCTGGGTGCTTTTAAAAAAGATTTTGTTTATTTATTTGAGAGAGAGCACAAGTGAGGAGGTGCAGCGGAGGGAGAGGGAGAAGTCAACACTGCTGAGCTGGGAACCTGACACAGGGCTAGATCCTGAGACCATGACCTGAGCCAAAGGCAGATGCTTAACCTACTGAGCCACCCAGGCACCTCATTATCTGTTTTTTCTAACTAGTTACTTGTGTCTTAAGATGTTCAGTTCAGTAGAAAACGCTATACTTTTCCTTGAGGGTTATGGCCTATACTTTCCCCCTTGAATTTTCCAAGAACATAAGGATTTCCCTAATACCAGAGAGACATTCCTCCTTCATAAGCCATTTGGATGGAAAAAAGGACATGCTCATCATCCTGTGGTTTCCGTTGATTCTGTTCCTGCAGCATCGCTATTGAAACTGGTTCTGCAGTCTGATCATGATTGACTTTTACTCCCAGGATGCCCTTGCTAATCCTCATTCCTCAGTCCTCATGGTGATCCACACTTAGACTTCAAACTTACAACCTTTTTTAGTTTATTACATATGATTATGTGCTCAGCTGCTATTCCAAAGCACTGGCATGCTATTCTGGCAGCTGGGACTCCTGGCTTTAGCCCCATACACCCTTTCCTTCATACTCAAAAACCTTATGTGGAAACCATATGTTAGCCCAGACCTTCATGATGAATTATCCTTTGAGGATTTTGTTCGTCTTTTCTGCTAGCAGATTTTAGTTGTGACCATTCTAAGCTGTTAAAGACATTCAAATAATGCTACAGGAAGAGACTGGACTTTGCTTTCTCCTTTGTTCCTAGATCTATACCCCAAGCCTCCTTTAAATCCTGTGGAGAGCCTTTTCTTATTAGGTCATGGAAGGTCTCATATTGCCCTTCCCAGAGTAGTGGGCATCACCTTTCCTGAGAGGCCATGTTTTGGGTATAATATCTCATTAAATCCTCCTCTAACAACCTCGTAAACTAAGACAATAAAATTCCTATTTTAGAGGAAGACTTTGACTGGAAGAGAAGTGCCTGGTCCAAGAACAAATAGCTGTTGGTTATAGAGCTAGGACTTCAGGGTTTGAGACACTTTCCATTATGGCAAGCTCTTAGTTTACTGAGCTATAATGCCCTCAATTCATGACTAGTTGATCTTACTTTTGATTCTCCTTTAATTATAATTACATACTTAATAAAAGTTTTTAGAACTTATAAATTTTAAGTATCTATTGGGTAATTTAAGTTTTGATGTTAACTCTGATATTGTTTGAAATACTCAAGAATTTGATACATTTGGTAAATGTTTTTCATATCAGTATTAAAAGAGTAACATTGTTTATCACTCTTTGTTATACGTAGCAGTCACCAACTAATTTCTGAACATAAAGAAGAAATGAAACCTGAAAATTCTTCACAAAATCACAATCTAGGTATGACTTTTTAGAGTGAATTACATATGGTAATGGTCCTAACATAGATGAAGTCAGAGTAAGGAAGTTTTGATAATGAAAGAGCAATGAAAAAAAGAAAACAAATCCAATGTGTAAATTGCATGGGTATTTTTTTTCTTAATTTCTTTCTTAATAGTCTAGGATTCAGAATTATTTAAGAAGTTAATTGTAGGAAATATAAGATATGAGGCAATATTGTCTGAAAAAATTCATTATTTTAGTTTTTTTTAAGATTTTATTGATTTATTCATAAGAGACACACAAAAAGAGGCAGAGACATAGGCAGAGGGAGAAGCAGGCTCTGTGCAGAAGCCCGATGTGGTACTCAGTCCCAGAACCTTGGGGTCACAACCTGAGCCAAAGGCAGTTGCTCAACCACTGGCCCACCCAGGTCCCTTATTATTAGTTTTGATACCTAAAATCCCAAGTGGTATCTTTGTGTAAATAAGGAAAAAAAGATTTTTAAGTTAGTATTTTTATGTTTCCTCTATAAACGTTATAAAAAATTATACTTGTTATAAAAATGGATCTTTTAATTTTTACAAGTAGATTTCACTTCGCAAATATTATTACATAGTGATTTGTCTCATTAAAAAGGAACTATCCTTAAAACTGGAACTCTGCAATACCCTGCTGGTACTTTATAGAAATGGCAAACAATAAGAACTACAAAACTTAGTGTGCAGCAGTACCAATGAGGTTGTTTTTTTAAAATGTAACTATAGTACGGAAGCCTGTTGAGAAGTGAGAAGAGTACGTTATTTTACATGTTATATCAACACAATCTCACTATTAGTAACTTCATTTCTCTTAAGTCAAAATGTGATATGTTGACTTAATGAGGACAATGTTTTCTCCTGTTTGTTGAATAATACCATAATTTTGTAGGAATGAGATACTCTGCTGCCATTAGTTAAAAGATTATCATCATAAATATTCAAATAGGGCAACTTGGGCTCAACAAATTATAATCAAAGCACAAAAATGGTTCCCAGTAACAAAGATGTTAACATTGCTTCCTAGATGTGGGGCCTAGTACATTTTATGGTTTGAAATGTAGGAAGAAACCTTTAAGTTAGTGATTCTCTATCACAGAAATTCTTTAGGTTGGCTTTGGTTTTGCGTGTTACAGGAAACAAAGATGAAATAGAGTTTTGGTCTTTAAAGGTGCTCATAATAGAATAGAGCTATCTTTGTGTGTGTGTGTTTTTTTTTAAGATTTTTATTTATTTATTCATGAGGGAGAGAGAGAGAAAGAGGTAGAGACACAGGCAGAGGGAGAAGCAGGCTCCATGCAGGGAGCCTGATGTGGGACTCAATCCCGGGATTATAGGATCATGCCCTGGGCCGAAGGCAGGTGCTAAACTGCTGAGCCACCCAGGGATCCCCTAGCAGGTGACTTCTAATAGTGACTATAATGGTGACACCTGGGTGGCTTAGTTAGGCATCAACCCTTGGTGGCTCAGGTATGATCTCATGAGATGAAGCCCCACATTGTGTTGGGCGTTGGATTCTTTGCTCACTGGGGAGTCGGCTTGAAGATTCTCTTTCTTTGCCCCTCCCCTCCACTCTTATACCCTCACTTGCATGCATGCTATCACTAAAATAAATAAATAAATCTTTAAAAAAACAAACAAATAGGGACTAAAACAATAGGAACCAGAATTGTTTTGATGGTTCAGTGATGTCATCAGGATCCCACTTGTCTCCTTTTCAGCTTTCAGGTTGGCAGTATTTTTTCTCTCCTTTCCTTTTTTTTTTTTTTGTTTTTTGTTTTTAGATTTTATTTATTTATTCATGAGGGACACACAGAGAGAGAGAGAGAGGTAGAGACACAGGCAGAGGGAGAAGCAGGCTCCATGCGGGGCGCCTGATGTGGGACTCAATCCTGGGACTATAGGATCTCGCCCTGGGCGGAAGGCAGGTGCTAAACCGCCGAACAACCCAGGGATCCCCAATAAAAGATTTTAAAAAGAGTTTATTTATTTATTTGAGAGAGAGAGAGACAGACAGCCCAAGTGAGGTGGGAGGGCAGAGGGAGAGAGAAAAGCAGACTCCCTGAGGGTCTCCACCCAGGACCCCAGGATCATGGCCTCAGCTGAGCTGAACTGTGATGAGGTGTTTCATCCTGAACTTAGCAGTCTCTACTGAAAAGCTGGAGAAGTTCCACTGTGTTACAGCCAAATATGTATAGTCTGTTTTAACTGCTCCTAGTAGTGGAAGTCCAGAAAACTCATGCTATTTAAGTTTGCCATTGTCACTTTATGATAATGACTCTGCTAATGACACCATTTCCTGTCAGTCTCATGGGGTTTGGTTACAATAATGGTCATTAGAAACATTCACTTGTAGGTATCACATTCTGATAACGAGAATTCTTTTCTTGAATTTGGTAAATATAGAGGAGAAAATGAGATTTCTTAATGCATTAACTGCCTACCAAAAGTACAATTAATATCCACTGTGGTGTGGTTTCCAGGTATGGTCCCAAAGGAATACTTTTTAACAAGTCATCATCAGTCTTACACTTTTAATATTCTGTATTTTTCTATTGTTGATTTAAAATGTTTTTTGCTGCTTTCTTTACTAGCGGAGAAGAATTCTGAAGAAGACTCTTTAAGCAGGTAGGATTTTTATGGATTTTTAAAAATTATGTGTTAACTAAGGGAGTGCAGAGAAAAGCATTTGTTGAGTGTTGTCTTCTGGGCTAGACATTATATTATGTGCTTAATATGTGTTATATAGTCATTGCAATAGTTTCACCAAGTAGCTGTGCTGTTATAGCCTACTTTTTATTAATTAGTCAGCTGTGGTTCAGGGAGGTGGATTAATTGACCCAGGATTCCATAGTTAATGAATAGCAGACCCATGATTTGACTGTTAGCCTGTGTGGCTCCCACATCCATTCTTTTGTCCCTCAGCAGCACTGGAATTAGGATACAGATCTTAGATCAACTCAGAAAGTTGAATTTCACTATGTGTTAACTCTGGTTTAGAGTTTTCCTAAGAACCAGGCTAGTCCAAGCATTTTCCTAATATATTTGACACCACTAGTGATAACTAGAGGTAATTATTGCAGTGGTAACTAGTTTCTTGTTTTTACTGTCAAAGATTTTGGAGTGGATCTCAGTTACCTATGGCCACAGTACCATAGCTTTTACATAAGCAAGCCCTAGTGTGGCAAGTTCTTAGATATAGTGCCGTCTGCTCCCCTTGAGATGAATGATTTTTCTGAGAGTGAAGGATACGTAACCTAGGTATAGACCATGTTACGTTAATTAAATGTATCATCTATTTAGAGGATATTTCTAAGCCGTTGTCTATTTACTGACTTCTCAGTCTAATTTTCCCCTTTAAGCCTTTGATAAATTCTGTGAAGCTTTTTCTTTCTTTTTCTTTTTCTTTCTTTTTTTTTTTTTTTTGTAGAATTTTTTCCTTTTCTCCATGCTTTTTCTATAGGCTTTACTTGATTTTTTTGTTAATTTTCTTCTCCAATTTTCTTGGTGTTTATTTTATTCCATTACTTTTTTCCATTTCTGCCAGCTAAGTATTCTGCATTTTTCTACAGACAAAAAGAAAAGCAGATAGAATTTCAGGGTTTTAAAGAATCTTAGAGATGCGTTAATCAAAATACCCCCTGGCACAGTAACCCATGTTTAACATCCTTACCAAGTAGTTGTTGAAGTGGAGAATTTGAAACTCAAAAGGGATTAAAGTGACTTACTTGGATTTGATACGTGACAGAAATGAGGTTTAAATTTAGATTTTTCCCCTTTCTTTTTCTCATCTTGTAGGTAAATCTTTAACCATAGAAAGATAGGGAGTGGGTCTACTGGGAATTAGCAGGGAGGGCACGTTTCAAGAAGAACCACACTGGTTGAATAGGAATAAGAGTTTTAGAAAAGATGTGAGAATATTGGGGTTTATGACAAGATAGATACAGATGAATTACAAGAACGAAGGACACAAGATATTGGGTGTTGTTTAGAAAGGTATATTAAAATAGAGGGTTCCAGAGAGTCCTGAGCAGCTTTTTTATTTGTTGGTTTAATTGAAGGAACTAGCATACTTCAGGGTTTCTGTTGAGAAACATTAAAATCATTTGAGTCACTGGCAAGAGTGTTTACAGCAAATAGGAATGGGATATCACCGACTTCTACCCCAACTTACAGAAGGTGGCTTAGATCCTCTCAAATAATAGGAGAAATGGAGATTCTGAAGTATATAGATGAATGGCCCAAGATAGTGGTCTTGTCATCGCTCCACCTCTTTTCCTAATTCTTGGTTGCCCATCCCATGTATGTGTAGGGTTTGGTGGAGTAGGACTGGCTGTCAGATCAATAACAGAGCTTCATCTGGGTAGTTGGTAGCATGCCTGCATTGAGATGACTGCATGGATGACTCAGACTCCATTTAGCTGTTCTCCAGGGGCAGGAGATAGCTCCTATTCTTGGTCATTTAGGCCTTTCCTTGTTTTGGGAGTCTGTGGCTTGGCAGGCTAAAGACTTAAACGTTGGAGAGTGCCACGGAGCCCTGCAGAGGAGTGTCCAGGAGTGGGAGCTCACAAAAGGAAAATATTAGGCATTATGTAGCGAAATAGAGGCACAGCTATCAAGACTATTTTTATAGCAGTCTCTTCCTGGGTATCTGAGTGCCCTTGACGATTTTTAACATCTTGCTAGTTTATGGAAATAAACTATGTAAATAAAGCAGGACTTCTGGAGGGGAAAAGCTGAATTTTATAATTTTTAATCTTTCAATCGCTCCGGGAGTAATATTCCCACTAATTACATATACATTTGTTGTTTAACATTTGTTTGTTTTTTTGTTTGTTTATTTATTTAAAATTTAAGTATAGTTGACACAATGTTATGTTAGTTTCAGATGTACAGCATAGTGATTCAGCAGGTCCATATTGTTACCCATGCTTACCACAAGTGCAGTTACTATGTGTTACTGCATAATGCTATTACAATGCTATTGACTATATTCCCTATGCTGTACTTTTATCCCTGTGACTTACTATAACTGGAATGCTGAACCTCCCACTTCCCTTCACCCATTTTGTCAGTCCCCCACCCACTTCCTTTCTGGCAATACAGAATTCTCAGGAGGGGCAAGATGGCTGAAGAGCAGGGTCCCCAAATCACCTGTCCCCACAAAATTACCTAGATAACCTTCAAATCATCCTGAAAATCTACGAATTCGGCCTGAGATTTAAAGAGAGATCAGCTGGAACGCTACAGTGAGAAGAGTTCGCGCTTCTATCAAGGTAGGAAGACGGGGAAAAAGAAATAAAGACACAAAAGGCCTCCGAGGGGGAGGGGCCCCGCGAGGAGCCGGGCTGAGGCCGGGGCGAGTGTCCCCAGGACAGGAGAGCCCCGTCCCGGAGGAGCAGGAGCTGCACCAACCTTCCCGGGCGGGCGGAAAGGGGCTCGCAGGGAGCTGGAGCAGGACCCAGGAGGGCGGGGATGCCCTCGGGCTCCCGGGGACACTAACAGACACCTGCGCCCCGGGAGAGTGCGCCGAGCTCCCTAAGGGCTGCAGCGCGCACGGCGGGGCCGGAGCAGCTCGGAGGGGCTTGGGCGGCGGCTCCGCGGAGGGGGCTGCGGGGCGGGAGCGCGAATCCCACAGCGCAGGCCCCGGAGCACAGGGCGCCGGGACACAGCCCAGGATCCGGCCTCCCCCGGGACAGGCAGAGGCCGGGAGGGCCCAGGACAGCGAGGACGCTCCTGCCCGAGCTGAGCAGATCAGCGGCCCCGCCCCGGAGCCTCCAGGCCCTGCAGACAGAGAGCCCCAGTAGTTCCTGAGGAGGCTGAATCCAGGCTTCCAGAGTTGCCATAGCCACTGCGGCTGTTCCTCCTGGGGCCTCACGGGGTAAACAACCCCCGCTGAGCCCTGCAGCAGGCAGGGGCAGAGCAGCTCCCCCAAGTGCTAACACCTGAAAATCAGCACAACAGGCCCCTCCCCCAGAAGACCAGCTAGACGGACCAGTTCCAGGGGAAGTCAAGGGACTTAAAGTCTACAGATTCAGAAGATACTCCCCCGTTTTCCAATACAACTTGTTTTTGGCCACTCTGCACTGAGCAAAATGACTAGAAGGAAAACCTCACCTCAAAAGACAGAATCAGAAACAGCCCTCTCTCCCACAGAGTTACAAAATCTGGATTACAATTCAATGTCAGAAAGCCAATTCAGAAGCACTATTATACAGCTACTGGTGGCTCTAGAAAAAAGCATTAAGGACTCACGAGACTTCATGACTGCAGAATTTAGATCCAATCAGGCAGAAATTAAAAATCAATTGAATGAGATGCAATCCAAACTAGAAGTCCTAACGACGGGAGGGTTAACGAGGTGGAAGAACGAGTGAGTGACATAGAAGACAAGTTAATGGCAAAGAGGGAAACTGAGGAAAAAGGAAACAAACAATTAAAGGACCATGAAGACAGATTAAGGGAAATAAATGACAGCCTGAGGAAGAAAAACCTACGTTTAATTGGGGTTCCCGAGGGCGCCGAATGGGACAGAGGGCCAGAATATGTATTTGAACAAATCCTAGCTGAAATCTTTCCCAATCTGGGAAGGGAAACAGGCATTCAGATCCAGGAAATAGAGAGATCCCCTCCTAAAATCAATAAAAACCGTTCAACACCTCGACATTTAATAGTGAAGCTTGCAAATTCCAAAGATAAAGAGAAGATCCTTAAAGCAGCAAGAGACAAGAAGTCCCTGACTTTCATGGGGAGGAATATTAGGGTAACAGCAGACCTCTCCACAGAGACCTGGCAGGCCAGAAAGGGCTGGCAGGATATATTTAGGGTCCTAAATGAGAAGAACATGCAACCAAGAATACTTTATCCAGCAAGGCTCTCATTCAAAATGGAAGGAGAGATAAAGAGCTTCCAAGACAGGCAGGAACTGAAAGAATATGTGACCTCCAAACCAGCTCTGCAAGAAATTTTAAGGGGGACTCTTAAAATTCCCCTTTAAGAAGAAGTTCAGTGGAACAATCCACAAAAACAAGGACTAAATAGATACCATGATGACACTAAACTCATATCTGTCAATAGTAACTCTGAACGTGAACGGGCTTAATGACCCCATCAAAAGGCGCAGGGTTTCAGACTGGATAAAAAAGCAGGACCCATCTATTTGCTGTCTACAAGAGACTCATTTTAGACAGAAGGACACCTACAACCTGAAAATAAAAGGTTGGAGAACCATTTACCATTCAAATGGTTCTCAAAATATACCCTAAAAACTGTAGAACACTTCTGAAAGAAATTGAGGAAGACACAAAGAGATGGAAAAATATTCCATGCTCATGGATTGGCAGAATTAATATTGTGAAAATGTCAATGTTACCCAGGGCAATTTACATGTATAATGCAATCCCTATCAAAATACCATGGACTTTCTTCAGAGACTTAGAACAAATTATTTTAAGATTTGTGTGGAATCAGAAAAGACCCCGAACAGCCAGGGGAATTTTAAAAAAAAGGAAACCATATCTGGGGGCATCACAATGCCAGATTTCAGGTTGTACTACAAAGCTGTGGTCATCAAGACAGTGTGGTACTGGCACAAAAACAGACACATAGATCAATGGAACAGAATAGAGAACCCAGAAGTGGACCCTGAACTTTATGGTCAACTAATATTCGATAAAGGAGGAAAGACGATCCACTGGAAGAAAGACAGTCTCTTCAATAAATGGTGCTGGGAAAATTGGACATCCACATGCAGAAGAATGAAACTGGACCACTCTCTTGCACCATACACAAAGATAAACTCAAAATGGATGAAAGATCTACATGTGAGACAAGATTCCATCAAAATCCTAGAGGAGAACTCAGGCAACACCCTTTTTGAACTTGGCCACAGTAACTTCTTGCAAGATACATCCACGAAAACAAAAGAAACAAAAGCAAAAATGAACTAATGGGACGTCATCAAGATAAGAATCTTTTACACAGCAAAGGATACAGTTAACAAAACTCAAAGACAACCTACAGAATGGGAGAAGATATTTGCAAATAACATATCAGATAAAGGGCTAGTGTCCAAAATCTATAAAGAACTTATTAAACTCAACAGCAAAGAAACAATCCAATCATGAAATGGGCAAAAGACATGAAGAGAAATCTCACAAAGTAAGACATACACATGGCCAACATGCACATGAGAACATGCTCTGCATCACTTGCCATCAGGGAAATACTGATCAAAACCACAATGAGATACCACCTCACACCAATGAGAATGGGGAAAATTAACAAGGCAGGAAACAACAAATGTTGGAGAGGATGTGGAGAAAAGGGAATCCTCTTACACTGTTGGTGGGAATGTGAACTGGTGCTGCCACTCTGGAAAACTGTGTGGAGGTTCCTCAAGAATTAAAAATAGACCTGCCCTATGACCCAGCAATTGCACTGTTAGGGATTTACCCCAAAGATTCAGATGCAGTTAAACGCCGGGACACCTACACCCCGATGTTTCTAGCAGCCATGTCCACAATAGCCAAACTCTGGAGGGAGCCTTGGTGTCCATCGAAGGATGAATGGATAAAGATGTGGTTTATGTATACAATGGAATATTACTCAGCCGTTAGAAACGACAAATACCCACAATTTGCTTCCAGGTGGATGGAACTGGAGGGTATTATGCTAAGTGAAGTAAGTCAATCGGAGAAGGACAAACAGTGTATGTTCTCATTCATTTGGGGAATATGAATAATAGTGAAAGGGAATATAAGGGAAGGGAGAAGAAATGTGTGAGAAATATCAGAAAGGGACACAGAACATAAAGACTTCTAACTCTGGGAAATGAACTAGGGGTGGTGGAGGGGGAGGAGGGCGGGGGGTGGGGGTGTTGGGTGACGGGCACTGAGGGGGACACTTGACGGGATGAGCACTGGGTGTTATTCTGTATGTTGGTAAATTGAACACCAATAAAAATTAATTTATTAAAAAAATACAGAATTCTCTGTATTTATGGGTCTGTTTCTGCTTTTTGTTTGTTCAGTTGCTCTGCTTTTTGATTCTACATATAAGTGAAATCATATAGTATTTGTCTACTTCTGTCTGACTTATTTCATTTATCCGCCAGGTAATCCACATTGTTGCAAATGGCAGGATTTAATTCTTTTTATCACTTAGTAATATTCCTCTCTGTGTGTGTGTGTGTGTATGTGTGTGTGTGTTACACATCTGTTGATGGACAGAGGTTGCTTTCGTATCTTGGCTGTTGTAAATAATGCTGCAATAAACATTGGGGTACATATATCTTTTCAAGTTAGTGTTCTCTTTTTCCTTGGGTAAGTAAGTACCTAGTAGTAGAATTACTGGATCATGTGGTATTTCTATTTGTACTTCTTCAGGGAACTCCATACCGTTTTTCACAGTGGCTGCACCAATTTCTATCCGCCTCCCCAGTGCACGAGGGTTCCTTTTTCTCTGCATCTTCAGCAACACTTGTTTTTTTGTGTTTTTGATTCTAGCCATTCTGACAGGTGTAAGTTGATAATTCACAGTGGTTAACTTTTGTATAATTAGCTTTCAAACATTTCAGAGAATTCTTTACCTGTCACACTTAGTTATGGGAACTAAGATATGGGGCCTTTACTGGATATTTCACAGGATAGGAGAGGTGAAAGCAAAATAGATAACTAAAACCTTTTTAAAAACAGAGGCCAAGGGGCACCTGGCTGGCTCAGCGGTTGAGCATCTGACTTTGGCTCAGGGCATGGTCCCGGGGTCCCAGGATCGAGTTCCCCATTGGGCTCCCTCCATGGAGTCTGCTTCTCCCTCTGTCTGTGTCTCTGTCTCTTTCTCTGTGTCTCTAATGTATACATAAGTAAAACCTAAAAAAAAAAAAAAAAATAGAGGCCAAAGGGCGCCTGGCTGGCTCAGTCAGTTAAGTGTCTGCCTTTGGCTTGGGTCATGATCTCAGGGTCCTGGGATGGAGCCCCACATCATGGGGCTCTCTGCTCAGTGGGGCCCCTGCTTCTTTTTCTCCCTCTGCCTGCCTCTCTGCCTAGTTGCACACTCTTTCTCTTTCTCTCTCTCTGTCAAATAAATAAATAAATAAATAAATAAATAAATAAATAAATAAATAAATAAATAAAATCTTTAAAAAAATAACAAGCCAAATTTTGAGAGACCTGTACTCTGACAAACTATAAAACTTTGGTGAAAGAAATTGAAGATGACACAAAGAATGGGAAGGACATTCTATGCTCACGGATTGGAAGAACACCTATTGTTAAAATGTGTATAGTACCCAAAGCAATCTACAAATTTAGTGCAATGCCTATTAAAATCCAACAGCATGTTTCACATAACTAGGGCAAACAAGCCTAAAATTTGTATGGAACCACTGAACACCTCAAATACCCAAAGCAATTTTGGAAAAAGAAAAATATAACTGGAGGTATCACTATGCTATATTTCAAGTTATATTACAAACCTGTGGTAATATAAACAGTATTGTATTGGCATAAAAATAGATGCAAAAATCAGTATAATAGTATAGAAAATCCAGAAATAAGCCCATAACTATGTGGTTAATCTTTGACAAAGCAGGAAAGAATATCCAGTGGTTTGAAAAGGCTGTGTGTTCAACAAATGATGCTGGGAAAACTGAATGGTGTATGAAAAGAATGAAACAGGATCATTTTCTTTCACCATTTACTAAAATTAACTCAAAATGGTTTAAAGATATAAATATGCCACATGAAACCATTTTATCCTTGAAGAGAGCACAGACAATGATCTCTCTGGTATTAGCTGTAACAATATTTTTTTTGCTAAAAGAATTTTTTTCGGGGGGGTTATGTCTCCTGAAGCAAAAGCAAAATAAAGTTTGGGGCTCCATCAAAATCAAAAGCTTTTGCAGAGTGAAGGAATCAATCCACGAAACTAAAGGCAAAATACAGAATGGGAGAAGAAATTTGCATATGACATATCTGATAAAGGGTTTGTATAAGAATATAAAGAACTGATACATCTCAACACCCAAAACACAACCCAGATAATAAATGACCAGAAGACATTATATGTTTCCAAAGAAGATGTACAGTTGGCCAACAGACATATAAAAAGATGATCAGCATCACACATCATCAGGGAAATGCAAATTAAAACTACAATGAGAGAGCACTGCACACCTGTCAGAATGGCTAAAATAAAAAAACACAAGAAGTGTAGATGAGGATGTGGAGAAAAAAGGAACCCTGTTGCACTGTTAGTGGGAGTGCAAACTGGTACAGCCACTGTGGGAAACCGTATGGAGGTTCCTCAAAAAGTTAAAAACAGAACGAACCTACAATCCAGTAATTGCACTACTGCATATTTACCCAAATGTGACAAACAATCCCAATTCAAAGGGATACATGCACCCCATGTTTTTACTACAGCATTATTTGCAATAAACAGTCCAAGTGTGTGTGTTGATAGATTAGTGGATAAAGAAGAAGTGGTATATATATATACACAATGGAATATTGTTCAGCCATAGAAACGAATGAAATCTTGTCATTTGTAATGACATGGTGGAGCTAGAGCGTATTCTAAGTGAAATAAGTCAGAGAAAGACAAATACCATATGATTTCACTCCTAAGTAAAATGTAAGAAACAAAATTAAAATGAGTGAAGGAGAAAAAACGACAGACAAGCCAAGAAGCAGACTACTATAGAGAAGAAACTGATGGTTACCAGGGGGGAGGTTGGTAGGGGAATGGGTGAAATAGGAGATGGGAATTAAGGAATGCACTTGTCATGATGAGTACGGGGTGATATATGGAATTACCGAATCATTATATTGTATATATGAAACTAATGTAACACTATATGTTAAGGATACTGGAATTAAAATAAAAGCTTAACAAAAGTGAGGCAAAATTTTAATTATATCAAGAAACTTCATTTAATAAACAGCTGAACTTTTACTTGATTTTTTTAAAAAAAGAAATGAACTTGTATTTGTTTTATATTTTTGCTCTAAAGTCTTTCCAGTAAACCAGATACTGATGATTCATGGCCTTCATCAGATGGAGACTTAAGTTTTGGTACCAAGGTAAAGTACTCTCTTGTAAAATTAATTTTGCTGCTCTGAATTTAGTGTTGCATATTATTTACTCTTAAAATATAACAGTGGCTTGCCTCTTGTCATTTTATGTTTGTAATGGAAGGTTGGTCAGAACATTTTAGAGAAATCTGGCAGGGTGAAAATTTTTCTTTTTTTTTTCTTTTTGTAAATCGGTGAAAAATATAGGCTCGAAATGTATAATGACAGCAAACTATTATTGGGAAAAGCTTTCCCATAATGGAGGAAAAATGACATTTGGTTAAGGATCAGAATTCTTACTGTTGTGAGTTTTAAATTATACTAATATTTATTTATTTGTTTGTTTATTTATTTATTTCTAACATTACTTTTATAATACTCATGCCTAACTGAAATCTTTAGTGGATCCAATTATTGTAGTTTTTTTTCTTGGACACCTTTTTTGTTAGATATTTTTTATCTTAGTAGCATATAGTTTTACCAAAGAGGACTGATTTCTCTATTTCTATCCTTTGTGTTACATTTAGACTAAAATAATAGAAATTGTGGAAATTCAGAGAATGTTTCTCACTATTTATATTGCAAAAGTATTCCACTGTGTTTTTGAAATAATTCCATTAAGAGTGTTGTTAACACTCTTTATCTAAGTGAAGAGTACAAGTTTTGCCTAAAATAATAATCGGCTCTACAAGCAGAGGCTCTTTATAACCACATGTAAAATGTCCATTTTCAGAAATCTTTTATATTACAGTGTTAAAAATATTACTCATAGTCCTTGTGTCAGATTTTAAAATTTCAGATGCTTTATAGTTATTTACATATTCATTTTAAAGCTCCTGCATCATTTTACAGTAATAGATTATATTAGGAAACATAATTGTGCATCTCCTGGAACACCTAGAATAAGATCTTGCTTGGAAGAAGCAATTTAATAATTTTTGAATGTGAGTAAGTTTGCAGACAGATGGAATTCTGCATAATAGGATGTTATAAGTATTATGCATAAGTCATAAATATATAAATTTAAAAATTATAGCTCAAATTTATATTTCCTTTTCACATTTAGGATTTACAAGCTCAAATGAATTATGTTGAGGAAATAAATAAATAATTAAGAAAGAAAGTTATGTATTTTAGTACCCTCCAATTGTCAGCTTGGTATTTTAGATAAAACTTCCTTACCTTTTTGTTTTTTTAACCCCATCTATATTCTATTAGATATAGGCTTTCAAGGTATACATTTCTTCTTAGAATTCTCATTACCAATTCTTTTTCCATGTGGAAAGTTGATGTGTTAGAAACATTTCTTTTTCAATTTTTTTCTCTCTCTAGTGATAATTTGTAGCTTCCAGGTTGTGCTAGATGACCACTAATTGAAAATTTACTCTATAGTGAAAAAACTAAGGTTTTTTTTTTTTTTTAAGATTTTATTTTTTATTTGTGAAAGATACACACACAGAGAAGCAGAGACATAGGCAGAGAGAGAATCAGGCTCCATGCAGGGAGCCCGATGTGGGACTCTATCCTGGAACTCTAGGATCACACCCTGGGCTGAAGGCAGATGCACAACCACTGAGCCATCCAGGCATCCCAAAACTAAATTCTTTATTACAATATTTATAAACAAATAACTGTAGAGTGAGACAAGTCAGTATTATTAGGGATATAGTATATAGTATAAACAAAAGTCTCAAACTTCTTTCAATTACATGTTATAAATATGTCTATTATATGTATGTTATATATATAGAGGCTTTTCTTTATATTGTATAGTATATTTCTATATAGTGTGTCCATTCATCTGTATGTGTGTGTGTGTGTGTGTGTGTGTGTGTGTGTGTGTGTGTGTACTGAAAATTACAATTTTTTCCACAGCCTTTTTTTTCCCCACAGGCCTTTTATTACTTATATTTTTCCTTGCCTTAAGCTCATGCTTGATTGAATGGTTGTGTCTTATGTTTTTCCTTTTTTCTTCTTCTCCCTCCATGTTTTGTTTTTTTTTAATGATTTTCCCCTACCCTAATTTTTCCTTACAGAAAAAAAATACCATTTCTTTAGTCTCTGTTCTTTCAGTCCATCTCTTTCTATGTCCATTGTCAATATTTTTGGTTATGGCTTTCTCTTGTCTGTGTGTGTCTGTGGTTTTCATTCCTGAATCATTACCCCACAAGGCTTATTATTTTTTTTTTCTCTTTCCTGAAGGAGCTGACTTTAAACAATCATTTTCCCTTAGCATTTTGACAAACAAAAGCAACTTAAACTGTTTGTAATTCCAACTTGCCTAAATAAAATAAAACTAATGTTAATATTTTCTCTTATAAGAGATAGTCATGCAGCTATAAATCATGCACTTTTAAAATATAATAAAATAATTAATTTTTTAGAAAAGATTTTGTTTATCTATTCATGAGAGAGACAGAAAGAGGCAGAGACAGAGGCAGAGGGAGGAGAAGCAAGCTCCATGCAGGGAGCCTGATGTGGGACTCTGGGATCACACCCTGAGCCGAAGGCAGATGTTCAACCACTGAGCCATACAGGCATCCCAATAATGACATTCCTTGATGTTAGTTTTTTGAATTTCAATTACCTAGGGATAAATTTTTATTTTAGGTTATTTTTGTAAATAAAGTATTTTTAAAAATTTTAAATTCAATTTAATTAATAAATGGTGTATTATTAGTTTCAGAGGTAGAATTCAGTGATCCATCAGTTGCATACAACACCCAGTGCTTACTATTTCAAGTGCCCTGCTTAATGCCCATCACTTAATTACCCCATTGCTCCAACCCTCTCCCCTCCAACAACCCTCAGTTTATTTCTTATGATTAAGAGTCTCTTATGGTTTGTCTCTCTCTCTGATTTTTATCTTATTTTTCCTCCCTTCCCCTATGCACCTCTGTTTTGTTTCTTAAATTCCACATAGGATTGAAATCATATGGTATTTGTCTTTCTCTAACTAACTTATTTCACTTCGTATAATACTCTTTAGTCCCATCCATGTTGTTGCAAATGGCAAGATTTCATTCTTTTTGATGGCTGAGTAATATTCCATTGTATTTATACACACCGTATCTTCTTTATCCATTCATCTGTCAATGGGCATCTGGGCTTTTTTCGTAGTTTGGCTATTGTGGTCATTGCTGCTTTAAATGTTGGGGTGCTGGTGTCATTTCAAATCACTATGTTTGTATCCTTTGGATAAATACTGAGTACTGCAATTGCTGGGTCATAGGATGGCTCTATTTTTAACTTTTTGAGGAAGATTTTGTATAATAATCAGGGGTAAGAAAAGTAACATTTTGGGACTATTAAATCTCTTATAATCTTCACCCCATGAGAAAATGTAGGTTAGTAAATGGCACAACGGAGATTTGAATCTGTATTTGAATGATCTCCAAAACCTGTGTTCTTTTTGTAATGGTGTTCATTTGGTAATGGTGAATATTACAGTTATTTTTATGAAATGTGATACTTGTAATCCTGAAAACTATCAATTTTTTTCTAGACTGTCCCGAAACCAAACTTAAGAGAGCTAATGGCTGCTTTTCTGCGAGCCAAGAGTAAGCTATTTGAAGATTTGTGTTATTCACTGAGTTTTGTCCATTTTTGTGTTATTTAGTAATTCGAAGTTACAGATATCTTCATCTACTCTTTACTTTGTTTTTCACTAAATAGGAGCAAAATGTGGCATTGTGAGCCTAGAAGATAGACCTTTATTTGCTGAGAACAATTTTGCAAGTGAAGATAAGACTGAAACTCTTTGGAAACCATCAGTCAATGTCTCTGACTATTCTCCTCTTGCTTTTGAATCACCTGGAACTCCTCAAACGTCTTTAGCAATGCTTGGTGTTACAAAGGTAAGTTGTTTTGAATTTTTCCCCCATGTTTTTTCACATACGATCCTCTTGATATCCTTATAATGAAAAGAATCTTAGGGAGAAATGGAAGCCCTCAAGAATATAAGAGAAAACAGTGTAATAACAACAGAGAAGTAAGTACTGGGTTGAGATTTATAACAGTTGGTGGGAATAAACAAATCTTAGGTATGCCATTATGGAAAGAAAGAATTAGAAAGCAACTGGGAAGAATAGCTAGATGGATGTAAAGATGAGGGAGGGAGTGTGGGGGAAGAATTCATTTAAGAAGGACGAGATGAATGTAAAGATAGAAGAGTTTAGAGAGATTATTATAAAAAAAAACAGCAGTAGTGAGGCTAAGGGAGAACAGATACTGTATATTATAAAATATGATAGAAACTATTTTAAATGCAAATTAAGAAAAGAAAGTCAGATAAAAAATGCTCAGACTCTTCTGAATGACAGCTGGTTTTTATGAAGAACTGGAAGGAAATTTTATCCTTTTAAGTTTAATAAAGTATGATAGCCTGTATTTAATTTAGCAAAACTTGAGTTTATAGATAATGCAAAGTGAAATCTGTTTTAGGATGTAATCAGATTTATTATGAATTTTGAGTTTTGGCGAGTGTCTGTCTTGTGGTTTCTAATTAAACTTACTGTGTGGTATAATCTTGGCTGATTTTAGATCTTTTGAGAATAAAGAGAGGACATAAATAAACATTTTATTTAGTCTTTTTATTAATTAAAACTGAAATTTTTTCTTAGGTAAGTTAGGTTCTTAATCTCTATCCATTAAATGAAAAAAAATAAATTTTAAGCTTCAAGATTCTTAAAAAATATAAAAACTTTTTTCTGGATTCTGATGCATCTTTTTAAAATAGTATCTGCTTAGAATAGACACACACATCAAATGAATAAACTCACATTTTATCGTTTTTTTCCTAAGATGAACTATTTGTCTTTATAGAATCATAAGGAAGGAAAGATTGCCCATAGATTATACAAAATTATTTCTACTAGGATGATCTTTACTTTTTCAAATATCTCCAACAGTGGATACATTTTATGTTATCTCAGGAAACTTTAGTATTCCTAGTTGTTACGTTTTATATTTTTTAGATTAAAAAAAATTTTTTTTAAGATGTTTTATTTATTTACTAGAGACGCAGAAAGAGAGAGGGGCAGAGACACAGGCTGAAGGAGAAGCAGGCTCCTCGCAGGAGCCCAACATGGGACTCAATCCCGGATTCCGGGATCACGCCCTGGGCCAAAGGCAGACGCTCAATGGCTGAGCCACCCAGGTATATCTAAAAAAAATTTTTATGTAATCTCTATGCCCAATGCTGGGCTTAAACTCAGAACGCTGAGATTAAGAGTCACACACTCTTGTGAGTGAGCCAGCCAGGTGCCCCTATAGTTGTTAAATTTAACCTGTGAATTCTTTGATATCTGAAACTCAGAAATACTGGTGATTTGATTGTTTTAGGCCCTTTCTTCTCTCCTGTGAATATAGAATATTGGGTCATGCTTGATAATTATACATGAATTTGGAGACTTTAAACCTTTAATTTGGATGATTAATAATCATGATTATAAATATTTTAATACTAGATTCTTTCTCCAGCCTTTAACTACCATCCTATTTGTAGTTAGGAAATTAAACCTATTAGTATGCTGTTCACAGTGGAATAAGAAAACCACATGAATTTTAAAATGGGGTTTTATATTTTTCTCATACAGTGCCTTAAAATTCTGTAATCCCATAAATATTTCTCTTCTACAATTTAAATCTTAGCTTTTAAGATTCATTTTTTTAAAAAAGGAATATTTTCAAGAATTACCAAATCTTGAATTGGTGTTTTGCAATTAAATCTTTCTACTAATCTTAAAAATGGTATTCGTAGTACTGGAAGTCCTAGCCTCAGCAATCAGACAACAAAAAGACATTAAAGGCATTCAAATTGGCAAAGAAGTATTCAAACTCTCCCTCTTTAACGATGACATGATACTCTACATAGAAAACCCAAAAGCCTCCACCCCAAGATTGCTAGAACTCATACAGCAATTTGGTAGCGTGGCAGGATACAAAATCAATGCCCAGAAACCAGTGGCATTTCTTTTTTTTTTTTTTTTGTCTTTTTTTTTTAATTTTATAAATTA
The DNA here is from genome assembly GCF_905146905.1 of Nyctereutes procyonoides. Classification (NCBI taxonomy): domain Eukaryota; kingdom Metazoa; phylum Chordata; class Mammalia; order Carnivora; family Canidae; genus Nyctereutes; species Nyctereutes procyonoides. The sequence goes on from NW_026575143.1 coordinate 4,345,472, forward strand.
ATTTTTATTGGTGTTCAATTTACCCACATACAGAATAACACCCAGTGCTCATCCCGTCAAGTGTCCCCCTCAGTGACCGTCACCCATTCACCCCCACCCCCCGCCCTCCTCCCCCTCCACCACCCCTAGTTCATTTCCCAGAGTTAGAAGTCTTTATGTTCTGTCTCCCTTTCTGATATTTCTCGCACATTTCTTCTCCCTTCCCTTATATTCCCTTTCACTATTATTCATATTCCCCAAATGAATGAGAACATACACTGTTTGTCCTTCTCCGGTTACTGTGGCCAAGTTCAAAAAGGGTGTTGCCTGAGTTCTCCTCTAGGATTTTGATGGAATCTTGTCTCACATTTAGATCTTACATCCATTTTGAGTTTATCTTTGTGTATGGTGCAAGAGAGTGGTCCAGTTTCATTCTTCTGCATGTGGATGTCCAATTTTCCCAGCACCATTTATTGAAGAGACTGTCTTTCTTCCAGTGGATCGTCTTTCCTCCTTTATCGAATATTAGTTGACCATAAAGTTCAGGGTCCACTTCTGGGTTCTCTATTCTGTTCCATTGATCTATGTGTCTGTTTTTGTGCCAGTACCACACTGTCTTGATGACCACAGCTTTGTAGTACAACCTGAAATCTGGCATTGTGATGCCCCCAGCTATGGTTTTCTTTTTTAAAATTCCCCTGGCTGTTCGGGGTCTTTTCTGATTCCACACAAATCTTAAAATAATTTGTTCTAAGTCTCTGAAGAAAGTATTTTGATAGGGATTGCATTATACATGTAAATTGCCCTGGGTAACATTGACATTTTCACAATATTAATTCTGCCAATCCATGAGCATGGAATATTTTTCCATCTCTTTGTGTCTTCCTCAATTTCTTTCAGAAGTGTTCTATAGTTTTTAGGGTATATTTTGAGAACCATTTGAATGGTAAATGGTTCTCCAACCTTTTATTTTCAGGTTGTAGGTGTCCTTCTGTCTAAAATGAGTCTCTTGTAGACAGCAAATAGATGGGTCCTGCTTTTTTATCCAGTCTGAAACCCTGCGCCTTTTGATGGGGTCATTAAGCCCATTCACGTTCAGAGTTACTATTGACAGATAGGAGTTTAGTGTCATCATGGTATCTATTTAGTCCTTGTTTTTGTGGATTGTTCCACTGAACTTCTTCTTAAAGGGGAATTTTAAGAGTCCCCCTTAAAATTTCTTGCAAAGCTGGTTTGGAGGTCACATATTCTTTCAGTTCCTGCCTGTCTTGGAAGCTCTTTATCTCTCCTTCCATTTTGAATGAGAGCCTTGCTGGATAAAGTATTCTTGGTTGCATGTTCTTCTCATTTAGGACCCTGAATATATCCTGCCAGCCCTTTCTGGCCTGCCAGGTCTCTGTGGAGAGGTCTGCTGTTACCCTAATATTCCTCCCCATGAAAGTCAGGGACTTCTTGTCTCTTGCTGCTTTAAGGATCTTCTCTTTATCTTTGGAATTTGCAAGCTTCACTATTAGATGTTGAGGTGTTGAACGGTTTTTATTGATTTTAGGAGGGGATCTCTCTATTTCCTGGATCTGAATGCCTGTTTCCCTTCCCAGATTGGGAAAGTTTTCAGCTAGGATTTGTTCAAATACATATTCTGGCCCTCTGTCCCATTCGGCGCCCTCGGGAACCCCAATTAAACGTAGGTTTTTCTTCCTCAGGCTGTCGTTTATTTCCCTTAATCTATCTTCATGGTACTTTAATTGTTTGTCTCTTTTTTCCTCAGTTTCCCTCTTTGCCATTAACTTGTCTTCTATGTCACTCCCTCGTTCTTCCACCTCGTTAACCCTCGTCTTTAGGACTTCTAGTTTGGATTGCATCTCATTCAATTGATTTTTAATTTCTGCCTGATTGGATCTAAATTCTGCAGTCATGAAGTCTCGTGAGGCCTTAATGCTTTTTTCTAGAGCCACCAGTAGCTGTATAATAGTGCTTCTGAATTGGCTTTCTGACATTGAATTGTAATCCAGATTTTGTAACTCTGTGGGAGAGAGGGCTGTTTCTGATTCTTTCTTTTGAGGTGAGGTTTTCCTTCTAGTCATTTTGCTCTGTGCAGAGTGGCCAAAAACAAGTTGTATTGGAACACGGTGGAGTATCACTGGTCCGTCTAGCTGGTCTTCTGGGGGAGGGGCCTGCTGTGCTGATTTTCAGGTGTTAGCACTTGGGGAGCTGCTCCGCCCCTGCGTGCTGCAGGGCTCAGCGGGGGTTGTTTACCCCGTGGGGCCCCAGGAGGAACAGCCGCAGTTGCTATGGCAACTCTGGAAGCCTGGATTCAGCCTCCGCAGGAACTACGGGGCTCGGGGCTCTCGGTTCTCCGTCTGCAGGGCCTGGAGGCTCCGGGGCGGGGCCGCTGATCTGCTCAGCTCGGGCAGGAGCGTCCTCGCTGTCCTGGGCCCTCCCGGCCTCTGCCTGTCCCGGGGGAGGCCGGATCCTGGGCTGTGTCCCGGCGCCCTGTGCTCCGGGGCCTGCGCTGTTGGATTCGCGCTCCCGCCCCGCAGCCCCCTCCGCGGAGCCGCCGCCCGAGCCCCTCCGAGCTGATCCGGCCCCGCTGTGCGCGCTGCAGCCCTTAGTTGAGCTCGGGGCACTCTCCCGGGGCGCAGGTGTCTGTTCGTGTCCCAGGGAGCCCAAGGGCATCCCCGCCCCCCTGGGTCCTGCTCTAACTCCCTGCGGGCCCCTTTCCGCCCGGGAAGGTTGGTGCAGCTCCTGCTCCTCCGGGACGGGGCTCTCCTGTCCTGGGGACACTCGCCCCGGCCTCAGCCCGGCTCCTCGCGGGGCCCCTCCCCCTCGGAGGCCTTTTGTGTCTTTATTTCTTTTTCCCCGTCTTCCTACCTTGATAGAAGCGCGAACTCTTCTCACTGTAGCGTTCCAGCTGGTCTCTCTTTACATCTCAGGCCGAATCCGTAGATTTTCAGGATGATTTGAAGGTTATCTAGGTAATTTGGTGGGGACAGGTGACTTGGGGACCCCACTCTTCCGCCGTCTTGCCCCTCCTCCCAGTGGCATTTCTATACACTAACAATGAGACTGAAGAAAGAGAAATGAAGGAGTCAATCCCATTTACAATTGCACCCAAAAGCATAAGATACCTAGGAATAAACCTAACCAAAGAGGTAAAGGATCTATACCCTAAAAACTATAGAACACTTCTGAAAGAAATTGAGGAAGACACAAAGAGATGGAAAAATATTCTATGCTCATGGATTGGCAGAATTAATATTGTGAAAATGTCAATGTTACCCAGGGCAATTTACACGTTTAATGCAATCCCTATCAAAATACCATGGACTTTCTTCAGAGAGTTAGAACAAATTATTTTAAGATTTGTGTGGAATCAGAAAAGACCCTGAATAGCCAGGGGAATTTTAAAAAAGAAAACCATAGCTGGAGGCATCACAATGCCAGATTTCAGGTGGTACTACAAAGCTGTGGTCATCAAGACAGTGTGGTACTGGCACAAAAACAGACACATAGATCAATGCAACAAAATAGAGAACCCAGAAGTGGACCCTGAACTTTATGGTCAACTAATATTCGATAAAGGAGGAAAGACGATCCACTGGAAGAAAGACAGTCTCTTCAATAAATGGTGCTGGGAAAATTGGACATCCACATGCAGAAGAATGAAACTAGACCACTCTCTTTTACCATACACAAAGATAAACTCAAAATGGATGAAAGATCTAAATGTGAGACAAGATTCCATCAAAATCCTAGAGGAGAACACAGGCAACACCCTTATTGAACTTGTCCACAGTAACTTCTTGCAAGGTACATCCACGAAGGCAAAAGAAACAAAAGCAAAAATGAACTATTGGGACTTCATCAAGATAAGAAGCTTTTGCACAGCAAAGGATACAACAACAAAACTAAAAGACAACCTACAGAATGGGAGAAGATATCTGCAAATGACGTATCAAATAAAGGGCTAGTTTCCAAGATTTATAAAGAAGTTCTTAAACTCAACACCAAAGAAAGAACAATCCAGTCCTGAAATGGGCAAAAGACAGAACAGAAATCTCACAGAGGAAGACACAGACATGGCCAATAAGCACATGAGAAAATGCTCTGCATCACTTGCCATCAGGGAAATACAAATCAAAACCACAATGAGATACCACCTCACACCAGTGAGAATAGGGAAAATTAACAAGGCAGGAAACCACAAATGTTGGAGAGGATGCGGAGAAAAGGGAAGCCTCTTACACTGTTGGTGGGAATGTGAACTGGTGCAGCCACTCTGGAAAGCTATGTGGAGGTTCCTCAAAGAATTAAAAATAGACCTGCCCTACGACCCAGCAATTGCACTGCTGGGGATTTACCCCAAAGATACAGATTGCAATGAAACGCCGGGACACCTGCACCCCGATGTTTCTAGCAGCCATGTCCACAATAGCCAAACTGTGGAAGGAGCCTCGGTGTCCATCGAAAGATGAATGGATAAAGAAGATGTGGTTTATGTATCCAATGGAATATTACTCAGCCATTAGAAACGACAAATACCCACCATTTGCTTCCAGGTTGATGGAACTGGAGGGTATTATGCTGAGTGAAATGAGTCAATCAGAGAAGGACAAGCCTTATATGTTCTCATTCATTTGGGGAATATAAATAATAGTGAAAGGGAATAGAAGGGAAGGGAGAAGAAATGTGTGAGAAATATCAGAAAGGGAGACAGAACATAAACACTCCTAAATCTGGGAAACAAACTAGGGGTGGTGGAAGGGGAGGAGGGCGGGAGGTGGGGATGAATGGGTGACAGGCACTGAGGGGAGCACTTGATGGGTTGAGCACTGGGTGTTATTCTGTATGTTGGCAAATTGAACACCAATAAAAAATAAATTTATTATTTAAAAAAATGGTATTCGTTACAGTAATGACTATGAACAAGTATATATACATATATATGTATTTTTCTAAAGATTTATTTATTTAAGAAAGGGGGGAAGGGCAGAGAGAAGGAGACAAGCAGACATCCTTCTGAGCGTGGAGCCTGATGTAAAGCTCAGTGTCACAACCCTGACATCATAACCTGAGCTGAAATCAAGAGTTGGATACTTAGCTAACTGAGCCATCCAGGTGCTCATTACTTGACTATATTAATGAAAGTGTATTTTCTCTCCTAGAAAGTAATGTTGAAGTATATAATCGAAATATTGAATCCCATGGTTTTTCCCCGTTCCTTTATTTTTATTTTAAAAATTTCAGAGTTTTGTGTAGGTTGACATTAATTATATCAGGTTAGTATATTTTATAGATAACTATCTTTTTAACATAATGTGGTTTTCCTTAGTATTGTCATTTTTTTCCTACTCCAAATGTATTTATCTAAAACTTACTTCTTAAGTCCCCTGGGTGCTTCAAATTTGGTGAAGTCCCAGACTGAAGATATTATTTCTGACCCTTTCCTTTTCCTGACTTTGTAATCTGCTTCTCCTTTGTTTTCGCCATCCTAGTATATAGCACCATTGGAACACTGAAGCAGAAAAAAATCCTGCACTCCAGACTTCCCTAAAATTAGGTGACATCACATCCAGGTGACTGGGGTGGCTCACTTGGTTAAGCATCTGACTCTTAATGGTGGCTCAGGTCATGATCTCAGGATCCTGGCATTGAGTCCTGCGTTGGGCTCTGTACTGAGTGGGGAGGCTGAGTGGGAAGAGGATTCTCTCTCTTCCTCTTCCTCTCCCCCTGCATGGACACACACACTCTCTTTCTCTCAAAAAATAAATAAATGAATAAATCTTTTTAAAAAATCACCACATCCAGTCACTCCACCACATTCAGTATCTTGTACCTGCTTATAATTTTTCACATCTTATTACTGTAATTCACGTTCTCATCTATAATTTTGAAATACTCTTCTCTTTTGGTTCCTTTATGTTCATCTTTACATTGGTACTGGAGTTATAGTTCTAAAATATATTTGTGATGATGTAACTCCTCTGCTTATTTAATGGATTCCCCATTACCTGGAGGAGAAAGTTCATATCCTAACATAACCCCTGTCTTTTTTGGTTCAATCCTGATTTTCCAATTTTATCTCTTTACCCCATTCCCAATAATTGTGTCCTAGTTTTGCCACATTCTGAGCTATTGTCACTTACTATGTTATTTCCTGCTTCTCCTTTAGATCATTCTACCTTTGCTAGAATGCCCTTCACACACTCCTTGTATACTTTGTCTTTCAAGATACAGCCTTATCTTCGCAGCATTTCTTGACTTCCCATATGCATTTTTTTCTCCTTGTGCCTTCACTGTACTTTATTCACTTCAGTTGTAGAACTAGTGAATGATCCTCATCTGTTCTTACTTGTTTTCATCCATCTGTACCCCTACTAGCCTATAGGGCAGACTCCATGATAGTGCCTGTGACTTGACAGATATGGTATGTATTTGTCTTTCTGAGGAGTGAGTGAGTAAGTGAATTAATGTAATGTTTTCTGAAGTTGGAGTGGTTTTTTTTGTTTTTGTTTTTTTGTTTTGTTTTTGGTGGTGTTCATATAGGAAGGAGCAACGAAGCCAGCGATTGAAAAAAAGGACAATGGTATTGATATTATTGAAAGTGCTCCACAAAAGCAAACAGTTAATGACAATTTGACTTCTGCTGATAGAGCACACAAAAATAATACAAGTGGTAAGTCAGTGAAAATCTATGAGTTTTTTTCTATGCTTACATGCTAGTATAAAACAATATGAAAGTATGTAGATCCAAATATGTTATCCATTTCATTTCATTAAGTTAATTTTCTTTTGTTATCTTTCTTTCTAAGTATCCCAACTACTACCAACTTTTTCTTCCTGAAAATGCTTCCACCCTCTGAAAAATCTTATCTCCTAATACTTTTATTTTATTAAAATATTTGTGAATGGGAATAGGCTTGTATATGTGTTTAGAATTCATAGTAATACATGTTCTCATTAATGTATTTGTGACTATATTTTACAGATAGGATGTCAGCTTTAGAGCAAGGAGAAGATAGTTCACCTTGGGATTCTGAGGTACTGTCTTCTTATTATTTTAAAATATAAGCATTGAGTGATGTTATAAAACCAATGCTTAGACTTTACACTCTCATGTCTGCATTTGCCGATAAAAACTAATTCCTTATACTTTTTACCTGTATTTGATAATTATGTGCTAAATATAATAATACAGTTCTGCTAATTTGCAAGCTTAACCTAGTGAAAGGTGTGTAGTAGTATTGCAGAAAACTGAGCTTAGAAGTGTTAAGGAATCGGGATGCCTGGGTGGCTCAGTGGTTGAGCATCTGCCTTCTGCTCTGGGCATGGTCCTGGAGTCCAGGGATTGAGTCCCACATCAGGGTCTCTGTGGGGAGCCTGCTTCTCCCTCCGCCTGTGTCTCTGCCTCTCTCTGTGTCTCTCATGAATAAATAAAATCTTTTTTAAAAATGTGTTAAGGAATCCTTTTTAAAAATATTCCATCCAGTTACTCATGAGAGACACACACAGAGAGAGGCAGAGACACAGGCAGAGGGAGAAGCAGTCCCCACAGGGAGCCCCATGGAGAACCCAATCCGGGGACTCTGGGATCACACCCCAAACTGAAGGGAAATGCTCAATCGCTGAGCCACCCAAGCATCCCAAGTTTGGGTTTTGAAGTTATCTAAAAAGCTAAAGAATTACTCTAGGTCAACCTATGGTGAAATGTATGATTCTGTGGTGTATATGGATGTGCAAAACTTCTAATGAGATCTAGATAGAGTTTGGATTATAGTTTTATATAAATATATAAAAATATATATAATATACAGTATGTTTATATATTAAATTTATTATATTAATATACATTTATATTTTATATAATTTCTATATCCTTTTATATAAGGCGTATATACTTATATATAGTTTGTGTATTATGTGTAATATATATTATATCACATTTTATCTATTAAATATATATTTAAAGATTTATTTAAAGATTTTGTGTATTTATTTATTTATTGAGAGAGAGTGAGCAAGTGGGAGGGAGAAGGAGACAGAATCTGAAGCAGACACCACTCTGAGTGCAGAGCCCATCACAGGGCTTGATTCCATGACCATGAGATCATGACCTGAGCTGATACCAAGGGTTGGATGCTCAACCAACTAAGCCATCCAGGCACCCTAAAAGTATTATATTTGGATTGTCAGGTAGATCTACAAGGAGCATTGGGAGTATAATAACAATGTGGTTTAGTGGTGCTTTATTCATTTATTTTTGTAAAGATTTTATTTATTTATTTATTTGAGAGAGAGAGAGAGAGAGAGAGGGTGAGCATGAGTGGGAAAAGGGGTAAAGGGAAAGGGAGAAGCAGGCTCCCCACTGAGCAGGGAGGCTGATGACTTGGGGCTTGATCCTAGAACTGACTCAGCCATCAAGCCCCCCGGTTTAGTGGTATTTTAAAAGGTAAAAACATTTTGGATAGTTAAAATAGCATGCATTTCATATCTTTGTGGCAGCCCTACTTAGAGTAACATAACTGTAAAGTAATGATGACCTATTCTAAGGTGACAACTATGGAAGAAGGTAAAAAGGGCCTATCTATGTCTTAGTAGAGGCAGCGGCTCTACAGTGGCATGAGCACTGTATTTGAAGTCAAAAGATGTGCTACCATCTTGGTTCTGTTACTTATTAGCTGTGGGATCTCAGAAAAACTTGTTTAACCTGTTTGAATGTCAGTGACCTCATTCATAAAAATGGTACTAATACCTACCTCTCAGGTATGTGTCATGACCAAATGTAACAAAGGTGAAAGCACTTTGTAAGCTGTAAAGAATGCTCTAGAAATATAAGGCAAAAGTGATCACAGCAGTATTTTAGTGACTTACTAAATATAGAGGGCATGTTTTATAAATGTGAAGATTTCTGAGGACAGTAAAATGGCAAGTGTTAAGAAAAGAATGGGAAAGTTAGAGTGGACAGGTGGATTTCTAATTTGGGGTATGTTAAGTTTCAGTAGCCTGTGATTAGAGACATTGAGTTGGCCCTTGAGCAAGATGGGCTTCAACTGTCCGCTTACAGATGCTTTTCGATACAGTATTTTCTTAATGTAGCTTCCCTTCCTTATGATTTTCTTAATAACCTGTTCTTTAGTTTATATTTAAGAATACATTATATAATACATATCATATACAAAGTTTGTTCATTGACTTCACGTTATTGGTAAGGTCAACATTAATTTATAATTTACTTGACTTTCATGCTCAGTTTACAGTCAGTGGCCAAATGAGGGTTAAAAAGTAACTTAGAAAAAAAAAAGTAACTTAGGTCTAGAGAACATATATATGAGTCTTTTATTTAAATGTTTTGGTTTTTCATATATACGTTTCCTATTTTTAAGTCTAATTGCTCTTAAAGTAGGAAATTCAATAGGAGATGAGTAGTTAAGTTTTTGGGGAATCAAGTCATTTGTGAATATTTGACTGTGTGGCCTTCAACACCCTCAGCCCTTGCATTCTTCAAGCACAGTGATTTGGTACTTAGACCTTCTCAGTGAGATGAGGATGATGATTATTTTTTAGAGAGAGAGAGAGCACATGTGTGAGCAGGCGGGGGGGAGCAGAGGGAGAGGGAGAGAGAGAATCCTATGTTGGCTTCAAGCTCAACACAGAGCCCCAGTGTGGGATTTGATCTCACGACCCTGAGACCATGACCTGAGTTGAAATCAAGATTTGGATGCTCAACTGACTGGCCACCTTGGCACCCCCTCAGTGATATGATTTTCACTGTTTCACAAATACATTTCTGTTACTGAATACTAACTATGACCAGGCTGTACAGGGTGTAGTGGTAGGAGCAGAAAAATTAGGAAACAATGATCCATTTTAAGTCACTATCAGTGTTTCATATAAAAAAATGGAAACGTTAGTTTAGGGAATTTTGGAGGCGTTTGTATTTAGGATGGGGATGAGAATGGGAGTGGAATTTTGGTAATCAGAAAAGATCTCTCTGAGTGTGGCCAGAGCTGCCAAGTGAAGGATGGGAAGGACCAGTCGCAAGAATGTCTTGGAGAAGGACATTCTGGACAGAGAGAACCATGGAGCACATCTGTTCATCATTTCACTCTAATGTCTTAGAATAACCAGGAAGCAGGAAGACCTACCCCGTTGTTATAACCATTGATATTTTTGAGTGTAGAAAAGAAAATGTGCATATTAAAACAAATGCCTGGTACCTTTTAGGTGATTAATCAATAAATGTTCTTTTTGTGTGTGTGAGTAAAATGAAAGAAGTTTATTAAGTAAAGATATAGAGAAAGCTCTTAGGAGTGAGAGGGGTCCCAACAGGTTTGGCCTCAATAAATGTTCTTATTCTTCCCTTCGGAAAGCTTACTATACTTTTTGAAACATTTCATACCTATATCTAAAATTTTTTGCTATTATTTAAACATAATTTCAAGAAAAGTTTTTCTTCCTACTTTGCCATTTCATTCAACCATTTTTCCTACCATTAAAAATTCCAATCCTTTGTTTATCTAAATGAAGCAGCAGCTACCACAGTGTTCTATTTCTACTCAACATGGTGTACTCCAAGGTTTATTATCATGCCAAGTATCTTATTTTAACACTAAAAAACTTTCTGCCATTAGGAACAGTTTAGATTTATAGCAAATATACTTATTAAAGAATTTGTTTCAATACATAGTTTTACTGTCCTTTTGTTCTGGTGGAGAATGCAAAGTAGAGTTAGGTGTTTTGTTATTTCCTTGTTGAAATGTACGTATAAGTCAGTCTTCTTGTCTGTGAAAGTATTTACTCTGGCCTTCCATGTTCATTTTAGAGTTAATGGCCAAATGAAAATTAAAAGGCACACTTAATCTAGAGAGCATAGATGAGGTTTTTAAATGTGTTGGTTTTCAATACATGGTTTTCCTATTTGAAAGTCTGATTGCTATTAAAGCAGAGCATTCAAATATTTTCTTAGAAAAGGACTAGAAAATTTTTATTCAACTCATTATTGATGTTAATTTTAACAGAGTATTTCTGCAAGTCTTCCAAAGAAATCTGTTGATTGTTTACCTGGAGGTGCAGATCAACAAGGGCAAAGTATATTAAATGAACAAGTAGAAGGTAAGAATTGTATTTTATAAAAAGTCATTTGATAGAATGTTGATTCAAAATAGAAATTCTGATGTATCCTAATATCCAAAGAAAATCACCTATTAAATGCGTAGAAAGGAGAAAGATGTGAAAAGGAGGTAAGTTCTATATTTTATCAGGTGTCAGCTACAGATTAAATTGAGAGTACCACTAAAGGAGCTAAATTACTGGTTCCATTTCCAGGTATTCTAAGACCTAAGGAATGTCTGGAAATAGTGGGAAAAGAGCAAAGAGGGAATGATGAGAAAGGCTGAGTGTACAGGGAGTAAATGGACGAAAATAAGTAACACTTTATAATGGAAGGTGGTAAAATAAAAGAATTCTTTTAAAAGGAGGAGCAAACTATTTGAAATGTGGGGATAATATCAAGTGAGTTTCCAGTACCAAACTTGTCAGAGTAGTATACCAAAATTTTCCCACTCTTAACAGTTTTTCTCACTGTTGGGAAGACATTAAGGATTGACTTAGCTGATTATGCAGAGCTATGCCCTAGTCAACCATAAATGTATATATGTTAGGGGTGCCTGGGTGGCTTAGTCAGTTGAAGGTCTGCTTTTGGCTTGGGCCATGATCCCCGGGACCTGGGATGGAGCCGTGCTGAGCTGGGAGCCTGCTTTTCCCTCTCCCTTTGTCTGCTGCTCTTCCTGCTTGTGCATGCTCTCTCTCTGTGTCAAATAAATGAATACACCTTTCAAATAAATAATTATCTGTACCTTAATGTCATATAAAATGGTGGTACTTCATAACTTAGTAGTATCATTTAGTGCAAAAAAAGAGAATTGGAAGGAAAAAGCAGGGTCAATTAGGGGGGAGATCAAGGAAGCTTTAGCCCTGATAAAAAGTCCATTAGAACATTTGTGACTTTTAATACATTTTCAGTTTTGGAGAATTGTTAGTGACGAACTTGAGGCTTGATCTTTGAAGGTTAAGGTAAAGGAATGCAGCAGCAGATTCAGTATGGACCAGAATTTTGCAAATTGTAGTGAATCACCTGAGACCTTGTTAAAAATGCACACCATGAACAGCAGGTCTGGAATTCTGTGTTTTGACCTCTCAGATGATGCCAGTGTCGGTGGTCCTTGGGTCATGTGCTCAGTAGCATGGATGTAGACTTCCCTGTAGAGAAATCTGGAAAGGCTCTTGGATATTTCAAGACATAACAGGATCAAGGAAAAGCATTATTTTCTTTTTATTTCTCAACATGGAGATACAGAAATAGAAGGTATAAATGTAAGGTATTATTGCTAAACAGAGGAAAGAAGTGGTGGAGAATATCCATAAAAAGATAGTAAAAGCAAAAAGAATCAAGACCATAGACCAGAAATTACCTTTTAAAAAGATTTATTTATTTATATTAGAGAGAGAGAGTCAACGAGCAGGGAGGGGGCAAAGGGAGATCGGGAGAGAGAGAGAGAGAGAATCCTTGCTGAGTGAGGAGCCTACCAAGGGACTAAATCCCAGAACCCTGAGATCATGACCTGAGCTGAAATCAAGAGCTGGACACCCAACTGACTGGGCCACACAGGTGCCCCCAGAAATTACTTTTGAAGACGGGATAGTGAAGGGAAAGAGAGGAAAAAAGAAAGTTATGTTAGTTAGGGAGTTTTGAAGTTGGTGAGGAAACTCTAGAGCATTCATTTTAGATAGCTTGAGTTTATTTGTACTGAAACAGGTTAGATCACAGCTGCTCGACAAAGAATACTGAGAGTAAATATAGTGCTAGACTTGGGATAAACATAGCCACCATTCATCTTTCTCCAATCTACTGGATCTCAAAGATATATGTTACATTGATAATCATTATTCAAGTGAGATTAATTTGAATATGGAAGCATGGGTGTTTTTTTAAGATAGCTAATTTTGGGGGGTGACAGCTGTTTCAAACAAACCTCTTCAAGACTGACATGGTCTACCAAATCAAACTGATTTTGGAAACACAAGAAATGATAGAGTCCATTCATTAAATGCTAAAATTGTTACTATCAGTAAATATGACACTGATTTTGAAATACAGAAGATTTTTAGTATCTAAAAATTCGGTGGCAATTAAATTGATTTTTTTCATTTTGGTAGTCATAGTTCCATACTGAAAGCTTATTATACATTATTTCTTAATGTGTTTTATATACCTTCTTGCATGCATGGGTCAAGAAACTTTAAGATGGCTAAATTAGAGGGTACAAGAAATATAGGCATACCAGTGGCCCACATGGGTATAGACAAAAATGAATACTTTTATTAACTATTATCCTACAAGTATATCCAGGCTGATCAATTCATAACACTTTCTCCAATGAAAAATAAATTATGCATTCAATTGAACTGTCATCATAACTGTGTACTGCTTAAATTATGGGACAAATTGAAGAACATGGCAAATACTTGTAGTAGAATGGTATCAATGATTCTGCTGTACTGCAATCAGGATGTACTGTTGCATTCTACCATCAGCTTTCACGTTTATCCTCTCAGTCATCATTTGTTCCTCTGATTAAAGATTGCTTTTCTCCCCCATCAATCAGCATGTTTACGTTGGTATATGTGCAACATTTAGTGATTTCATTTGAAACATCATCTTACTTTTGAAATCCTAACTGCATGTTATGTTGAACATATATTTCTGTTTTTTCCAATATTTATAATGGGTTCTTATTTCTTTCTTGTGCTGTGTTAACCCACTTTCCTATCTCTAGAAACAAAAGATCAAAACCAAATGTAATCACTTTCAAAGCCAAGCATGTGGATTCATTCACCTTAATATTAACTGCAGGAATGTATAGTTGCCTTTCATATTTATGTATAATTAACTACATGTCCCTTTTGCATTTTAGATTCTCCTGGAAAAGATCTTCATTGGAAGGTAAAGCTTATGTATTTTTATTTTGAATTTCTAACTACAGATTGTATGAAATATACATTGTCTTAATCATATTGTTTCGATACCCTTCCAGTCTACCACTGAAGTGAAAGATTCTGTTACTAATGAAGCAGTAGCAGGGAAAGATCAACAAATGTCCAGATCAGGTAAATTTTACAGTACAAATTTAACTGTGGAAAGAAATACACTAAAATATTTGGAATGCCCATAATCTTCTTATACCAAATTCTTCTGTGTGTCTGTGTCTGTGTCTGTGTGTGTGTGTGTGTGTGGCAAATTTAATTGAAGGATTTGACATAAATAAGGTAGGTGTCATTGCTGATATCCATGTTTGAACAAAAGATATTTACAAACATAGGAAAAAGAGATTTTAAAAATGTAACCTTTAGCTCAAGTTTCTACTTTTAAGTTTTGAAATCCTAATGTTCCCAGTTTGGAATTCCTTTACTTCTTTGGGATTCCCAGAAGTTAATTATTAGACTCTAAGACTTTTCCACTGTTCACCATACTTACTTGAATTCTATTACCTAAAGCAAAGCTTCACTTGCTAACATGTCAGTTGTGTTTTAACTTCATTTCATCTTTGTATTATATTAATCATTTTAAGTGAAACACTTGTTCTGATTAGCAGACTGTGTGAGTGTGCATGCACGTGCAGGTATGTATGGTGACTTTATTAAAAATGTGGGAAGGAATTAGTTGTATCTTAATATTTGGTAGACACAATCTTAAAACAGTAGTTCTGAACCTTTTTGGCCTAGAGTCCTTTTGCACTATTTAAAAATTATTGGGAGGGCAGCCTGGGTGGCTCAGTGGTGTAGCACCACCTTCGGCTCAGTATGTGATCCTGGAGTCCCAAGATTGGGCTCCCTGCATGGAGCCTGCTTCTACCTCTGCCTGGGTCTCTGCCTCTCTCTCTCTCTGTCTCTCATGAATAAATAAAAATCTTTAAAAAAATTATTGGGAATTCCAAAGAACGTCTGTTTAAGTGGATTATATCTGTTGATATTTACAATCTTAGAAGTTAGACATTTAAAACACAAGCATACACAATCTCATGTTGTTAGCCATTAGAGCTGTGATCTGCTAATCATGCGAGTTGTGATGCTATCACACATTTTATCTTCAGAAAACTTTACTGTAAACTTAATAAGAGAACGAGAGTGAAAATATCAAATAACATTTGATATTATTGTGAAGATAGTTTTGACCTCTTGGATTTTGTGAATCGATGGATCTTGGGACTCTGGGGATTCTCAGATGACATGGGAGAACTGTTTTAAACCATGTACAGGGTTCATGGACCTAAAATGATAAAGGGGCCTTTGTGATGAAATGGGCATTAAAGTTTCATTTCTGCATTTCTTGCTTTTTTCTTTCCCTTGTTTTAAGAGGTTTAAATCAGACCAATCTTGTTTAAAACAAGGGACAGTAGTTTTGTTATATTGTTTTCTGTTTCATGGCACTGTAGTTTTTGGATCTCAGTGTGGATTGAGACTTATTTTGTTTTTACATGGAAACGATTATATTACCCAAGACTTTCATTTCTCATATAAATACATTTGTCCAAAAATTAAATTCTGAGAATTTTGGTTCATTGAGGAAAGACCATCTCATTATAATTAAAGTAGTACCATTCATTAAAAGTTTTTTAAAACTCATGTCTTGGGCAGCCCTGGTGGCTTGGCAGTTTAGCGCCACCTTCAGCCCAGGGCATGATCTTGGAGACCCGGGATCGAGTCCTGCGTGGGCCTCCCTGCATGGAGCCTGCTTCTCCCTTCTCCTATGTCTCTGCCTCTCTCTATCTCTCTCTCTCTCTCTCTCTCTCTCTCTGTCATGGATAAATAAATAAAATCTTTATAAATAAATAAATAGAATTAAATAAATAAATAAATAAATAAATAAATAAATAAAAATGAAACTCATGTCTTTAGAATGCAAAATGCCATACTTAAACATAAAATAAATGGTTAGACATCATTTGGAACTAAAAACATTCAGACCTTGAAGAATCCTAATTATCAATGAACAGAGCTTTTATGGAATATAGAGTATGTAATAGAGCTTGGTGAGTGAATTAAACTATGTAATACTAGAGAATAAAAAAGAAAAAATGAGAGTTAAATTCATCTGTGTGAATGCCAAGTATAGGACATGTAAAATATAATTAGCTGCGAATGAGTGGTAAGCAGTGCGTCTGGGAGAAGAGCAGGACTTGGGACTGTTTCTCTAAGAAAAGAATTTATACAAATTAGTTAAGTTTGTATTGTTATTTACATTCTAATAAATGAAACTTTGTTTTCAGATTTTTCCGATTGGGATTCTAGTTTATCCCTCGGTAATGAGACTTGTCAAAGAACTGGGGATTTGAAAGTTGATGATAAATGCCCATTTGTATCACAACCAATGACCAAAATTGAGTCCGCATCCACAGAATTTGGACAGATGACCTTAATGGATAAAGAAAATATTAATATTGGAGCTGTGTTTCTATTAGAGAATTCTACACTCCATGACCTGTGTGAATCAGAGCTACCAGAAAACAGAAAGAGCAAAAAAGGTAAAGAATCATAGAGAATTCAGACTCTTCATGACTTTACCATAGTTCTGATTTTTCAAAACTAATTTTGTGGCAAAATTTACTTTGTGTTTACTCCTTTCATGCAACCTACCACCGAAGAGAGCATCTTTTAGCAAGACATTTGCATTCTTCCTCTAACCAAAGCTACATATAAATAAGAGAATTAGAAGAAAATAATTTCTTTTAGGCTCGTATTCAGCATTCACTTGAGAGTGGGTAGCAGGATTATATTTAGAATTTGGGGGCCAGTTGGGAAAACTAGATAGAGATGTAAAGATTGTTTACTCAAAACAGTTTCTTAGTTTAGTTTTTTAGCTCTAAATTCATAAGTATTGGTCATACTATATTTACTGTAACAAAAAAAAAAAAACACCTTCTCAAACAGAATATTAAAATATTTCCGGGATCCCTGGGTGGCGCAGCGGTTTGGCGCCTGCCTTTGACCCAGGGCGCGATCCTGGAGACTCGGGATCGAATCCCACATTGGGCTCCCAGTGCATGGAGCCTGCTTCTCCCTCTGCCTATGTCTCTGCCTCTCTCTCTTTCTCTCTCTGTGACTATCATAAATAAAAAATAAAAAAAAATTTAAAATATTTCCTATATTCTCTATGACTTTATTTTGGAGTTGACTTTCTCAGCAGTAATGGGAATCGTTGAGAATTTACTACATAGTATTCTCTTCTCAGCTATGTTGGTATAGTCCATCTCTTTGTTTGATTATTTTTATTTTACTTTTTTGAAAAGAGTGAGAAAGTGAGGAGGAAGGGAGAAGCAGAAGGAGAGAGAGAATCCTAAGTAGGCTCCACACTCAGCATGGAACCCACTGCGGGACTCAGTCTCACAACCATGAGATCGTGACCTGAGCTGAAATCAAGAGTTGGATACTTAACTGGCTGAGCCACCCAGGTGCTGTTTTATTATTTTAAATGAGTAAAGAGTTCACAAGGAATATTGGTTTTAAGGTGTACTGTATCATTCAAAAATAATATATAGAAAGTCAATTGTAATTCTACTAAGATTCTCAGTTGATTAACCACATCTAACATGTGTTCTAATTATTGTACCAGTTAATCCAGTGTCCTTTATCAGTCATATGATCATGTCTGTACTAATAAATCATGCAATATTTTTTCACTCCTATAGTTTTATGTTATTTTCTTTCTTCTAGAATTAACTTATTTTCTAAAGATTTTCAATTATCTCCTAGAGTAGTGAGTATATGCTGTAAATCCAAAGTTGTTGACCTATACAAGTGACTTGTTTGCTGTTACTTCTTCATGAGCTTGGTAGATCCAAGAAGCAGGACTTTAAAAACAAAACACCTATAGGCTCCTGTACCACAAGAAAATGTAAAACAGAAAAATCACAAAATAAATACAAGCAATTTAAAACAGCTCATGTAAATTATTTCTTTTCACTTGATGCCTTTTATAAAGTCATGAACTCAGTTCTCCAGGGACCCAGGATTGTTGTTGATTCACTTAATAGAGATTTATTCTGTACTGGGCCCTGATAATTTTATATTCTGAATATTTCTGGAACCATTCTGTCAGTTCAGGCATGTATCATCTTTGTTTTGCATTCCTGCCTTCTAATTCATCTCCTGTCTTTTATTACAGTGCCCCTCAAATTCATCCCTCCCCACAGCATTTACAGCGATCTGTCTCAAATGTATATATGACCATGAACCACTGTTGAAAACGTATTTGTGTCCAGGCATCTTAAAATTACATACAAAGCTTTCATAATCTTGACGTCTGCCTAACTCTCCATCTTTTGCCCTTTATACCGTCTGCCCTTATCTCTGACATCCTGAACTGCTAGTGATGTTTTCCTCTTTGATCCCTGTATTTTAGGCAAATGTTTACCCTGTTGTGTGCTTCTCTCCCTTGTCTTACTACAGCCTTGCATGCTCTCCCCATTTTCTGCCCTCTCATCCCTTTGAATCTGTCTGACGTCACTGTTGCAGTCTCAGTTTAGGCATTATCTCTAAAAAAGCTATTCCTGACACCTTATATATACACGCTTTTTTAAATCCGGTCCCCTAGCACTTAGTGGGAACTCCGTAAATAATTACTAAGTAACATAAAGACTATTTACACAAAGATGATTTAAGAGAATGTCCCCTACAGGGACACCTGGTTGGTTCAGTTGGTTGAGCGTCCAGCTCTTGATTTCAGTTCAGGTCATATCTCAGTTCATCTCCATCTCTGAGATGGAGCTCTACGTGGGGCTCAGCACTGGGAGTGGAGCCCACTCAAAATTCTCTCTATTCTTCTGCTCCTCCCCCTCTCTTCCTCTCTAAAGAGAGAGAGAGAGAGGTTGAGATTGTCCCATACAGTGTAGGAGCAAAAGAACTAGGTACATAAAGAAGTAGTTTACAGTTCAGGTGATGAAGTTACACTAGAAAAATCTGTACAGTACTAAGGTAACCCCAAAGAAACAGATACATTTTTATCTGGGAAGGATACTCATAATCAAGGATGACTTTACATAGCAGTCTGAGTCCTAAAAGATGCAAAGAAATTTGCTAAGTAGTAGAGGAAAACATTTCAGAATGTTTGCTCCTCAGGGACATACACCCATAAGGACGAGGTACACTAATAAAGGCATGAAGAGTACTAGTAATTTTGGAAATGATGAATAATGCTGTGGTTGAAGCTTAGGGTGTTAAGAGTTACTGTTACAAAGTAGAAAATAATCTCTTGTGATTTTATATGTTTCTACTGTATTTTAAATTTTTGTTTTCTTTCTGATTGTTTTATTCATTGATGTTAAGTGGATGAATTTCTGAATGAATCTTGGAGATGTTTGTGTGCCTTTAACCTGGTGACATTTAGTATTTCTCAAATGGTTTGTTGAAATTTTAGATAATTAGAAGTATTTCTTAAAGTAAACTTTCAACTAAAGATTAATTTAAACTCTTCATTGATAAAATATTATTTTCTATTTTTATAGAGGTAAAGCTTTTATCTAACCATTCTAAGTAGCCTGTTTTAACTAAATCTATAGATTTGTCAGCAGAACTAGATTTAGAAGTGGCATCAGAGGAAGAGCAAGAAAGACCTGATGAAAGTGAAAATAACCACCCACAGGTATGTAAAAATTTAAATTTCTGATTTTATATTGTTTTCCCTGCTTTACTAATGTAACATGGTTCAAGTGAAATTATCTTTGAGCAGACATATTGAAATCAACATATTATAATTTAATATTTAGTTTTAATAAAACTTTACAAGTTACAAAACTTAAAATATTGTTGTAATTTTTAGTAACGGTTAGCTAAACTTCATCCTTGGAATTGAGGCAAAAAAATTTCTAAATATTCTTAGCCTCTCTCATTTTTGTAACTTCTTTACATGATAAAGAAGGTAGCATCAAATATTGAATCATATGTTTAAGCACTTAGAATTATGAGTAGTATAACAATGATGACTACAGACTTAGATTCATGTACAAGGAGTAATTATTCTCAGTGGTTCAAAGTGTGTTAGTTCTCTATTGCCAGTTACAAATGCCAAGATTAAAGATTTATTCTGCCTTGTGATCTCTGTGTAGTTGACTTCGGAGAATGGGATCACAAAATCAACACAATTGCCTATTGTAGAATCACACCTTCCCGGATGGGACCTTTATAGTTGGATTATACACAATAACTTTTTCAGTTATTTTATTTCAGCATAGGAAATCAAGTAAGTATTATTAATATTTTTCTTATCCACTCTCAGTGGATATTACAAGATATTAGAACTGGATATAAGCACATAATGTATAGCAATGTTTAACACTATCATAGTATATAATTTGAATTAAAATGTAGAAATTTACTTTTCTTTGATTGATGTTAATTGATGTTGGCTCCTAATAATTTAGTTTGCCTATTCTCTAGGCATTAATCTTTTTAAAAACCCTAAAATTGAATCCCTGGGTGGCACAGTGGTTTAGCACCTGCCTTTGGCCCGGGGCACGATCCTGGAGACCCAGGATCGAATCCCACGTCGGGCTCCCTGCATGGAGCCTGCTTCTCCCTCTGCCTGTGTCTCTGCCTCTGTCTCTCTGTGACTATTATGAATAAATAAATAAAATCTTTAAAAAAAAAAAAAACAACCTAAAATGCATTGTACGAGCTCACTGTTTAAGATATGATGAGATAAAATGTTTTTAAGTTTGTAACATTAAAAATCATCTAATTCATTTTTTGGTGGATGAATTATTTAGTTAAAAAAAAAAAACCTGAGAAAATTTAAGTGTATGGATTTGTGGTTTTCTTCTGTCTTCACTTCTTAGTTATAATCCAGTGACTTGGGAGCAGCAAATAACAAAATTTTAATTCTTTTCTAATTTTCCTTTGTCCATACTTGATTACTTAAAGGTAAAGTTATTTTACAAACATATATCCTGGCAGAAGAGACATCTGAAAGTCAAACCAAGCAAATTAGGATTCCATTTTTGCAACTGCAAAAAATGGCTCAAGAACCAGAAATGAATAAGGAATGTGATAGGATGATAGATCTGTACACTCAGAACATCCTTGTGTGTAAAAGTATGAGGAAATGTGGATGAAACAAGGGTAATTAGATTGGGAAAATAATGTAAAACTCATTAGCAGAGAGTTAAAGCTGAAGTTTGGTTTAAATTTGTGGAAAATAACAAATTACTACTTATCCTGAGGAAGAGCCACTACGTGCTGACTCTAAAGTAGGAGCAGACTTAAAGGCAATATCATCTAATTTGTCAAATATTACACTCGATTGTGAGGAAAAAGATGAATTTGGAGTGTCTGTCTCTGTAGTATCTCAGGCCTTCCCTGAATAAAAAAGAGTCTAGTCTCAAAAATGTCATTCTCTCTCATTCACTTTGGGTCCCTGGACTGTGCTTGCCAGTCATCTTCTAAGCTTTCTTTACATGAAAATAAATCAGACTGTAAAAATGGTAACAAACCAATTGAACATGTTTGTAACAAAAATGAGAGTTTTTATAATGATACTGAAAATAAAAAAGTAAGGAACCCACTAGTTACATGTGAAGTGAAAGAAGACCAAGAGTTTGACATGCAGATGGCCAAAAATATGAACCAAAATACTACTATTTGTAAATTAGACACTGGGTATATACCTCCGTATAGTGACCCAGAAAGCCTTTTTGATTTGTGTCTTGCTCACTCCAATGTGATGAAACAAATGACTCAAATGAAGAGGCATGATACTTCTGCTATTACAAACACAAGAAAACAAAACCAATACAAGACTTGTTCTAGAAGCCATTATATGCAGATAATAACAATACTAATAACTATAAAAGTACGGAACCTGAATTAGAAAACATGAGTTCTTTACCTCATAGTTTCGGAACATCAGAAGTATATCTAAAAGAAGAATGACAGCAAGATATGCAAAGGTTTAAGAATGAGAAGAGCATGTTACAAGTAGAACTCCTGAAAGTTCAACTTCCAAAAGAGCTGCTGCTCTTTTGTTTTTTTCCTCTTTATCAATTATCTGAGCCAATTTGATTTTCCACTTATGAAAAAAGCTCATGTATAAAATGGGTTGTCTCAATATATAATTGTGTTTGGAAATAGATTATTTCTGCTATCTAAATGATAGGAATGCAAGAAAATATATTTGTTTTCCTTAAGTTTCTTTCAGTTTCCCAAGTGGTGTATGAACTGGGAAGCTGATTTAGCTGTGCACCCTGTGACTTCATGAACCAAAATAACCATAGAGAATATTGCTGTAAAAAATGCGATTATCTTGGGGTGCCTGGGGGGCACAGTCAGTCGAGAGTCCAAGTCTTGTTTTTGGCTTGGGTTGTGATCTCAGGGTTGTGAAATTGAGCCCCACGTTGGGCTCTGTGCTTAGCTAGCATGGAGTCTGCTGGAGTTTCTCTCTCCCTGTGTGCCTTTCTCATGCTATTATTTTTGTTCTCTAAAATACATATATCTTTAAAAAATATATCACAATGTCTAGGGTTTTTATCTATTGGCTTAAATATAAATTGCATCTCCATAAACAATACAATGGAAAAGAAGCAATAACTAAGAGAAGGGATATAAACAAATATTTCAGCTAAACCAGTCTATTTATTGCTTCAGTATGTGCAATCCTCTCTGCTTTCCTCAAATCCTTTGAACTTAGAATTCCAACATGACTGCTTTGAGATATTTTTAGTAACAAATAAACTGCATTATCAACAGTTTTTTTTCTACATGTCTTTAAAAGCAGACTTTATTCCTTACAGAATTTATTTATTTATTCATTCATTCATTTATTTATTTATTTATTTATTTATTTATTTATTTATTTATTTATTTATTTATTTATTTATTTATTTATAGAGAGTGTGAGCAGGGTGAGGGGCAGCCAGAGAGAGAGCTAAGGAGAGAAGCAGACTCCCCAGTGAGTGAGGAGCCTGAGGCTGGGCTCCATCCCCTGACCATGAGATCATGACCTCAGTCAGCTCTGAGTCATCAAGAACTGGAGGCCCAACAGACTGAGCCACCCAGACATCTCCTCCACATTTAAAAATATTTTTTTAAGGTTCACTTATTTGACACAGAGAGAGAGCACAACCAGGGGGGGCACCTGTAGAAGGGAAAGGGAGAAACAGGCTCCTGGCAGAGCAGGAAACCTGATGCATGGGGCTTGATCCCAGGACCCGGGGATCATGACCTGAGCCAAAGGCAGATGCTTAACCAACTGAGCCACCCAGATGCCCATATATATATGTTTATTTAATCACCATTCTCAGGTATTTCTGTTGAGTCAAACCTTTACATTATGTTTAATAAAGTATGGTATATTTTGGCATATATGATTTTTATCATGTAGGTAGCATAGATTTTCAGCAAACCTTCAGTATTTGACTCTAATGGAGACAACTGACTTTTGAGGTAAAAATAAACAAAAATCTAGAGATACCCTCCTTTAAAATAAAAATTAGCTAAGTGCCTCATCCTCAAATAAGGTATTTAATTACTGTGCCAAAGTCACACTTTCAGTGTAGCTAATTAATTTAATGAATTTGTTTGGTAATTTATTTAATTCATCATTAAGGAATTGTTTCATCTCTTTTGATGCTAGGTAATGCCACTTTAGGAACTTTGGACAAATCATGTAACCTTTTTTGGTTTTACTCCCGTTATCAGTAGGAAATGGAATTAAAGTTGATAATTACTTTTAATACCCTCTAGCTATAAAATTTTATGGTTATCAAATATGAAATTTGGGGAGCATTACTCATTTCCCAAAATTCTACACTAATATCAGTTTTGCTCTGCTTTGTTTTATGGTGAACTTTGCTTCACATATTTTAATGAACAGTGACTTTTGATAGCCCTAGGATCCAAATGAAAAAAAAGAATTATAAGAGGCAGTTGGGGAAAGAACAGCTCAATGCAAAAATGGAAACCTTCCTATTTGTTCCTGGAGCATCACAATGTCACATCCTTTAAATCTGTCTGTTTAAGCAAACCCCAGGTGGTAAAGACAGAAGAGGACAAATTTTTGTGTCTTTGTCTTTTTATTTCTTTGAAATTTGCTGATCAGATGGGGTGAAGTTGGGAATATTAGGTGGCAAAGTATAGATATGAATACAAAATTAAGAATGCCCTTTTTGAAATTTTAGAAAATTCTGTTTTTATTCAAACAGGAATGAAGCAGAATTTACAAAAATTGCAATTACATGTAATGATGAAGTGCAAAATATTTTTATTGATTAAAATTATGAACTGAGTCAAATGATATAATTAATGAAGAAAATTCTTTTTAATGAATAAAGTAGTAACAATTATCCTTAGTATCAAATTTCCATTGAAGATTGAAGAAAAAAGGAAGAAGCAGAAGAGTAGTAAAATGGAAGGAGCAGAAAACATATATGCTGCTGCTGCTGCTGGACTAATTCAACAAAGAAAGAATGGCAAAACTGATAACCACCTGTTTCCTACTATGCAGAATGAAGATTCTGATGCGTAAGCCTATAGCAATATTAAAACAGTAGATAATTATCATTTTTCTACAAAGCAAATTCTAGTTGGATCTAATGTTCATAATTAACACATTTTATATTTTTAGTAGAGATATTCCACTCTGGGTGTTAGAAAAATGCAAAGACCAACAAGATACCATTTTATTTTGCAGGCATAGTGATCAATATTTAATTAAAAAAATAATAACCTAGGTTAGCAAATGTGAGGAAAAAGTCATTCTCATACACTATTGTTAAATGAAATTGGCAAATCTGGGGCACCTAAGTGGTCCAGTGGTTGATTGTCTGCCTTTGGCTCGGGTTGTGATCCCGGGGTCGTGGATCGAGTCTTGCATTAGATTTCCCATGGGGAGCCTGCTTCTCCCTCAGCCCATGTCTCTGCCTCTCTGTGTGTCTCTTGTGAATAAATAAATAAAAATCTTAAAAAAAAAAAGAAAAGAAATTGACAAATCCTTTCTGAAGGGCAATGTAGCAGTGCATTTCAAAATTTCAAATATGCTGTCCCTTTATCCCAACAGTTTCATTGCCAGGAGTAGATCCTAGAGGAAAACATGACTTGTGTCAACACTTAGACACACACATTTTAAGCACATTTATTATATATTAGATATATATATAAAATATGACAGATATGTTAAGAATACTT
This sequence comes from Nyctereutes procyonoides, assembly GCF_905146905.1. Taxonomy (NCBI): domain Eukaryota; kingdom Metazoa; phylum Chordata; class Mammalia; order Carnivora; family Canidae; genus Nyctereutes; species Nyctereutes procyonoides. The sequence goes on from NW_026575143.1 coordinate 4,370,681, forward strand.
ACATAAACATGTTATATATATTAAGATTATTTATTACAGCATTCACTTATCGAAAAGTGGGAAGTACTCCAACTATCCATCCATAAGGAAGTAAATTTTCACACCTATAAAACAATGCAGTATGTGATGATTTGAAAAAATGAATTTAGGTCTACAGGGTTTTGATTGTTTAACAAAATATATTTAAAGTGTTTAGTTTGATGTCTTAACAGAAACTTTAGAATACTGTTAATATCTGCTGAGTTGCAAAAGAAAATTACCTGCTAGCACTCTACCTTATTACCAACAAAATTGCTAATTATTAGGTTTTTGGTTTTGGTTCCCAATGCATGAGTGCTCAAATGTTGGACTCTCAAATTGATCTGAACATTCCCAAGAGATTTCACCTGGCAACTTGTCCCTTATTCTATATAAACATTTGTTCCCTGCGCTATAAACCAAGAGGTTGCTAATGCAGTGAGTCTTCTTTTTAAGGTACCTTGCATACATGCTATTATTTTTCCTTTGAAAAATTTTTTAGGATTATTTATTTGAGAGAGAGTGAGTATGAGTGCAGAGAGCAGCAGAGGCAGAGGGAGAAGCAGGCTCCCTGCAGGGAGCCTGAAGCAGGGCTTGATCCTGGGACTTCAGGATTATAACCTAAGCTGAAGGCAGATGCTTAACAGACTGAGCCACCCAGACTTATCCATCCTTTTAAAAGAGAATATATTTCAACATGCACCACACCAAATTTTTCAATAGTGACTTCATATTATATAATTTACGAAAATTCAGTTTACAAAATAGCAATACTTTCTGCATTCCAAACCCCTTATACTTATAGAATTTTAATATGACTAATTATTTTGGATAGTATAAGATAATTTAGAGTTAGATGATTTTTATCAAATGTATAATACTGCTATTGAAACTTAGTTTTTCCATAGTCTTTCTAAGCATGAGAAAAATGATAATCAGGTTATATACTCATATATCTAGAAAAGTTTTGAGGAGTGTTTTGGTTGTGTAATTTTGTGAATTATTTGATGTCTTGGTCTGGCTTTTTTTTTTTCAAGATTTTATTTATTTATGTTAGGGAAGCATGGGGGTAACAAGCAAACTTGGCACTGAGAGCAGAGCACAATGCAAGTCTTGATCCCACAACTGTGAGATCATATCCTGAGCCAAAATCAAGAGTTGGAGGCCTAACTGACTGAACCATCCAGTTGTCCCTTGGTCTGGCATTAAGAAAAAGAATTAGTGCTACATGTATATAATTTTAAAAACTCCAAAATATTACAAAAATTCTACATCATCGTTGTATAAGGATTGAAAACTACAGCTAAACAAGATAATTAAATCACCCGTGATCCACTTAGCTATGAAATCCTTAAAAGAATCATGTACTCAGTGATCCTCATTTCCCTCCCATCCATTCTTGAATTCACTATTTTTTTTTAATTCACTCTATTAATTTTCACTCCCACTACTCCAGAATTGATTTTTCAGGTTACCATTTGATTTTCACTTTAATAAAAAGGTTACCATTTGATTTTCACTTTAATAACTCAAGACATAATTTCTTAGATCTCATTTTATTGAACCTATCAGCAATATTTGCCCCAATAGAAAACTCTCTTCTCCAAAATTCTGTCTTCATTTTGCTTTCAGGATATCATTCACTCACCTGGATTCCTCCTGCCTTTCTAGTCTGTATATCTCAGCCTGATTTGCTTCTTTCACCTCATCCCTCACCTCTTACTACACCTTGAAGTCTTAGGAATCAATCCTTGATCTTCTTTCTCTTGTTTTTTACTATTTTGTATATTCTAATGATCCTCAAGTTTATGTCTCTGGCCCATATCTCTCTGCATAATTCCAGACCTTTATATGAAACTGCCTACTTGATATCTCTTTGGGATAGCTATTGGGTATGGCAAACTTAACATGTCCAAAATTGAACTACTGATATTCTTTCTTATACTGCCCGTCTTTCCTAATTGAGTTAATGACAGTTCTTCCAGTTGCTCGGCCAAAAAAATTGGTATCGTCTTTGACTCCTGTCTTTTTTCTTTTTCATACATGTCACATCTAATCTGTCAGCAAATCTTGCAGGTCTTTCTTCAAAATATATCCAAAAGCCAAACACATCTTCCATGACCAAGCCACTATCATCTGTTGTCTATATTATTGTAACAACTAATTTGTCTTCTTGTTTTTTTCTTTTTTCTCTGCTTCCACTAATTCTAAACACAGTGGATCTATTAAAACATAAGTCAGATTATGTCCTCCTCTGCTCAAAACCTAATTGCTTCCCATTCACTCAGAGTACATGCTGAAGTTCTTTCTAATACCTACAAGGCCTTATATGACTTGTTCATCTCAGGTCTCTCCCTATCCTTTCCTCCCTCTCTCTCTCTCTCTGATTTGAACTACTTTCTATCCCTTTCATTCTGTCCAGCCACACTTGAATTTCTCACTACTTCCCCCCCACACCCTCACCCCCTCTCCACCCTGCTTCAAATTATAAACACTTCAGGGATACCTCTGTACTTGCCAGTAATTCTCTCTGGAGTGCTTTTCTCTCAGGTATCCTCATGGCTTACTCCTTGCTCCCTCCTTTTCTCCCTGGTTTTTGCTTAAAGGTCACTTTCTCAGCAAGGCCCTTCTTGGTTTATCCTGACTAGTATTTCAACCACCCCTTTCCCTGCAACACATTGAAATTTGATTTCTCTGCTTTAGTTTTTCTCCTCTCATACTGTGTATTTTGCCTGGATAGTCTATTGTTATTATGTTTACTTTACTCATGAGTAGGATTTTTCTGTTCATGGCTGTGTCTTCAGTGCTTAGAGAACATTCTAGCATATATAATGCTATTCAATAAATGTTGAGTGAATGGAGTTTAATAAACCGTGTGTCTTGTTTTTAACATAATACCAATTCTCACTTAAACAAAAAGAAAGTTTGACATGGGTCCATTCTGACAATTTAATCTGTCAGCTATCTGCATTTTTTGGATTTTGGGGGGTTTAATATTGTGGTTACTTGGTACTTATTCTTTTAGTGGTATTTATGTTAGTCTTAATTATAGTAGAATGGAACAAAGGAAGAGCAAACTTCATTTATGTTTCATTAAGGAAAATGAAATATGGTGGTAAATTATTATAGGACTTTTAAAAACTTTCCAAAGAATTCTGAGCCCTCAATATCTGAAATAAAAAGATGAAGTTGGAATTTATTGCTTAATAAGAGGGAACTATGCTGATCACTTACAGTCTTTTCTGACAGAGTAGTCTTCAATTCTTATATAGGGTTTCAGGAAAAGTAGAGTTTAAGGTTTGGGAGACTTTCAGAGAATTAAGTGGTTTGTCATCATCTGAAGCAAATGATAATGTGCATAAAACTGTTGTTGATTGGTTAGCACTCAAGGCATGTGTATCAGCGATTTTGTCCCATATTGGCTATCTTTCAGGAGGGAGAAGCTGACATTGTTTGGTTGGTGAGTGAGGCCAGACGGCATTGATCCATTACACATAGAGAAAGACAGAAACACAGACAGAGGGAGAAGCAGGTTCCTCTCAAGGAGCCTAACGTGGGACTCAATCTGGGACCAGGCCCATGCCCTGAGCCAAAGACAGACGCTCAACCGCTGAGCCACCAAGGCGTCCCATAAATCTAGCTTTTTCGTATTAGGATTAGATACTAGGGTAAAAGTATGCAAAAGTTACCAAACCATTTTCTTTTCTTTTTTCCCTTTAAAATATTATTTAAATTATTTATTTATTTCGAAGAGGGAGGGAGAGATTGAGAACAAGGGTGCAGGAGCAGGAAGGAGGGGCAGAGGCAGAAGGAGAAGCCTACTTCCCACTCAACTGGAAGCCTGATAGGGGGCTCATTCCCACGACCCTGAGATCATGACCTGAGCTGAAGGCAGACACTTAACCGACTGAGCCACTTAGGTGCCCCCAAATCATTTTATTTTCAAACAAAATTAAAATAAAATAATCAGATTATTGCTATTTTCAAATGATATATAACTACATATGAGTATTTTTGAATTTTTCCAAATTGAATTATAAGTGACATAAAACAGTGTAGGTGTAAGGTATACCTGTATTAATTTGATGCACTTTTATATTGTAAAATCATAATAGTGTTAACTCTGTCACTTCATATAGTTATCATTTCTTTTTTGTGATGACAATATTTAGATCTATTTTCTTAGCAACTTTCAAATATATGATATAGTTTTGTTAACTGTAATCACAGGCCTGTACTTTGGACCCTCAGAACTTAATAATCTTGTAAGGGGGAGTTTGTACTCTTTGCCAGTATCTACCTGTTTCCCACAGCTTCCTACTCCTTGCAACCACCAGTCTGTTTCTGTGATTTTTTTTTTTTTAAGCTTCTGCATGCAAGTCTGACCATAGAGTATTTGTATTTCTGTGTGGCTTATTTCACTTAGCCTGATTCCCTCGAGGTTCATTTATGTCACAAATGGCTGAGTTTCCTTCTTTTTTGTGAATAAAAATATTCCATTGTAAATATATATCACATTTTTTAAATCCATGGATCCACTGGTGGACACTTAGGTTGTTTCCATGTCTTGTGTATTATAAAAAGTGCTGCAATAAACATAGGGTGCAGATATCTCTTTGAGATAATTATTTCATTTCCTTCAGCTATGTTCCTAGAAATGGGATTATTGGATCATATGATAGTTCTATTTTTAGTTTCTGAGGAACCTCCACACTGCTTTGCATAGGGGCTATACCAATTTATACGAAAGTGTACCAACAACAGTACCATGGGCCATTTGAATATCTACTGAGGAAACATCTATTAAGGTGCCTTCCCTAGTTTTTAAATGAAGTATTTGTTTTTTGCTATTGAATTGTATGAATTCCTTTTATATTTTAGATATTAACCTTTTTTTAGATATGTGGTTTGCAAATATTTTCATCCATTCTGTAAGTTGCCTTTTAATTATGTTGCTTTTTTTTCTTTTTTTTTTTTTAGATTTTATTTTAATTCAAGTTAGTTAACATATATTGTTTTATCAGTTTCAGGGGTAGAATGTAGTGATTCATCACTTGCATATAAGCACACCAAGTGCTCATCACAACAGCTCTCCTTAATGCCCATCACCCATTTACCCCATCTTCTCTACCTGCCTCCCCTCCAGCAACCCTCAGTTTGTTTCCTATAGTTAAATCTCTCTCTCTTTTTCTTTTTTAAGATTTTATTTATTTGACAGAGAGAGGGAGAGAGCCAGAGAGGATAAGCAGGGGGAGGTGCAGAGGGAGAGGGAGAAGCAGACTCCCTGCTAAGCAGGAAGCCCCTATGCAGGGCTAGTTCCCAAGACCGTGAGGTCATGACTGGAACCAAAGGCAGATGCAATTTTAACTGACTGAGTGACCCACAGGCATTTCAGTTAATAAAAGTCTCTTACAGTCTGCTTCCCTCTCTGTTTTTACCTTATTTTTCCCGCCCTTCCCCTATGCTCAGTGTGAATGGAATCGGAGTGTTGCTTGTTTCTTTTGCTGTGCAGAAAGAAACATTGGTTGTTCCACAGTTTTTACTTTTGTTGCTGGTACTTTGGATGCCATTTCTGAAATCATTGCTAAGATCAATGTCAGAGAGCTTTTTCACTCTTTTCTTCTAGAAGCTTTATGGTTTAAAGCTGTACATTTAAAATCTTTAATCCAATTTGGGTTAATTTTTGTGAGTGGTGTAAGTTAGGAATTCAGGTTCATTCTTTTGCATGTGAATATCCAGTTTTCTTAGCATCATTTATTGAAGAGATTATCTTTTTGCCTTTGAATATTCTTGGATCCCTTATTAAGTTGTAGTTGACTATATGCATGGATTTATTTCTAGGTTCTTGATTCTGTTTCATTGGTCTTTTTTTAAAAGATTTTTTTTTTTTTATTCAGGAGAGATACAGAGAGAGGCAGAGACATTGGCAGAGGGAGAAGCAGGCTCCCTGTAGGGAGGCTGATGTGGGACTCAATCCCAGGGCCCTGGCATCATTCGCTGAGCCTAAGGCAGACACTCAACCACTGAGCCACCCAGGCATCCTTATTTCATTGGTCTTTATGTTTGCTTTTATGCAAGTTCCATACTGTTTTGACTTACTATAGCTTTGTAACAGAAAAAAAGGAAGTGTGGTGCTTCCAGCTTTGTTCTTTCTCAGGAATACTTTGACTATTTGGGGTCTTTTTTGTCTCATACAAATTAAAGAATAGTTTTTCTATTTCTCTGAAAAAATTGTCGCTAGAATTTTGACAGGGATTGCATTGAATCTGTAGATGGCTTTGAATGATGTGGGTATTTAAAAATATTAATTTTCCCAATCCATAAACAACAGGACCTCTTCCTATTTGTGTCTCTTTTATCAACGTCTTGTGGTTTTTAGTGTACATATCTTTCACCTCCTTGGTTAAACTTATTCCTGAGTATTTTGGTTTCTTTGATGCTTTTGTGAATGGGATTTTTTCTTTATTTCTTTTTTTTCTTTATTTCTTTTTCAGATATTTTGTTCTTACTGTATCGAAATATAACTGATTTGCATATATTGATTTTATATCCTTCATCTTTACTAGTTCTAACAGCTTTTTGGCGATGTCTTCAGGATTTTCTACATATAGAATCATATCCTCTGCAAACAAAGACAGTTTTATTTCTTCTTTTTTGATATGGATGCCTTTTATTCCTTTTTCTTGCCTGACTACTCTGGCTATGACTTCGAGTACCATGTTGAATAGGAGTGTTAAAGTGGGCAGCTTTGTTTTGTTCTGAACTTAGAAGAAAGTGTTTTTACCACTGAATATGGTGTTAGCTATGGCTTCTCATATATGTTCAGGTGTGACATTTTGGTACCCAATTTATTTGGAGTTTTTAATCATGAAAAGAATTTGTCAAATGTTTTTTCTACACATATAATGATCATATAATTTTTTTCATTCTATTATGTATCAAATTAATTGATTTGATTTTATTGATTTCTGAATGATAATTTTGCTGAGTAAAGTATCCTTGGTGTGTGGTTCTCACTCAGCATTTTTTTAAAATTTTTCTTTATTGGAGTTCAATTTGCCAACATATAGCATAACACCCAGTGCTCATCCTGCCAAGTGCCCCCCTCAGTGCCCATCACCCAGTCACCCCAAAACCCACCCACGACCCTTTCCACCAACCCTTGTTCGTTAGAGTTAGATGTCTCTCATGTTCTGTCACCCTCACTGTTATTTCCCACTCATTTTCTCTCCTTTCCCCTTTATTCCCTTTCACTAATTTTTATATTCCCCAAATGAATGAGACCATATAATGTTTGTCCTTCTCCGATTGACTTATTTCACTCAGCATAATACCCTCCAGTTCCATCCATGTCAAAGCAAATAGTGGGTATTTGTCATTTCTAATGGCTGAGTAATATTCCATTGTATACATAAACCACATCTTCTTTATCCATTCATCTTTCGATGGACACCGAGGCTCCTTCCACAGTTTGGCTATTGTGGACATTGCTGCTAAAAACATCGGGGTGCACGTGTCTCGGCGTTTCACTGCATCTATATCTTTGGAGTAAATCCCCAGCAGTGCAATTCCTGGGTTGCACAGCAGATCTATTTTTAACTCTTTGAGGAACCTCCACACAGTTTTCCAGAGTGGCTGTAGCAGTTCACATTCCCACCAACAGTGCAAGAGGGTTCCCCTTTCTCCGCATCCTCTCCAACATTTGTTGTTTCCTGTCTTCTTAATTTTCCCCATTCTCACTGGTGTGAGGTGGTATCTCATTGTGATTTTGATTTGTATTTCCCTGATGGCCAGTGATGCGGAGCATTTTCTCATGCACTTCTTGGCCATGTCTATGTCTTCCTCTGTGAAAAACCTGTTCATGTCTTTTTCTCATTTCATGATTGGATTGTGTTTCTTTGCTGTTAAGTTTAATAAGTTCTTTATAGATCTTGGACACTAGCCCTTTATCTGATACGTCATTTGCAAATATCTTCTCCCATTCTGTAGGTTGTCTTTTAGTTTTGTTGACTGTTTCTTTTGCTGTGCAGAATCTTTTTATCTTGATGAAGTTCCAATAATTCATTTTTGCTTTTGTTTCCCTTGCCTTCATGGATGTATCTTGCAAGAAGTTACTGTGGCCAAGTTCAAAAAGGGTGTTTCTTGTGTTCTCCTCTAGGATTTTGATGGATCCTTGTCTCACATTTAGATCTTTCATCCATTTTGAGTTTATCTTTGTGTATGGTGCAAGAGAGTGGTCTAGTTTCATTCTTCTGCATGTGGATGTCCAATTTTCCCAGCACCATCTATTGAACAGACTGTCCTTTTTCCAGTGGATAGTCTTTCCTGTTGTGTCAACTATTAGTTGACCATAAAGTTGAGGATCCACTTCTGGATTCTCTATTCTGTTCCATTGATCTATGTGTCTGTTTTTGTGCCAGTACCACACTGTCTTGATGACCACAGCTTTGTAGTACAACCTGAAATCTGGCATTGTGATGCCCCCAGCTATGGTCTTCTTTTTTAAGATTCCCCTGGCTATTCACGGTCTTTTCTGATTCCACACAAATCTTAAAATAATTTGTTCCAGCTCTCTGAAGAAAGTCCATGGTATTTCGATAGGGATTGCATTAAATGTGTAAATTGCCCTGGGTACCACTGACATTTTCACAATATTCATTCTGCCAATCCATGAGCATGGAATATTTTTCCATCTCTTTGTGTCTTCCTCAATTTCTTTCAGAAGTGTTCAGTAGTTTTGAGGGTATAGATCCTTTACCTCTTTGGTTAGGTTTATTCCTAGGTATCTTACGCTTTTGGGTGCAGTTGTCAATAGGATTGACTCCTTAATTTCTTTTTCTTCAATCTCATTGTTAGTGTACAGAAATGCCCCTGATTTCTGGGCATTGATTTTGTATCCTGCCACACTACCGAATTGCTGTATGAGTTCTAGCAATCTTGGGGTGGAGTCTTTTGAATTTTCTATGTACAATATCATGTCACCTGTGAAGAGGGAGCGTTTGACTTCTTCTTTGCCAATTTGAATGCCTTTTATTTCTTTTTGTTTCCTGATTGCTGAGGCTTGGATTTCTAGTACTGTGGTGAATAGCAGTGGTCAGAGTGGACATCCCTGTCTTGTTCCTGATCTTAGGGGAAAGGCTCCCAGTGTTTCCCCATTGAGAATGATATTTGCCTTGGGCCTTTTGTAGATGGCTTTTTAAGATGCTGAGGAAAGTTCCCTCTATCCCTACACTCTGAAGAGTTTTGATCAGGAGTGGATGCTGTATTTTGTCAAATGCTTTCTTTGCATCTATTGAGAGGATCATATGGTTCTTGTTTTTTCTCTTGCTGATATGATCTATCACATGGTTTTATTTTTTTATTTTTTATTTTTTTTCGATCTATCACATTGCTTTATAAGTGTTGAACCAGCCTTGCATCCCGGGGATAAATCCCACTTGGTCATAGTGAATCATTGGTGGTGATCTCTCCTTTCTCATTCATGAGTTTATTAATTTGAGTCTTTTCTTCTTTTTAATAAGGCTGGCTAATGGTTTATCTGTCTTATTAATTCTTTGAAAGAACCAACTCCTGGTTTTGTTGATCTGTTCCACAGTTATTCTGGTCTGTATTTCATTCAGTTCTGCTTGAATCTTTATTAACTCTCTTCTTCTGCTGGGTGAAGGTTTTATTTGCTGTTCCTTTTCCAGCTCCTTTAGGTGCAAGGTTAGCTTTTGTATTTGAGTTCTTTCCAGTTTTTGGATGGATGCTTATATTGTGATTTATTTCCCCCCTCAGGACCGCTTTTGCTCTATCCCAAAGATTTTGAACGGTTGTATCTTCATTCCCATTAGTTTCCATGAATCTTTTTAATTCTTCTCTAATTTCCTGGTTGACCCTTTTCATCTTTTAGTAGGATGGTCTTTAACCTCCATGTGTTTGAATTTTTCCAAATATCTTCTTGTGATTTAGTTCTAGTTTCAAAGCATTATGGTCTGAAAAATATGCAGGGGACAATCCCAATCTTTGGGTATCTGTTAAGACATTTCCTGCACTTGAGTTCTGGATGGTTTGCTCCTGCCAGCTGTACGGGCTTGGGGAGGTTCCTTAGATTTTCTGTGCCTCCTATTCTTCCTGTGTAAAATACCTCATATAATTACCTACTTCATAGGACTGGTGTAAGGCTTAAAATACCTTTAGGATATGTAAAGTGTTCAAAATAATGCATAGAAGTTACAGAATAAAACCTCAAAACACTAATATCATGATTATTTAAAAAGGGTTTCTTTCATATAAAAACTTAATTTGCACTTTTCAAATTGATTTACTGCCAGTAAAAACTTTTTTATTGATAATGACAACAAAAAATGTAGTATATTTACCCCATCAAATAATGCAAGTAACATGATTTTCCTTTAGTTTTTCCACCTTGATCTAAATTTAATACTTTGTTAATATTACCATTAATATTGCTTAGATATGCTTTAAATATTTCTTGTATTTTAAATATTTAATATTTGCCTGAAAAGAATCATTTGTTTTTTTAGACCTGCAAAGAAAACGTCTAAGGAAAAGAACAAGGTAAAAAAATATATGTATAATTTTATTTCATTTATGATATATTTTATTTTATTATTTGATATTTCATATTTATCAGAAATATTATTCCATGGCAAAAAGTTACTTTATGAAAGACATAGTGAAAAAAATAGAAAATGTTCCTTTGTTGTATAGACATTTGCTGTCAAAAAATTCAGAAACACTAATTATTGATAAAGGTCTTTTTGATAAAAATCAGTTCACTTAAAAAGTACCTATGCTTTTGTTTTTATAAAAGGATGGATATTTATCATCTCTCTACACTTAGTATATTTTATAAATATTTGGATGATATTTTGATATAGTATTATTTATTTGTAGGTCAAAAAGCAAATGAGTTCTGTAGAACACCTTGATGACTTAACTCAGTCATCTGAAGCACCTTCAGAGGATTGTAAGTTGCATTACTCTGATTTTAAGAGTTCCCTGTTGCTCATTGAACAACTTGGCATGGACTGTACAGGTAGGATCGTTGTATAAATATAAAGCCTTTTTCTGTGTATATGATTGTAGTAATATGTGCACATCTCATCTAGCGCTGTGCCACACAACACTGATGTGTTATAGAGCTACTCATCTCAGAAATATGATTTTTATTAAAATAGAGACCTGTTGAATACTCTCAGCCAAAGAACTATAATTTCCACTGTAGTTGTCTATGTGGGAATGGCACACTTGATGTGTTTGTGAACTCTGCTTCTCTTCTGTGCCTTCACCCAAGGTCAGGTTACCACTATTTTTCTCCTAGATTACTGAACTAACCTCAGGACTGTTTTCTCTGCCATTCCACCTCTCAGAATCTTGGTTACACTGCAACCATAATTACCATACATTTCTAAAAATTTACATTTCATTGTGTTACTCCCTTGCTTAAAGCTTAGCTATTACTAATGCTATGAGGTGAAAGATCATAGTCTGTTAGCATCATCTTGTATTGGTTCATATCTGTCTTTCCATTTCTGTCTCAGCTACTGTTTTAGATGTTTTTTCATATAATAGAGGTTTTCTTTTTCCAACAGCTTTAGTTAAATTGCGCATGTATGAAGTGTACAATTTGATAGTTTTGACATGTATACACATATGAAACCATAATCATAATTTAGATAGTTAACATATCCATCACTCTTTAGTCTCACATCCCTTTATATTCCCTTATTATGAAACTGCCAAATTATTTACTAAAATAATTGTACCTTTTCTAAACCCACCAGCAGCGTATGAGGGCTTTTAATTCCTCCATATATATTCATGAGCACTTAGTCTTAACAGTTTTTTAAATCTTAGCCATTCTGTTGGGTATGTAATATATATATATTATATATATAATATATAATTATGGTTGTAGTATACATTTCCCTAATAACTGATAATGTGGAGCATACTTTCATGTACTTATTTACCATCTGTATATCTTCTTTGAACTGTCCAAATCTTTTGTCAGTTTAAAAATTAGGTTGCTTGTTTTCTTATTTGATGGGTTTTCAGAATTATTTGTGTATTCTACATATAGTTCCTTTATCACCTATATTGTTTTTGCAAAGATTTTTTTGCAGTCTGTAACTTTTCATTCTCTCCACAGTGTCTTTTGAAGAGCCGTTTTTCTTATTGATGAAGTTTGGTTAATCCATTTGTTGTTTTATGGATTTTTGCTTTCGATGTTCATATCCAAGAAATCTTTGCTTAGCACAACATCAGAGGTCTTATCTCATGCTTTATAATAGAAGCTTTGCAGTTTAAAAACAAAGTTTTATAGTTTTAGGTCTTAAATTTAGATCTGTGATCTGTTTTGTATTCTTTTTTTATTTATGATGCAAAGTATGGACCCAAGTTCATTCTTTTGTGAATGTCCAGTTGTATTCATTGAAAAGGCTCTATTTTCTCCAATTCATGCCATTGCATCTTTGTCTGCATCAGTTGGCCATATATGTATGAGTTTATTTATGGACTTTGTTCTTTCCCATTGATCTCTCTGGCCCTCTCTACACCAAAATCATTTTGTTTTAATTACTACCAGTTGGTAATAATTTTTGATATCAGGTAGTGTTAGTCCTCCAGTTTTGTTTTCAGGGTTGTTTTGCTATTCTAGATCCTTTCATACTTTGTGTTTCCATATGAATTTTAGAATCAGCTTGTCATTCTCTAAGAAAAACAAAAACAGAAACAAAACCGCTGGTGGTCTGGAAATCAGGTTTGGATTATGTTGAATCTACAGATTAACTGGAGAGAATTGGCTTTTTGACAATACTGAACTTTTCAACCCTTGAACAGAGTATATCTCTTCATTTATAGAAGTGTTCTTTAATTTTCTTGGCAATATTTTATAGTTTTTAGTGTGTATAAGCCTATCTTTTATGATATTACCTGTGATTATTTATTTTTCAAAGAAGTTGTAATAATTTTAAATTTTAATTTTTGGTTTTTTTTTGCTGGTATATTAGAAATATGGTTGATTTTTGTGTAACGATTTTATATCCTCCAACCTTGATGAGTTCATTTATTAGTTCTAGTAGTTTTTTTAAAAATTCTGTCAGATTTCCATATAACCATAGGTTTCAAACTTTTTTTTTTTTTAACTACTATTTTACTGGTTTCTTAAGGTGGAGCTAAAGGTCATTGATTTGAGAACTTAAAAAAAAAGATTTTATTATTTGAGAAAGGGAAAATGTGAGCAAAAGGGAGGGGAGGAGCAGAGGGAGAGGGAAAAGCAGAGTTCCTGCTGAGGAGGGAGCCTGATGTGAGACTCGATCTCAGGACTCCAGGACCATGACTGAGCCAAAGGCAGCCACTTCTGACTGAGCCACACAGGCACCTTCTTGTTTTTTAATAGATACATTTAGTGCTATAAATGTTGAGATAAGTGCTACCCTAGGAGGATTCCAGAAATTTGTAGCATATTGTGTTTTTATTTTCATTCAGTACAGAATACTTTCTAATTTCTTTTTTCATTACTTCTTTGACCCAAGGGTTGTTTGAAGATTTTATTTGTTTGAGAGAGACAGAGAGAGCATAGGTGGGCAAGAGTGGCAGTGGAAAGCCCTCTTCCCCCTGAGCAGGAAGCCCAACATGGGGCTTGATTCCAGGACCCTGAGATCATGACCTGAGCTGAAGGCAGACACTTAACCAACTGAGCCACCTCAGTACCCCGATGCAGGGGTTATTTAGATGTGCATTAATTAGTTTGCAAATATTTGAGTGTTTTCCAGAGATATGTTTGTTCTTGATTTGTAATTTGATTACTTTGTGGTCACAGAACACACTTTCATGACTTCAATCCTTTTGACTACCCTTTTATTAAGGTTTATTTTATGACCCAGAATATAATCTCTTTTGGGAAATGTTCCATGGGATACTTGAGAAAGATGGTGGTGGTCAAGTCTACTATATCCTTGCTGGTTTTCTGCCTGTTGAAATCCCAGACTATATTTGTGAATTTGCCTGTTTCTCTTTGTAGTTCTGTTGATATTTGCCTTATGTATTTTGATCTTATTAATAGATTAATAAACATTTTGGTTTGTTATGCTTATTTATTGACCCTTTTATCATTAAAAAATGACCTTAAATATTACTGATAATATATATTGCTTTGAAACCTATTTTGTCTGGTATTAATATTGCTACTCAAGCTCAGCCTTCTTTTGTCAAGTGTGAATGTGGTATATCATATTTCTGTCCTTGTAACAAATTTGTGTCTTTACATTTAAAGTGAGTTTTTTATAGGCAGCATATAGTTGGCTTTTACTGTTTTTATCCATTCTGACAGTCTGCCTTTTAATTGAGGCTTTTAGACCATTTTCTTTCTTTTTTTTTTTTGACCATTTTCATTTAATGTGATTATTGATACAGTTGATATGAATCTCTCATCCTGTTTGATTTCCATTTACCTTATCTACTTTGTTCCCATTTTCTTCATTTTCTGCTTTCTTTTAGATTAATCAACTAATTTTTATGAGTTAATTTATACGTATACATACATACGTACATACATATGGATGTGCTTTGCTTACATAACTATAACTCTTTAGTTTTGCTATTTTAGTGATTGCCTTAGAGTTTAAAGCATATGACTCCAGTATCACAGTCCACCTTCTTGTAATGTTATACCACATCATATGTAGTTTAAGAAAATTACAATAGGGAACACGTGGGTGGCTCAATGGTTGAGCCTTTACCTTAGGCTCAGGTTGTGATCCCAAGGTCCTGGGATCAAGTCCCACATCAGGCTACCTCGGGGAGCCTGCTTCTCCCTCTGCCTGTGTCTCTGCCTCTCTCTCTCTCCATGTCTCTCATGAATAAATTAAAAAAAATCTTTAAAAAAGTTACAATAGTTTAGTTCCATTTCTTCTCTCCTAGCCAGATCTTTTGTGGATCTGTGAGATTATAGTTTTCATTAAGTTTAGAAAGGTTTTGATTATGTTTTCTTTTCTTTTTTTTAAGATTTTATTCATTTATTAGAGAGAGAGCATGAGCAGGGAGAGAGTCAGAGGGAGAGGAAGAAGCAGACTCCCTACTAAGCAGGGAGCCCAACATGGAGCTTAATCCCATGACACCCAGGTGCCCCTATAATATCTTTATGTTGAAGTTACTTAATATATATTTGTTTAATGTATGAATGAATGAATGTGAAAATGCACAGTCCTTTATATGCAAAAAGTACTCATATATTTTATTTTATTAAATAATGAATTTGTGAGAGAGAATGAGCAGGGGGTGCGGGAGAGAAACAGAAGGGGAAGGAGAGAGGGAGTAAAGAATCTTAAGCAGACACTGTGCTGAATGCAGAGTCCAATGCCGGGCTCAATCCCACAACCGTGAGATCATGACCTGAGCCAAAACCAAGAGTTGGATGCTTTAACAACTGACCCACCCAGATACCTCATATATTTTGTTTCTGGTTTTGTTTTTCCTCTGATGTAGATTCTGTTAGTCTATTGAAAATCCAGGATGCAATTCTTTCATATGAGAGATTAATAGAACTTAAAAAAAATGACTGTGAACAACTTATAAGAAGAATTAAAAAAATGGGATGTAAGATTAATGGACTACAAAAGGAGCTATCAGAAACAAAAGAAATGAAATCACAGTTAGAGCATCAAAAAGTGGAATGGGAACAAGAACTCTGCAGTTTGAGGTATGACATCCTGGTTTTAAGGAAATATTGGAAATATCTCAACTATTTACTTTTTTTTTTTTAATATATAATAGGCTCCACAGTCAACATGGGGCTTAAACTCACAGCTATGAGATCAAGAGTCACATACTCTACCAACTGAGCCAGCCAGGAACCCCTTAAAATATTTACTTCTATACTATGGTTGTGTAGGAGAAGTTTTGTAATTGTTAATTTGCCTTCTGGGATTTTATAGGGAAGAAAACTTCTTTAGTAATGTGAAGTATGAGTTTCTTTGAAATAATATAGCAAGTTTTTAATGGTGAATACTTCTAATAATTTAATGTATATTCCAAATCATAATTTTAATGACCATATAGAAATTCACCATATGGAGACCTCATTATTTAACAAATTGAATTTTGGTTGTTTTACATTTCTCTATATTTTAATTAATGCTACAAGGAATGTCTTATTTAATTCTGTTTCTACAGTTTTGGTTACTTGGAATAAGTTCTTTAATGTAGTATTGTTTGGTTAAAGTATAAAATTTTTAATGAAAGTCTCTGATCCATATTTTAAAACTGTTTTCAGGAAAGTTTATATATGCCCGCCAACAGTGTAAAATGGTCCATTTTTCTCAAGACAGAAAAAATCTTTAAACTTTGGTTTATTCTTAACATATGCAGGGGTTATTAAGTAAAATGGAAAATGATTAATGGTTAAGTGTTTTCAACATTTCTCTCATATGTAAAGAAAATTATTTCAAAAGTCTATGCTGAAAGCACATATTACTCTTTATTCTTAATTAATATGGATCCTGTGTTGTTCTAAAAGGAGTTTTCAAATGATTTATAAAATTTATAATCAATAAGGTTGAGAGTATTGCAAAAGAAGAACCATAAAAAGTATGGGGCAATAAATATTAGACTCCCTAGTCTACTGCTGGATCACAGTAATCTGCAGGTGTATGTTTATGTTGTGTAAACAACATCTGCAGATGCTGTCTTACACTGTAGATTATTTTTAGAGGTACCTTTGATGTTTTATGAAGTAAAAATTTATTTCTAGTGAATTTATAAAGTTGTTGATAAACAGCAACTTCTCTTTTTAGTTAGTAACTAAATTATCCTATTTGAAGAGTAATTATGACTATGTGGGGAAAATGGCAATCTTCAACTCTAACTTTCCTGAATAATTTCAGAATTCCTTTCCTTACAACAACTACCAGAGTTATTACTGACTAAAAGTTACTAAATGGTATAATGCTTTCTCATTCTTTCTTTTCAATTGTATATATATCTATGTCTATCCTTTGGAAGAGATTGAAGTGAGAAATTAAAAACATGAGCCCTAGAAAGGAAAAAAATTGAGAACATAAAAATTTCATTTGGATAATGAAACAACATATTTGGAACCAGATTATAAAATAAACTTTTTATTGCTAACAAAACACATTTTAAAATGAACACATTTATTTGCAGATTTACCTTAAAACAGGAAAAAGAAAAAAGAAAAAGTGCTGATATGTTATATGAAAAAATTAGGGAGCAATTAAGAAATAAAGAAGAGCAATATAGTAAAGAAGTCGAAATGAAACAACAGCTTGAGCTTAATCTTAGAACACTAGACCTGGAATTGAAGAGTGTAAAAAACAATTTGAATCAGGTAAATTTTTGACAAGAATTTTATATTTCCATCAATATTTCTTATAATATCCTTTTGACTTAATATATATTATTAGGTTTGAAATAGATTAAAAATTTAATTTTATCCTAATAGGAACGAACCATTATATTTATAGCTAAAATTATTACCTTATTGGAATTCTTGGCTTCTCATATATGTTGTCTGTATATTTTCTCAATGAAGGGATTGAATGTAAATTGAGATAAAAGCCAATAAATATTGGCTTTCGTTTTCTTTGTTTTTAAAAAGAATTTTATTTATTTTTAGACAGAGCATTGGCGGGGGGACAGAGTAGAGCGAGAGGGAGGGAAAAGAATCTCCAGCAGACTCTGGTCTGAGCACAGAGCCTCACTTGGGGCTGAATCTCACAACCCTGATATTATGAGATCATGACTGGAGCCAAAAAAAGAGTCAGATGCTTCACCCACTGAGCCCCCCCAAGGTGCCCCAGTTTTGGATTTTTTTTATGTTAAAATAGGCTAAATTGCCTTGAGACCATGATGAAACTAGTTAAATGTTTTATAAAGAAATTTTATTTCACAATACTATGTCTACTTATATTTTTACTCTATGACACATTTAGCTGTCATTTCCCATTAAAATTTGAATTATTCATGCAGGATAAAAATCCTTGTTTTAAAAGACTACTTTTGAAGACTTTTTTTAAGTTTTCTTAAGGCTTCTTTGACTTTATTTTAATCATATGATCCAAACTCCTAATGAAAATGTGTTTCTAGGTTATAGAAGAGCGAAATGACATTCAGAGGCAACTCTCTCAAGAACAGAATGCCAGAATATTACAAGATGGAATTCTAAACAATCACCTTTGCAAACGAAAGGAAATAGAAATGTCTCATACAAAAATGAATTCTGAGGTATTTTCTTTAGTTATTTTGAAGTACATGTGTGTATGTATTTGTATATATCTGTATACTGGAATTATTATTTTTCTCCATATATGTATATTTATTTTAAAAAACAACACTGTACATCATGGGAAGTATAGAGGAAAATATAAAGTATGTATATATATATGTATATACATAATATATACATATATTTCTAAAATATATTTTTAATTTATATTTAATATATATATTTTTTAATTTTTATTTATTTATGATAGAGAGAGAGAGAGGCAGAGACACAGGCAGAGAGAGAAGCGGGCTCCATGCACCGGGAGCCCGACGTGGGGCTCAATCCCGGGTCTCCAGGATCACGCCCTGGGCCAAAGGCAGGTGCCAAACCGCTGCACACCCAGGGATCCCTATATTTAACATATTTTATATAATATAATAAATTATATTATATATTTATATATTTTATATATTATAAATTTATAATTATATGTAATTATATAATATATTATTACAAAATACAAATATTTGATAAATATATATTAATACATTATTAATAAATATATAATGTATTTTTTATACATATACAGTATATATAAAGTATATGTATATTGGGGAGTGAAGTGGGGGGAGTGGCATTTTGATCCATTAGTTAAATAATTAATTAATTAATTTTAAAAAGATTTTATTTATTTATTAGAGACACAGAGAGAGACAGAGACACAGGCAGAGGGAGAAGCAGGCTCCATGCTGGATGCCTGACTTGGGACTCCATCCCAGGTCTACAGGATCACGCCCTGGGCTGAAGGTGGCGCTAAACCGCTGAGCCACCCAAGGCTGCCCTTATTTTTCATTAGTTAATTTAAATGCATTTGTCTACAAGGGTCAAATAGTGACATTAATAATATCCTTATCTGAAGAAGAGGTTTTTATTATTTTCCATAGGAATTGATGAGCTTTCCATAAGCTCAAAACTCTTGCTACTAACAACATAGGTTTTAGTTTTGGCAATTACTTCACCACCTCTATATTCATAGAGAGGTTAGTTTCACACTTCCACTGATGAACAGGAGGAAAAGTATAGCCTGTTCAGAGATCTTACTTTGGGTGTTAGGCTCGTACTTTTGTGAAAAGTTAACAATTTGCTCCAAGTAGTATCCAATTTCATTACAAGGAGCTTTTGAAACAATCATATGCTGTAATATATACTTAATGAAAATTTACTGATTAGTATTTTGTTCTTAATAAAATAGCTCCGTGTATTTTCCCCTATTTTGCATTTATTGCCAGTGTAAACATCTGAAGAGGAAATAAAATTTATTGCAGCCACAGATAATCTCATGATATTTTAGGAGCTGTATAAATTTTACCTTGTTTGGCATTGGTATTTTGAAATATAAGGTTTCTTTTTAAAGGATTTTGCTTATTCATTTGACAGAGAGAGTACAAGCAGGGGAAGTGGCAGGCAGAGGGAAAGGGAGAAGGATGCTTTCTGCCAAGCAGGGAGCCTGACACGAAGCTCAATCTCAGGACCCCAAGACCTTTTCATGACCTGAGCTAAAGGCAGAGGCTTAACTGACTGAGCCACCCAGCCACTCCTGAAATATAAGGCTTCTTTTGTTTTTATGTTTTACATTAGAGAAGTAGCTGCAGTTTGGTGCAAGACACTAGTAGTGGAGTACGAAGACCTGGGGAAAGTCCTACAGCTCACTTAGTATTTTTAACCTCCCCATTCTGGAATTATGATAACTAAGAGATCATTAATGTATGCAAAAGTATTTATAGCATGATGCCTAGATTTGTCATTTATCAGTAGATATAATTCTTATAACTATAGAAATATTACAAAAGTAGAACATCTATGGAATATTCTCAGGAAAAAATAATTTTAGGAAATTAATCTGTCCAAATATATGCAGAGCTAAGTATTTTCCTGTGGACTGTGTTAGATATCAGAGTGTAAACTCAATTTTAGTGTAGTCAGATGTATTAGTCTTTTTTTTGTTTTTTTTTTTTTTAGGCCTTCTGGGTTTGTTGTAAATCAGATAAAGACCTTTCCAATTCTGAGATTCTTAGAATTTTGTCATGATTTCTTTTTTCCTTTCATGCATTCATTGTCTTCAATTACATTTTTGAACTTTGGGGAATTAATGCTTGTATAAAGGTTTGAGGCTTGAATCCAACTTTATGTTTTTCTAGTTGGATATCCACTTACTACAACCTATTCATTGTATAAACAGAGATTATTTTTTAATTTCAGAGAAAATCATGATGTCATTTTACTGAGTTCCAACTAAAAGACTCTCATTTTACTTAGGCTTCTTCTACTCATGAAAAAGCAAAAGATCTGTTACATAAAAACCGCATGTTGCAGGATGAAATTGCTATGCTAAGACTGGAAATAGACACAATAAGGAACCAGAAGCAGGAAAAGGAAAAGAAATATTGTGAAGACATTGAAATTGAAAAAGAAAAGAATGACAGTCTTCAAAAGACCATAAAACTGAATGAGGTAACATTAACAAATACAGTATTCCAATATACTGGACAGCTCAATGTTCTGACAACTGAGAATACAATGCTAAACTCTAAACTGGACAATGAAAAGCAAAACAAAGAAAGACTAGAAGCAAAAATTCAGTCATACCGAGCTAGACTTGCTACTGCTATACAGGATCATGATCAAAGTCAGGCATCAAAAAGAGACCTAGAACTTGCTTTCCAGAGAGCAAAAGAGGAGTGGTTTCGTTTACAGGACAAAATGAACTTTGATGTGTCTAACCTAAAAGATAACAATGAGGTGCTTTCTCAGCAACTTTCTAAAGCTGAAAGTAAATTCAATACCCTAGAAATTGAGCTGCATCATACAAGAGATGCTCTCAGAGAAAAGACTTTGGCTTTAGAACATGTACAAAGAAACCTAAAACAAACCCAGTGTCAGAAGAAGGAAATTGAACAGAAGTATCAAAATGAGCAAAGTAAAGTGAATAAATACTTTGGAAAGCAGGGATCCTTAGAAGAGAGATTATCTCAACTACAAAGTGAAAATATGTTGCTCCGGCAGCAAATAGATGATGCCTACAGCAAAGTTGACTGTAAAGAAAAGACTGTAATTGATATCCAAGACCAGTTTCAGATTATTGTAAGAAATCTTCAAGCTGAAAGTGAAAAACAAAGTGTTATACTGCAAGAAAGAAATAAGGAGTTAATCACTGAATGTAACCATTTAAAAGAAAGAATATATAAGTATGAGAAGGAGAAAGAAGAAAGGGAAGTAAGTATTCAGAAAGACAAATATTTTTCAAGCTTCCTGAGAGAAAATTCAAAGTAATGCTTGATTATGGCTTCTTCTTCTTCTTTTTTTTTTTTTTTTGAAGAGAAAGAATGTGCCTGCACCTAAGTGGGAATGGGGCATAAAGAGAGGGAGAGAGAATCCAAAGTGGGCTCTATGCCCAGTGCAGAGCTCCAACTCATGACCCTGAGTTCATGACCTGATTGATTATGGCTCAATTTTGAATCTAGTTGAGCATAAAAAATATAGAGAGTGTAAGTCAGCGTACTTGTATCCAGCAAATAAAAATTAGACCTAAGAGGTGCTTTAATTTGATTAAAAATGCCATGTCATGTATGAAACTTCAAGAGGTTAAGTTATAAATTTTTTTTTTTTTTTTTTAAATTTTTATTTATTTATGATAGTCACAGAGAGAGAGAGAGGCAGAGACACAGGCAGAGGGAGAAGCAGGCTCCATGCACCAGAAGCCCGACGTGGGATTCGATCCCGGGTCTCCAGGATCGCGCCCTGGGCCAAAGGCAGGCGCCAAACCACTGCGCCACCCAGGGATCCCTAAGTTATAAATTTTTAAAGAAAGTAGGCTGATATTAGTAATTTAGTGTTAAAAAAATAATTTAGTGTTAATACTACTAAAATAATTGTAGTTCTTGTCACCACATTTTAATACCACGATGAACAGAAAACTGGAAAGGCTCATAACTAAATGAGTATTTTGAAATTGAAGTTCAGTTAAGTGGATTAATTTGACAGCTAACTCCAGATTTGTCACATGAACTGAAGTGTAGATACTGTATCTCAGTACTTTTCTTTTGGTAGCTTTTTACACATTTTCGGTTAGCATACTTTTATCTTTATTTATATAAATTTAATTTTTTACTCTCAAATCATTTACTCTTATGACCTTTTGACTCTTTGAAGGCATCTACTTTTCATCAAATCATAATTTGGGATAACTGTGGTGAGTTTTAGCAAAACTATTTGATTTAATCTTCCCACTGCTATTTATAATTTATTTTAACCATTTTTCAAATAATTTGCTCATTTCAAAACTCAATATTAAGTATCATTTGGGCATAAATTTTTCCAATACAAAGAAAATTATACTTTTGTGATTTATTGATTTGGCCCTGGATCTCCATTTCCAGCTACTGAGGGGTGGCAGGATTCTTGTGTAGCAGGAGTGGAGTGAGCATGAGCAGGGAAGGGAGCCCTAGGAGCTGAGGTCAAGGAGGGAGGTAGAAGCCAGGTTATCTAGGGGGCTTGAAGGCCATTAGAATGACTTCACTTTTGTTCTGAGATAGTAACATATTGGAAGGTTTTGAGCAAAGGATTGACTATGCGAAGAACTTGGAAGTTAATTTAAGCCTCTAATAAAAAAAGAGAGAAAACATTTCATTAATGTAGAATTTACCACTACTAGTCTCACCTATATACCGATTTCTTTTTGAGACTTCAGCAGGCTGGGAAGCTTTGCAAATTCATCAACAAAGAATGGGTAGTGAGGTTGAAATAATTATCTAAGTAACATAACACTGACTAAGCAGGAGGGTAACACTTTTTGTGTCTTTAGCCAAATTCAATAAACAGCAGTGTGTACATTTTAGGAAAAGGTGAGTTGGTGTATGTGGTGATAAATTACATATGTTAGAATTACATATTATTAACATAATAATAAGATGATTTATAAAATCAGTAACAGAAGTGTCTTATTAGGTAGTTATGAGACAATTTCAACAAGAACTGGCTGATGCCCTAAAAAAACAATCTATGTCAGAGGCTTCATTGGAGGTTACATCGCATTATCGTATTAATTTAGAAGATGAGGTACAGGATTTAAAGAAGAAATTAGATCAAATCAAAAGTCAGGTATGTATTAAATATAATATGTCAACAGTTTGTCTGTAGCTGTTAAATAATATAAAGTGTTGTAGAATGCTAATTTCCATGGACCACTTTGTTTTGTATTTTCATTTTAATTTAGCATAATTTTAGTGTCTTCATCATGCACTTATTTATTAAATTCTGACTTTCCATTCTGCTATCTGTGTTATATGTTTTTTCTTAGAGCATTTACTAGGAAAGTTGAGACTTATGCAATTATTATTCACACAAATTGAGGGACTTTTATTTCCTGCTAAACAAATTTTTTAAAAGATTTATTTATTTGAGAGAGAATGCACATACATGCACACTCATGTGTAGTGGGAAGGGGTCACAGGGAAAAGGAGAGACTCTCCAGCAGATTCCTTGCTGAGTACAGAGCCCCAGGCCAGCTTAATCCCACCACCAATGAGACAATGACCTGAGCTGAAATCATGAGGTGGATGCTTAACCAACTGAGCCACCCAGGTGCCCTAAACAATGCTTTTTAATAATATCTCTATTACCATGATGAGGCGAGCTAGCTAAAATCAGAAGATATTAATGGAGTGTTTCAGAAAATCATCTTATTTCTCATCTTCACTTTTATGGATGGATATCGACTCTGTACTGATTTCAGGATAACTTTTACAGAAAGGTTACTTTTTTTTTTTTTCAGAAAGGTTACTTTATGACTAATGCAACTGAGGCATTTCCATCATTTTCTTTTCCTTTTAGATATATTATAAATGCATGGAAAAATTCAGATGATGTATAGTATATACACCCAAAAGAGAGAATTAAGAAAATTATCTAGGTGGTGCCATTGGATTTTTTTAAAACTTTACTGAGATATACATCTACCATACACTTTACCAATTTAACATGTGTAGTTGTCTCTGAGTACATTTATAGAGTTGTGCGACTCTCACTGCCATCAGAGCATTTTCATCACCCTGAAAAGAAACCCTTAGCTGAGGTGGGCACTTGACGGGATGAGCACTGGGTGTTATTCTATATGTTGGCAAATTGAACACCAATAAAACTATTCTTTTAAATAAAAAAAAAGAAAGAAAGAAACCCTTAGCTGCTACCCCTGACCTGCAGCAACCAAGAGTCTACTTCCTGTCTCTATAGAGTTGCCTATTGTGAATATTTCATATAAAGGGAGTCACCCAATGTGTGGTCCTTTGTGACTTGCTTCTTTCACTTCCTGTTTTTGGGGTTCACCTGTGTTCTAGCATATGTCAGTGCTTCATCTTTTGATGGTCAAACAGTCCTCCATTGTAGGCTAAAGCCCTTGTTCATTCATCATTTGATGCACCTTTGGGTTATTTCTACTTTGTGGCCATTAATAATGCTTCAGTGAACATTGATTTAGTTGTTGTCTGGACATCTGTTTGTATTTCTCTGCCATCAGATTTTATCCTCTGAGTTAATTAGGTTGATTTTACCATCTCTTAGCCTTTTATTCATTTTACCCTTTCTGTTTTTTTAGTTTCCCTTCCTCTTGCCTAATCCTACACTATTGAGACCTGGCTCATTGTCTCTCATTCTCCAAGAGGCTTTCTCTGACTATTCTAACTCCCCTTGAACATACTTTTTTCACTCTTGTTATCCAGTCTGTGCAGACCAGTTTAGTCCTTTATTTTACATTGTTTTTATTTTTTTCATGAACGACAATTTTGTCTTTCTATGTACAAATGTATCTAAGAGGGAAAATATTTTATATGTATGACACCTACCCTTGTATAAATTTGAGAATATTTTAACTTAGTTTTTAGGATAAAATTAAGTACTTTATACATAGCAGTAATTTCTGATAGAAAAACGTTGACACAAAAAAAAAAAAGAAAAAGAAAAACACTGACATAACAAAGCTGTATCCTAAATCTATTTTAAGCAATTAAATGTAAAACTAAAAGCATTTAATCTGATAAGGCGATGTATTCAAACAGATGCTTGTTTTTCCTGCCTTCATTATGGAAAAACAGTTTAAATATGCCTTCCTTCATTATGCAGCCAGAACTGAGATTTACAGATTTACAGCACTTTACCAACTATAAAGTTCTGGGGACAGGTTTTCTTTTCTTTTAAGTTTATTTGTTTATGTAATTGCTACATCCACTGTGGGGCTTGAACAAGACCTGAATGTTAACAGTCAGGTGTTCTTTTAACTGAGCCAACCAGGTGCCTCTAGGGACAGTTTTTCTTTTTTAAAAAAAAATTTTTTTTTATTAATTTTTATTTATTTATGATAAAGTCACAGAGAGAGAGAGAGAGGCAGAGACACAGGCAGAGGGAGAAGCAGGCCCCATGCACCAGGAGCCCGATGTGGGATTCGATCCCGGGTCTCCAGGATCACGCCCTGGGCCAAAGTCAGGCGCCAAACCGCTGCGCCACCCAGGGATCCCCTAGGGATAGTTTTTCTGATATGCCACAACACAGAGCCTAAATCTCTACTCACCAGAGTACTTGCTAAGGCCCTCTAACATAAACAGTTGCTAAGATAAACAATATGAACGTGAAACAATTTGGGAACATTGGTTTAGCAAGAGTCCATTATTTCCATGTCAGTGGCTTTACCTTGCCTCTGATGGTCATGTAAGTTATTTAACAATCAGTCTAGGAGTTACTGTTTGCACCATAGTCCATGAGCATTGTTCACTGAGTAGTATAGAGAGGAAGTAAGTTAAAATTATTGTAAGTGGAAGAAAGTACCATTGGCTAGTGGAATTGGTAAAAGGTTTTTTTTTTTTTTTTAAAGATTTTATTTGTGAGAGACAGAAAGGGTGCCTGAGTACACAAGCAGGGGGAGGGGCAGAGAGAAAGGGAGAAGCAGGCTCCCTGCTGAGCAGAGAACCCAATGTGGGGGGGCTCAATCCCAGGACCTCGAAATCATGATCTGAGCCCAAGGCAGATGCCTGACTGAGCCACCTAAGCATCCCTAGTGAAATTTTTTTGGAGTTCTGAGGCTATATCCTGGGCCTCATGCTCCCCATTTGCTACCACTTTCAGTAAGTAGTATGAAGAATGATTTCAATATAACTTGTGTAAGAGAGTACTTCCATTGGCCTGCTATCTGCCTAAAATATCAAGTGTTGTTAGAACATAAAATACAGCAACAACAATAATGCTAATTGCAGACACTTAGAATTTGGTATGTGCCATATACTCTTCTAAGTAGTTCATGTATATTCCCTAATTTAATCTTACCAGCATCACAATGAGGTAGATACTATTATTATCTTCATTTTACAGATGAAGAAACTGAGATGCAGAAATCTGAAATAATTTGTTTGAGGTCACACAGCTAATACCCAGGGGAGTTGGGAATTCAGATCCAGGCATATTCTGCTTCCTACAAAGATACTGCCTCTTATACTATTACTTGAAATATCTGATTGTCACTGAAAGTAGCATGTTAACTTTTATAATCACTGGGATAACCATGGTCATTTATAAATGTGAATATTTAAAATTATAATTGATGTGGTGCTGGGAATAGAAAATTAGAAATATTTACTCTAAGGTAATTTCCTGTCTTTCCTCCTTTGAACAATATATAAATTTGTATATATCTACTGATAAAACATGATTTTAAAACATTAAAAATGTTATGTTTTAACACTAGAAGAGTGGTCAGTAAGCTTTTCTGTAAAGGGATTGTAAATATTTTGGGCTTTGTAGATATAGGTTTCTATTGTAGCAGTACAGTTCTGTTGTAACCATAAATCAGTATGTAGAGTGTCTGTGTCCAGTGAAATTTTGTTTAACAGGTTATGATTTATACTAGATTGTCAGTAGTTAAAAGTATTTCTTTTCTCTTTTAGTTACGTGAAGCACAGGATCGACATACAGAGGCTGTAGGATGTATTGAGAAGTCGCAAGATCACATACAAAAGTATAATTTTTTTAAAAAAGATTTTATTTCTTTATTCATAAGAGACACACAGAGAGGCAGAGACAATTTAAAGCAGCACAGAAAATAACTTGAGTATTTATAAAGCAGATAAGTAGTATAGTATGAGAAATATATCCATTATGATAAATACATCATTGTTTAGCTGGGTAAAAATTTCAGCTTTGCATGATATTGAAATGCATAATTTTTGCTTATGATCTTTAAATTTTGTACATTAACTATGAAATACATCCAGAAAAATGGCACAATTGCCAAATCTAGTTTTTAAATTTTTAAGAATTTATGTAAGACCTTTAGATGTTTGTTTAGAAATTATGTGGTATGTTTAAAATTTGTATCTGAGAATAAATATTTTAAAATATGCATTTTAGGCTTGAAGTTGAAAATGCCAAGTTAAAAGTTACAATCAAGAAGCAAGCAGGCCAAATTGAACAGCTTCAGGAAGACCTGTTAAGTTCAAGTTCGGTAAGTCAGTCTCTTAATTTCTGTCCTACTGAGAAGAAGTTTTATTTCTCTAGTAGTAGTGTATCAGAACATTTTGCATAATATGAACATTCTCACTCATAAAAATATTCATATTGTTGCTACTTAACTACTATTGGTATAATTCCTCTTTATAGATAAAGTTGACTGAATTCATAAATTAATAATTTTTGTAGTTAAGATTTTAATAAAACAGACTGTGAAAGCCTAAACAAAGCCATATTTTATATATATCACATTTTGTTTACCTGTCAGTGGACATTTGGGTTTTTCTCCTCTTAGCTGTTGTTAGTAATGCTGCTGTGAATATTGGTATACTAATGTCTGAGTCCCTGTTAATATTTTTCAATATGTTTAAAAATTCCCCAAACTTTAAGTAAATAATTTGATCTTGAATTCTGAATTTCTCTTATAATCTAAACCCTTTACTGAGATTTTGAGAATGGATTACTTTACTAATAATTTGTAGTGATTTGTAATTACAAACTTGTAACTTGTCTTCATTAAGAATGACTACTAGGAAAAAAAAAAGAATGACTACTAGGTAATTATACAAACATTTTTCTCAAAGGAATGTGGTTTTCTCTTTGTTGGATTTTGAAAAGAAAAGAAATGCCAGTGAAAAAGTAGAAATGACTGCTCAGTCAGGACCTTACATAGTAACACAGTGCTCCTAGCATTCATTGCAACTAATTATTTTCCATTCCCTCGAGTTAATCTGGCTTTCAGAGATTTAACAATTCAATCCCAGAAAAGATTAATGTGCAATCCAGGACACCAGCTCATTGATAGGTAGTGAAAACTATATAACTATTTACCAAGCAGTACAGGATTATCATGCCATTCATACCCTCCTTTGTAGGAGTGGTTACCAATGAGAAGATTGCATTGTGACTTCTAAGTTGGAACAGTGAGGTAGAAGGACCTACAACTAGTTTCTTTCAGTCAGCAAGTTTATGTACATGCAAATTTCATTAGAATGAGCACATTCTGTTGATTGGTCCTTTTTGTGGCCAAAGAAACATCAAAAGAAAATTTTTTTTCATGACTTCATATAAACTACTCAAATTGTTTTACTGTACTTTTCATGCAGTTAACATGACAAAATGTTGGTAAGGAGTCTTATCTCTGTGACTGAGAGTGCCATGAGTTGTCCCCCCTACGATGTCATACAGGAACCTATTAGGGAAGCCATCACATGTTACAGAGTTTGTAAGAATATCCATAGACATTCTGTAGATTCCTATAGAAATGAATTAGAGTAATGGTATAAAATTATTAGCTGTCAGGTTTAATCCGATTGGTAGTGAAATGAAATAGAGAGGCCAGGCAAAAGTTGGTTGAGGCAGGCTTTTAATGGAACATGCTCTGGGGCAAGGTTCCATGGCCCCGCAAGGGAGTGAAGCCAGGGAAGTCACACCCAAAAGGAGTACATGTGAGCTTTCTAATGGAAGAGGTAAGGGGTTATGTCTGTATGGGGTGATAGGTATTAGGGCATATTACTGGTGGAATTGGTATGGGGCAATAACTGCTTATGCCCTTATATGGAGGTTGGGTAAGGTATGGTTCAGGTTTCCTACATAGGTCCTGTGTACCCCTGATGATGTGTCTTTGGGCGGTCTGCTGGTGGCAGGAAAGTTCTGAGGCGGGGGTAACAAAATGGAAGGTCTGCCACCATTTTATTGGTGCCTCCCAATTCCCCTTGATCCTGCCAGCCCAACATTAGCCACTTTAAGCTTACCCTTTAAAACAGAAACCTCATTTATTTACCTCATAAATCCCCAGGACAGAGACTACCTGTGTTAAGATATTTGATGGACACAATTTTGAGGTGAAGAAATCTGGATTGAGAAGAAGAGATAGCTCTAGCCGTCTTAAGCTTCTGAACAATATAGTCAAGTGTGTATCTGAAAAGAATTTAGAAGAAAACTTCCGTAAGTCCAAATCTCTATGGAATAGGAAAGTATTCAAAAGGAAACAAAGACAAACCATTCATAATCTGACCCTTGGGAAGAACTTTTGCAATATAACAAAAAGGCAAGACAAAGTACAATGGTCAGCATCCTGAGGGTAAGGGTGCCCCCTGAGATTAATAAATAATACACTCAGGATGCCTGGGTGGCTCAGTGGTTAAGCTTCTGCCTTTGGCTCAGGGCATTATCCTGGAGTCCTGGGATCGAGTCCCAAATGGGGCTCACTGCATGGAGCCTGCTTCTCCCTCTGCCTGTCTCTGCCTCTCTCTCTCTCTCTCTCTCTCTCTCTCTCTGTGTGTGTGTGTGTGTGTGTGTCTCATGAATAAATAAATAAAATCTTAAAAAAAATACACTCAAAGTAATATCAAAAAGGGTCAACATAAAATGTACAAGATTAGATGTGTTGAGGCGTCTGGGTGGCTCAGTGGATTAAGCGTCTGCTGGGCTCAGGTCATGATCTCAGGGTCCCAGAATTGAGTCCTGCATGAGGCTCCCTCCTCAGCAGGGAGTCTGCTTCTCCCTCTGTATCTGCTCCTCTCCCCATTTGTGCTCTCTCTCTCAAGTACATAAATTTTAAAAATATAAAAATAACAGATTAGCTAACTACAAAGGTAATCCACATCAGGTAACAGCTTTTGAGTGAGTGGTTGAAAATAATGTCTATGAAGAACTAGAAGGAAGATGGAAAAGTACAGATGACCTCAGTAAATGGGTCAAGGCTGAAAATGTAGATTAGAGAATCTGATTTTGAAGCCTTGAGATTTGGAGAACTCTTGAGAGCGTGTCAAAAGAGGAATAGCAAGGGTCAGGGAGTAAATGTCAGCAGTTGGTGTCATTTAGAAATCAAATAGGATTAGGAGAGCAGAGGGAGGGTATGGTCATTGCTTTCAGCTGCTGCTGAGTAGTAAAGCAGGATAAGGACTTTTAAAAGAAGATCCTTGATGACCCTCAAGATTTTTTAGTGGAATTCCAGGATTGAAAGTCAGATTTTAGTGTAAAAGAAGCAATGAAAAGATGAATCTGTGGCTGAGGTGACACATTAAAGAATGTTCAAGTCCAGTGAAAGGGGAAAAGCAAGATGATAGAAAATGCCACAAGAGTAAGAAAACGTTTTTATATAATATTGGGAAGACTTAAATTTTATTTAAAGAGAAAAGTGGTTAATGGAAAAAAAGAAATTGAAATTTTGCAGAGAATGTTTGAAATGCTTCCAGAGAATGAAAGTATCCTAAAGTTAGATGATCTTCAAAATTATAATGGGGACTGCATGGTAATTTTTCAGATATTATCTTAATAAGGTATGATCTCACAAAACCAAGAGTATCTTAATATATTGATGAAAATGTTTCTAGGGCATCTTTAGAAACTAAAATGTAAGTATAACCACTTTAATTTTTTCATTAATACTTAGTATTAATATGGATAAAAACCTCTGTATTTCATGAGTAAATTTTGGCAATTTAAATTCTAGGAAAAAATGATGAAAATATAGAATCAGTTTAAGCTGTTTTAAGAAATGTCCTTATTTTTGAAATCTGTTTTTATTGACATTTGGTTCATAAACTATATTTTATATGTATTTTATAAACCTGTCTAAACACATATTACTCATGAATTCATGAGAAATAACATTTTATAAAAGGAGTCTCTAGATTTTTGAAACTAATTTTCTTGAAAACATTTTTTCAAAGCCTAGCGATGAAAAGGAAAATCTAAAGAAATGTATGGAGTTAAAACAATCTCTGGAATTCAGTTTGGATCAAGAGGTGAAGAAAAATTATGAATTAGAAAAAGAGAATACTGGGTAAGACTATAATATTTCACATCACTTTAACCATTAATTAATTGATTTAATTGTAATTTTATTTTATAAATCGGAAATAGAAATTTTTGCAAAATACTACATTTACTATTCAGTGATTCCTTAAATAATAACAACAATGCCTTTAACATAGGTAGTCAACTGCACTTTTCATTGTCCACCTTGAATTATTTCTGCAAGATATCTTTGTTCTTAGATAATCTTTCCTTTTAGTAGTGTTCTTAAAACAGATATTCTAATATCTAACAACCTACCTGTCATCATGTAACAATATCAAAAATTATCTTGGTTTGACTTCTATTTCTTTTTATTTTATAATTTGAATTTAAATTAATTAACTTACAGTGTATTATTAGTTTCAGAGGTAGAGTTCAGTGATTCATGCGTCTTATATAACACCCAGTGCTCATTTCATCACGTGCCTTCCTTAATCCCCATCACCCACTTACCCCATTCCCCAATCACCTTCCCCTCCAGCAACCTGCAGTTTGTTTTCTATTATTAAGAGTGTCTTCCGGTTTGTTTCCCTTTCTGATTTCATCTTGTTTTACTTTTCCTTCCCTCCACCTATGCTACTCTGTTTTGTTTCTTTTCTTTTTAAAGATTTTTTAAAAATTTATTCATGAGAGACACAGAGGGAGAGAGAGAGAGAGAGAGAGAGAGAGAGAGAGAGAGAGAGAGAGGCAGAGGAAGAAGCAGGCTCCATGCAGGGAGCCAGACGTGGGACTCGGTGCCGGGTCTCCAGGACCAGGCTCTGGGCTAAAGGCAGGTGCTAACCCACTGAGCCACCCAGGCTGCCCTGTTTTGTTTCTTAAATTCCACATATGAGTGCAATCATATGATAATTGTCTTTCTCCGATTGTCTTTCTGGTTCCATCACATCATTGCAAATGGCAAGATTTCATTTTTCTTTTTAGAAGATTTTAAAGATTTTATTTATTTATTCACAAGATACACACAGAGATGCAGAGACAGAGGCAAGAAGGAGGAGAAGCAGGCTCAATGCAGAGAGCCCGATGTGGGACTCCATCCTGGATTCTGGGATCATGCCCTGAGCTACAGACAGATGCTCAACCACTGAGCCACACAGGTGTCCCAAGATTTCATTTTTTGATGCCTGAGTAACATTCCGTTCACTTTCTGTCTCCCTTTCACACACACACACGCTCTCTCTCTGTATATATACAGATATATAAAGATAGATAGATATACATTTATATTTATATCACATCTTCTAAATACATACCTCTGTCAAAGGACATCTGGACCTCTTAGTTTGGCTATTGTGAATATTTCTGCTATGGAGGGGTGCAGGTGCCCCTTCAGATCACTACCAAAGTGATCTTTGGGATAAATACCTAGTAGTGCAATTTCTGGGTCATAGCGTAGTTCTATTTTCAAATTTTTGCGGAACCTCTGTTCTGTTTTCCAGAGTGGCTGCACCAGCTTGCATTCCCACCAACAGCATAAGAGGGTTCCCCTTTCTCTGCATCCCTGCCAACATCTGTCATTTCCAGACTTGTAAATTTTAGCTGTTCTGAAGGGTATGAGGTCGTATCTCATTGTGGCTTTGTTTTGTATTTCCCTGATGCCAAGTGATGTTGAGCATGTTATCTCATGTCTGTTGGCTATTTGTATGTATTCTTTGGGAACATGTCCATTCATTTCTTCTGCCCATTTCTTGATTGGATTATTTTTCTTGGGTGTTGAGTTTGATTAGCTCTTTATAAACTTTGCATGCCAGCCTTTTATCTAATAAGGCATTTACAAATATCTTCTCCCATTCTGTCAGTTGTCTTTTGGTTTTGTCAACTGTTTCCTTGCTGTGCAAAAGCACTGTATCTTGATGAAGTTCCAGTAGGTCATTTTTGCTTTTGGAGACATGTCTAGCAAGAAGTTGCTGCAGCCTAGGTCAGAAAGGTTGCTGCTGCCTGTGTTCTCTAGGATTTTGATGGATCCCTGTCCCACATTGGGATCTTTCATCCATTTTGAGTCTATTTTTGTGTACAGTGTAAGAAAATGGTCCAGTTTCATTCTTCTCATGTGACTGTCTGATTTTCCCACACCATTTGTTGAAGAGACTGCCCTTTTTCCATTAGATAACAGCATTGTTGAATGTGAGTTGACCATAGAGTTAGGATCCATTCCTGGTTTTTCTCTTCTGGTCCATTGTTCAACATGCCTACTTTTGTGCCAGTACCATACTGTGTTGATGATCACAGCTTTGTAGTAGAGCTTGAAGTCCAGCTTGTGATGCCACCAGTGTTGGCTTTCTTTTTCAACATTTCTTTGGCTATTTGGGGTCTTCTAGTGTTCCAAACAAATTTTAGTATCATTTACTCCAGCTCTATGAAAAAAAAATTGGTGGTATCTTGATAGAGATTGCATTGAATGTATAGATTGCTCAAGGTAGCATAAGCATTTTAACAATATTTGTCCATCCAATCCATGAGCATGGAATGGTTTTCCAATTCTTTACGTCTTTCTCAATTTCTTTCTTGAATGTCCTGTCGTCTTCAGAAGATCCTTTGCCTCTTTAGGTAAGTTTATTCCTAAGTATCTTATGGTGATTGATGCAATGGTAAATTGGATTAACTCCTCAGTTTCTCTTCTGTCTCATTGTTAACGTATAGAAATGCAACTGATTTCATGCACTGATTTTATATCCTGCTGCTTTGCTGTATTCCTGTATGAGTCTTAATAATTTTGGGGTGGAGTCTTTTGGCTTTTCCACATAGGATATCATGTCCTCTGTAAAGAGTGAGAGTTTGATTTCTTCTTTCCTGATTCAGACGCCTTTTTATTTCTTTTGTTGTCTAATTGCCGAGACTATGTGAACAACAGTGGTGAGAGTGGACCTCCCTGTCATGTTCCTGACCTTAAGGGAAAAGCTCTCAGTTTTTCCCCAATAAGAAAGACATTTGGTGTGGGCTTTTCCTCGACTGGTTTTATGGTATTGTGTTCCCTCCCTCCCCACACTGTGAAGAGTTTTGATCCAGAAAGGATGCCGTTCTTTGTTAAATGCTTTTTCTGTGTCTGTTGAGAGGATCCTATGGTTCTTATCCTTTCTTTTATTACTGTAGTGTATCACATTGATTGATATGCAGATGTTGAACCACCCTTGCAGCCCGGGCATAAATCCCACTTGGACATGGTGCATAATCCTTTTAATGTACTGTTAAATCCTCCCAGCTAGCCTCTTGGTGAGAATTTTGGCATCCATGTTCATCAGGGATACTGTAATTCTTCTTTTGGTTGGGGTCTTGGTCTGGTTTTGCGATCAGAGTAATGCTGGCCTCACAGAGAGCATTGGAAATTTCCCTTCCATTACTATTTTTTGAAACAGCTTCAAAGAATAGATTAATTCTTCCTGAAACATGTGGTAGAATTCTCCTGGGAAGCCACCCGGTCCTGGACTCTTGTTTGTTGGAAGATTTTTGATGACTGCTGGTTATGGGTCTGTTCAGGTTTTCTGTGTCTTCCTGTTTCAGTTTTGATAGTAAGGGATCCATTTTGTCCAGATTGCCTAGATTGTAGGCATACAGTTATTCAGAATGTGTTCTTATAGTTGTTTGTATTTCTCTGGTGTTGGTTGTGATCTGTCTTCTTTCATTCACGATCTTCTTTGGGTTCGTTCTCTTTTTGAGAAGTCTGGCCAGGGGTTTATCTATCTTACTAATTCTGTCAAAGAACCAGCTCCTGATTTCATTGATCTGTTCTACTGTTCCTTTCTTTTCTATTTCATTGATTTCTGCTCTGCTCTTTATTAATTCTCTTCTCCTGCTGGATTGAAGCTTTATCTGCTGTTTTTTCTACAGCTCCTTTAGGTGTAAGGTTAAGTTGTGTATTTAGGACCTTTCTTGTTTCTTAAGAAAAGCTTGTATTGCCATATACTTTCCTCTTAGGATGACCTTTGCTGCATCCCAAAAGTTTTGAGCAGTTATGTTTCCATTTTCATTTCTTTCTATGAGTTTTTAAAATTGTGCTTTAATTCCCCAGTTTGATTCTTTAACCTCTGTGTATTTGAATTCTTTCCAAATTTCCTGTTGTGATCAAGTTCCAGTTTCAAAGCATTATGGTCTGAAAGTATGCAGGGGACGATCCTAATCTTTTGGTACCAGTTGAGACCCAATTTGTGACCCAGTATGTGATCTGCTATGGAGAATGTTCCATGTGCACTCGAGAAGAATGTGTATTCTGTTGCTGTAGGATGGAACGCTCTGAAGATATCTGTGAAGTCCATTTTGTGCAGTGTGTCATTCAAAGCCCTTGTGTCCTTGTGGATCTTCTGCTTAGATGATCTGACCATTGCAGTGAGTGGTGTGTTAAAGCCCCTACTATTATTGTATGACTATCAATGTGTTCCTTTAATTTTATTATTAATTGGCCTATAGGGGGCCTGGGTGGCTCCGTCGGGTAAGCGTCTGACTTTGGCTCAGGTCATGATGCCAGGATCCTCAGATCGAGCCCTGACTGGGCTCCCTGTTCGATGGGGAGTCTGCTTCTCCCTCTCCTGCTCCCCCTTCTTGTGTCCCCCACCTCTATTTCTGTCAAATAGATAGATAGATAGATAGATAGATAGATAGATAGATAGATGATAGATAGATAGATAGATAGATAGATAGATAAAATCTTAAAAGATAATTGGCTACTCTGACATTAGAGGCATTAATATTTATAATAGTTCAATTTCCTTATTGAATAGACCATTTAATTATGGTATATTGTCCTCCTTCATCTCTTATTGCAGTCTTTGGTTTAAAATCTAATTTGTCTGATATAAAAAATTGCCACTCCAGCTTTTTTTTTATACCCATTAGCATGATAAATGGTTTTTTACTCCCTTGCTTTCAATCTGGAGTTTTCTTTGTGTCTAAAATGAGTCTCTTGTACATAGCATATCGATGGCTCTTGCTTTTTTATCCACTCTGATACTCTGTGTCTTTTGATTGGGGCATTTGGCTTGTTTACATTTAGAGTAATTATTGAAAGATATGAATGTAGTGCCATTGTATTACCTGTAAAGTACCTGTTTCACTGCATTGTCTCTGTTCCTTTCTTGTCTGTGTTTCTTCTGGGCTCTCTTTTTGCTTAAAGTTCCCCCTTTAGTACTGCTTGCAGGGCTGATTTAGTGATCACAAATTCTTTTAGTTTCTGTTTGTCCTGGAAGCTTTCTATCTCTCCTTCTTTTTTCAATGATGACCTTGATATATAAAATATTCTTAAGTATTCTTGGCTGCATATTCTTCTTGTTTAGCACCCTGAATATATCATGCCAGCCCTTTCTGGCCTGGTAGATCTCTTTGGATACATCTGCTGCCAGTCTAATGTTTCTCTCCTTGTCAGTTCTGGGCTCCTTGTTCCAAGCTGCTTTCAGGATTTTTCTCTTTGTCTCTGAAATTTGCAAGTTTTGCTATTACATATTGATGTATTGACCTGTTTTTTATTGATTTTGAGGAAGGTTCTCTGTGCCTACTGGCACTTGAATGCCTGTTTCTTTCCCCAAATTAGGGAAGGTTCTCTCTGCTTTCATTTGCTCAAATATGCCTTCTGCCCCCTACTTCCTTTTTCTAGGATCCCAATTATCCTAATATTGTTTTGCTTTATGGTACCATTCATCCCTTGAATTCTCCCGTCATGATCCAGTGGTTGTTTCTCTCTCTCTGTTTCTCAGCTTCTTTATTGTCCATCATTTTATCTTCTATATCCCTACTTCTCTGTTCTGCCTCATTTATCCTAGCAGTTGGAGCCTTCATTTTTTATTGCATCTCACTAATAATAGCCTTTTTTATTTCAGCTTGATTAGATACTAGTTGTTTTATTTCTCCAGAAAGGCATTCTCTAGCGCCTTCTGTGTGTTTTTAAGCCCAGCTATTATCTTTATAGTCATTATTCTGAACTCTAGCTCCAGCCTCTTACTTATGTCCATACTGATTAGGTTCCTGGCAGTCAGTACTGCCTCTTGTTCTCTTTGTTGCAGTGAGATTTTCCATCTTGTCATTCTGTCCAGAGAAGAATAGATGAATAAGAGAGCAAAATATAAAAATAGCAAAAATGACCCCAGAGAAATACACTAAACAAATCAGAAGAGAACCAAAAACGATAAAAAGGTTAAAAAAGGAGATAATATAATTAGAGAGCTGAAGAGAGCAGAGCAGTACACTGGATCCTATGTGTATTTTGGTCTGTTTGTTAGGAAATTGCATCCCAGAATGATAA
This sequence comes from Nyctereutes procyonoides, assembly GCF_905146905.1. Lineage (NCBI taxonomy): Eukaryota > Metazoa > Chordata > Mammalia > Carnivora > Canidae > Nyctereutes > Nyctereutes procyonoides. The sequence goes on from NW_026575143.1 coordinate 4,408,504, forward strand.
GGAAAGGAAACCTTGTATATATACAAAAATAAAATTAGATACAACCAAAGGATAGAATGTAAGTGTAAAAATGGAAATTAAAAGACAAAATGAGAACAATATTATCAGCCAGTTGAACAGAACAGAGCAATATTCTATATCCAAGGTACATTTTGGTCTGTTTTTAGAGTAATTTATCCAAAGGAAAGAGAAGATAGAATGACTTACATGTATACAGAAGTAAAATTAGGTAAAATGAAAGAATAGAATGTAACTGTAAAAATGAAAGTTAAAAAAGATTTGCAGAAAGTGGTCACTTTTCTATTTGTAGAAGTGCTGCAATTCTTCCCTTAGATCTCTGGTTGATTTCACAGGGTGTTCAGAATGATTTGATAGCTCTCTGGCTGAATTTCTGGGATCAGACAAAACTATGTTTTCCTGTTCCTCTGCCATCTCGGATTCAAGTGGCTTACATTTTCTTCCTGCATTTTTTAGTTATAAAATATATCATTCATACAAAAATATATGTCTGACTTAAGAATAAAATGAACAGTTGCATTTTTACCACTCAGATAAAAAAAAAAATGTCTTTCTGATGTTCTGAAGCTCCCACTTGGCTTCCTTTCTGTTTATTTGCTGAGTACTTAACTTGTGCTCTGATTCGTCAATTCTCTCATTTAACTGCATTCTCTGCATTGTTTTGCATCCCCTCACTTTGCTAAGAGTCTGCTAGCCAAGATATTAGATTTCTTTTTAAAACAGTCTCATAGACTATTACATTATCGTTCTGCTGATTTCTTTTCTTCTAAAGCTCTGCCTCTTTCTTCTTCCTCTGAACTCAGACTTTAAATATTTTTCTTTCCTGTTTCTCTTTCTGTTGAATGATCTCCTTTGATGTTTTTTGTCTGTATTTTCTTTTCTTCTTGTAGACAGGTAGGTAGGTACCAAAATGTATTTTTTGTGTCTTTTTAAAACATTAATAGATGAGGATGCTTTTCCTCTTCACCGTGGATTACTAGTCTCTGGTTGATAGCCACTTAATAATAGATCAGTTTTTATATTAAATACTGAAAATAGATATTAAAAATAACTTACAAGAACTCTTAATATAGTTACCCTATTAACTCTTTAACTGCCATATGTGTCGTAAAAATCTTTTTCATATTTTTTTACCTAGGGATATAATTTAGTTGGTATTTTCTCAAACAACGTGAGATTAGAACAAATGAGATATCATAATTTATAGATTTGTTTATGTGATAGAACATATTATCTATTTAAATAAGTATTAAATATTTTCTCTTAAAGGACCTGACTTACTCATTCTATACCTTCTGCAGATTTAAGAACCTCTTAAACATGACAAGAAGGATGTTAAGTAAATATGAAAATGGAGAGCTTCCTTTCTATGGAGATTTAAAAACCAGTCAAACAGAAATGGATATTCAGATTAATATGCTAAAACATAAGGTAATTTTTAATTAGTTTTTGGACTCTAAAATCATTGAGAAATAAATCACTCCATGCTTTGAGCAGTGAAATACTGATTTGTATGTTAATTTTGCATACTTGATATATTTTTTTGGTAATAACTTTATTGAGATATAATGAACATAAGATGCATATTCAAAGATTACCACAGTCCATTTTAGAACATTTTGGCACCCTATAAAGAAACCCTACGCCCTTTAACTGTCACCTCATGCTAGTTTCCCCTTCCCTATTCTTCTTAGCCATAGGGAGTTACTACTCCACTCTCTGTCTCTATAGATTTGTTGCTGATTTTGGACATTTCATATCAATGGAATCACAAAATATTTTATCTTTTCTGACTGCCTTCTTTCCTTTAGCACATCTTTAGATTATTTTGTAGTATGTGTCAGTGCTTTTTTATTTTTTATTGCTGGATAATATCCCACTGTATGAACAGCCCACATTTTATTTATGTATTTATCATTTGGTGGATATTTGGATTGTTTTGCTTTTAGGCTGTCGTTAACAATGCTATTGTGAATACTCATGTACAAGTTTTTTTTTTTTTCATGTACAAGTTTTTGCATGAACATTTTATTTCTCTTCGGTATATACTTATAAATGGAATTGCTAGTTCATATGGTAACTGCCTTTAACATTTTTTTTTAAACCTTTGAGGAACTGCCAGACTATTTTCCAAACTGGCTGCACCATTTTACATTTTTATCACCAGTGTTTGAGGGTTCTCATTTTCGCTGATTCTTGTCAATGTTTGTTGTTATCTGTTATTTTTTATTATAACTATCCTATTGGGTATAAAATGACATGTTGTGGGGGTATTTTCATTTGCTTCAATTTTTTATTTAAATTCTGGTTAGTTAACATATCATGTAATATTGATGTCAGGAGTAGAATTTAGTGATTCCTCATTTAAATACCCAGTGCTGGGCAGCCCTGGTGGCTCAGCGGTTTAGCACCACCTTCAGCCTAGGTCATGATCCTGGAGGCCCGGGATCGAGTCCCACGTCGGGTTCCCTGCATGGAGCCTGCTTCTCCCTCTGCCTGTGTCTCTGCCCCCCCCACCCCCTGTGTCTCTCTTGAATAAAAAAAAATATACCCAGTGCTCATCAGAACAAGTGTCTTCCTTAATACCCATCACTCATCTAGCCCAAACCCCTCCCACCTCTACAGCAACACTAAATTTATTCTCTATAGTTGAGAGTCTTTTATGGTTTGCCTCTTTCTCTCTTTTTTCCCCTTCCCCTATGTTCATCTGTTTTTTTTTTTAATTCCACATATGAGTGAAATTATATGGTATTTGTCTTTCTCTGACTTATTTCACTTAGCATAATACACTTGTTGAGATCCATCTATCTTGTGGTTTTAATTTGCATTTTTCTTAGAACTGGTCATGTTGAGTATCGCATCTTTACATGTGGTCATTATTCATTTCTATATCTTCCTTAAAGAACTAATCATTTCTTTTGCCCATTTTTATATTGGATTGTTTTTTCATTATTGTAAGAGTTATTTATATATTCTAACTACTTATCCCTTATCAGATACAGGATTTTCAAATATTTTATTCATTACCTTGCCTTTTCACTTTTTCTTGATGGTTACATTTAAAGCATAAAAGTTTTTATTTTTTAAATTTTGATGAAATATTTAATCTGTTTCTGTCTTTTGATGCCATATTTAAGAAACTGTTGCCAAATCCAATCACAAACATACACACCTATGTTTTTTTCTGTTTTATAATTTTAGCTCTTAATATTTCGTGTTAATTTTGTATATATGGTACGAGGTAGAGGTCTGATTTTATTACTTTATGTGTGGATATCCATTTGTCTCAGTACCATTTGTATAAAAGGTTAACTCTGGGCTATCAGCCTTCCTGTTTGGAAGTCTTGCTGATCCATCCATCATCTTTAAAGTTCACAATTAGATACTCTTTTGACCTGGTTCTCGTGCATACAACACTGGTGCTGATCCTGTTCTTGGCACAGATCTTACATTCTTGGAAAATGCAGTTGCCCACATCCATCTTATTTTACTGAAATAGATATGCATAGCGTAGTTTGATAGCTCAATGCATAATTAATGGAATAAACATTTCATTACATTATTTCAAGAATACACCTGTAAAATATCAGGTTGCATCTAATTGAATTATCAGAGACAAATATTAGGTTAGCAATTTGAATTACAAAAGAATTTCAAAGCCAATTTGTATGATATGGAGAAGCGTTGTAGTACAATATAAAGATGAGACAGTCTTATTACCTCCCCACAAAAATAAGCTTGCAGTAAGATAAAGGAGAATTTGTATTTAATTTAAATGTGCCAAAGAACAATACATTTGTTTTGCTAATGAAAAGATTAGAAATTATTCCCTAATGTTCTCTTTATTTCATCACTGATGAAGGTAGAATGAAGATTATTGATTTAGAAACCCTCAAAGCTGCCTATTTCTTTTAGAATTGCAGTTAATTGAAATCAGGTAAAAGGTTCCATTTTGCTTATTAAACTCTTTCTAGTTCAGTTGTTATACTTCAAATCATATGTCTCTCTGCTTGTCAGTCTTTGTTCTCCCTTAACTTAAAGGGAAATTCAAAAGAAATGTTCCTGCTTAGTTTTAATAATTTGTAATTTGAAGAGAATCTTAGAAAAATATCATAGAGAAAGGAAGATGGTGGCAGGGTAGGAGGAGCCTAGGCTCACCTTGTCCCACTAATACAACTAGATACCTATCAAGTCCTACTAAATGCCTCAGACATCTTACCTGAAGACTGAAAAAACAAAGGCCACAACTAAAGAGAGAGAAGAAGCCACTTCAAAGAAAGTAGGAAGTATAGAGACATAGTTTAGGAGAGAAACAGATCCTACTTGCTGCCGATGGGAGGGAGTAGTGGTCATAGTGAAGGGCAGGAGAGAGGAACACCTGGGAATGCACACAGCCACTGCCTTGGATCCTATTTGCTGCCAATGGGAGGGAGTAGTGGTCATGGTGAAGGGCAGGAGAGAGGAACACCTGGGAATGCACATAGCCCCTGCCTTGGAAAAGGAGAGCGGCTGAATTTTGGCAGTTCTTGCAACAAAGGGGGCTTAAAGCCTAGAATTTTAAAGGTTATTGGGCTTGGCTGGGATAGAATCTGTAGGGCACTATGCTTGAAGAGAGGCAGCAAGCAATCTACCTCGGAGCATACAGCATGGAAATAGTGATCTGAAGACTACCAGGGGCACAGAGTGGAGAAGTTACTCACTCTTCTCAGACCATGTCCCTGAGAGGCAGTGTTCATGGAGACACGTCTCTGGGAACAAAGGAACCAGCTGGCTGGTGCCATTGCCCTCCCCTGACCCTGAGCACAAACACACAGCCACCTGTGGGAATCAGTGCCACTCTGACACCAGCTGCCTAACTTGCTTACACCAACCACCACCCATTTGCACTCCAGGGGAACTGCCCTTTTCAATCATTCTTGCCTCAGTTCCAGCACAGCAGGCCCTTCCCCCAGAAGACCAGTACAAACCCCTGCCAACACTATGTGTCCCAACCAAAGTTTTGCAGGGTCTCAGATCCAGTGGAGTGGGCAGGTCTCATTTCACAAGCTAGTTAAGACCTGCTAGATTCAGGCCAAGTACCAAACACTGCCCGCAGCAGATACTGAGAGCCTATCTCTCAGATGACTGGCCTGAGGGATAGAGGAGCCAGAACCCAGTAGCAGAGTGCATGCCGCACACCCTAGAGACACTCCCTGAAGCGCCAGGCCCTGGGCACTATGTGACCATTTTCAGTGGTCCATTACTTAGGAACAGGTGACATAACTGGCTTTTCTAACCCAGAGGAACTGACAGAGACCTAGACAAAATGAGAAGACAGAGGAATTTATCTCAAATGAAAGAACACGATAAGGCCACAGTACCAGAGATTAAAATGAGACTGATATAAATAACGTGCCTGATGGAGGATTTAAAGCAGTGACCATAAGGATGTTCAGTGGACTTGGGTAAAGAATGGAAGATATCAGTGAGACCCTTACAACAGAGATAAAATAGTTTAAAAAAAAATCCGAGATGAAGAGTGCAATAAATGCAATTAGAAACACACCTGATGCAGTGAACATCAGACTGGAGGAAGCAGAGGAACCAATTAATGACCTAGAAGACAAAGTAATGGAAAGCAAGGAAGCTGAATAAGAGAGAGAAAGAATTATGCAAAATGAGATTTGACCTAGGGAAATCAGTGACTCCATCAAATGTAGTAATATTCATATTATAAGAGTCCCAGTAAAAGAAGAGAGAGAGAAGGGGTAAGAAAATTTATTTGAAGCAAGAATAGCTGAAAACTTCTCTAATCTGGGGATGGCAACAGATACCAAGATCTAAGAGGCACAGAAAAAAAACTCCCATCAAAATCAACAAAAGCAGGCCCACATCAAAACACATTATAATTAAATTTGCAAAATACACCGATCAAGAAAACAAAAGCAGGAAAACAAATCAGAAGCTTCCATGGGTAATCTCTTAAGGTTAGTGGGAGTTTTTTCAACAGAAACTTTGTAAGCCAGAAGGGAGTGGCATGATATATTCAATGCGGTGGGAAAAATCTGCAGCCAAGAGTACTCTATTGAGCAAGCCTATTACCTAGAATAGAAGGACAGATGGAGTTTTCCAGACAAACAAAAACTAAAGGAGTTTGTGAAACTAGCCCTGCAAGAAATATTAAACACACACACACACACACACACACACACCCCAAAACCAAAGGCAAAACCACTAATAAACATGCAAAGAAGAGAACGAAATCCAAATATATCACTAAAGAAAATCAGCAAAACATCAAAGACAAAAAAGAATCAGAGAAAATTTCCAGAAACAACCACAAAACAAGTTGCAAAATGACACATACATATCTATCAATAATTGCTTTGGATGTAAATGGACTAAATGCTCCAATCAAAAGACATAGGATGTCAGAATGGATTAAAAAACAAGTCTATATTCTGCCTATAAGAGACTCCTTTTAGACTTAAAGATACCTGCAGATTGAAAGTGAGATGAAGAAACATCATGCCAATAGATGTCAAAAGAAAGAATAGGAATACTTATATCAGAGAAAATAGATTTCAAAACAAAGCTGTAACAAGAGATAAAGAAGGGCCTTATAACAAAGTGAACAAACAGGAGATCTATCAATTGTAAATATTTATGTACCTAACATGGGAGCACCCAAATACATAAAATAATTAATGACAAACATGAAAGAACTAATTGGTAATAATACAAGAAAATTGTATGGCATGTTATTTTTATTTTATATGTATATTTTAATTGGAATTAGTTGCTTTTATTCCTAGTCACAAAAGTATCCATGAACACAGTGTACAATTTGGATATTTTAGGAAGGCATAGAAATCCCTAATTCAGTACTTTAACACCCCATTTTATGAATAGGCAGAAAGTCAACAAGGAAACAGTGGCTTTAAATGACACACTGGGCCATGGGCGATGGATTAAAGAGATATTCAGAATGTTCCATCCTTAAACAGCAGAATACAGATCTGGAATATTCTCTAGAATAGATCATGTATTAGGCCACAAAACAGGCCTTAATAAGTACAAGAAGATTGAAGTCCTACCATGCACCTTTCCTGACCACAATACTATGAAACTAGAAGTAAACTACAAAAAACAGTCTGGAAAGACCACAAAAACATGGAGGTGAAATAACATCCATCTATCAATGAGTGGGCCAACCAGGAAAAAAAAAGAAGGAATTTCAAAATACATGGAAACAAGTGAAAATGAAAATTGAATTTTCCAAAACCTTTAAGATGCAGCCAAAGTGATTCTAAGATGGAAGTATATAGCAATACTAGCAATACAGGCCTACCTCAAGCCAGAAGAAAAATCTCAAACCACCTGACCTTACACCTAAAGCAGCTAGAAAAAGAACAACAGCTAGAAAAAGAACAACAAACAAAGCCTAAAGCCAGCAGAGGAAGAAAATAATAAAAATTAGAGCAAAAATAGGGGTGTCTGGGTGCCTGAGTTAGTTAAGCAGCCAACTCTTGATTTTGGCTCAGGTCATGTTCTCAGGGTCCTGGAGTTGAGCCCTGCTTCAGACTCCAACCTCAGCAAGGAATCTACTGGAGGATTCTCTCTCTCCCTTTTCCTTTGCCCGGTCCTCCCCACCCCCCCCACCCCCGCCTTCCATCTTTTTTTTTTTTTAATATTTATTTATTTATTTATTTATGATAGTCACAGAGAGAGAGAGAGAGAGGCAGAGACACAGGCAGAGGGAGAAGCAGGCTCCATGCACCGGGAGCCCGATGTGGGATTCGATCCCGGGTCTCCAGGATCGCGCCGTGGGCCAAAGGCTGGCGCCAAACCGCTGCACCACCCAGGGATCCCCCGCCTTCCATCTTTAAAAAATATTAGAGCAGAAATAAATTCTATATAAACTATACAAAGATAAAAATAGAACAGATCAACGGTAGCTGGTTCTTTGAAAAGATTAATAAAATTGACAAGGCTCTAGCCATAGTTATCAAAAAGAAAAGGGAAAGACCCAATTAGAATCACAAATGACACAGGAGAAATACCAATAATGCAGAAATGCAAACAATTATAAGGGAATATTATGAAAAATATATGCCAACAAATTGGACAACCTAGAAGAAATGGATAAATTTCCTAGAAACATATAAATTATGAAAACTGAAGCAGGAAGAAATTAGAGCAGACCAATAATCAGCAGACGACTTGAATCACTAATCCAAAAACTCAGAACAAACACAAGTCCAGGACCAGATGGCTTCAGAGCCAAATTCTACCAAGTGTTTAAAGAGTTAGTACACATTCTTTTCAATCCATTCCAAAATACAGAAAAGGAAGGAAAATTTCCAAATTGATGTTATGAGGCCAGCATTACCCTGATACCAAGACCAGATAAAGACACCACAAAGAGAATTACAGGCCAATATTCTACTGTAAAAATCCTTAACAAAATAGTAGCAAACTGAATCTAACAATACATTAAAGAAAATCACCACCATGATCAAATGGGACTTATTCTGGGTTACACGGGTGATTCAATATCTGTAAATCAATCAGTGTAATACATCATCTTAATTAAAGAAAGGAGAAGAATCATAATCATTTCAATAGATGTAGGAAAAGCATTTGATGAAATACAACATCCATTCATGATAAAAACCCTCCACAAAGTAGATTTAGAGGGAACATACCTCAATAATAAAGGGAATGTATGAAAAAAATCACAGATAGTATCATAAATGGGGAAAAACCAAGAGAAAAACTTCATGTCTGGTATTGTTGATGCTGGCTATTGCCTAGAATTTTAGTTAGGGCAAGCAAGCCAGAATGCTTACACTGGCTCACCAGGACTCTCTTTGTGGCCTGAGCTTCCTCACAAGAGGAGGGGCTAAATTCCAAGTAAGCAGCCTGAGATACAGAACAAGGCAGAAGCTGTGTTGCCTTTTGTAGCCTAGCCTTGGAATACACACAACATCACATTGACCGTATTTGGTTCGTTAGTAGCCAGTCACTAAGGTTAGCCCACAGTCCTTTTTTTTTTTTTTTTAATGGAGTATTTTAAAACCTATGGACACCTTTAAAGAACAAAATTTTTAGTGTAATTTACCCACCGGCCATAATTTTCATTATTCCTTCACATGAAAAATACACTCATCTCCTCCCAGTACCTCCCACAAATCTCAGTTATCATGGCATCGGGTTCAGGATGGAGTCCAAGATCTTGCCATCTTAATCAGGTGCAGTGGGGATAATGTGCCGGGGTTGTGTAGTCCCTTGAGTGCAAGTCTTCTCAATAGGAATAAAGACTTGAGAATTAAAGAGACAGTTCTCTACTACTGAAAACACAACATTCTGGTAACTTGCTAAAGACTCTTATATTCAGAAAGAAGATGGAAATCACACTAGTCCATAGCGGGTTTGAAATGCAGCCTAATGCATGCTATCAGTTCTTCAGTTAGGACTTAGTCTTAACCATGGAAATTTTTCTTCATGGCTCTTTGCTGTCTGTCCTTAAGAAATTACTTGTGTTCGCAGCTGTGTTTTCAGCCTGCTTCCTCCCTGTGGGACTTCTAAGACCCAAAGGGCTATTTTCAATCTGTGCTATCTAGGTCTCTTTTAGTCCAGACTCACAAACAGTGTTTTTGATGCTGTAATTTTCTTAACTTTTTGAGTTTTTCTGTGACTATCAATGGATTTTATGTCAGTAGAAAAGCCACTCTCCCAGGTCTTTTTGAGATAAACTTTTCACCTGAGGTCTCCTGTGAAGCTCATACTCTTAAGATCCTTAAAGAAATTTGAGGCATACCTTAAGTCCTTCTGAGGTCTTAACAAAACATTTTATAGTCTTGGCTTCATCCGTAGGCCATGTTTTCCTGTATTTGTTCTTGACCCAGAATCCATTTCTTTATTTTAGCATTATTTGACAATTCAGCATATGGAAAGGCTATAAATGTGGAAAAAATATTTGAACCCAGTTAGTCCTGGTTCTTTCATACTGAATAGACCTTCTTTAGTTTATCTTTCATATCAATTTTACTTTCAAGTGGTTTGTGGCACGAGTTACTTTTCCTCTAGTGTCATTTTCTTCACTTACCTAGAACCCTTGCTGTCAGCCTCTTCAAGGGCCATCAGGTTTCCACTAACAGTCTCTTGGAAGCTCTTTTGGTTTTCATTCTTACTTTTCTCTACATCCTTTCAGGTTCCACCTACCTCTTGGTTCAAAGGAGGTTTAGGTTTAAATTTTTTTAATGGCAGCACCCTATTTTTAATATCAGTTATCTGTGCCAGTTGTTTATTGCTGCATAATAGACCACCTCAAAACCTAGTTGCTCAAAACAGCATTTATTTGGTTCACAAGTGTTTAGTTTAGGCAAAGCTGAATAAGGCCAACTCATTTCTTCTTCATTTAGTATCACCTGAGATGATTGGAAGCTGGGGACTAGAATCATCTAAAACCATGTTCATACAAATGTTTGGCTGTTGAGGCTGGCTTTTGGCTAGGATGTTCGCTGAGTCAGTCTCAGCTGAAATGTCTACATGGAGACACACCAGGTGGCCTGGGCTTCCCCACAGCAGCTAGATTCTAAGGGTTAGTTTCCCTAGAAAAAGAATGTCAATGGAAGCTATATCACATTTTTTAACCTAGTCTTAAAAATTACACAGCAGTTCTGCTGAATTCTATTCACTGGAAACCAGTTACTAAGGTCAGCACATTTTAAGGGGAGGGATTATCATGGGCAAAGTGTCAAAGAATTTATAAAACCGCCACATGCACTCACCTTGTCTTATCAATCATATCCAGAAGAAAGAAGTTCTTCCCAACTCAGCATCAGTGAAAAATCTGTCAGGTTTTTGGTTGTTTTTGTTGCTTAGTATGTTCTCTTGTTTTGTGGGAAGTAACAGAGGATTATAAGATAACACTATTCAGTTAGGTATTCTTTTTTTTTTTTTTTGTCCAAAAGCATATGATTCATCTCACTAAATTTTTATACTGAGAGGTGTGATTTCTTAACCCTGAGAATCATTTCTCCTGGGAGTGCAACTCAAATTAGTGTAAATCATTTGTAATTCAGAAAAAGGCTTGTGGCATTAGAATCAGTATTTATAGATTCAGTAATTAGAGTCTTATTTTCAAAGGCTTCTCTTAGGAAGCATTTATTTTCTCAGACCTACATAAGTCAATATGATATTACTAAAACTTCTTAAAAATTAATGGAGTATTGAGACAACCGAGTGGCTCAGTGGTTTGAATATCTGTCTTTGGTTCAGGGCATGATCCTGGGGTCTTGGGATCGAGTCCTTCACCGGGCTCCCTGTGGAGCTTGTCCATCTGCCTGTATCTCTGCCTCTCTCTCTCTCTTTCTCTATGTCTCTCATGAATAAATAAATTTTTAAAAATTATGGCATGTTAGGATGGGGGAAAGAGTAAGAGACTTTCTTTTCTTTTTTAAAATTTTATTTAAATTAAATGCCTGTATAAGAGAGTTTCTACTAAGAGGTGACTTACAGGTATTTTATGGAGGAAATATCTGAAGCAGTCATAGAAAAATAAAAGCATAAAATGAAGTACAAATGTTGTATGGCAAAGACAATGATAGCAGAAATCTATTTTAGTAACTCCTAGTGGTTTTAACTTTGTTCTTGATTTTCTAAGTTCTTCAAGGCTTCACATTTTAAGACTCTACTACAATATAGATTATATTTTATTGCAAATGAGTTTATTTTTAAAATGGGAGCACCTGGATGACTTACGCTTTAGAGCATGTGACTCTCTCTCTTTTTTTAAGATTTTATTTATTTGTTCATGGGAGGCACAGAGACACAGAGAGAGGCAGAGACACAGGCAGAGGGAGAAGCGGCCCCATGCAGGGAGCCTGATGTGGGACTCGATCACGGGTCTCCAGGATCATGCCCCAGGCTGATGGTGGCACTAAACCACTGAGCCACCAGGGCTGCCTGAGCATGTGACTCTTGATCTCGGCATTACGAATTTGAGCCTACGGTTCAGTTCAGAGACTTAAAAATAAAATGTTTAAAAATAATGTTGGTTATAGTTTTTAATTAAACTATTTTCACTCCACTTCCAAACTGTATTGTTTTATTCATGCAGATTGATGATCTTACAGCAAAACTGGAAACTGAATCTTCAAGATGTCTACACCTGGATGCAAAAAATCAAGTTCTTCAACAAGAGTTATTATCTATGAAAGCAACAGAGAGGAAATGTGAAAAACTAGAAAAGAATAAAAAGAAGTTGGAACAAAAAGTAGTAAACCTCAGAAGTCATTTAGAAGTCAATGTGGTAGAACGCAGTCAAGTAGAAAAATATAAACGGGAGATTGAAGAGAGAGCAAGATTGGTTATAGTAGAAAAATTAAAAGAAGTCAATCTATTTTTACAGGTTAATTTATTAATCTGTATGTGATATGCTTGCATTTATTTCACTACAAATTACACTTTGGTTATGTGCATTGTGTATGTTGCCTCTGCTTCCTTTACAGCAATCTGTTTGGTAGATTTCTGGAGGCATTCCTTCCTCCCTGTAAAGATTTCTGTTTTCATCATTATTCTCACTAAATTGGTCTCCTGAGAATCACTTTATTTTTAAGACCAGTTTGTATGAATCAAGACTATTAAGAGGAAAAGAAAAAAATTGTGATTTAAAACTTTTACCGTGGAGTGTCTGGGTGGCTCAGTTGGTTAAGCAGCAGACTCTTGATCTCAGCTCAGGTCTTGGTCTCATGCTTGTGAAATCAAGCCCTGCACTGGGCTCCGTATTCCATTCCTGGGTTCTTCTTCTTTTTTTAAGATTCTTTTTTTTTATTTACTTATTTATTTATTGAGCGTGAGCAGGGGGATTGGCAGAGGGAGAGAAAGAATCCTGGGCAGATTCCATACTGGGTGTGACACAGGGCTTGGCCTCAGGACCCCTGAGAACATGCTCTGAGAAGAAATCAAGAATCGGGTTATTCTTAGGTTGTATTATGCACTTTTTAAAATTCTTAATTGATTCTCTTGTTCTTTGAATTATCAGATCACACTAGTACTAATATAAGAATGATTGAACTTTATTTTTATCATTCAGATTTAATTCAGGTGACATTGATGATAAATATTTTATACTCACCTTTTTTTTTTTTTTTTCAAATTCCTCTCTGAATCATTGACTCACAACTAAAGGAAAGAAATATACTATAATTTTCCAGGTTATAGCTGTTTTAAAACTGTGCTTTTAATTTGCTTTAGACACAAGCAGCATCTCAAGAAAACTTAGAACAGTTAAGAGAAAGTAATAATGCTTCAATAAGAGGTCAACTGGAACTCAGAATTAAAGAGCTAGAATCTGAAATATCCAAAATCAAAAATTCTCAAGAAGATAAAGCAGAATTGGAAAAATACAGGCAACTCTACTTAGAAGAATCAAAAATTCGAATGTCATTGACAAATAAACTGAGCAAGTAAGTTAAAACAGAATCACAGAAAATAGATTTAGCTTATTAATTTGTCTCTAAAGCATAATTTTTATGGAGATGGGTTTATGAGATGAGTAGGAAGTGAGGAAGTGAAAACCAACTGAATAGTATAATTTTGGAAAATAATGTTTGTAAATAAACTTACCTTTATATGTTCATCCAGGACAGTTAGCCTCTCTCCTCCATTTTTTTTTTTTGGTTTTATATGACTTTATTTTTTCCCCCTTAATATTCTCAGTTAATCTGGTCTCATCATCTTTACAAACTAATTGTTTGAAGCTTTATAATTTAGACAGCATATTATTATAAAATTGTTTGTCAGAATTACCCTAAATAGAAATATTAGTGAGTTTAGTTTTGGAAGATTACATCTTTAACCCAAAAGATCAAGTGCCAATACTGCACATTCTGGCAGATTGGTAAATTAACTTTCTTGATTGTGTCTTTGGTATTATTACTAGAGACCCTTGGGGTGGGGAGGGAAACTATCCTTTGTAGCTTTTCTAATTTATATAAAGGTGTACATGTGAAATACAGAAAGATTCACATATGGGTGAAAGGCAGTATAAATCCCAAAGTGGTGATACCTGGGTGGTTCAGAGGTTGGGTGTCTGCCTTTGGCTCAGGGCATGATCCTGGTCCAGGGATCAAGTCCCGCATCAGGCTCCCTGCAGGGAGCCTGCTTCTCCTGCTGCCTGTGTCTCTGCCTCTCTCTGTGTCTCATGAATAAATAAATAAAATGTTAAAAAATAAATAAATAAAAATAAATCCCAACGTGGCTAAAAATAGCGTCATGGTGGGCATGAGGGGGCATGTGGAAGATAAAAAGGGCAGATTCTACCTCCAGGGTCTTGGTAACTGTTATCAGCTAATTGCCTCTGGAGTTGTTTCAGTCCTTTCTGATCACAGCTCTGTGATCTACCTGGCCCCTAGAGATTATTGGTCTGAGTTATTCCTCAGTGCCAAATACTCAATTTCTCTGAGGTAATGAGTGAAATGTACAAGAGTGGTGAAAGCACATCCTTGAAAATGTCTTTGAGGGATGGTTTATTTTTATGTCTCTAAACTGGTTTACTAAATATAAATATGTGTAATGGCATCCTCCAGAATCTTGTAGTTACAGCCATTCCAGAAGGTAGCAAGTATTACCTGTCAATCCGTGTACATCACGGACAGCCATTTCTTTCCCTCCCCTAATTTGAATTTCTTGTTAGTTAGGAATCCCTAGAATCATATATACTCCTTTGGAACAGTTTTAAACCTATGGTTATATATAGTAGCTCTGCTCTGTCACATTTTCAGCATTAAAACACTGTTTAATGGCACATTCTGTTTACTATTATGGAAACTTAAAAAAAATGCAGGTCATTTAGGAATGATTTGGAGAAAAATGAAACACTAAGCATTTGTGTTGTGTAATCTTCACAGGACTAGTGAGAGGCTGGCAGATATCACTACCAAATATCTGGTGGAGAAACAGCAGAACAGACCTTTCCACAGCACTCTTACTATGAGACCCGTCTTGGAACTGCCTTATGTTGGAAATCTGACTAGTAGTTTACTGCTGGATAGAAATGTTACTCCAAGAGAAAATGTAGTGGTTCCTACCTCAAGCTCGCGCCCTTCAAATAACAGCATGGATACTTACTTGACCAAGGTCAGTTATATATATTATCTTTTCTTTTCTTGAGTTTCAGATTTCCAATAAAATTTTTGTTTTTACTTTGGTGAAATTCTGAGTTAACTGAATAATGCTCAGTAAGTAAAAGTGATACTTGTTTGTGCTAATAAGGAAATAGGACAGAAATTTTATGGTATTTTTTTAGTTCCTGGAGCTCTTATTTTCAAGAGATACCAATTATTAATTTTATTCAATAAATACAACTACACTGACACATTCTATCTTATTATTTTTAAAAGATTTTATGTGTATGAGAGAGAAGAGACTGTGCTCACAGGCCAGGCAGGGAGAGAGGCAGAGAGAGGGGGAGAATCTCAAGCAGACTCCCCGCTGAGCGTGGAGCCTGACTCAGGGCTTGATCCCATGACTCCAAGATGATGATCTGAGCTGGAATCAAGAGTTGGATGCTTAACCAACTGAACCACCCAGGCACCCCCAAATGGACCCATTTTAAATTTCTTGAAATGCTATGTTAAATTGGATTTTGGAAAGTAAATATTATTACTTACTAACCAGAAGTACACTTAGATGCTTTAACTTATTTTCTGATTAGCAATAGTTTATAAGAAGTTTAAAGTTTGTTGTAACCCAGATTTTCCACTTGTGCATAAGTGAATGATTAGAATCCAAATGCTTAACCATGTAGGGATATTTATTATTTTAACAATTCCATGGTAAGTCCTTTTTATGAATTAAATAAACTTGTAACACTAAAAAGATTGATTTTTCTTTTTATGTTATATGTTTTGGGGGCACCTGTGTGACTCAGTGGTTGAGCATCTGCCTTTGACTCAGGTCGTGATCCAGGGATCCTGGGATTGAGTCCTGCATCAGGTTCCCTGTAGGGAACCTGCTTCTCTCTCTGCCTATGTCTCTGCTTCTCTCTCTGTGTTTCTCATGAATAAATAAATAAAAGCATTTTCTTACATGAGAGTACATCCTTAATTGCTTTCTTATAACACTTTTTTTTTTACTTATATTCTATTTCAATTTTTACAAAATGGCTTGTTGAGCAAATGTAGAGATTTTCTAAATAAGTCAAGCAAATATTTTATTTTATTTTATTTTATATTTTATTTCTTTTATTTTATTTTATATTTTATTTATTTTATTTTATTTTATATTTTATTTTATATTTTATTTATTTTATTTTATTTTTTTATTTTATTTTATTTTATTTATTTTATTTTATTTTATTTTATTTTATATTTTATTTTATTTTATTTTATTTATTTTATTATTTTATTTTATTTTATTTTATTTTATTTTATTTTATTTTATTTTATATTTTATTTTATTTATTTTATTTTATTTTATATTTTATTTATTTTATTTTATTTTATATTTTATTTTATATTTTATTTATTTTATTTTTTTTTATTTTATTTTATTTTATTTATTTTATTTTATTTATTTTATTTTATATTTTATTTTATTTTATTTTTTTATTTTATTTTATTTTATTTTATTTTATTTTATTTATTTTATTTTATTTTATAGAGAGAGAGAGAGAGAGAGAGAGAAAGGGAACAGGTGGTAAAGGGAAAGAGAGAAGAGAGAATCTTAGGCAGGCTCCATGCTCAGAGTGGAGCCCGGTCTCATTACCTGGGCCAAAATCAAGAGTCTGACACTTCACTGACTGAGCCACCCAGGCACCCCACAAATATTTGGATATTTAAAATGAAATTCACGTATATTTACCTTGATGCCATCACTTGAATGATTGATGACTAAGATGACAGTGATAGGGAGTCTTTAAATAGCAACTCATTTCCATGGTGTATCATTGTTATTAAAATACCCATTTCAATCAATGTACATAAGCTTATGATTTTGATAGTATATTCATAGTTTTATTAATCTAGAGAAAGGTAGCATAGGCTCATGTTAAATGAGGCCTCAGTCTTGATCTTTCATTCGGCTTCCTTGTCTTCTTGTTCTCTTCTCTTCTGATGACTTTTAGTATTATGTTTGGGTGCCTTTCTTCTTTATTGTGTATCTATTATAAATATTTGGTTTGTGATTACCATGAAGTTCATATAAAACATCCTATGTATGTATAGCAATCTCCTTTAAGGTGATGGTTACTTCAGTTCAAACAGATTTTGAAAACACTGCACTTTTACACCCTGCCTTGTTTTATATATTTGATGTCATAGTTTACACCTTTGTATTTTGTGTATCCCTTAACTAGTTACTGTAGATGTAATTGATATTATTGCTTTTGTCTTGTAACCTTCATACTATACTGGCTTTATAAAAATGATTGCTCTATTACCTTTACTCTATGTTTGCTTTTACTATAAAACTGTCTCTTATAATTTTCTTATTTCTGGTTATGGTGTTTTTTCTTTCTTTCTTTCTTTCTTTCTTTCTTTCTTTCTTTCTTTCTTTCTTTCTTTCTTTCTTTCTTCTCTCTTTTTTCTTTTTTTTTTGAGAGCAGAGTGAGTGAGAGAACACAAGTAAAGGATGGGGCAGAGGGAGAGGGAGAAGCAGACTCCCCTCTGAGCAGGGAGTCCCTTGCAGAGCTTGATCCCAGGGTCCTGGGAGACTCTTCACTCACTGAGCCACCCATGTACCCTAGCCTTTTGTTTTCTGATTAAAGGAGTCCTTTTAACATTTCTTATAAGGCCTATTTAGTGGTGATGAACTCCTTTAAGTTTTATTTGTCTGGGAAACTCTATCTTTCTTTCAGTTCTTAATAAACCTTGCCAAGAATATCCTAGGTTTTTTCCTCTTAGCACTTGGAAAATATCATGCCACAATTTCTGCTGAAAAATCAGCTGATATCCCTGATCCCTGTGGTGGTTCGCTTTTATATAACTACTTGCTTTTCTTTTTTCTCTTTTTTTCTGCTTTTAAAATTCTCCTTTTCTCTTTAATTATGTGTCTTGGTGTGATCCTCTTTGAGTTCCTTTTATTTGGGACTGTCAATGCTTCCTGGGCCTGGAGGCCTGATTTCTCCCCCAGGTTAGGGAAGTTTTTAGCTATTATTTCTTCAAATAAGTTCTTCGCCCTTTTCTCTCTTCTTTTTCTGGGACCTCTCTAATGTGAATATTATTACACTTGATGCTGTCCCAGAGGCTGCCTTATCTTAGTTCTTCAAATTCTTTTTTCTTTTTGCTTTTCAGCTTGATTTTTACTACCTTATCTTGCAGATTGCTGATCTGTTCTTCACATCTTTTAATCTGCTGTATGTCGTGTCTGGTGTATTTTTCATTTCAGTTATTGTATTCTTCTCCTCTAATTGGTTCTCTTCTATATTTTCTCTTTGTTGAAGTTCTCACTGAATCCGTCCATTCTTCCAAGTTTGCTGAGCATCTTTATGACCATTACTTTGAATTCTTTATCAGGTAGACTATTTATCTCTGTTTCATTTAGTTATTTTTGTGAGGTTTTGTCTCGTGGCCTTATTTTTTCATTTGGAACATACTCCTCTGTCTCCTCATTTTGTCTGACTTTCTCTGTTTTATTCTAAAATTGTTCTTTCCAACTTTTCCCCTCTTTAAAATACATTGCTTTCAACAATGAATGTTAGTTATAAAGCCAAGCAAGAAGAAAACTTTTTTTTTTTAGAAAACATTTTTATAAGTGTTGTGTGGACATTTTTCTCATTGGAGCTGTGGTGGGGTAGGTGGCAGATGACAGTGCTCTTCTTTTTCTGAGTTCAGAGCACAGGAGTCAGGCAAATGGAGTTAAACTTAGTAGCTTTGTTACTAATACATACTAACAGATTGGAGAATGTGGTTTGGGTGGGTATGTAGCCACAGTGGGCTTCCCAATTCTTTATCCCAAATTAGGCACTTCCCCCACAGTCATTAATGGAGGAAACAAATGTTTGATGCCCATCCCACAAAGAAGAGAGCAGACCTGAATTCATGTTACCATGCGTGAGCACATCTTTTCCAAAAAGGGATTTGGAGTCTCATAAGTACTGCTTAGTGCCTTCTCCCCAGTTCACCCATTAGGTAAATCTCCCTTCCTATTCTGAGGAAGGTAGAGATAAGTCCACTTGTGGGTAATGATGGTTTACCTGGATTTCTGACTGGATTTAAATTAAAGTTAGTCATGTCTTTTGTACATACCAACTCTCACAATGATGAGAAGTTGGACAGAGCATATTAGATGGTAAAGAGAAATCTGCTTTGTGTTTAATAATCCACAACATAGATAACTCATTTGTTGATTGATTTTGGTAAACCAAGTTTTATTTGGAGGAAATGAATAATTCTTTCAAGGAAGAATATTCTCCATTTCAGCTTCTTTGTTTCAACTAAAGATTTTCTCCTTCAGGTTCCCTGTCTTATGCTTTAAAAAATTTGTACTTATAAATGGAGTATATTAACTGTTACTAATAGGAGTTAAGATCATTTCTATGGCTTTATTTTTATTCATGACTTTAAAATTTAATTAGAAAGCTGTTTTGTGCCTCATGCCTAGACATTATTGAGCCACATGCCAAACTTTTATGTGTTCATTTACTGTCAGTTATAGTTAAAAATGAAGGTATTTTTCCTGAAGGTGATGAAGTAACTGGCATAAAACTCTAGGCCCTGGGAAGACCGAAAGCACATTCCTGGCCTGCAGCTCTGCTTTTTTGACCTGAGGCAAACTGCAATCTCTATGAGGCCCTTTTTATCTCTTACGTAAAATTAGGGACTTTGACTAAATTAGTGTCTTTGATGTCTTTGGGAAAAAAATTTTTCCAAAGAATGGAACATAATTTTTTTTTTTTGGCATTAAACTGTATTATATAAAGCAGAGACAAGTGGAGCTGTGTAGCTAAAAGAGAGATGAGACTATAGCTGTAGACTTTTTGTCCCTCAATCCTACAGTGTCCCCAATGGAACCTTAGATTTCTCTGATTGGTAGTTTGAAAACTAACTGTTATGAGAAAATCCTTCTAATTAATAAGTCTTCGAATTAAAATTTACTGGTATGTTGTTTTTATGTGTATAATTTTCTTACCCTTGATGGCAAATGGAAAAATATAAATAAAATTGCAAATATGTTCTATTAGTGGATTTCAAGCTATTTCTACCATCTAACTCAATTCTCACTTGGAAATAAACAAAGGTCACAGAAGTAAATATTTAGGGCAGCCCCGGTGGTGCAGCAGTGTACCGCCACCTGCAGTCTGGAGTGT
Source organism: Nyctereutes procyonoides (assembly GCF_905146905.1). Lineage (NCBI taxonomy): Eukaryota > Metazoa > Chordata > Mammalia > Carnivora > Canidae > Nyctereutes > Nyctereutes procyonoides. The sequence goes on from NW_026575143.1 coordinate 4,428,818, forward strand.
GATCCTGGAGACCCAGGACGAGTCCCGTGTTGGGCTCCTGGTGTGGAACCTGCTTCTCCCTCTGCCTGTGTCTCTGCCTCTTTCTCTCTCTCTCTCTCTCTCTCTCTCTCTCTCTCTCTCTCTGTCTCTATGAATAAATAAATAAAATCTTTTAAAAAAAAGAAGTAAATATTTAGAAAAGGTGCTTTTGGGAAAAAGATAATTACATTACATTGGTAGTTCCTTAAGCAAATGAAGGCAGGCACTTTACCGATTGAGCCACCTAGGTACCACTTAGTACCGTATTTAGACACTATTTTGGGCATTCAATGACAGGATACCTTTTATAAGAAAAGTCTAAGCAAGAACATTCTAGACAGGAATATTTGTAATATACAGTTGATCTTTGGCCAACATGAAATTGAACTGTGCACGTCTAGTTTGCCTACACATGGACTTTCTTTGCTACTGTATTGTACTGTATTTTCTCTTATGTTTTGCTCAACAACGTTTTTTGTCCAGATCATTTTATTTTAAGAATATATTGTAAAATACATGTAATGTACTCACCATGTGTTAATGAACAGTGTTATCAGTAAGGCTTCCCATCACCAGTAGGCTATTAGTAATTAAGTTTGGGAGAATCAGAAATTATACAGAGTTTTCACTGCAAGGCGTAAGTGCCCCTAACCCCTGTGTTGTTCAAGGGTCAACAGTAGTTTGAAATATTCCCAATTATTTCATAATTAAGTAGATAATTATAACTATAGTAAGTCAAATGTTTCAAAAATTGGTCCTAATTTATAGAAAGGAAACAAAGTTATAATTAAAATTTCTTTTCCTTTTTTCTAATTCTAGAAAATTATCAATGAGAAGTTAAGTTTGAAAACTGGTCCTAGCTTATATTCTTTCCTTTCCACAGATTTTCTGAAATCTGTGTCCACGTGAAATCTATTAGTCATCATATAAATAACAAAATATTTTTACTCAATATTGCCAGTATAATTTCCACATGACTTTATGATAGTACCACTTTCTTCATTTTATGTATTTAAGAGTCTGTGCTGGAAAATAGAGCATACAACATACCTTAAGATTTTATTTTTCTAAAAGTGGAAAGCTCATTTTGAGGAATAATTTATTAAAGTAAATAACTGTTCAAACTTTCATAAAGGGCACTTTTTCCTGAAAATCATAAAGTATTACATTAAGTGTAAAATGACTCTTGTTTAAACTTTTTGTCTTTGGCCCAGGGCCTGATCCTGGAGACCCGGAATCGAATCCCACATCAGGCTCCCTGCATGGAGCCTTCTCCCTCTGCCTGTGCCTCTGCCTCTCTCTCTCTCTCTCTCTCTCTCTCTCTGTGTGTGTGTGTGTGTGTGTGTGTGTGTCATGAATAAATAAAATCTTTAAAAAAAATAAAAAGATAAACTTTTTGTAACAATAAGATCAAACAATATTCTTCAGAAGTTATGTCTATTATTTGACATTCCTAATTCCATTTGTTTATTTACTATTTTTATTTAAATTCAATTAATTAGCTTATAATGTATTCTTAGTTTCAGAGGTAGAGTTCATTGATTTATCCGTCTTATACCCAGGGCTCATTCCATTACACGCCCTCCTTAATGCCCATCACCCACTTACCCACCCAACCCAACTCTTTCCCCTACAGCAACCTACAGTTTCCTATGATTAAGAGTGTCTTCTGATGGGTAGAAAATATCAGAAAGGGAGACAGAACATGGAAGATTCCTAACTCTGGGAAACGAACTAGGGGTGGTAAAAGGGGAGGAGGGTGGGGGGTGGGGGTGACTGGGTGGCGAGCACTGAAGGGGGCACTTGATGGGATGAGCACTGGGTGTTATTCTGTATGTTGGCAAATTGTACACCAATAAAAAAATAAATTTATTTAAAAAATTAAAATGCTTCCATTAAAAAAAAAAAGAGTGTCTCCTGGTTTGTTTCCCTCTCTGCTGTCATCTGTTTTATTTTTCCATCTCTTCCCCTATGCTACTCTGTCTTGTTTTTAAAGTCCACATATGATATGATAATGTGTCATGACAAAAAAATCATGATGATTGTCTATGATTGACTTATTTTGCTTAGCATAATATCTTCTAGTTCCATCCACATTATTGTAAATGGCAAGATTTCATTCTTTTTTTGCAGGGGAGTAATATTCCATTCTATGTATACCACATCTTCTTTATCAAGTCTTCTGTCGATGGGCATCTGGATCTCTTTCTATAGTTTGGCTATTGTCGATATTGCTGCTATAAATATAGGGGTGCATTTGCCCCTTTAGATCACTGCCAAAGTGATCTTTGGGATAAATGCCTACTAGTGCTGGGTCATACATAGGTAGCTCTGTTTTCAACTTTATGAGGAACATCTGGTACTGCTTTCCAAATGGCTGCACCCAGCTTGCATTCCCACCATCAGCAAAATAGGGTCCCCCTTTCTCTGCATCCCTGTCAACATCTGTCATTTCCAGACTTGTTCATTTTAGCCATTCTGAAAGGTGTGAGAGGATATCTCATTGTGATTTTAATTTGTATTTCTCTGATGCCAAGTGATGTTGAACATGTTTTCATGTGTCTGTTGGCAATTTGTATATCGTATTTGGAGACATATCTGTTCATATCTTCTACCCATTTCCTAATTGGATTATTTTTCTTTGAGTGTTGAGTTTGAGTAGTTCTTTATAAATTTTGTATATCAGCCCTTTATCTACTAAGGCATTTGCAAATATCTTCTCCCATTCTGTCAGTTGTCTTTTGGCTTTCTCAACTGTTTCCTTGCTGTGCAAAAGCTTTTTATCTTGATGAAGTCCCAGTAGGTCATTTATGCATCTGGTGAAATGTCAAGTTGCTTCAGCCGCGGTCACAGAGGTTGCTGCCTGCGTTCTCCTCTAGGATTTTGATGGATTCCTGTCTCACAATTGGAGGTTTCAGCCATTTTGAGTCTACTTTTGTATACAGTGTAAGAAAATGTCCAGTTTCATTCTTCTACATGTGGCTGTCTGATTTTCACACACCATTTGCTGAAGGGATTGTCTTTTCTCCATTAGATCTTCTTTCCTGCTTCATTGAAGATGACCATAGAGTTGAGGGTCCATTTCTGGGTTTTCTCTTCTGGTCCATTGATCGACATGTCTGCTTTTGTGCCAGGACCATCTCCTCTTGATCACAGCTTTGCAATAGAGCTTGAAGACCAGCTTATGATGCCACCAGCTTTGGCTTTCTTTTTCAACATTTCTTTAGGTATTTGGAGTCTTTTGGGTTCCAAACAAATACTAGTATTATTTACTCCAGCTCTATGAAAAAAAGTTGCTGGTATTTTGATAAGGATTGCATTGAATGTATGTATAGATTACTTGAGCTAGCATAGCATTTTAATAATATTTGTCCATCCAATCCAGGAGCATGGAATGGTTTTCTAGTTCTTTACATCTTTCTCAATTTCTTTCCTGAATGTCCTATCGGCTTCAGAGTACAGATCCTTTACATCTTTGGGTAGGTTTGTTCCTAAGTATCTTATGGTGTTTGGTGCAATGGTAAATGGAATCGACTCCTCAGATTCTCTTTCTTCCATCTCATTGTTACTGTATAGAAATGCAACTGATTTCTGTGCATGGATTTCATATCTGGCTGCTTTGCTGAATTCCTGTCTGAGTCCTAGCAATTTTGGGGTGGAATCTTTTGGGTTTTCCACATGGGATATCTAATGTCCTCTGTGAAGAGTGAGAGTTTGACTTCTTTTCTGATTCATATGCCTTTTTTTCTTTTTGTTGTCTAATTGCTGAAGCTAGGACTTCTGGTAGTACTATGTTGAACAACACTGGTAAGAGTGGACCTCCCTGTCGTGTTTCTGAACTTAGCAGCAAAGCTCTTGGTTTTTCCCCATTAACAATGACATTGGGTGTGGGCTTTTTGTAGATGGCTTTTAAGATATTGAGATATGCTCCACCATCCCTGCACTGTGAAGAGTTTTGATCCAGAAAGAATGCTGTACTTTGGCAAATGTTTTTTTTTTTTCTGCATCTGTTGAGAGGATCCTATGGTTCTTGTCCTTTCTTTTATTACTGTAGTGTATCACATTGATTGATATGCAGATGTTGAACCACCCTTGCAGCCCAGGCATAAATCCCACTTGGATATGGTGAATAATCCTTTTAATGTACTGTTGAATCCTCCCAGCTAGCCTCTTGGTGAGAATTTTGGCATCCATGTTCATCAAGGATACTGGACTGTAATTCTCCTTTTGGATGGGGTCTTGGTCTGGTTTTACGATCAGAGTAATGCTGGCCTCACAGAGAGCGTTGGAAGGTTTCCTTTCCATTACTATTTTTTATAAACAGCTTCCAAAGAATAGATTAATTCTTCCTGGAATGTGTGGTAGAATTCTCCTGGGAAGCCACCCGGTCCTGGACTCTTGTTTGTTGGAAGATTTTTGTTTGATGACTGCTTCCATTTCCTTGCTGGTTATGGGTCTGTTCAGGTTTTCTGTGTCTTCCTGTTTCAGTTTTGATAGGAAGGGATCCATTTTGTCCAGATTGCCTAGTTTGTAGGCATACAGTTATTCAGAATGTGTTCTTACAGTTGTTTGTATTTCTCTGGTGTTGGTTGTGATCTGTCTTCTTTCATTCACGATCTTCTTTGGGTTCGTTCTCTTTTTGAGAAGTCTGGCCAGGGGTTTATCTATCTTACTAATTCTGTCAAAGAACCAGCTCCTGATTTCATTGATCTGTTCTACTGTTCCTTTCTTTTCTATTTCATTGATTTCTGCTCTGCTCTTTATTAATTCTCTTCTCCTGCTGGATTGAAGCTGTATCTGCTGTTTTTTCTACAGCTCCTTTAGGTGTAAGGTTAAGTTGTGTATTTAGGACCTTTCTTGTTTCTTAAGAAAAGCTTGTATTGCCATATACTTTCCTCTTAGGATGACCTTTGCTGCATCCCAAAAGTTTTGAGCAGTTATGTTTCCATTTTCATTTCTTTCTATGAGTTTTTAAAATTGTGCTTTAATTCCCCAGTTTGATTCTTTAACCTCTGTGTATTTGAATTCTTTCCAAATTTCCTGTTGTGATCAAGTTCCAGTTTCAAAGCATTATGGTCTGAAAGTATGCAGGGGACGATCCTAATCTTTTGGTACCAGTTGAGACCCAATTTGTGACCCAGTATGTGAGAATGTTCCATGTGCACTCGAGAAGAGTGTGTATTCTGTTGCTGTAGGATGGAACGCTCTGAAGATATCTGTGAAGTCCATTTTGTGCAGTGTGTCATTCAAAGCCCTTGTGTCCTTGTGGATCTTCTGCTTAGATGATCTGACCATTGCAGTGAGTGGTGTGTTAAAGCCCCTACTATTATTGTATGACTATCAATGTATTCCTTTAATTTTGTTATTAATTGGTCTATAAAATGGCCTGGGTGGCTCTGTCGGATGAGCGTCTGCCTTTGGCTCAGGTCATGATGCCAGGGTCCTCAGATCGAGCCCTGACTGGGCTCCTTGTTCAATCGGGAGTCTGCTTCTCCCTCTCCTGCTCCCCCTGCTTGTGTCCCCCACCTCTGTCTCTGTCTTTTAAATCTTAAAGGAAAATTTGTTTCTACAATTGGCTGCTCCCAGTTTAGAGGCATTAATATTTATAATTATTTTATTTCCTTGTTGAATAGACCCTTTAATTATTTTATAGTGTCCTTCTTCATCTCTTATTGCAGTCTTTGGTTTAAAATCTAATTTGTCTGATATAAAGATTGCCAGTCTTTGAGACTGGATATAATCTTTTTAATGTATTGTTGAATCCTCCCAGCTAGCAGGGAGGATTCATTCCCATTCCCATTCCCATTCATTCCCATTCATCCTCCCAAAATGGTAAAAAAAAAAAAAAAAAAAAAAAAGCAAGCTTATATATATATCCATTAGTATGAAAAATGGTTTTCCACTCACTACTTTCAATCTGGTGTTGTCTTGTGTCTAAAATGAGTCCCTTGCAGATAACATATTGATGGCTCTTGCTTTTTTATCCACTCTGATACCATGTGACTTTTGGTTGGAATATCTGGTTTGTTTACATTCAGAGTAACTTGAAAGATATGAATGTAGTGCCAATTTATTACCTGTAAAGTCCCTGTTTCACCATATTGTCTCTGCTTCTTTCTGGTCTGTGTTACTTTTGGTCTCTGTTTGCTTAAAGTTCCCCCTTTACTACTGCTTGCAGGGCTGGTTTAGTGATCACAAATTATTTTAGTTTCTGTTTGTCCTGGAAGCTTTTTATCTCTCCTTCTATTTTGAATGAGAGCCTTGCTGGATAAAGAAAGTATTCTTGGCTGCATATTCTTCTCATTTAGCACCTTGCCCTGAATATATCATGCCAGCTCTCTCTGGCCTGTTAGGTCTCTTTGGACATCTGCTGCCAGTCTAATGTTTCTCTGCTTGTCAGTTCAGGGCTTCTTGTTCCAAGCCCTGTTTGGGATTTTCTCTTTGTCTCTGAAATGTGCAAGTTTTGCTATTACATGTTGAAGTACTGACCTGTTTTATATTGATTTTGAGGAAGGTTCTCTGTGCCTCCTGGCACTTGAATGCCTGTTTCTTTCCCCACATTAGGGAAGGTCTCTCTGCTTTCATTTGCTCAAATATGCCTTCTGCCCCCTACTTCCTTTTTCTAGGATCCCAATTATCCTAATATTGTTTTTGCTTTATGGTACCACTCATCTCTCGATTTCTCCTATCATGATCCGGTGGTTGCTTCTCTCTGTTTCTTAGCTTCTTTATTCTCCATTATTTTGTCTTCTATTTCCCTATTTTTATATTCTGCCTCATTTATCCTAGCAGTTAGGGCCTTCATTTTTTATGCATCTCACTAATAATAGCCTTTTTTATTTCAACTTGATCAGATACTAGTTTTATTTCTCCAGAAAGGCATTCTCTAGCGCCTTCTGTGTGTTTTTAAGCCCAGCTATTATCTTTATTGTCATTACTCTGAACTCTAGCTCCAGCCTCTTACTTATGTCCATACTGATTAGGTTCCTGGCAGTCAGTACTGCCTCTTGTTCTCTTTGTTGCAGTGAGATTTTCCATCTTATCTTTCTGTCCAGAGAAGAATAGATGAACAGGAGAACAAACTACTAAAATAGCAACAGTGACCCCAGAGAAATGTACACTAAACAACTCAGAAGAGACCCAAAACCAATAAAAAGATTTTAAAAGGAGATAATGTAATTAGATAGCTGAAGAGAGCAGAGCAGTACACTGGATCCTATGTGTATTTTTGTCTGTTTGTTAGGAAATTGCATCCCAAAATGGTAAAGAAAGAAAACCTTGTATATATACAAAAATAAAATTAGATACAACCAAAGGATAGAATGTAAGTGTAAAAATGGAAATTAAAAGACAAAATAAAAAGATATTATCTGCCAGTCGAACAGAACAGAGCAATATACTATATTCTAGGTATATTTTGGTCTGTTTGTTAAAAGAAACTGCATCCCAAGATTGTAAAGCTTGAAAAACTTGTATATATGCAAAAATAAAATTAAATGCAATGAAAGGTTAGAATGTAACTGTAAATATGAAAATTAAGAACGATTTTAAAAAGAATATAATCAGACAGATAAGAGAATAGAGCAGTATACTAGATTCTGGGTGTATTTTAGTCTATTTGGGGTTTTTTTTTTTGTTTTTTTTTTGTTTTTTTTAATAATAAATGTATTTTTTATTGGTGTTCAATTTACCAACATAGAGAATAACACCCAGTGCTCATCCCATCAAGTGCCCCCCTCAGTGCCTGTCACCCATTCACCCCCACCCCCTGCCCTCCTCCCCTTCCACCACCCCTAGTGCGTTTCCCAGAGTTAGGAGTCTTTATGTTCTGTCTCCCTTTATGACATTTCCCACCCATTTCTTCTCCCTTCCCTTATATTCCCTTTCACTATTATTTATATTCCCCAAATGAATGAGAACATATAATGTTTGTCCTTCTCCGATTGACTTACTTCACTCAGCATAATACCCTCCAGTTCCATCCACGTTGAAGCAAATGGTAGGTATTTGTCATTTCTAATAGCTGAGTAATATTCCATTGTATACATAAACCACATCTTCTTTATCCATTCATCTTTCGATGGACACTGAGGCTCCTTCCACAGTTTGGCTATTGTTAGTCTATTTGTTAGAACGAAACTACTTCCCAAAATGGTACAGAAAAAAAAAAATTCTGTATATTTAAGAATAATATTGAATGCAGTGAAAGGATCGAATGTAACCGTAAGAAAGGTAAATTTAAAAATAAGTAAAAGAGTTGATAAATTAAAAAATTGGTTGAAAAGGAAAAAGAAAATTAAAATAGAAAGACTAGGGAGTCATGAGAAATAGCCATGAATTCTATATACTGTTTGCCCCTAGCACTGGAGTTCTGCAACTCTCTATGATGAGTAAAGTTGGTCTTAGCTGGATGTTGTTGCTGACCTCCTGGGGGAGAGGCCTGTTGCACTGATTCTTAGGTGTCTTTGCTTAGGGTGGGATTGCCCCACCCTTGCCAGGGGGCCAGGCCAGGTAAGCAGCTCCAGATTGTTCTCTGTTGCTTTTGTTCCCTGAAGGCTTTCTGGGCAGCTTTAGAGGATGAAAATGAAAATGGCAGCCTCCTAATCTCCAGCCCTGGAGTTGAAAGATCTCACTCCCTATTCTCCCTACTGTGTCTCCCTGGTTTCTGTCTGCACTCTGTATTCACCCAGCCTGTGCACCAGCATTTGTGTCTTAAGCACATGAGCCCCTTTCAATTTTCCAAACTTTGCAGACTCCTGTAGCCCCCATTCACACTGTTCCTCCAGTAGGGAGGAGGAGGTCTTCCCCCAGTTTTGCTGATTTCTGGACCCCTGCTTGGAAAGTGGTCACCTGACTCTTCCTCGGTTTGGGATTTATGGCAGCACGGAGCTGAATGCCCACTCCTGGGCTCACTGATTGCAGCTGGCTTCCCCACTCAAATGCCTTGGAAACTGCCATACTCAGGTACCCCCATTCTTTCTGTGACCCGGGGGATCCTGACCCCCCACCTAGGATGCTGCCCCCTGTTGCCACCTGAGCACCTCTCAGACAGGGATGTCCTCACTGGAACAGACTTCTTAAAAGTTTTGATTGTGCACTCCACTGCTATATCACTTTCTAGGACTTGGCTTCTGGCTTCCAAAGGCTCCCTGCCCACATGGTTTATCTTCTGATATATGCCTGGGATTCATTTTCCACACCTCCTACCTTGCAGAAAGCAGTCACTGTTCTATTTGTAGAATTGCAATAATTCTTTTCTTGGTTCTCTGAGTTGACAGGTGTTCAGAATGATTTGATAGCTATGTAGCTGAATTCCAGGCAACAGACTAGAGTCTCCTACTCCTCCACCATCGTCCTCTTCTTCCAGAAATTTTGTATATTCAGTTGATCAATATTAATTGTACTTTTATTAGATTCCTTTTATTACATGTCTCTTCTCAGTTATCCAGATTAAAATAAGTAGGGATTTATTTTATTTATGTGATTATCTTTCTATTTAAGCAATCTGTAACTTTTACTCTCTAAAAGTATTATTTCCAGACCACATTTCATAAGCAAAATATAATTCCTACAATAATATCTCTTGTTTAACTTGCGCATTATAAGTAATATTTGACATTTCAGATGCAGCAGATGTTGGAAGAAAATATAACTAGAGAACTAAAAGAAGGTATGTTGCCAAATTTACGAATTTAGATGGTCATTAATTTCTGAAATAAACTACAAATAGTAAATGGCATCCCTTTCCATTATTTAGGTAATAGGTTCTATGTTAAAATTTTTGTATATATCTAATAAAAAATGTCAAACATAAACATAATGAATAACAGATTTATTCTTCATTTGGTCATCATGTTTCACACCTTTTTAAAAATCTGCAAAGTCTATGTGCCTCTTCTCACTTTTGGCTGTAATCTTCCTTCACTTGTGCCATCGGTATGGAACTGTCAATCTGAATGTGGGTGTTCTCAAATTCTTGTTTCTGCTAGTGGTAGAAGACCAAAAAGACCAGACTTGTCTTAGTAATACTTAAGCAATTATATATAGTTCATATAGCTGTCCCTTGACAGGTGACATTTCAATCTCCAGCCACTGGTTTTGCCATTGGGTAAAATTCCAAGTTCCTTAGCATGGAATACAAACACCCAAATCAATTTGGTTCTTGCCACATTGTTGAGCCTTCTCTCGCTATTACCCTACTCTGCTGCTTTGCAGAGAGTAATCTTTCAGGTATCAGCCTACCTATTTCCTTCACCGAAAAGCAGACAACATTGATAGAAAACCAGGATGTCCCTTCTGTGTGTTCTTATAATGTCTTGTTTTAAACCTGTCATGGTATATTTGACTCTAGAAATTGCCTGTTTGATTTTTCAGTTTATAGTATATGATTATTCAGGGGTGGACTGTGTCATCACCTTGCAATTTCATCTTGTAATGAGAAAACCAGAAGCTCTCGTATTTATCCACAGTAGTAATTAATTCAGTGGGCAATCGTGAGCAAACTATATTTAATAGTAATCTTGTATTTTATATTGTAGTTTATGTAGATATTTTTCATTTTTAACATTCATAAGATTCCAACTTTTTTATACTAACTTGTGGTTAACTACAAAGTATTTCAGATAAAGAATATAAATCTTCCTTTTTCTTTTCAGCTGCTGGTGAATTTGAATCAGGATCCTGTAGATCCTTTTCTTTAGGATCTACTGATGAATCAAATCTAAATCAACATCTAGTACTGCAAGCATCACAAGAATATGTAGAGATTTTAAAGAAAAATTATATGATCTGAAAGATCTATAATAAAAGTTTATTACCTAGATATTTAATATAACATTTTAATTGTTTCCCAATAAATATCTGATGTACGAAAATCTTTATTAAAGGAAAATGTTTTTTGTATCGTGTGTAATAAAAGTTTATATACTATTTTAAGCTGTTTCTTGGCATCTAATTAACTTTTAAGCATATTTTGTACGTGGAAACTAGCATGCTTCAGTCTGCCCAAGTACCAGCCTTTTAAATAGCACCTAAACAACCAAGTTGTCAATATTTCAGTGGTGTTAACTGATAGCTTTTTTGTATTTTACAGTTTCTATTACTGGACCTATGGTTTTAGACAGACATCATTTTGATATATTGCTGCTAAGGCTATCACCAATGGTACATGTAATACAATTTTTATAATGTCATAAAACCTGTGTAGAATTTTAATTTTAAATATTATTCATAGCTCTTTCCTCATGGTGAGATAAGATTTGCCTAAGGCTTTTTACCTTTTCTGTTTATTTTTTATTTACTTTTTGAGAACAGTCTTAAAATTAGAGAAAAGTAAAAATAAAGAAAAAGAACTTTTCCCTAAAACACTTTGGAAGTAAATTGTTAAATTATGCCCAACTCCTGTAGCATTTTTATCCTGCAAGTCAGTACATTCCACATAGCTACCGTACAACCCTGCCAATCAGAAAATCAACACTAATACAATTGACCCTTGAATAATGTGGAGCTTAGGGGCACTGATCCTCTGTAGTCAGAAATCTGTGAGCTTTTCACTCCCCAAGCATTTAACTACTAATTATTGCTGTTGACCAGAAAACTTATCGGTACCAAAACAATCAATTAACCTATGTTTTGTGTGTTATATATATTCCATACTATATTCTTACAATAAAGTAAGCTAGAGAAAAGAAAATGTTGTTTAGAAAAATCAGAAAGAAGATAAAATGCATTTACAGTACTGTATTTTTAAAAATCTGCGTGTATGTACACCCATTCAAAGTATGTTAAGTATACATTCCTTTCTTATTTTTTTCATTCTTTTTTTTTAATTTAAATTCAATTCATCAACATTTAGAAGGGTCATTAGTTTCAGATGTAGTTTTCAATAACTCATCAGTTGTGTATAACACCCAGTGTTCATCAAGTCACGTGCCCTTCTCCATGCCATCACTGAGTTACCTCAGCCCCCCATCCACCTCCCCTTGAGCAACCTTCAATATATTTTCCAGACTTAAGTCTCTCATGGTTTGTCTTCCTTTCTGATTATTCCCCATTCAGTTTCCCCTCCTTGCACTATTTCTTATATTCCGCCTATGAGTGAGACCATACAATAATTGTCTTTCTCCAATTGACTTGTTTCACTCAGCATAATATCCTCCAGTTCCATCTACGTTGATGTAAATGGTAGGTATTCATCCCTTCTGGTGGCTAAGTAATATTCCATTGTGTATATATACCACATCTTCTTTATCCACTCCTCTGTTGAAGGACATCCTGGCTCCTTCTACAGAATGGCTATTGTGGACATTACTACTATAAACATTGGGGTGCAGGTGCCCCTTCGTTTCACACATTTGTATCTTTGGGATAAATACCCAGTTGTGCAATTGCTATATGAACTATACCCTCTATCATTTAAACCTCATATTCTTTTAAAGCTTTGACATTTGTCTGTAGTATCATTTATAGCAAGATTTTATTTATTTATTTATTCATGAGAGACAGAGAGAGAGAGAGAGAGAGAGAGAGAGAGAGGCAGAGACAGACAGAGGGAGAAGCAGGCTCCATACCTGATGTGGGACTCAATCCTTGGTCCCCAGGATTGTGCCCTGGGCCAAAGGCAGTGCTAAGCCACTGAGCCACCCGGGCTGCCCTAGAATGTCTTTCAATGTGGGTTTTTCTTATATTTCTGTATGATAAAATTCAGATCATATATTTTAGCAAGAGCACGACTGAACTGGTCCTCTACTCATTGCATCATATCATGTGACCTACAATTTTGATTTGTCCCATTGTTGGTGATGTTGATTGCTGGAGTAGTATCTTCAGTTTTCTCCTCCAGAATGTTAACTTTGTACTTTACAATTAATTAGCATTTTAGGGGGAAGTATTTTGAGGCATCTAAATACCTCCTTTCTGAGACACTCTGTGCCAGGCCACTTCTGCAGATGACATGCCACACTCACAGGCTCTGAAAACCCATGCTGGTCTGTTCTTTCCCTGTGCAGATGCCTCCTGACCCTGTGAAGTCTGTGATACCTCATTCGAAGTTACTCACCTTTCAGGGATGCTGTGTCTTGAGCTCTAACACTGTGTAGGGTGACACTCCTACATTTATACTTTCCCCATTCTATGCCAGGCTCCAACACCTCACTCTGGGACACCACTGCTCCTTGTTTCTGTTTCTATGCTTTTGAACTGAAATCTTTGGGAAGAGAAAGAATAAAGAGGAAAGGGCTCCATGGGTCTTTTATAATCAACTTATCAAGCTTTACAACACAAAGATTTGGATTGGAATTGCATTGAATCTATAAATAGTTTGTAGGGAAGAGACATTTATAACACTGAGTTTTCCAAATGATATTTTAATTGATTAACTCAGTATTTAAAAAAATTTCCTATCAAGATCCTACAAGATATATATTAGATTGATTTCCAGTTATTTGGTACTTTCTATTTTAAATGTTATTTTTAAAAATCAATTTCATTTCCTGTTTATAGCTTATAGAAATAAAATTATTTTGCATATTGAGCTTAGCATCAGCTATCTTGATAAATTGTCTTACTATTTCTCATAGTTCTGGAGTCTGGGAAGTCCAAAGTCAAGGCACTGGCAGATTCAGTGTCCAGTGAGGGCCTGCTTCCTGGTTCATGAGTGATCGTCTTCCTCCTGTGTCTTCATAAGGCACAGGGCCAAGGGAGCTCCCTCCAGCCTCCTTTATAAGGGCACTGATCTCCATCATGAGGGCTCCACCTTCATGACAATCCCTTACCAAGGCCACCACCTCCAAATAGTATCACATTGAACACTAAGATTTAAGTCATGAGAGTGGAAGCTGAGAAAATTAGGGCCATTCAAGTTTAACATTGGCACAACTACAGCCATTGTAGTTCTGGCAGCCATCTCAGGCCACTGTGACCAGGCCACTGTGACCAGGAACTGACAACTACAGCCATTGTAGTTCTGGCAGCCATCTCAGGCCACTGACCAGGCCACTGTGACCAGGAACTGAACTCTACCCTACCCTGGCTACAGAAAAAACCACCTTATTCCTTATCGGAATAAGGAAGCAAGACCTTGTGAGACCTCTTTACTGGAGATTCTCACACCCCCATCCTTACTGAAAAACCCCACCTTACCCATAGACCAGCCCATAAAAACCCAGCTGTAACCCACCTCAGGGTCCAAGTCCCTGCTCTGCTGTGTCAGGTATACTTAGGCCCAAGGTCGAGCTTGTTATTAAACCCTCATGTACTTGCATCGGTGTCAGCTCCTTGGTGGTTTTCTCGGATTTGCAGTCTTGGGCACAACAATGAGTTTGGGAGTGGGGACACAGAAATATTCAGTCTAGAGCAAGGCTGTTCCTTGTTCTTGGCCATGTAGGCTTCCTCACTGACTGCTTGCTTCATGAAGCTAAAAAGGAGAATTTCACTGCAGAGAAGCCTCAGTCCTCTTTTAAGGATTTCACCTGATTAAATCAGGCTTACTTAGAATAATTCCCTTTTGATTAACTCAAAATTAACTGAATTAATTATATCTGTAAAATTCCTTTACATTTGCCATGTTGTAATGGCTAGAATCAAATCATAGATCTTGCCTACGCTTACAAAAGGTGAGAACACCAAAGGGCATTTATTATGGGGCCACCTAGGATCTTTATATTACAATTATATTGGAAAAGTTTCTTTATAATACTAGTTTTCTAAGTTTTATCATGAGTGAATGTTGAATGATAATAGATGTTTATTTTGCATATGAGATAATTTTTTTAAAAAATGTGTCAATGTGGTGAATTTTATTTGCTCATGTTAAACCAAACTTGCATTCTTCAGGTAAACTGAATTTAGTTGTAATTTCGTTTGTTTAATACAGTGTTACTCATGATCTGCTAATATCTTGGTGAGGATTTTTTCCTCTCTATTCATGGATAATGATAATGCAAGGAATTTTGAATATTTTAACTCAACTTACGTATCTCCAAACTTATGTGTATTGTTGCTTTGTGTTTTAACTCTGTCTTGTATCTCTAATAAAATATATTTTTGCAACCTCTTTTTCCCTAAGATTTTATTTATTCAGGAGGGACACACACAGGGAGGCAGAGACATAAGCAGAGGAAGTAGCAGGCTCCCTACAAAAGCTGGATGTGGGACTTGATCCCACGGCAGAAGATGCTCATTCACTGAGCCACCCAGGTGTCCTGACATTTTTGTAATTTTTATAATGTATTGTCAATGTTCATTTAAAGTAACCTGCATGTTTAATTTTTTTTCCCCTATTGCATCTCAGAACTTCTCTCTGGGACTATTTTTCTTCTGTTTGTTTATGTACATGTTTTAAAATTTTCATTAGTGAGATCTGCCTGGTAACCAATCTCTGTTTAAAAATGTTTTTATTGGGATCCCTGGGTGGTGCAGCGGTTTGGCGCCTGCCTTTGGCCCAGGGCACGATCCTGGAGACCCGGGATCGAATTCCATGTCGGGCTCCTGGTGCATGGAGCCTGCTTCTCCCTCTCTGCCTGTGTCTCTGCCTCTCTCTTTCTCTCTGTGTGACTATCATAAATAAAAAATAAATAAATAAATAAAAATTTTTTATTTCCTCTTACTCTTGATGTACATTTTAACTGTATCTAGAGAGTCCTAGGTGAGTTTTTTTTTTTGATCATACAGAAAATGTCATTCCACTGCCCTTTGTCTTTCAGAATTACTATTTAAAAATTGGCTGTCTACCTTTTTTTCCTTTGAACATAATCTATTCCCCACCATGTCCCTCTCCTGCACAATCTTTGGTTACTTTTAAGATTTTACTCTTGGGGGTAAAAAAAGGAATTTACTCCTTGTTTTTATGCTATTCTGTGTCTAGATTTGGATGTCCTATTTATCTTAATAATATTCCATAATTGGGATTCATTTGCTTTTTGAATCTGTGATTTGATGTCTCAGATTAAACATATTTAGTTAGATCTTATGGAGACTCCATATTTCTTAACCTCTCTTTGCATGTTTCCATGGCTGTTTTTGGTCTCTTTCCTATATTCTCAACTATTTATTCATTTACCTAGCCTGCTATCCAGCCTGCTATCTGACCTCTCCATAGAAATTTAAATCTGGGTTGTTGCATTTTGAAATAACTTTTCTTTGGGTCTTTAAAAAAAATCTATTAAAATAATGTGTTTAGCTTTTTATCCTTTGAAGTATATGTTGTTGTTTTTTAAAAATGATTAGCTGAGGACTACTTTTAATGAGAAATAAGGGATACGGGTAGGGACCACTAATCAGAAAATGGGAATTAGGGACACCTGGGTGGTTCAGTGGTTGAATGTATGCCTTCAGCTAAGGGTATTATCCCAGGTCCAGGATTGAGTCCTACATCGGGCTCCCTGCGAGGAGCCTACTTCTTCTATGTCTCTGCCTCTCTCTTGTGTCTCTCATGAATGAATAAATAAAGTCTTTAAATAAAAGAAAATGGGGATGACTACACTTTTGTGTTTTTTTATTCTCTAACTTTAAAATGCATAATGTGAAAACCAAAGACCCCCACTAAAAAGAACTACAGACCAATATCTCTGATAAATATGGACGCAAAAAATTCTCAATAAGATACTAGCAAATCAAATCAAACAATACATTAAAAGAATCAAGTGGGATTTATTCCTGAGTGGCAGTGGTTCAGTATTCACAAATCAATCAACGTGATACAATACATTAATAAAAGAGAATAAGAGCCATGTGATCCTCTCAATGGATGCAGAAAAAGCACTTGACAAAATACAGCATCTGTTCTTGATAAAAACCCTCAACAAAGTAGGGATAGATGGAACATACCTCTGTATCATAAAGGCCATATTGGAAAGACCCACAGCTAATATTATCCTCAGTGGAGAAAAACTGAGAGCTTTTTCCTACAGCCAGGAAGAAGACAGGGATGCTCACTCTCACTGTTACTATTTAACATAGTCCCGGAAGACCTAGCCTCAACAATCAGACAACAAAAAGAAATAAAAGACATCCAAATCAGCGAGGAAGAAGTCAAAACTTTCACTATATGCAAAACGACATGATACTCTATGTAGAAAACCTGAAAGGCTCCACCAAAAAAATTGCTAGAAATACATGAATTCAGCAGAGTTGTAGGATATAAAGTCAACATACAGAAATTTGTTGCATGTCTATACACCAATAATGAAGCAGCAGAAAAAGAAGGAATTGATGCCATTTGGTGCAACTGCACCAAAAATAATAAGATCCTTAGGAATAAGCATAACCAAAGAGGTAAAAGATCTGTATGCTGAAAACTACAGAACACTTATGAAAGAAATTGAAGATGACATAAAGAAATGGAAAAACATTCCATGCTCATAGATTGGAACAAACGATAGATAACTAAGTGGTGATGGAGGGAGGCGAGTGGGGTTGGGCTAGATGGGTGATGGGTATTAAAGAGGGCCCTTGTTGGGACACCTGGGTGGCTCAGCGGTTGAGCATCTGCCTGGGCTTGGGGAGTGATGCTGGGGTCCCGGGATTGAATTCCACATCGGGCTCCCTGCCTCTCCCTCTGCCTGTGTCTCTGCCTCTCTCTTTTTGTGTCTCTCATGAATAAATAAATCTTTAAAAAGATAGTAAAGAGGGCACTTGTTATGACAAGCACTGGGTGTTACACGTAAGTGATAAATCACTGAATTCTCCTGAAATCAATATTGCATTGTATGTTAACTAGAATTTAAATTAAAAAATAAAAAGTGCAGTGTGATGAGTTGATATATGTATACATTATGAAAGGATTCTCACAATCTAGTTAATTAATGCATTCAGTTCCCTACATATTTACTCGTTTTTGGTGAGAACAGTTGTTTTAGTTTCTTAGTAAATTTCAATCATACAACACAGAATTATCAACTATGGCCACCATGTTTTGCATTAGATCTTCAAACCTCATTCGTGTTATAACTAAATGCTTGTATACTTCTATCCATCCCTACCCATTTTCCCCACTTTCCAGCCCCTGGCAACCACCAGTTTACTGTCTGTTTATATAAGTTCAACTTCAAAATTTTTTTGAATTCCACATATATATGGTATCATGAAGTATTTTTTTCTCTTGCTTACTTAGCGTAATGCCTTTCAAGTCTATTCATGTTCTTGAAAATGGTAGGATTTCCTTCAAGTCTAATATTTGCACTTACTTTACTTTATTCATCCACTTACTTTATTCATCCATCAATGGAAACATGGTTTTTCCCATACCTTGGCTGTTGTGAATACTGCTGTGAACAGATATCTTTTAGAGATATTTTAGTTTCCTTTGGATAAGTATACCCAGAAGTGGGACTGATAGATCATATGGTAGTTCTATTTTTAGCTTCTTGAGTAATCTCCATACTGTTTTCAGTGGTAGCTGTACCAATTTACATTCCAACCAACAGCGTGTGAAGGTTTCCTTTCGTCCACATTCTCAGCTACATGTGGTACCTCTTGTTTGTTTTGTTTTGTTTCTTTGATAATAGACATTCTACCAAGTATAAATTTATATCTCATTGTAATTTTGATTTGCATTTCTCCAGTGATTAGTGATGTTGAACACTTTTTCATGTATGTGTTTGAATTTTTCTTTCTTGGAAAAATGTTCAGGTCTTTTGAACATATCTCAATTGGGTTATCTAGCTATTGCATTGGATGAATTCCTTGTATATTTTAGGTTATTAACCATTTATTGGTTATAGTTTGGAAATAGTTTCTCCTCATTTTATAGGTTGCCTTTTTTTAAAAAGTTTTTATTTTAATCACCCAGTGCTTATAACAAGTGCTCTCTTTAATCCCTATCACTTATTCATTCACCCATCCCCCCAGCTTCCCTCTGGTAACTAGCTTGTTTTCTGTAGTTAAGAATTTGTTTCTTGGTTTGTCTGTCTCTCTTTTTTTCCTCGTTGCTCATTTGTTTTGTTTCTTAAGTTCCAAATATGAATAAAATCATATGGCATTTGTCTTTCTCTGACTGACTTATTTCACTTAGCATTATACTCTCTGGTTTTATCCATTTTGCTGCAAATGGCAAGGTTTTGTTCTTTTTTATGGCTGAAAAATATTCCATTGTATATATACCATGTAATTTATCAGTGCACACTTGTGATGCTTCCATATTTTGGCTATTGTAAATAATTCTGCAATAAATATAGGGGTGCATGTATCCTGTGTAATTTATGTTTTTGTAATCTTTGGTTAAAAACCCAGTAGTGCCAATTACTAGATTGCATTACTAGATTTTTGAGGAACCTCCATACTGTTTTCCACAGTGGCTGTACCAGTTTGTATTCCCACCAACAGTGCATAAGGGTTCCTTTTTCTCCACATCCTCACCAACTCCTAATATTTCTTGTGTTTTGATTTTAGCTACTCTGATGAGTGTGAGGTGGTATCTCTTTTTAGTTTTGATTTGCATTTCCCTGATGATACATGATAATGAGCATCTTTTCAAATATGTGTGATGGCCATCTGTATGTCTTCTTTAGAAAAATGTCTTTGTCTTCTGAACATTTTAAATTGGATTATTTCTTTTTTGGTGTTGAGTTTTATACATTCTTTATAGATTCTGGATTCTAACCCTTATTGGGTATGTCAGCCCTTTATCGGGTATGTCTTTTGCAAATATCTTTTCCTATTCCATAGGTTGCCATTTAGTTTTGTTGATTGTTTTCTGCACTGCACAGAAGGTTTTTGAGGTAGTCCCCATAGTTTATTTTTGCTGTTGTTTCCCTTATTTCAGGGGACTTATGTAGAAGAAACTGCTATAGTTCATGTCAGAGAAATTACTTTGTTTGCTGTTTTCTAGGATTTTTATGGTTTCAGGTCTTACATTTAGGTCTTTAATCCATTTTGAATTTATTTTTGTGTATGGTGAAAGAATGTAGTCAAACTAGTTTCATTCTTTTTCATGTTGCTGTCCTGTTTTCCCAACACCATTTATTGAATAGACTGTCCTTTTCCCCATTGGATATTCTTTCCTACTTTGTCAAATATTAATTGACTATATAATTGTGGGTTTATTTCTGTGTTTTCTGTTCTGTTCCATTGATCTTTTTGTCTATTTTTGTGCCAGAACCATACTGTCTTGATCACTACAGCTTTGAAATATAGCTTGAGTTTCAGAATTGTGACGCCTCCAACTTTGCTTTTCTTTTTCAAAAGTGCTTTGACTATTTAGGGTCTTTTGTGTTCCATACACATTTTTAAATTGCTTTATTTCTGTGAAAAATAGTATTGATATTTTGATAGATTGTGTTAAATGTGTAGATTGCTTTGAGTCATTTAGGCATTTCAACAATATTTGTTCTTCTAATCCATGAGCATGGAATGTCTTTCTATTTCTTTACATCATCTGCAGTTTCTTTTGTCAGTGTTTTATGGTTTTCAGAGTCCAGATCTTTCACCTCTTTTGTTAGATGTGTTTCTAGGTATCGTATTATTTTTGATGCAATTGTAAATGGGATTGTCTTCTTAATTTCTCTCTCTGCTGCTTCATTCTTGGTGTATAGAAATGCAACAGATTTCTGTATGTTGATTTTGTATCCTGAGACTACTGAATTTGTTTATCAGTTCTAGCAGTTTTGTGGGAAGTCTTTCAGGTTTTATATCTACAGTATCTTGTCATCTCCAAATAATAAATATTTTGCTTCTTCCTTACCAATTTTGATACCTTTTATTTCTTTTTGTTGTCTGATTGCTGTGGCTAGAAATTCCAGTATTTATGTGGAATAAAAGTGGTGAATGGACATCCTTGTCTTGTTTCATAAGTTGCCTTTTGATTTTGTTAGATGGTTTTCTCTGCTGCATAGAGCTTTTAAAAAAAAATTTTTTTAAAGATTTTATTTTTAAGTAATCTCTATACCCAACATAGGACTTGAATCTACAACTCTGAGATCATGAGTTGCATACTCTACTCACCGAGCCAGCCAGGCACCCCTGCACAGAGCTTTTTAGTATGATGCAGTCCCATTTTTTTTTCATTTGTTGCCTTCACTTTTGGTGTCAGAAATAAAATAAAATCATTGCCAAGACCAATGTTAAAGAACTCACCTCTTATATTATCTTCTAAGAGTTTTGTCGTTTCATGTCTTACCTTCAAGGCTTTAATACATTTGAGTTGATTTTTGTGTATAGTAAAAGGAGTCCAGTTTCATTCTTTTGCGTGTGGATATCTAGTTTTCCCAATACCGTTTATTGAAGACACTATTTTTTCCCATTGCATATTCCTGATGTTTTATCAAAAATCAATTGTAAGTATGTGGTTTTATTTCTGGGATATCTATTCTGTTCCATTTAAGTGCCTGTTTTTATAACAATACTATCCTGTTTGATTACTATACCTCTATCATTACATATAGTTTGAAATAAGAAAGTATACCTCCAGCATTGTTCTTTTTCAGCTTTGGCTATTCACAATCTTTTCACTTGGTTAAATATATTTCTAAGTATTTTATTGTGTTTGATGCTCTTGTAAATGGGATTATTTTATTTCTTTTTGAGATAATTTGTTGTTATTGAATAGAAACACTTGATATTCTTATATTGATATTGTATCCTGCAACTTTTCTGAATTCATTAATTAGATATAACAGTTTTTGGGTGGAATGTTTAAGATTTTCTACACATAAAGTCATGTCATCTGCAAATAGATAGAACTTAGTTTTTTCTTTCTGATTTAGATGACACTTAATTTTTTTTTCTTGCCTAACTGCACTGAGTAGGTGTGGTGATAGTGGGCATCCTTGTCTAGTTTCTAATCTTAGAGTAAAAGCTTTCAAGCTTTCATCATTATGATATATGTGGGCTTGTCCTATATACCTTTTATTGTGTTGCAATATGTTTCTTTCTCTCCCTAATTTGTTGAAGTTCTAAGAAGGAATGGATTTTGAATTCTGTCAATTCCTTTTATGCATCCACTGAGGTTATCATATTATTTTAATCTCTTATTCTATTAAAGATGTTATCTATCATTATTGGGTTTTTTTTGTTTATTTGCATATCTTGAACCATGGACAAATAGTGTATGATACTTTTATTGTGTTGTTGATTTTGGTTTGCTAATATTTATTGAGAATTTTTACATCTGTTGATCTGTGGTTTTGGGTTTGTTTTTTTTCCCTGTAATGTGCTTATCTGGCTTTGATATCAGGGTAATGCTGGCCATGTAAAGTGAATTCAGGAGTGTTCCTTCCTCTCCATTTTGTTGGAAGAGTTTAATAAGGATTGTTGCTAATACTTCTTTCATGTTTGATAGAATTCAACCAATGTAACCATCTGATCCTAGTCTTTTCATTGTTGAGAGATTATTTTATTTTATTTTATTTATTTTATTTATATCTATTCATGAGAGAGACAGAGACATAGGCAGAAGGAGGAGCAGGCTCCTTGCAGGGAGCCTGAGGCAGAACTCGATCCCAGGACCCCAGGACCATGACCGAAGCCAAAGGCAGATGCTGAACAACTGAGCCACCCAGGCGCCCCTGTTGAGAGGTTTTTGATTACTGATTCAATGTCTTCTCTCATTATTGGTCTGTTCATATTTTCTATTTCTTCATGATTCAGTGTTTATAGGTTATATGTCTCTATGAATCTATTTTTTTTAGGTTTCCAATTGTTGCCATATAATTGTTTACAGTAATCTCTTGTGATACTTGTATGCCTGTGGTGTCAGTTATATCTCTTTTTTTCATTTTTTATTTTATTGAGTTAAAAGTTTTTTCTATTTGAGTATAGTTAACACATTACATTAATTTCAGGTATACAACATAGGCATTCAATTTCTCTATTCATTATACTATGTTCACCACAAATGTAGCTACCATTTTTTAAGCCACTTTAAAAAAAAAAGGATTTTACTATTTAAGAGACCATGAGCTGAGCATGGAGCCTGATCCAGAATCTGATCCCATGACTCTGAGATCATGACCTGAGCCAACGACAGATGCTTAAGCAACTGAGCCACAGAGGCACCCCTGTGGCTACCACGTTTCACTATACAATACAATTACAATAGCACTGACTAATTTCCCTATGCTGTGCCTTTTATTTCCATGACTTATTCTATAACTAGAAGTCTATATCTTCCACTCTCCATGTTTTTGCCAATTTCTTCACCCCTACTCCTCTCACAACCATCAGTTTATTCTCTGTATTTATAGGTCTGATTCTGCATTTTCTCTTTTTTTCATTTGAGGATTTTGGATTCCACATTTCTATTTCTCAGTATGACAATTCACTTAGCATAATACCCACTAGGTCCATCCATATTGTTGCAAATGACATGATCTCATTCTTCTTAAGGCTGAATAAAATTCCATTGCTTATTTCTTACTGATACATTTGGCTATTGATATACATGTAGGTTGCTTCCATATCTTGGCTATTGTCAATAGTGCTGCAATAAATATAGGGGTTTATATATCTTTTCAAATTAGTGTTTTCATTTTCTTGGGTTTCTCAATAGTGGAATTACTGGGCCACATGGTATTTCTACTTTTAATTTTTTGAGGAAACTTCATATTGTTTTTGACAGTGGCTGTAACAATGCACACTCTCAGCAACAGTACACAAGGGTTCCTTTTTCTTCTAGACCTTCTTGCCAACACTTGTTACATCTGATGTTTTTTATTGTAGCCATTCTCACAAGTATAAGGTGATATGTCATTATGGTTTTGATTTGCATTTCCCATGATAAGTGATCTTGGCTTCTTACATGGGTCTTTAGTCATCTGTATTCTTCCTTTACAGATCCTCTGCCCATTTTCTAATTGTATTTTTTTCTTTTGGAAGGGAGGTTGAGTTGTATAGATTCTATACAATTTTAGGTATTAAATAATTATTGGATACATCTCTTGGGAATATCTTCTCTTATTCCATAGGTTGTCTTTTTGTTTTGTTTATGATTTACTGTGCTGTGCAAAAGTTTTTCTTTTGATGTAGTCCCAATAGTTGATTTTGTTTCCCTTGCCCTGGGAGATGTATCTTAAAAAATGTTGCTATGACTGATATCAGAAATTATTGCCTATGTTTTTTTCTAGGATTTTTATGGTTTCAGCCCTCACATTTAGGTCTTTAACACAATCTGAGTTTATTTTTGTATTTGGTTTTGGAAGTGGTCCAGGTTTTTCTTTTACATATAGCTGTCCTGTTTTCCTAATACCATTTATTGAAGAGATTGTTCTCCATTTTGTACTCTTGCCTCTTTTATCATAGACTAGTTGACCTAATTAGCATAGGGTTTTTTTTTCTGAGCTCCCTTCTGTTCCATTGATCTATGTGTCTGTTTTTGTGCCAGTACCATAATGTTTTTATCACTACAGTTTTATAGTATATCTTGAAAACTGAACTTGTGATACCTCCAGCTTTGTTTGTCTTTCTCCAGGTTGCTTTGTCTATTTGAGGTATTTTGTGACCAAGAAAAAAAGAGAAAGTACCCAAATAAATAAAATCAGAAATGGAGGAGAAAAAGTAGCATGTGGCACCACAGAAATACAAAATATTATGAGATGGCTGGGAACAATTGTATGCCAACAAATGGGACAACCTAGAAGAAATGGATAACCCTAGAAACACAATCTTCCAAAACTGAATCAGGAAGAAATACAAAATTATTTCTGATTTTATTTATTTGAGTTTTCTTCTCTTTTCTTCTTAGTGTAGCCAAAGTTTTGTTTAGTTTTGTTATTTCTTTCTATTATTTTTCTGGTCTCTGTTTTATTTATTTCTGTTCTGATCTTTATTATTTCCCTTTTCCCCCAACATTTACGTGTTGATTTTCTGTCTAGACGATCTATCCATTGTTGAAAGTAGGGTATCGAAGCCTTCTACTATTATAGTATTTTTGTTTTTTCTTCCTTCAGACCTTTACAAAAAATTATATATTTATTTTAGAGAGAGAGTGGGGGTGGGGGTGGGGAGGGGCAAAGGCAAAGGGAAAGATTTAAGCAACTCTGGAGCTTAAGGAACTGTCATGGAGCAAGGAACTGTCATGGAGTTTGATCTCATGACCCTGATCATGACCTGAACTGAAATCAAGAGCTGGATGCTTTACCAACTGTGCCAGCCAGGTGCCCCTGATTCAGATCTATTAGTATTTGCTTAATATATTTAGGTGCTCTCATGTTAGGCACATATATATATATATATATATATATATATATATATATATATATGATTATTAGTTCTTCTTGACCAATTGACTCTTGTATCATTATATAATGAACTTCTTTATCTTTTGTTACTATTTTTGGCTTAAAGTCTATTTTATCTAATGTAAGTATAGCTACCTCTGCTCTCTCTTGGTTTCAACTTGCATAGAATATCTTTTTCCATCTGTTCACTTTTAGCCTACGTATATTAAAGCTGAAGTGAGTCTCCAATAGGAAGCGTATATTTGAGTCTTACATATTTTATCCATTCAGTCACTCTATGTCTTTCCACAGGAGAAGTCAATGCATATTCATTTTGAGTAATTACTGATAGATAAGGACATATTTACACCGTCTTGTTTCCTGGATGCTTTTTACAGCTCCCTTAAACCTTTCTTCCTCTTTTGCTGCATTCCTTTCTGAATAGGTGATTTTCTCTAGTTGTATGCTTTGATTCTCTTTGGTTTATCATTCATGAATCTATTGTAGGTTTCTACTTTTTGGTTACCATGAGGCTTACATGAAGCATCTTATATGTAGAACAGTCTGTTTCATACTCATAGCAACCTACAGTCACAAATTAAAACTCTATACTTTTCTCCCCTTTTATATTTTTGATGTCACAGTATGCCTCTTTTTATATTGTGTATTCATTAATAAATCACTGTAGCTGTAACCATTTTTAAACAGTTTTCTCCTTTAACTGTTGAACTAGAGTTAAGTGGTTAACATAACACCATATTGGAGTGTGAGTATTCTGAATCTGAGCATATGTTTATCTTTACCAATATGTTGTATATTTTCAGGTGTTCTCATATGACTAATTATCAACCTTTCAATTCAGCTGCAAGCACTCCTTTCAGCATTTCTTGTAAGGCAGCTTTAGTGATGGTAACTTCCCTCAGTTTTTGTTTGTTAGAAGAAGTCTTTATTTTGCCTTCATTTCTGAAGACAGCTTTGGCAAGTTAAGTATTCCTGGTTAGCAGTTTTTGGGGGTTTTTGTTTGCAGGATTTTGAATATATCATTCTATTATCTCCTGGCCTGCAAGATCTCTGCTCAGAAATCTGCTTTAGCCTTATAGAACTTACCTTGAATGAGAGATTTTTTTTTCTTGTTGCTTTTGAAATTCGTTCCTTGTCTTTGATTTAGTCAGCTTCATTATGATACGTCTTGTTGAAGATCAGTTTGGGTTGAAATTTCGTGGTGACTTATTAGTTTCATGAACTTGGATGTCCAAATCTCTCCCCAGATTTGGGAAGTTGTCAGCCATTATTTCTTTTTTTTTAATAAATTAATTTTTATTGGTGTTCAATTTACCAACATACAGAATAACACCCAGTGCTCATCCCATCAAGTGTCCCCTCAGTGCCCATCACCCATTCACCCCCACCCCCCCATTATTTCTTTAAAATAAACTCTTCACCCCCTTTTCTCTCCTCCTTCTGTGACTCCAGTGATACTTCCATTGTTCTTTGTTTTGTTTATCATGGTGTCCCATAATTTTCATAGGTTTTCTTTATTCCTTTGTCTTCTTTTTCCTTTTGGCTCCCCTATTTGGATACTTTAAATTGATATATCTTTTACCTCACTTATTCTTTATTCTGCTTTGTCAAGTCTGATATTTAAGGTCTCTATTGAATTATTCAATAGCTGTATTCTTCAGTATTTGCAGTATTCAATACTGTGTTCTACAGTAATTATTCAATTACTGTATTCTTTAGGTCCAAAATTTCTGTTTAGTGTTTTTATAAAAAAAAATGTTTTCTATCTCTTTGTTGAACTTCTCATTTTCTTCTTGTATTGTCTTCTTGGTATTGTTCAATTATTTATATGTGTTTTCTTATACCTTCTTGAGCATCTTTAGAAGAACTGTTTTGAATTATTTGTTGAGCAATTCTTGGATCTCCATTTCTTTGGGGCCAGTTATGGGAGGTTTACTCTATTCCTTTGGTGGAGTTGTTTCCCTCATTTTTTGTGATTCCAATAGCCTTTGGTAGATCTGTGCATTTGAAGAAGTCACCTCTTTTGAACTTTATAACCTGATTTTGGTAAGGTAAGATTTTTACTTCAGAGTAGGGGCATGCTGATGCAGGGCACCAAATGTAGGGGTATGAGTGGCAATGGGTGTCTTTGGCTCTGGCCACTGGGGTCCATAGAATACAACATCTCTGTGATCCTTGGTGAGCATTCAAAGGGTCCATAATACCTTCAAGGGCAGTTGGGGGTCCTCAGTGGACCTCCAGGTACAATGTCTAGGGACCAGGCAGGTAGTGGTGGTAGCCAGAGCTTGTGGTGACATATTTGGCTGCAGGGTCTAGCTGCAGGTACCTGTGTAGTGTCATGTGCGAGCTGGGCACAGAGTGTTGTGGTGGAATCCAGATAGCAGCAAAGCACAGGCCCAAACACAGGCTCACTGGCCTGCACTACTGTGGCTGCTGGGTATTGCCATGGGTGCAAGGCAGTGTTGACTGTTGTCAGGAGTCAGACCTGGGGTGTGTGGGTATACACCTGGAGGAGCTAGCTCTGGCATAGGCCAGTGACAGAAAACAGGGCCTTATCTGGGCCCATAAACAATTGCAGAAGCCCTGGCTGTTGGCGCCCTCTCCTATGCTTTCACAATCTTACTCCAAGGCAGGCACACTGCAGTGGAGCCCAGTTATCAGGCTGGCAGTGGGCAAGTGCACAGCTAGATGGGTAAGCCCCAAGCAGACACATGGTGATGGGGTCAGCAGTGGGGGTCTAGGCTGGCATTTTATACTTTACATTTGTGCACCTGCAGAGGCCTGGGCTGGCTGCTGGTGCAGGTTCCAGGCTCTTCTGAGAGCCAGAGAGGGGAAGTAGTGGGAAGAGACTCAGTCAACTGACATCAGCAGATATCAATACCTGTGGGGTACAAGCTAGTGAAAACTACAGAGGTTGCATGGAGGCTAAGTTGACCATTGATTTCTTCAGTGGCAAAACATGCTGCATTTCGCTGAAACAGGTTGTGCTACGTGGCTGCTCTTAGTGACTCTTGTGTTTCCCTTTTGCTTCTAACCATCTCTTTCTATCTCACCTTCGTTGGTCTCTGGGTGGGATGAAACTGGAGTGGGACCTTTGTGTGGTACTCTGAATGGCTGGGGAAGCTGGTCACTCATCCTGCTTTTCCTTTTCTGTTAAGTGGAATTCTTTCTGGCCTGGGAGTTCCCTCTTGGCACTGAGTAGTGCCAAGTTGAGTGGTAAGATGCTGCAGGCAAAATGAAATAC